>NC_060125.1:498252386-499536637 GCF_021461395.2 Schistocerca americana
TTTGCTATCGATTCTGATGATCACAACCCCGTCACTGAACTGTTCACAGTAGCTCGCACATGCCCTGTCTCTCTGTTCATAAGGAATCCTACCCCCGTACTATTTTCTTGCTGTTGTCTAAATTACCCTCTACTTGTCTGATCACAAATCCTTATCTTCTTTCCATTTAATTTCACTGACCCCTACTTCTGATATTCCACGCCCCGACTCGGAGAAGGTTTGCTGTTTATTCAAAATATTTCTCCATCTTGGCAGTACCCTCCCTGAGATCCGTATGTGGAACTACTCTGGAATCTTTTTCCAATGGATAGATCAAGACACTTCCTCAATTTAGAGGCCACAAGTTCTGTGGATACACATTATGTGTTTAATGCAAATGCTTTCCATTGTCCGCTGCTCCGCCCTCTTCGACAAGGCCTTTGATAGGAGGACGATGATTTCATATGCCGAAAGTGTTCGGCTGCCAATGCTGTTAACTTTTATTTCAATTCTAAGTTGTGGTGGGGTTCGGACCCGGGGCCAAGGACGATATGATTGCTAATCAAAAACGTTACCTCTAGGCTACGAAACAGGTAGCGAACTTAATTACGTACGTGGAAGATCATCCGAAACATAGTAAGCAACAATTACGAACAGATTTCTAATAAGTCTGCAGCAAAATGAACGTGTAGTGCATAAGGAAAGCTACGGATAATCAAAGAAAGTTAAAGCGCACTTGTTACAAAAACTGGTGTTCGCACATTTCACGGATGCTCTATCGAATTTATTACGTTATACACATCAAATTGCGCAACACATAGATTATGGCGTTTTCAAAGAAACCAGTCGATGGTTGCTTAGCTTCAAACAGTGTTACAGAAATGGAATATGTAAGATAACGAAATTTTAAACAACGTGCCAACTTTTCGATGTACATTAAATTACGGAATCGATCTGGAAATTTGTAGATAAGATAAACAAACTTATGTCATCGCTCAGTAAGGAGTTTCTTTTCAACTGCGGCCAGTATGGATAAGAAAATGCATTTGAAAAGAGCCGTAGAAATTAGAGGTACCAAGAGAGTTGTATCAAGATCAAGTAACATTATCATAGTTATGCCGACTGTTGATATGGATGTTAAAATGGCTGGAAAGTTATTGTACCACGAGAAGTTGTAGGTGCTCTGCTCCCTACGATTCTTTCTAGTGTGCGTGATCTTGCAAGGGTAGCAGGGAATATTTACGTCACAGCAAGCAAGCGTGGCAAAATGGGTGTAAGAGAACTACAAATACGGCATGAGCACTGCTTTTGACCAATAGCTGGTCCAAATAACTTTCTTTTCCTTGTTCCTAGTCTGCCTATAAACATCTTATTATCCCCCCAGAAAACTATGACACTGCAGTTAACACCTGCACCAACTGGCCAAAATCAGCCTTTGGGTTTTTTTTTCGTGCCTATAAAACGTATTATCCGTATTATCATACCATCTGCAGGTACGCCTTAAAGGATAGCCAGTTCACTATTAGCCCACGACAGACTGTTTCGCATTCGGCAGCATGCCATCACATGCCGTCAGTTTTTCCCACCCCGTTACTCCAATATGACCCTAAATGTTTTTCTTTATAGTGGATACTCAGATGGACATCCTGCACGGTTTGTAATTCCTAAGGAGTTCGCCTTCGATCTTGAGGGTGCAAACCTTTGTGGTCACTCTGGCGCCCTATTTTCATTCATAGTCATGCTGCAAGTCAATGGTTTGTCTTAAACCTTTTTCGAATGACGGCGATATCCGTTTTGTGAAGTATAATTAATACATCCCGTAGAAGGTTGATCACCCCACCTCCGGAAGACTCGTTTGCTGTCGCGCTCCTGGTGCACGTGGTGAGTCATTAAAAGCATTTATTTTTCCTGTCGTGATACTTAACGCTGGACTTTCAAATGAGCCTTGCTAAACATCGAACTAGCGACCTCGTACTCAAGGGGTTCCTTGTTAGACTTGTTGCGACATGTCATCTCCTGTCCGCGACTGCATGTTTGTTGTGTTCACTATTGTGTTCGCAAGGGACTGCTTCACCTTGGAGAGGCTCAAAGACGATCAACGATTCCTTCGCTAATCCGCCTACCGATAGTGATAGGATCCGACAAGGCTGTTCCCATGAGAGAGTAATTTTCCTGTGGTGCCCGGTGTTACCCAACACAATGGAGAGAAGCTTGAAAATGGATACATTTTGCCTGGAATACCTGAAAGGGAAATAAGTTTCGGGAACTCGCAAAGTAGGGAGACGGTGGGCAGTCTACTGCGTTGACGCTGTGAGCCGACTACGGCGGAGGTGGTATTTTGATGGTGTATTTTAGAAGTCCAGCGAAGGTGATTTTTCATCACAAACTGAGATTTGATGTTAGGAAGAACTCTGTTTACAGCTGGTAAAATTGTTGTTTATTAAAACACGACTGGTTTCGCGGCTTTAAGTCGCATCATGAGGAGAACAACGTTAAAAGATCATACGCATACCCATCGCTCCTAGCAAGCGGACCGCTTTTGTCTTGCCGGTGCACTGAGCTGCCCTGTTGTCATTCGGATGCAGGCAAATTTTGTAGAATGGGACAGTTCTACTTTACCTTTCGCTCGCCGTAGTATTGACGATATTCTCTGAATAAAACTTCTTGGCAGATTAAAACTGTGTGCCGGACCGAGACTCGAACTCGGGACCTTTGCCTTTCGCGGGCACTGGCAGAAGTAAAGCTGTGAGGATGGGGCGTGAGTCGTGCTTGGGTAGCTCAGTTGGTAGAGCACTTGCCCGCGAAAGTCAAAGGTCCGGAGTTCGAGTCTCGGTCCGGCACACACTTTTAATCTGCCAGGAAGTTTCATATCAGCGCACACTCCGCTGTAGAGTGAAAATTTCATTCTAGATTCTCTGAATAGCCAATTTTGACTAGGAGCGATGGTTATGCCTATGATCTTGGAACGTTGTTCATCTGATGATACGGCTTAAAGCCACTAAACCGGCAATGTTTTAATAAAGAACAATTTTACCAGCTATGAGAGGAGTTCATCCTAACATCTTGGCTTCCAACAGCTGCAGTTGTCCTGGATATAAAACAGTTTGTGAATCTGTGATTTATATTGCAGTACGGAAATTGGAAATTTGTGGTAAGATCATGTGGGGCCAAATTGCTGAGGTCGTCGGTTAGACTAAGAGTATTTAGTCTGAATTAAACTAGCATACGCTAAGGACAACACACACGCACCTATTCCCGAGGGAGGACTCGAACCTCTGACGGAGGTAGCCGCGCGGACAGTGACCCTCAGACCGCGCGGCTACCCAGCACGGCCTTGCAATACGAAAAATTGATAGAATCAGAAGGTGCGTTCCAATGTGTGAGCGTCTGCTTTCTTGGATTGAGTCATTCCAGTTTTTAGGGACTTTTGTCGTTTAGCTATTGTTTGCAAAAGATCAGCAGGTGGTGGCATAACAGCTAAAACTAGGGAGCGCAGGCATTTGATTGTAGGAGAACGGTGACAGTTAGAAATATATTGTAGGGCAGCCACTACTCCCAAGTAAATTTTTCTTTATTTTTACGTCTTTTACTCGACAATTGTGAGCATCTTCGAACATTATGTAGCACAGGACCATACGTTAGAAATATTGGTCTCTGTATAGAGTAGCCGCCTTACATAACACGCCGGTTGGCACGAGTTCGCTAATCGATAGCGAGTAAGATTAGCTTTGAGAACCGATTGCGAGGACTGAGGCCACATCCGGCACTGGAAGATGGATGGGGGAGCACCTCGTGACAACAGCAATGGACGTGTGTGACGAGGTCCCAGCGGAAACAGTGCACATGGGGTATGTTCGTTACGTGAGAAGCCTGCAGTATTCGCTGTGTTTGGAACCGCTTGAGCAATTCCTTATCCACTGGTTCCTGTGAGGAATCAAAGGGAATGTAGCACGGACTTTAATGATGTGTGGAACTTTAATGAAAACTGTGATGTGGAAATGAACTGATATCTTGAACTAATACTGCTAGGCTGTTTTGAAGGCGTAGTGAAGATTTGTTCCCTAGTAAGACAATTCTGAGGATGCCAGTTCGCCGTTACTCTTACGCTTGTGCAGTGTTTGCCAGTTTATTAGGTATTTTAATGGATAGGACCGTCACGTTGTCTTCAGTCGGCATTCATTTGGAAGCTTATATACTATTATCAATATGCAAAAATGGCTCTGAGCACTATGCGACTTAGCCGGCCGAAGTGGCCGTGCGGTTAAAGGCGCTGCAGTCTGGAACCGCAAGACCGCTACAGTCGCAGGTTCGAATCCTGCTTCGGGCATGGATGTTTGTGATGTCCTTAGGTTAGTTAGGTTTAACTAGTTCTAAGTTCTAGGGGACTAATGACCTTAGCAGTTGAGTCCCATAGTGCTCAGAGCCATTTTTGAACCACTATGCGACTTAACTTCTGAGGTCATCAGTCGCCTAGAACTTAGAACTAATTAAACCTAACTAACCTAAGGACGTCACACACATCCATGCCTGAGGCAGGATTCGACCCTGCGACCGTAGCGGTAGCTTGGCTCCAGACTGTAGCGCCTAGAACCGCACGGCCACTCGGGCCGGCCATCAATATGCAGATGATATCAGAATGCAAAGTAGGTAATGTTCACAATAATCTATGATATGGCAAGAAAGTTTCTTCATTTGTAATCATAAACCTCGGCAAATGGAAATGGAAATGCGCACTACTGTGTTTTATTTCGACAAGTGCTCCTATGTATCATGTTTCCTTGTCCTATTTATATCTCTCCTAGTGTGAATGAGGGCATGATATGGGAATATAGTGGGATGTAGTAGGATTAAGGACTAACGCAAAGATATAAATCAGTAGGATTGTCAAAGCACAGCAAAAAAGAGCTGAAGAAATTGTCTCAGAAGCCTGTAGAAAGATTGATTCGGATGAGAGTAGAGGGCGTAGTTTGGCATTCAGCGAATGGAAGACCAGCGGTTTGAATAAGGGACCGTTGTATCCGGAATGCAGCCATATTCTGTTACTAGTGGCAGTGTGGTCGAACTGAAGAGATTTGTTGTAGCTTAGCTCCAGTTGGTATGTGGTAAGAAGTCGAAAAATAAGTTACATTATCGTGGATGTATCATTTAGGGATGATTCGGTTAGTGAAGTGACAAATTTCGATGTAATTATTATTATTGTGGCAGAATAAGATGAGAGAGTGGTAGTGGCAACCGTTTTCGTTCTCGTGCTGGCCATCAGTCTTGCACCTTTCAGGACGCGCTTCAGAGTGTTAAATGGTGGTATTTATTAAAGCATCTGAAGCGTTTTCTTTGCTAACATAATTCTGTGGAATGGAAGTACATTTTGAAGCACTTTTCCTTGTAGTCGGGTCTTACCCATCGGTTCGTGCCATTTCTGGGACGGCACGGTAACTGCGGAAGAAATATAGGTTTGAAAACGGTCGACGGCAGCGACATTCAGAAAAAAATTATAGAAAGCCGGCTAGAATGCTTTTGGCTAATCTTTGGACTAATTCGTAACACATTTTTCGTAGATTGTGTCGGTGGCATATGTCTGCGTGACTCCCGGAAGAAAGCGGTAACGGTCAGAATACCATGATTGATGAGTGTTCAACTATGGTCAGCAGTTATTACAGGTAGCATGAAGTGCTGGACAGAAATTTTACTCCATAAATTTGGGTGTTGGATTGACTCTCTTTGTGGTTCTTAATAGATGCATTGTGTTGCCGAGGTGTGCGCAAGTGGTAGACAATGTGTTGAAAATTGTAGTCAGCTAATGACTAAGTGTCCTAACGCCTATTTAAAATAATTTGGAACATTTTAAAATTTGCTTTGAGAGAGTTTAGTTTATTTTTGATCTTTTGTTTATGAGGGGGGTATAGCCATGTGCGTATCAAAGACCCAAGTGATGCCTGTGCACATAGTTTTTCACTTACTGTCCCCCCTGTCGATATCAATATCAGAATTATATCGGCCTTCAGTCACCTATGTGATAATATTCAAGCGGATTCTGCGTAACAATGGTTCTGGGTTTCTCGCCAAAAGTACATAGTCCACCCCTGTCTACTTACTTCATTAGCTTAAGTGATAAAATATTTTGTGTTATTAGTCGTAACCGGAACCTCTCCTTTGAACATATGTTTGCTCACTAATTCACGCTTCCTCATTCACTTCACGAGTTTACACAAATAACGAATTCTGACGCATCTACGATGCATATCTTTCGTATGACGTACGCTAGCGTAATTAGTTTTATCAGTAGCGAGCGGCTGCTTTCGATGTGCGTATCTGTGAGTGTCAATGCATGAGAATATTGTGTCGTTCAAAGAGCGTTTTCCGATCTTGCCTTCGTGACTGTGTGACCAAGGGGTAATTGGTGGAGAAGAAACCGTTTAAGACAAGTTCATTTACTTGTAATTCCATACAGCTATAGTTTACGTTATTCCGAAAACCACTGTAGATCAGATTCAGAGATAATGTTGTTTGATACAATAAAAGAAACTCATTCACGCTAATTACGTGTTGCTCATGACAATTCCTAACCCCCTCTTTATTAGTTGGATGATGAAAATCAAATATACCCCCATAAGAGGGAAGAGTAGCAAGGAAGCGAAATGAAATTAAATCAGATAACTAATAAAATTCCGATCGTTCAATTTAGCGTCAGCTTCGTTAAGAGCATGTTTCAACCAAGCGGTTGAAACATGCTCTATGCTGAATGCGTTGGTTGATCGTGTGACCTGGGTTGTCCGTTGGATTTCTATTCTTGTTAATTCAAGAGATCATGAATAGTAATTTAAAATTGGGCCAGTGAGAGTAAATAAACTGTGTCTTGGCACCGCAACCTCAGCATATGGCAAGAGGCCAAATTTTCTCTTAACTTTTACCATAGGATAATCAAAATAATAATGACGGCACAAACAAATTGCTTCTGTTACCTGTAGGAACCGGTCGGTGAGGCCGAGCGATTCTAGGTGCTTCAATGTAGAACCTCGCGACCGCTACGGTCGAGGTTCGAATCCCGACTCAGGCATTGATGTGTGTGATAACTAACCTAATAGTTAGGTTTAAGAAGTTCTAAGTTCTGTGGGACTGATGACCTCAGATGTTAAGTCCCATAATGCTCAGAGCCTTTTGTACCTGTAGGCAAACCGAAAGGAAAATGAATTTCAACACCAGGCCACTACGGTAACCGTACAATTTGAGACTAGCAGAGGTATGCTCGGAAGTATCAATGTGTCAGGGCACGAATTAGCGATTACCTGCTTGTTGTCACTGGGTTTCGTGTACTTACATTCGTATGCTGGATATCTGTGTAGGCCTCGCGGTCCTCTTATGCTCTGATAAGTAAGACAGCGGAGCAGATGTACAATGTGTGTACGTTGCAAATGACGGCTGTAACACAAAATTGCTGAAGCTGTTATACATTTTGTTGTGACTGCGACCGGAACGGTCGCGGGGTTGAAGTGACGTAAAGCGCGGCGGGACCCGCTGACCCTGCACCGAGTCGGAAGTACTACCGCTGGAGCGCTTCGCCTTGCTCTTGGCGGTGTGGTGAGTGGTGACGTGGTGGTGTGAAGCTCTTGGCAGTGTGCACATCCACTTCTTTTTCTTTTTTTTAACCCAAAGACTACAGGAGAGTCAGAGGGAGACAGTGGAAGAGAAGGAAAACGAAAAGCCTCATGTGACTGGCCTGGTGGTGGGTACTTTTAAAAAAAATAGAGAATAGGGTAGCAGAAGGGACAGCAAGAGTATGAGGAATACGAAAGGCTCGGTTGACAAGCCGGTTACTGAACGAGAAAGGAGAAGACAATAAGGAGAAGGAAGAAAGTAAAACTAAGGCCAAAGTGGCCAGTCGTCGACAAACCGACGGCAATGCAGACACAAGCAGATTGAGGCGGCGGGAGAACCTAGGAAGGGAGTGGAACAGTGGTATGGCCCCAGGAGGGTATAGACTATGGAGGGAGTGGAGGACGAGAACAGGGAGGGAAAGAAGAACTAAGGAAAGTCCAAGTGGGGTTGGGCAGCCGGCAGGGAGGGGAGAGAAAGAAAGGAACAGGGGGAGCCAGGAGGAGAGGGGATGACTGGCGATGAGGGATCATTGGACAAGTAGGTCGGGCCAAAGGGTGGTGGCCAGGCGATGGAGGCGGGTACAAAGGGAGAGGGTGAGAGGACTGGTGGAGTGACAGGAGTGGTGGTAAAAGGAAATGGCGGAGGAGCGTACATGGTCATGAAGGAGGGGGATACCAGCAAGTTCTCGGGTAGGGAGACAGTAGGGGAGGCGGGGGGCAAGCCGGAGAGCATGGTTCTGTACTGTCTGTAGGCAGTATAGATGGGTGGCGGCGGCATTCCCCCACACGACCAACGCGTATTCGAGGATGTGGGGGGATCAGGGACATGTAGAGGAGGATACCAAGATGCCAGGGAAAGGAAAAGGCGGTACCCGCGGTTTTTTTCACTTTATTGTTATTTTCACACCTGATACAGGTAGGCCAGCAGCGGAATACTACGCCGCTCTTCGGCCACAGATAAGACTAATGATACAAAAGGAAACAATTGCAGAACAGACATGGTGGATATACAAACGTAGACATACAACATTAAAACACACGGAGCTGTTGATGGGCGCAGTGTCCAAAATAAAAACATTCATCAACGTGGATATGCACATAGATGACAGAGATGACACACACGAACGTTGGAGCACAAACGATGAAACACTGGAACATGAGCATGATGGCACACACAAACACTAGGCGATGATCTCCAGCGCGGGAAAGTTCACTAGATGTGTATGAGTCTGGGGACTACCAAAAAGGGGAAAAGGTGGAGGAGGAGGGAGAGGGGAGGGGGTAGATGCCAGTGGCAGGAGAGATGGGAGGAGGAAGAAAGAAGGTAAGGGGATTAGGGGAGGCCCAGGGGAGAGGAGGAAGTGAGGAGGGAGAGAAGGGAGAGAGGGTGCCTTTGAGAAAAAACACTGGGGGTGGACGGGGAGGATAAAAGTTGGTAGAAGGGGTAGATGGAGGGGATGAGGGCATCATCAGGGAGGGGGAGTTGGTGGAAGCCACCTTGGGCAAGGGTATGGAGAGTAGAGAGATGCAGAGCAGGTGGGATATGCGAATGGAGGCACGGCAGGATACGAGGGTGGGAGAGGATGGGAGAGACAAGCAGGTGAGGGGGATCAAGTATGCCGGAGGAAAAGGACTAGGTGTGGGAACGAGATGAAGTCATATTGGATCCACGTGGGGGATGGGAGGCGGATGTGATAGGTCAGGTGGAGCGCATGGCATTCTAGGATTTGAAGGGATTTGTAAAATGTAGGAGGGTTTGGATTCCGTAGAAATATGGGAACACGTGAGGCAATACTGACCTTACAACTTATCTTAGAAGCTAGATTAAGGAAAGGCAAACCTACGTTTCTAGCATTTGTAGACTTAGAGAAAGCTTTTGACAATGTTGACTGGAATACTCTCTTTCATATTCTGAAGGTGGCAGGGGTAAAATACAGGGAGCAAAAGGTTATTTACAAATCGTACAGACACCTGATGGTAGTTATAAGAGTCGAGGGGCATGAAAGGGAAGCAGCAGTTGGAAATGGAGTGAGACAGGGTTGTAGCCTATACCCGATGTTATTCAATCTGTATATCGAGCTAGCAGTAAAGGAAACAAAAGAAAAATTCGGAGTAGGAATTAAAATCCATGGAGAAGAAATAAAACCTTTAAGGTTTGCCGATGACACTGTAATTCTGTCAGAGACAGCAAAGGACTTGGAAGAGCAGTTGAACAGAATGGATAGTGTCTTGAAAGGAGGACATAAGGTGAACATCAACAAAAGCAAAACGAGGATAATGGAATGTAGTCGAATTAAGTCGGGTGATGCTGAGGGAATTGGATTAGGAAATGAGACACTTGAAGTAGTAAAGAAGTTTTGTTATCTGTGAAGCATAATAACTGATGATTTTCGGAGTAAAGAGAATATAAAATGTAGACTGGCAATGGCAAGGAAAGCGTTTCTGAAGAAGAGAAATTTGTTAACATCGAGTATAGATGTAAATGTCAGGAAGTCGTTTCTGAAAGTATTTGCATGGAGTGTAGCCATATATGGAAGTCAAACATGGACGATAAATAGTTTGGACAAAAAGAGAATAGAAGCTTTCGAAATGTGGTGCTACAGAAGAATGCTGAAGATTAGATGGGTAGATCACATAACTAATGAGGAGGTATTGAATAGGATTGGGGAGAAGAGAAATTTGTGGCACAACTTGACTAGAAGAAGCTATCGGTTGGTAGGACATGTTCTGATGCATCAAGGGATCACCAATTTAGTATTGGAGTGCCGTGTGGAGGGTAAAAATCGTAGAGGGAGACCAAGAGATGAATACACTAAGCAGATTCAGAAGGATGTAGGTTGCAGTAGTTACTGGGAGATGAAGAAGCTTGCACAGGATAGAGTAGCATGGAGAGCTGCATCAAACCAGTCTCAGGACTGAAGACCACAACAACAACAGGATGGGCGGAGATCCATGCAGGGTGGGCGTAGCACGGGATAGGGCGGATGAGGGATTTATACGTGTGGAGAATGGTGGAGGGGTCCAGACCCCATGTATGGCCAGAAAGGAGCTTGAGGAGCCAAAGGTGGGAGCGTGCCTTGGATTGTCTGGAGATGGGAGGTCCAGGAGCGGCGACGGTCAAGGGTGACGCCAAGATACTTGAGGCTGGGAATGAGGGTCATAGGACGGCCATTAATGGTGATACAGAAGTTGAGGAGACGGAAGAAAGGGGTGGTTTTGCTTATGATGATTGTCTGGGTCTTGGACGGATTGTCCTTGAATAACCACTGGTTACACCAAGTGGTGAACTGGTCAAGATGGGATTGGACAAGGTATTGGGAGCGTTACAGGGTGGGGGCGAGGGAAAGGAGGGCGGTGTCACCTGCGCTTTGAGGAAGGTGGACAGTGGGTGAAGGCAGCGGCATGTCCGCCGTACACAGAAGGTACGAAAGAGGGGAGAGGACGGAACCTTGGGGCACACCGGCAGAGTGGTAGAAGGTGTAGGAATCCGTGTTATGGATGGTGACATAGGAAGGACATAGGGAAAGAAAGGACCCGATGAGACAGACATAGTTGATAAGAAGGACGAAGGTTTGGAGCTTGAAGAGGAGACCAGAATGCCATATACGGTTGTAAGCGCGTTCAAGGTCGAGGTAGAGGAAGATGGCGGGGTGATGCGAGTTGAGCTGTTTGGAGAGGAGATGCGTGAGGTGAAGGAGAAGGTCATGAGTAGAGAAGGAAGGTCAAAAGCCACACTGGGCAACGGGAAGGAGGCAGTGCTGGCGAAGATGCTGGTGGATGCGTCGGGTAAGGATGGAATCCAGGAACTTGCTGCAGACCGAGGTAAGGCTGATGGGATGGTTGGAGGAGACAGTGAATGGTGGTTTATCGGGTTTGAGGAACATCAGGATCCGGGAGGTTTTCCATAGGTCAGGGTAGAAGCCGGTGGACAAGACCACATTATAGAGTTGGGCCAGGGTGGTGAGGAAGGAGGCGGGAGCTTCACAGAGATGGCGATAGGTAACACGATCGTGCTGGGAGCGGTGTTGCGTTTCGCATGGAGTGTAATGATGATATCCTGAGTTGTGATGGGGTATTGAGTTCAGTGTGTGTAATGTTGTCCAAGTACTGGAAGCTAGGAGCGAGTAGAGGGACAGAGGTGTCAGTTCGATCGCAGACATTTGGGAAGAGGGAGTAGTCTATCTGTGGATCGTCAGGGAGGGTGAAGATATCGGAGAGGTTGGAGGCAAAGTGATTGGGCTTACTAAGGTTGTCAGGGAAGGGGCACTCATCCTGAAGGAGAGGGTAGTTGGGGGGGGGGGTTAGATAAGGTAAGGTGGGGGAGAGTGACCAGTACTTGGACGAGTTGATAGGGAGGGTAGCACTAAGACAGGTGCATGTCCGTCACCAGTCCCGGCGTTTCTTAACCGAGAGTAAGTTTCTGATGTGTCGTTGTAGTTGCCGGTGGCGTCGTAGTGTGTCCCGGTCGCGAGTGTGAAGGAAGGGACCCGTGGAGCGGCAGGCGCTTAAATACTCTATCGAGGGCGCCGCTATTGGCCGCTGGAACCACATGTTCCACTGTGGCACACTCACACTAAGTACAGGCCAGGAGGCACGCGCCGCCACAGCTGCACAGCGCGATGGTGCAGAGATCTCTAGGAGGCCCCGAAGTTTGGCGGAGATCCAGATTCCGCGGCGCGCGATACCAGACATTTTCTCAGAATGGTCATATTCAACGATAGGTTTATGTGTAGTGTGCTTGTACAAATTTGGTTGGTGGAAGCGTTGAAATAAACTGAATCGTCGGTTGGCACATGGGCGTCTCTGTATGGTATTGGGGCAGTAAGATGACGTGCGGTGTATGTCCCTGTTTCAGAGCAGCCCACTTGTACTGATAAATCTAGCTCTGGGTCTGGATCTTTGGGACAGGACGGGAGGAATATCACTGCTTCAGCATTATAAGTAAAATAGGAGGACTACTGGCACACCGACGAGTACTGGGATTCAATGAAAGGTTGTGAAAGTACTCAACCGAAGACACGACTGTGGAATTGTACAAGCAACACCGCCCCAGCGGTCAGACATTTAGCACTGACGTATTAAAATTTATTATGCTATGTTTCATTTTGGTATCTCACGCATGTCCAGTAACTATAGTTGTATGTAAAGAAATAACAACCAACCTGTTGCATAAAGGAAATTTAATTTCTTAACTGATTACAGCCTTCTTCGGAAGGGTGTACAGGAAAATAAACCAGAAATAACTAGAAGTCAGATAAGAAAATATTAAAAATTATGTGCGAACAGTTTAGCAAATATTTATAAAAATGAAAATATAAGATGGTACCTACTTATTCCCATCGATTTATTTGCATAAGTATGTCCCATTTTTTATCATTTATTTTTTTATGTATTTTAAACTTTTCGTCCCAAATTTTTAATATTCTTATCTGACTTTTATTTAATTGTAGCGTATTTTGCTGTGCAGCCTTATGAAGAAGGAAACTATGTGCCCGAAACCGGTAAAGAAATTAAATTTTTTTATGCCTCTGGTTGCTTATTAATTCATTGTATGATTGATTTGGTGTGGTTACTTCACTGGTTAGTGAATATATGTCTTTACTACTATGAAATTAAGTTTCGTGGAAATCTGATCTATAGTAATTGAGTTTGGAAAACAGCACCGTCTATATATATGAAATAATATTTCAAAGTGCTCCCCCCGTAGCAGATGAACCAAGTTAATATATGAACTATTTGTTTCCAACATCTGGACAAAAAATACTTAACTGAGGTAACTATGTTGCTTCCTTTTCTGTTTATGGGGCTGTTGATGTAATCATGTGTAAAATATTATATGTATATATAATGTATATTTGGGGGGGGGGGGGGAGATAAGAAAGTGTTCAGAAACGTGCATGTTAACCAGAGCTTTTGAACTCTGTATAGCGGTTGTTAGTGTGGTATAACATTAAATCCTTAAGACTCGATTTTGAATAAAGATTATGTTTCTGGATCTGGGATGTGATTTCGAAGAGTTTAATCAATATCACTATACACTCGTTTCTCTGGTTTTAATTATGGAGTGACATTTGTTTCTCGCCACAATACATTTATGTATTCGTGTGACGGCGGCGTTACACACTGAGGTGACAAAAGCGATCCGACAGCGATATGAACGTACACAGATGGCGGTAGTGTCGCCTACACGACATATAAAAGGGCAGTATTAGACATTCCATTTCGGAAATCGTTAGGGAATTTAATATTCCGAGATATACACCGTGAAGGGTATTTCGATGATATGAAATTTCAGCCATTTCTTCTCAACCAACGGCCTTCACTTAACTATCGACAACATTGGCGTTTGTGTAGAGTTGTCCTTTGCTAACATGCAAGCAACATTGCATGAAATAACCACAGAAATAAATGTGGTACGTACTAAGAACGTATCCGTCATGACAGTGCGCTAGGTGACACCGCAGTGCATTTGGCGTTAATGGGCTATGTCAGTAGACCACCGACAGGAGTGTTTTTCCTAACAGCACGACACCGCCTACAGCGCCTGTCCTGGGTTCGTGACCGTGTCGGTTGGACCTTACACGACTGGAACACCGTAGCCTGGTCAGAAGAGTCGCGATTTCAGTTGGTAATATATCTTGGATAGCATTCGATTACGGCTCAAACCCAACAAAGCCAAGAATCCAAGTTGGCAACAAGGCAACGTGAAAGCTCGTGGTCCTTCCACAATGGTGTGGGTTCTGTTTACATGGAATAGACTGTGTCCTGGTTATGTTTAGCTACTTGAGGTCCATTTTCAGCCATTCATAGACTTCATGTTCCCAAACATCGATGGAATTTTTATCGATGACGATGCACGTCGTTGTCCGGCCTCAGTTGTTCTCGGTTGGTTTGAAAAACATTCTGGACAATTTGAGAGAATGATTTGGGCACACAGATCGCCAGAAATCAATCCCGTCGAACATTTATGAGACGTAATCAAGAGGTGGGTTTGTGTAGAAAATCCTGCACTGACAACACTGTCGTTATTATGGACGGCTACTGAGGCAGCACGTCTCATTTTTTTCTGGAGGGGACATTGCTGAGTCTATGCCACGTCGAGTTGCTGTACTAAGCCAGGCAAAAGGAGGTCCTACACGATATTAGGAGGTATAAGATGATTTTTGTTATCTCGTGTATACAGTGCGATAATTGTAGCGTGTGGCCTTCGGCTTTGTTTGAGACATGCAAAACTAACGAAAAAGTTACATATGATTTGTGGCTGCTTTATAGTTTTGACCTAAAATTTGGTCGTGCAGTCAAGTATCTGGACGGCATTTTGAATGAACTACACTCCTGGAAATGGAAAAAAGAACACATTGACACCGGTGTGTCAGACCCACCATACTTGCTCCGGACACTGCGAGAGGGCTGTACAAGCAATGATCACACGCACGGCACAGCGGACACACCAGGAACCGCGGTGTTGGCAGTCGAATGGCGCTAGCTGCGCAGCATTTGTGCACCGCCGCCGTCAGTGTCAGCCAGTTTGCCGTGGCATATGGAGCTCCATCGCAGTCTTTAACACTGGTAGCATGCCGCGACAGCGTGGACGTGAACCGTATGTGCAGTTGACGGACTTTGAGCGAGGGCGTTTAGTGGGCATGCGGGAGGCCGGGTGGACGTACCGCCGAATTGCTCAACACGTGGGGCGTGAGGTCTCCACAGTACATCGATGTTGTCGCCAGTGGTCGGCGGAAGGTGCACGTGCCCGTCGACCTGGGACCGGACCGCAGCGACGCACGGATGCACGCCAAGACCGTAGGATCCTACGCAGTGCCGTAGGGGACCGCACCGCCACTTCCCAGGAAATTAGGGACACTGTTGCTCCTGGGGTATCGGCGAGGACCATTCGCAACCGTCTCCATGAAGCTGGGCTGCGGTCCCGCACACCGTTAGGCCGTCTTCCGCTCACGCCCCAACATCGTGCAGCCCGCCTCCAGTGGTGTCGCGACAGGCGTGAATGGAGGGACGAATGGAGACGTGTCGTCTTCAGCGATGAGAGTCGCTTCTACCTTGGTGCCAATGATGGTCGTATGCGTGTTTGGCGCCGTGCAGGTGAGCGCCACAATCAGGACTGCATACAACCGAGGCACACAGGGCCAACACCCGGCATCATGGTGTGGGGAGCGATCTCCTACACTGGCCGTACACCACTGGTGATCGTCGAGGGGACACTGAATAATGCACGGTACATCCAAACCGTCATCGAACCCATCGTTCTACCATTCCTAGACCGGCAAGGGAACTTGCTGTTCCAACAGGACAATGCACGTCCGCATGTATCCCGTGCCACCCAACGTGCTCTAGAAGGTGTAAGTCAACTACCCTGGCCAGCAAGATCTCCGGATCTGTCCCCCATTGAGCATGTTTGGGACTGGATGAAGCGTCGTCTCACGCGGTCTGCACGTCCAGCACGAACGCTGGTCCAACTGAGGCGCCAGGTGGAAATGGCATGGCAAGCCGTTCCACAGGACTACATCCAGCATCTCTACGATCGTCTCCATGGGAGAATAGCAGCCTGCATTGCTGCGAAAGGTGGATATACACTGTACTAGTGCCGACATTGTGCATGCTCTGTTGCCTGTGTCTATGTGCCTGTGGTTCTGTCAGTGTGATCATGTGATGTATCTGACCCCAGGAATGTGTCAATAAAGTTTCCCCTTCCTGGGACAATGAATTCACGGTGTTCTTATTTCAATTTCCAGGAGTGTAGATCTTGTTGGCGATGTTTTCATTGAAGCCTATAGGGCCCATCGTTTGCGTGGTAATGTGGGTGTGATATTTTTGTGTGGGACTTACACTATCGTCTTCGAACTGTACTCCTGTTCCGTTGTCGGCGGAACTTGTTAGGGACCAGTTACATCGGCTGTATCAACCTTTAGCGGTGTATAAATTTCATCCCAGTGGCCGGATATCGCAATCTTCTGACAGTAGTTAGGTAGGACGCGGAGAACTTAATTACTCACTTCCGAGCACTGAGAAGTTGAAGCCTGTCTAACGAGGCTAAGCGAGGCTGGTAACTCCTGGAATGATTTTACTTGTGCATCAGCGCATGAAATTAATTCAGGTCCGCCAATAAATGTTTCCCAGTATTCGTGTAACTTATCTCGCGTGCCACACATCGCGTAGAGAGGGTGGAATTCGGCCGCGAGTGTAATTTCGCACTATGCCACGGGAGCTACGATTACGGACAAAAGGAACGTTCCACACTATTATCTGCTCAAAGTTAACTACGTTGGGTAGCAATATATGCGATATTACGTGCCTGAAAGTGGAGGAGTAGTTTGTGATGGAAGCTATACGAGTCTTTTCACTCAGCTTTGAACGCCAAAATGGCAGGCGAGTGCTGCAATGTAGACGCAGCACGTTGTACTGGCTCCAAACTGCTTCTTCTGTGGCTTGCAGCTGCGCGGTTTGCTCACCCAACCGCAGCAGCTGTAGCTGGCAAAGGGCTATGGGTCCAAGGCGGTACTGTTTCTGGCAGAATGCAGGATTCAAGCCCAGTACATGTACTAATTGTAGTTCTCGATATCATTCCAGTATTCGACAAAGGATTTGACGAAAACGCTGGTTTGCTCAACACCGTCACAGTGCAAAATATCTCTCTGTACCAAGCTAAACCCCACTAGAGGCCAAAACAGAATTATGCTGGTAACTATACTACTTTTGCAACGACAAGTCACAAAATAATCCTACAAACGTTGCGATTATTCCAATATCATGTAAATATGCGCAAATAGTCTGAGCTACGGTTTCAATGTTTAACATGGAATCAGTAGCGTGTGACGTCACGGAAAGTATTTAAGGGCGAGCAGCAGCGCAAATGTGGTTTTCCAAATTTGGTGTTTCTTATGTTGCCTGTCGTCGTTAGAGGTTTTCCTCTTTAGCGAGTGGTTCTACATCAGTAGATGCACTTCGTGGCAGTCAGTCCGGGCAGCGGAGCAGCTACGTTGGTGACAAGTCTTAGTTTTCCCTTGAACTTAATTTGAGTGAGTGCATGCTCATCCTTTAAGTTTTCGCTGGACTTGAAATATTTGAAGATGGCTGTCGGTGATTGAGCATCCAAAGGAACTATTTTGCTTTGATTATGGACTTGCGCTTGTTTTCGCTGTCATTATTTAGTGTCATGAACCTCCATGTCGCGGTCACTAGCGAGAATTTGTGGTCTCGGACTTTGACTGTTTGCTTTAGAATTTCGTGATTAATTGGCTTTTAAATGAACTTAGCACTCACGTGTTCTGTTTGTGTTGATACGCAGTACTACGTTATATATTATTTCTTTGTTTTCATTTGACTCTGCAATTGTTTAAGGCCACCATTCGCAAATGTGAGATTAATTTGCAATAAATTTTTATTGGTATTTAATGAGAACTGTCCTGATTCATCAACACTATTAATCCCATTGGACTTATCCACACAGCAACAGATGTCCACATCCTTTAGTGTTCGACGCTAGGCGTCCCGTGCCACTTGGAGACTAGGTATACAGGCCTTCCATCCGAGTCGACTTGGTTGTAGCAGCTCTGCAGGGCATCAAGACGGTAATAGAGAGTTGGGGTTGACATTTAATGAACTTTACTTGCAATGAACTATAAAAACTGCTTGAAATCACGCCGTCCTGCCTGTAGGTACTCTATGCAACGACGCCTGAGTGATTTTTGCACCCTTTCAGACACGTCCGGAACAGTGGGGATTGCATCAGAAGCTGCTATAATTTGCGCTACCAGCTCTTCAGCCGTCTTTATAGGCGTTTCGTAAGCAACAGGTTTCAGGTGTCTTCACACAATTAAGGGGCGTCCAACGCGTAGGCCGTGCCACCGGCCCACCGCTCCCTATCCATTTCTCACCATATATCTCATCCAAATGATGCCCACCGCATGAGCGAAGTGCACAGCTGGACCATCATGTTGGTCACATGCATTGTCGCACATTGAGGGGGACATGTTCCAATAATGTGGCACTTTTGCCCTTAAGAAATATCTGTATGCTCTCAGTCGTCGGGGAAGCATGTATGGAACAATCAGATAATCGCCTCTCAAACCAGCCCAAACCTTGACGGAGCGGCGCTCTTGGTGATCGCGAAAAAAGGAGGCATGAGGAGTTTCTCATTACCACATTTGTTGACTGCCGCTGTAGAACAGACATTCGCTTACACAGGACGCCTCATCAGCAAAAATTATAAATTGTGGTAAATCAGATTGAATGTCAGACTTCAACAAAAACAACACGTAGAAATCAATGCGACGCAGAAAACCTTGTGGATTAAGGATTTGATCTTTCTGATGGTGAAAAGAATGAAAATCATTTTCATTCCATACACGCCACACCATGGAATGGCTTACACCCATTTCTCGAACAACGTGTCGGAGTCTGGTTTCCACACTGTGCAGTGACGGCCATATCAGTTCAGCCTTCGCAGCTGTATGACAAACTCAACAGTAAAAATTATAAATTGTGATAAATCAGACTAAATGTCAGAATTCAACAAAAACAACACGTAGAAATCAATGCGACGCAGAAAACCTTGTGGATTAAGGATTTGATCTTTCTGATGGTGAAAGGAATGAAAATCATTTTCATTCCATACACGCCACACCATGGAATGGCTTACACCCATTTCTCGAACAACGTGTCGGAGTCTGGTGTACACACTGTGCAGTGACAGCCATATCAGTTCAGCCTTCGTAGCTGTATGACAAACTCACCAGTAAAAATTATCAATTGTGAAAAATCAGATTGAATGTCAGAATTAACCAAAAACAACACGTAGAGATCAATGCGACACAGAAAACATTGTGGATTAAGGATTCGATCTTTCTGATGGTGATAAGGTTGAAAATCATTTTCATTCCATACACGCCACACCATGGAATGGCTTACACCCATGTCTCGAACAACGTGTCGGAGTCTGGTGTACACTCTGTGCAGTGACGGCCATATCAGTTCAGCCTACGCAGCTGTATGACAAACTCATCAGTAAAAATTATAAATAGTGATAAATCAGACTGAATGTCTGAATTCAACAAAAAAAAAAAAAAAAAAAAAACAAGTAGAAATCAATGCGACGCAGAAAACCTTGTGGATTAAGGGTTTGATCTTTCTGATGGTGAAAAGAATGAAAATCATTTTCATTCCATACACGCCACACCATGGAATGGCTTACACCCATTTCTCGAACAACGTGTCGGAGTCTGGTGTACACACTGTGCAGTGATGGCCATATCAGTTCAGCCTTCGCAGCTGTATGACAAACTCATCAGTAAAAATTACAAATTGTTGTAAATCAGATTGAATGTCAGACTTCAAGAAAAACAACACGTAGAAATCAATGCGACGCAGAAAACCTTGTGGATTAAGGGTTAGATCTTTCTGATGGTGAAAAGAATGAAAATCATTTTCATTCCATACACGCCACACCATGGAATGGCTTACACCCATTTCTCGAACAACGTGTCGGAGTCTGGTGTACACACTGTGCAGTGACGGCCATATCAGTTCAGCCTTCGCAGCTGTATGACAAACTCATCAGTAAAGATTATAAATTGTGGTAAATCAGATTGAATGTCAGACTTCAAGAAAAACAACACGTAGGAATCAATGCGACCCAGAAAACCTTGTGGATTAAGGGTTTGATCTTTCTGATGGTGAAAAGAATGAAAATCATTTTCATTCCATACACGCCACACCATGGAATGGCTTACACCCATGCCTCAAACAACGTGTTGGAGTCTGGTGTACACACTGTGCAGTGATGACCATATCAGTTCAGCCTTCGCAGCTGTATGACAAACTCATCAGTAAAAATTATAAATTGTGGTAAATCAGATTGAATGTCAGACTTCACGAAAAACAACACGTAGGAATCAATGCGACGCAGATAACCTTGTGGATTAAGGGTTTGATCTTTCTGATGGTGAAAAGAATGAAAATCATTTTAATTCCATACACGCCACACCATGGAATGGCTTACACCCATTTCTCGAACAACGTGTCGGAGTCTGGTGTACACACTGTGCAGTGATGGCCATATCAGTTCAGCCTTCGCAGCTGTATGACAAACTCTTCTGTAAAAATTATAAATTGTGGTAAATCAGATTGAATGTCAGACTTCAAGATAAAAAAACACATAGGAATCAATGCGACGCAGAAAACCTTGTGGATTAAGTGTTTGATCTTTCTGATGGTGAAAGGAATGAAAATCATTTTCATTCCATACACGCCACACCATGGAATGGCTTACACCCATTTCTCGAACAACGTGTCGGAGTCTGGTGTACACAGTGTGCAGTGATGGCCATATCAGTTCAGCCTTCGCAGCTGTATGACAAACTCATCAGTAAAAATTATAAATTGTGGTAAATCAGTATGAATGTCAGACTTCAAGAAAAAAAACACGTAGAAACCAATGCGACGCAGAAAACCTTGTGGATTAAGGGTTTGATCTTTCTGATGGTGAAAAGAATGAAAATCATTTTCAGTCCATACGCGCCACACCATGGAATGGCTTACACCCATTTCTCGAACAACGTGTCGGAGTCTGGTGTACACACTGCGCAGTGATGGGCATATCAGTTCAGCCTTCGCAGCTGTATGACAAACTCATCAGTAAAAATTATAAATTGTGGTGAATCAGATCGAATGTCAAGCTTCAATAAAAACAACACGTAGAAATCAATGCGACGCAGAACACCTTGTGGATTGAGGGTCTGATCTTTCTGATGGTGAAAAGAATGAAAATCATTTTCATTCCATACACGCCACACCATGGAATGGCTTACACCCATTTCTCGAACAACGTGTCGGAGTCTGGTGTACACACTGCGCAGTGATGGGCATATCAGTTCAGCCTTTGCAGCTGTACGACAAACTCATCAGTAAAAATTATAAATTGTGATAAATCAGACTGAATGTCTGAATTCAACAAAAAAAAAAAAACACATAGAAATCAATGCGACGCAGACAACATCATTCCATACACGCCACACCATGGACTGGCTTACACCCATTTCTCGAACAACGGGTCGGAGTCTGGTGTACACACTGTGCAGTGACGGCCATATCCGTTCAGCCTTCGCAGCTGTATGACAAACTCATCAGTAAAAATTATAAATAGTGATAAATCAGACTGAATGTCTGAATTCAACAACAAAAAAAAAAACACGTAGAAATCAATGCAACGCAGAAAACCTTGTGGATTAAGGATTTGATCTTTCTGATGGTGAAAAGAATGAAAATCATTTTCTTACCATACACGCCACACCATGGAATGGCCTACACCCATTTCTCGAACAACGTGTCGGAGTCTGGTGTACACACTGTGCAGTGATGGCCATATCAGTTCAGCCTTCGCAGCTGTATGACAAACTCATCAGTAAAAATTATAAATTGTGGTAAATCAGTATGAATGTCAGACTTCAAGAAAAAAAACACCTAGAAATCAATGCGACGCAGAAAACCTTGTGGATTAAGGGTTTCATCTTTCTGATGGTGAAAAGAATGAAAATCATTTTCATTCCATACACGCCACACCATGGAATGGCTTACACCCATTTCTCGAACAACGTGTCGGAGTCTGGTGTACACACTGCGCAGGGATGGGCATATCAGTTCAGCCTTCCCAGCTGTATGACAAACTCATCAGTAAAAATTATAAATTGTGGTAAATCAGATTGAATGTCAGACTTCAAGAAAAACAACACGTAGGAATCAATGCGACCCAGAAAACCTTGTGGATTAAGGGTTTGATCTTTCTGATGGTGAAAAGAATGAAAATCATTTTCATTCCATACACGCCACACCATGGAATGGCTTACACCCATTTCTCGAACAACGTGTCGGAGTCTGGTGTACACACTGTGCAGTGATGGCCATATCAGTTCAGCCTTCGCAGCTGTATGACAAACTCATCAGTAAAAATTATAAATTGTGGTAAATCAGTTTGAATGTCAGACTTCAAGAAAAAAAAACACGTAGAAATCAATGCGACGCAGAAAACCTTGTGGATTTAGGGTTTGATCTTTCTGATGGTGAAAAGAATGAAAATCATTTTCATTCCATACACGCCACACCATGGAATGGGTTACACCCATTTCTCGAACAACGTGTCGGAGTCTGGTGTACACACTGCGCAGTGATGGGCATATCAGTTCAGCCTTCGCAGCTGTATGACAAACTCATCAGTAAAAATTATAAATTGTGGTGAATCAGATTGAATGTTAGGCTTCAAGAAAAACAACACGTAGAAATCAATACGACGCAGAAAACCTTGTGGATTGAGGGCCTGATCTTTCTGATGGTGAAAAGAATGAAAATCATTTTCATTCCATACACGCCACACCATGGAATGGCTTACACCCATTTCTCGAACAACGTGTCGGAGTCTGGTGTACACACTGCGCAGTGATGGGCATATCAGATCAGCCTTTGCAGCTGTACGACAAACTCATCAGTAAAAATTATGAATTGTGATAAATCAGACTGAATGTCTGAATTCAACAAAAAAAACAAAAGACATAGAAATCAATGCGACGCAGACAACATCATTCCATACACGCCACACCATGGACTGGCTTACACCCATTTCTCGAACAAAGGGTCGGAGTCTGGTGTACACACTGTGCAGTGACGGCCATATCAGTTCAGCCTTCGCAGCTGTATGACAAACTCATCAGTAAAAATTATAAATAGTGATAAATCAGACTGAATGTCTGAAATCAACAAAAAAAAAAAAAAAACACGTAGAAATCAATGCGACGCAGAAAACCTTGTGGATTAAGGATTTGATCTTTCTGATGGTGAAAAGAATGAAAATCATTTTCATTAAATACACGCCACACCATGGAATGGCTTATACCCATTTCTCGAACAACGTGTCGGAGTCTGGTGTACACACTGTGCAGTGATGGCCATATCAGTTCAGCCTTCGCAGCTGTATGACAAACTCATCAGTAAAAATTATAAATTGTGGTAAATCAGTATGAATGTCAGACTTCAAGAAAAAAAACACGTAGAAGTCAATGCGACGCAGAAAACCTTGTGGATTAAGGGTTTGATCTTTCTGATGGTGAAAAGAATGAAAATCATTTTCATTCCATTCACGCCACACCATGGAATGGCTTACACACATTTCTCGAACAACGTGTCGGAGTCTGGTGTACACACTGCGCAGTGATGGGCATATCAGTTCAGCCTTCCCAGCTGTATGACAAACTCATCAGTTAAAATTATAAATTGTGGTGAATCAGATTGAATGTCAGGCTTCGAGAAAAACGACACATAGAAATCAATGCGACGCAGAAAACCTTGTGGATTAAGGGTTTGATCTTTCTGATGGTGGGAAGAATGAAAATCATTTCATTCCATACAAGCCACACCATGGAATGGCTTACACCCATTTCTCGAACAACGTGTCGGAGTCTGGTGTACACACTGTGCAGTGACGGCCATATCAGTTCAGCCTTCGCACCTGTATGACAAACTCATCAGTAAAAATTATAAATTGTGGTAAATCAACAAAAACAACACGTAGAAATCAATGCGACGCAGAAAACCTTGTGGATTAAGGGTTTGATCTTTCTGATGGCGAAAAGAATGAAAATCATTTTCATTCCATGCACGCCACACCATGGAATGGCTTACACTCGTTTCTCGAACAACGTGTTGGAGTCTGGTGTACACACTGTGCAGTGATGGCCATATCAGTTCAGCCTTCGCAGCTGTATGACAAACTCATCAGTAAAAATTATAAATTGTGGTAAATCTGATTGAATGTCAGTCTTCAAGAAAAACAACACGTAGAAATCAATGCGACGCAGAAAACCTTGTGGATTAAGGGTTTGATCTTTCTGATGGTGAAAAGAATGAAAATCATTTTCATTCCATACACGCCACACCATGGAATGGCTTACACCCATTTCTCGAACAACGTGTCGGAGTATGGTGTACACACTGTGCAGTGATGACCATATCAGTTCAGCCTTCGCAGCTGTATGACAAACTCATCAGTAAAAATTATAAATTGTGGTAAATCAGATTGAATGTCAGACTTCAAGAAAAACAACACGTATAAATCAATGCGACGCAGAAAACCTTGTGGATTAAGGGTTAGACCTTTCTGATGGTGAAAAGAATGAAAATCATTTTCATTCCATACACGACACACCATGGAATGGCTTACACCCATTTCTCGAACAACGTGTCGGAGTCTGGTGTACACTCTGTGCATTGACGGCCATATCAGTTCAGCCTTCGCAGCTGTACGACAAACTCATCAGTAGAAATTATAAATTGTGATACATTAGATTGAATGTCAGAATTCAACAAAAACAACACGTAGAAATCAATTCGGCGCAGACAACATCATTCCATACACGCCACACCATGGACTGGCTTACACCCATTTCTCGAACAACGTGTCGGAGTCTGGTGTACACACTGTGCAGTGACAGCCATATCAGTTCAGCCTTCGCACCTGTATGACAAACTCATCAGTAAAAATTATAAATTGTGGTAAATCAACAAAAACAACTCGTAGAAATCAATGCGACGCAGAGAACCTTGTGGATTAAGGGTTTGATCTTTCTGATGGTGAAAAGAATGAAAATCATTTTCATTCCATACACGCCACACCATGGAATGGCTTACACCCATTTCTCGAACAACGTGTCGGAGTCTGGTGTACACACTGTGCAGTGACGGCCATATCAGTTCAGCGTTCGCACCTGTATGACAAACTGAATTCATCGGGTTTCGACGCAGGCTTTAGGTTCACACGTGTCATTACAATATATTATCAGTGCATTGTCTCTGTTAAGGATTTGTGGATGGTGGTGAACGTGCGTGGATCTGGCACTCGATGAACAGGAAACAGGTGAAAGTACAAACGCTGAGCAGCGAGGCCATTTCCGTCCGTCGTCCCGTTAGCACAGTCCGTATCTGGCCTTTCCTCCCAAGAAAAGAGCTCAATTTCCTGCCCGCTCCACACTCAAGCATGTCTTCATTTGTTGACCCACTGACGCAGGGCAAAGTACTCTCTGCAGTATACACAGGTGCAGCCGCCTGAGTGACCTAGTATCAAATAGGCAATAAGTTGGTGACCCAGAAAATGTCGAAAGAAACTCCGTGATATCCTCCCGCGCATGATACCCGCTACCGTTCCGACTGGGGTGGTGGGTTGTATGCCTACATTCTCGGCGCGCGACGCTGTAATACGACGCCTAGCGACGAACCCTTAAGGGATGCTCACGTGGGTTGCTACGTGAAAGTTGTTAGTAAGACTTATTCTACAAGTCATCTCATTTTTACGTTCATTTTAGAAACACTCTGAATAACCGCTGGCGCCGTCGTAATGTTAATATTAGCATTGTCGACAAGGTCATTAATATACAGAATGAACAGCAAGAGTCCTAAGACATTTCTCTGAGGCCAAGTTATTTCGACGTCTGTCCCAGATAACGTCGTATGTCTTCCCTACCAACGAATCTTTATCCAATCACAAATTTTATTTGATACTACACACGACCGTACTTTCGATAATAATCATTCGTGTGAAACTAAGTCAATTTCTTTTCGGAAATCAAGGAATACTGAAGCTACCTGAATGCCTTGATCTATGACTTTGAGGATTCCATGTGAGAGAGGGGCAGATTGCGTTTAAATCATAATTATTTTCGAAATCCGTGCTAAACTACTGGCAATTAAAATTGTTACATCAAGAAGAAATGCAGATGATAAACGGGTATTCATTGGACAAATATATTATACTCGAACTGACATGTGATTACATTTTCACGCACTTTGGGTGCATAGATCCTGAAAATCAATACCCAGAACAACCACCTCTGGCCGTAATAACGTCCTTCATACGCCTGCGCGTTGAGTCAAACTGAGCTTGGATGGCGTGTACAGGTGGAGCTGCCCATGCAGCTTCAACACGATACCACAGTTCCTTGTACAGGTGCAGCTGCCAATGCAGCTTCAACACGATACCACAGTTCCTCAAGAGTAGTGACTGGCGTATTGTGACGACCCAGTTGCTCGAACACCATTGACCAGACGTTTTCAGTTGGTGAGAGATCTAGAGAATGTGGTGGCCAGGGCTGCAATCGAATATATTCTGTATCCAGAAAGGCCCGTACAGGACCTGCAACATGCTGCCGTGCATTGTCCGGCTGAAATGTAGGGTTTCGCAGGGATCGAGTGAAGGGTAGAGCCACGGGTCGTGACATATCTGAAATGTAACGTCCACTATTCAAAGTGCCGTCAATGCGAACAAGAGGTGACAGAGACGTGTAACGAATGGCAACGCATGCCATCACGCCGGGTGATACGCCACGCTTCCAATGTGCGTTCACCGCGATGTCGCCAAACACGGATGCGCCCATCATGATGCTGTAAACAGAACCTGGATTCATCCGAAAAAATAACGTTTTGCCATTCGTGCACCCAGGTTCGTCGTTGAGTACACCATCGCAGGCCCTCCTGTCTGTGATGCAGCGTCCAGGGTAACCGCAGCCATGGTCTCCGAGCTGATAGTCCATGCTGCTGCAAACGTCGTCGAACTGTTCGTGCAGATGGTTGTTGTCTTGAAAACGTCCGCATCTGTTGACTCAGGGAGCGAGACGTGGCTGCACGATCCGTTACAGCCATGCGGATAAGATGCCTGTCATCTCGACTGCTAGTGATACGAGGCCGTTGGGATCCAGCACGGCGTGCCGTATTACCCTCCTGAACCCACCGTTTCCATATTCTGCTCACAGTAATTGGATCTCGACCAACACTAGCAGCAATGTCACGATACGATAAACCGTAATCGCGATAGCCGACCTTTATCAAAGTGCGAAACGCGATGGTACTCATTTCTCCTCCTTACACGAGGCATCACAACAACGTTTCACCAGGC
This sequence comes from Schistocerca americana, assembly GCF_021461395.2. NCBI lineage: Eukaryota > Metazoa > Arthropoda > Insecta > Orthoptera > Acrididae > Schistocerca > Schistocerca americana. Next base: position 498,279,900 of record NC_060125.1, read on the forward strand.
AACGCCGGTCAACTGCCTTTTGTGTATGAGAAATCGGTTGGAAACGTTCTTCTTGTCAGCACGTTGTAGGTGTCGCCACCGGCGCCAACCTTGTGTGAATGCTCTGTAAAGCTAATCATTTGCATATCACAGCATCTTCTTTCTGTCAGTTAAATTTCACGTCTGTAGCACGTTATCTTCGTTGTGTAGCAATTTTAATGGCCAGGAGTGTAGTTAGCATTGTGGAAATCGTTTTGCACGAGACTGCTCATTACGTTAGGGCTCAGACTTTACAACATATGAATACCGAAGTTACTGGACGGTAGTTTCCCGAATCACTTCTGCTATCCTTCAAGTAGACAAGTGTGGCCTGTACTCTCTTCCAACTGCTGGACATGGGTCTTTGTTTGAGAGATCTCCGGTTGATTACGGTTAGAAGAGTGGATTGAGCCACTTAGTATACTCATTGGGATTCTATGAAGCCCCGGAAATTTGCTCAGTTTTAGTGATTTAAGCTGTTTCTCAAAACCAGTGACACTAATATCTATATCGCTGATTTCTGCAGTGGTATGAGAACCAAGTAGAATTAAATTTCGACAATATTCCTCGATTTTCCTCCTTAAAGGAACATTGTATGAACTATAGCATTTTTCTTTTTGCGTGGCTACCTCCTCTCCTCTCCCCCTACCAAATTCAGTTCCTATCATCCCCATTGGTGACGTTTTCGCAGGGTTACTTTATTTCCTTAGTTTCTCACAACAGGTGTTGTACTACGTCTTAAAATGTCACTCATTAACATACATTTTGTTCCAAACCTGTATGACTCTATTCCATCGGATCGACAGTGTAGGCTTCCACGTCATGCGCCGACTTTCAGTCTCAGGAGATTCAGGATAAAATTATTCTTTTCCTAAATAAAACTGAACAATACAGTCATGTAAGGTTATGCAGCGTAAACACTCGTTAGCACAAAAAATAATGTTTATTCGAGATGACAGTTTTGCATTTAACTTCTCTGCTACTATCAGTTCTGGGATAGGAAATGTTCTTGTAATTACCTGTACATACAACAGTGCAGACTTCCTGTCACCCGCACCACGGGCACAGCAACCGGCTTCGCTGGATGACCACACGCCACGAGGGCTGTTTTGTTAACTGTTAATCACCCAGTACATTACCTTCAATATGTGACACTGATTACATGTAACTGTATGACACTTCTTGTCGTCACACTGTAAACTTTAACCTTAATGAATTATTATTTCAGGTTTTGTTATATATGCTTTTAATTTTCACTGGTCATTATGTTGTTTGTTCATTTAACAGCCTTTTGTGATATCAGGTTTCTTAATAAAACAGTGTGAACTGTAGTTTCTTTTTTATAGTAATATGCAGTGTTCTTCTTTTGTTTCCATTAGGCAATAACTGGGCCTGTTCAACAACCCAACTGGACAAGGGTAGGTATACAGATCTAAAGCTAATTTTGATCACTTATTGAAGATGTTTATGCATGTAACTGATGTATAATAATTATAGATTAGCTATGTAGGCAGTGGTTTCTATTCAGGCTCCTCAACCTCCTTTCAAGCAGCCTAGGCCGCCAACGGTATGTGACTATAGATGCACATCTTTCTTCATGATTGTACTCAGTCATCTGTAGTCGATACAAAAATGCAGTGTGCCATGATTCCTCCTCACAAGGAGCACAGGGGGAAATCAAGTACTCTCTGGCTGTTCAATGATGTCATGTTGCAGCATTTTACTCTCGGGTAACCCATAGCTCGGCCGGTGATACACTATATGATTACTGGGTGACCCCAAGTGTTGATACAGTGTTTGACAACTACCTTTTATCCACTCCACATTTGAGAGCATCAGGAAATTGAGGCAGAATGGCTTGCCTATGTTATTCATCGGACTAGATCCAGTAGGCAATTTGACTGTAGCTTCCTCTCTTTCTATAGTGATAGTGGAGCGCAATCAACCTTTCCTACGCACATACCTTTAGGTATGAGTTTTGGCTCCTCATGAAAATTAGTGTTCCAAAGTTCTCCTTGATCAATTCTTGTGGTAGTCGCTGGCTTATAGATTTCTTTTGTGAGGATACGTAGGTTTTGGCAATCGATAGAAGTTTCATAATTTAAGTGAGCATTTTGTTTGACGTTTTTAACTGATCTCTCTGGTGTCATGAAAACGGTGTCTTCAATGGCAAACAACCTCATATAGCAGTCTTTGTTATGTGTGCTTGTTGGAACACGTCTGTGAATCGGGAGCCCTAATCTTCTGCAGTGTACGACTGCATGTAATACAGGAAGTCCCATCCTTGAGTAACATTACGAATGCGCTCTGCTAAAACGACAAAATCCAAGGGCAATTTCTATCGTTGATAGTTTTTCCTACAATGGCCGAGGGAGCACTGGAACCTCCGACGGCGGGATCCGCGCGAACCGTGACAGAACGCCCAAGACCACGCGGCCACACGTCTATAATAATCTTCTGCAGTGGACTGGCATGAACAGAATTGTTGTAACGGCTGACGTATAGTGGCATATTAGTCACCGAAAAACGACCCCTCACTTCTTTGCAGTAGTTCAAAATGAGTCGATGGTGTACACAGTGAAAATGAACTGATGTGTTGTCCTCTGTCTTCCAAATTTCTGTTCTTTTGTGGGGCGTCATTAGGGACCCACAAAAGCGGTGCGTTTCAAGGAGATGAAGGCTGTCAACCATATCCTTTTAAAAGAAGTATCCCGGCATTTTCTTGGAGAAATTTCGGAAAATTACAGAAACCTATATCGGCATCGCGAATGCGAGTGTATAGTGATAACCACTGCGGCACCACGCTTAGTTTGACCGAGGAGTTAGTCACACCTGCATTGATCGGATGATGGTTTATCATTTGACGGTTGGGGCTTAAGTGCAAATTGGCCGAGTCTTTTCTTCATGGTGCATTCGACTAATGGCGAGGTGAGGTATGAAATATACACCTCTTCTTCGACATTCTGTATCACATCCAGACATATGGGGTTTGACATTCATAGCCGCTTTCTCTTGAGTACTCTCCCCGACATATCTGGCTACCAGACACTGCACTATCTTTTCGCTTATTTAGCCTGTAAGTGAGAGACTATCACAGGGACAATATTCGGCAGTCGGTCATACCACTCATTTCTGTTATATTTCCACGACACGCTCCCACCACTTTATGAATTCTCCTGTTGTTCTGGCATCATTTACCAGAAGATCTTGGGACATGCCTTCCGGGACACTTTTCATCAAGTGTGGGATTTTGTCGCCTTCTATCACAGTCGGTTTCAAGCGGCCGTAACTTTCTGTATGTACGACTGTGTCGTTTCCCCTGACGTAGAGTCCTGTTCTTCAATTTTTCGTCTTATAAGCGACGTTGATGTTGGTTGTCGCTGATGTTGGTTGTCCACCAAACATTATCAAGGAAAAACTACAATCAAGTCCAGCTGCGAATGCTGGTCGTCAACGAAGCACAACTGTCAAAATTCAAAGCACGTTTGATGCTGAAACCAACATGCAAACAGATGAGAACTGACTTTTTGTAAAGAGAGTGCATCTCCGAAGCTGTATTTTATGAAAGAAGCTAATCCTCTGTGCACCCCAGCTTTGAACTGACAGGTGTATTGGCCGCTAATTGTGTATTTTCTTCAGCATAGGGTTATAGAAGGAGGAACATGTTTCGCAAATATGTAAACGGTGAAAATAATTTTTGTTGCATTAGCGAATACGCTTAAGAAGCAGAGAAGGGAAATTTCACTCCACGAACTAAGAGAACATGAGTGTGTTATTTGGACAATCAAATACACGGTAATAGGTTTTGGGCACCAGAAATCAGTTGCGTTAAACGTGTAGCATTGTTAACTGGCTGGTTAAAAGGATCCCGCCATATGGATTTTGCAGTTCTCACGACGTGGCAGAAACCGAAGCATTATGTAGCAGACTGCTACTTCTGCTTGGCAAATATTTCTGAAATTAGTTCAAAGAATGAACATATTTTAAATATCCCTCATTAAAATCAGCATTTCCCCCACTGTTTCATGAACACAGCCTTCTCATACAAACTACACCATACGACAATAATATGACTCAAGTGTTTGAAAGTGGCGATTGTATTAGTGAATTCCAGCAACAGAGCTACAAAGTTTGTGGAAGGAGTTATTAAAAACGAATATCACTTTCTAACCCAGGAAGCTGTATGTTTCTGGGTTCGTAATCTCGGTCACCTGAAAGTAACACAGAGGTACTTGTTCGACGTTTGAAAGACTTTCTGCGTGATAGCATCAAAGGAAAGTTTTTCCGAAAATGACAAAAAGATCCAATTTGTGTAATAATTTTGACTGGTGGAGTACCGGGATGGCTGACATAGGCCTGAAGACTGCCGTTTATTCTCTGACTCCTCGACAACCAACTTTTTAGGGGTCTCTCTACATAATGCAAATAAGTTTCCATCCCTTTCTAGAGCTCACACAGTCGTTAAGAAGGAAAGTTAAATGAAAATTCTCTTGTTCTCCAGTATCCGATATGAAGGCTAATCACGACAGATTTGTACAGATTTGCTACTTGGTTTACAAATTGGCTAACCCAAACTTTGCTGCTTCTTGTGCCTACGGAATAGCACAGAAAGAAGCAGCTACATCTACATGTCTGCTCTGCAATTCACAATTATGCGCCTGTTAGAAAGTTCATTGAACCGCTTTCACACCATTTCACTCTGGAAAGGCGCAAGGGGGAAAAGACCACTAAAACCTTTCTTTCCGTATGGATTCTGATTTCTCTTATTGTATTACGATGGTCAATCCCCCTTCCCCCGTCCATGTAGATCGGCGTCATCACCATGTTTTCTCATTCGGAGGAGAAAGTTAGTAATCAGAATTTGTGGAAAGATCTCACGGTAACGAGAAACGCCTTTGTTTTAATGACTGCCAAAAGAACTCGCGTATCATGTCCGCCACACAGTCATCCCTGTTTCGCTAGAATAAAAATCGAGTGCCCTTCTTTGAACTTTTCCGGTGTTTTCCGCTAATCCTTTTAGGTAAGGACCGCACACCGCTCAGCAATAGTGTACTAGTAGAAGGACAAGCATAGTGTACGCCGTCTCTGTAGTGAATATGTTGCATGTTTTAAGTATTCGGCCAATAAAACACAGTCTTTGGTTCACGTTCTCATAACGTTATCAGTGTGACCGTTCCACTTTAAGCTGTCTTAACTGTTATTCCCAAGTATTTAGTTGATTTGTGTGATGTAACGTACAGCCAAAACTTAACAGATTTATTTTAGTTCTCACGGGTATGACGTAACCCTTTTGACTACTTAGGGTCGATTCTTGATTTACACTTTTCACAACATGCAGATATCTTCTGTAAATAATTTAGCAAATGGTTTTGATCTGCTGATGACTTCACTAGGCAGTAAATAACAGTCTCATCTGCGAAGAATCAAAGATGGCATTTCAGATTTTCATATAAATCATTTATATAGATTTTGAACATGAGACAGCCTGTAACACTTCCTTGCGGAGCGCCAAATACCACTCCTGTTTCATTCAATGATTTTGTATCAATTACTACGACCTGTTATCTTTCTGATAGGAGCTAACGAATACGGTCGAGTAAGTGTGCCTATTTTCTACTGGCACACAACTTGATTAGAAGCGACTTGTTAGGTATAAAGAGCTTTCTGGAAATTTAGAAATACGGAATCAGTCTGACATTCACTGTCGATAGCACTGCTTGCTTCATGAGAATAAAGATCTGTTTGTTGTGGTCCAGAACAATATTTTCTGAGTCCGTGCCAAGTGTTAATGGATCGTTTTCTTTGAGATAAACCATAGCTTTCGAACACAATATATGTTCCAGAATCCTACCGGAAATCGAGATCAGTGATACAGTTCCAGCCGATTACTGCTGTTTCCTTTCTTGAATATTGCCGTGATTTGAGCAATTTTACAAACCTTAGGTACGGGTCTTTCGTCGAGCTAACGGTTGTAATGAGTGCTAAGTACGGTACTATTGTATCAGCATATCTGAACTAGAAGACGAGCCTTTATTAAGTAATCTGAGTTGCTTGCCTATACCGAGGGTATTTACGTCTAAGTTCCTCTTGATTAGAATTCTGCAGTATCTACCACATTATCTTTGGTGAAGAAATTCAGGTGCTGTCATCAGTAACATTACCATTTCTTTAAATTCGTTCATTATAATCGGCATTTTTGGAAAGCCTGAAACTCTGTCACTCATGATTTAAATGAGGAAAACCTGCACCAGTTATTTATTTTTTATGCTTAGCACAGTGCGCTTGGAGAATTAATTCTCACTTTCAACTGCATTTATTTACATAGATATTTTCTCTCATGTTTGCACATGTGATTTTCTGCCTTAATAGTACCGCAGTTGCCCTTTTGAGGTTATCAAGCATTGCGTCTCCTTCACTACAGAGAATATAAAAAGAAGCAGACGATTACTACATTTTTAATCACAACATGCTTCCTAAGCAGCATAATGAAGCACAAAACGATCTACTCTTCTACTGGCATGGAAGTGGGCACATGACTGTTCTGAGCTGTCATATGAAAACACCACCACACAAGAAATTCACGGTGAGGCTACAGAGACACACAGACAAAAGTAACTAAGTAATTTATTGTGCTAGAAAGGTGCAATACAATGAACAAACAAACGATCTCTTCTCCTGTTGCAGCCTCTAGCGAGTTTGGCGCCAGACTGGGCTATCTGCAAAACGAAAATAACAAACGATAGCAGCGGTCCAAGTGCCATAAACCAACCTGCACAGTTATTAAAAGGCGAGACTAAATACTTTGGGGATCCAAGAATTAAAAAGAAATACACTCCTTCTAAAATGTTACTGTAATGACGAAATACACTGAAAGTGACAAAAGTAGTGGGATAGCGGTGTGCACACATACAGATGGCAGTAGTGTCGCGTACACAAGGCATAAAAAGGCAGTGCATTTGGTGGAGCTGTCATTTGTATGCAGGTGATTCATGTGAAAATGTTTTCGATGTGATCATGGCAGCACATAGGAAATCAACAGACTTTGAACGCGGAATTGTAGTTGGAGCTAGACGCTTGGAACAATCCATTTCGGAAATCGTTACTAGTTCACTACAATACACTAAGCAGATTCAGAAGGATGTAGGTTGCAGTAGGTACTGGGAGATGAAGCAGCTTGCACAGGATAGAGTAGCATGGAGAGCAGCGTCAAACCAGTCTCAGGACTGAAAACCACAACAACAACAGAGCGGCATGGACTCAGCAAGTCGTTGCAAGTCCCCTGCCGAAATATTAAGTCATGCTGCCTCCATAGCCGACCGTAGTAATTTCGAAAGTATTGCGCGTACAATGTATTGCGCACAAAATGACATCTCGATAAGGTCCTACAAATATTCGACAGAATTCATTTCGGGCGATCTAGGTCGCCAAATCATTCGCTCGATCTCTCTAGATGCTCCAAAAACCAATTGCGAGAAATTGTGGCCCTGTGACATGTACGGGAACATGAAATACATGAATGGCTGTAAATGGTTTTCAGGTACACTAACATAACCATTTGCAGTCAATGATAGGTTCAGTTGGACCTGCACAGTGCGTTGTTGATATCTTAGGTCCGTGACTTCCTCGAGTCTGCACCACACTCGAGCCCTGCTGTCTGTTCTTACCAACTGAAATCGGGATTTATCCCGCCAGACCACGGTTTTCCACTAGTCTAGCGTCCAGTCGCCCAGGAGAGGCGCTCCAGGTGATGTGCTGTCAGCGAAGGCACTCGCGCTGGACGTCTACTGCCATAGCGCATTAACGCCAAATTTCGAGCTCTGTCCTAAGGAATACTACCGTCGTACGTCCTACATTGATTTCTGTGGTTAATCATGCATTGTTCCTTGCCTTTGAGCACTGACAACTCTACGCAAGCGCCGCTGCTCTGGGTCGTAAGTGAAGACCGTCGGCCACTGCTTTGTCCGTGGTGAGAGGTAATGCCTGAAATTTGTTGTTCTCGGCACACTCTTGACACTGTGGATCTCGGAATACTAAATTACCTAACGATTTCCGAAATGGAATGTTCCATGCGTCTAGCTCCAACTACAATTCACTACAATACACTATGCCGGGCGAAAAGAGGTGCGAAACAGTATTAGAAGCTATCACATGATTTTTGTCACTTCAGTGTATGTCTGTGTAATATACACAAACTATTTGTTCAAGTGTTTAAGAATAAAATAAGAAGTAAATTGAAAGGTCTTCAGAAAAGAAATTAACTAATTTTCTTTTGTTGTAATAGTATATAAGAGTGGGATTGTAAAACAGTTAAGATCCTTAGACGCCAGAAAGGCATCTGGCCCAACGGTATCCATGTAATATTTTATGTTGACAATGCTCTAAATATAGCACCATTCTTATCCGTCGTCTATCAGAGATCACTGGAACGGCGGAAAGTTCCACGGGACTCGAAGAAGGCCCAGGTCATAGCAATCTATAATAAGTGTAGAAAATCGGGTGCACATAATTACCGGCCAATTTCACTGTCATACATTTGTTTTAGAATCATGAAACATATTTTGTGTTCAGACATAATGACCTTTCTAGACTCTGAGAAGCTCATCTGCAGAAACCAGCACGGTTTTAGGAAACAGCGGTCAAGCGAGACACAGCTGGCCCTCTTTGTGCATGATATACATCAGGCTCTAGATACCGGCTCCCAGGTTGATGCCATATTTCTCGATTTTCGAAAGGCGTTCGACTCCGTTCCGCATTGTCGCTTGCTACAAAGAGTGCGCGCGTACGATCTATCCAATGACATATGCGGTTGGATAGAAAGTTTACTAACAGACAGGGAGCATTATGTCGTCCTGAACGGAGTAACTTCAACATAAACAAGAGTAACTTCAAGTTGGACCCAGGGCAGCGTAATACGTCCTCTGCTTTTTACGATTTACGTAAACGATCTGGTTGATGGTATTGACAGTGGCCTTAGACTGTTTGCCGATGATGCTGTAGTCTACAGGAAAGTAGCTTCATACAAAAGTTGTGAACAAATCAATGAGGATTTGCAGAAAATAAATGCTTGGTGTAATGACTGGCAGTTATCTCTCAATATTAGTAAGTGTAACCTACTACGTATAACAAAGCGAAAATCCCCATTAATGTATGAGTACAAAATAAATGATCAGTCGTTGGAAGTGGTAACACCAGTCAAGTATCTGGGTGTGACTATTCGAAATTATCTCAAATGGAATGATCAGATTACACAAGTAACGGGGAAGGCGAACTCTTGATTGCGGTTTATTGGTAGAACCCTGATGCGATGCAGTCCTTCAACAAAGGAAATAGCTTACAATACGATAGTTCGTCCAGTCTTAGAGTATTGTTCGCCTTTATGGGACCCTTACCAGTTGGGTCTCTTTCAAGAGATTGAAAAGGTCCACAGAAGAGCGGCAAGAGTCGTGACTGGTACATTTAGCCACCGCGAGAGCGTTACAAATCTCATAGAAAGTTTGAAGTAGGACACACTTGCAGATAAACGACGCGCTAAACAGAAGGGGCTGCTCACTTAATTCCTAAATCCAGTCTTCACCGAGGATGTACAGCATATATTATTACCAGCAACTTTCAGATCGCGTAATGATCATAATTCAAAGATAAGGGAAATTACAGCTCGTACTGAGGCGTTCAGACAGTCGTTTTTCCCTAGTGCGATCCGCGAGTGGAACAGGGGGGGGGGGGGGGGGGGAATATGACTTTGGCGCTAACTGTGCCACACACCGCTTGGTGGCTAGCGGAGTATATATGAAGATGTAGAACTGCAAATCTAAAATTTGAATCGCATCAGCGGGTAGCGACGACGGCTTTGAAACCTTCTTTCCTAGCATTAATCACATAGTGAACAGTGGTCATTTTGAAAGCTGAAATGGTTGATATTTTATTCCTCTCGGCAGATGCAGTTCTGACAGCATCATTTTGCTTCAGATGGAAGGAAAAGTCGATTGCTCCATACCTCTAAATTGTATCGTGTTTTTCCTGATTGTACCTTGTTACTCAGTCATAGATGGGCAGCTAACGCAGAGTTTGTGGAGACGAGTGTGACAAAGAGCCTAAAGGTGTCACTGAGGACGGTCAATGTAACAGACATGTCGTTATTCTGGTGAACTGTTGCGGTCTGGATCTAGCAAGCCTCTGCGAATAACGTGCTGGCGGAATTTACGACGCACTATGCGAGTGCATCACCTTATTTGACGTCATTTGTAGAAGAACGAAAACGTGGCAGTGGATTACTAGTAACTACGGAAAGGAAACTGTTTAGGGCTTTGATATTATTAATTAATAATGGACATCTTCACAGAGCTATAAACACGAAAGGCAGCATAAGTGATAAATGCCTCATTACCTCGTTTGCGTACAGTAAACTGGGTCGAAGCATTCCCAGAAGGAAATACAAGCGTTTATACTTTGTTTGTAAGCAGGCATCAGTGCACCCACACAGTTCACGCCAACCACTCCGAGCAGAATAACGAACTACGCTGCAATTTAATTAACTGAATACTGATTCCGTGATTCTGGAGCTTTGATCTCGCCCTGCTGGTTTGTTCGTGTCGCTGTGAAAGCTGATGTTATACTATCGCCTGATGTGCGTCAACTGTACTTTGAGAGAACAGCGCTGTATACTGACGCAGCCAACACGTCTCGCTTTCATTTCCAGAACCGTGAAATTTACTGACGTTGGAAAGAGTGGCGTATTAATCAAAAAAACCACTTTTCGATACGTGTTCGTGCGTGAAACTCGTAAATTGGCAGCTTCTCATAACACAGAGCCTAAAACTCTTTTTAGGAGGTGCGTTACACACTAATGGGAAAACTGTGTAACAAATTAATAAAGGATATGTCCACGAATCATTTCTTGAATGCGGTGACTTTTATACTCACGTTGAAACGACTACGAAATTTTGAGGTGGAAGACTATCATTCCGAAACTGTATTCCGAAACTGTACAGAGCTTGAACTTCGTAACTGATTTGAAATAACATTCATATAGTTTGCGAGCGATAGCTTTTATGCCTGACTGGATTCACATCCAATCGGAACAAGGCTGTATAAGGCACAGTGCCATAAACCTCTCAGATTCGATGACGATGGATGTTATACGCATGTCGATGAACTTCTGTGGTACAATATTGAAAACTTAAGGTGAGCTATCAAATTATGTTTACTAGACCAGAAACGCAGGCAACCACAAATCTGGATATTATAGTTGGCTGTTGACTAACATAAAATTGGATTAACCAATAATCCTAGATTCTCCTGCCTAACAAACCGGGTAGAAGGTCAGTCAAAACACAAAATCTTAAAACTCCTGACAATGGGTCGTTTCGTCTTTGATCCAAATGAGTTACCGAATCAGGAAACTACGTTTAAGCATAAGGCATATGTTTTGTAGCTTTAATACTTGTATTACTTTTCCTCCCTGTAGAATGGACGCTCTCTCGCAGCAGTTAGCACACCCAACATCTGAAATTTGAGCAGGTTGTCCACCGTTCCCTCAGGTAATAAACCATGCAACACTCTACAAGCTGGAGCATGGAATGTTAGTAGTTTGAACGCCAGAAAATCTGAAGTGGAAATTCAAAGACACCGTGGGGGATCAATGAACTGAAATGAAAAGGATTTTTGGGTAGACAAATAGGGGCTAATACGAAGAGCCGCAGGAAATGTTATAACGGGAGTGGGATACGTTCTATATAGGGAGGTATGTCTAAGAGTGAATTACTCTAAACGGTTCGGTGGCAGGGTTGTTATCATAATCAGCAGCAAACAAACGTCAACAACAATATACATGCTTACGTCAGAAAACGAATTGAAGTGGTAGCGTAAGTATATCAAGATATTGAATGGATAATTCAGTACCCAAAGGTAGACGAAAACCTGATGACCATGGGGGATTGCAACGCGTTAGTAAAAGAAGGAATAGAAGGAAGATTTACTAAAGAATTTGGGCTTGGCAACAAAAATGAGAGAAGAAAGACTGGGTTCTGCGATATTTTTCAACAAGTAATAGCGAATACACAGCTCAGAAATCCAAGAGGAAAAGGTATACCAGGAAAAGGCCTGTAGTAACGGGAAGAGTCCAGTTTAATAACATTATTGTTACACAGAGAGTCTAAAATAAGGTTTTGGATTGTAGGGCTTACCTTGGAGGAAATAATTATGAATATTGTATTGAAGTTTAAGACAATGTTTCCAAGAATCGAGACGGAAATAAGTTGGGTACCGAAGTAATTAGGAATAATGAGGCGAGTCTGATGTTCTCTAAAACTGTAGATAAAGTCATAATAAATTAATCATAGGCAGTGGAATTGATAATACTCGTAAATAGATCTCTAAATAGGGAATCACAGAAGTTTGAAAGACAAACGTCGGTACAAGACATGTAACTGCAAAGAAACCTTGTAACAGATGAAATTTTTATGATGCATCATTGTGTTTGTTTAATGATGAATTATATGAATGCATGCATGTTTTACTATTCAATAATGCATGAAAATTGGGGCTAAACTAACGTTATTATCTCGTCTGCATTTACGTCACTAATGTATTCTATTTTTAGCCGCAGCGTCCTCTCGTGTTTTCTTTATTTCCCACAAAAGTTGGCGTTTAAATAAAGTCAAACACTGGTCGAAGTATTGGTTTCCAGTTTCGATGATTATCCTTTTCCATGGCGGCTTCTCATTGCAAGCGTACACAGTTCCTTCAGTCTGCACTACACACTTCATTTTTTCAGTGCAAATTTTCGTTCCGTCAGAGAATGTAATAAATTCTCCTAACTTTTCCGAAGTTACTGTCACCGTAGCCTTAAATTTGACTGTAAAATCAAATGTACACGTACATAACTGCAGCACTAGGATTAATTTCTTGCCAACTCATCTTGTGTCCAGTTCTGGATAAAGTAAACCATATTCCACGAACTGTCACTGTGCTTGTATTTCCTAATGCTGCACATTTGCAATACCAGAACTTTATGAAGTCTAAGAGACCTTCTGTCTCGTAATGAACTAGATACCGTAGGCCACTTTCGATCCTCGGAACTTTCAGTTCAGACAGTAACGGTGTGGAGAACAGAGCAAGAATAAATGTCTTGATGCTACATCTGTAATGTATTAAAAATTCTTCTGAGGAAACAACTTGCAATTTACTGTACCTGTCCATCAACTAGTCCCATAATAAACGTCTTCTATTGTTCGTTGGCATTGTGGAATTATGGTTTTTCCACTTCACAAATTTATTACCTCATGACCCAAAGTCACCCCATCGCATCAAGACAATGGTTTCATTTGCCTTTGACTCTGCAGTGTGTAATGTGTCCCTCAAAGAATGAATGTGTGACAAAATGAAGTAACTTTAAACCCTCCGCAAGCTAATTGTTCGGAGGTGGAGCACCTAAAAGTGACCAGAGCAGGACCACATAAACAACATGGATAGTCAGAATTTTAATGTCTATTTGTATAGTTGCTGTTTTCTGATTTCTCTTAGTCAGGGAACCGCAAAAACTTTGTGACAGCGGACCATGATAATAATGCAACGAATTATTTGTATTGCACAGAAATAGCTATCGGACTTCCTAGTAAGAAATTTAGACTGCAATGCTCGACTTATAAAATACAAACGTGGGTACGATGCGCTGATGGCCCACAATCGTCAGCAAACACAGTTAAATAGCTGAAAGACAAACAAACTCTGTGTACAACGTTAGAAGAGAAATATGGACGAATTTACTTTAAATGACGATAGAAATCAACTTAGATAAATTTATTATTATGACCAAAATTACAAAGAAAAGGAAATGCTTCTTTGCAAAGGGTGATAAAAAGAAGAGTTCACGTGGTTCAGTTACTTTCGAAAATTGAAAAAAAACGAAGTTGCAGAAGCGATGCTAATCATTTGCAACGATACAGATTACACTCTGATCTCTAACGTATAGAGATATATTTGAAATCCCTGGACTAGCAGGGTGGTTGGGTTTCGGGCTCCGATGAATAGGTCAGGTGTCCACTATACGTAGGAGGTGGCTACACGGGTAGCACGGGCTATGTGGTGTGCACTGGGTGGTGTTTTTAGGTTAGAGGGTCTCGGGAAAACACAAGAAGAGCCTCAGTCACAAAGGGAGCAGGCTGAACACAGGAGAAACGTAGATACAGGAACCATTGGTATAACAGTTGTAAATTAACGTAGCTGTGTTGGGAAAGTACCAGAGCTCCAAGCGCTAATAGAAAGCACTGATGCTCAAATCGTTGTAGGCACTGAAAGCTGGCTAAAGCCGGATATAAGCTCAGCCGAAATTTTTGCGAAGAACCTAATGGTGTTCCGAAAGGATAGGCTAAACGCGGTTGGCGGTGGCGTGTTTGTTGCTGTCAGAAGTAGTTTAACTTGTCGCGAAACTGAAGTAGATACTTCCTGCGAGTTAGTATACGCAGAGGTCATTGTTATCAACCGGAATAAAATAATAGTTGGATACTTTTACCGACCTCCCAATTCAGATGATACAGTTGTTGAAAAGTTCAAAGAAAACTTGAGTTTGATTTCAAACACGTACCCGACAAAGACGATAATAGTTGGTGGTGACATTAACCTACCCTTGATATGTTGGCGAATATACACGTTTAATTCCGGAGGTCCGCATAAAATATCATCCGAAATTGAGCTAAACGCATTCTCTGAAAATTATTTCGAGCAGTTGGTTCATGAGCCCACGCGAATAGTAAACGGTTGTAAAAACACGCTTTACCTCTTAGGAACAAAGAATCCTGAGTTAATAACGAGCATCAAACCCGATTCAGGAATTAGTGAACACAGGGCTGTCGTAGCGAGATTGGATATTGTAATCCCCAAATCCTCGAAAAATAAGCGAAAAATACACCTATTCAAAAAAGCAGATAAAAATTCACTTGACGCCTTCCTGAGAGACAATCTCCACTCACTCCAAATTAATAATATAAGTGTAGACCAGATGTGGCTTGAATTTAAAGAAATAGTATCGGCAGCAATTGAGAGATTTATACCAAATAAATTAACGAACGACGGCGCTGATCCTCCTTGGTACAAAAAAACGCGCTAGAACACTGTTGCAGAAAAAACGAAACAAACATGCCATATTTAAACAGACGCAAAATCCCCAAGATTGGCAATCTTTTACAGAAGCTCGAAATTTAGCGCGGACTTCAATGCGAGATGCCTATAACAGTTCCCAAACGATACTTTGTCTCGAAACCTGGCAGAAAACCCAAAGAGATTCAGGACGTATGTGAAGTATGTTAGCGGCAAGAAACAATCAATGTCTTCTCTGCACGATAGCAATGGAGATACTATCAAAGACACTGCTGCCAAAGCAGAGTTACTAAACACAGCCTTCCGAAATGCCTTCACAAAAGAAGACGAAGTAAATATTCCAGAATTCGAATCGATTACAGCTGCCAAAATCCACTAAATTACAGGCCCATATCGTTAACGTCGATATGCAGCAGGATTTTAGAACATACATTGTGTTCGAACATCATGAATTACCTCGAAGAAAACGGTCTATTCACACACAGTTAACATGGGTTTAGAAAACATCGTTTTTGTGAAACACAATTACCTCTTTATTCACATGAAGTGCTGAGTGCTATTGACAAGGGATTTCAGATCGATTCCGCATTTCTGGATTTCCGGAAGGCTTTTGACACTGTACCACACAACCGACTCGTAGCGAAATTGCGTGCTTATGGAATATCGTCTCAGTTATGTGACTGGGTCTGTCATTTCCTGTCAGAGATGTCACAGTTCATAGTAATCGACGGAAAGTCATCGAGCAAAACGGAAGTGTTTTCTGGCGTTCCCCAAGGTAGTATTATAGGCCCTTTTCTGTTCCTTATCTGTATAAACAATTTGGGAGACAATCTGAGCAGCCGTCTTCAGCTGTTTGCAGATGACGCTGTCGTTTGTCGACTAATAAAGTCATCAGAAGATCAAAACAAACTGCAAAACGATTTAGAAAAAATATCGGACTGGTGCGAAAAGCGGCAGTTGACCTTAAATAACGAAAAGTGTGAGGTCATCCACATAAGTGCTAAAAGGAATCCGTTAAACTTCGGTTACACGATAAATCAGTCTAATCTAAAGGCCCTAATTTCAGCTAAATACCTAGGTATTACAATTACGAACAACTTAAATTGGAAGGAACACTAGAAAATGTTGTGGGGAAGGCTAACCAAAGACTGTGCTTTATTGGCAGGGCTCTTAGAAAATGTAACAGACCTGCTAAGGAGACTGCCTACACTACGCTTGTCCGTCCTCTTTTAGAAAACTGTGGTGTGGGATCCTTACCAGATAGGACTGACGGAGTACATCGAAAAAGTTCGAAGAAAGGCAGCACGTTTTGTGTTATCGCGAAATATGGGAGAGAGTGTCACAGAAATGATACTGGTTTTGGGATGGACATCATTAAAAGAAAGGCGTTTTTCGTTGCGACGGAATCTGTTCTCGAAATTCCAATCACTAACTTTCTCCTCCGAACGCGAAAATATTTTGTTGAGACCGACTTACATAGGGAGGAACGATCACCAAGATAAAATAAGGAAATCAGAGCTCGTACGGAAAGATTTAGGTGTTCATTCTTTCCGCATGCTATACGAGATTGGAATAATAGAGAATTGTGAAGGTGGTTCGATGAACCCTCTACCAGGCACTTAAATGTGATTTGCAGAGTATCCATGTAGATGTAGATGTAGACAGTGCAGTTGAGGTTACATTTGTGGAAAGGGGCAAAAATAAGTTGCTGTCTGCTACTCTCAACATATAAATTTTATTAGTTAAAACACACAATAACATAAGCAAGAATTAAAAACTCTCAAGATTTTAACGAAAGAGCTCCTTTGATTTGATGTAAATCGGCTGAAAGCCACATATGAAAATCCATGGCCCAAGGCCTGAGCTAGGAATTGAAGTTCAAATGGTTCAAATGGTTCTGAGCACTATGGGACTTAACATCTGTGGTCATCAGTCCCCTAGAACTTAGAACTACTTAAACCTAACTAACCTAAGGACATCACACACATCCATGCCCGAGGCAGGATTCGAACCTGCGACCGTAGCAGTCGCGCGGTTCCGGACTGCGCGCCTAGAACCGCTAGACCACCGCGGCCGGCGGAATTGAAGTCCAGGGGTTCTTCTGGTAGTTTCACTTCTTTCAAAAAAAAATATTTTTTTGCTTCAATAAAATATAGGTTGATGGCCATGTTAATTCTAAATAGGCTGAAACCCACCTGAAGGGTGCATGTCAATCAAACAATTGAAAGGCTTAAAGCCTAGGAAGAAGGGCTTGCAATTCAACATGCTGAGGGCGTTAGCTAAAAACATTTCATGCAAACTCGGCTGAAGGCCTCATACTAAAGGATAACAATTTATGACTTACGGGAAGGCCAAGATTTTAAATTTCATTTTAAGAGAGATTAAAACTCGGCTGAAGGCCACATACTAAAGAATAACAATCTTATGACTTAAGGGCAAGACCAAAATTTTGAACCTTTAATTTAAAGGAAATTAAAACCCGGCTCTTCATACTCAAAAAAATAATAAAGTCATTACTTAATGGCAAGAGCAAGAGTTTAAATTTTCAGTTTAAGAGGGTTTAAAACTCGGCTGAAGGCCACACACCATGGAGGAAACAATTTCACGTCTTAAGGCCTGAAGAGAAAAAAAACCTTTCAATTTTAATAAGCTAAAACTCGGCTCAAGGCCACACAGAGTACTTACGACTAAAAGGAAATCGCTATGTAAAACACAAGGAGCGGCGCTCAGAAGGTTCCAAGGGTCGGCCAGGGAAGTAACACAAACACAAGTTTACGTGAGACAGACAGCCAAACGTAACACTGAACAATCGGGTTGCAGCACGGCCTAAGGACGGTTGACGAACCAACCAACCGCCTAATCAATTCCGCATCACCCGACCTACAGCACGACAACCAAAGTACTAGCCAAGACGAAGATCGCAGCAGGAATGTGTCTGAATAATTGGCGTATAAAACACAGCCAAGGCACAATAAACACTCAAAGGGAAAAGGAGAACAACACAGGTTCACTGATTACTCAACTCCAGTATTCAGGTGCGGTGGGCGACCAGCTTAACAGTTCTCGCAGTTAGTGCCACACAACTCCGACCGCGAGTACACGCCGCAAGTGGCCCAGGCCCGAACACACGCCGCAGAGACTTCCTCGCTGCTCCGCCGCCACCACCAACTCCCACACCCGGAAACGGTCAAAATATCAAATACACGTCGGCCGGTGACACGTCCGACCGAACGACCAAGCAACGGTCGTTCCCGCTCAGCTCCACACTGAAGTCATCCATCTCCGAAGACGGCAGCAGCGCCTCTCTACAGAGCCATCCGTGCTAGACTTTTATTAGACAGAACAACATAGCAAAGTTAATAGTCAATAGCCAAGTGTCCTTTGAGCGAAGAGATTATTATTTTGTACTGTGTCAAGCATTTGACATGGTATCCCTCTGCATACTACTGAAAGTATGAGCATACACAATAGATTCCCAGATACGTGAGTAGGGTGAAGACTTCTTAATTAATAGAACACATTAGGTTATGAATGGTGGGCTCCATGTGGTTCCCAAGTCGTCAGCGACCGTAAACCATAAAATTACCAAATACGCAGCAACCAGTCGCAAAATCATGTTTTATTTATTCACTTCCGATTTCAACTGATTAACAGCCATCATCGGTGCTTTCAACCAATATGTGCCCTGAGTTGTAATACTGCCTTAAGCAGGGGTCAAACGTGACCTACGGCGAGTGTTCATCAGTGACCAGCGTATCGTCAGGAGTGCCCCAGGGAAGTACGATAGGACCGCTATTATTTTCTGTCTATATATACATGAACTTGTAGACAGGGTAGAAGCTTTCAGCGATTGTTTACTGATGACGGCGTGGTGACCTTGGAGGTGTCGAAGGTGAGTGACAGTAGGATGGTACAAGATGACTTAAACCACATTTCTGGTTGGTGTGATACATTGCAGCTGGCTCTAAATTAAGAAATATGTAAGTTAATGAGTAGGAAAAACAAACCTGTAACGTTGGAATACGGTATTAGTAGTGTGCTGCTTGATAGACACGTCGTTTTATTAGACATTTTGCCGGAAAAAATCTAAACTCCAACAAACTCTGGAACAGATCTGTCCACATACTTTAGTGACTGACATCGCAGACTCACAAGTTAATATGAGAGAGAGACAAGCCATTGCAAACGTGAAAAGCTGGTATATTAACAACCGATGTAGCCCCCAGAATGTTCAACGCACGCATGCTAACGTGAATGCATACTGTTGTACACGTGTCGGATGTCATTTTCAAATAACTTCCGGGTATTCAGCCAGGTAACACTTTCAGCGACCGCCGATATTTCGGCGGGAGAACACCCCGCCATTTTCAAGGCAAACTGCAACGGACAGGCGGCGTACATGCAAATTTAATACCTCGGTTCTCGGACAGAAGCAGGAAAGATAACACACACACACACACACACACACACACACTGAACACTAGTGCCACCAAAGATGACCAAAGTCAGAGCTATCGATAGTGAGACTATGAATTCGCAGGTGAGGCAGCATTGACTCTGTTCCTCTGTTTTTTGACGAGGGAGAGATCCGGATTCCAAACAGAGTTTAAACAGAAACCTCCATCCCTGTTAACGAGGTTACTCGCTAATTTAATCTCAACTGCCTCCCTAATGACACTATCCCAATAGCTGGACGTCCATGCCAATATCCCGGTGTTATTATATAACATGGGGTGACCAGTATCCAAGCAATGTTCGGCAATAGCAGATCTATTTGGCTGCTGTAATCGTGTGTGCCGTTTATGCTCAGTACATCTGTCCTCCACGGTCCTGATAGTTTGACCAATATATGCCATGCCGCAGCTACAAGGAATACGATATACACCCGCCTTACGCAGTGCAAGATCATCCTTAACGGAACTCAAAAGTGCTCTAATTTTCGATGGAGGTCGGAAAACACATTTCACATCGTATTTCCGTAAAATACGACCGATCTTATTGGACGTGTTTCCTACGTAAGGCAAAAAGGCAGTAGACTTAGGCCTTGATCAGAATTATCATCAATTACCCGATGTACAGTTGGTCGATAGCGCAACGCACGTTCAATCTGTATATCACTATAACCATTTTGACGAAATGTAACTTCAAGATGGGACAGCTCAGCTGGCAAAGTCTCAGCGTCAGAAACGACATGTGCCCTGTATACCAAAGTACGAAGTACCCCTTCACGCTGAGCCGAATGGTGACAACTATTAGCTTGTAAGTACAATTCGGTGTGAGTACGTTTCCTGTAGACTGCATGTCCCAATGATCCATCATCCTTCCTCCTAACCAACACGTCGAGAAAGGGAAGGCAATCATCCTGTTCCACCTCCATCGTAAAACGAATGTTCGGGTGGATCGAGTTCAGATGTTCTAGAAAGACATTCAAATTCTCCCTACCGTGAGGCCAAACAACGAAGGTATCGTCAACGTTTCTAAAGAAACAGGCGGGTTTTAAAGACGCCGACTCCAATGCACGTTCCTCGAAGTCTTCCGTAAACAAATTTACGATCACAGGAGACAACGGACTACCCTTCGCAACTCCATCTGTCTGCTCGTAATACTGGTCATAAGTAAGTGGATGTCAACACATGCCTAAAGAGATTAGTTAAATCAGCACCAAGCCTGGCTTCAATTAATCGCAACGAATCAGACAGAGGAACACGAGTGAAGAGAGAGACCACATCGAAACTCACTAAAGTATCAGAGTCATTTAGCCTCAGTCCCTCCAAACGACGTAAAAAATCAGCTGAGTTCCTTATATGATGTTCACACCGTCCTACTTGTGGACTCAACAGAGAAGCAAGATGCTTGGATACGATATGTCGGAGCGCCGATGTTACTCACTATAGGACGGAAAGGAACCCCTTCCTTATGAACCTTTGGAAGGCCATATAACCTAGGGGGAACCGCACTATAGGTGTTAAGCTTTTGATTGTGTCCTGCGACAAACCACTTTTCTTCAGGTGGCTGTTGGTCTTTCTCTCAACACTTTTCGTGGGGTCAGCATCGATTCTGCGATACGCTGAATCAGATAGTAAACGTTGCATCTTTTGTACAGAATCATGTTTATTTAAAACAACGGTGGCATTGCCCTTGTCAGCAGGTAAAATAACAATACTGGGATCAACTTTGAGGGAGCGTAAAGCAGCCCTCTCTGCTGCTGTTACATTACTCTTGGGTTGACGAGCCCTAGTCAAAACACGGCATGCCTCCCTCCTAACTTCCTCTGCAGCGTCAGGAGGTAGTTTGCAAACTGCCTGTTCAATTGAACTAATAAAATCAACTACCGGCAAAACATTCGGAGTGGGTGCAAAATATAACCCTTCCCTAGCACGGATAAGGTTGCGTCGTCAAAAGATATCTCTGTGAGATTTATCACAGAACGTCGAGATATAACATCCGACTCCGCGCGATGAACAAGTTCAAACTTTGCCAAATGCCGGGCAGTAACGGAGTTGTACTCCCAGTCAGCTTGGGTCCATGAGGCACCGTACAACCAATCCCAAGTGAAATCAGACACTTCAGATGCAACCAGTAAATGAAAACGATACAATTCCTTGGAAACAGAATCCAAACGTCGACGAGTAAAACGAATCCTTTCGCGAACAAGAGCCAAGCCAGCACGTTGCTTGATACGATTGGCGGCAGGAGAATTAATATGGTGCACAACCTTAGCAAATGTTGGGACATGATTTTCATCACGACACCTCAATAAAAACGACAAAGCACATTGCAGTCTAACTCGACAGCTACGAAGTTTATCCAACTTACGTAAACACCGATACATTTCCTCCCCGTAGAGGTAAACAATGTGAGACCTGAGTTTCTCCTGGCGTATACAACTTTCAAATAACTTCCGGGAATTCAGCCAGGTAACACCTTCAGCGACCGCCGATATTTCGGCGGGAGAACACCCCGCCATTTTCAAGGCAAACTGCAACGCACAGGCGGTCGCTGAAAGTGTTACCTCGCTGAATTCCCGGAAGTTATTTGAAAGTTGTATACGCCAGGAGAAACTCAGGTTTCACATGTCGGATGTCAGTTTGCGGGATGAAGTTCCTTACCTGTTGCACTTGCTCGGTCAATACAGGGACGATTAATGCTCATTGTGGATGACGCTGGAATTAACGTCGGAAGTTCACCCATATCTGCTTGTTTGGAGACGGGTCTGGTGATCGAGCAGGCCAAAGTAACATGTCGACTCTTTGTAGAGCATGTTGGGTTTCAACAGCAGTGTGTGGGCGAGCTTATGTTTTTGGAAAACACCTCCTGAAATGCTGTTCGTGAATGGCAGCACAGCATGTCGAATCAGACTGAGGTACACATTTGCAGTCGGCGTGCGAGGGATAATCGCGAGAGTGCTCCTGCTGTCATACAAATCGCACACCACACCATAACTTCAGGTGTAGCTCCAGTGTGTCCAGCTTGCAGACGGATTGTTTGTAGATGCACAACTGGTCTCCTAACCAACACACGGCCATGAGTGGCACGAAGGCAGAACCAGCTTTCATCATAAAACTAACAGACCTGCACCTTGGCTTTTTATGGGCTCCCACTTGATACCACTGAAGTCCCAAATGGCGGTTGTTTGGGGTCAGTGGGATGCAAGCTGCAGGGTGGTAGCCTCCCTGTCCTTGAAGTAACCGGTTTGTAACAGTTGGTTGTGGCACTGTGGTGCCAACTGCTGCTCGATCTGTTGCTACAGTTCCAGTGCGGTGCGTCAGAGCCATACGCCGGACACTGTTTCTTCTCTCTCAGTAGTGCCACATGGCCTTCCGGACCCGGTCTTCTTGAGACCGTACATTTCGGTGGCCACCGCTACAGGCAATCACGTACAGTGGCTGCATTCCTGCCAGCCCTTTCTTCAATATCGGACAAGGAACATCCTGATTCTCATAGCCCTATTACTCGACCTCGTTCAAGGGCAGTGAGGTGTTGATAAAGGCCTCTTTCAAACGTTAAGGAGACTCTTGACTCACGAAGTGCAATGTCAACACCTCACAACAGTTAGGGTATTCATAGATTTGCGTCCTCGTACTGGCGCTACAAGCGCCACTCTTATGCGACTGGCACTGAATTTGAATAGACATCTTCTTTCACATGTAGGAACACGCCTACCAACTTTCATGTATGTCACACAACGCCTTCTTGGTGTTGAGATTTCTTGCCGTCAGTGTATTCGGACGTAACATTGCAAAGCGATATGAAATGGATCGAGCATGTGAGGTAGTGTCAGGGGAGGCGAATAGTCGACCTGAGTTTCTTGAGACACATTTAGAGAAGTTTGGTTCATTTGTAAAGGAGTGCATATAGGACTCTAGTGCGACATATTCTTGAGTACTTCTCGAGTATTTGGTATACATACCAGGTCGGATTGAAGAAAGACATCGAAGCATTCAGAGTCTGGCTGCTGGATTTGTAAACGGTAGCTTCTAGCAATACGCAGATATTATGGAGATGCTTCGGGAACTCAAATGGGGAATCCCTAGAGGGAAGGTGACGGTCTTTTCGAGGAACACTATTAATAAAATTTAGACAACCGGCATTTGGAGCTGTTTGTAGAACTACCCTATTGCCACCAACATAAATTTCACGTAGGGACAGCGAAGACAAGATGCGATAAGTTAGGGCTTATACGGACGCAAATAGTAGTTTTACTCTCGCTGTCAGTGAATGGAACAGGGCATGGGATGTTTGTAAGTATTTTATCTTGTTCAAATTATAGCAACTTGGTCCAATGTTTTATGTATGTTTCAGTATGTAATCGGTATCCTCTAGATGTAAATATAAGATCCCTCCACTGTGCCAACGAATGTTTTTTCGAAATATTTTCTGCTGTATTGCATACGCACAATAACTAAAATTTAGTTATTTTGTAGCCTTGCGTGTCTTGTAGTTTCCATGGCGAGCTGTGTATGACGTTCCGCATGACCTATTAGGCTCGATTCCACTAAACAGAAAGTTAATTGTTTTGTCGCACTCGTTTCGACGTCAGCTAAAATAGAACGAATATCCGCATCAAAATTTGCTTCTGACTTCCGAACAAAATACGAAATGTAAGCAGTTACAATATGGCGTGCAGTGATTTATATACAGCAAGCAGCAGATACTGGAGTTAGAGGGGTCTTCTCGTTCCAATATAAAGCTCTGTGTTCATGGATTGTGTTCCATATGGAGACGATTTCACGTCATCAGAGCGACAGCTGAAAGGTATGACCTATTTTCGTTACCAACATGAACCTTATGCTTAAGAAAAAGGTACGGTATTTCCTTTTCTTACGGTTAAAGCCTTGTCAGACAGAGTGAAAAAAAATGGCTCTGAGCACTACGGGACTTAACTTCTGAGGTCATCAGTCCCCTAGAACTTAGAACTACTTAAACCTAACTAACCTAAGGACATCACACACATCCATGCCCGAGGCAGGATTGGAACCTGCGACCGTAGCGGCCGCGCGGCTCCAGATTGTAGTGCCTAGAACCGCTCGGCCACTACGGCCGGCGACAGAGTGAAACAAGCAGTTTGCTTGTACTGTGCGTTATACCGAAAACATGCACCTGTCCAAGGGGCTGACAAGCCTTGACAACACTTGCACAGCGGTGCCATGCCTTATCGTACTTTTAGTAGCCTCCACGAGCTTTGAGACACTACCTTACCGGTAGGACTTGACATATCCTTTATTTGGATAAAATAGTACACAGGACTCGGGTTTCAGAATGTGAATCACATACTCAACCGCATAAAAAAACAAGGAGGCTGAATTTCCTGATGTTGAGAAATCACAAAGATGCTTCGTAAAAATTTTCTAAAGCCAAAATCGCATAAAATATTTCTTCTTTTAAGAAAACCGGTTTCAACAGACTTTAATGTGATCTTCAGGTCTCAAAAAGCTTTTTTGTTGTAAAAGGTGTTCATTTTACACTGAACTTCACGCCTAGGTAACAAATTGATAAAAATCAGCACATTATAAAAGATCTGTCGTCGCTAAAATGTTTAAAAACATAAAGTACCTTGCACAAAAGCGCATGTTCGTATACATACGTTCAAGGCCTTTTGCACAAGTTAACAGATCGCCCTTCAGTACTCTCCAAATAAGAAAATGTAGCACTTTATATAATTTGCACAGACATATTTAAAATCAAAAGCACTTTGTGCACAAGGCCATTTCCATACCGGTAACTTTCAACAGATGATTGTTACGACATAGAGAAACACAGTACACAGTAAAATGCACAGCAGAACATCTGTTTACTAGTGCTGGACATTTTCTTAATCATTGAAGATCCACCTCCTACGGCGTAAAAGTTGGATCTTCAATGATTAGAATATGTCCAGCTAAAGTAAACAGTTGTGCCACTCTGCATTTTATTGTGTACTGTGTTTTTTATGACGGAATGATCTTCTGTTGACTGCTACGTATATGGAAATGGCAATGTGCACATGGCTTTTCTGATTTTAAATGTTTTATTTATGACAAACCATTACATAATGTACAAAGTTTCATCTACATGACAATTTGGCGTGAGGTCCAACTCAAAGTGTACACATTTTATTACAAACATTTTTGAAGGCCTGTAGATGACAGCAAAGTCTGATCTCCCCTCAATGAAGACCGCCTTTGTTTTAATGGCTGCCATCGCAACTCGCTTATCATATGCGTTACACAATCTCCTCTATTTCTTGATAATAACGAACGAGCTGTCCCTTCTTTGAACTTTTCCGAAATTCTCAGTCAATTCAGTCAGGTAAGAATCCCATACAGCACAGCAATACTCTTACAGAGCACGAACAAGCGTAGTGTAGGCAGTCTCTGTAATAGATCTGTTTCATCCTCTAAGTATTCAGCCAACAAAACGTAGACTTTGGTTTGCTTTCCGCACATTATCTACGTGATTGTTTCCACTTGTTCGTAATTGTAATTCCTAGTTATTTAGTCGAATTGACGGCATTTAGATCTGTGTGTGACCTACCGTGTAGTGTAAATTTACGTTTCCATATTGAGAGACAATTCCTACTTTTCGCACCATTCAGATATCGTGCCTAAGCCATTTTGCAATTGGTTTTGATCTTCTGATGACTATATTAGACGGTAAATGACAGCATCATCTGCAAACAATCTATGAGGGCTGCACATATTATTTCCCAAATCGTTTACATAGATTAAGACATCAGAGGGCCTATAACACTTCCTTGGTGAATGCCAGATATCACTCCTGTTTTGCTCGCTGGTTTTCCGTCGGTTACTACGTACTGTGACATTTCTGACAGGGAATCTCGGATACGGTCGCACAACTGAAGCGATACTCCATAAACATGCATTTTGAGTAACGGCTTTTAAAAGCGTTCTGGAAATCTAGAAATACAAAATGGAGATCACCTGTCGGCGGCACTTATTAACTTCATGCCAATAAAGAGCTAGTCCTGTGTGACGTGTGTATTTGTTTTTCAAAATTGTACCTCACAGTGGCCAGTTTGTTACCCCATTTGTCTATTTCCCCTACTTCGGTTCACTATGACAGTTCCTACAAAAACTTTACCTCAAATCATTAATTACGGTTTTGTTGATTATCCTGATTACTTTCAAAGAACAAAACTTTTTCGCAAAACAAAACCTCACGCTGGTCAGTTTGACATCCTTTTTGTCAATTTCCCTCTCTTCGTTTACCTATGTAAATCCGGACCAAAATGCGTTGCATATTTAACCCTCAAATCACCTATTACATTTTCCTTCATAACTCTGATTTCTTTCAAGAATTTAAACTTTTTTGGAAAACTAGACCTCACACTGGTCAGTGTGATACGCTATTTGTCCATCACTTGCTCCTCGTTTGGCAATAAAAATTCAGACAAAAATCAGTTGTGTAATTTCGAAGGGGTCTTGCTTCCACTCCACCCAAACATTTGGCTAAAAACAACGTTGCCATCTTCCGATTCTATATCAATCAACTTGTTAGTCTGTTTCCTTACCCTCCTTACAATATAATCATATTGTCCTATTAACGATTATTTTAAAGCTTAATATTCTTAACGTGAGCCAGAAAATGATTTGGTGAACCCAGGTATAAAGAAATGGACCGTTACATTCAAATATTCTCTGAACATACCATCGCCCGTGTTAAGCTACATTTCAGTAATCAAATCGTACTTAAGTGTGCCTATTTAGCTGCGAAAACCCACCAAGGCTGGAAAATAACTTTGATTACAAAGTGAATGGAACTCTCGCTTAAGCTCCAGTGGGATTTCGATCGCGGAGTTCCTGTAAAAATGCGTGGGTTTCCCCTCGCTGTGAATTCCCGCAGGAGAGCTCCCAGCCGGTGGTTTTTCCCCACTCCCTCCTGCATCTCCGTGGGCAGCGCGGAGCTGCTCTTAATCAGGCTGGCCAACCTCCTCCATTACAATATAGATGAGACGGGGGACCGCGCGGCCACGACCCTAATAGCCGGCCAGACCGAATGGTTCTGCGAAGGCAGCGGCAACCGTGGCTAGCCGTCCGCTACGCCCTGCTCCTCTGAGAGTAGCACTGCGCGGGTAAACAGGAGAGATACCGGCGCAGCGAGGAGAGCATTTCACCTCATATGGCTTTTCTGTTTTCTTGCCTCCCCTTTTTACATTAAAATGACGTGGGTACTCGTTCCCGGATTCCGTTGTCAGTGGAAGGGGTTTCGAGCATGACGACAGGCCATTACAACGCTAACAATGCACAGGATGATTTAGCTCCCCCTAGATATATATTTTATGTAGCCTGGAACATCTTCACATACGAATGGGACTTTTGTAGAAAATTTAATGAATTTAAATTTAGTACTGGGGTACATTTTCACCAGAGGCTGTAGTCTTCGAAGTAATCATGAAAAACGAATAAATTTGCCTTCAAATGTGTGTTATTTTTTTAGTAACTCCAAAACTTTTAACTCCAGAGCAAATGTATCCCATTACAAATTTAACTACATTAAATTTCCTACGAAAAGTTCCTCTTCATTTTTTTTGTGTGTGTGGTTAATAGTTTACACTTTGTGACAGAGAGTAGGAAACTTACACCTGCAGTTTCGAAGGTGTTGCGGGTTGCATAAGACCCATAGGTAGAGGAAACGGAATCGCCCTATCTCAGCAGCTAGCTAGTACAACAGTGCGTTACCTACAGTAAAAATTACGAAACGTTACATATAGTGTATACTCATTATAGTAGGAAGAATACATGGTGACAGGATGCCACAAGCAGTGTGAGATTAAATGTTCCTGATACTCAAAGAGTGCTATGTACTATTTCGTGCTATGTTGTTCAGAAGCATTTCTGCATTAGTGCTCTCATACGCTTCTGCGTTAGTGCTCTCATAGTATACACAATACAATGATCAGCCAGAACATTATGAAACCGACCTAACAGCCAGTGTGTTCACCTTTGGCGTACATAACAGTGGCGACCCGTAATCTCTGAATAACATGAGTGAAAATTGTTTATTTTATACTAAAAGCAAGAAAATTTCCATGAAGAGTTACTTAGAATTTCCTATCATTCCTTTTTTTATAACTATAGAACACTACGAGTGTCTATTTTTTTCGGTTTCAAGCTTAATATGTCTCGTAAACAAAGTACTGATTACCGAAATAGGTGGAATTCCCTCTCAGTAATTCGTTACTCTTAACCAAAATTAAACACCTTTCTGCGTTTTTCTTCTTAATATGTCCACCTTTTCTCTCTAAATTTTAGAAGCCGCATACCGATATTAACAGAATATCTCTGGTTGTATGTCCATTCCAGTATCATTAATATCTTTCGATATGTGTTTCCCATCTGCAGATGATCCTGGAACGCTCCAAACTTGTTCATAAAAATGAAGAAACACTGAATAAGTGAACAGTCGCAGCTCTTAGTAATTATGTTTCAGACTCGCATATTTCCGCGAAAACATAAATGCATTTATAGAGACTCTCTGACAGTATAATATACGTTTTCGTCTTGATAGTTGAGCAACTCAGTGTTAGTATTGTCTGTTGACCTACTTAGAGAAAAAGTTGGTCTTACAAATGGCTACTACGGCAGATGCATAGAAGCATACGAAGCCAAAAGCCACGAGTTGTCGGAGGTTCTCTTCAGAATGTTTTCTGGGCGAATTTTATCTGTGCGTGAGCCGTTGTTGTTTCGGAGGAGCTTACGGGCACCCAACGCCCTTTTTTTCTCTTTTTTTTCCAAAGTGTTTTGTTTCACAATGCGGACAGAATATTTCGAAACACCACTTCGGTCTAGTTCTATTTCGTGTACACTACTCGCTAAGCTAGTTAATTTTTGGAGGAATTATTAGTTATTCTGAAACATATATTCAATTTTAATATCACCGTGAAACGATTTAGTGTCGTAATCAAACAGAGGTAAATTTCAACCCTATTGTAGGATGCATTCGCGACGGGATATCAGATCGTTTCTTCAGCTAAAACAGATAATTAATGACGACTGATACTGTATGTATCGAAAACTCTCTGTCCTTCCCTTATCTTCAGTTCACTAGATCAAAAGACAAATATCCCGTTTGCACTTTATAGAAAACGAACAAGAACTCATTAAAGTGAATCAAAGTTTCAAAAATGAAAAAAAGGTAAGATGCCTAATAATTATCATCGATTGAGATGTGCGCCGGTAAGTAAGTTCTTCCTGTCACACGTTCGTGTGAATTTTCTCGGCTCTTTGATAGTTTTCTAAAATAATCAAGTAGTTGTTATGAGTATCAAGGCTGACTTGAAACCAAAGTGGACGGATTCCCTACTTCTACGACGGTTCGCGTCACTTACGTTAACAATGCTGACACGCGCAATCAAACAAAATCTACGACAGACTCTGTTTCAACAACATTTCGTAGACCATTTGCTGGCAACAGTCATAGAAATTATTACCAAAATATAAGCTGAAATCTTTTACGATGCATATATAACGTTTGATATCCTTATGCTTAACTATACATATATTTTCATAAAGTTAGGTACTGAATTAAGTAGGAGAAATGAGAGTGAAGCAAACAGAAACCAGAGGACCTCGCGGGAAGTACGAGGATAAAGAAGAAATGAACATATAAGAAAAGACAGAAGTGTAGCATATAAAGGAGAAATGAGCGTATAAAAAAATAGAGAAGTACAGCAGAATAATGAAATGAGGTTGATATCAATGTGCCAGAACACTAACACAAGAACAACAGTAGCCAACGTCCTGTGCATAATTGCTACATACAGTGACGGGGAAAAAAAATTACAACACCAAAAATACTTAATGTAGCGTAATGAAATTTCGGAAATACATCTGTCTAAGTAATAAATATAAATGACTAACATTGCCAAATCCACAGATTAATACGGATGCGATATAAGTCATTGCACATGTGAAATGCTGGTGCAATATAATCGATGTAACCACCAGAATGTTGAATGTAAGCATGCAAACGATCATGCACAGTGTTGTACAAGTGCGAGATGTAAGTTTGCAAAATAGAGCTACGTGCTTGTTGCACTTAATCGGCCAATAAAGGTACGGTTATTGCTGGTGGTGGATGAAACTACAGTTGTCGGATGATGTCCCACATTCGCTCGATTGGAGACAGATGTGGTAATCGAGCATGCGGAGGCAACATGTCGAGCTCCATGGTGCATATTGGGTTACAACAGCGGTATATGGGTCAGCGTTATCCTGTTGGAAAACACCCCCTGAAATACTGTTGATGGATGGTAGCATAACAGGTCGATATACAGCACTGAGGAGCAAATTTGCAGTCATTAAGCATGGGATAGCCACGATGGCGTTCTCACTGTCACACGAAGTCTCATCCCAGACCATAGCTCCAGGTGTAGGTCCAGTGTTTCCAGCACACAGACAGGATGGTTTCAGGCCCTCAACTGACCTCCTCCTAACAGACACACGGCCATCACTGACACCGAGGCAGAACCAGCTTTCATCACAAAACACATCAGACCTCTACCCTAGCCGCGCGGGGTTAGCCGAGCGGTCTCAGGCGCTGCAGTCATGTACTGTGCGGCTGGTCCCGGCGGAGGTTCGAGTCCTCCCTCGGGCATGCGTGTGTGTGTTTGTCCTTAGGACAATTTAGGTTAAGTAGTGTGTAAGCTTAGGGACTGATGATCTTAGCAGTTAAGTCCCATAAGATTTCATACACATTTGATCATTTGAACCTCTACCCTGCCCTCTACAGAACTCTCACCTGGAACCACTGAAGTCGCAAATGGCCGTGGTTTCGGGTCAGTGGAATGCACTATACAGGGCGTCTGGCTCGGAGCTATCCTGGAAGCAACAAACTTGTAACAATATCACTGTAGTGGCAACTTCTGTTCAGAGTGCTTCTGCATATGCAGTACGATGTGCCAGAGCCATACACCGATCACGATGGCGCTCCCTCATGGTAAGTGACATGTGGCCGTCTGACGCTCGCTCTACTTGCAATCGCACATTCTCGTGACCATCGCTGCCAGCAATCATATACAGTGGCTACATTCGTCCCAAGTCTTTCTGCAGTAACGCAGAAGGAACATCTGGCTTCCCGTAGCTCTATTACAAAGAATCGTTTAAACTCAGAGTCGTCTTAATGGAATTCTTGACTAACGTCAACTCACGACGTCCAATCTCAACGACAACTAATGCTCACGCCCGTATCCTCACGCGTCCTGGCGTCACTCTTACGTGACTGGCGCCATATCTGAAAAGGCATCGTCTATCAGATGTAGAAACACGCCTATCAACTATCGTTTAAGTCACACGAGTCCTTCTTCGTGTTCGGATTGTTTTTCCGTCAAGGTATGATGTCACAGGAGTAGTACGGATGAAATATTGCTGTGATGTTCGGTAAAAATATTTGTTAAGGAAATTAGAAGACTATTCAGAGGTAATAGGAATTTGTTGAGGCGTGCTAGTGATGTGGATAGAGTACACATTTGGTCAAACTCTCTTCACATGTCCCAAGAGACAAATTGGTAATGTCTCCTGAAATGACAACTTTACGTTAGCATCCCATCGAGGAAGCAGCTCGTAGATATGGAGAACTGAGCGATGTAAGGGGGGTTTATCAGTGATACATCCACACGAAGCTCAGATATGTAAGTTACACTAATCTAAGAAGGAGAAGCGTTGTTACTAGGAGATCAATTTACTTCAAGAACACTCTAACAAACCATTCTGACGGATATAGGCTATATATTTTTGAACAACAATGTCTATATTTTCTGTTAAAATGGACAGCGAGAAAGAAAATGCTATGCTACACTGTGAAAATATGTAGATCTGTTTCCTTTCTTGCAATCGGTTTTAACTACGAGATCAGTGTATTTAAACCATGGGACAATATGTTTCTCCTACTGGTTTTTGGAAAACAAAAGAGAATTTTGCCCAGTATTTCTACAGTCTGTGTCAAACAGACCAGATTTCTAAGAATCTATTGTAGCATGAAGTTTCTAATATACCTGGAACAAAAATACGTTCAAGGAGCAATAGTTAGTTCTCTTGGAGACATTTCATGGAATTAAAGGAGATACAGCTTTTACCAAACAGAATTCGAACAATGAAGAAATATTGTGTATTCTGTAGTTTTGTAACTGGGTTGTGTAGATAAAATTAAAAAAAAAACTTAAAAATTAAAAACAAAATATGAGGGCAAAGGACTCTTTCTCATTCCTATTCCGTATTGTCTATTATAATTTTGAGTCTGAAACCTTAAAATGGGCAAAACTACAAAAAGAGCAGAAATTTTCGTTCTCATTATTCCAAGGAACACTCGGATTGTGACGCATATCCAGTACCAATACATATTTAGGAATTTCAAGGAACTGCCGGGTTGACTAGAAGAAATGTTTTGCCTTACTGCTCAGAATACGACAGTGATGTACGTACAAATTTCATAAATACGACGAAAAAAGGGAAAAATCACATTTAGAATGCAAAACGTTATGTGATTGTTAGATTTATTATTATTATTGGTATTTTGCCCTTAAACAGCACAATTAGACTAAACTACATGGCCAATTCCTTTTGCTGCCTTCCTTGCTGCCCAAACCTCCCCTCATTCACTCGCTGCGTTTCTATTTCCTGTCCTCTGTCCATGCTTCTTGTCGACTTCGTGTCTTCGGCTTCATCTTGGTTGCCTTTTTGGTTGCCCATATTTATTTCATCTTCCGCGTGTGATCTTGTTTGAGCTGTTCGGCCCATTTTACGCCTGTTCGTTTGTCACAATGTATCGCATGTACTTTACTTTTCGTAATGATGTTTTTGAATTTTATTATCACCCATTTGTTGTTTCTAGTGGTTACCCAGTCAAAGATCAGTTTGGTTAGTCTGTACAGTGGCATTCTGTATAGGTGTCCATAGAATTGTGGGCTGCTTTTTCTAATCTTTTCTGTGATTGCCTCCGTATGTCTGTATACTTCCTCTGTAGGTTTCTTGATCCATATTCCACTGCTGTTAGTTGCGCCAAATATTTTGCTAAGTATTTTCCTTTTTTACTTTTTCTAGTTGCCTGACACGTGTATGCCCTGGGATTAGTGTGGTCTCTCTTGCATACAGCGCTTGTTAAATTGTTATATATTATTACATTGTTATAATTTTGTAATGCTGTAATAAAGTCAATTAGTAACATGATCGCTTTGCTGGTCCAGGTGTTATGGTGATGGGAGACAATGCTGCATTACTGTACTGACCTTCAAATTTTCGAACACAGTACCCTCTCTGGATAATGCTCATATGCTTCCCACACGCGCCTCTTTTCAGGAGTAACTTTGGTCCTGATTTCATTTTTATGGATCACAATTTGCGACCCCACCGAACTGCACAGATGGAGCAGTTCATGGAACGAAATGCTATTCGAAAAATGTACTGGCCTGCCCGTTCCCCCAACTTAAGTCGTATCGAGCGTGTGTGGATTACGTTCGGGAGGCGTATGGTCGCATGTCCACATGCTCTAACGACCATTCAGAAATTCTCAACCCCGCTGGTGGTGGAATGAATGGGTCTACCATAAGAACTCCTTACCAAGCACGTTGCACAGGTTACGCTTTTAATGTCCAAAGGACCATCATAAATAGCGCTAACTACAGTTTAGATGGTCGTATTCGAATGAAAGTATCATTTATGTTCGTCTCATGGCGTACTTCTTTCATTTACCTTCTTTACTGCAGCAGTTATTTCTGTTTATGAATGTTACTTAGCAGTGACACACATGCGAAACTTAGTTTCGTCCAGTGGCTAAGCGAGCGTAGAAGCGCTGGAAGCACCGTTTCCTTAAGTATTTCAGAAGAAGAAGGAAAGCACAATTAATGTCATATAATATTTTACTAGCTGTGAACAGATTTTTAAATTTTATTCTCCAACTTCCACCGTGCTGCAGACAGTGAGACAGCTGTCGAAGCTCGAGTGACCAGTGCCGTTTGCTTTTTCATTATTGAACACTTTCATGAACTCTTACACTTTGTATCTTTTCTAAAACAATTGGGACTCATGGAAGGTTTCTAGAGCAATCGGTACTCGCCCGTAACTGTTAGGAAGCGCTGAAAGACAGCGTCACTCGAAATATAGGTAGGGTGCGAAGTAAAGATTGTTATTTTATGTGGCGCTTGTAAATAGAATTGTAAGTATATTTCAGTAACAAAAATTCACTTATTTTGAGTAGGTTGGTATTTAAAAGTAATAAATAGGGATTTCGTGTCGGCTGTGTGAATTTGATACTTCCTCCATCTTAAATTAATATTTCACGTAGTTATGGCCAGCCCTAAAAATTATAGGGACGTCTGATGAAGTATGTCTGTTTGTAGTGTAAGGAGCCTTGCAGTGCAAGATAGGACTACGTGTAATTCTACTATAGGGAGAGTACTGAAAAGTAGATTTAGGTCTTTAGCTACAATATAATTTTAAAAAAAACCAATAAAACTTCGTAATAATAATATAGGCATGCAAAGCAAAGCTGCTAAAACATTTAAATGCCACTTCTCTGAAAATATGTAAGAGACATTTACAGGGTTTCCATTGGTTGCTAAAACAGTTTTGCTGGCCGAACTGGACAATGCATAATTTGACGAGCTGAATAATTTACGCAAAACTAAGGAAACGCATCAGAGAACGCAAATTCGCACTATTCATCTCAAACAATTTACACATTCGTAAAAAATGGTTCAAATGGCTCTAAGCACTATGGGACTTAACATCCGAGATCATCAGTTCCCTAGACTTAGAACTACTTAAACCTAACTAACCTAAGGACGCCACTCACATCCATGCCCGAGGCAGGATTCGAACATGTGACCGTAGCTGCAGCGCGCCCCGGACTGAATCGCCTAGAACCGCACAATCGGACAAACACGAACTGAATCGTGTCTAAGCGAACCCTTCTGCCTCACTGTACAGAACCACAATCCAGGAAAAAGAAGCGGGAAATTCTTTCACACACAATGACGATAGTAAGCTTTTTGGGAAAGCAGGAACTTGTATTTAGAGGACATAGCTGGACGGAAAGTCTTTGAACAGAGGAAGTAATTTTGAAATGTTGAAGAACTTAGGTGATTATGAGGAAAAATTACCACTTGTCGGATTCGAAGGCTTTTTCAGAGTTGTCCAGTGACATAGAGCATATTATTTATGCAGTTTCGGAACTGGTAACAAACGAATTACAGAAGAAAACTGCTGAGACTTCTTTTGTTGGGATTATTGTAGATGTAACATTTATGAGAATGAAATCACAACTATCCGTAATACGTACTTTGCGAAAAATTCGAACTACTGAAGAAAGATTTTTATATTCCAGGGATGTCACTGTCGAAAGAACAGCATTTTCTTTAGCACGTCTTATGCCTGATATCTTAAAATGATTTAACAGTAAAAAAAATTGTATCACAGATATGATTAGGCATCTGTGATATCATGGAAATACAGTCTTCTACAGATGAGAATAATAGAAAAATGTTCGCAAGTTGTGTTCATGCATTGCCATGCACACAGACTGAATTTAGTTTTGTCACAACCTGTGAGCTTTATTGAACAGTGTAAAATATTTTTATTTCAGTTCCCGGTTTTTGTATTTTCTTTGCTAAATTCGCATGTTAATGGTAGCTCTCGTCTGTGACATAAACAAGATATTTCCAATATTAGCTCCAAGAAGATGGAATTATGATACCAGGCTGTTACAAACTGTATACGAAGACAAACAACATTTAGAAAACTTACTAAATTTATTAATCAGAAATTAGATAGCTAGGATCCAGAAACAGTATATGGTGCTAAAGTTCGTCTTTCAACATTCTGTGCATTTGATTTCAACTTTTCTTCATGTATCCTATTGTATAGTTCCTCAGGCTGACATTGTTTCAAAACAGTAACTCAGTATGCAGTTGGTTAAACGATGTTCTGCCCGACCGGTGGATTGGCGGCAGGGAACCAGATGACAGAGACTATTCTGCAAAACGTTCACGCTCACACACGATCTGACACCACTTATAGGACCATGTGTATGTACCTTCGCTATCAGCTGATCTACCCGACTATAGAAACAGCGTTGTTGCAACATTTACTCCAGACACGCGGTTGAGGGTTGGGGAAGTCCACGCCGTATCGACCCGATGCATGACAAATGGTGCTCACATTGAGTAATTGTCAGAAAAAAGTTACTTGTGTTGCCCTAAAGTTTTAAACCAGCTATCTTTAAGACTACGTTTTATTTCATTATTTTGAAATTTTATTTTGTAGTTATTTTAGGTGTTTTATTAATATTTTAGATTTAATTTAGTAATATTTGTCATAATTATGAAACTAGAGTATTTATTTGCATTTAAGATTTGCTATTTTTTAACTTGTTTGATGTATCGTTTATAATTGTATGTGGAATGCAATAACTTCTACGAAGCCTTAAAACCCTTACATTCATTTTGAAACACCGTGTACTGAACGTTTTGAGTACAATTTCAATTAATGTTATATGTGCATTTCACATCTTCAGCGAGCGAGCGTACTCGTGCAATTGTAGTACAGCACTGCAGTCGTAGGGGGCGTTGCCAGTGGCCTGCTACTCTAGGTCCACAGCTCGCATCTATGACATGGTGACTCGAGCAGCTAACAGAGCTCTGCACTTTTTTGATACATATAAGGGTACATGAAATGCCGCGTACCTGTAGACAGTTGATCTCTCAGCAGAATGTAATACAAAAGTCCGGATATCTAAACTGTGTACACGTTCATTAAAATAAATCTTAATGGTTTCTATAAGTGATGCATTACACATCTCAATACCCAGATGAAGCAATGTTAATTTAACTGCTGCATCGAATCAACGTACACCTTCTTACATACCTACAAATGTTCTCTTCATAGCCAATTTAAGACACAAACTGCATCTATTTATTAAACAGTTGTTACGTAGTGTTTTTGTTATAATATATGGTAAACATATTGCTGATCAGACAGTTTCTGACTACAGCGTTCGGAGCAACGGCAGTCACCGACGTCATGGAAGAGTAACAACCTACAGCCTGCCGTAATCCAGTCTGTGTAAAATGACTATTGCGAATACGGACATTTCAAATGAAGGGACCTGTTGCTTAAAAATGAAAAAATAAAGAAGTTCCTCTTTATAAAAGGAGCGTTCCATGCTAATTACAAGAATGTATAGTTGAGGGACATTTTTATTTTCCATTTGTTCGTAAATTTAGTTTGAACGTAATGTTGCCCAGATGTACTCCCCTCTGTCATTTTAAAGTGTTTCGGAATACGTGATGTAGTCTTGTTTTCCTTACTTTCATCAGCCTTTAGATGTAGATCATAAAATGGCTCTGAGCACTATGCGACTTAACTTCTGAGGTCATCAGACATCTAGAACTTAGAACTAATTAAACCTAACTAACTTAAGGACATCACACACATCCATGTCCGAGGCAGGACTCGAACCTGCGACCGTAGCGGTCGCTCGGTTCCAGAGTTTAGCGCCTAGAACCGCACGGCCAATCCGGCTGGCTAGATCATAAGCCCAGGAGAATTCTAGAATGCTCTGACTACCGATACCTACGTACAGCCTTATCAACAGTGTAAGGCTGTTGGTTAGTTGCAACGAAAGTTATTGTGATATATTTGTTGCCGGCCGCGGTGGTCTCGCGGTTCTAGGCGCTCAGTCCGGAACCGCGCGACTGCTACGGTTGCAGGTTCGAATCCTGCCTCGGGCATGGATGTGTGTGATGTCCTTAGGTTAGTTAGGTTTAAGTAGTTCTAACTTCTAGGGGACTGATGACCACAGATGTTGAGTCCCATAGTGCTCATAGCCATTTTTTTTTTGTGATATATTTGTTCACTTCTTGCTTTCGGAATTTTAAACACGTTTGCTCCGTAGCTACTGCTGTGTTGTTTTATTTCAGGATATGTGTTTCCTCTGTTATAAATACGGAGAATAAAGAAATTTAACGTAAAACAGCACGCACCGGTAGCAACTGACAGTGGCGTCAGCAAAGCAGCCTCTGGAGTGTGTCAGACGACGCTCGTGATCTCCACATACCACACCGGAATAGTGTGTTCATACCGTAACATCCGACATGGTCGAAATGAAGAAACGTGCCCGCACAGGCCGATTATCGTCGACAATGGAAGCTTTTATGAACCGAGCTGCTCTCCAGCCCGATCTCGAACATGCAGTCCACCACAGTTGGCGCTGCCAGCAGCAGGTGGCCATCCAGAGGGAGATTCCGCTGTGCGAAGGTGCCATATTGTCTGAATATGGTCCCTAGAACAGCCGGTTGCCTGGTGCTGCTACTGGAGGCACAAATCCTTAGGTGTTGACCGGACTCTTCATCTGGTGGTCTCCAACTCGATCTTAGCAGCTGATGGAGACGGCAGAGTTTGGTACATGTTACAGTCATGCACAGAGAACGTAGGTCAGCATCTGAGAACATCTAAGGATGAGGGTTGAATTTGGGGAGATATTGGTCTGCTGACCCGGACTTCTCTAACAGCAGCACACCCACTCCGAAAGAGACAAAAGGCTGTATCAGCCAGATGTCACCATTGGGTGGTTATTACTTAATTGTTTATGTTTTCCTTATATAGACAGCTGGTGAATAATCCTAGCTAGAGCTGAAGCAGTGCCCAACGTAACCCTTTAGAGCACTAGCTAACTCCTTTCTCTTCATCAGCTTTCTAATTAAGCTTTCTTTGATTCAGAGTATATATTCCTGTAAATCGGTGTCCTGGCTTCAGTGTGACGCCAACTTTCCTCTATATGATGGTTTTTCTGAGCATCGCAAGAGCAGTTCATCGAAACCGAGGAGTCATGGAGTACCAATTCTCTTCCAGTGGTTCTACCACACTCAGATAATTCCGCTCCCTCGTACACCCAAAGTAATTATCATACGAATACAGTGTTAATGATTCTGCACGCACTTTAATGTCATCCTTAAGGAGGTTAAACCTTGAGGCAGCACTTCATTGGCACAAATGACATTTTTAAAATAATTGAAAAATAACGATCGCTTCAATATGGTTTACTAGATGACCGGTTTCAGCACTCTGAAGGTGTCATTATCGGATCTGTGACGGTATAACATAACAGGTTTGAGGGAGGGCTTACATGAGTTAACTGTACACATTGCAATGTTTACAGAACCACATACCTGAAACGTGGGTTAACATTTGTAAAACCATATCGACATCATGGCACATGAGGTAGACCAACTGATAATGTGTGGTTCTGTAATAATTGCAATGTATATAGTTAGCTCATGCAAGCCCTCCCTCAAACCTGTTACGTTATACCTTCACAGATCCGATGATGGCACCTTCAGAGTGCTGAAACTGGTCATCTAGTAAACGATATTGAAGCGATCGTGGCTTTTCAGTTATTTTAAAAAACAGAGTGGTCACCCCACGATACACCACGTGTTCACTGAAAAATGACTTTGCAAGCAGTTATTTATTTCATCCTTAATGGAGGTTGAATCATGCAGCAGCAAGTCATTGGCAACAGCATCCCCCAATTAGACCAATGTCCCATCGAGTTTCACCGTGTGCTGCCGAAGATCAGTTTCTGCACCATGCGTATATGGGAACATCCACTCAGAAACCTTCAACTATATGTTGCAAAACTTCCGCAGAATCGTTTTTCTGTAACATCAAAACCCCATATCATTAAACCTAGCGACCGTACGTCGTTATTCCCCACCCCACGTAACCTGCAATATGGAGGGATAAACTGCCCCGTCCCTAAGAATTCGACTCGCCACAGATACATAAGAAGCTACGTCTAACAATAATCTAAGCTCTCTACCATTGATTACGCCTCTGCAGACATTTGTGTAACATCGAAACTTCCTGGGAATGCTGTCAGGCGGATTTGGAGGTCCCATTGGTACTTAATGACGAATTACCCGTACTGTGTCCTTACACATTTTGCCTTTTTTTACTACAGAACTGCTCGGAATGACCAACCGCTTCACACGTTTTACGCTGCCGTAGGTGTCACTGTCTCTGAAAGTGACTGAAAATCCACATCAATCACACCTCAGCTCAGAAGAGAAGATGCACGTTTGTCCAATACTTTTGTACTACGTCTTCTTCTTCAGCCTTCGGTTCTGTACTAATGGCTCCAGCCAGGTCCTTCAAAGATTCGATTCTGCTGACGCCCTTGTCAACAGTCAAGCAGTAGCCCTCATAATGGGAAAGTATGAAATACCGTAAGTTCCGATTCCTCAGAATAATTTTGTCCGATCACAATTTCTTGTCATTTCATAGGTAATGTCATTAATCTTCCTTACTGTGTTCACAAACCTTTGTGCCGACTTATTTCACCTCCATTATATCCCATTAAATTGTTAACAATAGCATCTGGACCCATTCTGCTTTTTAAAACTATGCAACAGACCCACTTTAAGTTGGTCAAATGATTGAGCATTTCTCAAGCCTTTGTGGTAGAACATATGTCTTTATTTCCATGACTAGGTCATCTGTAGCAACTTTTCATCCATCCTGGAAACCAACATTGTAAATAGCACCAGGTCATCTATGAACGCTAAAACATCCTGCATTGCCTTTCCCGAAAAGAGATTAACCAGACTACCCACAAATGATTTAATGAAAGAGTGAGTCTCTGTCCTTTATCACAGCATTCAATTGTCTATTTAGTTCCGTATTATCAGTTCTTAACTGAGCTATTTGTTATAGCAAAGAATGCACCGTCTCTTGAGTAGCAACTCTCTGTTGTTCTTGATTTAGACATCATGGAAACTCCATCCAATACACCAGGAAAACTAAACGGAGACTACTAGAATCTAGGCAACAGTATCATTAGACTACCAACGCTTACGAACTGTTATGAGCCATCTTGACTCAGTACACCTTGAACCACGTATGTAACGTAGCAGCGATGGTGAGGCATGATAAAATCTTTGACCAGAGAGCCTTTTATCGTGGTTAGTCTGCGCTTGACCGCGCGAGTGTTACGAGCAGTACTCTAGTAGTCGTCGTGCAGTACACTCTGTCGGTAGCAGTAGCTCAGTTCAGTTGCGTCCAGTAGCCGGTCGGTAGTAGTCGTGCAGTACAGTTGCGAGCAGTCTGTCAGTGGGCAGTCTGTGAGCAGTGCAGTATGTCGGTAGTAGCAGT
Source organism: Schistocerca americana (assembly GCF_021461395.2). NCBI lineage: Eukaryota > Metazoa > Arthropoda > Insecta > Orthoptera > Acrididae > Schistocerca > Schistocerca americana. The sequence continues at coordinate 498,321,653 of NC_060125.1, forward strand.
CGAGTGCAGTTGTGTGTGAGGAGTCGGCGGGCGTCGACATGGCATTCTGGTCAAGATACAGGACGAGGTATATTATATTTTAAACAAGGTAATGAATCAGCGATGCTCAGCTAGTAATGTAAATTAATTGTAACTAATTTGTGCAATAATCGCCCCAATAATAATTTTGATTTCAAAGCAATTTTTTTTACAAAAGAAGCATTTAATTGAACCAACCATTTCCTTCCATTTCCTTTAAAGTAAAGTTTCAGTTAAATTCCAAAAAAAAATTTACTTGCGATGCAGTTCCTCCAAGCAGTGGCCAACAACAAGAGCAGAAACCTGACATGCAGTTATACTGAGGTAAGAAATTAATTCTGATTTTTGCACAGGGCCAAAGACCGATATTTCGGTTTAATTGAATTTTCATTGTCACTGAAGTTTCATTAGCACTGAATTATCTTTTATTATATTTTTGTGGGAGCTTACACCAGAGTCAGATTGCGAATTTCACATTTTTATTGTCATCATATTTAATTGCTAGGGAGGTTACGCTTGGCTCCCATTCATTAAATATTGTCTTTTAAATTTTTGTGGGGAGGTTACGCTTGGCGACACCCAGTCCAGGATCGTATTTCGTTGAGAGTCTTTTGAAAAACAGACAGATATCTGCTCTTATTTGCTTAGATATAATTAGGATTTGGCGCAAAGCTTTTACTAATATTGTGACTTTCTTTCTACAGGTCAACGGCAAATCGTTGCTCTGTTGTATTTGTGTGTTGCTTCTGCATTTGTGATTATTTGTTTTGTGAATAATTGACTATTGTAAAAATGCCGCGAAAGACTGTGAATAGTGTATCGCGAGGTATTATGAATGAATTTACCGGCTTAAACAACTTAACCGATAGGACTTGTGACACGCAGTGTCATGATGACAATCGTGCGTTCAATAACAATCAGTGCATTCCAACCACTAATGATGACTTTTATCTTAATGATGAACAAACGAACTCAATTGTCTCCTCTGTTAATTTGACGACAATTGATGACGCAGAGCGGTCTATTGTAATGAGCGCTGCCGAGCTTAACACACCCGATTTAGAAAATTCACGTGACGAACAGACAAATTTGTCTAATGAAAATGAACAGGATACACAAAGTAGGACGGATTCATTTAACTCCGAAATAGTGACTGACAGTGTACATTCGACTGGTAAACCTTTTGTAAAATGCAGAATGACCAAATGGTTGCACAAAACGTGACAGTTGCACATATACCACCACACAGCACTGAGAATGCAACAGCTACTTTTGATTTGAATCAATTTATGGCAGTAATGCTACAGTTTAAGAACGACCTTATTGTAAATTCCAAACAACAGAATGAAAAATTAGAGAAACAGAGTGAAGATAACAAACAATTTAAAGAAGATCTCAAACAACAACTTGGTGAACATTACAAACAGGTAAATGAAAGTTTCGACAACCATTTGAAACAACTTAGCGAAACAATTAATGAAAGTTTCAAACTGACGAACGAAGAACAAGACAACCTTAACGAACGGAACAGACAAGTTAGTGAACAGAATACAGCTGTTACCGTGCAATGCTAGGACATTAAAGAACAATTACGTGTGAATACTAAGACTTGTGCTAATAACAGTAATGAAGAAGTTGGCACTGTTGCACAAGAATTAAATAGTACGCGTGTAAGCACAACAGAATTACATAAAGATGACATTAATGCAGTCACTGAACAATGTTCAGCAAACGCAACACTGATACACGAAATTAATGCAGTCAATGAACGATGCCCTAAAAACGCAGTACAGATTCGCGACGAAGTTAATTTAGAGTCAATGGAAGTTTCACACACTCCGAATACTGAAGTTGATGAGAAATTTGCACGACAGATCAACCAAATTGACGAAAGTGTTACAGTAACAGAGTTGAAAACTATTTCAGTCACCAATACGTCGCAGAATCCACTACTTTGCTAACATTTGTCAGACTTGCGCAGTGAGTATAATGTGAGCAATTTACAGCAACTACGCGGCTTAAAATCCGAAAAGCCACGCGACTTAAAATCTGAAAAGCTACGCAACTTGAAATCCGAAATGACACAGACGAACAGATTCACACACAAACCTGAACGTGTTATCAAATTCAGTGACGAGAACGTTGATTATAAGCAATTTGCATCTGTAAGAAAATGTAAGGAATTTAATAATGACAGAACACAGGTACACGCTTTGAGCTGTATACGACAATTTATTTTTGTAACTTCACCGCTATTGCCTGTAATGCGGAAGCTAGCTTTGAACCTGATGCGACAATTTGCTATTGTATTTTCATCAGCATTGCCTATAATGCAGAAATTGGAATTAACAGGGATACAACTATTTGCTTTTGAATTTATACCGCTATTGCCTGTAACGCAAAAGCTAAGATTTATTTGCAGTGTGTAATAGACCTCAGGGGATTCATTACGCTTTAATGAATATGTGCCGTAGCGAGCATAGGGCCCCGAGCTGTAGTAGTGCTGTTTCATCTTTAGTTTTCTGCACTGCTGCCTTTTCTTCTACTATCCTTTATATCTAGCAAAACAGCTCTTTAACTATTGCTCTATCTAGAATTAAGAAACGTAGTAATGAAAACCCGATGTGACAAATTTTTACTGAAAGTGACAACATTCTTTAGGCACTCCAGAACCAGCGTAATTTTAATTACAGATAAAATCGTAATCATCAGTATGTGTAAAATTAGCAGTAACAGCGAATGCATTTTGGTAACAATAGATGTTTTCCACCGCAACAGCATGAAAGTCAGCCGCTTGGTATACCTAACCAACAATGCAGTCTACAAGGTCAACCGAACTATAATGTTTCGCCGCGTGCACGTATAGTCCCAGATCCAACAAATAGTAATGCACGTCAGCAAGGAAACAACTACGTACAGAAAACACAGTATTTCACTTCCTATCGTAATGCACCGTATAGGAATGTCTATCATGACAAACGTAAAAATAATGAGCACAATTTTCAGCGTACATTTAATAACAGTCGATCTTTTCAGCAGCAAGAACATCAGCAACAACACATTATCATGAATGAACCAGGCAATAGGTGTCATCTATAGCGTAACACGTCAGTAAGAAATAACAGAGCAGTTCAAATAGTCGAAATGCCACACCATCCTCCCGTAAATAATAACACGTACGATAGATTTTAACCAGATACAGCACAGATTGCATATTACAGTAACGCAAACATTACTTTTGACACGCAGAATTTTGTTCACGAGAATGTTATTTGAAATATGCTTTGTTGAATGCTCCACTTTTGTCGCACCCAGATCTTACTAGCAATTTTTCCATTGCCATTGACAGTTCCAACACGGCTTTAGGCTTACACATTTTCCAGGAAATAGAAGAAGATGACTCTACAGTAATTAAAAACATCGCATTTGCAAGCCGCATTCTGTCACCTGCTGAGCGAAATTATTCTGTTACAGAACTTGAAACATTATGTGTTGTATGGGCTTTTACGAGATTTCGGCACTTTCTTTATGGCAGACATACCACCTTTTACACAGACCACAGAGCGATACAATTTTTACTTTCGGCTAAATTCACTCACGACAGGTTGAGCAGATGGAAGCTATATTTACAGGAATTTAATTTTACAACAGTTCACATTCCCGGCACACAAAATGTTATAGCAGACGCCCTATCGCGTTCCCTGAGCAACAATCAGCAAGACGTAGCAACCAACTTCTGCAAAGCAAATTTCAGTGTCATGTACATTCAGCAAGTTGCATTCGAAAACTTTATTTCATCGTCATTACAGGACATAGCACTAGAACAAAATAAAGACAGCGTGTGGACAGAAATTAAACACCTTTGGCAAGATAGGAATAATGTTACGATTAGAAACCATTACACTGTATGCAATGACATTCTGTTTCGCCGCTCTCATCCTGACAGCAACAATTGGTTATTATGCATTCCTGACGAACTGGTTAACAAATTAATCTGGTACACTCATTTAAGTTACGCACATTACGGAGCACGAAAATGTTTTCTTGTACTGAGACAGAACTGTTATTTTACCAACATGGAAAAACGTATACGGCGAGTTTTAGCGTCTGGTAAAATTTGCCAGAAAGCTAAATCAGACACCACTTCACATATTCCTCCTTTATATCCCGTTGCACCTGTTAAATTAAGACATATGGCCGCAGTAGACATTTTTGGTCCAATTCCGAGAACTAACAGAGGTTTTTGCTACATCTTTGTCGCTGTTGAGCTCACTTCAAAATTTGTTACTTTCACTCCGTTACGCAAAGCTACTGCTAAAACTGTTTCGAAAGCATTTGTAAAACATTTTCTATTTCATGTAGGGCATGTGATGAAAGTAATTTCTGACAATGGATCTCAATTTCGTTCTGGCATATGGACACGTATGTTACGAGCTAGAAACATTTCTCCGATTTATATATCCAAGTACCATGCTTCTTCGAACCCTTGTGAACGGTTAATGAAAGAAATTGGTAAGCTGTGCCGAATATACTGCCACAAAAGACATATTGATTGGGATACACACATACTCTCATTCCAAGACGTAATTAATTCCATTCCAAATGAATCCACTATGCTATCTCCGTCTGTTGTACTGAAAAACGTTGAACCACCAAACAAAATTAAAGAATTAGTAAACTACCCTAAATGTCGTCGCCTACGACACCATGAAATAATTGACATTGCGCTGAACAACATCAAACGTGCCGCAGAGCGCCGGAGAAGACAGCAAAAACAGGTTTGTAGACGCCGAGACTTTCACATTGGACAGAAGATATTAGTACGTACACACTATTTATCCAGCAAATTAAAAGGTAAGTGCAGTAAATTTGAACTTCTATACGCAGGTCCATATCGGATTCGCAGCATCCCTCACCCCAATGTTGTACACGACGAAACTTTGAGAACCAGAAAATCGAAAGGCAACCACCATTGGTCAAATATTAAACCCTTTATTGAATGAAGACACTTTATGATTCGACACACTATGATGCCATTTACTAATGTAATTATATTCACATGACTAATTACTGATGATTATCGTATTTTTTCTTGGCAAGTGCCCGGCAAGGTAAGGTTAGCAGGTCGCTTTTCTTGTCGTTACACATCAGACCGTGCATATTTTTCCAGATGAACTTACGTGTTTTATGAATAATTATGCAATTCTATGTAGTGACGTATTAATTTTATCAAATTCTCTCTCCATTAAAGTCTTTAATTCTCGCCTCTATCAACTACAGTACATACAAGCTGAACACAACGAACGTCACATTTTGTCTTTTTATGTATGATTGTTTTCAAGTTTTTGTTTATATGCACTGTGAAATAGTTAAGGTATAACACACCAGTTGTTTTTGACATTCTTTTTGCCCTATGATATCTCAACATCGTGACTGTTTTACATTTTTTTCTTTTTGCTGCTGCATTGTGATATTCTCTGTACATTTTGCCTCTGAACACTGTCAATGTCTTTGACATATTACGTTTTCTGTCATGTTATGCTGTATAGTTAATTATGTCACCATAAACCAGTCATTATTTAGTGGGTATATGATTTAAATGCAAGACATTAATCTTTGTTCATCAATTTCAGAAAGAAATGATGCGCGTAAGAAATAAATTCAACAGAAATGGGGAATTTCACCTACGGAATAAACGAAAGAAGATGCAATAACTTTATGAGGAAGAGTAAATGGATCAGGATTAACAAGCATTAACAAGAATATGCTATACTCATCGTAGAATAGCACTCTTAACTAATTTTTTCTTTCAGAATACAAGGTGATTGATGCAGGCTGTCAGACAGAACTACACATCTTAGTTTTAGTGATGAAATATGCTAGAGATAAGGAATAGTTGTATAATGAGTAATGAAGTGATTTTTTGCAGATGATAATGAATGCTGATGAATAATGATGAAGGATATGCTATTATGAATAATGAAGTTTTTCTTTACAGGTGATGATAATAATGGAGTTATGATAATATAAGTAATGAAGTGATTGATAATGAAGTTTTTTCTTTACAGATGAGGATAATGTTGAAGTTATGTATTTATGCTATGTAGTTATTTAAGTATTTGTTGCAGTTTGCTTTGACAGCAGGTGTTATATTGCATAGTAGGATGACGGAAAGTTTTGGAAAGGACAGCTATGAACACATTTTATACACATTTCACTACCTGTTGATTCGAAGTTCACTACTTTTCAGCATAGTATGCGTTTCTTCTTTCAGGTCAATAATCCATTTTGTATTTTTTTTCCAGGAGAAGCTTTTCATGATACTTACTAAACCTGTTACTTATTATACCTGTTCTAGTACTTGGATTTTTTTTTACCCATTTGTGTCTATGATTTATAAATGTGATCACATATACTGCCTTGTTACATAACCTTGCTACAGCTGACTCATGACGAATGACGTTACCTATCCTCATTTGCAGCAATAGGTCAAAAGCAAATATTGTTATGCCTCAGCAATTAATTATCGATCCCAACGCAATGCATTGCTAACAAAAAAATGTATTACCAGTCCCACATAATGTCACTAGTTTATGATAATTCTGAATAATACTGATTAGCTCTGGATAGTATGTCACTTGAGTAATGACTTCTTAATGAGACAAAAAAATATATATATATAAAATAAAGCTTTGTAACTGGCTAATAACTGCCACTGTTTATTGTAATGAGACTACTTATAATGCCCATGATTATTAATGCTATGATTGTAATTAGCTGATTTTTAATAATGACTTCTTAATAATCTGAATAATACTGAATGAGGAACAATGTTTTATACTATTCGATACTTGATGGCCACTGAGTGCCAATAATTAGTGTCACTTAATGAATTATATATTAATTATGTCATCAATTAGCTCCTGTTTTCAATTATGACTTTTCATGTTATAATAACTGGCCACTGAGTGCCAATAATTAGTGTCACTTAATGAATTACATTATTAGTTATGCCATTAATTAGCTCTTGTTTTCAATGTTGACTCTTCAGGTTTTGGTAAATGGCCAATGAGTGCCAATAATTTGTATCACTCAATGTATTATGTTAATGCTAGGCCAATAATTGACTCTCCTTTTCAATTAAGACTTTTGATGAACATTATTCTGTCATACTAAATATGCTTTGTAACTGGCCAAGGACTGCCACTGTTTATTGTAATACGATTACCCATGATGCCAATAATTTAATTTTATGAACATTATTCTGTAATACTAAATACATGGTACAGAGATGTTCAATCACTAGGCTATGAATGCTGCAAACTACAACTGTAATTCTCAATATTATGTGACTTAATGTCCTTCACCTTATGAGTTAACTACCCTGAATTACTGGAATGTCGATTTGTCCTGTCTATCCTCATGATCATGGAGCACTATATTTGGTTTTTGCACTAATTCTACGTTGGTGTGTCTTGTAAGTGCGTGGTGTTGACACGACATGCTGTCCACCACCGTGAGCGATGAAGACGTTATTATGGTCCCACTGTTTGGTGTACCTAGTGTACTGCCAAAATGAAACCATGGAACATTACTACAACAGTTCAGTGTCTTGGCAACGCTGATAAATTCTGATGGGAAAAGAACTTCAAATTGTGTCACTTGGTGTTGTACTTCTGTGGAAAGATATGGACTTTCAGAACAGCTGTGTGCAATCTAAAGTGCTACAACAATGATGCAATCCTTCCCTTTCCTATCCTAGTAGTGAAAATCATTTTTTTTGCTAACATCATTTATGTTCATGGGTTATACATTTTTTTTCGATTTGCTGAACTCCAGTGCGAGTACACTTATGTCACTTGTCGACATGATTTTTTGCCATTATGTTTATTTGTTGTGGAAATGCTAAAGACATTTTTTCGATTTGTTCTGAAGTACAGTATATGTGCACTCTTGTCTTTTATATTGTATATACATTTTTATTTTGATGATATGTTCTGAACTACAGTGCATGTGCACTTAGGTTATGTGTTAATATGTTTTCTACTGAACTTCAGTGCCTGTGCACTTTTCTCATTTTTCAATATGATTTGTACTCATTCTCTATGTTCAATACTTCAGTCATTTGTTACTCATTGTATATACATTTCGTCATTTGCTGATATGTTCTGAACTGCAGTGCATGTGCACTCATGTCACTTGTCAACATGATTTTTTGCCATTCGGTTTATTTGTTCTGAAAATGCTAAAGAATTTTTTCAGTGCGTATATAGTCTGTTATCTGTCAAATAATTTGTATATACAGTTTTCTGATTTGCTACTATGTTTTGTACTCACATCTTGTCTTTGTCTGATATATTTTGTACTCGGTGCGTGTGCACCACATTTAATTTATGTACTACATTTAAATATTCTGTAAATTGTAAAACTTTCTTGCGATGGCAAGTCCAAATGACTCACCATCGCTGCCAAATTTTTGCCCCCACAGTGGAGGGTTATGAAACACGTATGTAACGTAGCAGCGATGGTGAGGCATGATAAAATCTTTGACCAGAGAGCCTTTTATCGTGGTTAGTCTGCGCTTGACCGCGCGAGTGTTACGAGCAGTACTCTAGTAGTCGTCGTGCAGTACACTCTGTCGGTAGCAGTAGCTCAGTTCAGTTGCGTCCAGTAGCCGGTCGGTAGTAGTCGTGCAGTACAGTTGCGAGCAGTCTGTCAGTGGGCAGTCTGTGAGCAGTGCAGTATGTCGGCAGTAGCAGTCGAGTGCAGTTGTGTGTGAGGAGTCGGCGGGCGTCGACATGGCATTCTGGTCAAGATTCAGGACGAGGTATATTATATTTTAAACAAGGTAATGAATCAGCGATGCTCAGCTAGTAATGTAAATTAATTGTAACTAATTTGTGCAATAATCGCCCCAATAATAATTTTGATTTCAAAGCAATTTTTTTTACAAAAGAAGCATTTAATTGAACCAACCATTTCCTTCCATTTCCTTTAAAGTAAAGTTTCAGTTAAATTTCAAAAAAAAATTTACTTGCGATGCAGTTCCTCCAAGCAGTGGCCAACAATAAGAGCAGAAACCTGACATGCAGTTATACTGAGGTAAGAAATTAATTCTGATTTTTTGCACAGGGCCAAAGACCGATATTTCGGTTTAATTGAATTTTCATTGTCACTGAAGTTTCATTAGCACTGAATTATCTTTTATTATATTTTTGTGGGAGCTTACACCAGAGTCAGATTGCGAATTTCACATTTTTATTGTCATTAAATTTAATTGCTAGGGAGGTTACGCTTGGCTCCCATTCATTTAATATTTCTGTCTTTAAATTTTTGTGGGGAAGTTACAACCTTTTAGCATTAGAGCCATGCCTGAAGCATGCAGGTACTGACTCGGTACGTGGTGAGCTGCACCCACCAGGTTACACTCAGCGCACCTCAATAGATGCATATCAGCGTAATCCTCCATAGCAATACCTCGAAACTGTGGCAGGTCTAAGGTTTCTGGGGCTTAATAAACTTCACCTCAACTTCCTATTTCTTAGACATAACTAGCACAAAACACACGAGAGGAGAGAAAAGAAAAACCTCAATCCATTCACCCCACTGTCTTCTTGATTCTACCTGCTGCAGCTGTAAATGTCGTCCTTGATGCAACTCCTCATAGCAGGAACGCTTTTGACACCGCTTTCAGAGATCGGGTGTGAATCTCTATGGTGAGTAGTGAAGCTGTAAGTGGTTAGCAGAGCCTCGAATTCTCCATCCAGGTCACAGCTGCAGCAGTGTTGTGGGTAAGCGTCATACAGATGTCCGATGTCCAGCCATAGGAACAGTAAGTGCTGAGGCTAGGTAGTGATGGTTTCTTCCAGCAGCTTAACAGTCCATTTGACAAGGCCAGAATCATGCTACAGTGGTTCGAGGAAGTCGTCAGTGAACACAGGTTGATGCCTGACAGCATTTTTGGGCACTAACTCCGCAGCCATTAGCTACTGGACAGTAATTTACGGAAATTTGGTGACGTGTACTCTGACATCTGGTGCCTCATACCGCTAAATACACTACTGGTCTTTAAAATTGCTACTCCAAGAAGAAATGCAGATGATAAACGGGTTTTCATTGGAGAAATAAATTATACTAGAACTGACATGTGATTACATTTTCACGCAATTTCGGTGCATAGATCGTGAGAAATCAGTACCCAGAACAACCACCCCTGGCTGCAATAACGGCCTTGACACGCCTGGGCATTGAGTAAAATAGAGCTTGGATGGCGTGTACAGCTACAGCCGCGCATGCAGCTTTAACACGATACCACAGTTCATCATGAGTAGTGACTGGCGTATTGCGACGAGCCAGTTGCTCGGCCACCATTGACCAGACGATTTCAATTAGTGAGATATCTGGAGAATGTGCTGGGCAGGGCAGCAGTCGAATATTTTCTGTACACAGAAAGGCCCGTACAGGACCTGCAACATGCGATCGTGTATTATCCTGCTGAAATGTAGGGTTTCGCAGGGATCGAATGAAGGGTCGAGCCACGGGTCGTAACACATCTGAAATGTAACGTCCACTGTTCAAAGTGCCGCCAATGCAAACACGAGGTGACCCAGACGTGTAACCAATGGCACCCCGTCCCATCACGCTGGGTGTTGACTCAGGGAACGACACTTGGCTGCACGATCCTTTACAGCCATGCGGATAAGCAGTCATCTCGACTGCTAGTGATACAAGGCCGTTGGGATCCATCACGGCGTTCCGTATTACCCTCCTGAACACACAGATTCCATATTCTGCTAACAGTCATTGCATCTCGACCAACGCGAACAGTAATGTCGCAATATGATAAACCGAAAACGCCATAGACTACAATCCGACCTTTATCAAAGTCGGAAACGTGATGGTACGCATTTCTCCTCCTTACACGAGGCGTCACAACAACGTTTCATCAGGCAACGCCGGTCAACGGCTGATTGTGTATGTGAAATCGGTTGGAAACTTTCCTTATGTCAGCACGTTGTAGGTGTCGCCACCGGCGCCAACCTTGGGTGAATGCTCTGAAAAGTGAATCATTTGCATATCACAGCATCTTCTTCCTGTCGGTTTAATTTCGCGTCTGTAGCACGTCATCTTCGTGGTGTACCAATTGTAATGACCAGTAGTGTATGTTCCGAAAAGTTCTCGAAGCCACACCACGCAGACCGGCTGCTGTATTGCATTCCAAATATGGACAAAATACGCTGTGAAGCAAGTGACTATAATGTTTCGTCTTATCAGTGCATGTCGTTAAATTGTCACAGACAAAACAGGTAAATAATCTAAGGAAATTTTACAAAAAGTGCACATGTATTCCAGCGTACGAAATTTGGTTTTCAGAAGAGCTCGCAGTTCCTGTACGAATAATGCAAGTAGTTCTTTGTTAAAGAGAGTGTCTTTTCGCTGGCCAGAATTGATCGGCAACGGTCCTAGCGGATGAGAAACGTTAAACGGGAAAAGTTCTTAAATCTTCTGGTCGGAGCCTCAGCACTTGGAACGGTCTGAAAAGCCACACTGAGCGGACACTATTGCCATGATTTGTTCGTCTGAAAGCGGCCGTCTCCGGGTCCTGGACTGTAAGTAACCAGCGGATAAACGGCTGCGACCCGGACCCAGCCGATCCATCGCTGCGAAGAAGTGCGGGGATTGGGCTGTGGTAGAGGCTGCCGGAGAGGGAGGGGCGGGAAGGGGAGCTGCAGCCGGAGGGTCCCAGGCGCGCGGACATATCTGCTCCGATATTTCGCTGACAGCCCTTCCGCTTCCGCTTCCACTTCCGCGTCGACCCTCTCCCTCTGACCTCCCAGTCCTTTTCATGCCTGAACTGCGCCGTCTTTAGACTGCACACGTCATTCAGCGAACAAAGAATTACCCTCTTTCTCTGGCAGCTCTCTTAGAGAGCAGCATACTTAACAGTCCCCGGATCCGCTGATGAAGGCGTCCCTATTTTGTATAGCGGTAATCACACATATGACGAAGTCTCTACGTTTGTTGGTGTCATTCAAAGAGATTCAATAAGACAACTGTTACGCCGACCTTCTGTCTCCACCCTAGGTCTCCACCCTCTGTTTCTCTCTCCCCACTTCTCTCCCCGTCTCACCCACTCGAGCTTTCTCGCCATTACTTCCATTCCGTAATTTCTCCGTGCACGCTAATGAATACAAAATTTTCAATCTGTATTAGGGAGCAGTGAAAATGGCGCCTGGAACGGAATGTGAATTCTTACACCCTTGGTTTTCCTTCTGCTTGTAGTTTCCAATGAAAAGCCTTTGGCGTAAACCGTGTTGGTCCAGAACTCTAGCCGCGCACTTGACACAGTATTTTTTCTGCTGCTGTCCAGATGGCTCCTTAAGAAATAACGACTGCCTAACAGCCATTTATCGCTTACAGACTTAATGAGGCAACACCGCGCTTCATTCGTGTTACTATACGAGCGTGTTGAAAAGTAATACTTCCGAATTTTTTATGGGTAGAGGTATTACACGTCATGCATACTATTCGGTCGACTTTCCAGCTTTGAAGACCCTAGTTGCAATCCTCTGTCGCTAGAGGGCTTAGAATTGTTCCGTGTTACATGGTGGTCAGTAGCATAACTAAACTCATTCTCATTAATTAAGGATAATGCTGATACATGGTGAAACAACGCTCTGGTGGGTGGATAGCGGGTTTAAATCACCTCGGGGTATGACCATGCGGTGCATCTGACCCGCGGTCGTTGCACGGTGGCGCTGGCAGCAGTCCACATACACAGAGGTGTGTTGGTGCATTCAGAGTACGGTGCAGCGAGTAAGTGTGCAGACGTTTTCAGACGTGCTAATGGTGACTGTGTGTTGAAAATGGCTCAAAGAACACATATTGATGACGTTGCAAACACAGCAGGTCATAGCACGGACCATCCGTGTGCCACGAAGTGTGATCTCAATATTGTGCCAACGATTCCAGCAGACAGGAAACGTGTCCAGGCGCTACAGTATGGGACATCCAGAGTGCACAGCACCACAAGAAGACCGATATCTCACCATCAGTGCCCGCAGACGGCCACGGAGTACTGCAGGTAGCCTTGCTCGGGACCTTCCCGCAGCCACTGGAACATTTGTCTCCAGACACACAGTCTACAGACGACTGAACAGAAATTCACCCGGAGACCTTCAAGGTGCATTCCACTGACCCCTGGTCATAGGAGAGCCCGTAAAGCCTGGTGTCAAGAACATATGGTCATTAGAACAGTGGTCCCAGCTTATGTTCACGGACGAGTCCAGTTATAGTCTGAACAGTGATTCTCGCCGGGTTTTCATCTGGCGTGAACCAGGAACCAGACACAAAGCCCTTACTGTTCTTGAAAGGGACCTCTATGGAGGTCGTGGTTTGATGGTGTGGGGTGGGATTATGATAGGTGCACGTAATCCCCTGCACGTCGTTGACAGAGAAACTGTAACAGGTCAAGTGTATCGGGAAGCCATTTTGCACTCGTATGTCCGCCTTTTCAGGGGTGCAGTGGGTCCACCTTCCTCGTGATGGATGATAACACACGGCCCCACCGTGCTGCCATCGTGGAGGAGTACCTTGAAACAGAGGATATCAGGCGAATGGAGTGGCTGCCTGTTCTCCATACCTAAACCCCATCGAGCACGTCTGGGATGGTCTCGGTCGACGTATCGCTTCACATCTTCAAACCACTCCGACACTTCAGGAGCTCCGTTAGGCACTGTTGCAATAGTGGGAGGCTACACTGCAGCAGCTGCTCGACCACCTGATCCAGAGTATGCCAACCTGTCGTGCGGCCTGTGTACGTGTGCATGGTGATCATATCCCATATTGATGCCGAGGTACATGCGCAGGAAACAGTGGCGTTTTGTAGCGCATGTATTTTAGGACGGTTTTTTGAACTTACCACTAACACCGTGGACTTGCAGATCTGTGTCGTGTGTTTTCCCTATGTGCCTATGCTATTAGCGCCAGTTTTGTGTAGTCTCACCTTGTGGCACCACATTCTGCAATTATCCTTAATTTATGAGCATGAGTGTATGTTGCTGATTGAGAAAATGCGTGCTTCAATCGAGTTTCTAACCGACCACACATGGAGCATCCTCTCCTTCAGCATGACAACGCCAAATCACACACGAGCGCTGCTACATCTGCAATTGTTCTACACCTTGGGTTCACCGCCATCCATCGTCCACCATACGATATCGGCTTGGCCTCATCGGATTTTCACCTCTTTCAAAAAATTATGGAACTCCTTCGGAGTTATGAAGCGGTAAAGGCAGAGGTGAGGTTGTGGATTCGACAATATAGTCAATCATTCTGCGGTAAAGGCATCAAAAACTGGCTTCTCGTTGGGAGAAGTGTCTGTCGCCAGGGTTGCTATGTTTAAAAAAAAATTGTAGACATGATGTATAAAGATGTGGAATGTTAATAAAGTTTGTTTTGTATAGAAAGCTTTTAGAATTTTTACATAAAAATCTCGGTGACATCACTTTTCAGATTATTTTATAGATCCGTATTGATCTCACAAACTTCACTGTTAACGGAGGAGCTACTGCCACCTTCAGATCATAGAACATTGTGACGTGTGTAGCAACGTCAAATTATACATGTAAGTACATAATAGACTTCCTATTTATCTACATATATAATTTTACATTGATACCTAAATCAGAATGTTTTATTAGCCGAAGATGACTGTAGCCGAAACCGGTAATAGTGAAGTGTAAATGTGTATGTGATCAAGGCGGACCTGTAAAATAAAGTGCCACAATATGGTCATGGAGTAACTTTCAGACCTTATGTCTTCAATTGATGTCACTTCTCAGCACGTTGGTTGGGTAATTAGTTTAGAGTGAAGTGGACTATGATTCAGGGTCGTCAATACCTTTCAACACGTCCTCGTAGGTTCCTTGCTGCTGATCTTTCATTTGCTATTCTTTTTGTAAGTTAAGATTACTGTACAACATAACACACAGAGATAAGCAAATGATTCATATATAAGTAGAAGAATTATTGTACATTTAGAATTACGGATGTGTGAATTTAGTGGGGGAAGCTATTGGGAAGCCATTGATTATTGTGTTCAGGAAGATTGGCTTACATAACCCCACAAATTTCTGAAGAGAGCTACCCAAAAAAGTTTTGTTATCTCAAATAAATCTTCGGCTGCTTATTTCTCGGATAGGCGCAGTGCCTCATAACCGACCAATGACTGAACGCTAGATTATGTTTCTTGTTCTTTCTGTTCCCGAAAGTTGTGAACACTGCTATCCGTTACTTTCCTTTCCTTTTTTCCTCTTCTTCCCAAAAATTTAGCGATACGAAACAGAACAACTGACAAGCATTAACTATGTTGTCGTATTTGTCGATATCAGCTGTGGTGATCAGAACACCCATGTATTTCGCTTTGTAATGAAGTTAAAACTGACATAGATAGTTACTGAATAGGTAAATGTTTATGTAGAAAATTGAATTGCCCTCATAATTTAACAAAGGAGCCTTTAAAATGTGTTCTGAAGCAATGTTACTCAGAATTCCTATAGCATACGTTAAGTGGGAACACTCAAGAGTGTAGCTAAGGATGCTATTTCAATACAGCATTTTGAAACGTTTTCTTGACCCACAAGAAACTGTTTAAAAGAAGTCATTATTCGCTTCTGGTCGTAGAGCACTTCTTACAGTTTGCTACCTGCCTACTTCGTTAACCACGTTATTTTCAAGTGTGCGATTTATAACACATTATACACATATACTTACATCAAACAGTATGATTTGAGGGCATAATATGGCGGTTTCTGTTTGACCTCCGAACCGAAGGTTCCAACATTAGGCAGCTTGAGCGTACAGCGAATATACTAGTGCCGAAAGCGTGCAGCGGATTTTTACATAGATATAAATACCTAACCCTTACAGAGTTTGGCACACTGAATTCGAAAATGACAATATCATTTATTACTTTTGAATACATCGTGGGAGAAGACAGTGATCAGTGTTATTATTAATAGATACTATTAAAATCAGTCTTCATCACAAATTTATTTATTCTGGTAACCGGTTTCGACCACGATAGTTGTGATTTACCACCAGAAGGAGGCTCCTGCTCATACCGCATTTTGATCTGAAGATGACCACAGGCGTGGTCGAAACCGATTACCAGAATAAATAAATTTGCTATCAATACTGATTTTAATAGTAACTATCAACAGTAACATTTGTTTTTAGCTCTGGTTTTCGTGTTATACGATGGTTGCTAAGGCCTTATTTCAGTTTTGTAGTTCTAGTTTTCTTGATACATCAGGAATTCTACTGAAATCATACGTGAATGCTGCGTTTCATGCAGTTACAAGATACGTAAATTATAAAGACAGGCCACGATCTTAACCACATTCTTAGATACATTGACCGGTGAAAACATGCTCCGCTTGATATTACGTCAGCGTTTTGTTTGTAGGAAACATAGGCTGAGATTGCTTGATTTTCGGAGAGCTCTGTCGTGTATTGTGACTCTTACATGAGTTATTGTTTGGAATGAAAACTGCTACTACGCACCGAAAATATGTTAATAGCCCCACCAATTTTTGTTAGGTGTGTAGAGACGTAATTTTTGGACAAATAAAGCGAACATTGTTTCAAACAATGAAGAAAGCCTTTTTCCTATCTCTCAGGTTCCATGTAAAGAACCAATCAAAATCATCAGCTTCTCATGTTTGTTGTACATTCCACGCGTTCTGCAGTATCGGTGATTTGGTGCGAACTTAAAATCAGTTTGATTGCTAAATCCGGTTGGTGCCTCCTCTCAATAAAGGATTTAACAAGAAAAAGAAAAGCGTCATATAGTATCCTAAGATATTAAATATGATACAAAAAGTGACTCATGGAGTTGATTTTCCACTTCTGGATCCTTCATTAGCCACAACAATAAACTGTGGTATTGATATCGAAGATGAAGACCACTCAGCTACATGCCAATTTTCCACATCCAACGATTCCACTTTTAAACCATCATCATCTAGCGAAATGCACTAAATCACGTATACTGAACTCAGTGATCTTGTTAGAGACTTAGACCTTCCAAAGTCTAAAGCAGAACTACACTCCAAGAAAAAGGAAAAAATGACTCACTGCGAAGGAATTACCCGAATGAGACGTAAATCAGTAGATGTGATGTACATGTTGTTGTTGTTGTTGTGGTCTTCAGTCCAGAGACTGGTTTGATGCAGCTCTCCATGCTACTCTATCCTGTGCAAGTTTCCTCGTCTCCCAGTACCTACTACAACCTACATCCTTCTGAATCTGTTTAGTGTATTCATCTCTTGGTCTCCCTCTACGATTTTCAGCGTGCACGCTGCCCTCCAATACTATATTGGTGATGCCTCACAATATGCCCTACCAATCGATCCCTTCTTCTAGTCAAGCTGTGCCACAAATTTCTCTTCTGTCCAGTTCTATTCAGTACCTCCTCATTAGTTATGTGATCTACCCATCTAATCTTCAGCATTTTCCTGTAGCACCACACTTCGAAAACTTCTATTCTCATCTTGTCTAAACTATATATATCGTCCACGTTTTACTTCCATACATGGCTACACTCCGTAGATGTACAGACAAACAAATGATTTAAAACAATTGGCTGTCTTATTCAGGAGAAAGAACTTCACAAATTGAGGAAGTCAATATCGCGTTGGTCCACCTCTGGGCCTTAGGCAAGCAATAATTCGTCTCGGCGTTGATTGATAAAGTTATTGGATATCCCTCTGAGGGATATCATGCCAAACGCTGTCCAATTGGCGTGTTAGATCGTCAAAATACCGAGACTGTTGGAGGTCCGTACCTATAATACTCCAGACGTTCTTGATTGGGGAGGGATCCGGGTACCTTACTGACGAAAGTAGGGCTCGACAAGCATGAATACTGCTAGGTGGACATTATCTCGTTGAAATGTGAGCCCAGGATGGCTTGCCCTTGCCCCTGCTATAAAGAGAAATTGCATCCCAGACCATCACTCCTAGTTGTTGGGCCTTAAGGCGGGGCGACAGTCAGGTTGGTATCCTACAGCTGTCCAGGACGTCTCCAGACACCTCTTCATTGGTCATCAGAGTTAATTTCGGAGCGGGACTCATCACTGAAGGCAATTCTACTCCAGTCAATATGATTCAAGACCGGATCTCTTAACTGTCATTCCCAACTTCAGTGCACTCAAATCCATATAAATCAACTATTTTGGCCTTTGTAAAGAACAAGAAGTTAAATTTTATTGCTAGCGGGTTTCGTCATTCGTAAAACGATTCTACAATGAATCTTAAGGTAAATGAAACAATGTCATTAAAGCACGGTACTGCGTTACTAGCCATTGTCCTGTTAAAATTGGTATGAATGTCCTTGATTTCATACGACCTCTGTACCTCAGTTACAAGCGGTGGTGGTGGTGGGAGGGGGGGGGGGAGGATAGGATTAGGGGTGGCACCGTATTATGGGGATTCTAAACCACTGTACTACTTTGCAGTTTTCCCATTAGAAAATTATTTCCGGAAGTGAAAGATTATAATCGACAGATATCCTAGAAATGATATCCAGGAACTTAAACAGCAGTCAGACTTCCACCGAAACACGCATTTCAGTTTTCTTCAACATCCATTCGGGCTTACGGTCAAGAGTCCTCCAGAACGGTCCTTTTTATTATTGGCTAGACATGCGGTACCGAGTGAGAAACAGTAATTACAAGAAGATAGGTATCTTAGCTGTTAAACGGAATGGATAGTGTCTTGAAAGGAGGATATAAGATGAACATCAACAAAAGCAAAACGAGGATAATGGAATGTAGTCGAATTAAGTCGGGTGATGCTGAGGGAATTAGATTAGGAAATGAGACACTTAAAGTAGTAAAGGAGTTTTGCTATTAGGGGAGCAAAATAACTGATGACGGTCGAAGTAGAGAGGATATAAAATGTAGATTGGCAATGGCAAGGAAAGCGTTTCTGAAGAAGAGAAATTTGTTAACATCGAGTATAGATTTAAGTGTCAGGAAGTCATTTTTGAAAGTATTTGTATGGAGTGTAGCCATGTATGGAAGTAAAACATGGACGATAAATAGTTTGGACAAGAAGGGAGTAGAAGCTTTTGAAATGTGGTGCTACAGAAGAATGCTGAAGATTAGATGGGTAGATCACATAACTAATGAGGAAGTATTGAGTAGGATTTGGGAGAAGAGAAGTTTGTGGCACAACATGACTAGAAGAAGGGATCGGTTGGTAGGACATGTTCTGAGGCATCAAGGGATCACCAATTTAGTATTGGAGGGCTGCGAGGAGGGTAAATATCGTAGAGGGAGACCAAGAGATGAATACGCTAAGGAGATTCAGAAGGATGTAGGTTGCGGTAGGTACTGGGAGATGAAGCTTGCACAGGATAGAGTAGCATGGAGATCTGCATCAAACTAGTCTCAGGACTGATGACCACAACAACAACAACAGGTACCTTACGTTCTTCAATAAAATTCTTCAGGGTATCAGACCGCATCGTCATAATTTTAAAATGCGCCAACGTTTCGGCCAGCGTTGCAGCTGGCCTTCATCAGGGCCTTACGTTAACTGCTAAATGAACACACTTGGTTCCTTAAATAGCTGCACGAGAAAACCGTGTCGTTACTTGATTGGCTGTAAAAGGAGGAGGAGGAGGGGTGAAAGGTATGCTTTATTGGTGTTTCCTTTATTACCTGTCATTGGCTAAAATAGCTGTTTTCTATTGGTCTTTATATTAATCCACCCCATTGGAGGAGACGGACGAATAGCGAACAGGTGATGGCTGTGACGTCACACTGTTTCCATGCTGTCCAGAAGCCGGCTGCGGCGTGCCATTGCTTTGTGTGCTCGTGACCACTACTGCGGCTCTCCGCGTGTCTGCATGGGCCGCCACGGCTCTGCCGCCGCTCCGTAGCCCTGCTATTGCAGGCAGCCAAGACCTCGGAAGCTTGTACCCGCGGGTCTTTTGGCTAGTTACAGAACTTCCACAAGCACCGTAACCAACAGCATAGGAAAATTCAGTTTACAATGGAAACAGAGAAGAATGGGGTGCTGCCCTTTCTCGACGTGGCATCTTGGCAGCGTTCAATGCAGTTGCCTGTGCAGCAGCAGCAGCGCGAATGATCCGCTCCGCGGGGAGCGCTCGCTTATACAGCCGCGCACTGGCGCGGCGACAGATAAGGGACTTGGAATATTTCACAGTGCCAGCCGAGAGTTATCCCGGACGCGAGCACTAGGTGCTCGCGTCCGCTGTTCGTCAGTCAGTCAGGGCTGGCGCGCTGCCAAGATTGCGTAACGCCGCCTCATCGGCGGGGTCAAAGGTCAAGCGCTCAGAGAGCTGACGTAACATGCTGTTGCATACTCTATGTCGACTCTATGTGGAAGTTTATCGAAAACCTGATGGTAAACTTGGCCACAAAGTGTACAGGAAACCAATCAATACGGACAGGTACCTTCACGCCTCCTCCCACCATCACCCCACGCAGAAGAAGTACGCCCTGCTCACGCTAACGAAGAGAGCGTACAGGATAAGCGACGAAGAACATCTGAAGACAGAACTTGAACGCCTCAGGTCCATCTTCGGAACTAATGGCTATGGGAAGCAGATGATAGACAGCACCATGTCGACAAGGGAGAAGACTAATAGGGAAGAGGAGAAGGAGGCACAGAGCATTGCTGTGTTACCATATGTACAAGGGGTCACCGAACGTATTGGCAAAATTCTGCGAAAAGCCGACATCAAACCAATTTTCCGAAGCAGAAATAAAATATCAGACATGCTCGGGTCTACCAAGGATTCAGTTGGCAAACTACACACAGCTGGCGTGTATGAAATTGGTTGTGCGTGTGGATTAGTCTACATAGGTGAGACGGGACGTCCGATTAGCACAAGGCTCTCGGAACATGAAAGATATATCCGCCTGAAACAACACACTAAGTCAGCAGTGGCGGAACACCGAGACGAGTGCGGGAAACCAATATTTTTTCAAGAAGCTCGCGTCCTGGCGAAACAGCCTCTCACTTTCAAAAGAAAGATTAGAGAGGCGATAGAAATAGCCAAAAGACCCGCCAACATGAATAGAGAGGACGGGTACAAGCCTCCGAGGTCTTGGCTGCCTGCAATAGCAGGGCTACGGAGCGGCGGCAGAGCCGTGGCGGCCCATGCAGACACGCGGAGAGCCGCAGTAGTGGTCACGAGCACACAAAGCAATGGCACGCCGCAGCCGGCTTCTGGACAGCATGGAAACAGTGTGACGTCACAGCCATCACCTGTTCGCTATTCGTCCGTCTCCTCCAATGGGGTGGATTAATATAAAGACCAATAGAAAACAGCTATTTTAGCCAATGACAGGTAATAAAGGAAACACCAATAAAGCATACCTTTCACCCCTCCTCCTCCTCCTTTTACAGCCAATCAAGTAACGACACGGTTTTCTCGTGCAGCTATTTAAGGAACCAAGTGTGTTCATTTAGCAGTTAACGTAAGGCCCTGATGAAGGCTAGCTGCAACGCTGGCCGAAACGTTGGCGCATTTTAAAATTATGACGATGCGGTCTGATACCCTGAAGAATTTTATTGAAGAAGACAACGGCCGCGGAAGCCTACGCTTACATACCTTAGGTTCGTTTGTTGTCATGTGGTCCTTGGCTCTTCAAATCACCAAAGGCCAAGAATAGTCTCTTTTCTTTATGATGATGAATGAGTTGTAGGCTGAAATCTTATCTCATCTATGTGTGGAAGAAAGACAAGTGACCTATTTTAATTTCTGACCTGGTACCTTTTCTAGCTAGTCCCATAATAACTAGCTCTTCACCTATGAATAACAAGTTGGCACCGTTCCTGCAGTGTACAAGAATATGGAAGAAGTATTTTCAAGAAAATAGTTCAAAGGGCTCTGAGCACTATGGGACTTAACACCTGAGGTCATCAGTCCCCTAGACTTAGAACTACTTAAACCTAAGTAATCTAAGGACATCGTACACACCCATGCCCGAGGCAAAATTCGAACCTGCGAGCATAGCAACAGCGCGGTTCCGGACTGAAGTGCCTAGAACCACTGGTCACAGCGGCCGGCAACTATTTTCAATCCCAGTAAACTTTTAATTATCGTAGGTGTCTTAGCGCTATGCCGAGGAGTGAATTCCGAGTGGTAAACACTCAACTCGGTATGCTGGAGCACTGTGGGGATGTGAGTAACCCATCCCTGCTGACATACCCACCAACCGTTTGTTGCAGGAACAACACTACGTCTCAACTGCATCTAAACTTAGGTGTGATAAGCCAAGGGTGGATTTATTATGCAACTGGTATGAACTTTGTTTATTTCTGAAACACTGTGATTTCCAAAATGTCGTAAGTAAAACCGTTTCAATGAGTTCTATTCAAGGCTCAAAACCAGAAGTAACCGATACAGTGAACCAGAAAGTCGGAAAACTACGCCTACCTAACGGATAGTTACAGAGTCCATAGAAAGTTGTTAAAGATGTTAGGCTTATCAACCCGCGAAAGGTATAAGTTTCTAACTTGCTTGTTCTTCCGTTACTTCCTGGTAGAAAAATCCGATATTTAAGGTTGAATAACAAGTACGGTTTTTGTTCTATTGGTTTTCGTTTATTTATAACTAGTTTTCGGCTCATTAGGTCATCGTGAAGAGAAAACTGGCTACCTAGTCATCTGTTTCCTGATAAGCAGAAAACTAGTTTGAAATGAGCAAAAATCAGTAGAACAGAAACATTGTACTCGTTATTCAACCGTCTACCGTTGTGGTCGAGCGGTTCTAGGATATTCAGTCCGGAACCGTGCTGCTGCTACGGTCGCAGATTCGAATGCTGCCTCGGGCATGGATGTGTGTGATGTGCACGTAGTTAGGTGTAAGTAGTTCTAAGTCTAGGGGACTGATGACCTTTGATATTAAGTCCCATAGTGCTTGGAGCCGTTTGAACCATTTTGTTATTCAACCTTAAGTAAAATATTCAGTCATAATATGCTGTCACGGAGGTGATTAAAAGCCCACAGCGAAAATGTGAATTGCTGATGAATCTTCCGTGTTGTATGGTTGTAATCCATGTACCTTTTCGTTCCTGATACCGCTGAGTCATGCCAACTGAGGGGTTAGACGTCGGAGAACGACGAAGATATGATGTAAAGCACGCATAGTGGCTGTTTACATGGGAGGGGCAGAGATAATCCGATGCCAATTTGGAAAAAAAAGCCGACGTCCTTGGAGTGAGCCTGGCGTCAGACATGAAAAGCTGAGCCATCTCGAACAGCGCGTAGTTGGTGTGCAGTGGCTGCGTGAACTCCCCCATTGCTGAAGATGTAAGGCATATGGAAAGTGGAGGCTCTGTTGCTCTGTAACAGAGATGGGAATAACTAACACGAACTCACTCCATCTGTCAGAACAAGTGCTTGACACCATGTAAATCTACACGAAATAAAAACATTTAGTCGATCAGTGCTCTGAGAAATTGAGCCGAAGTGCATCCTGTGATGACCAAATAAACACTTGGATCAAAATTCAGACTTCAGTATTAAATGTGAAGGCAACTACATACTTATGATCTATAAACAACATCCACAACAGAGTAGTTACGTAAAACAAATATTACCTTACATCCAGTTAGTAGTAATAGATATGTATTAGAAGACACTTTAGTGGCCACTCAATAAGCTACACTGAGTCTACTTCTTGAGCTATAGCGCTGACTTAGTATTAGCTAACTGTAATAACAAAATGTCACTTATAACTATGGGCATTGCCAGTGGCGGCCAGTGATCTTGTTTTCCTGCATCAGCACACTGTAAATATCACACCAAAACTATGCCATTCCTCATCGAATACAAACCAAATACGGCACGAAAGTCCACAATTTCTGATCTACGCAAATAAAACAGACGAAAGGACGTTTTGTAGCGCTCTTTCTGGAATAATTGGAAACTAGTGTCTAATGTTGAAATGATGGTTAGCCAGTTCAGACAGGGGACTCAACTGTCTGTTTTCGACTTGCAGGCTTTGATGAGACGTCATCCCTGCCTGCACTATGGCTGATACACTGCTCACAGTACTAGGTCAGTGTATTTCCTTGAAAGTGCATTTTTAGTTTTGTACAAGAAACTTGGTGAATTATGCAGATGATCTATTAAAGGGGCTCTTTTCCAGTGCATCTTTAGAGCAGAAAATGAAAGAGTTAAATAGACCGACCGGAAATTTAAATCAAGCTAGGGGAAGCCGTGGAATGTAAATCAGTGATTTGGCTCAAACTATGTGAGTAGAAGCAGGTAGATGCCCCTTTCAAGTTCCTTGAATAATCGACTGGAAAAGGTAAAACTCTGTCTAAGGGATTGTGAGAGTGAGACATTTCCTGGCAAAAACTTCACGTGTAGTGGTCAAGAACATAGATTGGCAATTCGTTGGCCTGGGTTAGAATTCCGCTGGTACTTTTTTTTATTTCGTTTTATTTCATTTCTTGCTGTGTTAAACTATCAGTTACAAAATCTGAATACTTGCAAACAATTCTTTTGCTATACATAATACAGCAATCTATTTACTATTATTCACTGCAACTCAAAAGGCTTTAGGTGGTGGCAGAAAAAAGCGTGTTTACAAGGAAATGTAGCATGCAAGTGTACAAAAATAGTTACATCTGATGATCAGATGTTCACAGTGCACTTTCTTGCTTTCCATGTTTATTATACGGGAACAGTGATGCATTGGGTGGAGTTAAAGATCAAAGACAATTAATGCAGTAATAAGAAAACATAGCACAAATCATGAACATATAAACATCTTAGTGCATCAGGTAAAGCTAATATCGCAACAATATTAAGTCGCACCTATCACAACAACGCAGTGAAACGAAATATGTTCATTTTTGGAATACTATACTACATAGGCAAAACTTTGCATAAGACGCCATTGGCTGTAGTAATTTATCATATGACATGCTAATCGGCAACAGCTATAGTTTAACCTACGTTTCTAATTTAGCGTGGATACTTAACTCCTTCATAACTAGACAAGTACTGGCCTAATCACCACTAACAATAGACTACCAGCATACAGAGCTAGCTTTACTGGAAATGAGCGACCTAAGCTAGAAGAATTACAACAGTTTTTGCTGCAAGATTTTGCTGTTTGGAGCACAGAAAGACACTGAACAAGGCAGACAACATTGATAGTTAAAACATGTACATGGTTTCTCACAAGCAACACAAGGAAACAACTAAAATATGTACGCGTATGTACAATGAACATGATACATACACAGAACACAACCAACAAGACGAAGAAACAAAACATACGACGAAAATATTCAAGGCTGACAGTGATCAACACAATGCCATGACATAAACGATACAGTGAAATGTTCAACGCAAAAGTAATATCAATCCACGACGAGAATTCTCAAGGAGCACTGAGTAACAGGGGCAGCAACATAACCTAACGTGCATAGGGTCACACCAGACGGAGTTGCAGTTGAAACAACAGTGGTGCAACTGGTCTTAATTATGGTAACTCTTGTGCCACTGCTCGGTACTTAGGAAAGCACTAACCTGCACAATAAGCAAGGGTGACACAATCTTAACTGATATATATTTATTCTGTAAGACACTTATCTCATCAGGGGATACGGCCTGTGAGTGAGTCCTTACCCGTAGTGTCCATGTCACTGGTAGCTGCTCAGTAATATGCAAAGTCGTTCTGCGTGGAACAGACGGAGTGTATTCAGTGCACTACAGGTTGTTCAAAACCCTGCAGCACACTACATAAGCTCTGTAGTAATCATACTCGAGGCTCTATACAGACTGGTTGCTCAGGTCTGTGGCCAGAACACTCGTCGGTAGTGGCAGCACACTGAGGCTTCCTTCAAGACGTGGCCATGAGTCGCGTCAAGGTTGGTTGCTCCAACAGGTAACGGTTTATAATCGTGGTTTAATCTGTGAGACATGCACTTTTATAAACCTTCGAACCGTCATCGTCTATTGCTGTTTCCTCGACAGACTGTGGAGGAAATGTCGCAATGCAGACGTTTCAGATGGGTCAGGGTGTATAGCTCTGACCAATACCAGACTACTATCTGTTCCCTTATATATATTCCTTGAGAGTGGCCAGGAACATCGGCCAGAAAACCACAGGATGCACACTCGCACCCAGGGATGCTGATGATAGGGTGTGGGACATCGACAGTAGCCATTGGATAATTAGGGATGTCCTGTTGAATACCTGGAGACAATGCCTCAACATACACATCAGCTCAGTCTGCAGGGCCGATGACAATACTGGAGAGGGTCACTCCTCGTTGGTGTTTCAAGAACAGTTGACCACAAGCTGGGAAAATTGGTGGAGATAAAGACTGCTGCTGTGGCTCCCTGTGAAACGCTGGGTCTATGAACAGCAAGTCTGCCCCATAAACATGAATCTGGTTCTGATGTCAGCCTTGGATAGTATATAATGATCTACCTACAATATCATGACAACTTCCTCCCATCGCCTACCCTTACCGAACATTCTCATAAAGACAGTGGCATGGGCTGAAACATGTAAGGTGTGGCGGACTGTACCCGCGAGACAGACCCAGTTTCCCTCGAAAGGGTGACTAAGCTCACCAGGAACACTCACATGCACTGGTGCAAAACATCCTTCACAAGATTCGCATACGAAAAGAAACCATAAATGTCCCTAATCATCAACAACATGTTATTACTGATGTACTCAAAAGCGGGCCCAAAACCAATTTCGAAATACGTGATAACATACTGACTAGAAATACACACTCACATTAGACCCACAGCGAAACAATGTAGATGTCAGCTTGCCGCTCCACACAACAGGAAACTCTCCAACTATAGATGAATTTGAAAATTCTAGCCGATGTTACATAGATTCCGAAACGAATAGCTTCGGAAGGCATCTCAACGACCTTATAATCTGTTGTTGAGATAAAATTTTGTTGCAATGTTGCTCTTGGCACGTATTGTACTCACAGGAAGTAGATCTACTGACTGGTCTGATCTCTAGAATATATTAGGATCCTTCTTCAAAACCTCTCCTTTTGTGAAACTCAGTAGCCGTCCTATTGATCCTTTCTGGTTAAAGTCAATCACTGCACTCGCTGTCTTTGTCAGATTTAAGTGTATTGACTATAGCACATGACGCCATACCTTTTCCAAACCGTTTTAAAACTTCGTTTAAAACAACAATATCGAATGCACCACGTTCTATTTCCAAAATTTCTGTTCCACCACTAATTTGCAGACAAAGTTTATCGTTAGCTTCTGTAATATTCTGAATGGTGTTGTAAGTCCCAGGCCAATCAGCGCAATACTCCACTTCCCATTGCTTAAATAAATCGGTGAGAAATAATTCACACGTCATACTAACGATCGTTCTTTTAAAGTCAGAGTATACGACATTGCATATGAACCTCTACTAACAGGTGGATGCTTAATGCATATATACACTCCTGGAAATGGAAAAAAGAACACATTGACACCGGTGTGTCAGACCCACCATACTTGCTCCGGACACTGCGAGAGGGCTGTACAAGCAATGATCACACGCACGGCACAGCGGACACACCAGGAACCGCGGTGTTGGCCGTCGAATGGCGCTAGCTGCGCAGCATTTGTGCACCGGCGCCGTCAGTGTCAGCCAGTTTGCCGTGGCATACGGAGCTCCATCGCAGTCTTTAACACTGGTAGCATGCCGCGACAGCGTGGACGTGAACCGTATGTGCAGTTGACGGACTTTGAGCGAGGGCGTATAGTGGGCATGCGGGAGGCCGGGTGGACGTACCGCCGAATTGCTCAACACGTGGGGCGTGAGGTCTCCACAGTACATCGATGTTGTCGCCAGTGGTCGGCGGAAGGTGCACGTGCCCGTCGACCTGGAACCGGGCCGCAGCGACGCACGGATGCACGCCAAGACCGTAGGATCCTACGCAGTGCCGTAGGGGACCGCACCGCCACTTCCCAGCAAATTAGGGACACTGTTGCTCCTGGGGTATCGGCGAGGACCATTCGCAACCGTCTCCATGAAGCTGGGCTACGGTCCCGCACACCGTTAGGCCGTCTTCCGCTCACGCCCCAACATCGTTCAGCCGGCCTCCAGTGGTGTCGCGACAGGCGTGAATGGAGGGACGAATGGAGACGTGTCGTCTTCAGCGATGAGAGTCGCTTCTGCCTTGGTGCCAATGATGGTCGTATGCGTGTTTGGCGCCGTGCAGGTGAGCGCCACAATCAGGACTGCATACGACCGAGGCACACAGGGCCAACACCTGGCATCATGGTGTGGGGAGCGATCTCCTACGCTGGCCGTACACCACTGGTGATCGTCGAGGGGACACTGAATAGTGCACGGTACATCCAAACCGTCATCGAACCCATCGTTCTACCATTCCTAGACCGGCAAGGGAACTTGCTGTTCCAACAGGACAATGCACGTCCGCATGTATCCCGTGCCACCCAACGTGCTCTAGAAGGTGTAAGTCAACTACCCTGTCCAGCAAGATCTCCGGATCTGTCCCCCATTGAGCATGTTTGGGGCTGGATGAAGCGTCGTCTCACGTGGTCTGCACGTCCAGCACGAACGCTGGTCCAACTGAGGCGCCAGGTGGAAATGGCATGGCAAGCCGTTCCACAGGACTACATCCAGCATCTCTACGATCGTCTCCATGGGAGAATAGCAGCCTGCATTGCTGCGAAAGGTGGATATACACTGTACTAGTGCCGACATTGTGCATGCTCTGTTGCCTGTGTCTATGTGCCTGTGGTTCTGTCAGTGAGATCATGTAATGTATCTGACCCCAGGAATGTGTCAATAAAGTTTCCCCTTCCTGGGACAATGAATTCACGGTGTTCTTATTTCAATTTCCAGGAGTGTATATATATATATATATATAATTCTTACTGAACGTTAGGACCAACATGATGCACACATGCCCAAATAAGTAGGTTTTAATGTCTTGGCAGCGATGAAAATTTCAGAACACCCGTCTTCTGTCGCTGAAGTACCGTTGTAACTCTTTCCGTTGGCTGCAGATCTGCAAAATAATCGAAATAGTAGACGTTATCTATATTTTTCTTAATACACGCCACCCATTGGGTTCCTGGTCCCGCAGCAACAGCCAAATTCACAATTCCACATAGTCAGGATTTCCATATAGTCTTTGGTAATGTATCGCGCATAAACACAGCATGTAATCTTAGAACGCTGAATTATTTCCTGACAAACTTAAGCAGATCTGTATTCATAAGCGCTCTGTCTGGTAGGATAGCTACCGAAGTTTTATTTTAATTTTTTTTTTTTTATGAAGAGACATAGTCCTTTCTTTTGCGGTTTCAGGTATAGTCCTTTGCCGATGGCCGCTGCTTCCTTCAACTGCTCCTGTGAGTTTCTCACCAGCACGAGCAGCCAGTGAACCCATCACTGAGAGAACTGCGAGGGCAGGAATGACGAAGGGGTAATTCTACATGATGTCTTGGGCATCGACAGAACCCTCGCTGCTTTAATGGATCCTTTATGCGTCAGGGCTATTTTAGCTGCGTACATTATTGTCAGGATACAGTTTTATAAACACCTCTTGTACTTGTTTTCCTTCTTCTTTACAGTCTTGTCTTTCTTTCCCTTTTTCAGTACACGGCGTGCAACGTTCGTAACTTGCTTGATATTCGCACCCAAGCCCAACTTAATTTTCCCAGACATGGTTTTATCAACATGCTGCAAAACACTGTTCTATACCAACCCTTCCTCGCACGTATTGCCTTGTCTGCATCAACTAAAATTTGATCTGCAGCGTGACGACCCAGGAGATCTTTATGCTTTGTGTTTGCAGTGTCGTATTCAAAACACGCCCTGTCAAGCAGGTTAATCCCCTTACCACCAACAGCCAGACATTTTTGAAGCTTTGTACCAGATCCACAGAATTAAACCCTGGAATGTGCAATTCAACTGGAAGTTTGTCGAGAATGCATATCCTATCACTCATATTATGCTGCGGTGCTGGTTGTCTGTGCACTCCATTATATAGCCGATAATCAGCGTGAATCCAGCTGTTTTGTGTAGCAGAAAAACGAAACCATATAAATAATGCTCCATTCTTTCGACATCGAACGATAGGCTCCATGAGAAACACGTGTGGTTTCAATCTCTTCTGCTTTTCCTCAGTGTAAATGCATCCTGAAATTTCAGTGCCACTGCTATCCTTTAAGATAGCCTAAAAGTTCCGTGATTTGTTCTCTGTACTTTGGAAACTGTGAATATCTCACTCGACCTGTGTTTTGAGATACGTACGAAATCACCCATTTCAAATTTCTATATATATGGAACCTGCATTTTAACACATGCGCACCGTATGCATCAGTCCATTATCATGAGCATCGGTTGGTCTCATTTTCATTGTGCTATGTTTGGCTCGATTATGCTGTACACCTGTTTCTGGGAGGATATCTATTTATTTTTACAGGCCGCGAAGATTCAGATGCATCCGCATTTGACCTTTTATTGTTCTCTTCAGTCGTTCCACGATACTCGCCTTCACGTCGGTGAATGTTCAGTAGTGTGTTCCATACCACTGCGTGACAGTCTTGAAATGCATACTGTAAAACTCTCCACCGTGATCGGTTTGGAGATTGTCCGGGCATCGATTCCCCCATTTTTGTTTTAACAGATAATGCCCACGCATACTTGGAGTATGTGTCAATAAGCATTGAAATATATTTGAATCCATTATTCTCATGCGAATACTCCCTCATATCTATAAGATCAGCCTGCAATAAGTCATCCAAACCTTTAATCGTAACATGCTTTTATTGTTGATTTGTGCAGTTCTCGAAGTACTGTCTCATTATTCTTTTGATTATACCCTGCTGTCCAAAAATATTGAAAATATTGAGATAAACTCGTTGTTCAAATGAGCGGTATTGCCCACAACAGCTGTTGCCATGATCAATCGTTGTTGATTTACTGTCTCATTGAAGCCTTTATAGTAAATATCCTGAGGAGACTGATCTCTGACTCTTTGATGCTGAATGCCAATACCATCGCCACTGTTATGCCAAAAGTCTAATAATAATGGTTTTATGTCTACGTTTCGTACTGCGTTTGTTTCGTGGTTTCCTGTGTACACCAGTCAATTGTAGTATTTCACCATACACCTCCAGATGTTTGGGTGAATATTTTATGGTTTTTTGGCGGTCTTAGGAAAATGAGGTTCAGTTCTTTGAAATTCCCTGTCCTCTATCTGTAATTGTTCTTTTTTTCATTTAAAGTTATACGCTGCATGCCAAACAAGTATAGTTTTTCACCACTGTTACTGAATGTTTTGTCTATCCTAGTGTCACTGTGACGGTTAATGAAGCCAGCAATAGTGTCATTGTCGTCGTTGTGTAATTTTGCTGCGAGTTCATAGAGAGTTTCAGTACCTGTTTAAAACTTTTCTCGGAGTGTCTGCTCTTGATCCAAATGTCCTAACCTTACCAACTGTAGCTTCTCTTGAACAGCCTACCTTGCAGCAATGACGTTATGCATAGTTGACATCCACATGTTAAGTGGGCTGCTTCACAGGCTGCCCCTTCACAGGCTTATAGACATTTCGCTCAACCTTTAATGTGAAGTCATGTACTTTCTTTTCGATCCCATAAACTTTTTCAGCCAAGTCGTCTACTTTCTTTCTCAGAATGTTGTGGGTTCGGTCTCTAGTTCCTTAACCTTAGCATCTAATTCGTTGATCAGTCTCAGAAGGGTTTGGGCATACGTCTCTAGCTCCTTAACTTTACGTTCGAGAGACTGAAATTTTCAATCTATGTGTAGACGCATTCTCTGTCAATGCACACCTATTCACTCGGGCTGAGTGCCTGATGTATGCGCGAACTTGTCCATGCTGTGATGTATACTAACGTAATGATAATTTTTTCATAGCTCTATACAGGGTGGCAATTATTGAACTGCATGAAATTAAATCGTCATAACATCTGAACGATATGCGTAAGGACGTTCAAACTGCAATTTGACTGCGGGGGACAATGGGAACTAGTATGCGAATACACACGTAGCTTGTTGTTGTTGGCCACTTGCATGTGAAAATGTCACAGTGCAACATACCTGAGCGTTTAGCGCTTGTGAACGCCTACTATACGAGAAATAACAGTCCAGCTGTGGCTCAAAGGAAGTCTGCGACTGAATCAAGCTGAAGACAATCAGTCCAAGTGTGCTACGAATCAAGAACTTCATTCGCATGTTTCAGAGGACTGGTAGGGTTCGTGATTACAATGTTGGCGATGTCAGTCGTCGAAAAAGGGTGAAAACGCCTCAAAACATCGAGAAGTCATGTGCTATGTTTCAAACCAGCCCAGGAAATCGATCAGACGAGCTGCACAATAGATGGGAATCAACCGTGAGACACTGTGGCAAATTGTTTTTTCCCATACAAAATGCAAACCCATCAGCCATTACGCCCGAGAGTCATGGAACAGTGGTTGTGTTTGACCAAAATTATTACCCACAGAAATGTCGAACAGAAAATTGATGTGAATATGGTTTGGTTTAGCGATGATTAGTGCGAGTTCCAGTCTGCACTGCACAAGTTGGCTGGAGTGTGGTGTGGTTAGCAGTGGTCGCAGGGCCCAAGTGGCTGTAGTGTGAGAATACACGAAATGGCTGTCCTGGCAGATGGCATGTACTGTGCGATCAAAAGATTTTTAACAGCATAATTATGTATAATGAGTGTTTCATGATGTTATTCATTGCTTGAGTGGAATAAAAAAGCAATCAGTTTAATTACTTCTTTTCAGTGTGTTTTAAAAGACCTGTATCTTCCTAAACAGCAGAGAATGATAACCAAGTGAGGTCCAACCCATGCAAATTGAATTTTATAAATAAACAATATATCCTTTGTTGTGTAATTGAATGTCCAATCATCAGATCCCTCTGCTGCTGGTGGGAGAGGGCAGAGGGAGGGTGGAGGGATTTCCTAGAGGGGGAGGGGTTAATTAATTCATCGATTTAATTAATAAGTCAATCAAGTTGATAGAGTGGGAAGGGACTGTTCAAATATCTTAGCCTGAAATTGTACTTGTATCGGCTAATGGAAGGGAGAGTGTTGGGTTTGCAGAGGACTGGGAGGGGCAGGAGAGTGGTGTAAGGGTTGCTC
This sequence comes from Schistocerca americana, assembly GCF_021461395.2. Lineage (NCBI taxonomy): Eukaryota > Metazoa > Arthropoda > Insecta > Orthoptera > Acrididae > Schistocerca > Schistocerca americana. The sequence goes on from NC_060125.1 coordinate 498,354,855, forward strand.
AGAAGGATAGAGTGTCTGCATGGGTTATAAACTAGTAGGGTATAACAATTCAATTATGAGAATAATAGGTTAAGAGGAGGGGGTAATAAATCAATCAAGTTTGCCCCTGAATGTGTACAACCTCTATTTACAAAATGCGCTAGAACTAACTTTGTCCCACTACTTCCCTGAGGTGCAAGCCCCCGGCCATAAAACATTTTGCAACCCAGGAGTGTAGGAAGAGTAGGAAAGTTTCAACAGACGGCACTATTGTGCACAGAAGAAGAAAATTCTCACCATACACCACTGAATGCCACAGATAAAGATCGCGAAAATGGAATGGGTACTTTCAGTTTTTTGACCTTTGAAGGTATGTAACGCTCCTGGATGTGTTAACATCACAAGTACCAATCGTTCACATTACTAGTTAACACATATTACTACTTAACACATTTCTAGTTAACTGAATAGAGGATAGCCTGAGAAGCAGACTAGTGTGTTCTAAAAGTAATTTTACTGGTCTCCACTCAGGGAATCAAAACCCAGCCAGTAGGAATGATGCGATATGCAGCAATGTGAGGTTTCATTGTTCAAACCATGAGATCATAAATAATTACATTATTAGGATTCTTCATCTAAGTCATAATATTGGACTTCAGATTCCACCGAAAGCCACTGACAGCCTACCGCCGCTAGAGCTGATGTATTGAGGGATTTAGAGAAATTTCGTGCTGACCTGCTTTTTGCCTTTAGCATGGCTCGCTGTTGCCACCAGTGACTGATTCTGCAGCCATTTCATATTCCACCCATAATACAATTGTGAGATCTACCCACAAATGTAAGATGATACACAGTGAAATCAAAGTCTTTTGATGATATATTGATCACTTCAAACTTCACTTTGAAGACTTGCATTTTAATCAGTGAAGAGTGTGCTTTCAAATCCGATCACAGGTAAGATGTTTCCCCTTCTGCAGTACTATTTACCTTTCACTTAACATCACAACAATCACTGTGAATTTCACTATTACAGTTTATTCACTTGTACGATTATGAACAACCTTCCACTTGAACCCCTTAGTCAGATGTTCCAAGGTTTTATTGTATTAATACTGCTGTTTATTGTCAATTAACTCATGAATAACTTCATGAGAATAAACCAAGGTAATAGCGATATTTGTCTCACGTAGCAGTTATAGGATTCCCACTTCATTATATTGAAGGATGATTAATTAATGTATCTCAGATAAAGGGCCCACTTTCACATTCTTACATAAATTAACAACCCTCAGCTTACGTCCACTACCTTTTTCGATGTTTCATCTTGTTATGCAACATTTTTTTCCGAAAAGAGTCACATAACATATGCATATTCATAATGAAGGATCTGTTTGAGTGGAATATTTCCTTAAACACTGAGGACTACGGTAAACAACAGAACGAGCGATTGTTTGCAACTGACCCATTTAACCTTACTCTTCATTTACTCTCGATTCCCATTTGCATGCCTTTTATAAGTGAGAGGACGTTCAGAGCTTCCTGGAAGGTTCGGAAGCTGTGAGGAGAGTAAAAGTAGGCCGCCTTACTCAGAGCCACTTTGCAGGAAGACGCCCAAGGGAGGCACAGGCAAATAGCCCATGGGCTTTTTGTATTACTGCACCGGGGCATCCAATGCACTGTAGGCTATCACAGACAAGATCTCTTGTGGTACAAGCCTCTTCGCACAAAACAGAGAGTGGAAAGGAGAAATGCTTGTAACAGGAGGCACTACTGTGAACAAAGGTATAAACGTGAATTTTCTCCGTGAAGCACCGCACACCTGAGGTAAACATGTCGAAATTGGAATGGGGACCCACAGGGTTTGAGCCTTTGATGGCAAGAGACGCCACTGGATGTGTTGATGTCACTATTACCAGATGTTTACATAAGAATCACATTGATCATATTCAACAGGGAATCTCTGATGTGTTGACGAGGCCAGCCTCGATAGTCACACACACACAGAGAGAGAGAGAGAGAGAGAGGAAGAGAGAGAGAGAGACAGAGAATGAGTGAAATGAATTAATCATGTCTGAAATTGTAATACACATATTACTCGTTAATTTAATACGGAATAGACATTCACTGCGGACTTGCATGTTCTGAGGATCAATGTCAGTCAGCATTCAAAAGATCCAAAGCCCAGCCACTATGAAGACAACACGAGAAATGAAATTTTGAAATACAAGGTTTTCTTTCACAAAAGACCTCAATCAAAAATCACTTCGTATTCATACATCTTCATCTTAGACTTCATTGCAACTTCAGCCTCTGCTGAGACCTACTGATGACCGTCGCCCACCATAGCTGATGTATCGAAGAAGTTAGAAAAATTTCAATGTGATTTGCATTTTACCATTGGTGAGTCTTATTGATGCCATCAGTGACTGATTTCGCAGCCACTTCAACTTCCACCTGCAACATTATAGTGAGATCGAGTGGCAATCACGAGACGATATGTACCGGGCCTAAGGACATTTCATAATATTTCTGTTATTTTAAGTTTCATTGACTTGTATATTGATTGCAAGGACTGACAGCTTCCATCTCAGACCACAGGTGTGACATATTCCCTCCTGCAGTACTATTTGCCTTTCAATTAACGTCAAGATAATGACTTGCACATTTAGATTACAATTAATTCTTTCGTACAGTTATTAACATTCAACCCTCTGATCCCCTTTGTCAGATGTACCGAGGTCTTATTATATAGAGTTTGCACTGTTTGTCAGTTGTTTTATGAGTGACTTTATCCCAATAAACCAAATAAAATATGGTTTTTGTCTCATTTAGTAGTCACACGACTCACATGTAGGAAGACACAGAGTGGAATACAACCAGCGAATAATTGACGACATAGGTTGCAATTGCTACTCTGAAATGAAATGGTTGGCACAGGAGAGGAATTTGTGACAGAAAACCAGTCATAAAACTGATGACTAAAACCAGGTCTCCTAATACGTTATTTTTAGGGTGATCAAATGATATACTTCGGATAAGGGCCCAGTTTCACATTCTTAAATAAATTAACAGCCACCAGCCCATGTCGCCTAGCAACCTCATAGTAGCTCTTGCTTCCTACGTCTTCAATTATTTCCTGGATGTATTCCAATCTCTGTCATCTACAGCTTTTACCCTCTCTATATCCTTTGAGGTTATTCCCTGATGCCTTAACACATGGTTTATCACACTGTCCCTTCCTCTTCTCAGTATGTTCTATATGTTCCTTTCTTTGAACATTCTGCAGAGAACATCCTCATTCCTTATCTTGTTGCTTCACTGTATTTTCAACATTTTTCAATAGTACTTCATCCGAAACACTTCGATTCTCTTCTCTTCCAGTTTTCTCTTCTACTGCCATACAGTTTTGTGCTCCAAACGTGTATTCTCAAAAATTTCTACTCAAATTAAACCCCATGGTTGACACCCGCGGAATTTTCTTTACCCCGTGCTACCTTACGTTTTATGTCCTACTTGCTTCGCCATTTATGCGTTATTTTGCTGCCATTGTTGCAGAATTTCTCAACGTCCTCAGCAACGTGGCCACCTACCTCGTCGTTAAGTTTAGCTATTCTCATTTCTGCTACGTTTCATTGGCTTTGCCTTTTCCCACTTAATTATCAGTCCATAATCTGTACTCAATAGATTGTTCATTCCATTTGACAGATCCTGTAATTCTGTTTCACTTTCACTTACGACAGCACTCTCGTCAGTGAATCTTATCACTGATATGCTTTCACCCTGAACTTTCGTGCCATTCTTCAACGCTTCTCGTATTTCCTTCACTGCTTTTTCACTTTATAAATTGAACAGCAGGGGTGAAGGATCGCATATCTGTCTTGCATCATTTTTAATCCGACCACTACGTTCTTGACTCTCAATTCTGTTGTTCACTCTTGATTTTTGTACATATTGTACATTACCCATCATCCAATGTTCCTCACTCATGTTTTTCTCAGAATTTCGGACATTTTTCCGCATTTCACATTATCGACCGCTTTTTCTGAGTCAACGGACCATATGAACGTGTCTTGACTTTTCTTCACCCTTGCTTCCATTGTCAAACACGTCGTCAGAACTGCATCTCAGGTGCCTTGTGCCTTTGTTAAAGCCAAACTGCTGATCGTCTAACAGGTCCATAATCTTCTTTTCCATTCTCCATTATATTATTCTTGTCAGCGGTTTGAATCCATGAGCAGTTAGACTGATTGTCCGAGGGTTGTTGAATTTATCGGCCCTTACTAACTTGGGAATTATGTGAATGATATTTTTCCATGAATCTGGAGAAACGTCACCAGTCTTATAAATTCTACATACCAACTTTAACAGTCATTCCCTCAATAATTATAGAAATTCTGATGGACTCTTACCTACCCCTACTGCATTATTTGATCTCAAGTCTTAGAGTCCTTTACAAAATTCTAGTTCCCTATGTCTCCCATATCGACTCCAATTTCTTGTTCTATCACATCATCAGACAATTCCTCCCACTCACAGTGGTCTTCAGTATACTCTAGAGCAGCTCTGAGTTGAAAAGGTTTGCACAGAAGAGGAATGCGTAGTGGGTCATCTCAAACAATTCATAAGACATGACTCAAAAGAAAAGTATTAGCTTCTTCCCTGCAGTGTCAATGTGTTTGCTATTGACACATATATTTCACATGGCTCTTCCTCCAGCACCTTCTTGTTTATCTGCTCCACACCCTGCTTCTTTCCATCTCCTCCCCTGTCTGTGCCCTCCTTTTCCTCACCCTGTCTGTCTGTTTTCATCATCATTCCTCTTCTATTTGTCTCCATTCTCCTGTATCCATCTCACTCATCCCCCAGAAATGCCCATCAGCTTGTGTAGCCACTGTAAACAAGGTCAGTAAAGCAGGCTGGTTGTGAAGCCTACACATGAGGGGCCTAAATACCTCTTTTGGCCTGATGCATAGACTGCTCTGCAAAGCAAGTCAGTATGGCAGACTAATACTGCTCCAACTCAAAGTCACTGTCCTACAGGGCAACCAACAGATCTGGGGCTAGAGATCCACGACTGTCCCTGGTGTATTGGCTACCCTGCGTGACAGCCATGATGTGTGGGACCGGTATCAGCTTGCAAAATCAACCTGCTTTGCTGGCAAAATTAAATGGCAGGGGCTGGAGAGAAAGAAAATTTTTCCTCTATCTCCTTTACTATTGGCGCTAGGGGTTACAATCGCTGTATAGTTGAATCTTGTGAGGCCTGTTGCTTCTGTCCCCAATTTTGTTGAAATCGATCCAAGGTTTTCGGAAGAGATTCTGAAGATTTGCATTTAACGTACTTACATTCTACTTTACATGTAAAATAAATATTAACTTTTCACACTAAAAGGGCTCCTACACAACGTCAGGTAATCGCTGGTGCTGTGGTCCATCGTTAGCATTATCATATGCTGAGTAGAAATTTTTGTACTTCTGTTTTCTAGGAAACATTCGAAGTTATTCTTTATTCTCTCTGAGATATTTAGTGCCTTGTAATTTAGACCTGCATTTCTGATACCCTCAATGAGGTTCCATTTCATCAACATTCTTGGTAATTCGCTTTGGGCTTTCGTCGAGCTTACATGTGGAGCTCCCACGCTGGAATGATGATTGGACCACTTACGCGAATATTCACCAGTAGGTGTAGCATACTTAATGAGTACAGGTTCCCATACGCTCTTATTGCGTTAACTGGGAATAGGGGGCAATGCGTGTTAATGGAGCTCGGTCTCCGGCAGCGGCCAAGAGAACTACAGCGTTGTACAATTGAGCGCGAAGCACAGCAGCAGCAGATAGCACAGTTGTCGCATTGTGACATTTTTGGCCTCCATAAACACAAACTAAACTAAAGGTATTATCAGTTTCGAGAGTACCATGTATGATGTTATTCCTCAAACTGAACATGAGTGCAGATAAAGGACTAGATGCATTAGATAGCTACTTGCTGTCGATGAAGCCAATTACACAGTGGGTTCAAGAGTTGCGACTTTGTTTTCTGACTTTGCGACAGCTTCCGACGTCATGAAGTTACAGCATTAAATAATTACATCCAGACAACTTCTAGACTTTTTCTCTATAACTCAGTCATAAATTCATGTCGGATATAACGTGTTGGACTCAAGTAAAACTAGGTTTGATGTACTTAAACCATTCAAAATTAACAATCAGACGCTCCCAATCCATGAAAGATCTATGCAAAGAGAATTTAACGTGTTTTTGATAGCAATGTGTCATTCTATTGAAAACTACGACAGTTGTGATTTATATTATTGCACGAATCCTACGCTCAGAAATAGTTACAGAAACCAGTAGCACAAGACAAAGGAAATATATTTAGTATAGGCACTCTGTTCCCAAAGTTATGTCAGTGAGGATGTCTTGCATAGCACTGGGACAGCAGTAGTTTTATGGCACAAACTGACTAAATGAAGTGATCGGTTGATACAGTACATTCTGAGACATTAATAAATCGAGAATTTCGGAACAGCGGGAAATGTGTGTTTGTGTTTGTTTAAGTGTGTGCGTTTATTTGTGAAGAGAAGGGGACTGTTGAGGGAGATCCTTCAGCATTGTTGATAGAGTGTGTAGGCTGTACTTCTGTGTAACTTTGTCTTTCACATTGCTTTACACACTGCGATTTAGCAAACAGTGTAGCAGCTGTTCCGTAGCGAGGACGGCATTGGTCCCCTAGACAAACCACACTAATTCTATAATGCTAAAACGTTGTTGGCAGTTAACTGAAATGTACGTTTAACTCAATTTCCCTGCAATTTGATGAGCTTTTTTCTGCTGTTACATACTCGTAAAGTTAATAGATTTGCTATGGATTACTTAGGTATGCTTATTTTAGCATCCTTTTTTTAAAAGAAAAAGGACATATTAATAATGGACTATGAGAGCGACTGTCAATGTCATACACGTAGGTCAAAATAAAACAATGCAGAAAGTGCAAGAACTATATGTGTCTTGTACATACCAAAGTTTTGTGCAATGACTGTAAGTGCAAAGTCTGAAATAGTTCTTAACTGTATTAGTAATTAGTTTTCTTCAGAATTTCTTAAATTGATTACATAGCCTAGTATATATTGAGTGTAACTGTTTAAAAGTATTGCTTGAATGTTCTTAGGCTTTTTGTTAGATGCTAACATATAATTATTTAACCAAAGTGTTCATAATATTTGTTTAAATTTTACTGCCACATTTACTTGTAAACAGTCCCTCAGAGAAACGAAAATTATTGTAGAGAAATTCTATTCTTGTTTGAACTTGAAAGAGTAAAAAATACTAAATTTATTCAATTATTTATTATGTTCAGCTGAGTGACTGGCCTTATGAAACACAGAACATAAAGTCTACACACTATCGAATGGTTAATGGAACAAATCGCTTATTTCAGCGACACAGCACATCTCAGCCAACTGATTGGAAAGCTGTGTGATTAAATAGTAGTAATGACAGAGAAATCTTTTCCAGTATTAAGCAGTCTTTCATCAGCCTTCGCAGCTAGAAAGGGAACGTCCGGGAAGCGAAGAAAAGAAAGTAAAAAATTGCTTTCTCCACTGAAGGAGAGGACGTCTGCTTCAAAGAAGCTCTCGTCAGGGATGCGCAGAGTGAAGCAGAGCTGTTTCTGAGGACAAAGGGGAGAGCAGACGCGAGGTGGGTGTCGTGTGGGCGCTGATTTATTGCTGAGCGGGTCACAATCGGCAGGGCCGACGCTCAGTGTTTCGCGGCGCCACCTTTATTCGGAAGTGTAACCGGCAGGAAGAAAAAGTCCCTCGGAAATTCCGGCGAGGTAACTTGCCAGCTGGCCAGCCCAAGTCTGATGTCAGACGGAATTGGGCGACTGTGTTACCTCCGAGAGCTGTCAGTGGCAGCAAATACGTCTTCTTGAGGACAGGTGTTCACGCCAATTCCACGTAACGTGTCTACAAACGTATCATTTATATGCTGTATCTATAATCTGTCAAGCACTTCGTTTCCGAAAGGAAGTGATTTCTTCCACAAAACTTCGCTAAACTGAAATTCCGTAATGATCTCTTTTCATGCCCTAACTGTATCTCGACTACTTACATGACATTTCATTTCAATGCTATTTCTCGCACTTCCACCAATAACTTAAATATACACATTTTTGTTTTATTTCGCAAATACTACTTTTCCTTATTTTAGACTCATCGTCACGAATTCATGTCGCGTTAACCTCTCCATTTCAGAGCAGCATATGTAATCTAAGTCCTCAATTATTTGTTAGATATATTCAACTCCCTGTCTACACCGACAGTTTTTACCCTCTCTAAGTCCCTCTAGTACAACATATGCTATCCCCTGATGTCTTAAGTTCTGTCATCCTATCCCCTCTTCTTGTCAGTATTTTGCATTAAGTTCCTCTCTTCACCTGTCCTACGAAGAACTTTCTCATTCTACATCTTATCATTCCACCAAATTTTCAACGTTTACCTCAATGTCTACGTCTCAAACACTTCGATTCTCCTGAGTTTCGGGTTCCTCACTGTCCATCACTCACTACCACAGAATTCTGAGCTCCAAAGGTATATTCTCAGAAATTTATTCCTCAGATTACAGCGTATGTTTGATATCAGGATACTTCTCTTGTCCTTTGCCTAAGTTAGACTGCTTTTTATGACCACCTTACTTCGTGCGTCACGAGAAACTTTACCTCCAAGGTAGCAGAATTCCTTAACATTGTCTACTTCACGATCATTAATTTTGACGTAAGTTTATGCTACTCTTATTACTACTCAATCCAGATTCTGTACTCATTAGAATCTTCATACCATTTAACAGATCCCGTAGTTATACTTCACATTCACTGAGGATGGCAGTGTCATCAGCGAATCTTATCACTGACAAACGTTCACGTTCAATTTTAATCCTACTCTTCAACCTTCAGTTCATTTCTGTAATTAGCTTCTTCGATGTGTACATTCAACAACAGGGGCGAAGGACTAAATCCCTGTCTTACACCCTTTCGAAGACAAACTCTTTGTTGTTGGCCTGCCAGTTCCATTGTTCCCTTTTGTTCCTTCTACACAATGTATATTACTTGTCATTTCCTATATCTCACTCCTGTTTCTCCTCAGACTTTCTAACATCTTGCACCATCTTACATTCTAGAATGCTTCTTGTAGTTCGATGAACCCTATGAGTATGTTTAATGTTTTTAAGCATTGTCCGTTGTCAAGTGCAACTCTCGTGCTTTTAGCTTTCCTAAAGCCAAATTGACCGTCTTCTGACAGATCCTCTGTTTTCTTTTCACTTCTCGTGTATGTTATTATTGTCAGCAGCTTGGATGTATGAGCTGTTACGCGAGCACTTTCCGCACTTACGTGCGTTTCCGTTTCCAGTACATAATGTTTTTTTCTCCTGTTCTTGCTTATATCGTTCTCCCTCCCTCTCGTTCTTTGAATTGTTATTTTTTTATTCCGTCTATCTTTTGACTGCTCTCATGTAGCCTGTCTTGAGGTCCTCTCCTGTGACAACCTCTTCATCCCCTCGGATTAGCATTTGCACCTTACGACCTCAGTTATCTACTGGATGTATTCTAGCCTCTGTTTTCCACTACAGTTTTTATCCTCTACAGCTCCCTCTAGTTGCATGGAAGTTATTCCGTAAGGTCGTAACAGATGTCCTACCATCCTGCCCATTCTTCTTGTCAGTACTTTCCATATATATTCCATCCCTTGCCGATTCTCCAGAGAATCTCTTCATTCCATACCATATCAGTCCATCTAGCTTTCAACATCATTCTGTAGCACCAGATGCTTCGATTCCCTTCTGTTCGTAATTTCCCGTAGTCCATGTCTCACTACCATTCAATAGTGTTCAATAAACGTACATTCTCAGGAATTTCTTCCTCAAATTAAGGCCTATGTCTGATACTAGCAAACTTCTCTTGGCCAGGAATTCCTCTTCTGCCAGTTGTAGTTTGCTTTTTATGCGCTCGCTGCTCCCTCCGTCAGGGTTTATTTTGCTGCCTAAGCAGCAGAACTCCATAACTTCATCTGTTTCGTCACCTTCATTCCTGATTTTAAGTTTCTTGCTCTTCTCATTCCTGCTACTTCTCATTACTTCCGTCTTTTTTCGACTTCCTCTCAACCCTTTTTCTGTACTGATTAGACTGCTCATTCCATTCAGGAAATCCTTTATTTCTTCTTCTCTTGCACTGAGGATAGTAATTTCATCAGCGAATCTTATCGTTGATATCCCTTCATCATGAACTTTAATTCCACTCTTGAACCCATCTTTTATTTCCATCATTGCTTCTTCAATGCATAGATTGACCAATAGAGCGAAAGACTACATCTCTGTCTTACACCTTTTTTAATCCAAGTATTTCGTTCATGATCTTCCATTCTTGTTGTTCTCTCTCGGTTCTTGTACATTTTATATATTACCCGGCCTTCCCTATAGCTTACCTATATTTTTCTCAGACTTTCTAACATTTTGCGCCATTTGACGCTGTCGATCGGTTTTTCCAGTTAAACAAATCTTATTAATACGTTTTAATTTTTCTTGAGTCTTGCTTCCATTACCAACCGCAACTTCAGAACTGCCTCTCTGGTGTCTTTCTCTCTGCTAAAGCCAAATTAATCGATATCAAACAGATCTCAGTTTTCTTCGCCATTCCTCTGTTTATTATTCTTGTCATCAGGTTAGACGCACGATTTGAAAGCATATTGTGCGGTAAGTCTCGCAAGTGTCGGCCCTTACAGTCTACTGAATTCTGTGGACGACGTTTTTCCCAAACTCACATGCTATATCGCCAGACTCAACGTTCTACACATCATCGTGAATAATCGTTTTGTTGCTTCTTCCCTCAATGATTTCAGAAATTCTGATAGGATGTTATCTATCCCTACGGCCCTATTCGATCGTAAGTCTTCCAAAGCTCTTTTACATTCTGGTTCTGATACTCTCTCTTCTAAACCGACTCCTGCTTCTTCTTCTACCACGTCATCAGACAAGTCTTCGCCCTCAAAGAGGTCTTCAATGTACTCTTCCCGCCTATACATATTGTGCTCTGAATTTAACAGTGGAATTCCCATTACACTCTTAATGTTACCATCCTTGATTTTAATTTCACCGAGGGCTGCTTCAAAATGGTTCAAATGGTTCTGAGACTTAACAACTGAGATCATCAGTCCCCTAGAACTTAGAACTACTTAAACGTAACTGACTTAAGGACATCACACACATCCATGCCCGAGGCAGGATTCGAACCTGCGACATTAGCGGTCGCGCGGTTCCAGACTGAAGCGCCTAGAACCGCTCTGCCATACTGGCCGGCTCAACGAAGACTGCTTCGACATTTCTGTATGCTGAGTTAGTCCTACAATCATTTCTTTTTCGACGTCCACATTTTTCATGCAGCCGTCTCGCCTTAACTTCCCTACACGTCATAATTATTTCATTCGTAAGTGAGCTGTATTTCTGTATTCCTGAGTTTCCTTGAACACTTTTGTACTTCCTTCGTTCGTGGATCAACTGATGCATTTGTTCCGTGTCCAATAGTTTTTTGCGGGTACCTTCTTTCTACCTATGTTTTCTTTCCAACTTCAGTGATTGCCCTCTTTAGAGCTATCCATACCTCTTTAATCGAACTGTGTGCTGAGCTGTTCCTTATCGCAGTATCTGCCTGGCCTTGACGTAGTCTAACTGAAATCTTCTCGTATCTGCTGGCCTTTTCCAAGTATACCTACTTCTACAATGTCCTGCTGTGTAAGTCCGAACGTTTATTACAGGACCGAGTAAAATTTTGAAATAAATCAGTCAAGAATGTGTCTTAATTTTTGGCTGATAACCTTTCCCCGTTATACAGTAATATAAATTGAGGCTTGGCACGCCATTTTTTGATTACACCACTGGCGAGTATGAGATATTTGTTCTTAATTCGATAGGTGGATTTTCGGTTCTTGTCGCCAGGGAGCAGGGGAAAGATGGGGGAAATTGAGGCTCGTATGCGCCGGGAGTGTTTTCTGGCGACAGTTCTTTTAGCGGTAAGAAGTGCGAGTGGTAGTGCTTTGGTCAGCAAGCAGTGGGTGCGACTTTCTCGGCAGTAAAGCTCAGCTATACTTCCAGATGTGACCTACTGCAGAATTGGCCTACTGCAGCTAGCAGCAAGCAACAGGGCTCACCTCCCCGACAAGAGTAGGGAATCTTAGAATGGTTCACTAGGCAGGTGGTTGGCCTTGCGATGAGCCTCTACATGTACAGCACGGGAGTTGGGCCGTATGTTCAAAGTTGCTCTCGGCCTCAGTGTGTTTCCTATTCCGATATTTTATCATCTGGCTCGGAGCAGATTGCCTTGTTGCTTTACCACATTCTTTCAAGAAGTTATCCGATTTGTTCTAGGGAGCCTATCAGTCTGTATCATCCTGATGTCCAATCCGTTGTGTTGTTCACTAGGAGCTCACTGACAGTGCAGCGTAGTATATGCTGTATTTAGAATAAAGTGTAATATCAGATATTGTGTTCCACTGCCTTAGAATTAAGAAAGCGTTGTCATTTATCAAAAGCTGCTACGTAATTCTGACCTAAGTGAGAGGTGAGTGCTCTTACCATTAAGTTATAGTACCGGGTAATCGTACTCCTTGCATCTCGTTTGTAAATTTCCTGAGCCTTTGGAAAATCATTTCGAGCAAAGTACTTTAAGGTTGCTGCCTTAGTCACAGTTGCTGTTGCCATTAAATAACAATTTAGAGCGCCTCCTAGTTTTAATTCTTTCGGGTTTCAAAGTTAGGAAGAGTTATTTAATTGTATTTATTTCTTAACTGTATTTGTGCTTATATGTATTTGCTTTGTTACAGGTAGCTTATTTATTGTACTATAAAAGACTTGAAAATATTAGTGGTTACGTGGAGACCATGGGGTACGCTATAGTAAACAAAGATGGTTTGTTGTGACTGCTGCGCCCCTGGGTCTTCACTTTGTATATGAGAGTTTGCACGGCTGCTGGTTCTGGAAATAACGATTTTAAACCTATATTTTCTTTTTCAAGAACATCATTTGAGCCACACTGATCATTGCAGGTTTATTCTTTTAGAACTCATGCACTATCATTCGCTGTAGAATATATTTAAATAGCTTAAAGCATTTCTAATAGTCAGTTTAATAATTAGTTTCTGTTGGAGTTGTTTCTAATTAAATTCGTTCTGATCAAAATTACTATTTCCAATTCCTACAGGGGATGTGCTGTATTATAAATAAAAAGGACAAATATGGTTTCTTAATACTTCAAATACATTTGTTTTAAGTTTTCCGGTTACCATTAAAGTCTAGTACCTTACCTCTCCACCACCTAGTCTCCTTCTATTTTACGTATATTTAAAAAACGTGTATTCCATGTGCATCTGAACGTTTATTAGAGTACCGTGTAAAAGTTTGAATTTACCTGATCAAGAAAATTCCGAAATTTTTGCTGACAACGTTAAACAATGACTCGTCTTTATATAGTAGTGTACATTACCTCTACCGGTTTCGGCCACCAAGGTAATTTCCTATAGTTACTGAACAATTATGAAAAGCAAAGCATAGTGGATTAGGTAGTAAGGAAAAGAAAGTAATGTCAAACATCGTCAAAATTAACATAGAAAAATATGTTGTGCAACAACTAGCCCATAAACCTCATCAAAACAATGTTGTATAGCAACTCGGTCACATTTTAAGAAAGTAACACATGCAACATGAATTTAGAAGGTAGTCTCATGGATGTATACTGGAACACTGATGATACATGTTGCAGGGGCACTGTTTAAATAGAGGTGAGGTGGGTCACAGGGAGAGCCTGTAGAGCGCAGAAAAGGTGGGCAGGAGGAACCAAAACAAGACAGAAGCATAATGCTTTAAAAAGAAAAACAAATGGAGGAAGTAAATATTATTTAAAAGGTTTACATAGGAATTTAAGAGAAAGATACGTATAAATTAGTAACAGGGAGAACAACAGGCAACATTCAAAGAACTTACGACGAAAGAAGCATCGAGCTTGGAAAGCCAACGCTAACAAACAAGTGCAATCAGTAAAAATTGTGCTTCCTGATGTTCTGCCGATTTGTTGTTTCCACGTTATGCAGAATGTTTCGACGACCGACTCAGCCGTCATCTTCAGGTATTGCCAATTTTGCACTCATATGTACTCGCTCCGTAGACACAAACAGAGTGTTGTTTGTCTCGAACCGTTATTTGTAGTCTAGTTCGATTCCCGGTGTCCACTACGCACCTCGACGCTCTTTTGTTCTTCAGTGTTTGCACTGTCGTTCTGTGAAACGCGTATTTTCTCAGGGTTTCCCATTCCTGGGGGATGTGATGCCTGTCAGATTTTAATAATCTGAGAGCCGCACCCCAACATTTATTTAAACCGCCCTCCCCCGTTGTTAGGTTTTCTGACATCGTTATTTCGATAGACCTCTTGATTACGCTGTTCCACAAATCTGGAATTTACACTGCTATTCTGTTCCACTCACTTTTCATTTCGTGATTATCTTGGAGGCAGTGCTCGGCGACAGCTGATTTCCTTGGTTGCTGTAGTCGGATGTGTCGCTGATGTTCCTCACATCTCACCTCGACTGTTCCTATAATCTGCCCCAAATAAGGTACGCAACATTCGCATGGAGTATGATACACACCCGGCTTACGATGATCTAGATCGTCTTTAACATTACAAAGAATATTTTTATATTATTTGAAAGGAGGTAAAAACAGTGGATGCCATGTTGCCGTAGAAGTCTACCGAACTTCCGGTTATTGGGTCAGTATAAGGCAGATAAGCGATTTTTGGATTATCTTACTCAGTATCATCTCAAACCTATTTCTCTGGTGTTTTTTTTATTTTACCTTAATTATAAGTTTAATTTGATGATCTCGGCACCCATTCCTTCGGAATGTTTTTTTTTTTTTTTTTTTTTTTTTTTTGTCATCAGCCTACTGACTGGTTTGATGCGGCCCGCCACGATTTCCTTTCCTGTGCTAACCTCTTCATCTCAGAGTAGCACTTGCAACCTACGTCCTCAATTATTTGCTTGACATATTCCCATCTCTGTCTTCCTCTACAGTTTTTGCCCTCTACAGCTCCCTCTAGTACCATGGAAGTCATTCCCTCATGTCTTAGCAGATGTCCTATCATCCTGTCCCTTCTCCTTATCAGTGTTTTCCACATATTCCTTTCCTCTCCAATTCTGCGTAGAACCTCCTCATTCCTTACCTGATCAGTCCACCTAATTTTCAACATTCGTCTATAGCACCACATCTCAAATGCTTCGATTCTCTTCTGTTCTGGTTTTCCAATAGTCCATGTTTCACTACCGTACAATGCTGTACTCCAGACGTACATCCTCAGAAATTTCTTTCTCAAATTAAGGCCGGTATTTGATATTAGTGGACTTCTCTTGGCCAGAAATGCCTTTTTTGCCATAGCGAGTCTGCTTTTGATGTCCTCCTTGCTCCGTCCGTCATTGGTTATTTTACTGCCTACGTAGCAGAATTCCTTAACCTCATTGACTTCGTGGCCGTCAATCCTGATGTTAAGTTTCTCGCTGTTCTCATTTCTACTACTTCTCATTACCTTCGTCTTTTTCCGATTTACTCTCAAACCATACTGTGTACTCATTAGACTGTTCATTCCGTTCAGCAGATCATTTAATTCTTCTTCACTTTCACTCAGGATAGCAATGTCATCAGCGAATCGTATCATTGATATCCTTTCACCTTGTATTTTAATTCCACTCCTGAATCTTTCTTTTATTTCCATCATTGCTTCCTCGATGTACAGATTGAAGAGTAGGGGCGAAAGGCTACAGCCTTGTCTTACACCCATCTCAATACGAGCTCTTCGTAGTTGATCGTCCACTCTTATTATTCCCTCTTGGTTGTTGTACATATTGTATATGAACCGTCCCTCCCTGTTGCTTACCCCTACTTTTTTCTGAATCTCGAACAGCTTGCACCACTTTATACTGTCGAACGCTTTTTCCAGGTCGACCAATCCTATGAAAGTGTCTTGATTTTTCTTTAGCCTTGCTTCCATTATTAGCCGTCACGTCAGAATTGCCTCTCCCGTCCCTTTACTTTTCCTAAAGCCAAACTGATCGTCACCTAGCGCATTCTCAATTTTCTTTTCCATTCTTCTGTATATTATTCTTGTAAGCAGCTTCGATGCATGAGCTGTTAAGCTGATTGTGCGATAATTCTCGCACTTGTCAGCACTTGCCGTCTTCGGAATTGTGTGGATGATGCTTTTCCGAAAGTCGGATGGTATATCGCCACACTCATATATTCTACACACCAAAGTGAACAGTCGTTTTGTTGCCACTTCCCCCAATTATTTTAGAAATTCTGATGGAATGTTATCTATCCCTTCTGCCTTATTTGACCGTAAGTCCTCCAAAGCTCTTTTAAATTCCGATTCTAATACTGGATCCCCTATCTCTTCTAACTCGACTCCTGTTTCTTCTTCTATCACATCAGACAAATCTTCACCCTCCTAGAGACTTTCAATGTATTCTTTCCACCTATCTGCTCTCTCCTCTGCATTTAAAGGTGGAATTCCCGTTGCACTCTTAATGTTACCACCGTTGCTTTTAATGTCACCAAAGGTTGTTTTGACTTTCCTGTGTGCTGAGTCTGTCCTTCAGACAATCATATCTTTTTCGATGTCTTCACATTTTTCCTGCAGCCATTTCGTCTTAGCTTCCCTGCACTTCCTATTTATTTCATTCCTTAGCGACTTGTATTTCTGTATTCCTGATTTTCCCGGAACATGTTTGTACTTGATCCTTTCATCAATCAACTGAAGTATTTCTTCTGTTACCCACGGTTTCTTCGCAGCTACCTTCTTTGTACCTATGTTTTCCTTCCCAACTTCTGTGATGGCCCTTTTTAGAGTTGTCCATTCCTCTTCAACTGTACTGCCTACTGCGTTATTCCCTATTGCTGTATCTATAGCGTTAGAGAACTTCAAACGTATCTCGTCATTTGTTAGTACTTCCGTATTCCACTTCTTTGCGTATTGATTCTTGCAGACTAATGTCTTGAACTTCAGCCTACTCTTCATCACTACTATATAGTTATCTCAGTGTATATCTGCTCCTGGGTACGCCTTACAATCCAGTATCTGATTTCGGAATCTCTGTCTGACCATGATGTAATCTAATTGAAATCTTCCCGTATCTCCCGGCCTTTTCCAAGTATACCTCCTCCTCTTGTGATTCTAGAACAGGGTATTCGCTATTACTAGCTGAAACGTGTTACAGAACTCAATTAGTTTTTCTCCTCTTTCATTCCTTGTCCCAAGCTCATATTCTCCTGTAACCTTTTCTTCTACTCCTTCCCCTACAACTGCATTCCAGTCGCCCATGCCTATTAGATTTTCGTCCCCCTTTACATACTGCATTACCCTTTCAATATCCTCATACAATTTCTCTATCTGTTCATCTTCAGCTTGCGACGTCGGCATGTATACCTGAACTATCGTTGTCGGTGTTGGTCTGCTGTCGATTCTGATTAGAACAACCCGGTTACTGAACTGTTCACAGTAACACACTCTCTGACCTACCTTCCTATTCATAACGAATCCTACACATGTTATACCATTTTCTGCTGCTGTTGATATTACCCGATACTCATCTGACCAGAAATCCTTGTCTTCCTTCCACTTCACTTCACTGACCCCTACTAGATCTAGATTGAGCCTTTGCATTTCCCTTTTCAGATTTTCTAGTTTCCCTACCACGTTCAAGTTTCTGACATTCCACGCCCCAACTCGTAGAACGTTATCCTTTCGTTGATTATTCAATCTTTTTCTCATGGTAATCTCCCGGTTGGCAGTCCCCTCCCGGAGATCCGAATGGGGGACTATTCCGGAATCTTTTGCCAATGGAGAGATCATCATGACACTTCTTCAATTACAGGCCACATGTCCTGTGGATACACGTTACGTGTCTTTAATGCAGTGGTTTCCATTGCCTTCTGCATCCTCATGTCGTTGATCATTGCTGATTCTTCCGCTTTTAGGGGCAATTTCCCACCCCTATTACAAGAGAGTGCCCTGAACCTCTATCCGCTCCTCCGCCCTCTTTGACAAGGCCGTTGGCAGAATGAGGCTGACTTCTTATGCCGGAAGTCTTCGGCCGCCAATGCTGATTTTCTTAGGAGCTGTAATTGTTCGACAAGGTTCTCCTTGTCTACAAGTTTTCGAGCTCTATGGAGCAGAGTCTTCACCAACGAACTGCTATGTGATCGATGGTGACAGCTCATGGCGTGGAGACAGAGATTATTGACTGTAAGGTGTCTGTATACACTGTGAACCTCTCAGCTCTTGCGTTAACTAGCAGATCGCGGAAAGGTAGTTCGCCCCACTTTTTCAAGTTCGGTAGTGAATTAAATATCAGGATGGATAGAAGATTAATGTTCCAGGAACTACTGAAGCTCCCTCGCTCCATGCGGCCACAACATAAACGTGTCAGCCACGTACCGGATTCTAGTGCCCTTGCTTGAAAGTCTTCAATGTATAGGTTCGCCACGATACGCTATAACGGAGTCATCGATACACTGAAGGTTTGCTCATAACCTTTTCCGCCAACAGGAAATACGTCCATGTGTTAGTGGAACGGGCTACCAGAACATTCGACGAGAGATGCAAGGAACTTTAGCGATACAGTCGACCAAAACTACCAAGTGAACGAGCTGCCGCCGCACACCGCCTCCCTCGAATATACACTACTGGCCATTAAAATTGCTACACCATGAAGATGACGTGCTACAGCGCGAATTTTAACCGACAGGAAGAAGATGCTGTGATATGCAAATGATTAGCTTTTCAGAGCATTCACAGAAGGTTGGCGCCGGTGGCGACACCTACAACGTGCCGACATATAGAAAGGTTCCAACCGATTTCTCATACACAAACAGCAGCTGACCGGCGTTTCCTGGTAAAACGTTGTTTTGATGCCTCGTGTATGGAGGAGAAATGCGTACCATCACGTTTCCCACTTTGATAAAGGTCGGATTGTAGCCTAACGCGATTGCGGTTTATCGTATCGCGGCATTGCAAGTTGCGTTGGCCGAAATCCAATGACTGTTAGCAGAATATGGAATCGTTGGGTTCAGGAGGATAATACCGAACGCCGTGCTGGATCCCAACGGCTTCGTATCACTAGCAGTCGAGATGACAGGCATCTTATCCGCATGGCTGTAACGGATAGTGCAGCCACGTCTCGATCCCTGAGTCAACAGATGGGGATGTTTGCAAGACAACAACCAACAGCACCAACACTTCGACGTCATTTGCAGCAGCATGGACTATCAGTTCGGAGACCAAGGCTGCGGTTACCGTTGACGCTACATCATAGACAGGAGCGCTTGCGATGGTGTACTCAACGACGAACCTGAGTGCACGAATGGCGAAACGTAATTTTTCTGATGAATCCCCGGTTCTGTTTACAGCATCATGATGGTCGCATCCGTGTTTGGCTACATAGCGGTGAATGCACAACGGAAGCGTGTATTCGTCATCGCCATACTGGCATATCACCCGGCGTGATGGTATGGGGTGCCATTGGTTACACGTCTCGGTCACCTCTTGTTCGCAATGACGGCACTTTGGACAGTGGACGTTACGTTTCAGATGTGTTACGACCTGTGGCTCTACCCTTCATTCGATCCCTGCGAAACCCTACATCTCACCAGGATAATGCACGACCACATGTTGCAGGTCCTGTACGGGCCTTTCTAAATACAGAAAATATTCGACTGCTGCCCTGGTCAGAACATTCTCCAGATCTCTCACCAATTGAAAACGTCTGGTCAATGGTGGCCGAGCAACTGGCTCGTCACGATATGCCAGTCACTACTCTTGATGAACTGTGGTATCGTGTTGAAGCAGCATGGGCAGCTGTACCTGTACACGCCATCCAAGCTCTGTTTGACTCAATGCCCAGGCGTATCAAGGCTGTTATTGCGGCCAGATGTGGTTGTTCTGGGTACTGATTTCTCAGGATGTATGCACTTAAAATGCGTGAAAATGTAATCGCATATCAGTTCTAGTACCATATATATTTGTCCAATAAATACCAGTTTACCATCTTCGTTTCTTCTTGGTGCAGCAATTTTAATGGCTAGTAGCGTAACTATGAAGTGAAATCCATTGAGACCAGAACGCCAATATTCTGGGACAGCATGATTAAGAAATCTATCGAAATAACTGTGTCAGAAAAACCTCATGGAAGGGGGCGACAGGTTCATTTTATATAATGCTTGGGAATGGCTCTCAATTTATTAAAATCCCATACACCAGAGTAGGAAAACGCTGAAACGGTTCGTGTTTGATTAGTTATGAGTCAAAATGTGCCGGCTGTGGTCGTCACAAGATGCCACGACTTGAGTTCTTGCGCCCGCCTCCCCTGGTCCCGCTGCAGTGCGGCGCCGCGAGCAGCGACGAGTGTTGAGCCGTCTGGTTGCAGTTGCGGCTTACCGGACACATCGCGGGAGTTGTCTGCATGGGGTCTTCAACTTGGAAGGGTCAACTTCGTCTCGCTCACCTTACAGCTCACCATTCGTTACAGCGACACAACTTGTCGACTAGGTCGATATCGGTAACAGTGGCGGCCACCACACTTGTTACTGGTATACTAGTTGGTACCCATGGCCAAGCCTGTTGGTGACTATTAAACTTGTTGAGGCGACTAAACGATTTAGCTGATGTGTCTGTCCAGCCGCTGTGCTGGTTATGGTACGTAAAGAGGGGCCGGTTTTTTCTAACACAAAAATTGTAAGTGGGGATTTTTAGAATTACACTGGCGTCAAAAATTAAAGCAACAAACCGTTATCTCCCCTTCCTGTATCTAATTCGCGATATAATCATACAAACTGCCAACCAGATGTCCGTATGATCTTGTCACGCATGGAAGATGGCGTTCCAGTCAATCGACAACCATGCGAGCAATGATGTCTGGGCACCTATGAAACGAGGTAGTGTTTGCCAGGTAGTCCCTCATCCACAATCGCTGTGTACACAGTCACAGACAGTGCAGTATGGCACTGACTGGTTGCCTACCAGACTCTATGAGGTGGAAGCCATAGAAAGAAAGGAAGCAGGGCAGTCGTAAAGAGGTGTGGCCCGATGCCTTGGTGGTCCGTTGCTTCTCGGATGTGGTGACAGTGTATACAAAGCGAAACTGTATCCCGAAGACTAGGGCAGAGGCGACTACGTGTGATTTCAGATGAGAGGACCGGTATTTGACTGTTAGGGCACGACATTACCGTCTTAGCACTGCACGGCAACTTCCATGTGAGCTCACAGCATCCACTGGAAGTGTCGCATCGAGGCTAACGGCGTGCAGAAGGCTTCGACAAAGTGGCGTTTATTGCCGGAGACCAGCTGTTTGTCTACCTCTGACGCGTATTCACCTGGACGGCCGAACAATGGGCCAATGTTGTTTTCGGAGATGAGTCTCGATTTAGTCTGGAGAGTGATACTCGATGGATTAGCCCGTAGAGGGAACGTGGAACAAGTTTTCAGGACCCAAAAATTGTGGAAAGAGATCGATATCATGGAGGATCGCTAACGGTGTGGACAGGAATTATGTTTACCACTCAAACCCCTATTCACGAGATGGTACGGGTGAAACGACGAGGTTTAACTGCTGTCAGGTATCGTGACGAGATCTAGGAACCTCATGTGCTGTTGCTGCGAGACGCTGTGCGCCCAGACTTCATACTGATGGACGATAATGCTCAACGTTATAGAGCACGGGTAGCTGATGTTTTCTTGGAAGATAATGCGCACCTGGCATGCCCTGCTCGTTCTCCCGATTTGAATCACATAGTGCATGTCTAGGATGCACTAGGGAGATGGCTTGCATCACGTCAGCATCCATCAACCATTCTCCAAGACTGCGAGCAGCTCCGTTATTGCCTCAACATGAGGCTGATGACATCATTCACAGCATGCCCCATCGTTGTCAGGTCTGTATTGTTGCCAGAGGGGGTGACACCCCATGCTGAGCACATTAACCAGTTATCGGAATGCAAATCCGTTAAATTGGAAAAACCGTAGAGCATTTTTGTCTACCCTTACGCACGTTGCAGTTGTTTACATTCTGAAGTCCTTACGTTGTTTCTACATTACTATCACCTGTTAATACTGTTTTTGGAAAAATAAAAGAAGCCTTCCAAAATTTCCGTTTGTTGCTTTAACTTTGGACATCAGTGTACATTATGGAGGTTGCCTTAAATTAATGTCGCACCCACTTCATCCTAGCCCTTCCACTCACGGAGCTGTAAAAGCATCAGCATGAAAGCATGTTGTGGGCGTCGAAAATCGAACTCGGCAATAAACAGCGGCGCCAGACCAGCGATAGATAAGAGTGTGGTTAGAGTCCAGGCAGTGAATACGCATAACACCAAAACTCGCAGCTGCTGAAGAATACGACTAGACCTATCGCCGATATACTGTACATAAAATAGAAATAAATCGGCGTAACGTCCATAAGTACACCATTAATGAGTTGCGAGGAGAAATTCTGAGAGACCTTATCTGCAATCAGCAAATACACCTCTGTACTCAAACAAGATGTTTGTACAGCATGAAGTATTGGACATGCCGATTTGTTTACAACAAGACAGCCAGACATCTTGTCAAACAACTGACTACGCTAGATTCAGTTGCATTGCAACAGATTCTGCACACCATCAAGGAAAACAAATTTTTCGAGTTTCTTTGCCCTTCAAGAAATTGGTTCTTACTATGGTGCACATAGTTACAAATTTTTATCTCCTCCAGGATGTCCATATGACTACCCTTCCCCGGTTTACGCAAAACATTGTACCGTTGTGTGATTACGTGAGAAACGAGGATGGATTTATGTTTTGCGTGTTCTTTGTATCTAAATTTTCTACCTTTCGGGCCGATACAAAACGCTTTGTACTTACACAGCAGATTAAGCATAGTTGCAAACTTTTTGTTGATAATTTTAATATCTCCAAGTAACAGAACTGGTGCGATAGCGGTCTTCAGAGCAATTGTAACAATATATCTGTGGAAAAATACGCGGAGGTTATGTGATAAACTACCCTGAAAGCGAAATGAAACAAATTCTAAGCCTTCTGCAGGATCATCACTATATTTGTTTCCTGAATTTTAAAAATCTTGGCATTTAGGATTGTATACCACATCAACTATGGAGTAATTAATATCATTCCTGGATGCAATATAGCTCAACGTATTTAGTTCTCTACTAATGTAATTAGAATGTGGGCACAGTTTGATGATTCTGCCTAGCATTTCTGAAAGAAGCCTTTTTATATTGTGCTGGATGCCAACAAATAATGACAAATGTTGTAGTAGTCTAATGATAAATACCGAAAGAATTGATCCTCGCAGTGAGAAGCGTGGGCTCTGTCGTAGGTTTGTGGGTAGTGGGTTATGGTGTGGGATTTGTTCAAAGTATTTTCAGTGGGGCAAATGCAGTGGGGAAGCCAGCGGGCGTTCTAGTGAGATCCTGTCCTGGGAATGCAGAATGTGTAGTAGAAATAAGTTGATAGAGGAGCAGGAGTGTATGATCTGTGCCCTTCAGGTGCAGTTACAATACGCAAAGAAGGAAGTAGATAGGTAGAGGAGTGCGAAGCGTGCTGGGGAATGGGAACTGGCAGTTGGCAAGAAGGTAGCTAGGAGGAGGAGGTATTCAGAAAGTTGTACTTTGCTTATAAGCAATAGATTTGATCAACAGTCAGAGCTGAGTGGAGAAGAGCATCTCGAAGCTGTTGGTTTAGGAAATATACAGCAGTCCTCAACAGTCAGTTGCAAAGCCTAACAAAAGAAGACAGTGCTGTTGCTAGGTAGTTCACACGGCAGAGGCGTGAGCCAGCTGTTGCAGAAAGTGTTTGGGGAGTGAGTACCAGGTCACCAGCATTGTAAACCTAGTGCAGGGTTGGCTCAGGTGACCAACAGCATAGGGGAGTTACGTAGGAATTTTACGAAGGAGGATCAGGTAGTGACAGTGAATGGAGCAAGGAATAGTCTTGATAGGGATGGGGAATACGATGAGGGTGGTGACTGGGTTAAGACAGCTACAGAAACTGGTGACAATAATGTGCATTTCGTGCAACTGTTTCAGCGTGTTAATGAGGCTGTTAGGCGTGTTAACACGAAGCTGGAGAAGGCACTGATGACAGAGGACATCGGTCACATAGCAGTCGTGCCAGTTGAATCTATCAGTAAATCGGATTTGACTGGGCGTGGCCCGCACGTCAACAGGCATGGGAAGGGGAGCTGGCAAAGCTTATAGGTGACAGTATACTGGGTGGTGGTAGGATCACTTATGGACAAATTGCTGTGGTAGTTGCTCTGACATTTCTCTCTAGTATAGCTGAAATAATTGCTTAACATTAATAACAAATAGCAATCATTCTCCGAATACGGCGTATCCATCTGATGCGCCATTGACATGTTATCTCCCAAGGAATCCAAGACACTACAAGAACTGCTTCAAGGGACAACATCAACGAGAGTTTCACAGAAAATAGGTAGGAGAGAATTCTAAGCCCCGATGCTTTAAGATAATTCTAGAAAAGGTTAGCTTAACCAGCACAGTCTTAGGTGGAAAGACATGACCCGTTTTCAATATATCACCTCCATCACTTTCTACAGGCTCGTGGCTAAACTGAGTAACTTCTATGGAAGTTTTGTTCTGTGAGGGGATCTTGCAAACCACCCTGGAATTTGTCTTATGCGATCGAAGCAAATCATTGAAAATGAAAATGTAAATGACCGGAGGTCGATTTGATCTGCCGTCCAGTCTACAAACCACTGCACCACCTTGCGTGGTGTGATGATGGGCGTAGCTCTCGCATCATCCATCTACATGGGGTCGCTATCAGCAGCTCCCTGAACAGCCACTCTAGTATATAAACAATCTCGGATGACACTACATGCATGGACCTGTATCTAGCAGGAAGACTTCTCCACCAGTGCCCACAGCCGCATGACACTGACTAAGTTGATGTTGTCAGTTTACTTCCGCACTCCATGTTACTCCTCACTGTGACAACACGCCACTCCAAGCCCCATCGTGGCGCTGAAAGCATTGATATTCCTGTTGCAGGCATGTTTTGTCATGGTGGAAGGCAACATCAGCGCTGGCGCCAAAAGCCAAGTGAGTCAGGTTTATGACTGTGTCGTGAATTAATAATTCACGGCCATATTCTCACTGGGAACTTCATTCTGTTCAGTACTTATTCCTGCTTTTTCTCCAGTCATAATTCTTCTCCTTTCCTATCTGAGTGGCAATGAGGCTGCCGTGGCTGAGTAGCGTCAGCTGACGAGAGTCTCAATGCATTTTAATTGCACAAAAGAATTGAAGTGATAAATTGCCCTGTTGTCAGTTATCCATCACGCGGCAACCGCTTGGCACAAACGCAAGAGATTAAACCACCAAGCATAGTCATCAGAGAGACCATAGCGTCTTACAACCACTGTCATCGTGCCATGTCAGCCACGTCAAAGTGTCCTAAGATCCAATATACTTCATGCATTTTCCCCATTTTAATATAAAGGGCGATTGAAAAGTTTTCGTTTGGGGATGTTACTGCAGCGTATCTGCAACACAGTGCGACTCCGATTCGGGTTTATCACCGACATGTAGGCAAGGACTAGTATGGCATTCGTGTCACTCCAATGTGCATGCAGTTAACCCACAGACAAGAACTATGGCGAAATTATAACCAAATGCATGCAAACATGATTATTTTCTTGGCTGCCGAAAGACAAACACCACTAGACTTCTAACGCACAATGAAGGTTGGTTGGTTGGTTGGTTTTTGGGGAAGGAGACCAGACAGCGTGGTCATCGGTCTCATACGATTAGGGAAGGATGGGGAAGGAAGTCGGCCGTGCCCTTTCAGACGAACCATCCCGGCATTTGCCTGGAGTGATTTAGGGAAATCACGGAAAACCTAAATCAGGATGGCCGGACGCGGGATTGAACCGTCGTCCTACCGAATGCGAGTCCAGTGTCTAACCACTGCGCCACCTCGCTCGGTAACGCACAATGAAGAATGGGTACGGTGCAACATGTCTGTCGAAGACCACCTTTTGCCGGCCGCGGTGGCCATGCGGTTCTAGGCGCTGTAGTCCGGAAAAGCGCGACTGCTACGGTCGTAGGTTCGAATCCTGCCTCGCGCATGGATGTGTGTGATGTCCTTAGGTTAGTTAGGTTTAAGTAGTTCTAAGTTCTAGGGGACTGATGACTTCAGATGTTAAGTCCCATAGTGCTCAGAGCCATTTGAACCATTTGAAGACCACCTTTTGAAATGTTGCAACAACCTCCGTGCTGGTTGGGGTTCGGCAAAAGACGCCAGTCGAACTGGGAGGACAGCGTCATCAATAATGGACAAGTGGGAAACAGTAGAGCAGTGCCCCTATAGACCTGATCTCTTCCCAAGCGATTATCACGCCTTCCGTCCATCAATAAAGGCCTGAAAGGTTCGACGATTACTGTCAGACGAGGATGACTAGCAGTCAGTTAAGGAACTCTTCACGCAGCAGGACATGATGTTTTACCAAACGTGTTTCTTAAACCATGTGCGTCCGTGGGGTGATTGTCTCAAAGCTCACGGCTGTTTTGCCTGTTTGACATTCCGATTCTGGGCTGTACGACCTTCAAACGGAAACATTATAAACGCATCTTATAAACTGACGTTATTCGGATATACTGACCACATCCATGATTAGAAGATTTCGATGATGGGATCACATTCGGGTTGATTCATCACTTTGAAGCCTGGCATCCAGAATAATTTCATAGTTCAAAGAACTTTACTGCAGTTTCAATTTACCACACATTTTGGAGCCCGTTGACAGGCACGATACACCATTTGTGGCATGTTATACAACAGTTCGAGGCAACACGGTACACAGCACGACTCCAACATTAATTCTTTATTCTCCATAGCCCTATCTTTCTTTTTACTATATACTTTCAGAAATTCATTTTTAGATTTCCATCTAAGTCTAGCTTGACTAAATAACTTTTCTTGAACAAGATTTCCTGCAGTTAAGTCAGTGTATGTCACTTTCATTTCTCACCAGGTATCTGCTACGACTCATTTCCTAATTTCGTTTCCTAAGCTGTGAGTATTTTATAAGAAGATTACTTCTTTTTCACAGTTTTCTCTTCTGGGCCACCGGTCTTCTGACTAGTCTGATGAGGACCGCCACGAACTCCTCTTGTGCACCAACATCTTCATCTCAAGGTAGTACTTCCAACCTACGTCCTCGATTATTTGCTAGATGTACTCCAATCTCTGTCTTCCTCTACAGTGTTGGCCCTCTACAGCTCCCTCTATTACCATGGAACTGATGTATTAGTAGATATCCTATCCTCCTGTCCCTTCTCGTTGTCAATATTTTTCACATATCCCTTTCCTCTCCCATTCTGCGCAGAAGCTCCTCATTCCTTACCCTATCGGTCCATCTAATTTTCAACATTCGCCTATAACACATCTCAAATGGTTCGATTCTCTTCTGTTCCGGTTTTCTCACAGTCCATATATCACCACTACACAATGCTGTGCTCCAGCCGTACATTTTCAA
Organism: Schistocerca americana; assembly: GCF_021461395.2. NCBI lineage: Eukaryota > Metazoa > Arthropoda > Insecta > Orthoptera > Acrididae > Schistocerca > Schistocerca americana. The sequence continues at coordinate 498,382,477 of NC_060125.1, forward strand.
AATATTCTTCATCAAATTAAGACCTATGTTTAATACTAGCAAACTTCTCTTGACCAGTAATGTCCTTTTTGCCAGTGCTAGTCTGCTTTTGATATCCTCCTTGCTCCGTCCGCCATTGGTTATTTTGCTGCTAGGTTGTAGAATTCCTTAACTTCATCTACTTCGTGACAGTCAGTCCTGATGTAAAGTTTCTCGCTGTTCTCGTTTCTGCTACTTCTCATTACTTTCGTCTTTCTTCAATTTACTCTCAATCCATATAGAGTACCCATTATATTGTTTATACCATTCACCATACCATGTAATTCTTCTTCCCTTTAACTCTGGATAGAAATGTTATCTTTTATTTCCATCACTGCTTCTTCGATGTACAGATTGAACAGTACGCCAGAGAGACTACATCTGTGTCTTACACTCTTTTTAATCTCAGCTCTTCGTTCTTGCTCGTCCGTTCATACTGTTCCCTCTTGGCTTGTGAACATATTGTGTATTACCCATCCTCCCTTACAGCTTATACCTATCTCTCTCAGAATTTCGAACATCTTGGATGATTTTAGATTGCCGAACTTTTTCCAGGTCGACAAATCCTATTAAAATGTCTTGATTTTTGTTTAGCCTTTCTTCCATTGTCAACCGCATTGTCAGAATTGCCACTGTCGTTCCTTTTCCTTTCATAAAGCGAAGGTGGTCGTCATCTAACACATCCTCAATTTTCTTATACATTCTCATGTATACTTTTTTTGTCAGCAACTTGGATGCATGAGCTGTTGAGCTGACTCTGTGATAATTTTCTAACTTGTCAGCTCTTTCAATCTTCGGAATAGTGTGGATTATATTTTTCCGGAAGTCAGATGGTATGTCGCCAGACTCACAGATTTTACACACCAACGTGAATAGTCATTTTGTTGCCACTTCCCCCAATGATTTTAAAAATTCCGATGGAATGTCATATATTTTTTTCTGTTTTATTTGACCTGTACCACACAAACGGCTTGTAGTCAGATTCCGTACTTATGGATTATCGTCTCTGTTATGTGAGTGGATTCGTGATTTCCTGTCAGAGCGCTCACAATTAGTAGTAACTGACAGAAAGTCAGCGAGTGATTTCTAGCGTTCCCCGAGGTAGTATTAAAGGTCCTCTGGTGTTCCATATCCACTTAATCGATTTAGGAGACAATCTGAGCAACCGTCTTAGGCTGCTTGCAGATGATGCTGTATTTCATCATCTAGTAAAGTCATCAGAAAATTAAAAAAAATGGGGCGAAAATTGGAAATTGACATAAATAGTGGAAATTGTGAGGTCATTTACATGAGTCGAATCCGTCAAAGTTACGTTACAACATAAATCAGTCAAATCTAAATGCGTAAATTCAACTGGATACCTAAGAATTACAACTAGAACAACTTTATCCGTAAAGAAAACACAGAGAATGTGGTGGGGAAGACAAATGAAAGACTACGTTTTACTGGCGTAACACTTAGAAAATGTAAGAAACCTGTTAACGAGACTGCCTACACTACGTTTGTCCGTCCTCTTTTGGTGTGCTGCTGCGCAGTCTGGGATCTTTACCAGATAAGATGAACGGATATCGTAGAGAAAGTTAAAAGAAGAGCAGAACATTTTGTATTATCGCGAAATAGCTTGTAGAGTGTCTCTGACTTGACAGAGGATTTGGGATGGACATAATTAAAACAAAGGCGTTTATAGTTGTGGCGGAATCTTGTCACGAAATTTTAATCACCAACTTTCTTCTACAAACGTGAAAATATTTTGTTGACGCCGACCCAAATATAGAGAAACGAACATCATAAGAATTTGCATGGAAGGATATAGGTGTAAGTTTTCCGGCGCTCTGTTCGAGACTGGAGTAACAGAGAATTATTGTGAAGGCGTTCAATGAATCCTGTAACAGGCTCTTAATTATGATATGTAGAGTATGGATTGGGGCTAAGAAATGAAAGAGGAAGCCGCCTGGTAGAATTTTGCGGAGAGCATAACTTAATCATAGCTAACACTTGGTTTAAGAATCATGAAAGAAGGTTGTGTACATGGAAGAACCCTGGAGATAGTAAAAGGTATCAGATAGATTATATAATGGTAAGACAGAGATTTAGGACCCAGGTTTTGGATTGTAAGAAATTTCCAGAGGCAGATGTGGACTCTGACAACAGTCTATTTGTTATGAACTGTAGATTAAAACTGAAGAAACTGGAAAAAGGTGAGAAGTTAAGGAGATGGGACCTGGACAAACTGAAAAAACCAGAGGTTGTACAGAGTTACAGGGAGAGCATAAGGGAACAATTGACAGGAATGGAGGACAGAAATACAGTAGAAGAAGAATTGGTAGCTTTGAGGAATGAAATGGTGAAGGCAGCATAGGATCAAATATGTAAAAAGACGAGGGCTAGTAGAAACCCTTGGGTAACAGAAGAAATATTGAATTTAATTGATGAAAGGAGAAAATATAAAAATGCAGTAAATGAAGCAGGCAAAAAGAAATACAAACGTCTCAAAAATGAGATCGATAGGAAGTGCAAAATGACTAAGCAGGGATGGCTAGAGGACAAATGTAAGGATGTAAAGGCTTATCTTACTACGGGAAAGATAGATACTGCCTACAGGAAAATTAAAGAGACCTTTGGAGAAAGGAGAACCACTTGCATGAATATCAAGAGCTTTGATGGAAACCCAGTTCTAAGCAAAGAAGGGAAAGCAGAAAAGTTGGAAGGAGTATATAGAGGGTCTATACAAGGGCGATGTACTTGAGGACAACAATATGGAAATGGAAGAGGATGTAGATGAAGATGAAATGGGAGATATGATACTGCGTGAAGAGTTTGACAGAGCACTGAAAGACCTGAGTCGAAACAAGGCCCCTGGAGTAGACAACATTCCATTAGAACGACTGACAGCCTTGGGAGAGCCAGTCCTGACAAAACTCTACCATCTGGTGAGCAAGATGTACGAGACAGGCGAAATACCCTCAGACTTCAAAAAGAATATAATAATTCAAATCCCAAAGAAACCAGGTGTTGACAGACGTGAAAATTACCGAATTATCAGTTTAATAAGTCACAGCTGCAAAATACTAACGTGGATTCTTTACAGACGAATAGAAAAACTGATAGAGGCCGACCTCGGGGGAAATCGGTTTGGATTCCGTAGAAATGTTGGAACACGATAGGCAATACTGACCTTACGACTTACCTTAGAAGAAAGATTAAGGAAAGGCAAATCTACGTTTCTAGCATTTGTAGACTTAGAGAAAGCTTTTGTCAATGTTGATTGGAATACTCTCTTTCAAATTCTGAAGGTGGCAGGGGCAAAATACAGGGAGCGAAAGGCTGTTTACAATTTGTACAGAAGGCGGATGGCAGTTATAAGGGTCGAGGGGTATGAAAGGGATGCAGTGGTTGGGAAGGGAGTGAGACAGGATTGTAGCCTGTCCCCGATGTTCTTCAATCTGTATATTGAGCTAGCAATAAAGGAAACAAAAGAAAACTTTGGAGTAGGTATTAAAATCCATGGAGAAGAAATAAAAACTTTGCGGTTCGCCGATGACATTGTAATTCTGTTAGAGACAGCAAAGGACTTGGAAGAGCAGTTGAATGCAATGGACAGTGTCTTGAAAGGAGGGTATAAGATGGACATCAACATAAGCAAAACGAGAATAATGGAATGTAGTCGAATTAAGTCGGGTGATGCTTAGGGAATTAGATTAGAAAATGAGACACTTAAAGTAGTAAAGGAGTTTTGCTATTTGGGGAGCAAAATAACTGATGATGGTCGAAGTAGAGAGGATATAAAATGTAGACTGGCAATAGCAAGGAAAGCCTTTCCGAAGAAGAAAAATTTCTTAACATCGAGTACAGATTTAAATGTCAGGAAGTCGTTTCTGGAAGTATTTGTATGGAGTGTAGCCATGTATGGAAGTGAAACGTGGACGATAAATAGTTTAGACAAGAAGAGAATAGAAGCTTTCGAAATGTGGTGCTACAGAAGAATGCTGAAGATGAGATGGGTAGATCACATAACTAATGAGGAGGTATTGAATAGAATTGGGGAGAAGAGAATCTTGTGGCACAACTTGACTAGAAGAAGGGATCGGTTGGTAGGACATGTTCTGAGACATCGACGGATCACCAGTTTAGTATTGGAGGGCAGCGTTGAGGGTAAAAATCGTAGAGGGAGACCAACAGATGAATGCAATAAGGAGATTCAGAAGGATGTAGACTGCAGTAGGTACTGGGAGATGAAGAAGCTTGCACAGGATAGAGTGGCATGGAGAGCTGCATCAAACCAGTCTCAGGACTGAAGACCACAACAACTACAATTGAGTATCCCTGTAGATGTGGATGTAGATGTAGATGTAGATGGAGTCTTCAAATGGCTCTGAGCACTATGGGACTTAACATCTGAGGTCATCAGTCACCTAACACTCAGAACTACGTAAACCTAACCAAGCTAAGGACATCACACACATCCGTGCCTGAGGCAGGATTCCATCCTGCGACCGTAGCAGTCGCGCGGTTCCGGACTGACGCGCGTAGAACCGCTCGGCCACCCTGATCGGCATGAAGTCTTCCAAAGCTATTTTAAATTTTTATTCTAAAACTGCAAATCCTGTCTGCTACATATCTTCTTCTCTCACATCACACGAGGTTTCCCCCTCAGTGTGCTCTTTCCACATATCTGCTCTCTCCTCTGCATTTAACAGTGAAATTCCCATTACACGTTTAATGTTATAATCATTTTAATTTTGCCGAAGGTTGTTTTGCTTTTCTATACGCCGGATCAGTTCTCCCGACAATCATTTCTTTTACGATTTCATCACATTTTTCATGCAGCCATTTCATCTGCTTTCTCTGCACATCCTATTTATTTCATTCCTACGTGAATTTTATTTCTGTATTCCTGAACTTTCCTGAACGTTTTCATACTTCCTTCTTTCATCGATGAACTGAAGTATTTCTTCCGTTACCCACGGTTTCTCCGTAGGCATCTTCTTTGTACGGATGGTTTTCTATCCAACTTTTATGACTGCCCTTTTGCGAGACGTCCATCTCTCTTCAGCTGATCTGTCTACTGAGCTATTCCTTTCGCAGTGTCTATAGCCTTAGAGAACTTCATGCATATCTCTTCATTCCTTAGCATTTCCGTACCCCACTTCTTTGTAGATTGATTCCTGCTGACTAGTGTCATGAACTACAGCCCACTCTTCATCACTACTAAATTGTGATCTTAGCCTACACATGCTCCTGCATGCGCTTTACAATCCAATATCTGATTTTGGAATCTTTGTCTTACTATGACGCAATCTAACTAGAATTTTCCCTTGTCTCCCATACTTTTCTAAGTATACCTCATCCTCTTATGATTCTTGAACTTTCTTTATTACTAGATGAAAAAAATATTGCAGGCGCAATTAATGTCTCTCTTCTTTCTGTCACAGTAATTGTCCTTAATTTTTGTAACTTTTAATCAGAAGACTCCGACACATTGTTCTAGCATAAAACACGTACGTTTTATAATTGAGCAGCTTCGATCTATCTACAGCCCAGCAGAATATAAAACAGATAGACGAATAGATAGTTACCCATGAAATTCAGGTTTATTGAACCTCATGTAATTTCATTGAAAATTCAGCGTGGAAAAACTCATTTGTGTCCCAGTCTCCAATTCCCAATTTAACAGCTAATTCAGTTACGCTAGGGCAGATGGAATTAATTTTACATAATATTATTGCGTTTCGTGCAATGTAACGGGCTGTGGATCGCACAAACAGGTTTCTGAGAGACGTTTTTAAATAACATGTTATTGTTTGTGTGAGATAGAGAATAACTGCGAAGCCAGAAACGCTCGTTGGCTACTCATAAAAATATGTGCACACATACATGACTGAAAGAGTACGAACTCGCAAAATCGGGAGATAAGAGAGTCTTTCTTATAAATCCTCCTCACTTGCAATGGCAGGGACAACGGTATATAATTGTACGTTAGTATTTGTTCATCTGTCATTATAATTCTACCTTGCCGGAAAAAATCTCAGCACCAAAAATAAGTAACGCAGAATAATGAAATTCCGGGAATACATTTGTCTAGGTAACATATTAAAGTTATGAACATTGCATGATTATAGGCTAATGTAAGCGTGGGATAATCCACTGCAAACGTGAAATGCTGGTACATTAATAACCGGTGTGACCGCCAGAATGTTGAATGCAAGCTTGCATACGTGCATGCGTTGCGTTGTTCAGGTACCGGATGCTGGTTTGTGGGATGGAGGTCCACGGCATTGCATGGGATAACCGCGACAGTGCTCTTGGTGTCATACGAAATCACACCCCAGACTATAGTCCAGGTGTAGATCCAGTGTGTCTAGCAGGCAGACCGATTGGCTACAGGCCCTCAACTGGCCTTCTTCTAACGAACACACGGCCGTCACTGGCAGCGAGGCAGATCCAGCGTTCATAACAAGACACAACAGACCATGCCCTCCAGTGACCTCTCGACACCACTTATTCGCAAATGACTTTAGTGTGCGGTGAGTGGAATGTATGCTGCGAGGCGTCTGGATCGGAGCTGTCCTTGAAGTAACCGATTTGTAACACTCCATTGTGTCGTAGTGGTGCCAACTGCTGTAGAGCCATGTGCCGAACATGATACTCTTCCCACTCGGTAGCCGTCAGGGTGCCAGTCTTCTTGCGACGGCACATTCTCATGACCACCGCTGGCAGCAATCATACATGGTGGTCCATTGATCGTAACCGGGCCAAATATCTCAAGAAATAAGCGTCAAACGAAAAACCTACAAAGAACGAAACTTGTCTGGCTTGAAGGGGGAAACCAGATGGTGCTTTGGTTGGCCCGCTAGATGGCGCTGCCAAAGGTCAAACGAATATCAACTATGTTTTTTTTTTAATAGGAACCCCCATTTTTATTACATATTCGTGTAGTACGTAAAGAAATATGAATGTTTTAGTTAGACCACTTTTTTCGCTTTGTGATAGGTGGCTTTGTAATAGTCAGAAACGTATAGCTCACAATTTTAGACGAACAGTTGGTAATAGGTAGGTGTTTTAAATTAAAATACAGAACGTAGGTCCCTTTTAACTTTTCATTTCGGTTGTTCCAATGTGATACATGTACCTTTGTAAACTTATCATTTCTGAGACCGCATGCTGTTACATCGTGCTTACTTGTAAATACCACATTAATGCAATAAATATTCAAAATGATGTCCGTTCAACCTCATTGCATTTGGCAACACGTAGTTCGCCTTCCGTAATGTTCGCACATGCATTGTCAGTGCTCTGACGCATGTTGTCAGGCGTTGTTGGTGGATCACCATTGCAAATATCCTTCAACTTTCCCGACAGAAAGAAATCCGGGGACGTCAGATCCGGTGAACGTGCGGGCCATGGTATGGTGCTTCGACGACCAATCCAACTGTCATGAAATATGCTATTCAATTACGCTTCAACTGCACGCGAGCTATGTGCCGGACATCCATCGTGTTGGAAGTACATCGCCATTCTGTCATGCAGTGAAACATCTTGTAGTAACATCGGTAGAACAATGCATAGGAACTGAGCACACATTGCACCATTTAGATTGCCATCTATAAAATGGTGGTCAATTATCCTTCCTCCCATAATGCCGCACCATACATTAACCCGCCAAGATCGCTGATCTTCCACTTGTCGGAGCCATCGTGGATTTTCCGTTGCCTAATGGCGCATATTATGCGGGTTTACGTTACCGCTGTTGGTAAATGACCATTCGTCGCTAAATAGAACGCGTGCAAAAAATCTGTCACTGTCCGGTAATTTCTCTTGTGCCCAGTGGCAGAACTGTACACGACGTTCGAAGTCGTCGCCATGCAATTCGTGGTGCATAGAAATATGGTACGGGTGCAATCGATGTTGATATAGTATTCTGAACACCGACGTTTTTGAGATTCACGATTCTCGCGCAGTTTGTCTGCTACTGATGTGCGGATTAGCTGCGACTGTAGCTAAAACAGTTACTTGCGTATCATCATTTGTTGCAGGTCGCAGTCGACGTTTCACATGTGGCTGAAAATTCAGGTTTCCTTAAATAACGTAACTATCCGGCGAACGGTCCGGAATCTTGGATGATGTTGTCCAGGATATCGAGCCGCATAGACAGCCCACTCCCGTTGGGCATTTTGATCACAATAGTCATACATCAACACCATATTGACCCTTTCTGTAATTGGTAAACAGTCCATTTTACCACTGGTAATGTATCACGAAGCAAATACCGTCCGCACTGGCGGAATGTTACGTCATACCACGTACTTATGCGTTTGTGACTATTACAGCGCCATCTATCACAAAGCGAAAAAAGTAGTCCAACTAAAACATTCATATTTCTTTACGTACTACACGAATATGTAATAAAAAATGGGAGTTCCTATTTTAAAAAAACGCAGTTGATATCCGTCTGACCTATGGCAGCACCATCTAGCGGGCCAACCAAAGCGCATCTGGTTTCCCCCTTCAAGCTAGACGAGTTTCGTCCCTTGTAGTTTTCTCGTTTGACGCTTCCTTTGTGAGATACTTGGCCCCGCCACTATCAATGGGCTACCCTGTATACAGTGGCTACATGTACAGTGGCTACATGCACAGTCTTTTGGCTATATCGCAGAAGGAACATCCAGATTCTCATAGCCCTATTACACGGCCTTGCACAAGGTGTTGATACCGATGTCTTTGTCACCTTAAAGGCATTCCTGAGTAACATCAACTCACCACGTCCAATCTCAATGGTAAGTAACCTTCACGGCCGTTACTGCGTGTATTTAATGCAGGCGTGATTTATAGCCCCATAGTGGCGCTACTTGCGCCATTGTTATGCGACTTGCGCGAAGTCTGAATTGATACCATCTTTGAGATGTAGAAACACGTCTACCAACATTCATTTATGTTGCACTACTCCTTCTTGGTGGTAAGACCTCTTTTTCTCAGGAACGAGTAGTGGTACTGACTCAAACGTTTCTTATGGTTCTAAGGTCTACGGTTCCTTGGCGGTGTAAAAAATGCAGGCTTCTAAGTCAATGCAGTCAAACGTTACACCAATTTATATCACATATATCGGTGTTTCCAAACTCAGTTATCAAGACCTAGGCAGTATTACCAGCTGACGTAAAAGCATAAAATTTGGGGAGAACCACAATATAGGTAAAGGAAGACATCCGAAAACTGCTAACTTGCAATTGCATTACATACATTCTCAGACAAAAACTAACGAACCACAAAGGAATTGTCCGAAAGCGACGGAAATCGGTAGATATAACGAACAAGTACAGACAAACAAATTACAATTTCAGAATAACTGGATGATTCACTCAAGAGAAAGAACTTCACAAACTGAGCGAGTCAATAATGCATTGGTCTGCCTCTAGCCTTTATGCAAGCCGTTATTCGGCTAGGCATTGATTGACAGAGTTTTTGTATGTACTCCTGAGGGATATCGTGCCAAATTCTATCCAATTGCCAGTAGATAGCCGAAATTCAAAACTGGTTCGGGAGCCTAGGCTTAATACTCCACACGATTTCAATTGGAGGGAGATCTTTTCGGGCAACGTAGAGCTTGGAAAGCACGAAGGCAAGCAGTAGAAACTCTTGTCATGTGTAGGCTTGCATTATCTTGCTGAAATGTAAGCCCAGAATGGCTTGCCATGAAAGACAGTCAAATGGAGAGTAGGATATCGTCGACGTACCACTGTGATGTAAGGTGCTGCTGATGCGAACTAAAGAATCCCACTATGAAAAGAAGTGGCACCCCGATCACGTTCCCTGATTGTCAGGCATTACAACGTGCTACCGTGAGCTTGATGTACCACCGCTGTCAGGGGCGTCTTCAAACACGTCTTCGGCATGGAACCTCCCTGACTGGAGGAGAACTGTTTTTCGTAAGGCCAGCGAAAACATGTCTGGAGACAGGCCGCGGTGGGATACCATACACGCCGGACAGCAATGGGATACCAACCTCACTGTCGCCCGCCATACAGACTGACAAACGAGAGTTATGGACTGCAGAGTCGTTTCTAATCATAACAGGACCAACGTTTTGTGATTCATGGCACCCCTACAGCTCTGTGGCAACGTGGGCGATATTCTACACCCCATTTGGTTGCCCTTCATAGCAAACCATCCTGGCACTACATTTCAGCAAGATAAAACCTGTCCACACATGAAGAGATTCTCTACTGCTTTCCTTCGTGTTTGCCAAACGCTACCTTGGTCAACAAGGTCGCCGGATCTCTCCCCAATTGAAAGCATTTGGAACATTATGGACAAGGCCCTGCAATCAGATCGGGATTTTGACGAGCTAATGCGGCAATTCAACAGAATTTGGCACAATACCTCTCAGGAGGACAGCCAGCAACTATTTCAATACAGTATCGAGTAACTGCATGCATAAGGGCCGGAGTTGACCAACTCGTTATTGGCTTTCTAAAACTGTGTAACTCTCTCTCTCTTGGATTAATCATGCAATTTTTCTGCAGTTACAGTCGTTTATGTGTCTGCACATGTACAGCATCTCTATCGATTTCCGTCATATTCGGACAGTTCATTCATGGTGCGTCTTTTTCTCCTTTGGAGTGTACCTTTATTTACTGTTTGTTGTCAATTTGTTTGTCCGGTTGTTAAGACCACTTTTTTCTCAGTTACGGATAGAGATATCAAGCTGAAACTGATATCAAATACTAAGGTCTCCAGTCCTTTGGTGGTGTAAATACTTACAGTATCTAAGTCAATGCAAGCAAAAGATTCAGTCAATTATGTCACACAGTTTGAAACTCGCAGTCTCATTAAAAATTAATATATGAATAGCTACAAAAATGCCAATCCTAGTGATATACCGGTAAAGCGCGTGTCTGGAAAGCGAGAGGCCGTCGGACTTAAGCACGGTAGGATCACGGATATTTCAGCCTTAGTTCCAACATAGTGTACACCTCTCAACGAAGTGAGAAGTCGTCAGAAACGTGTTTCGTATTCCACATTAAACTTTAGATTCCCTTTGTCCGGTCAGATATCTGGGGTAGGTTACGCCCGCGCAAGTCGCCATAGGGCGTCCAAAGAAAGACCTGCCCCAGCCTACTGAGCCATACAAAATTATTGTTATCTACACACATAACTAAGTTTTTACGGAAACCACAGAGCGCGAGTCCTACTCGCAATTTTCCGATATTTTTTTATAGTGTCGTATGAGCTGCTATTATCCTACAGTAGCAAATTTGAAGTTATTTACACGAGGAACGTTCTCATCCCATTTTCCTCTAGCTGTTAATTCTTTTCCGAAATAGCAGCCACCCGCCGGATCACAACATTCACTGGAGCAGCTGCTGGCAGCAGGCTGGTAATAGGGATAGGAAAAAAAATGACCTGTTAAAACTGGTAGCGGTGTTTCAGTTAGGAATAACCGGTGTTTTTCGGTAATTGTATGATCTCGGTTATAACAGGTGTAATAACCGAGTAACAAACCGAAGTATCCATTAGCTATAGCATCACTGCTAAAATTTTTCGTTTTTAAATAAACCTTTTTTTTAAAAATGGCATTTTTTGTTCATAAAATTTGCATTGAGTTGAAATATTGCGTTATTATAGGAATGGTAAAAGTGATCAGTGCTATTTTAATAACAAATCTGACAGAAACGAACAACAACCGCATGGTATAAAAACTGGTGCAATATTGCTCCTTTGCCGTGCGTCGTGGCTGTACGAATGCATGTGCAGTTAGCAACTCTTGCCGCCCACTTCGTCTATAGCGTCGTTTCTCTGTGTCGTATCTGGACACCCGTTGAACAGCTGAATGTTACCACCCCCAACCTGTAAAAATTTTTACAAAGTGACGTAACAATTAAGTACAATGATTCATTTGCTTTAAAAGATGAAAGATTTGTCTGCCGTTTCTATGAAACAATGAAAGAGGAAGCAAATTGTGGTAACACTAATAAATTAAAACCTTTTCGTTCGTAGTACCCTATAAACGCAGAAAGTGGCTGTTCTGCTGTCTGTGTCTAAATAATATGCCTTTATCTGCTTGTAGTCCTCGGAAACCGACAAATTAACACGTAAAACAGAGTTGTTGAACGTCAGTTTTCACCCTTTATCATTCGTAACGTTTAAATAGTGGTATGATCCACGATTACAACATGATTTTTGAGCGTAGTTTCAAAAACTTGAATGAACAGAGAAACCAAGTACGGTAAGAAGCCACCAACAAGGAAAGCCATTTACCACTGGCAAAACAAATTCCTTGAAAACGGGTGAGAATACGGGAAGCGACTGCCACAGTCGACGATGCCATGCTAGGGCGGGAATGGCAAGAACTCAATTACATTATTGACGTCTTCCGGGTCACTCATCGTTCACAAATCGAATGTTTGTAAAAAAACTTCCAGAGTTTCTCTTCACAAGGCAATATGTATGACATCTGTACAATGTTTAATTCTTGTGCAATAAATAACTGAAAGTCTTCCCAGACTTTATGTGCACCCTGTGTATATATTCTCTATTGATTCAAGTATGTATACGTGGGAAGCAGCAGAAGCTGGACATATTACATATTCTTCTACTGCATATTTAATTTAATATTTTGATTGTATGTATCTCGAAACTGAGAAAGTCAAAGTTTTTCAACCTTAGTGCGATTTCTACGTTTATTACACGAAGTAGTAGGATTAAGAAAATGGAAAATTATTTATTTCATGTTCCTTTTATTTCGAACGGCTTTAACAGTTAGTTTAAAATAGCTCAGAAGAAAATGCGACGTAACCGAAAACGGTTTGTTTCAGCGACAACCGTCATCCCTAGCTGGTAATCGTCACTTTTGTTTCCTTATAAGCCGTTTTTAGCTTCGAAGCGTAGCACAGACCTGTCGCGAGGAAAATATTATTTATATCAATATGACAAACAGCCAAAGTTGCCACTTTGCCTGTTTGTTAAATTGAAATAATATCACAAGTTGCTGACCCAGCGTGCTGGAAATCCATAAAAATATTAATTATTCCTCTCACTAGTCCACATTAACCTAAAGTCTGAACACAATTCTTTGACCAACAAAGCTGAGGGGCGATTGTTACTGTCATGTCAGAAGCTAAGCTAAACGGATAAATCAACAAGATGAAAAAGTTTCTTACATATTTATCATCATCATCATCATCATTTAAGACTGATTATGCCTTTCAGCGTTCAATCTGGAGCATAGACCCCCTTATAAAATTCCTCCATGATCCCCTATTCAGTGCTAACATTGGTGCCTCTTCTGATGTTAAGCCTTTTACTTCAAAATCATTCTTAACCGAATCCAGGTATCTTCTCCTTGGTCTGCCCCTACTCCTCCTACCCTCTACTGCTGAACCCTTGAGTCTTTTGGGTAACCTTGCTTCTCTCATGCGTGTTACATGACCCCACCATCCAAGCCTGTTCGCCCTGACTGCTACATCTATAGAGTTCATTCCCAGTTTTTCTTTGATTTCCTCATTGTGGACACCCTCCTGCCATTGTTCCCATCTACTAGTACCTGCAATCATCCTAGCTAATTTCATATCCGTAACCTCAACCTTGTTGATAAGGTAACCTGAATCCACCCAGCTTTCGCTCCCATACAACAAAGTTGGTCGAAAGATTGAACGGTGCACAGATAACTTAGTCTTGGTACTGACTTCTTTCTTGCAGAAGAAAGTAGATCGTAGCTGAGCACTCACTGCACTAGCTTTGCTACACCTCGCTTCCAGTTCTTTCACTATGTTGCCATCCTGTGAGAATATGCATCCTAAGTACTTGAAACCGTCCACCTGTTCTAACTTTGTTCCTCCTATTTGGCACTCAGTCCGTTTATATCTCTTTCCCACTGGCATTACTTTCGTTTTGGAGATGCTAATCTTCATACCATAGTCCTTACATTTCTGATCTAGCTCTGAAATATTACTTTGCAAACTTTCAATCGAATCTGCCATCACAACTAAGTCATCTGCATATGTAAGACTGCTTATTTTGTGTTCACATATCTTAATCTCACCCAGCCAATCTATTGTTTTCAACATATGATCCGTAAATAATACGTATTTATCTGGTGAGATATTAGAAGAACTGTAATTATCTGTGCTTCAACAGTAAATTACAACAGCGTCAAATTAAGGAACAAGTAACTGAGGTAGCTAGGTCTATTGTTTCAATTTATAGTAGTAACAGCTATGTATAGCCGGAAAATCCACTTGCGTATTACATCTGCATTACAATGTGTTAGGCAAGATGATGACAAGAAACTCCCTACCTGCTCTGAATTTGTTCCCTGCAAAATTCTTTGGACGCAATTCGAACTGGGGCCAGGGTCTGTAATGCTAGATCAGTTACACCGATTATAGCAAACTGTTTAAAATATCTTTTCTGACTGATGTATTCTTACCAAACATGGTAGCTTAAATAAGTAATTGTCGATATGAATAATAGTGTGTGTAGTCTCCACAACGGCAACGTAAGCAGCGGTAGCTCCGACCGTGTGCTGAGACCGTCCTTCGCAGGAAAATGTCAATTATCTCCTACCGGCTGCTAGCACCCACACATAGTGGCGAGTTTACGCACCTCCCAACCACCAGCCTCCGTCTTATCACAAAGGCCGCACTCTTGGGTGAAAAACCTAAGTTTTAGCATATAGTTGCAATTTATTTATTTTGCCTACTGGCTACCAGTTGGCCTACACAGACCAATCTCAAGCCATCCTAAGAGCAAAAAATTAAATTAAATTGCAAGAGAAATTTCAAAAATATTATTCACTATGACGTCAAACGTATGGTGTACAAGGGGTTTGGAAATATCCGTTACAAATTTCTAGGACTTGTGGAGGGAGTGAGCATATAATATTTTGAATAGGAACCCATGTTCATAAAAGTGCCGTTTCCGTTCTACGAAGGTTTCAATTCAGATGTGTAGTATGTCCACGTCTACTGAGGGAAAGAGAAAAGTCTCATAGTTGTTAGTCCTGGTATGTAATAGTGTAGACAGAATGACGTCTACTATTTCAGATGGCCAGGCGTTTTCACTTACTGTTTATTTACGAGACTCCTGTAACGACAGAGGAAGATTTGCGGGCACGAGTTCTCCCGCCGCACTAGAAACTAAAGAGACACCAGGTGGGGTGGGAAATGAGCGTCAAAGCATGCTTTGTTGGTGCAATGTCTGTAACAAAGTGGTCGACACTTCGAGCCACTGTTGTAATACATCAGTACTGTTTTGTATTTATAGTACGCTGGGTTCTTCTTTCTTTTGGAATAATTTAAAGACGTAAAGTATAAATGTTAACACAAACAAATGTGCCTCCGGATAAATAGAGTTTCATTACGTCTACTTTCGAATTGTTACCTAATAATTGTACTGTGCCACGCCTAATTCAATTCCTCAGACACAAATGGATGAGTTAAACATATGAATTAAAACAGTCGCAGAACGGAAACGGTACATTTCCAGACATGGGATCCTATTCAAAATATTGTGTAGTTACGCCTCACCACAACTCACAGAAGTTTGTAACGGGAATTTCTGTACATTCTGTGTAGTGTAACCTTGGGTTGCGTAGGTAGCACGCAGTCATAACCCTCGATTCTCCAGTAACTGTGTCAGATACTAAAAGTAAAGGTCAATGTTCTTTAAACAGATGTAGATTGCGACCAGCAGTAATAACAGTGCATCCTTACGTACAGAACTTTTTATCTTTTTCCTCTTAAAAAACCTACAATGTAAATATATGTGAAAATAGCACAAACGTTGAAACTAAGCAATTGTAAGTTGCTCTCTGTATTTGTTTCTGTCTGTAATTTAGTCCATCTTTACATAACCATTTATGAACTGAACTGTAACTGATCTGAATGCAGGTTGAATTTGTGTTAAATCCGCCCTAATTAAAATTTCAACTTACCTGGCGTCTTGACGAGATTGTTGCTGATTTCTCGAAAGTCCAGTAGCAAACAGAAAGCAGGCAGCGGCTAAGCTACATTTTTTGTGACTAATTAAATATTCAAATTGTCGCATGTGGTAATGCGTAATCATAAACAGTGGTTTGGGAAGAGTCACTATTCCTATGAAATGATATGCCAAGTCAACGATTTTAGAATGAGATATATATTCAAAAAGTCTAAGTAATAATTCGCTTGATCTTTATACATAACTCTGGTCTGAGCGATGCTGCACTTAACAAAGCGAACAATGATTTAAAAACGGTACAAAGTTAACAGAGAATTTCTATAAAAAATCAGACAGTTTCATAAGTTAATATGCAAATTCATGAGTCAGAGAAGTGGTGTGGTCTTTCTCTCAAATCTGAGCAAGTTAACTGTCTGACAATAATCATTCCTAAATGTAAAATGCTGCAGTCCTATCTCGAACTTCCTATCTTCAGGAGTAATACCATTAAAAATTTATATTCCTTTCATTTTTCAATGTAATACTCATCTTTGCTGTCCTTTCTTCACCTAACAGATACAATCACAAGTCCATTCAGCCGTGTTAAATCCATCACTTACCACACTTCACCTAAAAATGTATCAGACTGCGCAGAGGCAAAGACTGTGCGAAAAAAAGATTATGTCAATACAGGGTGATCCAAAAAGAAACAACAGATTTTATTTGTTTATTACAGACAAACTGTGAAATAAAGAAAAACATTTCATATGTAATTGGTTACAGGAAGGTTTAAAGTTTTATGTTAGCACAGAAAGTAAACATGAGCATCCTGTGTTTCTCGGGAAACATCTAAATGGTACTCCATTTCATTCCACAGGCAAATGAACAGGTCCTGTTTTTGAATCGACATTTTCAGCACTTTGATTTCTCAGATCTTTTAGAGTAGCTACTGTCTTTTATATACCAGCAGAGAAAAAAACGCGACCTGTGGGGCCAAAAGGATTTTGTTGTCCATCTCTTTCAATCAACCGTTGTGAGATAGTGTTTATAAGATAAAGCCACACCTCAAGGTAAAAATGAGGCAGGGCAGCGTCATGCATAAAAATGAAATTATTGTAGTCCTCGTGAAGTGGAGGAAACAACCAATTTTGCAGCATGTCCAGCTATGACATTCCCGTCACAGTTTCCTTCAGATAAAAGGGTCCATAAACCTTGTGTACAGAAAGGGCACAAAACACATTCCGTTTCGGAGAATCTCTTTCATGTTCGAGGATGCAGCCGGGTTTTAGTGACCCTCAAATTCTTACATCATGGCCGCTTATTGAATCCGACAGATGAAACCTCAGTTCATTCTAAAAGATGAGTCCTTTGGAAAAAGTGTCCTCTGCCATATCCTTGAGGACTGAAATGCAGCCTTCTGTTGTGGTTGCCAGGACACAACTGCTGCAATAACTGCAGGTTTTAAGGCTTCATATGCAGGTGTCGTTTCAGAACTCACCACTTCATTGTTCCAGGAAGTTGAACCTCCTGCCTACCCGTCTTGTGGACTTCCGGTGACTCCGTGTGAACGCATCTCCGATACATTCGACATATTCATCAGACGTACATGGCCGACCAGAACTCTTCCCTTTGCATGTGTAACTAGCTTTCAGGAACAATATGCTAGACAGAAATCTGTGAAGAAACAGCTTCTTGCTGAAGTGAAGGCGGAATGCCAGTTGCATTTGGAGACTGGATTGACTTCGGGTGAATTAAAAACATACAAAATGATTTCTTTTGCCGTGTAGTCGCCATGTTGTTACAAGTGTAGTCGCCATGTTGTTACAAACAAACAACAGAGTATCTGCATCAAAACTTTGAAGCTTTCTCTCTCCAGTTATATCTGCAGTGTGTTCCTATATTTTACAGTTTGTCTGTGAGAAAGAATTAGAATTTTTTTTTTTTTATCGTCCTGCATTTTAGAAAGTTGCTTGTTTCAGAATAATACAAAAATTTAGTACCTATTATCTGCTGTCTAAAATAAATTATTTAACTTTTATAGAAATAAATATAATCGTGTAAATATAAGTGCTATATATACAGTACATAAACAAATACAATAAGTACAATATTGTGAGAGTTTACATAATATAAAAAAGTATCTGTCTCAGTTTGTGTCTCACGTTTTCTACTAATGATGGGCTTCTTGACTGACCTTAGAGACACTCGGCCCACTTCTTCGTTGTGTGCTGCGTAAGACTCTTCAGGAGTCACTGAGGAAAAGAAAGTCAGTCTGGACGTTCTTCGTTCATGATAAATTAAACTCACATAGAATGTATACACGCAAGACATTTTGTTGTAACAAAAGCATACAAGCTGCTAAAAACTTTTGTTTTTATTATCCCGCAATAAGTGTCAACCTTGAGGTCATCATCCGGCACAACCTGGTTACAACAGACAAAAGAGCATACTGCAAAAGAACAAATTGCAATACAATATGGAACTAATGTACTGAACATACAGATTGCAGTGGTGCTAACCATGTCCTAAATTTCTAGATGTCTAGCCTATAAATAGACTGACCTGCCTTCCAAGTACGTTGTGTTTCTAACTTGATGCTGTAGTATCATAGGCCAGGTACATTGTGACTAAATTCGAAATGTAGCTATTGTTGACGACTACTACTTTTTTCATTTGCATATCATACGTGTATTCATAGCCGTAAATATATTCACAGTGACAAATAATTATAGATCACATGTTATTCACCATGAAATTTTTTTAAAAATAAGTGCTGCATAAGCTAACCGTTTCTCACACCGCCTTTTCTTAATATTGTGTCCTGGTTCTGCCACGTGGTGATATCAAGATTTAAAATTGTTGCAGAGTAATTAAAATAAAAAATTTTGAGAGCTTGCGTGATTGTCGTGGCAAATTGTCTTCTGCGAAAGCTGTGAGGTATGATTTTAGAAAGATTTTACAAACAAGCAAGACTTGAGAGACCATGACAGCTCTTTCGCACGAGGAATGAACTCTGGCGCCGGAAGTAACTGAAGCTGGTCGACGGTAGCGACGCTGCCAAACGAGAGAGACGAAGCTTCTGCAAAGTTGTTCCGCTTTTTTGTGTGGTTCCAGACGCCGGCCCTTTATTGAGGAGATGGTGCACAAGGAATATTCTACATGTATGAGACAGTCCAGAAGCGAAAATGTCCTCAACTGCAATCTGCAGATGCAGTCGTGATCTGAATCTCTTAATTGTAAATGGTAAACGCAAGGCTTCACTAAGTGCAACTGTAACGTAACGTATTTTGAGGTGCAGTGTGGGTACACGTGTGAGACGTCAGTGTCTCAGCACAATCGTAAGTATGTTGGAGCGTCAGCAGCTGGTCGGGAGAATATTATTCAAAGATATACGTGCTCCGCAAGCTACTAAATAGTGCACGGCAGCGGGTTCTTTGTACCAATACTATCGATGTTCCTTCCTGCTCCATTTAAATACTGAGCGATAGAAAATTTACTGCCTATACACTGTCACATTAAAAATACCTGGACACCTACTATTAGATATTGCTATAGGGTGTGTCCATACTTCACCTAGTTTATGAGCTCTGAACTGTGCTGAGGTGTGTGAATGTCTATTGATGACAGTCTGATTATTCTTCATAAAAACCAAACCAGAAAATGTAGTGTTTGTGGATGCTGTACTCTGGAGCGAATGCGGCGTCCTAGTCTATCCTGAAGTTGCTCCATGTGGTCCGTATCGAGACTGTAGGCAGGCCAATCATTTTCAAAAATGTTACTGCCCACAAACAATTGCCTAAATGATGATGCTTTATGACCGGGTGCATTTTCATGCTGATACGGTAAGAAAGATTAAGGAAAGGCAAACCTACGTTTCTAGCATTTGTAGACTTAGAGAAAGCTTTTGACAATGTTGACTGGAATACTCTCTTTCAAATTCTAAAGGTGGCAGGGGTAAAATACAGGGAGCGAAAGGCTATTTACAATTTGTACAGAAACCAGATGGCAGTTATAAGAGTCGAGGGTCATGAAAGGGAAGCAGTGGTTGGGAAGGGAGTAAGACAGGGTTGTAGCCTCTCTCCGATGTTGTTCAATCTGTATATTGAGCAAGCAGTAAAGGAAACAAAAGAAAAATTCGGAGTAGGTATTAAAATTCATGGAGAAGAAATAAAAACTTTGAGGTTCGCCGATGACATTGTAATTCTGTCAGAGACAGCAAAGGACTTGGAAGAGCAGTTGAAGGGAATGGACAGTGTCTTGAAAGGAGGATATAAGATGAACATCAACAAAAGCAAAACAAGGATAATGGAATGTAGTCTAATTAAGTCGGGTGATGCTGAGGGAATTGGATTAGGAAATAAGGCACTTAAAGTAGTAAAGGAGTTTTGTTATTTGGGGAGCAAAATAACTGATGATGGTCGAAGTAGAGAGGATATAAAATGTAGGCTGGCAATGGCAAGGAAAGCGTTTCTGAAGAAGAGAAATTTGTTAACATCCAGTATTGATTTAAGTGTCAGGAAGTCATTTCTGAAAGTATTTGTATGGAGTGTAGCCATGTATGGAAGTGAAACATGGACGATAAATAGTTTTGACAAGAAGAGAATAGAAGCTTTCGAAATGTGGTGCTACAGAAGAATGCTGAAGAATAGATGGGTAGATCACATAACTAATGAGGAAGTATTCAATAGGATTGGGGAGAAGAGAAGTTTGTGGCGCAACTTGACCAGAAGAAGGGATCGGTTGGTAGGACATGTTCTGAGGCATCAAGGGATCACCAATTTAGTATTGGAGGGCAGCGTGGAGGGTAAAAATCGTAGAGGGAGACCAAGAGATGAATACACTAAGCAGATTCAGAAGGATGTAGGTTGCAGTAGGTACTGGGAGATGAAAAAGCTTGCACAGGATAGAGTAGCATGGAGAGCTGCATCAAACCAGTCTCAGGACTGAAGACCACAACAACAACAACACGATAATCGTCTCCGAAATGCTCCTTTATGGAGAACATAAAGCCGTCAGATGTGTTCACATCCTTCCGCATTTCGCGTTTCCTTAAGCGCAATAAAGGAGTCATACACTATCCACGAAAAACACCTCAATACGGTAACACTACCTCTTCTGTACTCCAGTGTTGGCACTACGCATGACGTCACGTAACATTCCCCTGACATTCGCCAACCCAACCACTCGTCAAAGGGTACGGCGCGATTAATTAGTCCAAATTACTCGTTTCCAGTCATTTACTATCCAGTGAGGTCGCTCTTACACCACCTCAAGTGTCGGTTAGCGCCGATTACACAAATGTGAGGAACTCCCTACGCAAAGGTCTTTGTGTCAGTTGGACTGTTCGCAGCATTTTTTTACAAACACCCTACGAGAAGTGCAAAGTAATGCTGCATATTTCCAAAACTTTTTTTAAGGAAGAAGTTTCGTTTACAAGCCATGGTCAATTCAGTCTTCGCCAAATGTGCTAATCGTCACAGAAGTCGACGAAAAGAACGCTCTTGGGCTACAAAATTTTAGCCCGCGTTTTTCAAGACCCGCATCACAAGACCCTGTTCTAAAGGTGGTAGTCTAAATACACTCAAATATCTCGAGTTCCTAAGATACGCTACTGGCGCAGTTATCAGAAAACATTCCACTGGCCATAAGGAAATAAGTGAGGTACGAACATGAGGGATGTCCATCCCACTCCGCACACGTAATGAGAGACCTTGTTACGAGAAATTTTGAAGAGCATTGGAACGGTCGTTCAGGAAATGCTAAATGGTGTGCACGCTCACCAAATTTAACGCTCCTGTAGTTTTACCTGTGTCGAATATTAAAACAAAAGGTCATTTACGAAACAGCGGCAATTACAAGTACCATATACTCGGAACACTGGCCTGTGCTACCGGAGATGAAATCCAGCTTGCAGTACTGTTTCTCCAAAATCACTTTACAGCAATGCTCAGGGTCAACATTTTGAGCTCCTGGTATGAAATGCGTAATAATAAATACGTGAACCGTACCTGAGTTGCATGTTTAATTACATTTTGTATAAGAATACAAATGTTTGTATAACGTCTCCTGACGGCGGGGTAGTGGCTAGCGGTGCTGTTAGCTTGATAGTGTTTGACAGAGTTCCATACATGTTACGTCAAAGAAGTTCTCTTAGCAACTTCTTTCAACTTCTACAGAAAAAAAGCATATAGTTCCATTCGCAGAGAACGAAGTCGGTGTGTTAATTCGGCGACTACGAAAGATACAAATTATTCGAGAACGACGGGAAACTCGCCATATTGTCCGCTATAACTTAGGGAATGCGACTCCTCGATACTTTTATTCATTCTGGATAAATTTAGGGTGGCCTCTCTTAGCTGACTCACCCTGTATATCAGCAGAAATTTGATCTTTGTCGCTCAAAAGGGGATATTAAATCAATCACTTCCTGTCGTCCTCAAAACAAAAGCAACCTCATCCAAAAGCGGTGAAAACACTGCAATAATCGAGTAGCTCCTAAATCTAATCGTAATACTTGTATGTAAGAAACAAAATGTGAAGAATTTTTGGATACATAATAGGAAGTATAAGAAACCGCAACAATGGCCCTTGGTTTTATTTAGTAGGACCTGGAACAATTCTCTCAAAAAATGTTAGTTGGAAAGAGAGCTGATGCGGAGTAAAACATCAACGGCAGCGCTAACCGAAACTCTGCTTAACGCTCGTTAAAGGTTAGGGAATATAACTACCTAAGGGGAAGTAGGGATATAGAAAATGGAATAGGAAGGTTGGCCCTTATGATAGATTCACATCTTTTATTTCACAAATTTTTCCTATAATTTCCAGCGACTGAGATGTAAGTAGCTGTTGTAGTATTATAATCTGGAACAACAGAATTTTACATTGTATCGAAAGATAAATCTCTTTGTACAGAAATTGTCATGTCTCACTGCAAATATCTCTTCAGATAGTTGTCAGTTTATGTGGAAACTTCAACGCACATCAAGCTTCGGTATATGGAATGAAGGACACACATGTGACGGAACTGTTAGAAGCTATGGACAATAAGAATAATAATATTGAATAATGGCGTGTCAACGATAATACATCGGCCGCTAGGAACGAAACAGGCCACTGACAGCAAACGATGCTCCCCTTCTTTTTCTGATGTCAACCACAGGAAAATGAAAATTTGTGATATAACACGGTGAATCCCTTGTCGGAGACGTGTCGATATTCGTGAGCAGTAGAGAGCTAACATCCCAAAGATGTTCAGGTTCACAATGTGGTTCCTGCATAAAGCATACCTATAGGCGAAGTGGTCGCATTTAGAATTACTATTACGCTCTAGAGCATATCCATTTGACACAGTTCGATCATTCACAATCTCATAATGAATTACAAGTCCAATACTTCACGTCGTCAACTAAGCGAATAGTTAGGATGCGCTCCAGGTTGCTCACCACTCAGAGACTAATTCCCGTGATACCGCATAACGCGAAATTTCTTAAGTTGTTTCACTCTCTAGCTACCTAAGGATCGACTGGTCGCTTTCGCGTCTCCACCAGCCGCGTCTCTCTGCCCCCCGTCCGCGATTCCCGCGCGCCGAACATTCTCACTCAACTGACTAGGGCAGTTCCCTTTCCTGAAGCCAACCATCTGATTGGCTACAGTTTATTCTACATGATTTTACATTTTAACATATTTAAATAACCAAAGCTTGCCCAATTTCGCCTTCTCAATAAAATAACAATAGTATCCCTTACATAATCAGCGTTATATTTTTTTATATAAAAACCAGTGCTACTACCTTCTTAGCTTTGAATGCTACCGCCAGGAGACGTGAACCAATGAACTTTCTGATAAATAAATAAAGATCAAAAGTAACTATTATGCACTAAACTTTACAACAAATATTCTATTACTAATGACTCAATAAGGTGTCATGCTGTCACCATTCAGTGTGTTTTGTGTGGAGGAAATGATGATCTGATGCTTAACTGAAAATACTGATAATTAAAACTTACTATATCTTTTAAACAAATAAAGTTACAGATATTTACAATATTTTTCATTTTAATGATGCGTTTCTATACGAAAGGTCGATCGTAAAGATGACCAAAGCGTTCAGATTTTAGCATTTAGGTCTTTATTACAAAATGTGCTAATTTCACTTTAACAGTAAATTCAAACTATTAATGCTCAAGTTTTATTGGGATCACCATGAAAATTTTTGAAGGATGGTAGAATAAAATTACTGTGGCTTAAGTCACTGAATTACTACAAAATTAAACAGTTTTCTATAAGTGTTTCCCTTTATGGCTGATCCTAGGTCCGCCGTATTTAACACTGCTACATCTCCCTGGCCACAAACAGCTTCTTGTCTGACTCACTTGCACGCTACAGCTCTTAGGCCTCATTCAGCGCAATAGACGCCTTCGAATTTCCCCATCTCGTGGCAAATCTGCGCTCTTTGTGGCACATGGTCCTGGACGACAGGGTTCGTTTCACAATTCCAGAAGGCTGACTCTTTCGGCCATATATTAAAATGAGATCGACATGCTCGTTAATTCACACAGTGCTGTAGCAAAGCAACAGCTAGCAGCCCTATGATTGTTTCCTTATTTTCAAGGAACAACTCCTCGTCCAACTTGACGGTTTTCTATGTTATGAAGGCCACGCGATATGTGACAATCCGGCAATGGACTGTCGCATATCACTAGTTGCATTCAGCTATTACATCAGACACGTACGTATAAAGAGTTGAGCTGAGAACGATGGGGCCGGCCGGTGTGACCAAGCGGTTAAAGGCGCTTCAGTCTGGAACCGCGCGACCGCTACGGTCGCAGGTTCGAATCCTGCCTCGGGCATGGATGTGTGTGATGTCCTTAGGTTAGTTAGGTTTAAGTAGTTCTAAGTTCTAGTGGACTGATGACCTCAGATGTTAAGTCCCATAGTGCTCATAGCAATTTGAATCATTTTTTGAGAACGATTGGAGAATATGGCACAGGCACGTGCCTCACCAGTATCTTTTGAATTCACCTGATTAAAGTACATGAAAGCACTTTTTGAAATGTGCTGATGTAACAAGTCTTCCCTATAGACATACATATAGCGTGCTATTTGAACACCTCAGCATATAGCAGTTATAGGACTGTGCTTATCTTATTTCAGTGATGCACTAGTTAACTGAAAACCGTAATCTGATGAAGGTTAAACTGGCCAGTCAATTATTATTATATTGTGATCGTGGTTACGCTTCATATTCGAGCAGTGTCAAGCCTAAATAATTAAAATACGTAATAGTCAGCACAAAACTAATTTTAAATGCCAATTTGTCATTACAAAAACTTGGTTTGTGTGACTACCAACAAATTTTTTAACTCATCCAACAAATTCCTTCCCATGCTCTATGACAGTTACATAACCAAACGTTGAAGAAAGCAGCCTAGTTGGAGAAATGTTGCCTGCCCACACTGAACACCATGGTGAGATATTTTAGTAACTGAAATTAAATTTGTGTTCTGAGGTGGCATCCTACTATCCTCTGAGTCTACTTGATATTTGTGGCGTTACTCCGGTCGCCTGTTGTAGCCTAAGTACGCTCTGTGGTGTTTTGTTACTGACTGTGGCGTACATGCATTAAGTTACTCATTTTTATCCATTCGCCACATTACTGAGGAAGGTGGTTGTCTTGCGACTTGCGTAAGACGCGCTTTCTGTTATATTATTTTGTAGGTTACGTGCCCTGTTCTTTTCTCTTAAGTTTTGCGTTGTCTTTCAGGAGTTTGGTCTATTGTTAGGCACCTACTGTTTAGATCATCTATAACTGCTTGCCCCATGTATTGTGCAGTGTCTTGCATTATTCAATTTATTTTGCTATGGCTTTCGGTGCCTCTTAAAGTTACTTTACACATTGGTTTTAAAATAAAACGGTGTTTGACTCAGTCTACATGTGTAGTTAACGCTTCATTATCAGAGACCTCACTGTACAGTCAGAAAACAGATTGCATCCTGCAAAAGAGACCTCTTTTGATAAGACAGATGGTCAACTGAGTATATTCATCCCATATTACTCCCATTTCGCGGTTTTTTGAACTAGTCTCCTGTGTGTTTATGTTTGTTTTCGTTTATCTTGTCATGCTGCCCGATGTGTCTGTGAATCCGAGCGGCTACTGCCGTCGTCTGCTGTCCTGGAGGTTTAGTATTGGTCTCGCTAAGAATATTTCAGTTACACTATTTATACTTGGATGTTTCAAAATGCGTCCTTAAACCACTATGTAGATCTAAGGAAAACCACCTAAATAAGAAGTTACCCGTAAATTCAGGCCACTGTTTCGCTTGGCCGCAGGTAGCTGTTATATAATTACCTATGGACTTAAGTATTTTCCCCGAATTTCAGAGCGAAATCCTAGGGCATCTCCGACAGTTGCACAGTTCGCTTACGTGACCGCTGGCCGTTAATTCAGTACTTGCCTTTCTTTTAAAATACTGTTAAAATTCCTTGTAAGAATTCCCACTGTAATGTTAGTTTTGTATTTACGTTCTTAACCTTCAACTGGTCTCGGTATTCTGACTGTTACCACTTACTTCACTACACAAGCCGTTGGTGCCATTGCTAAGAATAATTTCGGACTTGCCTTGCACCATTACTTTCTGAGCTATACTGTACTGTATACTACAACTTGAGCCGTGCGCGGTTAGTGTTCATGCCGTTTCTTGTTTGACAGCTTCTCTTTACTGAACTGTCACCTTGTTTCTTATTCGATTTACTGGTGTCACTAAGTTGCTGGTTTGCCTGTCCACGAGTGGAAGCAGCAGCGCGTATCCATAAGACCACTGTCGTATTATGTTTGAAGCGACCGCTAGTATTTCCGGCCTGTTGTGTGTCGGGGTTCATTCGGGACGCAGAGCTAGTGAGGTCCGGACAGCCGGTTCTCGCCAACGAAAGGAGACTGCAGTGGGAACGACCACTGGTCGGTAGTTCGGTCGATCGTCTCATCGGGTGACGTGTATTTGGTCTGATGGTTCAAATGACTCTGAGCACTATGGGACTTAACGTCTATGGTCATCAGTCCCCTAGAACTTAGAACTACTTGAACCTAACTAACCTAAGGACATCACACAACACCCAGTCATCACGAGGCAGAGAATGTATTTGGCCTTTTGACCGTTTCTGGGCCTCGTCAGTTGGTCATCTTGCCGGACGTGGGTCGGTTCTTTCCTTGTGCAGAGATGTCGGGTGGCCAATGGGCAGGTGATACCTCTGCATGGTTGGGTCCGAGCCAGTGTGTCCGGGTCGTCGTGTCTCCGAGTTCGAAACGGACATCAAAGAGTCGGGATGGAGCTGCAGTGAGGTCCGGACAGCCAATACTCGCCCGACCGTTGCCGACACTCATGAATTGAGTGGGGACGACCTTGGTTGGTCGTTCAGTCGGTCCCCTCATCGGACGACGTGTATTTGGTCGCCGTCCGCTTATGAGTTCTCTGTGTGTCTCGACTTGTGATTCATCCTTGTTGTGATTGCTTTTAGGATTGTTCGATCTCTTGTGGAAGTATTTTCGTGCGACTGTGATTTCGACTGAGCAGTTATATTAATGCTGCAAGCGCACTGGACAGAGTCCGGCACGGCGTGTAGTTCGGCAGCCTTTGGTGTTGTTCATATTTTTGAGTGCTTATTGCGCCTTGGCTGTATTTAGACGCCAATATTTCAAGACGTAATTCTGCTGGTATCTTCGTCCTCGCTGACATTTTCCGTTGTCGTGCCGTTGGTAGTGCGGAAGGGGATTGATTGGGTGGTTGGTCGGTCCTTCAACCGTCCCTGGGCCGGATTGTCATCCGATTATTTAATCTTACTTTCGGCTGCCTGTCTCACCTAACTTTACGTTAGAGTTACCTCCTCAGCCCGACGCTTGGAACACTTCTGAGCAACACTGTTCTGTTGATTTTAGGTTTCGATTTTCTTTTAGTCTGAAGCACTGTGCGAGGCCTTCAGCTTTCTATTAGTTTAGTTTGTTTCTATTTTAAAATAAGGCCTTCACCCCACGTAAACTAAGCTTTCTAGACTGATTTGTTTAAAACTATTTTAAAAAAGAGATTTGGCTCCATTTGAAATCTTTGTTATTCAGGCCTTAAGCCTTGAGTTGTTCAGTGTTCATTACGTGGCCTTCAGCCGAGCTTTTACGTGAAATGTTTTTACGATAAGGCCTTCATCCGTCTTAAAATAAAACTTTGAAGATTCTTGTTTAAAGTAATTTTGTTTAAAAAAAAAAGGAAGAGGAATTTTGCTTTATAGGAAAGGTGTTAAGTCTTGAGTTTTTCTATGTTCAGTATGTGGCCTTCAGCCGAACTTTTACGTGAAATGTTTTTAAGTAAGGCCTTCAGCCGCGTGTATACCTTAAAGCAATTTAGTAACTTGTGTTCGGTCTTTCAGCTGTATTGTTTTGAGTCCTTTCAAGGGCGTGTGTGATTAAGTGTATTTAGGAAAATAAAGTATGTGTGCTTTGTGCAACTGACAGTAACTGATTTTAGCCCCTTTCCACAACCATAACCTGATCCGCTCTGTTCTGCGTAACCAGATTTCACACCCACTTGCAACATAAAGTTTTCGGCTTGCCAATAAAACATACCTTTAATTGGGCCTTGAGTCAATCCAGCAGTTGCTAAGTTTGTCAAATTATTTAACAAACACTGCCGAATAGCTGTGGTTTAATTGGGCTTGGTTTATAAAAAAAAATGGTTCAAATGGCTCTGAGCACTGTGGGACTTAACTGCTGTGGTCATCAATCCCCTATAACTTAGAACTACTTAAACCTAACTAACCTAAGGACATCACACACATCCATGCCCGAGGCAGGATTCGAACCTGCGACCGTAGCGGTCACGTGGTTCCAGACTGTAGCGCCTAGAACCGCACGGCCACTCTGGCCGGCGCTTGGTTTATAACTCACTAGCTGTTAATGAATGCTGTGCTCACGTATCAGTCACTAATGTTGCTATGATTAGTGATGGTCAGTAAGTAACCTACACTCCTGGAAATGGAAAAAAGAACACATTGACACCGGTGTGTCAGACCCACCATACTTGCTCCGGACACTGCGAGAGGGCTGTACAAGCAATGATCACACGCACGGCACAGCGGACACACCAGGAACCGCGGTGTTGGCCGTCGAATGGCGCTAGCTGCGCAACATTTGTGCACCGCCACCGTCAGTGTCAGCCAGTTTGCCGTGGCATACGGAGCTCCATCGCAGTCTTTAACACTGGTAGCATGCCGCGACAGCGAGGACGTGCACCGTATGTGCAGTTGACGGACTTTGAGCGAGGGCGTATAGTGGGCATGCGGGAGGCCGGGTGGACGTACCGCCGAATTGCTCAACACGTGGGGCGTGAGGTCTCCACAGTACATCGATGTTGTCGCCAGTGGTCGGCGGAAGGTGTACGTGCCCGTCGACCTGGGACCGGACCGCAGCGACGCACGGATGCACGCCAAGACCGTAGGATCCTACGCAGTGCCGTAGGGGACCGCACCGCCACTTCCCAGCAAATTAGGGACACTGTTGCTCCTGGGGTATCGGCGAGGACCATTCGCAACCGTCTCCATGAAGCTGGGCTACGGTTCCGCACACAGTTAGGCCGTCTTCCGCTCACGCCCCAACATCGTGCAGCCCGCCTCCAGTGGTGTCGCGACAGGCGTGAATGGAGGGACGAATGGAGACGTGTCGTCTTCAGCGATGAGAGTCGCTTCTGCCTTGGTGCCAATGATGGTCGTATGCGTGTTTGGCGCCGTGCAGGTGAGCGCCACAATCAGGACTGCATACGACCGAGGCACACAGGGCCAACACCACTCATTTGTTACATAGTTTAATTTTTAATTTCTTTGCGTGTGTTTGGTTCTTGCATTGTTTAATTCATAAATTTCGGGCGTATTATAGTATTTGAGAGTGTAGCATCGTGTTTTTTAGTACCTGAATAGTGTAATTTCGCTTAGTCTCCTTCCGCCGCCGAGCAGTGTCAGCAGTGCGCAAGTAGCAGCATTACTGCATTTACTAGGCAATCTTGTATTTTAATAACCGTTTAAATTTTGTCGATTTGTTTGCGCTCTCTGTAGATTAGTTCAGACGTTCTTAGCAAAACAGTTTTTAGCATGGATAGGGACTGCAACTGCTGTGTTCGGATGCAGGCTGAGTTGGCATCCCTTCGCTCCCAGCTTCAGGCAGTGTTGGCTTCGGTCACACAGCTTGAGGCTGTTGCCAATGGGCATCACTGTGGGGGTCGGGATGGGGGTTTGTCGGGGACGGCCAGCTCGTCCCACGCATCCCCTGATCGGACTACGACTGTGGTTGCCCGGGATACTGCCCGCATTGAGGCTGATCCCTCACCTGTGGTAGAGTGGGAGGTCGTTTCAAGGTGTGGCAGGGGGCGAAAGACATTCCGGAGGGCTGAACGGAAAGCCTCTCCAGTTTGTCTGACGAACCGGTTTCAGGCTCTGTCTCAGGCTGATACTGATCTTCGGCCTGACATGGCTGCTTGTCCTGTTCCAGAGGTTGCCCCTCAGTCTGCAAGATCCGGGCAGTCGCAGAGGGTGGGCTTACTGGTAGTTGGGAGCTCCAACGTCAGGCGCGTAATGGGGCCCCTTAGGGAAATGGCAGCAAGAGAGGGGAAGAAAACCAATGTGCACTCCGTGTGCATACCGGGGGGAGTCATTCCAGATGTGGAAAGGGTCCTTCCGGATGCCATGAAGGGTACAGGGTGCACCCATCTGCAGGTGGT
The DNA here is from genome assembly GCF_021461395.2 of Schistocerca americana. NCBI lineage: Eukaryota > Metazoa > Arthropoda > Insecta > Orthoptera > Acrididae > Schistocerca > Schistocerca americana. Next base: position 498,413,158 of record NC_060125.1, read on the forward strand.
CGCTCATGTCGGCACCAATGATGTGTGTCGTTATGGATCGGAGGAAATCCTCTCTGGCTTCCGGCGGCTATCTGATTTGGTGAAGACTGCCAGTCTCGCTAGCGGGATGAAAGCAGAGCTCACCATCTGCAGCATCGTCGACAGGACTGACTGCGGACCTTTGGTACAGAGCCGAGTGGAGGGTCTGAATCAGAGGCTGAGACGGTTCTGCGACCGTGTGGGCTGCAGATTCCTCGACTTGCGCCATAGGGTGGTGGGGTTTCGGGTTCCGCTGGATAGGTCAGGAGTCCACTACACGCAACAAGCGGCTACACGGGTAGCAGGGGTTGTGTGGCGTGGGCTGGGCGGTTTTTTAGGTTAGATGGCCTTGGGCAAGTACAGAAAGGGCAACAGCCTCAACGGGTGCGGGGCAAAGTCAGGACACGCGGGGACCAAGCAGCAATCGGTATTGTAATTGTCAACTGTCGAAGCTGCGTTGGTAAAGTACCGGAACTTCAAGCGCTGATAGAAAGCACCGAAGCTGAAATCGTTATAGGCACAGAAAGCTGGCTTAAGCCAGAGATAAATTCTGCCGAAATTTTTACAAAGGTACAGACGGTGTTTAGAAAGGATAGATTGCATGCAACCGGTGGTGGAGTGTTCGTCGCTGTTAGTAGTAGTTTATCCTGTAGTGAAGTAGAAGTGGATAGTTCCTGTGAATTATTATGGGTGGAGGTTACACTCAACAACCGAACTAGGTTAATAATTGGCTCCTTTTACCGACCTCCCGACTCAGCAGCATTAGTGGCAGAACAACTGAGAGAAAATTTGGAATACATTTCACATAAATTTTCTCAGCATGTTATAGTCTTAGGTGGAGATTTCAATTTACCAGATATAGACTGGGACACTCAGATGTTTAGGACGGGTGGTAGGGACAGAGCATCGAGTGACATTATACTGAGTGCACTATCCGAAAATTACCTCGAGCAATTAAACAGAGAACCGACTCGTGGAGATAACATATTGGACCTACTGATAACAAACAGACCCGAACTTTTCGAATCTGTATGTACAGAACAGGGAATCAGTGATCATAAGGCCGTTGCAGCATCCCTGAATATGGAAGTTAATAGGAATATAAAAAAAGGGAGGAAGGTTTATCTGTTTAGCAAGAGTAATAGAAGGCAGATTTCAGACTACCTAACAGATCAAAACGAAAATTTCTGTTCCGACACTGACAATGTTGAGTGTTTATGGAAAAAGTTCAAGGCAATCGTAAAATGCGTTTTAGACAGGTACGTGCCGAGTAAAACTGTGAGGGACGGGGAAAACCCACCGTGGTACAACAACAAAGTTAGGAAACTACTGCGAAAGCAAAGAGAGCTCCACTCCAAGTTTAAACGCAGCCAAAACCTCTCAGACAAACAGAAGCTAAACGATGTCAAAGTTAGCGTAAGGAGGGCTATGCGTGAAGCGTTCAGTGAATTCGAAAGTAAAATTCTATGTACCGACTTGACAGAAAATCCTAGGAAGTTCTGGTCTTACGTTAAATCAGTAAGTGGCTCGAAACAGCATATCCAGACACTACGGGATGATGATGGCATTGAAACAGAGGATGACACGCGTAAAGCTGAAATACTAAACACCTTTTTCCAAAGCTGTTTCACAGAGGAAGACCGCACTGCAGTTCCTTCTCTAAATCTTCGCACAAACGAAAAAATGGCTGACGTCGAAATAAGTGTCCAAGGAATAGAAAAGCAACTGGAATCACTCAATAGAGGAAAGTCCACTGGACCTGACGGGATACCAATTCGATTCTACACAGAGTACGCGAAAGAACTTTCCCCCCTTCTAACAGCCGTGTACCGCAAGTCTCTAGAGGAACGGAGGGTTCCAAATGATTGGAAAAGAGCACAGATAGTCCCAGTCTTCAAGAAGGGTCGTCGAGCAGATGCGCAAAACTATAGACCTATATCTCTTACGTCGATCTCTTGTAGAATTTTAGAACATGTTTTTTGCTCGCGTATCATGTCATTTCTGGAAACCCAGAATCTACTATGTAGGAATCAACATGGATTCCGGAAACAGCGATCGTGTGAGACCCAACTCGCCTTATTTGTTCATGAGACCCAGAAAATATTAGATACAGGCTCCCAGGTAGATGCTATTTTTCTTGACTTCCGGAAGGCGTTCGATACAGTTCCGCACTGTCGCCTGATAAACAAAGTAAGAGCCTACGGAATATCAGACCAGCTGTGTGGCTGGATTGAAGAGTTTTTAGCAAACAGAACACAGCATGTTATTATCAATGGAGAGACGTCTACAGACGTTAAAGTAACCTCTGGCGTGCCACAGGGGAGTGTTATGGGACCATTGCTTTTCACAATATATATAAATGACTTAGTAGATAGTGTCGGAAGTTCCATGCGGCTTTTCGCGGATGATGCTGTAGTATACAGAGAAGTTGCTGCATTAGAAAATTGTAGCGAAATACAGGAAGATCTGCAGCGGATAGGCACTTGGTGCAGGGAGTGGCAACTGACCCTTAACATAGACAAATGTAATGTATTGCGAATACATAGAAAGAAGGATCCTTTATTGTATGATTATATGATAGCGGAACAAACACTGGTAGCAGTTACTTCTGTAAAATATCTGGGAGTATGCGTACGGAACGATTTGAAGTGGAATGATCATATAAAACTAATTGTTGGTAAGGCGGGTACCAGGTTGAGATTCATTGGGAGAGTGCTTAGAAAATGTAGTCCATCAACAAAGGAGGTGGCTTACAAAACACTCGTTCGACCTATACTTGAGTATTGCTCATCAGTGTGGGATCCGTACCAGGTCGGGTTGACGGAGGAGATAGAGAAGATCCAAAGAACAGCGGCGCGTTTCGTCACTGGGTTATTTGGTAACCGTGATAGCGTTACGGAGATGTTTAATAAAGTGGCAGACTCTGCAAGAGAAGCGCTCTGCATCGCGGTGTAGCTTGCTCGCCAGGTTTCGAGAGGGTGCGTTTCTGGATGAGGTATCGAATATATTGCTTCCCCCTACTTATACTTCCCGAGGAGATCACGAATGTAAAATTAGAGAGATTAGAGCGCGCACGGAGGCTTTCAGACAGTCGTTCTTCCCGCGAACCATACGCGACTGGAACAGGAAAGGGAGGTAATGACAGTGGCACGTAAAGTGCCCTCCGCCACACACCGTTGGGTGGCTTGCGGAGTATCAATGTAGATGTAGATGTAGATCATGGTGTGGGGAGCGATCTCCTACACTGGCCGTACACCACTGGTGATCGTCAAGGGGACACTGAATAGTGCACGGTACATCCAAACCGTCATCGAACCCATCGCTCTACCATTCCTAGACCGCCAAGGGAACTTGCTGTTCCAACAGGACAATGCACGTCCGCATGTATCCCGTGCCACCCAACGTGCTCTAGAAGGTGTAAGTCAACTACCCTGGCCAGCAAGATCTCCGGATCTGTCCCCCATTGAGCATGTTTGGGACTGGATGAAGCGTCGTCTCACGCGGTCTGCAGGTGCAGCACGAACGCTGGTCCAACTGAGGCGCCAGGTGGAAATGGCATGGCAAGCCGTTCCACAGGACTACATCCAGCATCTCTACGATCGTCTCCATGGGAGAATAGCAGCCTGCATTGCTGCGAAAGGTGGATATACACTGTACTAGTGCCGACATTGTGCATGCTCTGTTGCCTGTGCCTGTGTGCCTGTGGTTCTGTCAGTGTGATCATGTGATGTATCTGACCCCAGGAATGTGTCAATAAAGTTTCCCCTTCCTGGGACAATGAATTCACGGTGTTCTTATTTCAATTTCCAGGAGTGTATTATATGTACAATAACGGCAGCTGAACACACGTATCCGCCTGATCGTGTATGTAGTGCACGTAATGTGCGATCCCTCCTCCCCGCCGCCCCCAATTTGCATAACGCACCACACTCTTTTCCCTCTTTGTAAACTAGCCTATGCCATCTCCGTATCAATTTTCATTGAAATCAGTTCAGCGGTTTAGCCGTGCAAAGTAACACACAGAGCTACTGTCGGATTTATAACAGTAGTGTGAATTTGTACTGCGAGTCTGGAAGACATAAGTCATTTGACCTTAAGTCGTTATCTCGTATTTTTCTTGATTTGTTACACATTGATGTTGTCATGTTGATGTAGATGTCTGTTGACGTACATGTAAACGTCTGATCACTACTTGTGCTGCAAGTTTTTTTGATCATTAACAGTTTTCGTTTCCTGTCACACCATTATTGGTGTAATTTTTCTAATTGTAAAGATTTTGTTTTTAATAATCTGTTGTTAAAGTATGCTTTATTTTTGCGGTCTCAGCACTTTTCCACTTCTCAAGCAGCTCCCTAAAGTTTCACATAGACTGAGGTAACAAGAATCATGGAAGATCTCCTAATATTGTGTCAGAACACCTTTTGTCTGCGCAGTGCAGCAATATAACGTGACATGAACTCAACAATTCGTTGGAAGTCCCTTGGAGAAATATGAAGCCATGCTGTCCAAAATTTGCGAAAGTGTTGGTGGGGAGGATTTTGTGCACGAACGCACCTCTCGGTTACGTCACATAAATGTTCGATTATATTCGTGTCATACAATCTGGGTGGCCAGACCTTTTATTTGAATTGTCGATAATGTCCTTCAAACCATTCACTAACAGCTGTTGTCCTTTCACTTTCCACATTGTCCTCCGCAAGAATTGTATCGTTGTTTGGGAACATTAAGTCCACGAATGGCTGCAGATGGTCGCCACGTCGTTGAACATATCAGTTTAGAGAGAATAATCGGTTTAGTTGGAAAAGAGGACCCAGTCCATCAAACGTAAACACAGCCCACAGAACTATTGAGCCACCAACAGCTTGCACAGTGTCCTGTTGACAACTCTAGTCCTTGGCTTCGTGAGGCCTGCACCACACTCGAAACCTGCCATCAGCTCTTCTTGTCTGTTAGCACTGACAGATCTACTCAAATGCCGATGCTCTCATTGTTAAATGAAGGCCGTCGGCCTTTGCGTTGTCCATCGTTGTAGGTAATGCCAGAAGTCTGATATTCTCGTCACACTCTCGATACTATGGATCTCGGAATACTGAACTCCCTGTTTCCGAAGTGGACTGCCCTGGGCGTCTAGCTCCAACTACCATTCCGCGTTCAGTGTCTGTTAATTGGTTCAATTGGTTCAAATGGCTCTGAGCACTATGGGACTTAACATCTGAGGTCATCAGTTTAAATGGTTCAAATGGCTCTGAGCACTATGGGACTCAACTGCTGAGGTCATTAGTCCCCTAGAACTTAGAACTAGTTAAACCTAACTAACCTAAGGACATCACAAACATCCATGCCCGTGGCAGGATTCGAACCTGCGACCGTAGCGGTCTTGCGGTTCCAGACTGCAGCGCCTTTGACCGCACGGCCACTTCGGCCGGCCAGGTCATCAGTCCCCTAGAACTTAGAACTACTTAAACCTGACTAACCTAAGGACATCACACACATCCATGCCCGAGGCAGGATTCGAACCTGCGACCGTAGTGGTCGCGCGGATCCAGACTGAAGCGCCTAGAACCGCTCGGCCACGTAGGCCGGCGTCTGTTAATTCCCGTCGTGCAGCCACAATCACGTCGGACTCCTTTTCATATGAATCACTTGAGTATAAATGACAGCTTCGCCAATGCATTGCCATTTTATATCTTGTGTACGTGATACCGCCATCTGTGATTGAGCATATCGCTGTCCCAAGGTTTTCGTCACGTCAGTGTATAGTACTTGTTTCCAGTCCTGTTGGAGGCAACCGTTGTTTTACCCATAAACTGAAACTGAAATGAAACATTTTTTAAACACATATTCTACATTTTCTCCAATTCAGTAGGGACATTAAGCATTAGGAGAGATTATTACAACAAATTACTGGAGTTGCTTTCTTATAGGATAGTCTATGACTAATTCTTCCACTTTCCTGTGAGTGCTGTAGAACAGGTTTGTAATTATGTTGATCTCTATATCTGTGAATCCCATTTCGCCTCAGTTAGTAAGCTGAACAAGAGATAACAGTAATGCTTTGTTCTCATTCGGTCAATTAGAGCTTCTTCTGTCGTTAAGATTTTGCTTCTGATGAAACGTGGTCATCAGGTATATATTAGTTGTAAAAATCGTTACAGTCTTTACTTTTAATTGCGTTACTTTAGTTTGATTTATGTGTGATGTCTTGTATAGATATCAGTGCTTTTTCTGGGATCCGACTGCCAGTCAAAATATCCCCCCTGTTTGCTTTTCATGAATCCGAAATGTGTTGCTTCAACATACATTATGCAACTACAAAGGAGCGAGGGGTTCTTGATTTCTTTTATCTTCCCGCAGTCTGTTATCTCTGTATCATATTCAAGTTCCGCATCGAAAGACATACGTGAATTTCACACTGCACATATAGCAAGAATTTTCGGTGAATCACAGATAAACACTGTCTCTTAAATTGAGTAAATACAAACTGTGCCAAGAAAGAGATACCGAGCAGAAATTAGAATCTATTCTTTCACTTTTGTTACAAAAAATTTTGTACATCGTTATATAAAGGCTCATTTGCATGCCGTGCGTGAGCTTCCTCGGAAATGCGAAATCTTAAATAATTAATCTCTGACAAATAAATAAAGCCTATGGCACAGAACTACAGCTCTATGTCGCTGATAAAACAAAATACAATTAGGACACTCCTATGTTTCATTAAGAAGAAGGGGGTCATGTACAACAACTGGTGCGGGAAGCACGTATATTTTATTAACTGGCACACCGCCATATTTGATGTTATGTAAGAACACTGCGAGTTGCAATCTTACTAGGCACTCGATTCTGTAAAGAATTTATATTTGTGAAAGTAAGTAGAATTATTTAACTGTAGGCTTATTCGTTGAATATATCTGATTTAACTAACTGTGTAAACTTTTTATGTTTAGTAGACAGTCACCTCTGTACGACGTATTGACATGGCTGGCAGATTATTCTAATATTGAGATTTAGATTTTGAGTCCGCACCTACCGCAGCAGTCTTTGGAAACGATTTAAATACGAAGTCCGATTATTTGAATCACATTTCACGGTCAACTACGAATAACATTGCATTTACGAAAAAGCCATTGTCAAGCGTCTAATACCAAATAATTAAACGTCCACGCTCCAGATAAGCATATATTAATTACAACCAATCACTATCATACATAATTAATAATTAATATTTTATTTTATTTATTTATGTATTTATTTTATAGTTATTGCGCCAGATAACTGAACACGAATGTACAGAAACGCTTCACGTAACTGTGTTCTCTGCGTCAGATTTTTTCTGTAGAAACGGTTATGAGTGTATTTTACCCTCATTTTCTTCGTCATATTAGCCACTGCCAACCTTTCAACTTCAATACCTTCGTTATGGTGAACAAAACATTCTACACCCTTGTCAGAGAGTTTACTTGGTTTCTCGAACTGATTCCCTTCTGCTGCATGTAGTATCTCGACACTTTTCCTATGTCCCAGAAGAAACTTTTAGAGATTTCACCCTTGACTATTATTTCCATTTTGTCTTATGTTTTCACTTTCTTTCGAGGCTATATATAAACTGCCTGACCAAACACGTGAAGCACTCATGAAATGAAATAACGCGTTGAGATCATAGGTGCCGTTATTCCAGCGATCACAGAATACAGTCAAATTTACAAGGAACTTGGCAATATGGGCACACTTAATGGTATGTAATAGCGTCTCCTGCGGCCTGCAAACACGCGCTAATTTGGTTGGGAATGGTGTCACAAAGAAGACCGAGCAACAGCAGCAACAGGGAAGTGACCGATTTTGGACATTTTACGAGATCCTAAGTAGGAATGAGTTATATAGCTCCATCTGTGTGCTTTGGTAATTTAGTTTTTGAATCTTTCAGTATTACTCTAATTTACTATATAAGGTTCTTGCGTTTTCGCTAGTGTCTACTGTAGAATTCGGCAGGCATGTCGATAGTGTAGTGTAGTTTTCCACCGTCTTTTGTATGCATAGGGAGCTGTTTGCTGATCCGAGGTGAATTGGTGACACTTCGTTCTCAGCTCCAGGCTATTATGGTTTCGGTTACGCAACTTGAGGCTGTTGTGGATGGTTGCCACTGTTGTTGACTGGCCGTGGGAATCCAGCGGACGTTCAGTACTACGCACGAGTCCGCCGTTCGGTTCGCACCGGTGATGAGCCCAGTTGTTGCTCGCATGTTCGAGTGAGGAGACCGCCTCGGGGCGTGTCAGGCTACGAAAGTCTTGCCAGGGCACTAAAAGTAACGCCTCCGCAGTTAGTCTGACAAACACGTTCCAGGTGCTATCAGTAGCCGACAATGCCCTCAGCCAGTTGCAGTTGCTTGACCTGTTTCAGAGGAAACCTCTCAGCCTGCAACATCCGAGTAGTCACAGAGAGTGAGATTATTGGTAGTTGGGTGCTCCGGTGTTATGTGCAATGTAGGGAGCTTTACGGACATGGCTATCGAGGAGGGGATGAAAGCCAATGTGTACTACGTCTGCCTACCGGGTGGAGCCATTCCAGAGCAGGAATAACTCCTTCCGGATATTACGGAGAGCAAAAGGTGCAACCAACTGAAATCGGTGGCTCGCGTTGGTGCGATTAACGTGTGTCGCTTTGGATCAGAAGAGATTCTCTTTGGTTTCTAGCAGCTGCGTGAAGTGGTAAAGACTGCTAGTTGTGCTTGTAATCTGAAAGCAGAGCTCATCATTTTCAACATAGTCGAAAGGACCAATTGCGAACCTCTGGTACGGAACCGAGTGGCGAGTCTGAATCAGAGGCTCAGACCCACTGCGATCACGAAGGCTGCAGATTCTTCGATTTGCGCCGTATGGTGGATAGGTTTCGGGTTCCGCTAAATAGGTCAGGGGTTCCTTACAGGAGGCAATTTCACCTGTAGCGGAGACTATTTGACGTGGGTTGGGCGGTTGTTTAGATTAAAGCGTCTCAGGAAATACAAAAAGGGCTTTTAGTGTCGATGGGTGCAGGTCTAACGAGAGGAGAAAGTAGACCTGGGAACCACCGGTGTAAAGCTTGTAACTTGTCGTAGCTGTGTTGCGAAAGTACCAGAGCTCCAAGGTCTAATAGAAAGAACTGACGCTTAAATCGTTACAGGCAGTGAAAGCTAATTAAAGTCGGAGATAAGTTCAGCCGACACTTTTGCGATGGACCTAACGCTGCTCAGAAATAATAGGCCCAATACAGTTAGCGGTGGTGTGTTGTTTCAGTTAAAAGCAGTTTACCTTCAAGCAAAATTGAAGTAGGTAGTTCCTCTGAGTGAGTATAGGTAGAAGTCGTTCCTGCCAACCTATATGAAGTAATAATAGGATGCTTTTAGAGACCTCTCAACTCAAATGACACAATTGCTAAAAGGTTCGAAGAAAACTTGAGTCTAACTTCAAACACGTACCAGAGTAATACAACTATAGTTAGTGGTAACTTCAATGTACCCTCAACATATTGGAGAAAATATATGTTTAAATTCGAAGGTACACATAGAACATCATCCGAAATTACGCTACGTGCATTCTCTGAAAATTACTTCAAGAAATTAGTTCATGAGCTCACTCGAATAGAAAACGGTTTTGAAAACACACTTTACCTCCTAGCAACAAATAATCCCGAAATAATAACGAGCACCAAAACGGATACAGGGATTATTGGACACAGGGTTGTCAAAGCAAGACTGAATACCGTAACTCCCAATTATACCAAAAATGAACAAAAAATATATCTACTCAAAAAAGTAGATAAAAATTAGCCTGAAGTCTTCCTGACAGACAATCTCCACTTTTTTCAAATGTAACTGTAGACCAGATGTTGCTTGAATTCAAAGAAATCGTATCGACTGCAATTGAGAGATTTATACCAAATAACTTAACAAAAGACGGAGCCAAGTCCCCATGGAACACAAAACGTGTCAAAAAACTATTGCAGAAACAACGAGAAAATATAACGAAAGCAAAATCTCCTATATCAGAAAACTTTTACGGAAGCTCGAAATTTAGCGCGGACTTCAATGCGGGAGGCTTGTATAATTTCAACAACGAAACTTTGTCTCGAAACCTGGCAGGAACTCCAAAGAGATTCTGGTTGTATGTAAAGTATGCTAGCGGCAAGACACAATCAACGCCTTCTCTGCACGATAGCGATCGGAATACTATCGATGACAGTGCTGCTAAAACAGAGCTGCTAAACACAGACTTCCGCAATTCCTCCACCAAAGAAGACGAAGTAAATATTCCAGAATTCGAAACAAGAACATTTGCGAACATGAGTAACTTAGAAGCAGATACCCTCGGAGTAGTGAAGCAAATAAAAGCAACTCTTCCGGTCCAGATTGTATACCAATTAGGTGCATTTCAGATTACGCTGGTGTACTAGTTCCATATTTAACATTCACATACAACCACTCGCTCAACGAAACATCCGTTCGCAAGGTCTGGAAAGTTGCAAGGTCATACCAATATTTAAGAAAGGCAATAGAAATAATTAACTAAATTACAGGCTCATTATTAACGTCGATATGCTGCAGGATTTTGGAACATATATTGTTTTAGAGTATTGTAAATTACCTCGAAGAGAACGGTCTATTGACACATAGTCAACCAGGATTTAGAGAACAACTTTCTTGTGAAACACAACAGGCTCTTTAGTTACACGAAGAGTTGAGAGTATGAGATTTCAATTTGTTTCCGAATTTCAAGATTTCCAGAAGGCTTTTCACACCGTACCTCACAGGAAAGTGGACTGAGTAATATGCATGACGTGAGAAACCTCAACTGATATTCCGAACAGAATAAAAAAGTTATAGGCAGTACTTCTCACCACGCACTCGTATATCTGTATGCGACGGACGGGAAACTATAAGATGTACGTTAATTACTGAATTTCAGTGAGATCTTGTTAGGGACCTATGGAAATGGTTCACTTGAAAAGAAATTTCATGATAATAGTACATGAAGTACCAGAAAAACTGTTTTCACATTCTGTAAGGTACACTCGGTACCTTGGAGCAGCATCAACACGGAACAGAATTTAATGGGAATGCCCCTACAATGCGGCTTGACACTATGCTTCCTGTCCGTCGCTTCTTTTTTTGGATCTGATTGTTGTAAAATCGAAACCAGCCATTTGTTCAAATGAATCAAAATGTTACGACCGTTGTGGATAGTTTATTTTAAGATCCAGCTTAGCTGTCTCCTGCAAAGGTCCGAGCTATTATTTTTTCCTTGCAGTCTCTCCTGGTGTGCTGTCATATATTCCCCTAGGTCTATAACATCGATTCCTGGGTCACTAGTAGTGGATTTACCTTCTGCGCATACCAATACTTTTCTTCATTTTGTTGATGGTGGATACCTCTCTGGTACTACGAGGTAAATGCGTCATGACTACTGCCCACAGAAATGAGTTCCTTTCCATTTTTGTCCTTGTTCTTTATAGTTTCTTTCCATTTCTTTGCATCGCGACTAAAAACGCCACTACCCAGTGGCTAATGATACAGTGCCAGTTTGCCCTCCTGGGAGTTCATAAGAGACTATGACACTGGTATTATGCCCTGAAACGTTACCCCTTTATACGAAATCTGACTCACGTGTAAGCAAACAAAAACCGACTACGATGTTTAAAAGTTTCTGAGTCGCAACGACTTTTGCGAAGTGCAATTAAATAAAAAAAGAGGGGTTAACCAGAGGTAACCAAGGCAGAGTTGAAATTGGAATCCTCACTGTAGATCTCAAGCATCTACAAACTGTACATCTAAATAAATCGTGTCTTGTAGATACAATTTATGCAGTGTAGATGCTTTTGCCATGTGTACTTATGGTACAAAATTATCTGGAAACCTCTGAGCTTGTGTGGAGACAGAAGTTACCTCTATCACTCCGTCTTCATTGGCACGGCAAGTGCCTCGAAATTTCACGGCGATATAGCCTTACCTGCGTACTAGATATACTCAATATATTTGTCAAGCTGCTTCAGTCAAACTTTCAATACCATTAAAATAAACGGCGTATCTTTCGAGAACGTTGATTTTCCGTGAACACATGTAGAGCTACTAAACACATGGAAAGATTAACAGGTATCAGAAAGGAGAACAATGAATTCGTAAGATCGCTACTGCACTGAAAATTAACATAATGATTAATATTCCGATCGAGGATAACATAATTCAGTGTAAATTGAATTCATTGAACTATGTGCCTTTAAATCCACAACAGATAAAACAGCCAAAAGAAAACTGCGTCAAATTGTTATTAATTCCTGCAACACTGTGTTACTAGTGGAAGAGTATTAACATCAGTCAGCTTAAACTTTGGATCACAATATAAAAGATGGACATTCCTCTCCAAGAGTTCCAAAGAAGTTGAACGTGCAAGTAAGAACTTAGCATTCCTCACGCGAAATACGACAGTAAAATGAATCTAGAACAAAAAAATTCTCCATGTCCTTACCACGTAACTTACAGTCATGTAAATAATCACCTAAATGTAGCGCAAATGTGCTAAGCCAGCAGCAGTCTCACAACACTCTCACCAGAGGCCACAACGAAGTCTGCTGATGCTACATTCCGACATAATTGCCTGTGCACGGTTGGTAACGATGCCTATGGCACCGTGCACAGGAAGGGTGACGACTTCAGCGAGCGACCAAATGGTGTAAATTGCTCTGAATATGACCCCATCGCGGGTTGAAACCGGTTGGCGACAAAATAAATAACGCGAGTGTGACTGTCATTTTGAATAATTGACCTGACAACTGCGAGAAATAATGGAACGACGCACTCGAGGCAATGGAGGTAAAGCCAAGTCACTACAAGCTATGTCCCTGCTTACCCATCTGTTCGTTCCATGTCCTGATGTAGAATAGATAAAAACTACAACAGGGTAAACATTGCCAAGAATTCTTGCAATGTGTTCTGCTGTGACACAACGATCGTATGGCTGATTCAAATTCACAAGTCTGAAAATTAAACACATATATGTATATTTAGTCATTATCATGGTGCAAACTCCCATGAGAGAAACTGGGATATTAACCTCACCGTAAGTGTATCAAGCACTGCAAGCTTCCGCATGGTATGCAGCACATAAATTGACTATGTACCGAAGAAAGATTCTCAAAACACACTGTACTCACATGTAGAACTGCCACACTATCAACTTGCTAAAGTAAGCTGGGCAAGAATGGGTATAACTTGTAGTGACTTGCTTTTGCCACCATCGCCTGGATTGCCTGGTCTCATTGTTTCTAGTAATGATTGTCAGATGTATGGTCATACAGAGTGTGTCACTAAATACTGCCACGACGAATAACTCTGAAAATGTGATAGGAGCTGAAAAGTTTGAGGGACAATAGTTGTATGGGACAACAGGGCCCATTATGACGTCGATTTTTTGTTGCTAGGTGGGGTCGCTTCAGAGATATGAAGGTCAACTTTGTTATTTTAAATGGGATGCAATAGTTTGGTACTTATTTTCTGATAGTGGCTATCGAGACGAGTCCAACGATATGTAACAGTAAGGTCTTTGAAGGCCAACGAAGGTCACAAAGGTGGCATTGATATCCATTTACAGAAGCTGTTCGAAGTGATGACCATTGGTATCTATGCAATGCTGCAATTTTCCTATCATGGATTGAGTGGTATTCCTTATCACTTCGTCACTTATCAAAGCACATGCTATGACAGTTCTCTCTCGTATATCGAGCAAATAGCAAATATTCACCGAATACGACGTATCCATCTAACGTGCCGTTGACTTGTAAACACCATTCGACGGTTTCGCAATACACCACTAATAGAAACGGTAAGACTCCTCCTCCATCCGAACAGGCCTAGGAAGGCCCATCGGTACCGACCGGCCTCCGTGTCATCCTCTCAGCCCAGAGGCGTCACTGAATGCGGTAACTGAGGGGCATGTGGTCAGCACACCGCTCTCCCGAACGTAGTCAGTTTTCGTGACCGAAGCCACTACTTCTCAGTCAAGCAGCCCCTCACGCTACCTCACAAGGGCTGAGTGCACCCCGCTTGCCAACAGCGCTCGGCAGACCGGACGATCGTCCATACAAGTGCTACTCCATCCCAACGAGAACCGGTGTTACCACAGCGGCAAGGCCGTTGGCAACGGTAAGACTAGTATCGTCGAATCAAGCGAATGTGAAAGATGTATTCCTTCGAAGAATTTCAACGAAATTCAGTGAGAGCTAAGGACTTATACGCTGAAAGATATACTGAAGCCGGCCGGAGTGACCGAACTGTTCTAGGCGCTTCAGTCTGAAGCGCACGACCGCTACGGTCGCAGGTTAGAATCCTGCCTCGGGCATGGATGTGTTGGATGTCCATAGGTTAGTTAGGTTTAAGTAGTTCTAAGTTCTAGGGGACTGATGACCTCAGAATTTAAGTCCCATAATGCTCAGAGCCATTTGAACCATTCTGAACGGAAATTGGTACTCTTGCCACTGTGGTTCGAGATCCTTGTGTTAGTTCGCGTGAAATCGCAAGGGAATCTGGTATGAGCCTGAGTAGTGTTGTTCGTGTTCTGCATCGCCATAAATATCACTCTCACGATATCAGTCTCCACGAAGAATTAACTGGTACGTATTGCATCCGTCGCATTGAATCCTGTCGATGGGCTCAACTTCAGAATCAGAGGGAGGACACATTTATTAATATGACTTTATTTACCGATGTGGATACATTCAGGAACTATGTTGCATAACATGCATTATTCGACAACTGAAAATCAATGATGGCTGCGGCAAATTGCACACCAAAAACCGTGGTCGGTGAGTGTATGGTGTGGCATTCTGGAGGAAAGAATCATAGGCCCCTATTTCATCAAAGAATATCCAAATGGTAGAAAGTACACCACATTCCTGCAAGAAAGATTTAGGTCTGTTATTGGAAGAAATACCTTTAAGAACAAGGAACAGAATGTGGTATCAACGCAATGCGTGTCCGGCACATTTTTCGCTGATGGCTAGAAACGAGTTCCAGAGACAATTCCCACAGTTGAATTGGACGCGGAGGAGATGTGTCGTGGCCGGCTCGTTCGCCAGATTTGACGCCTCTGGATTTTTTCTTGTGGGGATTCGTAAATGACATTGTTTATAAACACGTTCCAGCTACACCTGAAGATATGCGAGATAGAATTATCAGAGCATGTGCTTCGAAAAGTGCCGAAGTGATAACAAATACCACTCAATCGATGATAAGGAGACTGTAGCACTGCACTGATACCAGTGGTGATCACTTCGAACACCTTTTGTAAATGGAAGTCAATGCCACCTTTGTGACCTTCGTTGGCCTTCAAAGCATTACGTATAATTGGATTTGTCTCGATAGCCACAATCAGAAAATGAGTACCAAACTATTGCATCCCATCTAAAAACCCAAAGCTGACCTTCATATCTCTGAAGCGACCTCACCTAACAACAAAAAATCAACGTCATATTATGGCCCTGTTGTTCTCATGCAACATTTGTCCCACAAACATTTCATCTACTATCATACTTTCGGAGTTATTCTTCGCGCCAATAGTTAGTGACTCACCCTATATATTCTCCAACTGATGTTTTACATTTGAAAATAACGACGTAGTTCATTGAAACTGGCAATGTAACTCCTTTTTTAAAGAAAAATGTTATATACTGTGACTGTGGTTTCACTATTGAAGTCAGTTGACTGTGAATATTTTACAATCATAACATACATCGTCTGTGTTACGAGGAAAATCGGTGCTTCCATTCGTCACAGCAGCAAGAAGAGTAGCACTTTGTGTGCTGGAAACGAGGCCTTCCAAAATGAACTCTGACGCTTTGAGTTCTTATTGGCCAGCTGCAGTCAAAGTTCGTTTGACCCGTCAATACATACCCTGCATTTTTCACCCAGAGATGTACTGCACCAGCAGACTGATAGCTGATTATAAAATGGCTCTGAGCGGTATGGGACTTAACTTCTAAGGTCTGATGCAACAAATTTCATGAAATTTGTGGAGAAGTAGACGAGAGTTCCGTCATTGTGAATGGACGATCTTCTTATCGACTTTTGCGACCAGTTGATCAGTCACAATGCTTGATGGTCAAATGGCTCTGAGCACTATGGGACTTAACATCTGTGGTCATCAGTCCCCTAGAACTTAGAACTACTTAAACCTAACTAACCTAAGGACATCACACACATCCATGCCTGAGGCAGGATTCGAACCTGCGACCGTAGCGGTCGTGTGGTTCCAGACTGTAGCGCCTAGAACCGCTCGGCCACTACGAGCTGATTATAGATCTTTGACGTTGACTGGTGTATTCTGCCGTATACGGCCAAGTCAGAACCCGCCAGGTGAGCTATGTATGAACCCTAAGAGACCCAGTCATCATCACATCTAAACAAGTTTTTTGTAAGTTAGCGCCCTTCACGTAAAACCACCGATGCTATTGGAAGGCACTGACTCCATGTGGCACACTAAGATACTTCTACGATTGTTGGGCAATGCAGTACAGACAGCGTTAAAAGCAGCTTACCGCGTTAAAAACAGCAATCGGCGTGGAGTATTTGTTGCATGATTGTGGCACATTTGTGTCTCCAATCTTTTGTTACGTAATTTACTTGACGTGTAGTTTTTTCGTATTTATCATACTAAGGAGATCATCAACAGTGAAAGTAGTTTTAACTTAGGCTATAGTAACGTGAATTTGAATTTGTACTATAGCTTTTATAAACGAAAAAAGCTTTTATAAATGAATTCGACAGGAAATTTGTTATTTAGGACTATAATTTTTTTAGGCATTATGAAATCAGGGAAGTTCCGAGACATCCGTTCTTTAAGCGTTCGTCAGTTTAAAAACCAAAATTCGTGTGATCTGGATTCAGAGACACCCGAAGGCGTAAAGTGACCCTGAGGATGCTTCTGCGAATGCTCTCCATCAGGAAAGTACATTAGGCACTTCAGTTCCTCTGCCAGGTCCTCAATTACTCATTAAAAATGGAGTTCATGACGATGTTGATGCCTACAATGAAGATGAGCCAGCCATGGTAAACTCACAAGTAAGGTGGTTTACATTGCACAAACTAGCAGCTGTGCATGACTTCTCTGAGGGGTCGGAAACAATGTTAATGATGATTGTTTCCACAAAAAATGATGTGAGTTTACTAACTGCATGTGATTCCAGAGTGCAACCATTCCCATAAACCATCGCTGTTTACTTGTTGACAGTTCCTTCTTGCGTTCGTTGCTTACGATGAGAAAAAAAGTTAACTCTGTGAAAAATATTAAAATTATGTTACTTTTGATGTTGTCCTAGCGAGCTTGAATACTATAACCCCCAAACGCCTCAAAAATAAACGAAAAATATATCTTTTCAAATGAGCAGATAAAAATTCACTTGACGCATTCCTGAGAGACAATCTCCACTCCTTCCAAATTAAAAATGTAAGTCGTGGCTTGAAATCAAAGAAATAGTATCGACAGAAATTGAGAGATGTATACCAAATAAATTAACAAAAGACGGAGCTGATCTCTCTTGGTACACAAAACGGGTCAGAATTTAAACAAATCCAAAATCTACAAGATTGGCGATCTTTTATACAGGCTTGAAATTTAGCAATGACTTCAGTGCGAGATGTATATTATTGTTTCCACAACGAAGCTTTGTCTCGAAACCTAGCAGAAGATCCAGAGAGATTCTGCTTGTAAGTGGCAAGACACGATCGATGCCTTCTCGACACGATAGCAATGGAAATACCATAATCGAAAGTGATGCTAAAACAGCGTTACTAAACACAGCCTTCCAAATTCCTTCACCAAAGAATTCGAACCAAGGACAGCTGCCAACATGAGTAACTTAGAAGTGGATAGCCTCGGAGTAGTGAAACAACTTCAAGCCACCTGACGGTGTGTGGCGGACGGTACTTCGAATACCTCTATCGGTTCTCCCTTCTATTCCAGTCTCATATTGTTCGTGGAAAGAAAGATTGTCGGTATGCCTCTGTGTGGGTCTAATCTCTTTGATTTTATTCTCATGGTCTCTTCGCGAGATATACGTAGGAGTTAGTGTGTTTACTGCTTGACTCCTCGGTAAAGGTATGTTCTCGAAACTTCAACAAAAGCCCGTACCGAGCTACTGAGCGTCTCTCTTGCAGAGTCTTCCACTGGAGTTTATCTATCATCTCCGTAACGCTTTCGCGATTGCTAAATGACCCTGTAACGAAGCGCGCTGCTCTCTGTTGGATCTTCTCTATCTCTTCTATAAACCCTATTTGGTACGGATCCCAACCGGTGAGCAGTATTCGAGTAGTGGAGAAAACAAGTGTACCGTAACCTACATCCTTTGTTTTCCGATTGCATTTCCTTAGGATTCTTCCAATGAATCTCAGTCTGGCATCTGCTTTACCGACGATTAATTTTACCTGGTCATTCCATTTTAAATCACTCCTAATGCCTACGCCCAGATAATTTATGGAATTGACTGCTTCCAGTTGCTGACCTGCTATAGTGTAGCTAACTGACAAAGGATCTTTCTTTCAATGTATTCGCAGCACATTACACTTGTCTACATTGAGATTCAGCTCCCATTCCCTGCACCATGCGTCAATTCGCTGCAGATCCTCCTGCATTTCACTACAATTTTCCATTATTACAACCTCTCGATACACCACAGCATCATCCGCAAAAAGCCTCAGTGAACTTCCGATGTTATCCACAAGGTCATTTATGTATATTGTGAATAGCAACGGTACTACGACACTCCCCTGCGGCACACCTGAATTCAATCTTACTTCGGAAGACTTGTCTCCATTGAGAATGACATGCTGAGTTCTGTTATCTAGGAACTCTTCAATCCAATCACACAATTGGTATGATAGTCCACATGCTCTTACTTTGTTCATTAAACGACTGTGGGGAACTGTATCGAACGCCTTGCGGAAGTCAAGAAACACACCTGTGAACCCGTGTCTATGGCCCTCTGAGTCTCGTGGACGAATAGCGCGAGCTGGGTTTCACACGATCGTCTTTTGCGAAACCCATGCTGATTCCTACAGAGTGGATTTCTAGTATCCATAAAAGTCATTATACTTGAAGATAATACGTGTTCCACGATTCTACAACTGATCGACGATAGAGATATAGGTCTGTAGTTATGCACATCTGTTCATCGTCCCTTCTTGAAAACGGGGATGACCTGTGCCCTTTTCCAATCTTTTCGAACGCTACGCTCTTCTAGAGACCTACGGTACACTGCTGCAAGGAGGGGGTCAAGTTCCTTCTCGTACTCAGTGTAAAATCGAACTGATATACAATCAGGTCCAGCGGCCTTTCCTCTTTTGAGCGATTTTAATTTTTTTTTCTATCCCTCTGTCATCTATTTCAAATTTCTTAGAAAATGTAACAGATCTATTAAGGAGACTATCTACTCTACGCTTGTCCGTCCTCTTTACTGCTGGATGGCGAGGGATCCTTACCAGCTAGGACTGACGGATTACATCGAAAAAGGTCAAAGAATGGCAGCACGTTTTGTATTATCGCAAAATATGGGAGAGAGTGTCACTGAACTGATACAGGATTTGGGCTGGACGTCATTAAAGGGAAGGCTTTTTGCGTTGCGACGGGATCTTCTCACGAAATTCCAATCACCGACTTTCTCCTCCGAATGCGAAAATATTTTGTTGACACCGACCTACACAGCGAGAAACGATCACCACGATTCGTGCGGAAAGGTAAAGGTATTCGTTCTTTACGCGCGCTATATGAGATTGGAATAATAGAGCATTGTGAAAGTGGTTCGAGGAACCCTCTGTCGGCCACTTAAATGTGATTTGCAGAGTATTAATGTAGATATAGATGTAGAAATGATATAAGTTGATTAATAATATACTGGTTATTTATAAAGCAAATGCTTATCTCGTGTGTTTATTAATGTATTTAAAAATCAACATCTTTGTAGTTTAAATTTTTTTAAACCAGGGAGTTTTACAGCGATAAAAGCTAGTATTTATTGGAATACAAAATAGCTCCCCGATTTACACTAAGATTTCATACCTAAATTATAAACCAGCAAGATTTTGTTATAGATGCTGTGTGTCACTGTTACTGGTGAGAAGTAGAAACCAATAGGCAAAGCGAAATTATACATCTTCTCTAAAGAAAACTGTTTTGGTTTCTGTACTTGGCATATCGAAACCAGTGGTGTGTGACGAAATCTGATCTTGCGTTAATTAAAGTCAAGTATAGGTAGTAACTGAGACACATTCCATAATTCATATTGCTAAGTAACTTAAACTTTTCCATACCTTGATTGAAATATCTGTATAATAGCAACGTTAAATATTTTACCATTAGAGTAGATAGGTATATTTAATGCCTATCGGTCACTCATTAAAAGTTTATTATACTAATTTTAACTAAAAGTGCTGTGATATTTGAAGTAATTGCGTAAGTGTAAATGTAGACACATTAATATTAGGCATTCCTGCGAATTTAAGCGCTCCATGTTGAACTAACGTCCTATATGACCATTACCTCAAATGCAGTCACTTTAAAAATTACTACGTTTTCTGTACGATTATTTGCTGTTAACATCAGTTAACTATCTTTCCCACTAACTCGTGTGGTATAGTGTAAACCCTGAGACACAAAAGAGAGTGATCAGCCTTCACATTGCTGAGCATCTACTTCACGCGACTGTCTCCCTTAGTGTACCAGTCCGATGGTTACACTCGCTTAATAAAACGATTATTACATTCTCATCAGGATAAAAAGCCTTTTGCAACGCAAGACAGCTGCGAAACGTGCAGAAGGAGAGTTTGTGCTGTTCTGGAAATTATCGACAGGGTTGTGGATCCATGCAGGCTCCAGCACCGTGGCCAGTTCCGCTGGCCTTCTAGGTTCAGGATCCATGAGGCGAATAACCCAATATAGGTGGTCCCATAGGTTATCGATTGGGTTTAAATCCGGCGTTTAGGTGGCCAGGATAGTCCGATAAACTTTATCTTGGTACTCTTCTAACGATTCCGTATACTGAAGGCGCTGAGGAAACATAAACTACATGTAGGGGTCTACATGGTCCCCAAGGACAGTAGCATATTTGTGTTGATCCATTTTGCCTTCGAGAACAACGACATCACCCAGGCAATGTCACGAACATATTCCCCAGACCAAAAAGCTCCCTCCTCCGGCCTTGACCCTTCCGACAATTGCTGCCAAATGTTTGCTTTCAGACGTTCCGCACCAACTGTCTGGTGGAGCATAAAAATGTGGTTCACCTGAAAAGGCTAGCGGTTGCGACTCGAGGCATGGCAATACGCGGTACTGACGTGTACATTCCAGCCTTCGTCGCTGATGAAAAATAGTCAGCACGTATCAAGCGCCTGCTGAGGAGGCACATACGCAGCAACTTTCGCTGAACAGGCGTTGTTGAGACCCTTTTGATAGCCCTTAATTCATTTGCTCAACAGTTGCAAGTCTATTCGCCTGCACACACCTTCGCAGCCGTCGTTCTCCACTGTTACCCATTTCCCATGGTGCACCACAGTTGTCTCGATCCCGGCCTAGGACAGCGCTGTTTTGCCGTGCACGGTATACTTTAACCACAGCGGCACGTGAACGGATTACAGACTTAGCCGTTTCGGCAATATTTCCACTCTTTGCCCGAAAGCCAACGATCACGCCATTTTGGACGTTAGATAAATCGTTATGTTACAGCGTTACAACGACTGCAATGTTTTCCGGGTCCACTCGACGCGCTTTATACGAAATAAGCATCAAACGAAAAGACTACAAAGAACAAAACTTGTCTAGCTTGAAGGGGGAAACCAGATGGCGCTATGGTTGGCCCGCTATATGGCGCTGCCATAGGACAAACGGATATCAACTGCGTTTATTTATTTATTTTTTTTTTTTAAATAGGAGCCCCCATTTTTTTGTTACACATTTGTGTAGTACGCAAAGAAATATGAATGTTTTAGTTCGACCACTTTTTCCGCTTTGTGATAGATGGCGCTGAATAGTCGCAAGCGTATACGTACGAGGTATCACGTTACATTCCGCCAGTGCGGACGGTATTTGCTTCGTGATACATTACCCGTGTTAAAATGGACAGTTTACCAATTGCGGAAAAGGTCGATATCGTGTTGATGCACGGCTATTGTGATCAAAATGCCCAACGGGCGTGTGCTATGTATGCTGCTCGGTATCCTGGACATCATCCAAGTGTCCGGACCGTTCGCCGGATGGTTACGTTACTTAAGGAAACAGGAAGTGTTCAGCCACATGTGAAATGTCAACCACGACCTGCAACAAATGATGATGCCCAAGTAGGTGTTTTAACTGCTACAGCGGCTAATCCGCACATCAGTAGCAGACAAATTGCGCGAGAATCGGGAATCTCAAAAACGTCGGTGCTGAGAATGCTACATCAAGAGAAATTACTGGACGATGACAGATTTTTTGCACGCGTTCTATTTAGCGACGAAGCGTCATTCACTAACAGTGGTAACGTAAATCGGCATAATATACACTACTGGGTAACGGAAAATCCACGATGGCTGCGACAAGTGAAACATCAGCGACCTTGGCGGGTTAATGTATGGTGTGGCATTATGGGCGGAAAGATAATTGGCCCCCATTTTATCGATGGCTATCTAAATGGTGCAATGTATGCTGATTTCCTACGTAATGTTCTACCGATGTTACTACAAGATGTTTCACCACATAACAGAATTGCGATGTACTTCCATCATGACCGGCCATAGCACGCGTGCGGTTGAAGCGGTATTGAATAGCACATTTCATGACTGGTGGATTGGTCGTCGAAGCACCATACCATGACCCTCACGTTCACCGGATCTGACATCCCTGGATTTCTTTCTGTGGTGAAAGTTGAAGGATATTTGCTATCGTGATCCATCGACAACGCCTGACAACATGCGTCAGCGCATTGTAAATCCATGTGCGAACGTTACGGAAGGCGAACGACTCGCTGTTGAGAGGAATGTCGTTACACGTATTGCCAAATGTATTGAGGTTGACGGACATCAGTTTGAGCATTTATTGCATTAATGTGGTATTTACAGGTAATCAAGCTGTAACAGTATGCGTTCTCAGAAATGATAAGTTCACAAAGGTACATGTATCACATTGTAACAACCGAAATAAAGTGTTCAAACGTACCTACGCTCTGTATTTTAATTTAAAAAACCTACCTGTTACCAACTGTTCGTCTAAAATTGTGAGCCATACGTTTGTGACTATTACAGCGTCATCTATCACAAAGCGAAAAAAGTGTTCCAACTTAAACATTCATATATCTTTACGTACTACACGAATATGTAATAAAAATGGGCGTTCCTATTTAAGAAATTGTAGTTGATATCCGTTTGACCTATGGCCAACCATAGCGCCATCTGGTTTCACCCTTAAAGTTAGACAAGTTTCGTTCTTTGTAGTTTTTTTTCATCTAACGCTTATTTCGTGAGATATTTGGCCTGGTCACGATCAATGGACCACCCTGTATAGGGGGCATTCGACACATTTTTGGAAATTTGGAAATTTGCGGTAAGGCCTTATGGGACCAAACTGCTTAGGTCATCGATCCCGAAGCCTACACACTACTTAATATAACTTAAACTAATTTACGCTGTGGACAACACACACGCCCGTGCCCGAGGGAGGACTCGAACCTCCCACTGGAGAAGCATCACGGACCGTGACAATCTGCCTGAGTCCACTGGGATATTCCGCGCCGCATTCGATACTTTTTCCACAGTGTTGTTTAGAGGACAAATTATGAGCTTAGTGAAGTCGTATCAAATTTTTGACTGGATTCCGAAAGACACACCAGGTACTCCAATCAAAGGTCCATTCAGGAACCATTCCACGTAGATAGCTATGGGACCGTTACCGTTTACTAAAAACATAGCAAACTCAGAAATGTTTCCCAAGTGCTAAATATATATGGATATTGGACATACGTCCTAATCTCCTCAGTTCCTTTCCTCGCGCCCTCAGCACAGATGCTTTCGACCTCCACTGCTTCTGCGCGACCCGTCGGGACTTGGGCGTTAAGTAAATGGGTTCGCTGTTCCCCCGGCGGAATATCGTGTTTACCTCTGACACCTGATACTGCAGCTCGCCAGACTCTCCCTAAGGACTGTGAGGAGTGAAGAAAAAAAGGCACTGGAACAGAGAGGACGGGGAAACATCGGCCTGTTGAAACGCCAAGGGTAAAAGAGAGAAAAAATAAATCGTGTTAAACCCCTCAAGTGGATTACAGTCCCTGACGGTGCTCAGAGCAGAGCATCGACTGCTTTGCTGGCCGTCGTAGCAACGACAAAGGCCGTTTGAATGAGTTTTGTTACACACCCTTTTTCCACAGTTTCAGGTGCAGTACTCAGCGTATCTAAGTCAAAAAGGAACAAATTTGATATCATTAGCTCAATTTACCAGCAGGGGTAGAACGAAGGAAGATTGTAATTAATAATACCCGTCTTATAACTTTCCTATATGTTGATAAAATTTTTGTATGAGTTTTAAATTAATTAGATGATTTTACACAAGACAAAAGTGAAATCAGAGATGACGACGTGTATGTCGATAGGATATAATACTGATGTTAAAGGTGCAGGAAAGTGATCATATGACAAGTGGAGATAAAATGGTAAATACTAGAATAGGACCCAGTGGAGCCACTGGGTAAATACTACTATGGGACCCAGTGGAGCCATCGAATGCAATGAACAGTTTTTACGTCGATATACCAACAAACTGCTGGTATTATTTTTTTATTTAGGTCTTTGGTCTTAATGGACTCTCGGAGAAAGCAATTCATCAGCGTTCGCCAGAGAAACTAATGTGTAAGTGATACTCGTGCACAAGATGTATGAGACAGGTGAAATACCCTTATACTTCAGTAAGAATGTAACATTTACAGTCCCAGAGACAGCAGATACTGACAGGGGTGAATAATACGCAACTATCGGCTTAATAAGTCATGGTTTCAAAATACTGCCACGAATCATTTACAGAAAACTGCAAAGCTTGTATAAACCTACCTCAGGGAAGATCTATCTGGTTCTGGGAAAATATAGGAACACAATTGGCAATACTGACGCTACAACTTCTCTTACAAGTTTGGTTAAGGTGAGGAATACCTACGTTCATAGCATTTTTAGACTTACCGAGAGTTTTCTCCAATGCGGACTGGAGTCCAACTTTTTAAATTCTTAAGGTAGCAGAGGTAAAATGAAGGCAGCGAAACGTTGTCTGTAACTTGTGCAGAAAGCAGACTGCAGTAATAAGACTCGAAGGGCATGAAAGGGAAACAGCAGTTGAGAACGGAAGTGACAGGCTTGTAGCCTATACCTGACATCATTTAGTTTGTACATTGAGCAGGCAGTAAGGGAAATCGCAGAAAAATCTGAAGAATTGAAGTTTGGGAAGAAAAAATAAGAAGCTTAAGGTTTGTATATGATATTGTAATTCTGTCAGAGACACTCCCGTTAGGATATGATATGAACACCAACTAAAGCAAATCAAGGGTAATAGTATTTAGTCGTTTTAAATCAGGCGATGCTGAGTGGCTTATATTCGGAAATGAAAAAACATAAGTAGCAGATGAATGACTATTTCGACATTAACGAAAGTGTTGATTGCCGAGGTAGAAAGGATATAAAATGTAGACTGAGAAGCCATTCGGAACAAGAGAAATTTACTAACGTCGAATGCAGATTTTAAGTGTTGAGAAGGCATTTCTGGATGTGAGTGTTTTGAATGTTGCATTGTGTGGAACTGAAACGTAAACGATAAGCAGCCCAGACAAGAAGAGAACAGAAGAGTCTGAAATGTGGCGCTACAGAAGAAATCCGAAGATTAGACGGGTGGAAGAAGGGGTGCAGAACAGAATTGGAACGAAACGAAATTTATGGGACTATTTTACTAACTGAAGGGTTCAAATACTAGACATACTGAGCCATCAAGGAATCATCAGGTTTGCACTGGATGTAAGTGTGGTGAGTTTAACTGTAGAGGGAGACCAAAGGATGAATACAATAAGCTGAATCAATAAATCATCTAGGTCGCAGTAGTTATTCGGAGGTGAAGAGACTTCCACAGAATAGAACAGCATGGAAATTGGATCCAGATAGTCTTCGGACTGAAGACCACAACAGCAACATAGGAAACCAAACATTAGTCCCCAAGATACTACCAGAAACACAGAAAATCTGGTCATGAAGCAGGTGAGAAATGTCATATCGAGCGCTCATCACTCATGTTATGCACCAAGCATGATACATTGTGTTACGGCGTTAAGCCAGCGCCAGCACGCCAGTCGGGAACGACAGGGAAGAGATGGCTATGAGAACAAGTCGGCCAATCGCACACTGACCTACCTCCGTCCAAGACGACAACGCGACAGCAGCAGCCTCTACGTGAAGACGATGTAAGCGCTGTGCCCGACTGGTGGCGACCCACTCCGATAGCAGTGTCAATGTTAGCCACTTCGTTAGGAATCTCTACGTATCACAGACTTGTGTTTCTCTATTCTGAAGAAGACATTATGTCGCCCTTTGCTTGTGACACATGTCAGAGTTTGTAATTGTCTTATTATAATAAAACTCATTAATAAGAGTCCTTTGATTGTTTGTCTAGCAAATCGAGTATGCAAGATTCCTAGACACAGCAACTTTGCCGATGTTGGATGAACAACATTGGCGACTTTCCTAGTATCAGGTTGTAGATTCTCTAACTACACTACTGCCCATTAAAATTGCTACACCACGAAGATGACGTGCTACAGACGCGAAATTTAACCGACAGGAAGAAGATGCTGTGACATGCAAATGATTAGCTTTTCAGAGCATTCACACAAGGTTGGCGCCGGTGGCGACACCTACAACGTGCTGACACGAGGAAAGTTCCCAACCGATTCCTCATACACAAACAGCAGTTGACCGGCGTTACCTGGTGAAATGTTATTGTGATACCTGATGTAAGGAGGAGAAATCCGTACCATCACGTTTCCGACTTTGATAAAGGTCGGATTGTAGCCTATTGCGATTGCGGTTTATCGTATCGCGACATTGCTGCTCCCTTTGGTTGATATCCAATGACTGGTAGCAGAATATGGAATCGGTGGGTTCAGGAGGGTAATACGGAACGCCGTACTGGATCCCAACGGCCTCGTATCACTAGCAGTCGAGATGACATGCATCTTATCCGCATGGCTGTAACGGATCGTGCAGCCTCGACTCGATCCCTGAGTCAACAGATATGGACGTTTGCAAGACAATAACCACCTGCACGAACAGTTCGACGACATTTGCAGCAGCATGGACTGTCAGCTCGGACACCATGACTGCGGTTACCCTTGACGCTGCATCGCAGACAGGAGCGCCTGCGATGGTGTACTCAACGACGAACCTGGGTGCAGGAATGGCAAAATGTCATTTTTTAGGATGAATCCAGGTTGTGTTTACAGCATCATGATGGTCGCATCCGTGTTTGGCAACATAGCGGTGAACGCACATTGGAAGCGTGTATTCTTCATTGCCATACTGGTGTACCAACCGGCGTGATGTTATGGGTTGCCCTTGGTTACACGTCTCGGTCACCTCTTGTTCGCATTGACGGCACTTTGAACAGTGGACGTTACATTTCAGATGTGTTACGACCCCTGCGAAACCCTACATTTCACCAGGATAATGCACGAGAGCATGTTGCAGGTCCCGTACGGGCCTTTCTGGATACAGAAAATGTTCGACTGCTGCCCTGGCCTGCACATTCTCCAGATCTCTCACCAACTGAAAACGTCTGGTCAATGGTGGCCGAGCAACTGGCTCGTCACAATACGCCAGTCACTACTCTTGATGGACTGTGCGGCTGGTCCCGGCGGAGGTCCGAGTCCTCCCTCGGGCATGGGTGTGTGTGTTTGTCCTTAGGATAATTTAGGTGAAGTAGTGTGTAAGCTTAGGGACTGATGACCTTAGCAGGTAAGTCCCATAAGGTTTCACACACATTTGAACATTTTTTTGAACTACTCTTGATGAGCTGTGGTACCGTGTTGAAGCTGCATGGGCATGCCATCCAAGCTCTGACTCAATGCCCAGGCGTATCAAGGCCGTTATTATGGCCAGTGATGGTTGTTCTGTGTACTGACTTCTCAGGATCTATGCACCCAATTGCGTCAAAATGTAATCACATGTCAGTTGTAGTATAATATATTTGTCCAATGAATACTCGTTTATCATCTGCATTATGACCAACAAGTTAATGTGGGGGCAGCTTGGTGCCCGTTCTCCCCTTGCAAGAAAGTTCAGAAAAAAACTTACCCTGAGTGGGTAACAGATTTGCAGGGTATGACGTGGAAGTGCAAATTCAGATGTGATTGTGGTGTTTTGAATTACAACGTGATTCATAATGCGATTCTATACAATGTAACTGCTGTCAAACTCACCATTATTCAGGTGCTGTAGCGGGCGATAAATTTGATCAGCCACCAATTTGTCAGGTTGAGTTGTCCCTTGCTCAAGACTGGCCCAATAGGTAGCAACAGCATGCATGCGCCATGCCACATAATCAGTTCTCTAAATAGGCGGCTACGTCAGTGAACAGAATTAAGTCATGCCCTCAGTCTGTTCACGGCACAAAAGCCAAAACTGCCCGTCCAGACAAGCACAGTATTACACTTATGGCAAGAAGGTTCACGAATAATCCGTATGATAGCAACGGAACAAACATAAGAATTTCGCCCATTCACAAAAATCTGGTCTCTAGGCCCATGTAATCAATGCAGTGTATTCAGAGCCTGCTGTAAGCATTAGCAAACCTTGCAAGAAAACAGTTTCTTCAGTGCTACACCAGTACAACAAACATTTTGTTCATTTGCGTCTTAGTGGACCATGTGTGAAATTTCAGTTGGACATGGGTGCCTCTGTCACATTGCTGAATCGTAACACATATGAACTGTTATACTCCCCAAGCCTGTCTAAAACTAGCACACACATGACGGCCTACAATGGACAAGACATTAACATTCTTGGAAAATGTACTTTGCCTGTCATGTATCACTCTTGTGGGAACCCTTGGAACACATGCTGAATCTAAGGTTGCCTGACCGCAGGCGCTAGCGCAGCATCGCAGTACTCAGCTGAATCCGTGTCGAAGTCTCTGTACAGACACATTTTTAAAAGGTTCAGCAAAAATTGCGAGGTAGGCACTGCCAAACTGGGTCTTAAAGGGACCCTTTCCGGTTTCCTTGTCAACGATGCTCTTCCACAAACCTCCCCCATCCCCCCCTCCTCCACACACGCACACACACACACACACACACACACACTCACAGGAGCGCAGGAAAAGCATAACCACAGATTTTCTTCAAATTTATGACAATACTCAAATAAACCACCCAACCGCCCCCCCCCCCCTCACACACATTCACTCACACACACACACACACACACACATATATATATATATATATATATATATATATATATATATATATATATATCCAGCCATTTTGGTAATTGTAGCTTAGTAAGGACCCACTCCAGTATGTTAGCGGTTTGTTTCTCTGCATCTGGCAATCTCATCTACATCTACATCCTTACTCCGCAAGCCACCTGACGGTGTGTGGCGGAGGATACCCTGAGTACCTCTATCGGTTCTCCCTTCTATTCCAGCCTCGCATTGTTCGTGGAAAGAAGGATTGTCTGTATGCTTCTGTGTGGGCTCTAATCTCTCTGATTTTATTCTCATGGTCTCTTCGCGAGATATACGTAGGAGGGAGCAATATACTGCTTGACTCTTCGGTGAAGGTATGTTCTCGAAACTTTAACAAAAGCCCGTACCGAGATACTAAGCGTCTCTCCTGCAGAGTCTTCCACTGGAGTTTATCTATCATCTCCGTAACGCTTTCGCGATTACTAAAGGATCCTGTAACGAAGCGTGCTACTCTCCGTTGGATCTTCTCTATCTCTTCTATCAACCCTATCTGGTACGGATCCCACACTGCTGAGCAGTATTCAAGCAGTGGGCGAACAAGCGTACTGTAACTTCTTTCCTTTATTTTCGGATTGCATTTCCTCAGGATTCTTCCAATGAATCTCAGTCTGGCATCTGCTTTACCGACGATCAACTTTATACGATCATTCCATTTTAAATAACTCCTAATGCGTACTCCCAGATAATTTATGGAATTAACTGCTTCCAGTTGCTGACCTGTTATTTTGTAGCTAAATGATAAGGGATCTATTTTTCTATGTATTCGCAGCACATTACACTTGTCTATATTGAGATTCAATTGCCATTCCCTGCACCACGCGTCAATTCGCTGCAGATCCTCCTGCATTTCAGTACAATTTTCCATTGTTGCAACCTCTCGATACACCATAGCATCATCTGCAAAAAGCCACAGTGAACTTTCGATGTCATCCACAAGGTCATTTATGTATATTGTGAATAGCAACAGTCTTATGACACTCCCCTGCGGCACACCTGAAATCATTCTTACTTCGGAAGACTTCTCTCCATTGAGAATGACATGCTGCGTTCTGTTATCTAGAAACTCTTCAATCCAATCACACAATTGGTCTCATAGTCCACATGCTCTTACTTTGCTCATTGAACGACTGTGGGGAACTGTATCGAGCGCCTTGCGTAAGTCAGGAAACACGGCATCTACCTGGGAACCCGTGTCTATGGCCCTCTGAGTCTCGTGGACGAATAGCGCGAGCTGGGTTTCACACGACCGTCTTTTTCGAAAAACATGCTAATTCCTACAGAGTAGATTTCTAGTCTCCAGGAAAGTCATTATACTCGAACATAATACGTGTTCCAAAATTCTACAACTGATCGATGTTAGCGATATAGGTCTATAGTTCTGCACATCTGTTCGACGTCCCTTCTTGAAAACGGGGATGACCTGTGCCCTTTTCCAATCCTTTGGAACGCTACGCTCTTCTAGAGACCTACGGTACACCGCTGCAAGAAGGGGGCAAGTTTCTTCGCTTACTCTGTGTAAAATCGAACTGGTATCCCATCAGGTCCAGCGGCCTTTCCTCCTTTGAGCGATTTTAATTGTTTCTCTATCCCTCTGTCGTCTATTTCGATATCTACCATTTTGTCATCTGTGCGACAATCTAGAGAAGGAACTACAGTGCAGTCTTCCTCTGTGAAACAGCTTTGGAAAAAGACATTTAGTATTTCGGCCTTTAGTCTGTCATCCTCTGTTGCAGTACCATTTTGGTCACAGAGTGTCTGGACATTTTGTTTTGATCCACCTACCGCTTTGATATAAGACCAAAATTTCTTAGGATTTTCTGCCAAGTCAGTACATAGAACTTTACTTTCGAATTCATTGAACGCCTCTCGCATAGCCCTCCTCACACTACATTTCGCACGCGTAATTTTTGTTTGTCTGCAAGGCTTTGGCTATGTTTATGTTTGCTGTGAAGTTCCCTTTGCTTTCGCAGCAGTTTTCTAACTCGGTTGTTGTACCACGGTGGCTCTTTTCCATCTCTTACGACCTTGCTTGGCACATACTCATTTAACGCATATTGTACGATGGTTTTGAACTTTGTCCACTGATCCTCAACACTATCTGTACTTGAGACAAAACTTTTGTGTTGAGCCGTCAGGTACTCTGTAATCTGTTTTTTGTCACTTTTGCTAAACAGAAAAATCTTCCTACCTTTTTTAATATTTCTATTTACGGCTGAAATCATCGATGCAGTAACCGCTTTATGATCGCTGATTCCTTGTTCGGCGTTAACTGTTTCAAATAGTTCGGGTCTGTTTGTCACCAGAAGGTGTAATATGTTATCGCCACGAGTCGGTTCTCAGTTTAATTGCTCAAGGTAGTTTCCAGATAAAGCACTTTAAAAAAATTCACTGGATACTTTGCCCCTGCCACCCGTTATGAACGTTTGAGTCTCCCAGTCTATATCCAGCAAATTAAAATCTCCACCTACAAACACATAATTTACTACCTGATGTTTTCTGGATCGTCGTAGCTGTGCCCCTCTGTGGAATAAGCCTGTCGGTACAGACAATCCATTTCGGTGTCTATGCCTCCATACTTCAGTACCTGATGTATTGCCCAGGGGAAAAGAAAAATTAATGGTTTGCTAGTGCCACTTGTAGTTGGAGGTTCTAACCAACATGAAAACATACTACTCGAAATAACTATGGTTATTAGTCAGCAAATGAACTAAATACTGATGTAACGTTGTTCAGTACATAGAAGTCACTCACTGACAGAAACATCTGCACTTCTACTCCTAACACCGTGTGTATAGAGAGGAAACATTATAAGAAAATATCTCGAAATGTTGTTGACCTATGCACTTGAAATTTTTACGAGACGCTCCTAATAAATATTCCGACGAACATTGGCTAAATATTTTTTTAAACAACAATGTGTAGGTTTTCTGTTAAAACAGAATGCGGTGCTATTCTGTCCTGTGAAAAAATGCAGCTTCGTTTTTTTTTAACTTTTTATTTTTATTTTACTTTTTCTTGCAGTCAATTTTAACTACAATAGCGGGACAATAAACGATTATACAAATGATTTCCCTTATATATACACTGTCTCCTCACGTATAATTTTAAACAAAACTTGTGTACACAACGATGTGCTGTTAGTTTTCCTTCACGCAATCGGTTTGCACACAAAGGTGTATTTAAGACTTATTGGCTTATGAGTAGAATACTACCACGGGATCTGAATCGTCCGAACCTTTGTAATCCCACCCGTCTTCAAATTATAACTACGCGAAAAACTGTCAATGAAGCTACTATCCTCACTCATGCAGCAACAGGAGACGTCTCTCATATCCCGCGTGCCAATGATCCCAACAGATTTCCCAATTCATTTTAAGCTACTTGAATTGCCAGTCAAGAATTCGTTGGCAACAACAGTAAACAAGGCTAAAGATCTAAAAGAGGGAAAAAGTAGATTGACGGAAAGAGGGAGAGAAATGTTAATGGAGAGGGGATAGGAGGAGTTGGACAAAGAGAGGGGAAATGACACGATGGAAAGAGAGAGGGGGAGGAAGAGGACATGGACAGATAGAAGAGTTAAAACATGGACGGAGAGAGGGGGCAGAAGGAGTTTAGGACGTATATCCAATTCCCATACATGTTAAGCAGTTGCGAAGTGATGTGTTGGCAGAAGAGCCAACACCGTGTTGCTAGAGGAGGCTGAAAGGCACGCGTTTAAGCTCACGGAAACTGACCTGAAGTCTGGAACAGGACAATGTAATTAATATAGCCAATAATGTACGTTGCTGCTGGAATACTTAACTTTAATCCATAATTGGTGTACATCGCTCTTGACGGTACATGTTTTACAATCTCAATATTAACTGGTAATGGCGCCTTGCTAGGTCGTAGCAAATGACGTAGCTGAAGGCTATGCTAACTATCGTCTCGGCAAATGAGAGCGTATTTGTCAGTGTAGCATCGCTAGCAAAGTCGGCTGTACAACTGGGGCGAGTGCTAGGACGTCTCTCTAGACCTGCCGTGTTGCGGCGCTCGGTCTGCAATCACTGACAGTGGCGACACGCGGGTCCGACATATACTACCGGGACCGCGGCCGATTTAAAGGTTACCACCTAGCAAGTGTGTTGTCTGGCGGTGACACCACACGAAGTATTTTCGGGTTTGCTACGTATATAATAAAGAGCAACGTCCCTTTACAACCTGTTTAGGGTGGTTCCTGAATCGACTTTTCATATTTGTTTCTGCTGTAACGGTCTGAATTCATACAACAATTTGGTACGATCACAGTAAACTCATAATTTGTGCGCTAACCAATAGTGCAAAACTTTTTGAATGCTCTCTGTATGTGAAGGAGCTCTGTATCAACATGGTTCCCATGGTGAAGTGGGTTAGCCTGTAGATAACGAGTAGCAAACTCGTCTAACCGTTGCGACAACACGACGCCACGAGTCGGCTGGTAATCCGAGGAGTTATCATCAATGAAATTCGCCGAGGAAGCTGGGATTCCATTACAGACCCGTCAGAGTTTCACAAGATCTTAATTAATTCTCGTTGTTTTCTACGTAGGAGGTATTCGTTTTACAAAAAGAAAAAAGGTCCCATTACATGAACATATAGCGTGTTCCATAGTTACACAACAGATTGATTTCAACAGAAAGGCCAGCAGTTATGTCACATATGAAATAAATATCAAGCGATAACGCTTTAGTCACAACATTTTAAAATAGAAAACATAGAAGGCAGGCCACTATGCGCTGGTCACACATGTCGAGCTGCGGTAGCATCAGACTGATGCTACTAGATGATACTTCTGGTGTGATGTTCACCTGCCCGTAGTTGCTAAAGCCGTGGCCTGAGTCTGATGCTACCGCAGCTCTGATGGACCGGAAGCTGTGAGTACAGGGAAGTCAGACTTCCGGTTGCACCCCGTCATCCGACATCCGCTCTGGTGGAAACGTCCTCTGGCAAGCGCCCAGATGGGTATGCGTCTACCTCCTGAGGCCCATATCAAGCAGTAAAAGGCGTCGGCCGCTGCGGCGTGGGCGGGTCCAGCGTCATCGGGAGGACGAGAGGAGGCGGAGGGGGTGAGGGTTCCGTCTCCACGGGGTCGTCATGCGGTGTCGTGATGACACCATCTGGCGGCTGCTGTGGCCGCCCTGTCCTCGGGATCCGTGAATCTGGGGGCAGAGGTACAGATGGATCACCCTCCACATGACAGTGGAAGATTTGATTGTGCTGTCGGCGTTGCAGTCCGTCTGGGCCTGAAATGAGATACATGCATGTGCCAAGTCGAAGAAGGATCTCGCCTCGCGCCCAACGTCTGCTGCCGCTAATATCCCTGAAAAACATAATATCATGCGGCAGGAAGCGATACTTGCTGCCATTCTTCGGCGCCGGATACTATGGAGGGTGGAGCAGTTGTAGCAGTGTCCGATGCCGGCGGCCATGGTCCATCTCGTGGATGTGAACGATAGGAGGTGAGAAACAGTTGCAATGCTTGATCCCTGGTGCGTGCGGTGAAAAGTTTGGCCATCTGCTGCTTGAAGTTCTGACAAAACGTTCCGCGTCACCGTGTGGATGTGGATGGAACGGTGCGCTAGTTAGACGCTGTATGCCATATGCCATTGCGTTCACATAATGTTTCGAATGAAATTGACGTGAATTGAGGGCCTTTGTCCGACACTGACTTAAGGCAAACCTTGGGGGCAATAAATAGAGGACTACGCCTGAACTGAGCTCCGCGACGTTCTCAACTTCATTGGCACAGCAAAAGGAATCTTGATATGACAGTCTACCACAGTCAACCAATGAATGTTCCGTAAAGGACCCGCGAAGTCTATGTGCGCACATTGCCATGGTAATTGCGACTGAGGCCAAGAAGAGGATTTTTGTGGCGGAGCGGACTGATTTTCCACATATGCGTGACACTGTGACGTCATGGGTTCTATTTTGGTGTCCATACGACGCGCTGACTGTTTCGTACGAACAATCCCCCAGTGTCCTTGGTGAAGTAACTGCAACACTCCTTTGTGCAAAGCTTTGGGGATCAACACAAATGACTGTCCACTGTCTTTTGAACAAGAATCCGACCTTGCCTCATAGTGGGGCTATGCCCACGTGCAAAGTATAGGCACAATACAGAGATCTTACAGCTATGCAATGAGCGAGAACAAGATGTGCGAATGTATCTTTGAAAAACGTTCAGTTTTGAATCAACTTCCATGGCCTGTGTAATTTTCCTATCGTTCAGAGGAAAGGATTGAAGCAATTCAGAATCATTAGCATCGATATGACAACAAGATGTAGAAGAAGCGTTAAAATCTGTATCACGACCGACCAGAAGATCTGAAAGAGCGTCCGCATTACCATGTTGAGCTGTTGACATACACAATGTCGTACTGGTATTGAGAAAACAAAGAAGCCAATCTTAGCAATTTTTGGGCATTTCGTACAGAAACCGGCTTCAGTTGTATCAAACAAGTCTCTCTACAGGTACATTTTTGAAAAGCTCAGCAAAGGAGCGCGTTTCGCCTTTCCGTTTGTCTCACCAACACTGCGCCCCCACAAACCTTCTGCCTCCCTACCCCCCCCCCCCCCCCCCCCCCACACACACACAGGAGCGCAGGAAAAGCATAAACACCCTTTCCTGCTTAGAATCAGTTCCAACATTCTCGAATGGTTGTGAGTGGTCCCTAGCTGTTTGTTCTTGAAATAAAAACGTTATGAGACTTTCGTAAGAACTTGGATCCGAAAATCCTCTGTCACGGATGTATGAATGAAATTCACTTCCGGTTGTGCAATTCATCACAATGTGCCTTTGTTATAGTTATTCATGACATTGCTTTTGTGTGTCGTTTGTTCTGTTTTAGACTAACTCACAACACATCAGAAAGATGTATTCAGGGTCTGAAATGACAGATATACACTATGTTTACGATCTAGGAGGCCAACGGCCTTCCCGCTGTGGTGACACCGGTTCCCGTCAGATCACGGAAGTTAAGCCCTGTTGGGCTTGGATCGGTGACCTTCCGGTCCGCTGAGCGCTGTTGGCAGGCGTGGTGCACACAGCCCTTGTGAGGCAAATTGAGGGGCTAAATGACTGACAAGTAGCTGCTCCAGTCACGAAAACTGACAACCGCCGGGACTACGTTATGCTGATCACATCCCCGCCCCCCCCCCTCAATATCCGCATCCACTAACGCTACTAGACTGAGGGTGACACGGCGGTTGGTCAGTACCATTGGGCCTTTCGAGGCCTGCTCGGACGTAGTTTAGTTTACGGCATAGCAGTTGGAGTGTGGACGGAGCAAGTCGAAGTTACGCTGACTGTAGCCCGGAGAGGCAGTTATTTTGTGCGAGAATGATCGTTTGTACGATTCCACAAATGTTTGCGAGAGCGAGGCTCATTTGAAAAGAGAGTTACAGACGGCTGGAGATCATGCGCTGTGCGAATGCATGAGCTTGATGTGCTATTCTTCGTAATGCCGACGAAACTCCAACATCAAGTGCAAGGAGAACTGCTAGAAGCGAAGGCAATAATCACATGACGATTTGGAACATTCTGCACGATCAACTTCAACGAGTGCTAGGATTAAGTGAGGAGCAGTTTTCTGTCAACCCACATTATGGCAGTGTGCTGTGCTTCTGCCTTTCTTACCATGAACCATATTCACAATTGACACTGATTTTTCAATTGATAGGATTTTCAAGTGCAGTTTAGTTTACATCACTCGCTTCATTTACTTGATAATGTTCAGCTAGACGTCATCCAAAGAATGTGGTTTATGTATTATGGTATTCCACCTCACTTTCCTCGGATAGCTCGTCAGTATCTCTCTTTTCCGATCAGATGAACTGGTAGAGAAAATGGTTCAAATGGCTCTGAGCACTATGGGACTTAACATCTGTGGTCATCAGTCCCCTAGAACTTAGAACTACTGAAACCTAACTAACCTAAGGACATCACAAACATCCATGCCCGAGGCAGGATTCGAACCTGCGACCGTAGCAGTCCAGCGGTTCCGGAGAACTGGTAGAGAGAGATTCATTATTGCATGGCCTGTTCGATCGCCAGATTTGAAAGAACGGATTATTTTCCCACTGAAGACATTTAATACGTAGTAATTGATGTATTCAGTACTCGTATCCAACGTAGATGTTCTGAGGAAAAGTGGCAAAATTGATTTGACCAAATCCGAAACACACCAGTAGACTACGACAACGTTCGGTATGGTGTGGAACGCTCGCGAAGGGAGTGCACGGAAGATGAATTGCTCACTTTGAGCTATAAGAAAGAAACTATGATCCAAACGGGCCGTAATATATCTATTGGCCGAGATATTAGCTGATCTGGACTGTAAGTCATTTCCAG
Organism: Schistocerca americana; assembly: GCF_021461395.2. Classification (NCBI taxonomy): domain Eukaryota; kingdom Metazoa; phylum Arthropoda; class Insecta; order Orthoptera; family Acrididae; genus Schistocerca; species Schistocerca americana. Next base: position 498,451,075 of record NC_060125.1, read on the forward strand.
GCATTTATCACAAGGCTCAAGTTTCACATCACATTTGATTAAACAGCCAGAACGTATGTTAAGGTAAACATATGCCTGTGTTGCTCCAATATAACACAATAATACACTAGAATGTAAAAGGTTCCGCAGTGAAACGAGCGATTTTGTAACGGATATATTCATAAGGAGATAAAAGAAATACATCTTGAATTTACAATGTTGGAATTTATAATACTCATCACTTGAAAATGACATCACGTACGTGGCGGACATTTCCATTCACAAACATATCAAGTCTTTTGCTGGAGTTGGACAACACATCTTACAGGACTGGCGCTGGAGCTCGACTAACTTCAGCCCGAATTTGATCCTTCAGATTCTAGATGGTGGTAAGTCACACCTGAAGATCTGAGATTTCAAATGACCCCAAAGGAAGAAACCCCACTCCGGAAGGTCAGGGGATTTTGGAGAGCAGGAAAAGTCCCAAGTTCTTGGAGGTAATATGACCAGGAAACATGTTTTTCCCTTCAATTTATTGTCTTTCGAAACGTGCCATTACAATCAACTCAACATTGGAAATGTCCTACATCGGGACACAATTACATAGGCTCGACAAATGGCGGATTACGAGATAAAATAAGTTTTACATCCACAGTATACTGAAATGAGCTAACAAGACAAAGAAAAGAAGTTCTGCAGCGTGTTAATGGTATACATCGAGGTATGTACGGGGCCCTGCCTTGTTCAAAGAATGTGTCTGCAGTTACAGTAAGACCAGCAAGCTTTCTCATAAGGAAGTAACTCAATATATGAACATAACTTTCTGTATTCACAGACAGAGCATTTTCCCGATCGAATTTAAAAAAATAAAAATGAAATTAATGCCCTATGATCTCGAACATGATTCGCTGCACCGCACTACCACTTTGTGACTGTGAAGTGACGTTTCATGAAGTGTTCTAGGATTTTCATGCGATCAGCATCTAAAGCTTTGCTTGTTAACAAAGCCTCACACACAAAAATTGGCCTCCCCACTCATTATCAGAGTGCCGCACGCCTAGGTTGCCGTTTGGGACGGCCCACACTCAGTGTTTGCTACGGCCGAATTTTGTATGGGTTGTATTTGAGTTCCTTGTGGAATATTCACCGTGCACTATGATTCGATGTGTCAGATTGCAGCGCATGCGTGCTGCCGGACGCCCCCAACTTCTGCTGAAGGCTTCTTTCATCTTGCAACATTTTGAGGTGTGCACACACGTTTTGCGGTTCCACCCCTGTTTCACATTGCATCAACCGTTCCTCGAAGTTTTGTAGTCTTACGCATGTGGCGACGGGACTGGGGCATTAAATACGAGATTTGAATGAGCACGAAATAGACGCAGCGTGGCAATGTACTTGTTTGTAAAGCGTCTTGTCGGCAATAGCACAGTTTTCTCCTTTCCTGTACGCCATGTTGACTGAACATCGATGGTACCACTCCCGTTATCTGATTTCTTACGTAATGCGCTATTTCCAGGGTTGCCAAATCGCCCGTTTTACTGCCGCACCTGTTATTTGTGCCATACAGGCACATGACAACTATGTCTGCCATTACATACATCCATTTCATACATACTCGCTATCTGGTCAAATGCAATGAGAACCTTGAGGCTTGTGACAAGCGTTTTAAAACAACTGACACTCAAAATTCGCTACAGCACGGACAATGAATACATAGCAGCTTGTCTGGATCAAGTTGTGATACCAACACTACATACTAAACATAGCGTTCACATCTCATGCTCAAAGTGATGCCCATTGGCTTGCATACATAGGGTCACTCTGCGGATGAAGGATGCCCTACTTCGTGCTATGTTTAGTATGTAGTGCTGGTATCACCGTGGAAGTTTCTACAAAGGGCCTTTTTACCCAGTGATGTTAAGAAACATTTGTTTGCAACAATTTGTCATTTAACGCATTAGATAAACATAACATTGATAATTATGTGATAATAAAACTAATTGGTTATGTTTACATTCATCTTCTATGTCCTACCTGAACTTCCCAAATCAAAACATTTTTAACCAAAACAACGGTAAAACTTTTAGTCCACTTGCTCGTTTCACTAAAACCATCAACATGAATTTTACTATTACGAGTGAATGATTAACTGTCACTTGCGCTAGATCTACAGTAAAAAAGTTTTAACGTTGAACGGCATTACCTTTTTAGTAACGGATTAACGATAAGCGAAGTTAACTTTGTGACTAACGTTGCGGTACACAGATATGTTACAGGACCGCATCACCCCTAGCCTATGGGATAAATACCTGCTGGAATGTACGACGTTAATGCAGGTTGGCAGCAGACCGTATTATTCGTTTCGGACCTCTTGATAAGTATGGAAGTGTGATTACGCATGTCAATCACATCGCGATTACGGGCAGCATGTGCTTCACGCCTGAGCCTCAGGACGTGCGCTAGCAGCGCATGTCGGGTGTTTCAAGCGTCAACTTCGCGTCTTAATATCTCGGGATGTAATGGGAATATTGCGATGCAATCAACGCCATTGTGTATGTGCTTTGTCATGCTATGGATTGCTGAAGAAAAAATATAGGAGGTCCATTTAAAAAGAAATAAGTTTGTGTTAAAAAACACATATGCTTTCGTTTTAGAATGTTTCCAAATATGTACATTCATGGGCCCCAGCCCTACATTGATACCGGTGAAAGTCGTTTTCCAATAGTTGTTATTGTTCCAGAGATATTTTGGGTGGACAAGATAGCTGGGACACCCTGTATACCCTGTATGATATGGGAAAGAGCTACGTCTTCACATGAGACACAATTTTAAGTTTTGCCTCCAGAGAGTAAGTGGTACTCGTCCTCAGGTCCTTATAGAGCATTGGTTCCGAGAAGCACGTGTGTGTAAAGGGGGACGACGTTCCATGTATCAGTTGACAAATGTTGCCGGCCCCTTAGTGATGCCATATGCCGCTACCCGCTGCGGCGGGGCGCCAGAAGGGTGGCGTGCACTTAGGCGCCAGACGAGAAGACCGTTAAAAGCGCGGAGGCACCGAGTGGCGCCTTGTGTATGCAAATGCGGCGAGCCGGAGCCCCGCATTAGATGACGCCGGGGGGAACCTTGACCCGGTCCCGCCGTGCTGGCAACCGCCTAATTCTATCACTTCCACCACGACGACGCTCAGTGTCGCTACAGTTAATGGCGGAAGTGGTTTGAAAGCGTCTCATTGCTAATGTATACCGACGCGTTTATTGCGTAAGCGCTACACAAACTTCAAGCATTCTACGTGGCTGGGTGGAATTTAAGATGAGTTCAGAAAGGAAGTAACGTGATCCAGACATGCTGGATAGTGTGATTAGCTATTTACCGTTACTTTCCTGTAAGTAACAAAGTTCAGCACTATTCGCAATAGAGCTCTCCACTTAATCCATTCATAGCAAGCACAAACAAGTCTGCCTTCCTGAGAAACACCGGAAATTGTAGAGAATCTGTTACAGACTCAGTTGAATGACTCCTTCAACTTTTGTTGAAACGTTAACAACTGCTGGCTACTTGCAGAGGTTTCGTGTTGGCCGTAATTATCGTATGGCAGCGAAACTCGATAGATATTCTGATTCATTAACGCAGAACCGATTTACACTGGAAAATTAGTTCCGATTTTAGCTACCGGGTGCAAATCTGTCGCTGTGAATGGAAGAAGGGTTTATATGAATGTTTTCATATGTAACGGATTAGGGACGGGACATGGGAAGAAAAGATCAAAACAGTGAAGAAGGCATTATGTTGATTTTATTATTGATCGCCACTTACGCAATTTGATAATGAACACCAGAGACGTCGTCGAGATGCCGCATCCGTAAAAATACATGACAAACAGTTTCTCGAAGCAGTTCCAGAGGAATCTGAGCAACGTGTTTCCGTACACTGACCTTCAGATCAGGTAGAGTCCCTATGCGTCCCGGGTAAACGTCTTCTTTTACATCTCCCCAGAGCCAGATCAGGTGATCTCGTGGGTCATGAATCGAGAAAACCGCTGGAGTGTTGCATTAAGCAGATCTCTCAGTGGGCGAGTGGTATGGGGTGTTGCCCTATTCGGCACTAAAACAGCGGTTTCCCCACAGTTGCACTCTTGCGGGAATCACATACTGTACAAGATCATCTCGATAACGTGCCTACTTCATGATACACCTAATGAGCCTTCTGTGTGTATTCTCTTGAAAGAAGAACTAGTCGAGATCAAAGTTACTTGCGAATCCACACCGCAAGGTTACATATGGCAAATGCAATGGCTCATCGTGCTCAGTCCTATGGATTCACTAAACCCTGTAGAGTATAGTGTGTCTCGTCCCGCCATAGAGCATTGCCTGCCCCATGTCAACAATTTCGATCCGTCCTAGAAACCAGAGAGCAAATTCACAATGCTGCAGCGGATCATGATGTTTCAGTTGCTGCACCGTCTGGGTCTTCTCTGTTTATCAGTATAAAAATGACGGCAGAACGTCCTCCACTGTTCATCGTGGGATGGAAAATTCTCGTCGCACTGCACAAGCGCTGGCACTACCCGGTGCACGTGCTTCATAGTCAGTTACAGCAACACCAACCCCGTCATAACTTCCACAGGGAGAGGACTACTTCCTCTTCTAGTTGCCTCTCCTAAGTTCAGTCGGAGATACTCTCTCAATGCCGTCCGCATAAAACAGTTTCACTAACAGTACATGGTCTGTCTTCTCGTTAGCCTCACTGTTCACTCACGTTCTGGCTTGTCAAATGATAGCGTGGATTTCTTAACCTCACAAAAACAGTGAACAGCATCAGAGTTGCGCTTGGTGGTCACAGACAAATGTACCCCGCATTAACGCATTAGCATACCTACCACACTGGACCTCCAAGAGTAGCTGCACATTGATTATAAACAATCGGTATGAACACAAAATAACTAAGAGATGGTATTGCGATGTTATTGCTCTCATTCAGACAGTGCACAAAATGCGCCGAGCCCACCTGCAGTTATGTTTACTAGATGCCCACTTTGAAGCAGGGACAGCTACGCTAACCAATGGATTCAAACATATCCGTATGAGGCCAGCTCGAGAAATTTTGCGTTATCTACAAATGAGTTCTTAACCGGAACAAATTACAGAAACGGTAGCTCTCTCATAAGACGGTTGCCGCATTTTCTATAGTGGGACCTGGCACATAGTCCTACTAGTTCGATGGATCCATTTTTAGACATTTTTGAGAAACTGGAACTTAGAATAAAAATGTTACTCACAAAAACTATCATAAACGGAATCAGAATAATAATTTTCATCGAAATAATAGTGAAAACTATTACCGAAGGGACACTAATCACGATGAAAATTTTCTAAGTCGCGAGAGGGATCAACGGTTTGAGAAACCAGCGATTCACGGACAGCAAAACGGAGATAGGAGGTCAGGTAACTGATTTTCGCCGCATCCAAAGATGCAAAATAAACTGGCCTGCAAAAGAACAATGTTCTTAAAAAATTGAAGGGTATGCGGAGAGAATCGGCAAAATGTCCCGAGTAATGAGGATAATTGAAAGTGCGTATAAAGTTTGGGCCGGAATCAGAGACAATGGTAAATTAGAACTTGATGTAGATTGAGTGCAATGTGAATTCAGAGGAGCTGTGATGCGCAGCAGTATTTCTTGTATTGGCGAGGATATTTCAATAGGAGAAATTTATAATGTACCGGCGAATGCTTTAGAAGATGTTCATAATGAGTATCGTAATTTATCGACGGATGTGAGCGAAAATGTTTGTGAAAAAGTTGATAGTGTGTCGGCTGAAGTAAGTGGTCTCTCGTAAAGGGAAAATGATGATGATGTTTCGGTAAATAAAGTTCTGTGTAAGAATAATGTGGTATTGACACTTCTGAAGAAGGAATCGCAACCTTTCTTTCCACACTGGGAGGTGAGCCGATGGGTTTCGATGAAATTGAAAATTCATTGAATATAACAATAGGTTATGGGGAACATTTTGCCTTAGCTTTGTCATCAGTCTTCTGACTGGTTTGTTACGCCCGCCACGAATTCCTTTCCTGTGACATCCTCTTCATCTCAGAGCTGCACTTGCAATCTCGGTCCTCCACTACTTGCTGCATATATTCCACTTGGTGTATTCCTATACAGTTCATACAGTTCATACTCTCTATAGCTCGCTCTAGTACCATGGAAGGTATTCCCTGATGTCATAACTGATGTCCTATCATCCTGTTCCTTCTTCTTGTCACTGTTTTCCATCTGCTCCTTTCTTCAGTGACTCTGCGGAGAACATACTCCTTTCTTATGAGTCCACGACATTCTTCTGCAGCAGCCCATCACAGATCCTTAAATTCTCTTCTGTTCCAGTTTTCCCGCTGACCATGATTCACTACCATAAAACACTATGCTCGAAATGTACATTATCAGAAATTTCTTCTTCAAATTAAGGTTGTCCTCAATGCATGTTATGGTCTGCTTTTTATGTCGTGCTTGCTTCGTCTCACTACTCTCATTTCTACCGCTCCTCATTACTTTGCGCTTTCTTTCCGTTCCGTCTCAATCCACATTCCAGACTCTTCATTAAACAGCTCCTGTAACTCTTCCCCACATTCATTGAGTACATCAAATAATCTTATCATTGGTATTCTTTCACAACTATATTTCAATCTCACCCTTGAAACTTCGTTTTATTTCCGTCATTGCTTCTTCTAGGTACTGATTCAATAGAAGGGGCGAAAGGCTACATCCCTTTCTTACACCCTTTTCCAGCCCAGCACTACTTCCTTGGTCATCCAGTCTTATTATACCCTGTTGGTTCTTATACATACTGTATATTACCCATCTTTCCCTATAGGTTACCCATATTTTTCTCAGGATTTCGAACATCTTGTCCCATTGCACATTATGAAACCCTTTTTCTAGGTCGAAAACTTCTGTGAACTTGCCCTGATTCTTCTTCAGTCCTACTTCTCCTGTCAAATGTAACGTCAGAACCACCTGTACAGCTTCTTTACCTTTCCTAAAGCGAAACTGATGGTCATCTAACAGTGCTTCAATTTCCTTTTCGATTCTTCTGCTTATTATTCTTGCTAGCAGCATCTGTTTGTGAGCCGTTAAGCTGATCGTGCAATAACTCTCGCATTTATCGGCCCTTGCATTGTTCGGAATAGTGTGGATGATATGTTGCCAAAAGTTTGATGGTACGTCGCAGTTTTCATGTATTCAACGCACCAACATGAATAGTCGTTTGGTTGCTGTTTCCCACTATGATTTTAGGAATTCCGGTGGAATGTTATCCATCCCTTCTGTCTTATTTGACCTCGAATCTTCCAGAGCTCTTTAAAATTCTGACCGTAATACTGGATATCCCAGGTCTTCCATATCGACTCCAATTTCTTCTTCTATCATATTGTCAAACAAGTCCTCCTCCTCATAGAGGCCTTTAACGTCCTCCATCCACCTACTTGCTCTCTCGTCTGCGTTTGACAATGGGATTCCCATCGCACTATTAGTGTTATCACCTCTGCTCTTAATGTCACCGAAGGTTGCTTCGACTTTTCTGTATGCTGTGTCAGTCTTCCCAAAAATCATTTCTTTCTCGGTTTCTTCACATCTACCCTGCAGCCATTCCGCCGTGGCTGCTACACTTCCAATTTAATTCAGTGCTATAGGATTTATATTTCTGTATTCCTCTCTTTCCATGATCATTTTTGAACTTACCAAAGTTTTCTTCCCAGTTATCTTCCTAGTAACTATGTTATCAATTAATACTGAATGGTATGTTAGGGTGTAAAATGAGTATTTTATTATTCATTGCAGGTAGTATGGAAAAATATTGAAGACTTTATTACCTCATATATGAGCGTAGGAGAAATTTAGAGTGGCAAGGCACTTCAAGAGAGTAATCTGAAATAGGTGCAATGGGAGCGTATGGTATTTTATTTGACGGAGTTGACGAGACTGAAGAACTGTCTTTACTTAAGATGTGTGCCATACATGTGAAAGAAGAGAAAGTATGTGTAGAGGTGATCCAGACATAAAATCATTTGTTCAAAGGAGGCAGAGTTAAGTCCTCAGGGCAGCTTGAGTATATAGAGAAATTCAATGGAATATTATGTAGTAGCAACAGTGTTAATGGCGTTTGGGAAATTTTTGAACGAAACAGTCTTGGTTGCAAAAACATTGCTTTAATGGCGCGTTTCACCTTTGTAGGGCATCTTCAGAATATCTAAAAAAAGAATAAATGTAAAATAATAGTAAAGATCTGGTCCTATCATGCACGGCTGTAATAAAAGTAGCTAAGAAAATTTTGTACGAACCATGGATTGTGAAACGTTCAGAGAACTGCTATGCCGCGGAATAAATATACGTCCAGATCGAGTCAATCGGGACATGTGCCTAGACTAATAACGCGAAATGATAAGCAAACCTGAACGGTTACCTACCCTATTGTTATCTTTTTTCTCTCTCTCCAAATATATGTTAAAGCGTGCCGTTGCGTGTGTGCCAAGGCATCTCATATACACGCTGCTTATCCGCTTGGTTCAATGCTCGGAAGGATTCATCGAAAGGGGCCGGTACAAAGTTAGTATTTGATTGATTAGATGATTATCAGATTAAGCAACCACGCTCTACCATGATCTATGTTCTCTGTCTTTGTCAATTTTCATTTTCTGCTAGATTACCATGACTTCAAATTAGTGCTAACATTGTTCTCTATACAGGATCGGGGTGTTATGATCAGCCACTAAATCTATGAAATTACATTCATACGACATTTTTTTATTATTTACCCAGAAAGCAATGTTATAACCACTTTTTTACTCGCTACTTAAGCGTTCTATAATTGCAATTAACAAAGCAAAGACAAATCTTATGTATGTACTATCAGAAATCTAAGCTCGTTTAGTATGTTGTGCACTTTAAAAGGGGAGGGATCTACGTTGCTGCGTCTGTAGTCCGTCTGCTTGGACAGTGAAATTCGCACCCCATGCTGTTACTTGGTCCGAATCGTTATGAATTAATGAAACGCGCTTCAGTTCCTCAATGGTCACTCTCTCCAGCACCGTTCCCTAAGTCAAAATTATTTCAAAGATTCTAAGGCGCTGCAGTCATGGACTGTGCGGCTGATCCCGGCAGAGGTTCGAGTCCTCCCTCGGGCATTAGTGTGTGTGTGTTTGTCCTTGGGATAATTTAGGTTAAGTAGTGTGCAACCTTAGGGACTGATGACCTTAGCAGTTAAGTCCCATAAGATTTCACACACATTTGAACATTTCTTGGCTGGAAAACGGGGGGAACAATGCAGACACAAACATCTCTCGTATACATAAAAACAACTCCTTTAAAAATTAAAAATAAAACATCCTACCAAATTTGGCACATACTAATTAGCAATTTACGGCACACGCAAGCACCCTCACCTATTTTCAAGAACGAACTGGTAGGTCGCTAGCAGTGCTATTCGACACCACGTGGGTGATCGACACCAACGGCTAATTCTTTTTTGTATTCACCGCACTGTTCATTTTGTTTTCAATCTATACAATTATTCACACGCACAACCTTCTAGTTACCAATTAGTTTGGACGTGGAGCCACGTCTAGGTTGCTGCTTGCAAATGGGGGTACTCATGAAGCAAACGATCCGTCCACAAAATTTATGAATTTGCCAAAAAATTACGTCACACGCTTACAGCCTTAAATAATTCATACAAAACACAAGCATATCCTGATAGGTTTCACACAGAAGCATCGTCTAAATTTCTCATAGTCAGTTACGACCACGTGTTAAAATAACTAGGTGGGTGAGGCCCTATGTCACTTTAACAAGACCAGTAAGAAATTTAAAATTGCAAAATGCTATTGCTAAAAGCGGAACTGTACGATTGTTTATACGTTTGCTGCTCTCGTGCGCTGAAGGCACTTACTGATTGCATTACTAAATATGGATAACGTGAGCCCCCATGCTCACCTCTGGAAAAGAAACTCTAACTGAAAATTTTAATTTTACAGGCAAAATTTCTCAAAAAAATGAATGGTCGTAACGACATGCTAACTACTTCCATTCTGAAAAAGAGCGGATTAATAAAAATAAAATGAATTATACCTCATGCCACAAAGAATTTGGCGCCAAAGACGGAGATCACCCTCGATTCCGTCCGCTCAGTTCAGCAGCTTCGCCCAGAGTGTCCCTGTAATGGCGGCCCTTACCGGTCGTTCTCCTCCGCCCTGGAGGAGAGAGGAACCTGTTACCAACTTCGAACTACCACAGGCAAACAGGTGCATCATCGCTGCCTTTGCCCTAAATTTGTGTTGGCACTAACCAGCCTACAGACTGACAACATCTCTGCCTTGCCACTACCAGCAGACGAACTCTTAATACAAACTCAGAGTTAATTGAGGCAACGTAGAGGGATTGGAAGTGCATTTATGTAATTACGAATTAAATGAACAGGTAGTCCATTTCTTTCATATAAGTGACACCAGGTAAATAAAAATCCTATAATGTTCTGATAAGCGTTTTCGTGTAATACACAATGCGATTTATTTAAAATTAATTAAGCTTAATAAGTGCGAGTAGTGTTGCACTAATAACTTGACTGTATGGTTTTAAGGGTTGTCCGTAATGCAAATATGAAGTAATGACATGTTAAAACTTTAAGGCGAATTAACAATTATTGTTTTAGTATTATATATTAAAATAGGTTATTTATTAATGTGAATGATAATGTCTACGAAATACAAAGTTGCTATTCCAGGTGGAAGTGGAATTTAAAGAAAGACTTAACAACAGATGTCAGTGAATAACTGGCATGTATCGTTTAATACACTCTTAGTGACAATAAATAAAACAGCATGGCAAAAAGAGATCTGGGAGCTGATAGGTAAACCATGACATACGTACAAGTACTAAGGAAATTAAAATGTAATATGAATACTGCAATGTGCTCAATGAAGGGAAATGAGTAACTACCTTCGGCGCATGAGCGCGATGAGTTTATGATAATAGATGTAAATGAATTAAATGCACACTTCCTGTGGAAGTCGTCAGTATGCATAAGTGAGAAAGCCTTCAAAGACACGCTCGCCAGCGACAGTATTCAAAGCAAGTAACAATGTTCGTACTTGCTTGGAAGAAAACTGCATACTCATAATGTTCCACGGCACGAATCCTTGTGAATTCTCTTTCGTAGCAAACACTCTGTGTGTCATGCAGCATTCTTACCGCTTCTTCGCTCGAACAGTACAATCAGGAATACATATGTCCTTTCCTCTTATTAAATGTCATTATAACGTTTCGTTTAAGATGTTTTTATAGTAATATTAGCAACGTTTTCAAAAAAAAAAAAAACACGTTCTGCACCTTCTTTAGGCCAAAATTGAATTACGTATTTTTCTCACGTTCTGCTGCGTAAAAGAAGACCTTATGTGAAATAAAAAAATTGCTAAAAATCTGCACTTCTTACCGCACTAGAGGATTAACGACAACGAAATAAACTACCTATAGACTCACAATGGCATAATGTGATACATAGCCCTTAACTGCTGATAACTGAAAGATTAACACTTAGTTGAAATGTGACTGGTCTTCTGTACATTGTTGAGTGTAGTGTACGCGAACAAACTAAGTAAGAAATACAATAAATCTCTCACTATACAGACTTTTTTAATAACTCAGTAAGCTCTAAAATCATGGTAGTATTATCGAAGATATTTCAGCATTAATTATATAAATATTTGATGGTTCGACATAATAATTTGTAGACAGTCAATTATTGATAATAAATACTGTTTTGAATGAACAGTACGACAATAATAACCCAAAAGCCTCTTTCGTCTACTTATTGAAGCGTTTGTTCCATAAATATGTTGCTCTGAATTCTGTCACTGTAGCACACAAGACAAAAGTGTAAATTAATAAAGCCAGAACAAGTGAAATTATTCAAATACTGTTGTGTAAACCATGTAACAGCTTGACTGTTAGAAAGCTTTCTGGCATGACAGCCATTTGTATGACAAATGCATTGCCTCGAAAGATCTATAGCCAAACATGTCACCATGTGCCTCACTGAAAAAAATCGAATCCGGTTGATTACTAAATTACTTCTAAATTGTTGCGTGGAACTACTGAAACCTCCAGCGAAACTACTCATAAGCTTGGGAGTTCATAGCTGGTCTTAGTACAATGTGAAAGGTAAATTTCCATAGCGTCGCTGGATGTACAGTAGTTTGAGCTCCATGAAACAGTGCCCTCCGTATGAAGAGCGTAATGTCTTGTGTGACAAGATGAACTGCCGCAGCGTTTTCGGCTTCGCGCCTTTATTCGTGCGCAGCGAACTTCGTGGGCGCGGCTGTGAGCTTAGCAACTTCTATGCAGCACCAACTTTCAGATCTCTTCCCAGACCCTGTTCTGCGGCAGAAGCTAAGACCTCGGCGCTAGCGAACTGATGTTCTGGTCGTGACCGAATTTGCAACTTTTGTCAGACTTTTTGCATTTACTTGCGAGGGTAAGCGTAACAGCGATTACCACTAACAGCTCTGCGAATTATAGCCGATCATTAAATAGTGCGTATTTCCTACTGAACAGATAAATTTATGACTGAGGTAATTTTAAAGCATTACCACAGATACAAGTGGTTTCCATTAAACTCTCATGAGAAGTAGTTAACGCCACAGTCCAGAATATACTGGGATAATTACCCCTCGAGGGGTAAAATAAAGTTCTCTGTTCACAGCGTTACCGCTGGTTATAGTTGTGACATAAATGAGTAAACTACCTAGCATTATAGACTGACGATGTAATTTATCCATGTTCTATATACATAAAGAAGAGTGTTCCTTTGTTTCTTTGTTTGTCTGTAATTCATACAAATTACAGTTTTATCCGATTTTAATAAAATTTTACACACTCGACCTTCAAACCAAGAGGAAAATCACTGTCTACATAAGATTTCATAATCTGACTTGAAAATTATATGGCCGTGCATAAACAGGAACGGTTGTTACCAAAAATCTACAAAACTACTTCGCTGATTTACTTCCAGTTTCTACACGATCCCCTAATGAACAGCTGGACGGAAGCGGGCAGTTCTTTAATAGTCTATACACAATATATAAATACGTATATGAAATATAAAAAGGAGGCACGCTGTTACCAAACATCTCGAAAAGTGCTTCATCGATTTCCAATAAAATTCTTGGACAATTTATTCCAAGTTTGTACATTCAGATGATACTATGAAGAAAATTAATGAAAAATTAAATAGCTAACAAAACGCGCGTATCGCGGTAACTGTAATTCCAGTCGCTGGAATTAATTACAGCGGCAGTACCCATCCTGGAGATAACCCCATCAGGCGTTGCTAGATTGCAGGACGAGCGAAAGTAGAGAATTTGACAGAAACATGCTTACAAACTCTCATTTATAGATTATTTGCATATGACATATACTTTACAAGAGATTTTTGTCCGTGTTTCACAGATATTTTACTATTAAAATCCACAGTGCCATACAAACGCTAAGGTACGTCGTAGATACAGTACCTACAAAAGTCAGTAGACCGTAGGCCGATCAAAAGAACACGAGATTTCCAGAAATGTGACGTAAACGATTCGAACAGTTTGAGTTATCTCAGAGCCCTACGCGAACTACTGAAAACTGAGCTGAAACAGCAGGAAACGAATTCTCCAGTAACACAATAAGATGCTTATCGCAAAATGAAACAACAGATGGTGTGAGGTGTATTTTTCCCTCTTCTACTGCTGATGTATATTTTGCAGGGTTTGTGATGGGTCTTATACCAGCACTAGAGGGAAGTTGCGTCCCTGACCGATATAACAAGGCAATATTTTGCCGACACCATTACACTGCCAGATCAAAGTAGCATTACCTTTATCCTCTCTTCTCAGAGTAGTTGACTGGTGGTCCGGATCCTTCCGTGCCCCCTCCCTGTCGATCCAACTGCGGTGAAGATTGCTGGAATGCTTCCGCAAGTTCTCTCTACTGCGATACTAAATAAATAGCCTCACTTCTCACAAATAGGGGTATATTTTGCCCAAAATTTTTCACTATTTCTTTTACAACACAACAAACAATTGCTATGGTAATACCACTCTCTTGAATACACTGAAAAACGTCCGTACATGCGTACTTTAGGACCTGAGAGAGCAAACAAAACACAGATAAAAAACTTACTGCTGTTCAAATGTTCATTACGCCCTTGTTGGTGCGTCGTTTACTCCATGGCCTTCGTATTCAGGCACTTGCTGCACCATGGTCCAAATGACTCCCGGGCGACCAGTGGTTGCAATACCATTTTTACTGGTCCCCTTCTCGCCGGCTCCACCACTGCTCCACGTTCACTGAATACAAGAAAGGAAAACAGTTTCTCTTTCCCACTACATTTATCCTTATTCAACTTACTCACTAGCATCTCTTGTCTACGGCTTCCCAATGGTGTGGTACGATGTTTACAAATATCCCGAAACACTACAGGCGCAATTTCTCATATTGTCATATAGGTGAAGACGTATTCATAAGTCGCATTCCGTTCACACCGAGTGATTCAAATACGCCCTTCGATTTACAGTGACGCGATTGCAGTTCCTCGTGCGACTTGCATTCGCTGAATCAAACAGGCACGTGGCCAGCCACTTTATGTGGCAGATATTGAACACCCCGGGCAACTCCCGGCATTGCTGCTGGTATTATATAACAGTGTCTAATTCATGTTTTTACTCGTACTATCTCACGATAATGATTTTGTATTTTGCCTAACACGAACCGCTGAAACGTTTTATAAACCTGATGATGGGCAGACGACTGAAACTCGTTGTGTAAACAAAACATTTTACCAGCAGCTCAAGGCGGTAATATGACATTTTTCAAACACTTAAGGGTTCACTTGTGTTTTAGTCACGAAACTCAAATATTTTTAGAAGACCTCTACTGTTATTACTACTTCATAAGACTGTAATATTGCTACAGGTTGCGTACATTACTAATAATTACATTTTTCAAATACTAGCATTAACGAGCGAAACAGTGTGATGAAGGCTACAGCTTGTGAAACGAATGTATATATTGCTATACACATGGTCCTTCCATTACACACTTACATTGTATTTGGTAATGTTGTGACTACACGAAACTGCAGCCGTCTGGCAGAACTGTGGCTTATTTCAGTGCTCTGAAGATGGTTCATTTTTTACTACAAGAGATGAAATATTAGTTCACTATTACATCAGTGAATAAAAGAGTTACATAACTTGGACACTCTTCATTGCTACAGGAGTAAGGTATAATTTACACCTATCATGGACTAGGAAAGCATCACTTGGTGTACTAATTAACAAACTGTTCCCTTTAAATACAAAATTCAACTTTAACAACAGAACAAATTCATATGAAACTTTAACTATTCATTGATCCATACACTATGGCGCTGACTGCTGTGATTGAGGTCTCGAACTGGAGAGAACTCTTCCATTCTCGATCGTACATTGACAGTGTGAAGGGGTGCTGTGGCTGAGAGGGAGTTGTGGTCTTCTCGAGTGCCTTGCATATATCACTGCAGATAGCAGCGCACCCTCGCTAATGTCTATGGTATCGATTCGCGTTGCCGACTTTGGTGTGACACCGCGATCTTTGGCTGATACCATAGGTACCATGCATTTACGACAGTAAAAGGAGACGTACGTCAAGTACGCATTAATGTATCAAGAAAATACGTTCTCCGAGTAAAGATAGTTCCCGCAACAGATCAAAAATCGCTACATTATTTAGTTCTCAACAATAAACGAACTAATTGATGGCACTACAAAACAGTAACTACGTAATAGCTACCACACTACTGTATGGCCTATACAATGCTATTAATATTATTATTATTATTTACTATTATGGCCTTTCAGACCATGAAGCGCGAATTTTAACACTAAAAGACTTTTGCACTCGAACAAATGTTATATATAATTACAAACTATCTAGAAAAGGTAATTCAACGGCAGTAGAGAGTTTTTTAAACCTCGATAGGGAACAAGAGTGGCAGGATGTTTATTGTGCTCATAAAATAGATGAGAAATACAAGGCTTTCCTTAAGACATTTATCACGCTCTTTGAAAGTTGCTTTCAATTAGAACGATCTAAACAGGGTACTAGCGTAAAAGGCATCCTGGGTGCCTGACTAATGGGATAAGGACACTATGTAGAGCAAAGTGAGAATTATATGTTAGAAATAGTCACAATCAAGCTACAGTAATCCATTACAAACAGTATTAGGAAGGCAAAGAGTGTGTGGCCCGCAAATAGAATAGCTAATTCACAGGATAAAATTACAACCATATGGTCAGTCGTGAAACAAGTGTCTGGTCAGCAGCACAAGGTTGCCGATGTACAATCAGTTTGTAGTAAAAATATTTCTGTTACTGGTAAGTCAGATACATGTACAGCGTTTATCGGACACTTTCTGAGCATTGTTGATGAATTCAATAAAAACTTGGTTTCTACAGGGAATCATATAACTCTCTCATAAAATGCCTTTGAGAGATTGATGTCTGAAATACTCCTCTGTGATACCAAAAAGGGGGAGATTGAGTCAATAACTAAATCACTGAAGACTATAAGGACTCTCATGCATATGATGGAGTGCTAGCATATTGTTAAAATATTGTGTTGCACATGTTAGCCCTGTCTTTATCCATATTTGTAGCTTTCCCTTTAAGAATAGTCAGTTTCCTGAATGATTAAAGTACTCAGTGGTAACGCCGCTTTATGAAAATGGAGAAAAGTATAATGAAGACAATTTTAGACCTATTTCTATGCATCAGTGTTTGCTAAACTTATTTGAGGGTGTGTATGTAAGGATAATTGATCATTTCATTTCACGAAATTTGCTACCAAATATAAAGTTCGAGTCTAGAAGTGGTTTAACAGTTGAAAATGCTGTATTCTCCTTTCTCTGTGAGGTGCTGGATGGATAAACAAAAGGTTTCGAACACTAGGCACCTTTATTTCATTTAACTAAGGCGTTTGATTGTGTTGATCACAAGAAATTGCTCCAGAAGATATGGAATACAGCGAGTAGCTCACAGTTGGTTCACCTCTTACTTTAACAACAGCCAAAATAAGGTCATTATCCACAGTGTTCAGACTGGCTATGATGTGGGATCTGAGTGGGGCACAATCAAATGGCGTGTGCCCCAGGGATCAGTGTTGGGACCACTCTTGTTCCTTATTTATATAAATGGTATGCCCCCATGTATTACAGGTGATTCTAAAATATTTCTGTTTGCAGATGACACTAGCTTGATAGTAAAGAACGTTGTGTGTAACATTGGCTGAGTTTCAAATAGTGCAGTTCATGACTTAAGTTCATGGCTTGTAGAAAACAAAGCAACACTAAATCACAGTAGAACTTAGTTTTTACAATTTCTGACACACAATTCAACAAAAACAAACATTTTAACTTTACAGTCTTGGCATATGATTAGTGAAACAGATCAGTTGACATTTCTCGGTGTTCAGATAGAGAGTAAACTGCTGTGGAAAGCACAAGTTCAACATCTTGTTCAGAAACTTAATGCTGCCATTTTTATTATTCGAACGGTATCTGAAATAAGTGATATTTCGACACGAAAAGTAGTGTACTTCGCTTATTTCATTTGCTTATGACGTGTGGTATTAAATTTTGGGATAACTCTTCCCATTCTCAAAGGATATTTTTGGCTGAGAAATGGCCAGTTCGGGCAGTAAGTGGTCTGAGGTCGAGAACATCTTGACGACCACTTTCAATTAGTCTATGTATTCCGACATTGGCCTCTCAATACATACATATTCATTGGTGTCGTTTCTTGTTATCAATATCATCTTATTCCCAAGAGTTAGCAGCTTTCACTCAGTCAACGGTAGGCAGAAATTCATTCCGTATTTGGTTCGTACTTCTTGACTCTTGTGCAGAAAGGTTTGCAGTATACGGCTGCAACCATTTGCAGTAAGCTACCACATGATTTAAAAGATTTTAGCAGTAACACACGCGCTTTCAAATCGAAACTGAAGAGTTTCCTCATGGGCAACTTCGTCTATTCTGTCGAGGATTTCCTTGATAAATTAAGCTGATTCCTGTGTTAAATTATTGATTGCACTTACGTAAATTTATGGCTTGCTTCTGTCTGATTCATAAACATTTTATTTTATCTGCTACTACTTTTATTCTGTGATTTCATGTACCGACACACCCCATGACCTTGGGGATTTGCTCCTCAATTTGGTACCACGGAACTAGATGCGAAAAATAAATAAATAAAATAAATTGGTGGCAATGATCAGACACCAAACATTGACACCATGAAGTCTTCCAATTTCTGTTACCCCAGACAGAATCACTCCAGCAATCAAGTGATTCACAAGTAGTAAGTATAGTACATACATTTGAACTTGGTTGCTTTTAAATAGGTGTGAAGGCAATGGATGAACCAAGGGTCACTAGTGGAAGGAGTGGTCCAGATGAAGTATGTTTTGTAACAAGTGCCTAATGCCAGTGTAGATAGTTACTTTTGGTTTCTGAGGAAGAGCTGTAGGTGGCATTCGCAATACCCTGAGAATTGCTTCACCATTCTATACGACGATGTTGTTATAAATAAACAGAACCAATTGTGTCACTGACTCGATGGTTTGTGGTTTCATAAATAACCCACAGAAGGTAACTAATAATTTATCTTCGTCATTCTAAAAACAAAAGTGTTCACAGAAAATTGTTTTACATTCTAAAATCCAGTAAGATGCTAATGTTGATGGGGGATGGGGTTGATGGGAGGGGTGTGGCGTGAAGAGAAACACACGATATGTTAATGGTCTCAGGAAGGTTGGAAACCTCTGGTCCAAACTAAACATAAGCATCCCCAAGGCTGCAAACGGAGAGCAATAGGGATAGGGGGGTCAATGCGACGAAGTGGGTGGGCATGGGATAAGATGGGGCTTGAATCCTCCCGGAATTTGAAATATACTTTTTAGTCACTACAGGATTCTCGCGTATCCTTAGTGAGATCGTGATTCTATTAAATTGCCATTGTCGAACTTAACGGGAAACACTGTGGTTGTTACTACATCACATGGGATCGTTTGGTCTTGGGGCCGTTGCGGTGACGTCCGTTTCGGCGTAGTGAACCTTTACATAACATAGTCGAAACACAGCGAGAGCTAAAACATAGGACCATGTGCTGAATCCACACCTGGAACGCAATATTTCTGCGTGGCATGTATATGATAAGTCCATGGCATGTTTTCGGATGCATGAGACACCAGAAGTCTATGCACAGGTCACACAATTCCCGTAAAAATACGGACCGCTCTTTTCTTAGCGTGGTGGTGAGGCCCGGTATCGTCTCAGATGCGCTCCAAAGTATCCACGTCAAGGAAGTTCATGGCCAAGGCATCTACATCAGTACACTATTATCCTCCCCAAACATTGCACCACGTTTCTGGCCCTATGAAACTGATCGTTACTCTACAAGAAGATGCCGTCGCCGTCGAGGCAGACATCAAGCGTGAAGGGGGGCGAGGTGACACGTAATAATGTTCACTTGGTCCACAGCTAAGAGCCTTCAATTACCACAGCAGATCTCATTGAAGCTAACGTAAATATGACCATAGCATAACAGTGGCCCAGCGCGGAGTGGCCGCGCGGTTTGAGGCGCCATGTAACAGATTGCGCGGCTCCTTACGCCGGAGGTTCGAGTCCTCCCTCGGGTGAGGATGTGTGTGTTGTTCTTAGCCTAAGTTAGTTTGTGTGTGAGTCTAGGGACCGATGACTTCAGCGGTTTGGTCCCTTAGGAACATCTGAACATTTGACCCCAGAGGCAAGCGTTTGTGGCCTGATGCATGTTTTCAGCAGATTCTTAGTTAAGACACCATGAGACTGTCAAGGCTCCACGCAGAAACAGCCTTTACACAAAAACGTTTTGCGGCTGCTTTCACAACAGCTTAGGGACACATAAAAACATCGGAACAATGTGCGACCAAGTCTGGGAACAGTGCTGACTGTGAGAACGTGTGGAAGACACTAACTCTCGAGTCACACCAGTCCACAGAAGATAGAAAAGTTCCTCCCTGCATTGGGAGATGAGCTCATGAAATGGCGATCAGTCACTGGGTGACATTGCAAATTTAATCCGCCAATGACAACAGCGAGAGGAGGAAAACTTCGAGGAGTCTATGAGCTTAGTAGAGTGATAGGAATGAGCGACGGTCGGTGAGGCAGAGCGGAAGCAAGAGGACGTAAGGGCTCGTCCATCCATCGCCTACATCCACCTCCCGACATCGTGGTGTCGCAGTTTCCGTACGAAACCCACGGTGATCTGCCAACACGGACACCATTTCGGCGCCTCACTGCACAGCCCCGAGACGCCGAGGAGGGCGGCCAACTCGCCACCGCGCAGCTCCGAGGAGATACGACGTATTGCCGGCCGCGGTGGCTGTGCGGTTCTAGCGCTGCAGTCCGGAACCGCGGGGCTGCTACGGTCGCAGGTTCGAATCCTGCCTCGGGCATGGATGTGTGTGATGTCCTTAGGTTAGTTGGGTTTAAGTAGTTCTAAGTTCTAGGGGACTGATGACCTAAGATGTTAATCCCATAGTGTTCAGAGCCATTTGAACCATTTAGATACGACGTATTGACCCAGTGCATGCCACCGACATCACCACAACAGCTGTCCGTCCCGATAGCTGAGTGGTCAGCAAGACGGATTACCATCCTATGGTCCCGGGAACGATTCCCGGCTGGGTCGGGGATTTTAGCCGCTCAGGGACTCGGTATTGTGCTGTCTACGTCATTATTTCATCCCCATCCAACGCGCAGGTAGCCCAATGTGGTGTCAAACGTAATAAGGCCTGCACCAAGGCGGCCGGACCTGCTCCACACGGTGCCTCTCGGCCACTGACGCCAAACGCTCATTTCCATTGTCCACCAGAACAGCTTTAACCTGACCTCTTTCGAGCAAGGGCGCTGTATTTTTGGGACGAACTCAGTGAGCTGACGATCGTCAGGTATCTGCATGTGGATTCCTTGTGATCTTTATGGAGAAGATTTTCGTTCTCCAAGAACGTCACAATGCATGAGCGTAAAACATAGTCCATACTTCTACAACAAATAGCCCACACTTCTGCAACAGATTAACATCATCGATATAAGACTGTAATACCATGCATGTCTATCCGACGGCCTGTCTTGAAAACAGGAATTACTAGCACTTATTTTCAATCGCTAGACACCCTTCGTTGTACATTGGCCTACGATAAACTACTACTGGAAGGGAAGCAATTGATTGCGAATACTCTGTACAGAGTGTCACAGGTACCTCATCAGGTCAAGTTGCCTTTCCACATTTGATCTGTCTTACTTGATTTTACATTATGCGATCCACAACTCAATACCAGAAATTCGGACATTCGTGCAATAATTGAAAGGAAGAATGGTATTACTTCACCCGTATTATTTCCCTCTGTCATCCTCTGTTCCGGTGCTAATATAGTCGCTGAGAGATTCATCAGAAAATTTAGATCGCTTTGCTGACTTAATCTAACACCAAAATTTTTCAGGATTTTGTTTGGAATTCATTGGGCGCTTATTGCAGCCCTTAAATCAAGCTTTTATTGGCTTCATGGACATTCTTTTTGTCTACCAAACTCTGACTTCCCTTAGCTTAGTGCTGATGTTCTCTACGTGTTAGCGTCTTTGATTCATAATCAAAACGTATTCTGTCCCGGGCTCGAATCCTGCCGCTGCTTAAATTTTTATTAATTGTCAGCATTTGTGGCCGAACCCTCATTCTGCCAACGGCCTTGTCAAGGAGGGTGGAGGAACGAACAGAGGTTCAGGGCACGCTCTTGTCCTAGGGGTGGGAAACTGCCCCTAAAGGCAGAATAATCAGCAATGATCAATGGCATGAGGATGCAGAATACAATGGAAACTACTCCATTAAATACTTGTAACGTGTATCCACACCACACGTGGCCTGTAATAGAAGACGTGTCATGACGATCTCTGCATTGGGAAAAGATTCCAGAATAGACCCCCATTCGGATCTCCGGGAGGGGACTGCCAAGCGGGAGGTTACTATGAGAAAAAAGTTGAACAATCAACGAAAAGATAACGTTCTACGAGTCGGGACGTGGAATGTTAGAAACTTGAACGTGGTCTGTAAACTAGAAAATCTGATAAGGAAAATGCAAAGGCTCAATCTAGGTATAGAAGGGGTCAGTGAAGTGAAGTGGAAAGAAGATAAGGATTTCTGGTCAGATCAGTATAGGGGAATATTAACAGCAGCATAAAATGGTATAACGGAAGGCATGGCAGAGAGTGTGTTACTGTGAAGAGTTTAGTGACAGGGTTGTTCTAACCAGAATCTACAGTAAACCAACACCGACAATGATAGTTCAGGTATACATGCCAACGTCGAAAACTCAAGATGAAGGGATAGAGAAAGAAGGGGTAAAGGGGGATGAAAATCTAATAGTCATGGTGAACTGGAATGCAATTGTAGGGGAAGGAGTAGAAGAAAAGGTTACAGGAGAACGTGGGTTTGGGACAAAGAATGAGAGAGGAGAAAGACTAATTGAGTTCTGTAACAAGTTTCAGCTAGCAATAGCGAATACTCTGTTCAAGAATCACGAGAGGAGGAGGTTAACTTGGAAAGGGCCGGGTGATAACGGTAATATTTCAGTAAGAATACATCATGGTCAGACAAAGATTCCCAAATCAGATACTGGATTGTAAGGCGTTCAAAAATGGCTCTGAGCACTATGGGACTCAACTGCTGAGATCATTAGTCCCCTAGAACTTAGAACTAGTTAAACCTAACTAACCTAAGGACATCACAAACATCCATGCCCGAGGCAGGATTCGAACCTGCGACCGTAGCGGTCTTGCGGTTCCACACTGCAGCGCCTTTAACCGCACGGCCACTTCGGCCGGCTTGTAAAGCGCACCCAGAAGCAAATACAGATTCAGATCACAGTGTAGTAGTGATGAAGAGTAGGCTGGAGTTTAAGAGATTAGTCAGGAATAATCAGCACACAAAGAAGTGGGACACGGAAGGACTAAGGAATGACTAGATACGGTTGAAGTTCTCTAAGGCTATAGATACAGCAATAAGGAATAGCTCAGTAGGAAGTACAGTTGAAGAGGAATGGACATTCCTAAAAAGGGCCATCGCAGAAGTTGGGAAGGAAAACATACGTACAAAGAAGGTAACTGGGAACGAAACCATCGGTAACAGAAGAAATACTTCAATTGATCGATGAAAGGAAGAAGTACAAAACTGTTCCGGGAAACTCTGGAATACAGAATTACAGGTCGTTGAGGAATGAAATAAATAGAAAGTGCAGGAAAGCTAAGGCGAAATGGCATTAGGAAAAATGTGAAGACATCGAAAAAGAAATGATGGTCGAAAGGAGTGACACAGCACACAGGAAAATCTAAACAACCTTCGGTGACCTTAAAAGCAAGGGTGATAACATCAAGAGTGCAACGGAAATTCCATTGTTAAATGCAGAGGAGAGATAGGACAGGTGGAAAGAATACACTAAAAGCTTCTACGAGAGGGAAGATTTGTCTGATATAATAGAAGAAGAAACAAAAGTCGATTTAGAAGAGATGGGGGATCCACTATTAGAGTCATAATTTAAAAGAGCTTTGGAGGACTTAAGTTCAAATAAGGCAGTATGGACAGATAACATTCCATCAGAATTTCTAAAAACATTGCGGGAAGTGGCAACAAAACGACTGTTCACGTTGGTGTGTGGAATGTATGAGGCTAGCGACATACCATCTGACTTTCGGCAAAATATCATCCACACAATTCCGAAGACGGCAAGAGCTGACAAGTGCGAGAATTATCGCATAATCGGCTTAAAAGCTCATGCATCTAAGTTGCTTATAAAAATTATATACAGAAGAATGGAAAAGAAAATTGAAGATGCGCTAGAAGACAATCAGTTTGGCTTTAGGAATGGTAAAGGCACGAGGGAGGCAATTCTGACGGTGTAGTTAATAATGGAAGCAAAACTAAAGAAAAATCAAGACACTATCATAGGTTTTGTCGACCTGGAAAAAGCGTTCGACGACGTAAAATGGGGCAAGATGTTCGATATTATTAAAAAAGTAGGGGTAAGCTATAGGGAGAGACGGGTCATATACAACACGTGCAACAGCCAAGAGGGAATGATAAGAGTGGACGACCAAGAACGAAGTGCTCGTATTAAAAAGGGTGTAAGACAAGGATGTAGACTTTCGCCCTTCTGTTCAATCTGTACATCGAGCAAGCAATGACAGAAGTGAAAGAAAGGTTCAGGAGTGGAATTAAAATTCTAGGTTAAAGGATATCAATGATATGATTGGCTGATGAAATTGCTATCTTGAGTGAAAGTGAAGAATAATTACATGATCTGCTGAACGGAATGAACAGTCTAATGAGTACAGAGTATGGATTGAGAGTAAATCGAAGAAAGACAAAGGTAATGAGAGTGGTAGAAATGAGAACAGCGAAAAACTGAACATCAGGATTGATGGCCACGAAGTAGATGAAGTTAAGGAATTCTGCTACCTCGCCAGGAAAATAACCAGCTACGGACGGAGCAAGGAGGACATCAAAAGCGGACTAGCAATGGCAAAAATGGAATTCCTGGCCAAGAGAATTGTACTGATACGAAATATCGGCCTTAATTTGATGAAGAAATTTCTGAGAATGTACGTCTGGATTACAGCACTGTATGGTAGTAAAACATGAACTGTGGGGAAACCGGAAAAGAAGAGAATCGAAGCTTCTGAGATGGCGTGCTACAGACGAGTGTTGGAAATTAGGTGGATCGATAAGGCTAGGAATGAGGAGGCTCTGCGCAGAATCGGATATGAACGTAAAATGTGGAAAACACTGATAAGGAGAAGGGACATGATGATAGGACACCTGTTAAGACATGAGGGAATGACTTCCATGGTACTACAGGGAGCTGTAGAGGGCAAAAACTGTAGAGGACGACAGAGAATGGAATACACCCAGCAAATAATTGTGGACGCAGGTTGCAAGTGCTACTCTGAGATGAAGAGGTTAACAAAGGAGAGGAATTCGTGGCGTGCTGCATCAAACCAGTCAGAAGACTAATGACCAAAAAAGTGTGTTGACAGCAAATTTCTAGCACGACTGTGGAATTACGGCGGATCTTTTGTGTCCCTCATATTTTTGGTCGGTACATACTTTCCAGGGCATAGCATAAATGGTTTTGAGTTTTACCCACATGTGCTCCACATTTTAGTCCTCAGGGTTGAGGGTTTGAAGTTGACTTCTTGGATAACCTGCAATTTGTCTCCTGTCACATTTGCTAACCAAAAATATTTTATTACCTTTTCTACCATTGCTCGGGATAGCTGTATATTCATTGATACTGTCACAGTCTTATGAATAATGATTACATGCTTTCTGCATCTGCAGTACAGGTACTTATTATAGCTTCTTTATATAATTAGTTTAATTGCATTGTTAGGCTTCACACTTTACCATTTTATCGGAAACCACACCTTCCTCTACCCTTTTCAAACACAGTTTTTCAAGTTAGTTCCTGAGACGTTGCTATGACTCAATAAATCTCTTAAATTTCATCATATTTTCAACTTGTTATCGCTCAAGTTTCATCAAAATACATTCTTGGATGCCACTCTGTCAGCCAGTCGCGCAGAATAAACCGAACGTACAGTCTGTAGAATGAACAGTTTGTTGTAATTAGTGATGCCTACTGTAAAAATCAAATGAATCTTGAGTGCAGAACTTGTATTACACTGCTATCTATATGAATACTGTTAAGTGGACGAAGCAGTTTGTTTGCCGCCACTGTCACTCATTCTGATGCTACGTACATTTGTTTTTATAATTCACTCCAAATATTTCCTTAGTACCACATCATTCTCCGGAAAAAATTCATATTTTGCGTTGTTCTCAATTAACAACCTATCCGTGTCATCAGTCATCAAAAGAGTCTTGTCAGAATCTGTATTTACTTTGCCATATCCCTTTCCCTTGTTGCCATCTCGCCTGTCTCAATTTTCAGTGACGATTTACTCGGAAGTCTACTATGCTAATACCCGGAATACTCTCGGCAATTGCTTTGCTAATTACCTCGTCGTCCTCTTCTATCTTCATTATCGCATGATGCTCTTCATTGAAGTATCGTAAAGGTTGTTGATTAATGTTGAACGGGAGGACGATAATTCCTCAGTTGTCTGCGTCGGTTCGAATTCCCGAACTCTACACCCTTCTTCACTGTTACATTGTCATTTACGCTCTTCTAGAATAGCTTCATTTCGATCAAGTGCCGTAAATCATCCATCTGCATTTAGATGTGGCAAAGATGATAATATTTCTCGTACCGACAGTCAATGGCTATGAATTAAAGTTTCCATAGTTTTTTTTTATGTACACCGGGATTTCAAGGAGCACACTTCGTAACACCATAGCTCTAATACTCTACTGATTTATTTTGCCTTTCGTTTTATTTAATGTTACATCGTTGAGCTTCTGTAAATGTGTTTGATTGAATAGATAACACAAAATTGTATACTCCTTTCTTTGTAAAAACTTTGACGTCGTGGTTTGATTCTATGCGATGTAGTATATCTGTCATTTAAATTCGTTGTCTCAATTGGAGGGAGACAAAACTTACTGTATACATTTGGAATCTGGGTGAATAATTTTTTTGTAGAAATGCTAATATGTGCAAATGTTCTGTTTTATTTAAAATATTTGTTTGCTGTTATGTAAACTGCTGATCCTCACTTAGGATTCTAGTTATCCTGTATGTAAAAGACAGTGTGGTTCCCCTCTGGAACGGAACTTAGTAGCACGCGCAAATTGTGGTTGGCCTAGGTAGAAAAGGTGGAACAAAGAGTCAGTCGGAGACGAGCTACCAAACTGTGCAGTGCCATGTAAGAGTTGTATATTGTGCTGGATCCGAGAGATGCTTTTTCTGCCAGTTTCCAATGACTCGGATGGATGGATAAATAGCTGGAACGATTCTGGAATTGGTATCTATCATCGCCACCAAGAAAGAACAGAGTCCGGCCGAAAATCCACCTACCAACATGCAGTTACCACCACACAGCGCAATCACTGTAACGGAATACGATAAAAATGTACAGTGAAGGGTCAACTTACTGGATGTGTTAATGTGCTCAAATATAAGGTAACTTATAACTGAATTCATGTACCTACCTTGATTTTTTCCTTATCACAACACCTCTCAGGTTCCTCTCCATTTGAACTATGATTACCGAGTGTCCTAGTTTGTGGGAAAGATGAAAGCCTCATGGCGAAATAGTTATTTTAATCTTCTTTGATCTTTGGTAAGAAGGGAATATTCAGATTTACTGTGGATTTAGTGAAATTACGGGAGGTAGTAAATGTAGTTTTGTGAAGTTTCAAAGTCATCTATTTTATCTTTTAAAGAGTAAAAGTTCTTAAAACTGTGGCTTATAAGGTGTTGCTTGGTTAATGATCATAGTGCTGCCTGTAGTAAATTTTAAAAGGTGAGTCAGTTTCTTGCAAATTTGTCAACATTGTGTTTCACTGTAGTAAAAGTGGAGAACTGCATTTATGGAAAGTTATATACTCGTGCTTGCTAAGCACGTGTTTCTTTTGGGTATTGAAAGTGCATATTAATAGTGTTATAAAATCTACAGGTTATCCTTTATCACTATCTATGAAAACAATAATTTCTTTATTCAAAAGACAGTGAGAAGTAACCTGTTAGTGAATTCCATTTAACTTTCATTCAAAATAGAATAGTATTTAACTGAGAGAGACTTAACCTGTTACCAGCTCATAATTTTGCAGTGAACAACATTTATAATTCTATGTCAATTAGGATAGTGTTTGAAAAATAATACTTAACCTATGTCCAATTTATGATTCTGCAGTGAATAATAATAGTAATGTTATAAAGACCCTTTGGTTTGAATAAGCCCTGATAGTAATAGGGTGTTTGGTGATCTGTTATATTTACGCAAATAGTTTGTTCTGCTCTGTCGGCTTCCAAACCGTGAACATATGCAGGTGTCAGAGTTCATTTCACTCGCGTGTGGTAACGTATACGTTGTGTTTGCCCGTTGAAGTTACTCATACCTTTTTTCTTAAAGAAGAATGTTAATCATTCTCTTGCCTAATTAGGCTGGCGATCGTTTTCTTTATTCGTTAAACTGTGTAGATAGGCAAAAATATTGTTTGTTACTGTTCGAATATTCACGTAATTCTGACTTTCATCTCCGATAAGCCGATAGGTACAACTCGGTCAACATAACAAACTTCCTCTCAGAGGGTAACACTGCTCTGTTGCTTTATACCATAATTGCTTTAACAAGATAGTTTTATTTCACGATCTGTCTCTAACTTTAAGGTTATAGTATAGCAGTAGCAGACAGGAGTGTTATAACTTCAACAATACTGGATGAACTTTGTATGTGACCTGTCAATGGTAAATCTCACACTGGCCTGTTCCTGTTCTCGGACTGATTTATAAACCTAAATAACTTGAGTTAAGTTAGGCATACTGTTTTAAGCTTGTGGCGAGGATTCAGGTGAGTGGAGGGTACAGAGGTCTTGAAGAGGAACAAATTTCACTTGTTAAGTAATAGCGAAGATCGATAAATTTTAATCATTTACACTTGTTGAACCAACATGAGCAAGCTGTCTTCCAAACTTGAAATCAATAAGCATAGTAGGAAACATATTAATGTGAATTGCTACGTAATACTGAATTTAGCAGTTGTAAAGGACTCTCATCGTAGCAGGTCGGAAGCCAGTTCCATTTTCACCTCTGCTCTTGGGCACAACTGTTCAAGTGGTTGGATACAATTCGATAACACAAAACAGAGAGAAGATTACACTGTAAAATACTAACAAGTTAGAACTTATTAATGGAAGCGAGCAAGAACGAAAACAAACCTGGCACTAAGTCAGTCAGATGAAAACAGAGTAATTACTTAAACAGACGAGTGATTTCATTTTAATATATATTTGTCACGTTGATATCGCGGTCGTTCGAGACGGAGCACAAGCTCGGATTCAGTCAAGGATTGGGAAGGGAATCGGTCGTGGTCTTTCAATGGAACTATCCCGGCATTTGTCTGGAGAGATTCAGGTAAATCACGGAAAACCTAAATCTGGATGGCCGGTCGTTGTTTTGAACCGCCGTACTCCCAAATGTGAGTGCAGTGTGCTCAAATATAAGGTAACTTACAAATGAATTCATGTACCTACCTTGATTTTTTCCTTATTACAACACTTCTCAGGTGCACGCTACAGAGCGACTGGTTTGGAGCTATGCTTGAAGTGACCGATATCTAACAGTTCATTGCTCTTTACGGTTTCCTTTTAGGTGGCGAGTAGCGCAGCGGGCAAACATCTTTGAGTTGGACGAATGTGTCAACTGTACCAACGGAGATGTCCAGCTGAGCAGCGAGGTGGTTGATTGCGATCCGTAGATAACCTTGAATGAGAATCTCCGCACATTCCAACATTACAGGAGTCACAGCTGTGTGCGGCCGATCACCAAGCGGGAGATCGGACAAGCTTGCGAGGCCGTGTTGGGATAATGACACACGTCTCGCCAAACGACTCACCATGGTTTCGTCACTGCCAGCTCACCGCAGATATTCTGAAAGAGTCTTTGAATATTTGTAAGGCTCCCTGCTTGACGCCAGTTTGAAAGTTGCGTATAATAGACCCCCCCATCAGAACATCATGAATCTATAGAGGCTAAAGCGGGAATATTTCACAACGCCCCAAAACAAATTCTGTGTCTCTGCAACAGAAACTGACCGAGAAAAACCGTGTATTTCATTACGTATTGAACGCCCTCGTAGGTCGCTTTTAAGCGCCGCACGTGTCATTTAGGCTTAGCCATCGCCCACTGCCAGCTACCGGCGAACAC
This sequence comes from Schistocerca americana, assembly GCF_021461395.2. NCBI lineage: Eukaryota > Metazoa > Arthropoda > Insecta > Orthoptera > Acrididae > Schistocerca > Schistocerca americana. Next base: position 498,481,028 of record NC_060125.1, read on the forward strand.
GTGCCGTATCGAATGGTGGCGAGAGCACAGTAGCGGAAGACAAGTGTGCAGCATGGCCGCGGCAGCGTCGGCCGCCTTTAATGGCCCAGCAAGTGCTGTTCTGGTCACGCGAACAGCGTTCCCGCCAGAGAGCCCTGTGCACAGTACAATCTCAGGGGCGGCGGCTTTAACAGTGATCAGGGGCACTGCCCAGTGTAGCACGAGGATATCATCGTGACTTTATTTTCTTACTTACTTACTTGCCTGATCGCCTGCAGCGACAAGGCTTCAGTGGATTCTACACTACTGGCCATTAAAATTGCTACACTAAGAAGAAATGCAGATGATAGACGGGTATTCATTGGACAAATATATTATACTCGAACGGACATTTGATTACATTCTCACGAAATTTGGGTGCATAGATACTGAGAAATCATACCAAGGACAACAACCTCCGCCAGTAATAACGGCCTTGATACGCCTGGGCATTGAGTCTAACAGAGCTTGGAGGGCGTGTACAGGTACAGCTGCCCATGCAGCTTCGACACGATACCACAGTTCATCAAGAGTAGTGACCGGCGTATTGTGACGAGCCAGTTGCTCGACCACCATTGACCAGACGTTTTCAGTTGGTGAGAGATCTGGAGAATGTGCTGGCCAGGGCAGCAGTCGAAAATTTTCTGTATCCAGAAAGGCCCGTACAGGACCTACAACATGCGGTCTCGCATTATCCTGCTGATATATAGGGTTTCGCAGGGATCGAATGAAGGGTAGAGACACGGGTCATAACACATCTGAAATGTAACGTCCACTGTTCAAAGCGCCCACAATGCGAACAAGAGGTGACCGACACGTGTAACCAATGGCACCCCATACCATCACGCCGGGTGATACGCCAGTATGGCGATGACGAATACACGCTTCCAATGTGCGTTCACCGCGATGTCGCCAAACACGGATGCGACCATCATGATGCTGTAAACAGAACCTGGATTCATCCAAAAAAATGACGTTTTGCTATTCGTGCACCCAGGTTCGTTGTTGAGTACACCATCGCGGGCGCTCCTGTCTGTGATGCAGCGTCAAGGGTAACCGCATTCTTGGTCTCCGAGCTGATAGTCCATGCTGCTGCAAACATCGTCGACTTTCGTGCAGATGGTTGTTGTCTTGTAAACGTCCCCATCTGTGACTCAGGGATCGAGTCGAGGCTGCACGATCCGTTACAGCCATGCGAATAAGATGCCTGTCATCTCGAGTGCTAGCGATACGAGGCCGTTGAGATCCAGCACGGCGTTCCGTATTACCCTCCCGGACCCACCGACTCCATATTCTGCTAACAGTCATTGGATTTCGACCAACGCGAGCAGGAATGTCGCGATACGATAAACCGCAATCGCGATAGGCTACAATCCAACCTTTATCAAAGTCGGAAACGCGATGGTAGGCATTTCTCCTCCTTACACGAGGCATCACAACAATGTTTCACCAGGCAACGCCGGTCAACTGCTGGTTGTGTATGTGAAATCGGTTGGAAACTTTTTTCATGTCAGCACGTTGTAGGTGTCGCCACCGGCGCCAACCTTGTGTGAATGATCTGAAAAGCTAATCGTTTGCATATCACAACATATTCTTCCTGTCAGTTAAATTTCGCGTCTGTAGCACGTCATCTTCGTGGTACAGCAATTTTAATGGCCAGCAGTGTATATCCTACTTTCTCGCTCCAGTCGCCATCTATGCCAGTGTGCAGCAACAAATTAGTTCAAATGGCTCTGAGCACTATGGGACTTAACATCTGTGGTCATCAGTCCCCTAGAACTTAGACCTACTTAAACCTAACTAACCTAAGGACATATCACACATCCACGCCCGGCGCAGGGTTCGAACCTGCGACCGTAGCGATCACGCGGTTCCAGACTGAAGCGCCTAGAACCGCACGGCCACACCGCCCGGCAGTCTACAGAAAATCGTCGTGGATTCGATCTCTCCATCTTTTCTTTGTCTGCCTAGTGATCTTCCTCCGTGGTTTTCAGAGGTCATCTACACTCCTGGAAATTGAAATAAGAACACCGTGAATTCATTGTCCCAGGAAGGGGAAACTTTATTGACACATTCCTGGGGTCAGATACATCACATGATCACACTGGCAGAACCACTGGCACATAGACACAGGCAACAGAGCATGCACAATGTCGGCACTATTACAGTGTATATCCACCTTTCGCAGCAATGCAGGCTGCTATTCTCCCATGGAGACGATCGTAGAGATGCTGGATGTAGTCCTGTGGAACGGCTTGCCATGCCATTTCCACCTGGCGCCTCAGTTGGACCAGCGTTCGTGCTGGACGTGCAGACCGCGTGAGACGACGCTTCATCCAGTCCCAAACATGCTCGATGGGGGACAGATCCGGAGATCTTGCTGGCCAGGGTAGTTGATTTACACCTTCTAGAGCACATTGGGTGGCACGGGATACATGCGGACGTGCATTGTCCTGTTGGAACAGCAAGTTCCCTTGCCGGTCTAGGAATGGTAGAACGATGGGTTCGATGACGGTTTGGATGTACCGTGCACTATTCAGTGTCTCCTCGACGATCACCAGTGGTGTACGGCCAGTGTAGGAGATCGCTCCCCACACCATGATGCCGGGTGTTGGCCCTGTGTGCCTCGGTCGTATGCAGTCCTGATTGTGGCGCTCACCTGCACGGCGCCAAACACGCATACGACCATCACTGGCACCAAGGCAGAAGCGACTCTCATCGCTGAAGACGACACGTCTCCATTCGTCCCTCCATTCACGCCTGTCGCGACACCACTGGAGGCGGGCTGCACGATGCTGGGGCGTGAGCGGAAGACGGCCTAACGGTGTGCGGGACCGTAGCCCAGCTTCATGGAGACGGTCGCGAATGGTCCTCGCCGATACCCCAGGAGCAACAGTGTCCCTAATTTGCTGGGAAGTGGCGGTGCGGTCCCCTACGGCACTGCGTAGGATCCTACGGTCTTGGCGTGCATCCGTGCGTCGCTGCGGTCCGGTCCCAGGTCGACGGGCACGTGCACCTTCCGCCGACCACTGGCGACAACATCGATGTACTGTGGAGACCTCACGCCCCACGTGTTGAGCAATTCGGCGGTACGTCCACCCGGCCTCCCGCATGCCCACTATACGCCCTCGCTCAAAGTCCGTCAACTACACATACGGTTCACGTCCACGCTGTCGCGGCATGGTACCAATGTTAAAGACTGCGATGGAGCTCCGTATGCCACGGCAAACTGGCTGACACTGACGGCGGCGGTGCACAAATGCTGCGCAGCTAGCGCCATTCGACGGCCAACAGCGCGGTTCCTGGTGTGTCCGCTGTGCCGTGCGTGTGATCATTGCTTGTACAGCCCTCTCGCAGTGTCCGGAGCAAGTATGGTGGGTCTGACACATCGGTGTCAATGTGTTCTTTTTTCCATTTCCAGGAGTGTATTTTCGTCCAACCAAGTGACAGGACCTGCTGTTTCACTTCTTTTGACTCTCACCAGGCCTTCTATATTAGGAGTGTTCTAAGTATCATCCAGTTCACAATTATGCCGGATCGTCTATTGCACAGTGATCTCATCTCCTACCAAACACTAGATCTTCCTTAACACTTCACGTTTCACCGCCAGACGGACCTATATGTTAGATCAGTATTTCGTGTACCTGGACCATTAAATTCCTTACAGACTGCGAGATTTAAAAAGGTGAGCGAGCCTTAAGTACGATCAGTTTCCAGGTTGAACTCAGTGTTTCACCTCTGCCTCATACGACACATCATCTGTAAACATGACCCTAAGATATTTAAAATCATAAACTCCATTGTAGGATCGGGTTGCCTCTACCAGTGGCTAGAGTGCCTCTCTTGGATAGGCGTCAGTCCAGCTCATCATCAGACACTAGGTTTTCAGTTTATTCACCAGGTAACCGATCTCCATTATAATGCGAGGTCACGAAAAGTCATGGGATACCTCGCACTACAGTATCGGACTTCTTTTTGCCCGGCGTAGTGTAGCGACTCAACGTGGAAGAGACGCAACAAGTCGTTGGAAGACGCCTGCAGAAATATTGAGCCACACTGCCTCTATATCCATCAATAATTTCGGATGTGCTGCTGGTGAAGAATTTTTCTCAACGAACTGACTCCTCAATTACATGCCCTTTTTCGATGGGATTCAGGCCGGGCGATATGCGTGGCCGAATTACTCGCTCGAACTGTATAGAATGTCCTTCGGAACCAGTCGCAAAGAAATGTGGCTGCCATTGGTCTCCAAGTAGCCGAACATAACGGATTTCACTCAATGCTCGTTTCTGGTGGACCATAGGAACCAGTCCATTCCGTGTAAAGAGAGCTCACACCCTTATGGAGCCACCATATCTTGTTGACAACTCCACTCCATGGCTTCGTGAGGTCTGCGTCACACTCGGGCCCTACCTTCAGCTCTTACCAATTAATATCGGGACTCATCTGACCAGGTCACTGTTTTGTAGTTGTCTATGGTCCAACAAATACGGCCACGATCCTAGGAGAGACGCTGCATCCCATGTCGTGCTGTTAGCAAAGACACTCGCGTTGGTTGTCTGCTGCTATAGTCGTTAACGCCAAATTTCGCGGCGCTGTCCTAACGAATATGTGCGTCGTACGTCTCACATTGATTTCCCTGTGGTTATTCCACGCAATGTTACTTGTCTGTTAGCAACGACAACTCTTCGCAAACGCCGCTGCTTCCGGTGATTAAATGAAGGACTGAAATTTGGTATTCTCGGCCAGCTCTCGGAATACTGAATCCACTAACGATTTATGAAACAGAGTGGCCCATGCAGTTGGTTCCAACTACTACGATTTCGCCTTCAAAGCCTGCTAATTCCTCTCGCAGGGCCATAATCGTGTCGGAAACCTCACACGAATCACCTGAGTACAGATGACAGCTGTGTCAATGCACTGCCCTTTTATACCTTGTGCCAGCGATACTACCGCCATCTGAATACGTGCTTATAGCTTTCCCATGACTCTTGCCATCTCAATGTATAACCATTATTGCTATGAACAGAACCCTCAGGAATGCGTTTCAGGGGTCAAGCACCCATCATCTGTCTGTCTGTGTTACATTACATAAACACGTACTTAAAAAGCACGCATCATAAAAGAAATACAAACAAATTTATTTGGGGACTAAGTCCTCATCTTACTTTAAAAAAGGTGAATACCAGATTCTCCACTTATACATGTTATCGCCCATCCACCAACCGTTCCTTTCGTACAGCAGTAAACAGAGTTAGACAAGTTCCATCAGCTCTCACTGCTGCAGCTGTAGTTGAGCCAGCGTAAGAGGCTGACAGCTAGCAACATTGTTGCCAACTTTCAACTGCGAAACGCTAACGGCTGCAGGTGGAAACAGTGCCATCTACACAACTGCGACAACACCGAGGCGTTGCCACGGAGGCACTTACAATATCGCCTTACGTTATTCTTTGAGGCAGGCCCGCGAGGTGCGGCGCCCAGAGCGCTGCAACTCTCAGGGGTCAACATACCCTGACTCAACTATAGTTCAGTAAATATGTTGATAGGAGCTTTATTCCCAAAAAGGGTTGGTAGGGGTTTTGTTCCTGACATTAGTGGTTGTTTGCTGAAGTAATTATAGCTATTATCTTCACATATGTCACCTCCGGTTTCTAAAATTTAAGCTGTTAGGAACCTATCTTGCTCGCTGCTGCCTCCATGGTTTATTCCTGAGGTATGGACAGGAGCACGTCAGAGCAAACGCGAGATGTATAATTTTCTCACAATCGACGTCGATCCTCTCGAAATAACTGGTGGCGCCACCTGTTCAAAAAAAATCATTCATTACTGAGAGGTATCGTTTTTGGCACGGCTCACAAGCAACCTCGATAAGGAATATCTGTAATTGCGTAATGTCTCGCTCAAAGTCTCGTACTCCCTAAGTTCAGGTACAAGCATGCACTGTGAGGCTCATTGTGTACTGCAAGCGGTCTAAATTTCAACACTGTGAAAGTGGCATGTAACAAATGTCAGGCAGGCGCGAGATGTAACACATGCTTCGATAGTAAAGTGATTAGCGTCTCACCATATATGCAGCAAATTCACAGGAACAACGCCGTTCACATCTTTGTGTGTGAGACGATCATGTTACATCTCGTGCGTCGTGTGAGAATAAGAGATGTACGAGTCGATATTCACAGCGGCAGAGCCGTTGCCTACAGAGTCTGCGGCGCATCGGTATTGCTGCTCGTTGTGCTGGAGAATTCAGAGCTCTACGTGCCTGAATGACCACAAAATGCGAGGTAGGCCGGGCATACCAAAGGGATAGGCTGCCCGCACTAGTTCTTGTGGTCGAACGTAGAATTCATGACCGAATCATAGGTAACGGTTGACCCCAAAGACTACTATAACCAGCACAGGCTTTTCATTCGTGGTTTGCGTCATGCAGTATGAAGAAGCAAGTACAGTAGTAAGCAAGACTGAACCAATGCATAGAGATTGAAGAAATAGCAGGTCTAAAAATCGATGTATCGAATAAATTTCTGCTGATTGAGGACTAGATACGTTTCACGCACTAACTGCTCTACACTGCTATCTTTACAGTCGAGGAATCGGTTAATGAAGCACTGTAGTAAGAAATCCCATACTGTGCCGGAAGTAATAAAAAATAATATAACAACAAAGTGTGTTATAATGTGTGCTGAAAACATGTCACCATTTAATTCTGTTTCTGGTGTAGATTTAGATGAACAAGGCCAAGAACGAATACATCTAGGAGCACATTATGGAGAAGTCAGCGTTCAGTGTGTCATGTAACGCTCCCCTAATGTAAAAGACATGTCAAAGAACAAGCAGAAGCAATTCTGTAAAACCTAAAGATTTCTATTATTATTAACAAAATATTTGCTACGACAGTTGATACTTGGAATGATTCGCTCAATGACGTGCATTATTTAACGCTTAAAACACATTACGCAAAGACTGATTGGTCTCTTGTGAATAGTATATTATTTACAACTAAATTCTTTAAGGAGACGAGTGTAAATACACTGACGGAAAAACTTCGCAACACAAAAAAGTAATTAATGTAGACTATGAAATTTTGGGAATACATTTGTCTAGTAACGTATTTAAGTGATTAACATTGCAAGATCACATGTTAATGTAAGCTCGAGATAAACCATCGCAAATGTGAAATGCTGATACACTAATAACCGTTGAAACGGCCAGAACGTGTCTGCATTGTAATGTACAGACGACGGATATCAGTTTCTGGGAAGGAGTTCCGTGCCTGTTGCCCTTATTTCCTCGGCAGAGAGACAGATAATGCTTTTTGAGGATCGTCCAATTATGTCCCATATGTGCTCGATTACAGACAGATCTGGTGATCGAGCAGGCCAAGACTAGATGTCGTCACTCTGTAGAGGATACTGGGCTACAACAGCGGTGTGTGGGCAAGTGATATCCTGTTGGAAACCACCCCATGGAATGATTTGCGTTAATGGCAGCACAACAGGTGCAATTATAAGCTTAACGTACAAATTTTCAGTCAGGGAGCGTGGGATAACGACGAGAGTGCTCCTGCTGTCATACGAAATCGCACCCCAGAAAAGGCTGGCCTCTCTAGTCGGGCGATATTATCAAGCAAGTCATTCACAAGATGTACACGATGGGGGCGCGAATTTTCGTCCATAAGGACGAATGCCTCGCCAATATGCTACCAACATAGTTGCACTATCGGTCGGAGGATGGCATTCACGTATAGTACAGCCTTCCATGACCACCAGCGGCGTACATCGGCCCCACAGAATGCCACCCCAAAACAGCAGGGAGCCTCCACCTTGCTGCACTCACTGGACAGTGTGTCTAAGGCGTTCAGCCTGACGAGGTTGCCTCCAAACACGTCTCCGACGATTGTCTGGTTGAAGGCATATGCGACACTCATCGGTGAAGAGAACGTGATGCCAATCCCGAGCGGTCCGTTCGGTATGTTGTTGGGCCCATCTGTACGGTGTTGCATGGTGTCGTGGTTGCAAAGATGGACCTCGCCGTGGACGTCGGGAGTCAAACTGCGCATCATGCAGACTATTGCCCACAGTTTTAGTCGTAGCACGACGTCCCGTGGCTGCACGAAAAGCATAATTCAACATGGTGGCGTTACTCTCAGGGTTCCTCCGAGCTATAATCCGTAGGTAGACATCATCCACTGAATTAGTAGCCGTTGGACGGCCTACGCGAGGCATGTCATTGACAGTAACTGCCTCTCTGTATCTCCTCCACGTCCGAACGACATCGCTTTGGTTCACTCAGAGACGCCTGGACACTTCCCAAGTTTAGAGCCCTTCCTGGCACGAAATAATCATGCAGACGCGATCGAACCGCGATATTGACCGTCTAGGCATGGTTGAACTACAGACAACGCGAGCCGTGTACTTACTTCCTGGTGGAATGACTGGAACCTCCATCTAACAGCCGCTGCTCGTGCGTAGTTGTTTACGTCTTATGGCGGTTTTATTGACATATATGAACAGTCAAAGGGACTGTGTCTGTGGTACAATATCCACAGCCAACGTCTATCTTCAGGAATTCTGGGAACCGGGGTAATGAAAAACTTTTTTTGATGTGTGTTGAAACACGCCTACCAACTTCCATTTATGTCTCACGACTCCTTCATGTCGAGATTTTCTTTTCTATCACAACATTTGAAACGTCCCCTTTTTAACAAATTATACACGACTGTGCTTAACCTGACACACAATATTTTTAGCGCAACGCAATCTGACTTTCAAGAATCCCTACAAAAGAATGGCCCTGACTAACATTAAACTATACCTTCCAGAAATCACTTACCTCACAAAAATCTTCATTACTCGAACCACTGCAATACAGCGAGCGCCACTACTGCCAGCTAAATAAAAGATTCAAACTACTGAAGGCACTAACTACTGATAGGGATAGTTAGCAAATGAAAGATATTAATAGAGAACGAACAATGTATTTACCTTGATATCATCATATATAAATATAGCAGTTCATGACAAATTACAAACCTCCGCCATCTCTCTCCCCACATCCACCACTGCTGGCGGCTCACCTCCAACTGCGCAACGCTACGCGCTGTTCGCATCCAGCTGCCACTGCCCAACACTACAATGGCAGACAACAATGCAAACCAGCCACAGACTGCACACAGCACAGCCAGTGATTTTCAGAGCGCTACGTGGCGCTACCAATATAAGAACCTAAACAGCCTACTTACACATTACGAAAGAAATAGATAGCAGCACGGATGGCTATAACATTTCTCTGGGTTTAATTTGTGCAATTAGAAGTACTGTTTCATTATAATAGAGGAAAGGTTAGATTTGTAATGTAGAAGTGTGTTCAATGTATGATAATAATGTGAAATTTTTTCAGGAGTTACAACGGATTGGAAATCGAGCCCTGAGTTTTCTACGTGTTACTTACAAGCACAAATTTTCTACGTTCCTTTGGCTGCGTTCCTGTGATCTCCGTAGCTGAGTGATCAGTACAGCTGACTGTCATGTGAGAGATTGAGGTTCAATTCTTGGCACTACCAGGGATTTTTTTCTCTGTGGGAGATTGGGAGTGTACTCAGCCTCGACAGGCCAACTGGCGAATTACTTTGACCGAGAAGGATCAGTTTTAAAGCCAAGAATTCTGGCAACACATGAGAGAGCGTTGTACTGGTCAAATGCCCCTCAGTGCTGTATCCACGATTCCATTGTCAGAGGGGTGACATGACGGTCGGTCGGGAGCGATTGAGCAGTCTAGGCCCAGAACGCGGAACTTCTTACAAATTAAAAAGGAGGAAATTCTTAACAATGCAAGACAAATGTGTGAAAATTATGCAAGCTGAAGATGCGATGATTGACATGATCGTTTTTGTTTACTGTAGTGCAATGTGAGACACTGCGTTGACGATCAATAGCCGCATTCAATTAAGAATGGAGTCGCAAACTGTGATTACGGTTGGCATCAGCTGTAAAATATTTCACAACAAATGACATCGACGCAGAATCAGTTTTCATCAGAAAACACAACAGACTTCCACCCTGCCCTTCAATGCGTTCCCTCTCTCGGATTTGCCGCCTGCCACGTGCGGGTGGCTTAACGACTTGGTCTATCCCAGCACTCATTCACAGGGGGCCCCAATCTCTGTTTGTTCTGGAATAGTTGCCCTCGAGTTGGTGGTAACTTAAACCTAACCAACCTAAGGACATCACACACATCCATGCCCGAGGCAGGATTCGAACCTGCGACCGTAGCGATAAGGCAACCATAGTGACAGGAGGGAAAGCCTGGTTCTAGCCCCGGTTCGGCAGAAATTGTCACTTGTTCTGAAATATTCTACAGCCGATGCAGAATCTTAATCACAATTTGCGTGTTCGTTTTGGTATAGTTAGTGCATAGCGTCCACGGTCAAACGGAGGTATTACAATTCGTATAATATTTCATCAAACTAAAACACATATTTTCCGGGCTCGCTTTTATGATTTACTAGTCAGTTCTACACCACTCTTCACACACAGATAAAGCTGGACGGATTTGGAAGATTAGGCAAGAAAAGACAAGGGACTTGGCATTTAACTAACAATTAAGATAGACACATGGAATGTAAGAGAGCAAACTTAGAAATAACATGAGTTAACTCAAGACTTAATATTAAAGAAAGTTGATTAGCCATGGTAACTTAGATAAAAAAGAAATTAAAGGGTACAAAAGAAGTTTGAGATTATATGATAATAAATAATGAAGTTTCCCAGAGCAGAAGAGTTCGAGTCTCGGTCCGGCACACAGTTTTAATCTGCCAGGAAGTTTCATATCAGCGCACACTCCGCTGTAGAGTGAAATTTTCATTCTAGAAACATCCCCCAGGCTGTGGCTAAGCCATGTCTGCGCAATATCCTTTCTTCCAGGAGTACTGGTTCTGCAAGGTTCGCAGGAGAGCTTCTATGAAGTTTGGAAGGTAGGAGAAGAGATCTGGCGGAATTAAAGCTGTGAGGACGGGGCGTGAGTCGTGCTTGGGTAGCTTAGTTGGTAGAGCGCTTGCCCGCGAAAGGCAAAGGTCCCGAGTTCGAGTCTCGGTCCGGCACACAGTTTTAATCTGCCAGGAAGTATCACTGAACTGTTCGCAGTAACACGCTCTCTGGCCTACCTTCCTGTTCATAACGAATCCTACTCCCGTTACATAATTTTCTACCGTTGTTGATATTACCCAATACTCATCAGACATGAAATCCTTGTCTTCTTTACATTTCACTTCACTGACACCTACTATATCTAGACGGAGCCTACGCGTTTCCCTTTTCAGATTTTCTAGCTTCCCTACCACGTTCAAGCATAATTTTCTGGTGTATGTATGGTGTAGTTGAGGTAATAATTACACGCTGTTTCTTTCTCTCTGATTTTTTCTTATTACCTTCATTCTGTCTCCTTAACCCTTTCCTTTTTCGAATACTTTTTTCCCCCACGACCACTTTTGGACTTTTTTGTACACATGTCAGTATCCTTTCTTATTCTTCGCTTCAAATGGCTCTGAGCACTATGGGACTTAACTTCTGAGGTCATCAGTCCCCTAGAAATTAGAACTACCTAAACCTAACTAACCTAAGGACATCACACACATCCATGCCCGAGGCAGGATTCGAACCTGCGACCGTAGCGGTCGCGCGGTTCCAGACTGTAGCGCCTAGAACCGCTCGGCCACATCGGCCGGCGGCGCCTGGAGCTCAGATACATTTATAAGAGAAGAGTCATTTACTGGTCCAAGGTTCACGAACTTGTAAAGAATTCTCTTATATGCAAATATTGCGTGTCCTTTTCAGGCGGCAGCTAAGTTTTGTTTCATATGAAGACTTACGTTTTTAAATATGTTGGCTCCATTTATTCAGTTACGAATGCATTTGCCAAGAGTGTAATTTATTGTCTGTAAGTCAGTTTTGTCACTATCTCTTTGTCTTTGGTCTAGTCCTCTAGATACTTAACATCGAAAGCATTTCATTGTAATCGCATTACTATAATCACATGTAACTTGCATTAACCTAAATTAGCTTCTGCTGTTTGATCTGTAACGTTTGATCCCTATCAATTAAATTTGCATTCGCGTAAATCAGCTGCTGCCTTATGATGTGTAACTAGTACTCACTGCAACGTCAAGTTGTTTAGAAAATTGTTGCTTAATCCTGGTTTGTTGCTTTTGCTGATTGTATCTGTATCAGAGTTACTGTCTCAAGAGCAGACATGTGCCTGTTTAGATATAGTAGCCACTCAGTCGGGAAAATATTTCATTGTAATTGTTATTTGAATTAATTGTTTACATGAATAAAATTTTGTATGCAATAAAAAGTGAATGAAGTTCTCCCTACCATAAGCTCCAGTCCTTTCAGTTAGTTATTTACGTGCGTTTTATGAGACGTCGATCTATCCCCTTATCAGTGGTGTTCAGCTATACACTTTGCTGATCTCTGTAGCACTGACGTCCTCCACCCATCAATGTGTACGTGTTCTACAGCTGGTAAGGTGCAGCTACAACGATAGAATCCGAGCACCCAGCTATTAAAATAAATTAAAACTGCTAGGCACTTAGATTCTGTCCGTTGGGTTTTCTGCGCTGAGCAGTGCGTGAGCAGAGTGGTTACCGTTGCTACTTGCGAAAAAAGCACACCGCGATAATATGGGCGCAAATGAGTTTCTTCAATATGCAAGTTAGCCTAACGGTCCTCCCAGGGGATGGCCAGCAAAGGCTACGTGCCCAAGTATTGATCCAACAAATCGCATCAACAGAGATCGTTAGAATAGTACAACAATAATTGAAACTAGTGTTTAAAAGAAACAAATATTACCTTAGAATAGATAACATAATTTTAAACAAATATTAAAAAGTAATTGCAAGAGTAGGGTGAAGGGGTGACCGCCCTATGACAGGCTGCCGCTTCTCATGGAGTGCTGATCCAGCAGAACATATCAGATGCCACGATTCTCTCTCACTTCCCTAGGAGACGTGGTAAAGTTTGCAGCTAGCGGAGACGTGATGTCCTTTGGCTTTTCGTGTGGGCTACGGAGGCTGTAGAAGGCTGAGTGGTATGTCGGCTAGGTAGTTGATAGAAGAAAAAACTGACGAAAAAAAAATCGCAACACGAAGAAGGACGAAAAATAATCGCAACACGAAGAAGGAGATATGCGACACAAAAGAAACTTTGTAGGTGTTTTTCTGCATGAGAAAGATGATGTCTATTCAAATTTCGGGTCATTCGCATAGGAGTGACCCTTGATACTGGACGTGGTGAGCTGGCGTTAGTCTAGACCGCCTTTGAGGTGACAACGACTCCACTATCAGCACTCCACTGAGTTTGAACGAGGTCGTGTAATAGGACTACGAGAACCTGGATGTATTGTACCTTGTGCGATATTGCAGATAGACTTGGCAGGAACGTAGTCGCAGTAAATGATTGCTGTCTGCCGTGATCATGCGAATGTACAGTCACAGAGACCATCCTGTTGGTGTAACGCTCTGGCAAATCATACGGCATCTCCAGCAGAAATTTGAGCTGCAGTCGAAACAAGTGACCCGACGAACTGTTACAAATGGCTTACTTCAAGTACAGCTCCGAGCCAGACGCCTTTCAGCGTGCATTCCATCGACCCCAACTCCCCGCCATTTGCGACTTCAGTACTGTCAAGCGAGATTTCATTGGAGGGCTGAGTGGATGTCTGTTGTGTTTCCTGATCAAAGCTTGTTTTCCGTCGACACCAGTGATGACACTTTGTTGCTTAGGACGAGGCCAGTTGAGGGTCTGCAAACAACCTGTCTGTGTGCTAGACACGCTGAAGCTACCCCCGGAGTAATGGTCTGGATTGCGATTACATATGACAGGAGGAGCACTCTCGTGGTTATCCCAGACAACCTGACTGCAAAATCGTACATCAGTCTGATGAATCGATTTGTTGTGTTGCTATTCACGAACAGCATTCCAGGAGGTGTCTTACAACAGGCTAACGCTCACCCATATACCGCTGTTGTCACCCAACATGCTCTACAAAGTGTCGACATGTTGCATTGACCTGTTAGATCATCAGATCTGTCTCAAGTCGACCACATACGGGACGTCATCGTACGACAACTACAGCGTCATCCACAAACACCATTAAGCATTAACTGTCTCTGTGTTGATCGACAAAATATAGCAGGCATGAACTCTATCCCACAATCTGACATCCGGCAGCTGTAGAGCAATGTATGCACGTTCACATGCTTTTTTTTTTCTTTTCAGTCATCAGTCTCTTGACTGGTTTGATGCGGCCTACTACGAATTCTTCTCTAAGTCAACGTCTTTATCTCGGGCTAGCACTTGCAGCGTAGGTCCTCTATTATTTGCTGGATGTAGACCATGCTCTCTCTTCCTCTACAATCTTCCCCTCTTCAGCTCCCACTAGTACCACGGAAATTTCTCCCTGATGTCTTAACTGATGTCCTATCATCCTGTTCCTTCTTCTTGTCAGTGTTTTCAATATGTTCCTTTCCTTGCTGATAGTGCGGAGAACCTCTTCATTTCTTATCTTATCAGTCCACCTAGTTTTCAACATTCCCCTATAGCACTACATCTCAAATGCTTCAAGTCTCTTCTTTTCTGGTTTTCCCACAGTCCATGTTTCACTACAATACAATGCTGTGCTCCAAACGTACATTCTCTGGAATTTCTTCCACAAATTAGGACTTATGCGTGATACTTGTTGATTGTTCTTGACCAGAAGTACCCTTATTGCTAGTGCTAGTCTGCTTTTTACATCCGCTTTGTTCCATCCGTCATCGGCTCTTTTGATGACTAGGTAGTAGAATTCTTTAAGGTCGTCTTATTCGTGATCTCGACTCCTGATATTTAATTTCTCACTGTTTTCATTTCTGCTACTCCTCATTACTTTCGTATTTCTTTAATTTACTCTTAATCCTTTTTCTGTACTTTTAGACTGTTCATGCCATTCAGCAGATCCTGTAAGTATTCTTCTCTCTCATTGAGGATAGCAATTTCATCAGCGAATCCTATCATTGCTATCTTTTCACCTCGGATTTTAATTCTATTCCTGAACCATTCTTTTATTTCTGTCATTGCATGTATAGACTGATAAATAAAGGCGAAAGACAACATCCCTGTCCTACATCCTTTTTATTGCGAGAATTTCGTACTTGGTCTTCCACTTTTCTTATTCCCTCTTGGTTCTTGCACATATTACCTGTCTGTCCCTATACCTTACAAGTATTTTTCTCAGAAATTCGAACGTCTTGCACCTTATGACAACGTCCTCGAACGCTCTTCCCAGTTTTACAAATCCTATGAACATGTCTTTATTTTTCTTTGGTATTGCTTCCATTATCAACCGCAATATCAGAATTGCATCCCTGGTGGCTTTACCTTTACTAAAGCCAAATTGATCGGCATCTAACACTTCCACAATTCTGTTTTCCATTAATCTGCATATTACTCTTGTCAGCAACTTGGATGCATGAGGTGTTAAGCTGAATGTGCGACAATTTTTGCACTTGTCGGCTCTTGCAATCTTCGGAATTATGTGGATGTTTTTCCAGACGTCAGATGGTATAAGGCCAGACTCATTCATTCTAAAAATGTTCGCGATAGTCAAAGCAAGTACAAATTTTACGAAATGCATGGCACTGTGCTGTCTGTAATTACCTTATTTATTCTGCTAACGATTTCGGCTCTAAAGCATCATCAACGGCAGCTGTACAACAGACAAAAGTCGAACACGCGATAATGCCACTCAAAATTAGAAGAAACAGGAAAAACCGTCAAATCATCGAAATATAAAAATTATCACAGATGTATCACATGTCATACATGCTTTGACGTAAGTTACCACTGAAAACCATAACTGGGAATAAAACTCAAAAATTGTAACAAGATTAAAATACGATGGCACATTGACTAAAGGACATGATGTGATCTACAGCAAGATAACTTTAAAGTCAAAGATGACAGTCATGACTAAATCTGAAGAAGTAGCCATTAAACAGTTCTGTGTTAATTAGATTATAAAACTGAAATATTAACAGTTCTATACTTAACTGATATTACATAAAAGCATCAAGAAAATAACATACAAAATAATAGAATAATAGGATTTATGAAAGTAGGAATATGCAATATTTTGCAATCCAGTCAAATATGTAAGCATGTAGAATGTGATCTACGGAGCAAACCATGAAATTAAAATCAGTCAAGCCCTGTTTGACGAAAGAACACATTAAAAGAAACTAATACGAAAGAAATGCAATTTTTAGGAGTGAAGGCAAATAGAATGGAGCGTAGAATACGTAGATTTAAAACATCTACAATTTTACACGTATGCCACAATGTTAACATTCCGCTTTTTATGATGAAACGTGGTATACATCTAAACTGTTACACGTTGATTAGTAGAATATGTCATCCAATGTCTACACAGTCACAATATGTAATTGAAATTCTATTTATTATATAGATAAAAATTAACAAAGAGATATGGTATGAACCTACACTTAAATACATTGGTTCAAAAATATTTCATCAACATTACTACATTGTCATAAGACAAAATAATAAGACCAGTTAGCACATAGGCAAAAATTCATAAAGAAAGGCCAATACTCAATTATTAAATCGAAATACAGGGAAATAATCATATCTTATTGCAACGTTTTTAATCGACAAAATCAGGTATATCAGAGGATATTAAAATTTTTTTAATTGACAAAACCAGGGAGACATTGGGAAAAATAGGAGAGGGCTTTTAACTCAGAATTTAAACATATTGCAAACACAATATAACTGTCAAAATAATGAAATTTTGTGGGGCTGTTGGGGTGTCTATAATAAGGCGGTAATGGAAAGGAATTAAGTATATGATAAAACTTACAGAGTCATTACGTTAAATATTAATACAGTCATCAAATAACTACAAAAGTACAGAACTAAGCGACATTGCCTCCTCATACGTACGGAATTTGCAGAAATGATAACAGAGCCAATCTAACATGCATGGTATTACTTATCAAAAACTAAATAAAAATAGGGCACACATGACAAGTTACAAAATGTGATCACAGTTAATGAGCAGAAAGCCAGAACCATTGATGTCTGTATTTACATTCTGTCTTGATACTAACCATAAGTTGGAAATTTGGTTAAGGAAGGTAATTACATAGAAAGGAAATTTAATATTACATCAATTTAGTAATTGGGAGAAGTATAGTGCAAAAAATGAAAATGAAATTAAGGGAGATGAGGATGTGGATGGTGAGAAAGGAGGTGAAGTGTTAGAAGGAATCTGTGGTAACTGTGCAACAAAGACTGTGGGTTAAACAACCACAAGATTCGGTTTCCAGTGATGAAAAGTATAACAGAAATGTAATAAATGACACTGGGTACGTGAATTCAGTGTAAAATAATTCACACATTATTCACCCAATTAATTACCATAAAAATGAAAATAGTAAGAATTAAAACATTATTCATGAAATATAGCCCTTCAGGATGGCAAAGAGTCAAAGTAAAACATATAAGTAAATAGCCCCCTGTAGGCTAAAAAACAAGAAAGTGTGTAATGGCAAGGGGAGGAAAGGGAGGGTGGCGGCATAGACTATATACAAATGGGGTGCATAATTGGCTAGAATTGTAGTTTAAGCAGGTTTACTCAAATATTTTAAATTCTCAATGAAATTATTTAAGTAACTCTTGTCTTTCAGTTCCACCTGCTCATTGAGAACTTTTCCTGGGATGAATAATCTCTGTTTCTTCTAGAAGGTCAATAGCCACACGCTTTTCAGCTCTATTTAACACTTCCATATGATCAGTAGTTCTATTCAGTGTATGATTGTGTCGTCTTCAATGTGTAGATTTAGATTTAATGAACATTCTTATCCATGTGCCTGCTATTTCATCTAACAGTAGCACTTGCAACGTACATCCTCAGTTATTTGCTGGATGTGTTCCAATCTCTGTCTTCTTCTACAAAAAAATGGTTCAAATGGCTCTGAGCACTATGCGACTTAACTTCTGAGGTCATCAGTCACCTAGAACTTAGAACTAATTAAACCTAACTAACCTAAGGACATCACACACATCCATGCCCGAGGCAGGATTCGAACCTGCGACCGTAGCGGTCGCTCGCCCCTACAGCTGCCTCTACTACCATGGGCGCTATCCCCTGATGTCTTAACAAATATCCTGTCATCTTGTCCCTTCTTGTTGTCCATGTTTTCCATGTATTCAATCCCTCGTCGGTTCTGCAGAGAACCTTCTCATTTCTTACGTTACTAGTCCACCTAATTTACACAATTTGTCTCTAACATTACAACTGAAATGCTAGATTCTCTTCTGTTTAGGTTTTCCCACAGTCCATGCCTCTCTACCATACAATGCTGTGCCCCGAATGTACATTTGGCGAAATTTCTGTCACAAATTAAGACCCGTGATGGGTACTAGTAGACATCTCTTGGCGCGAAAGTAATTTTGCCAGTGTTACTCTGCTTTTTAAGTCCCTATTGCTCTGTACTTCATGGGATATTTTGCTGACTAGGAGCAGAATTCTTCATATACTTTGTTATAGCCAAGTTTCTTGTTCTTGCCATTTCTGATACTTCTCATTGTTTTCGTCCTCCTTCGACATGCTCTCAATCAATGTGTCGTATCCATTAGACTATTCAATCAATTCAACACATTCTGTAATTATTCTTCTCTTTCACTGAGGATAGCAATGTCACCTGCTAATCTTATCATTGATATCCTTTCACCCTGAACTTTAATCCCAATCTTGAACCTTTCTTTTATGTCCGTAATTGCTTTCTCGATGTACAGATTGAAGAGTAGGGACCAAAGAATGTATCCCCGTCTTACACCCTTTTTAATCCGTGCACTTTGTTCTTCGTCTTCCACTCTTAATATTCCCTCTTGGTTCTCGCATAGATTCTATGTTAGCGACTTTTTCCGATAGCTTACCCCAAATTTTCTCATAATTTCAAACATCTTACACCATCTGAAATTTTGCAACGCTTATATCGACAAATTCTACGAACGCATCTTGATTTTTCTTCAGTCTTTTCTTTCATTATCAGGCAGAACAAAACTACCAATCTGGTGATCTTAGCTTTATTAAATCCAAACTGAACGTCATCTACCAAATCGTTTATTTTCTTTCCATTTTTCTGTATACACTGAGGTGACAAAAGTCACAGAATGCCACCAAATACCGTGTCGGACCTGCTTTTGCCCGACGTTTTGCAGAAAGTTACCTGCAGAAATAATGAGACATATTGCCTCTGTTGCCGCCGATAATGACTGGTGCAGTATCTTGCCACATACATTTTTAATCGGATTCCTGTTAGGTGATCACGGTGGCCAAAACGTTTTCCTACATTGTCCAGAATGTTCTTCAAATCAATTGCGAACAATTGTAGCCCGAAGACAGGGCACATTGTCATCCACAAAAGTTTCACCGTTGTTTGGGCACATGTAGTCCATGAATGGCTGCAATAGATCACAAAGTTGTTGAAGATAAACATTTCCTGTTAATAATCAGCTCTAATCTAGACCAGAGGGCCCCGTCCATTCTATGTCACACA
This sequence comes from Schistocerca americana, assembly GCF_021461395.2. Classification (NCBI taxonomy): domain Eukaryota; kingdom Metazoa; phylum Arthropoda; class Insecta; order Orthoptera; family Acrididae; genus Schistocerca; species Schistocerca americana. The sequence continues at coordinate 498,500,661 of NC_060125.1, forward strand.
GCCCACACCATTATGTAGTCACTAACAGCTTACATAGTGCCTCTTTGATGACTTGTGTCCTTGGTTTGGGGAAATCTGCGCCTCATTAGAACCCTACCATCAGCTTTTACCAGGTGGAATCATCTGGCCTGGCCACGGTTTCCTAGTCGTCTAGGGCCCAACCGATATGCACTAGAGCCCAGGAGAGATGCTGCAGCCTATGTCGTGCTCTTAGCAAAGGCATTCGCGTCGGCGGTCTATTGCCAGAGCTCATTAACGCCAAATTTCGCAGCACTGTCCTACGGACACATTCGTCGTACGTCCCACACTGGTTTTTGGGTATTTCACTCGGTCTTGCTTCTCTGTTAGCACTGACAACTCTATTCAAATGTAGCTGCTCTCGGTCGTTAAATGAAGACCTTTGGCGACTGCGTTATTTGTGATGAGAGGTTTTTTTTTTTTTTGGTCATCAGTCTACTGACTGGTTTGATGCGGCCCGCCACGAATTCCTTTCCTGTGCTAACCTCTTCATCTCAGAGTAGCACTTGCAACCTACGTCCTCAATTATTTCCTTGACATATTCCGATCTCTGTCTTCCTCTACAGTTTTTGCCCTCTACAGCTAACTCTAGTACCATGGAAGTCATTCCATCATGTCTTAGCAGATGTCCTATCATCCTGTCCCTTCTCCGTATCAGTGTTTTCCACATATTGCTTTCCTCTCCGATTCTGCGCAGAACCTCCTCATTCCTTACCTGATCAGTCCACCTAATTTTCAACATTCGTCTATAGCACCACATCTCAAATGCTTCGATTCTCTTCTGTTCCGGTTTTCCCACAGTCCATGTTTCACTACCATACAATGCTGTACTCCAGAGGTACATCCTCAGAAATTTCTTCCTCAAATTAAGGCCGGTATTTGATATTAGTAGACTTCTCTTGGCCAGAAATGCCTTTTTTGCCACAGCGAGTCTGCTTTTGATGTCCTCCTTGCTCCGTCATTGGTTATTTTATTGCCTAGATAGCAGAATTCCTTAACATCATTGACTTCGTGACCATCAATCCTGATGTTCAGTTTCTCGCTGTTCTGATTTCTACTACTTCTCATTACCTTCGGCTTTCTCCGATTTACTCTCAAACCATACTGTCTACTCATTAGACTGTTCATTCCGTTCAGCAGATCATTTAATTCTTCTTCACTTTCACTCACGATAGCAATGTCATCAGCGAATTGGATCATTGATATCCTTTCACCTTGTATTTTAATTCCACTCTTGAACCTTTCTTTTATTTCCATCATTGCTTCCTCGATGTACAGATTGAAGAGTAGGGCGACAGGCTACAGCCTTGTCTTACACCCTTCTTAATACGAGCACTTCGTTCTTGAACGTCCACTCTTAGTATTCCCTCTTGGTTGTTGTACATATTGTATATGACCCGTCTCTCCCTACAGCTTATCCTACTTTTTTCAGAATCTCGAACAGCTTGTACAATTTTATATTGTCGAACGCTTTGTCCAGGTCGGCAAATCGTATGAAAGTGTCTTGATTTTTCTTTAGCCTTGCTTCCATTATTAGTCGTAACATCAGAATTGCCTCTCTCGTCCCTTTACTTTTCCTAAAGCCAAACTGATCGTCACCTAGCGCATTCTCAATTTTCTTTTCCATTCTTCTGTATATTATTCTTGTAAGCAGCTTCGATGCATGAGCTGTTAAGCTGATTGTGCGATAATTCTCGCACTTGTCAGCTCTTGCCGTCTTCGGAATTGAATGTATGATGCTTTTCCGAAAGTCAGACGTTATATCGCCAGACTCTTATATTCTACACACCAACGTGAATAGTCGTTTTGTTGCCACTTCCCCCAATGATTTTAGAAATTCTGATGGAATGTTATCTATCCCTTCTGCCTTATTTGAGTCAGTCCTCCAAAGCACTTCTAAATTCCGATTCTAATACTGGATCCGCTATCTCTTCTAAATCGACTCCTGTTTCTTCTTCTACCACATCGGACAAATCTTCACCCTCATAGAGGCTTTCAATGTATTCTTTCCACCTATCTGCTCTCTCCTCTGCATTTAACAGTGGAATTCCCATTGCACTCTTAATGTTACCACCGTTGCTTTTAATGTCACCAAAGGTTGTTTTGACTTTCCTGTATGCTGAGTCTGTCCTTCCGACAATCATATCTTTTTCGGTGTCTTCACATTTTTCCTGCAGCCATTTCGTCTTAGCCTCCCTGCACTTCCTATTTATTTCATTCCTCAGCAACTTGTACTTCTGTATTCCTGATTTTCCCGGAACATGTTTGTACTTCCTCCTTTCATCAATCAACTGAAGTATATCTTCGGTTACCCATGGTTTCTTCGCAGCTACCTTCTTTGTACCAATGTTTTCCTTCCCAACTTCTGTGATGGCCCTTTTTAGAGATGTCCATTCCTCTTCAACTGTACAGCGTACTACGCTATTCCTTATTGTTGTATCTATAGCGTTGCAGAACTTCGAACGTATCTCGTCATTCCTTAGTACTTCCGTATCCCACTTCTTTGCGTATCGATTCTTCCTGACTAATGTCTTGAACTTCAGCCTACTCTTCATCACTACTATATTGTGATCTGAGTCTATATCTGATCCTGGGTACGCCTTAAAATCCAGTATCTGATTTCGGAATCTCTGTCTGACCATGATGTAATCTAATTGAAATCTTCCCGTATCTCCCGGCCTTTTCCAAGTATACCTCCTCCTCTTGTGATTCTTGAACAGGGTATTCGCTATTACTTGCTGAAACTTGTTACAGAACTCAGTTAGTCTTTCTCCTCTTTCATTCCTTGTCCCAAGCCCATATTCTCCTGTAACCTTTTCTTCTACTCCTTCCCCTACAACTGCATTCCAGTCGCCCATGACTATTAGGTAACGACTGAAAATTCGTATTTTCAGCATACTCTAGACACTGTGGATCTCGAGATACTGAATTCCTTAAATTCCCTAACGATTTCCGAAATGGAGTTTCCCATACTTCTAGCTCCTACTACCATTTCGCTTTCAAAGTATGTTAATTCCGACGCGCTACCATAACCACGTGGGTCACCTTTTATACGAATCATCTGAGTACAAATGACAGCTCGGACAAATATATAGTTCTTTACTACCATCTGTACGCGGTATTACTGACATCTGTATTTGTACATATCGCTATCCCATGACTTTTGTCACTTCAGTGCATCATTCTTGTTGGCAACTTAGAGGCATGAGCTGTTACTCTGATTCTGTGATAATTCTCGCATTATCGGCTCTTACAGTCTTCGGAATTGTGTGGGTGATGTTTCTCCAAAGGTCTGATGGTATATCGCCAGTCTCATACGCTCTACACATCAACGTGAATAGCTTTTTTGTTGTTACATCCCCACACAGATTTTAGAAATTCCTGTCTGTTGTTATCCATCCCTTCTCCCTTTTTTGATCTTAACTCTTGCAAAGCTCTTTTCAATTCCGATTCTGAAACTGGATTCTCTATCTCTTCCCCCTCGACCCCTGTTTCTTCTTCTAACACGTCATCAGACAAGTTCTCGCCCTCATAGAGATCTTCAAGGTACTCTTTCCACCTATCTTCTCTTTCCTCTGCATTTAACAGTGGAATTACAGTCACACTGTTAGTGTTATCACCCCTGATTTTAATTTCACCGAAAGTTGGTTTGGCTTTCCTATATGTTGAGGCAGTCGATCCGACAATCATTCCTTTGTTAATTTCTTCACATTTTTTATGCAGCTATTTCGTCTTAGCTTCCCTACATTTCCTATTTATTTCATTCCTCAGCGGCTTGTATTTCCGTATTCCTGAATTTCCCGGAACATGTTTGTACTTCCTTCTGTCTTAAATCAACTGAAGTATTTCTTCAGTTACGCATGGTTTCTTCGCATTTACTTTCTTTGTCGCTGTGTTTTTCTTTACAACTTCTGTGATTGACGGTATTAGAGATTTGCATTCCTCTTCAACTGTAGTGCCTACTGAGATAATCCTAACTGCAGTATCTACAGCACTAGAAAACTTAATGCACGATTCTTCATTTCCTATAACTTCCATGTCCCACTTCTCTGCATATTCACTAGTCTCTTAAACTTCAGCCTATTCTTCATCACAGAAATTGTGATCTGAGTCTATATCTGCTCCTGGGTACGCCTCAGAATCCAACATCTGATTTCGGCATATCTGCCTGACCAAGATGTAATATAACTGAAATGTTTCCGTATCTCCCGGCCTCTTTCAAGTGTGCCTCCTTCACTTGCGATTCTCGAAGAGAGTATCCGCTATTACTAGCTGAAATTTGTTGCAAAACTCAATGAGTCTTTATCATCTCTCGTTCTTCGTACCAATCCCATATTCTCCCGTAACCCTTTCTTCTGCTTCTTCCCCTACGACCACATTACAGTCCCCACATCAATATTAAATTTTCGTCTTCTTTTACATAATGAAATAGCAGTTCACTATGCTCAAATACTGTCTTCATTCTCTGCTTGCGACGTTGACACGTGTACGTGAACTATTGCTGTCGGTGTAGGTTTTCTGTCGATTCCGATGTTCACAGTAAGTCATCCTCTGACCTACCTTCCTATGCATAACGAATCTGTTCCTATTATACTATTTTCTGCTGCTGTTGATATTGCCCTATACTCATGTGAGCATAAATGTATGAGATCAGAATTAACTAGGCTGGTACTGGTTTCAAACAGTCTCTCCCCAGTGGTTAGCAAAGTCTGTACCGAAGTTTATTGTTTTGGTCGATTCTTTGATTCGACACTTTTTTTGGGGAAGTTGGAGAGGGGGAGGGGTGGAAGCAACGAACATTTTCACGTTAGAGTAGCGACAAATGTGTGGCAGCATCTGAGGTGCAGACAGAAAGTCAAATTTCACACGCAGGCAAACTCTGTGAGATCGGCGGCACCGCCCCTGTGGTATAACAGTTTAGGAGACAAAAACTTTTCCGCAAAATAGACACCATCCTGGCGACTGCGATTCCCAATTTCTGAGACAGGGTGAAAGTCTTCTGTTGGAGCCACAGTGGAGTCCTGAGCCCAACCTCACTCCTTCCATAGGAAAAATTCAACAACTTTCCATTCCCAATAGAAGTACCAAACTCATACAAAAACTGTTGAGACGAAACCGAATCATGAAGCAATATGGAACAGTCCTGTTACAACAGGACGGAAAGTTGCCTGCCCTCACTGCTCGCCGTGCTTGTGCCAAACGTCCGATGGAGTATTTACATTTTTGTAATGTTCTAGAATTTGCCCTTAACTTTACATGCGATACCTAGGTTTCTTAAATCATGATGTTGGCCCAACTTTGTACGGATTTGTTATGAAGACTGTTGATATTAACAAGAAGCAGTTGTGGATCTGAAGTCGAATCAGTTTATTTCTTATTTTACATTTGCTCAGATTTCTTCTGAGGTTTGGGGAACGGGATGGTAATAGTGGATTGGACAGAATATCACCTAATGGGAATAGATCTGACAGTCCCACTAATTGATCTCAGGATTGTACTCAGTGGTATTTCTGTCTCAATCGCGTCTGCGCCGTTTTCCCATGTGAGGGCACAATATTTAGCAGCTGAGTACACGGGCGCAATTGCAGCATTTCGTACCATATCTTCATATGGTCCCCGGCCTCATTTGTGGACCAGATTTATTCTACAGACAGATTCTTGCACTGTTCTTAAATGACAGTGTCCGATCGCTGATGACACCTCGATATTTAGGGACGTAGTTACAGGATACTTCGACCCCATCAAAAAACTCGAGTAAGGTCCCGTGTGGCTATTTATCACGAAGATGGAACGTTACCCATTTACTTGGTTTTTATTGGAATCTCCATTAGTAAACATACTTGTTCAGTACAGTGAGAAGACTCGAGAGCGTATTTTCTGCTAATATATCAATCTCATTATGGATTTTCTCGGAACTAGTTCAAATGGTTCAAATGGCTGAGCACTATGGGATTTAACATCTGAGATCATCAGTCCCCTAGAACATGGAACTACTTAAACCTAACTAACCTAAGGACATCACACACATTCATGCCCGGGGCAGGATTCTAACCTGCGACTGTAGCGGTCGCGCGGTTCCAGACTGAAGCGCCTAGAACCGCTCGGCCACAACGGCCGGCTGTAAGTACGTCTGCATTTTTTTGTCTCGGAGCTAGTAGCAGCAATGTCGTGGACACAAAAATTAAACAGAACAGGATCTAAGACTGATCCTTGAGGTAGTTAACTGTTTAGGATTCACCATTTAATAATTTTTTTACTGAGAAACTCTGAAAAGTTTTGATCTAAGAGCATGTTATTGAGTAAACTTAGTTGTTTCTGACATGAAATTACGTTAACCGATTTGAGTACCAACCTTTCCCTCCACACTACGTATGTATCTGTAGCTGCCGTCATATCGACAAAAACTGCACCGGATTTAAGGCCTCTCTGAAATCCAAATCAAACGAATGTTCCACGGGACTAGAAGAAGGCCCACGTCATAGAAATCTACAAAAAGGGTAGAAAATTGGATGCACATAACTAACGGCCCATTTCAGTGACTTCGATTTGTTGTAGAATCATGGAACATATTTTGTGTTCAGACATAATGACGTTTCTGGACTCTGAGAAGCTCATCTTCAGAAACCAGCACGGTTTTAGGAAACAGCGGTAATGCGAGACACAGCTGGTCCTCTTGTGCATGATATACAACAGGCTCTAGATACCGGCTCCCAGGTTAATGCCATATTTCTCGACTTTCGAAAGGCGTTCGACTCAGTTCCGCACTGTCGCTTATGCGGTTAGATAGAAAGTTTTCTGACCGACAGGGAGCAGTATGTCCTCCTGAACGGGGTGACTTCAGCAGAAACAAGCATAACTTCAGGTGTGCCCCAGGGCAGTGTAATAGGTCCGCTGCTTTTTACGATTTACATAAACGATCTGGTTGATGATATTGACAGCGGCATTAGAGTGTTTTCCGATAATGCTGTAGTCTACACGAAAGTAGTATCACACGAAAGTTGTAAGCTAATCAGTGTGGATTTGCAGAAAATAAATGCGTGGTGTAATGACTGGCATTTATCTCTCAATATTAGTAAGTGTAACCTACTGCATATAACAAGAAGAAAATCCCCATTAATGTACGAGTACAAAATAAATGCACAGCCTTTGGAAGCGGTAACATGCGTCAAGTATCTGGGTGTGACTGTTCTAAATGATCTCAAATGGAATGATCAGATTACACAAGTAATGGTTAAAGCGAACTCTAGATTGCGGCTTATTGGTAGAATCGTGAAGCGATGCAGTCCTTAAACAAAAGAAATAGCTTACAATACGTTAGTTCGTCCAGTCTTAGAGTATTGTTCGTCTGTATGGGACCCTTACCAGTTGGGTCTGATTCAAGAGGTTGAGAAGGTCCAAAGACGAGCGGCAAGATTCGTGACTGGTACATTTAGCCATCGATAGAGCGTTACAAATGTCATAGAAAGTTTGAAGTGGGACACACTTGCAGACAGCGGCGCGCTACACAGAAGGGATTGATCACTAAATTCCGAAATCCGATCTTCATCGAGGAAGTAGAGCACATGTTATTACCACCAACTTTCAAACGCGAGACGATCACCATTCAAAGATAAGGGACGTACTGAGGCGTTCAGACAGTCCTTTTTCCCTCGCGCGATCCGCGAGTGGAACAAAGGGAGGGAAATATGACATTGGCGCGAATTGTGCCCTCCGCCACACACCGCTTGGTGGCTAGCGGAATGTATATGTAGATGTAGATTAATGTTGTGAGCATTAGCACTTCGTCGCACTCTCGATTAAGATTATTTTATCAAAGACCTCTAGCAAGCGATTGGCAGTTATCTTCTGCAGTAATTTAATTATCTTGCTGAGTAGCGTGACAGGTCGACAGTTAGCCACATCAGTTCCGTTCTTACCTGGTTTCGAAACTACGATTCTTAGACATCTTTGGTAGTACTTTTTTGCTGAAGAATTCTAAGGTCCATCGCCTCTTTCCGGGTCCATGGGTTTAAAAAGCGAATACATCCGATCAAATCCAGCAGCCTTATTTTTTTCTTAAGTTAAGTGCGTACCAAACCTGGTTCCTGTTGCAGCGTTATCACAGCAGAGATGCATACAGCTTAATCTAGGGAAAGTTCGCCTTCAACACAACAGCGCGGCTACACGGCGTAATTTAACTGCAGCATAACGCGAACATCGTTGTTCACAGCACATCGTGGCGTTCTAGACTTACGCCAGAACCACGCCTCCTGCCCGAGAAACAAGATAAACAATGCCGAGCACACACTAATTCACGATTCTCACAATGGCGCTGCTACGTGCTGTCATAGGGGAAACCATTTTGCCGACTCCACTCTCTCTCGTCTGTCAGTATGACGCATTTACTTTGATCCGAAGCATTAGAGCCACTAGAGGTGTACATACGGTAGAATCACAGCTTTGTCCACAGTTGGAGAATAAGTAACAAATGGTAATAACAACTTAGTGCGGTTATCATAAATTCCATTACAGCCGAAGCTGTGCAGCCTGTTTAGAAAAAGAATACTCGAAGCTCTACTTCTACAATCAGCATTCCACTTCATGATATGTGGCAAAGAGTAATTTTAGTAGTACTTTTCCCGCCTTCTGTGTTCCATTCGTGAATGGCGTGTGGGAAGAATAATTGTAGATAAACACCTGTATGGCCTCTAATTTCCCTGATTTTGTCGTAGCCATTGAAGGTTTATAAAAGTGGTATTGTAGATGTTTTTATAATATTGTAACTTGGTTGTTTGAGTGTACCATCTCAACTATGATATGATGTTACATGGATTTTACGAAGTGAATTGTATTCTAGGTACATAGGTACAACAATGTTTGTGTGTGAGCGTATTTCTCTTTTTCTGTAGCGATGGAAGTATTTGGAGACTGATGGTCTCTCCTTTGGGCACCTTTATTGAACGTAAGTCAATTATTTCTGATAATTATCATGAATGTTTTGTAATTTTTAGGCTGTATGATTATTTTTCATTATCTTAAACGTATTTCACTCTAGTAGTGAGGCCCGCCCTTTCAGTATATAAAAAGGAGGGACAATGCATATATAAAGTGCTCATGTACGTCATGCTGTAGACTCTTCTGTAATATTGCACTATGGTCTTTAACTTACCAGAACATTTCTGATACGGTTTGATAACATTACGTGAAGTCTGTTCTATGTGAAGATTTTTTTAGTATAGACAGGTTGGATTTTCTCCTGTAATTATGGACACTTTTGTAGCTGGGGACTATCTATTATTGGATCCCACTATTGGACATAAATTTTAAGTATGTACATGTTCCTCATGGTAACCTTATTTTACACTCTTTGGGCAAAACAGTGTTTTAACCTTTTTGTATATGTAGTGTGGTTTTCAATGTAGGCCGGTTAACTTCTCTTTTGGAAATATAATGTTTCCTGCTATAAATATTTAAATGTTAAATGTAACATTTTGATGAATTCCTGACAATAATGCATCATTATTTATTTATTGATACACAACAGAGGTACTTAATGTGGTTGTTGTTTCAAATGAGATGTAAAATTAGGTATTTTTAGGATTATATATGTGATATACATCTGGCCCTCATCTGACTGAGTAGCATAGGGTCGACTGTAATTATTTGCTCTCTACTTTACATCCATTTCCTCTTTTGGTTATTGTTGAGCCTTCAGATCCATTCCCTTCCTAGCCATTCCCAACTGTTAAGAGACTGTATTAAATTAAGTCATTTATGTCACAATTTAAGCTGTAGATGTGCTCGACTCTTTATCCCCACCAGTGTATCAGTTGATCATCCCGCTTACCTCCAACCCTCTCTTTAGGGGAAAAAAACTGGCACTGTTCCCTTAACCACCTCTTTAGGGGAAAAAACTGGCACTGTTCCCTCTTGATTTCTTTGTAGTGGTTTCTATACTCACATTCATCAAAAACTTTCTACTGTTTAGAAAGCCCCGCCCGCAAGCACCACTACAATCCTCCACCCCCCCCCCCCCCCCCCACTTGGATTTTCCATTCATTATATGGAATTAAAAGTGTAAGAAATTTTTAATCTCTATGTTCGACAGGAATGTACGTACAGCCATAATATATTTTGGTATACGCTACTGTGTGAGGTTGACTTTCTTTTTTACGATGCATCATTTTGTGAGCTGATGTTCACTTGCTACTATATCCTATTTTGGTTTGGTTTTTATTTGTTAATACATCAACATCCTATCCCAGTAATATGTACTAGCTGACTTAGTTTTCAGAAATTACGGTGTTTTGTAACATACAAAATTTCACCAGTGTGGCTTGGCCTAGTGTATTCATGTCATTAAATGATTTTCAATGGTTTAAGCTGATTTATTTTCGGCAGTTATGATGTATTTTGAACTACAAAGATCGCCAGTGTGGCATTTCATGATGTACTACGTTTGTGTATATGTAATTTCACTATTTATCTCACTAATTTACAGTGTTTACTAGGAATCAAAGATTATAATGTACCTCTTAGTGAACGGATAGTGCAATTGCTAGCACGTACTACAGTTTTACCTCTGACATAGCATTGTCTTTGACAGTGTGCTTGACTGTTAGGCCTAGTTAAATCTGTTAGTGTGTTATTACCTTTCGATGTGCACTGGCTTCTTGATGAAAATTATCGTATACAATTGTGAGAAATATCTGAAGTACTTAAAAGCTTAAAGAGCTCAAAAAAGTGGGCTTAAAAGAGCAAATTACTTTTGTTCAAGTTATGGTTTAGCTTTCCTGCTATTTATGCCAGTATGTGAAATACTATTTAAGCTCATATTGCCCTGTAAATTACGTAATCTCTAATGATTTTATTTATTCCTTTTAGGCTAAACTTGATAATGGTCACTGACCGAAACTAGAAGCGAACTGTGCGAAATAAATGACAGCTCAAGATTTCACCATGCATTTTAACAATTTCACAAATCGCATACGGGAGAAATCAATATGTTAAGTGACTCTTTGTGGGAGGTAGGCTGAGTAAGAATGTGATTTGAAACTAACGAACGGGCGAGGGAGTGCGTTCGTGAAATTGATCTCGAATTCAGTAAGACGAAGGTTCAGATCCCTGTTCGACCATCCAGATTTAGTTTTTCCACTGATTCCCTAAATCACGTAAGACTAACGCAGTAATGGTATAATATGGCAGCGGCGGCAAGGAAGACGGTATCCTGTCCTCGGGTCAGTGCCCGATCTAAAGTTGCCTGGCCAGACGCTATTGACTGCAAGTGGGTAGCATCTTTCAGGCTTTCACTAGTGGTGCTTGACTATTGATGATGAGTGGAAGGAATGACATCAGGGTCTTCTGCAAATGAGGATCCTTTGCCTCGCAGCTGACGTAACGCCTCTCCTCTATACCTTTGTTTCTCGACGCCGGCTAGATCTAGGCAACAAACTTACTAGATGGAAGAATGCCGAAGTATTTGTAAGTGTTGGAAAAAGCAAATTTCTGCCTGGTAAGCACGAGAACTCAAGTGTAGACGAAACTTTCACTACGGTCTCATGTTCATCGGGCACGTAACCTTGAGACAAGGCGTCGCACAATTTTGCAAAATGTTAGTGTAGAGGAATGGGGGTCATTACTACTTCGTGCGAACTGGTGGTCTATTGTGCATTGTCGCGCGACCGAGGGCAAGCTGTAAATTAGTTCCAATTTTTGGAGCCATTCGCAAGACACAGAGATGGTCTGCAGGACGCTAATTAGGTTGTTGCAAGCACGAAGATGCTTGTGGACTGAAAGACACCACATTACCAGACGATTAATGTTACTTCCAAGTTTTTAAGAGAACAGCCATGGAAATTTACTATATTGAGTTTAGTGGCCAATGCAGATGGCACTATAAATGTGATATCCCCTAGTTTGACCCAAATTCGTTAAAGCTTTTTGTGTTGTACTCGGCCTGACAAAAAAAAAAAAATGAAGCAGCCGAATAACGGGAAGGAGAGATTGGATGAAACTTCACCTACTAAGAAAGCATGTGATGGTATTCCAGTGATTACAAAACCAAGTCACATTTATAAAGTCACTATGAGCCAACTTAGCCTCGTGACGCCAATTCAGGAGCTACTCGACCGAATAGTAGCGGCTCCGGTCAAATGAAACCATGATAAGGACCGAGAGAGCGGTGTGCTGACTACACGCCCCTCCTATCCGCATCCTCAACTGAGGATGACACGGCGGTCGGATGGTCCCGATGGGCCACTTGTGGCCTGAAGACGGAGTGCTGCTTTATGAACCAACTTATCAGTACTACGTCGCACCCTCTCTGGCCTGGATGCATGCACTGATTAAATTGGGAAAGGTCTCATAAAACCAATGTATCCTCTCCTCAGGTAAACTAATCCGCAACTATTGTAACTCCTCCTTGATATCCCAGATTCGGGGCAGTGGGACAGAATTTACGTACTACCTGAAACCACTCATGTTCTGTCGGGGACATAGTTGAGGATCTTCCTGGCCACGGGAGTACCCCAAAATCATGCTGACCGTGTAGTTCTGTTGAAAACTGGTAAACGTTATTGTCGCAAGACAGGTAGCACTTGAGAATACAGGATGGTGGTGAGGTAGCGTTGTGACATGGGAGATCTCTCGATAGCCTCCAGCCGTGAGGCGAAGTCATGCTCAGTGCCTCCCAACACCATGAAGCCAAGAGTAACACAGATTTACCTCCCGAGAATTCTGCAAGAATGGGACGTCTCCAGAGATCACTGTCATGCTCGTAGACGACAAACTTCCGAGCTGCGGCAGAACCGTGCTTCAGACGCTGAACACATTGCGGTGTCTTTCATCTGCACTCCGTGATTTCCAGTCACTTCACTATTCCAACATTGGTGTTTGTGTTGTGATGTTAACCATAGATTATGCACGCGGCCGTATTTCCCCACTCAGGCCGCTGCTAGTCCCTGACCACTGACGCGGCATGCAACTGAATGTTGCAGACAGTTCATTATTTGCTCTCCGATGGCAGGCGCATAAATGAGATTACGAGCTGCTTGGTGCTCTGCATGGCGATCCTCCCTGATGATGGTCAAACTCCATCGACAGGAGCTAGTAAGCCTGCCCTCGCGTTTCCATGCAATATAACATAGAGCCACTGTCACATCCGAATGCCCTATAAATGCGGAAATTCAAATATTCGACCAGCTGACCAAATGGAGACTCACAATTAGGCCCCTTTCAAACACTGTCAGGGATCCCCTTCCCCTTCTTAGTGATCACAGTACGTCTGACTCTATTCACATTTCTTACACTCCTACCAGCCGCGACAATAACACTAAACACGAAAAAAAGTAAAAATTGTAACTCTAATCATTTATGGTGTGTACGTATACGATATTGCATTGACGTCTGACCGTACCTTGCGGGCGCTTCTTTGTGGGGTAGTGATTTAAACAGTTTTTATGGTAACAGTTCTCCCTGATGTGATGTAGTGAGTGGAAACTAACGAGTTCTCTTCCGTTTTCTTGTAAACTGTCCTATGTAATAACTAAGGTGGAATGTTGGTGTACTCAAGCAACACACAGGGTGTTACAAAAAGGTATGGCTAAACTTTCAGGAAACATTCCTCACACACAAATAAAGAAAAGATGTTATGTGGACATGTGTCCGGAAACGCTTAATTTCCATGTTAGAGCTAATTTTAGTTTCGTTCTTCCACCTACGCTCAATGGAACACGTTATCATGATTTAATACGAGATACTCTACCTGTGCTGCTAGAACATGTGCCTTTACGTCACAACATGTCGTTCATGCACGATGGAGCTCCTGCACATTTCAGTCGAAGTGTTCGAATGCTTCTCAACAACAGATTCGGTGACCGATGGATTGGTAGAGGCGGACCAATTCCATGGCCTCCACGCTCTCCTGACCTCACCCTCTTGACTTTCATTTATGGGGGCATGTGAAAGCTCTTGTCTACGCAACCCCGGTACCAAATGTAGAGACTCTTCGTGCTCGTATTGTGGACGGCTGTGATACAATACGCCATTCTCCAGGGCTGCATCAGCGCATCAGGGATTCCATACGACGGAGGGTGGCTGCATGTATCCTCGCTAACGGAGGACATTTTGAACATTTCCTGTAACAAAGTGTTTGAAGTGACGCTGGTACATTCTGTTGCTGTGTGTTTCCATTCCATGATTAATGAGAATTGAACAGAAGTAATAAAATGAGCTCTAACATGGAAAGTAAGCGTTTCCGAACACATGTCCACATAACATATTTTCTTTCTTTGTGTGTGAGGAATGTTTCCTAAAGGTTTGGCCGTACTTTTTGTAACACCCTGTATAAGTCCTGAAGAGGAATCTGCTAATGTAATATATGGGTGGAGCAGTAAGGTGTCCATGAGAGTTTCGGGACAATTGCCCCATTGCTCTCCTTCAGTCAACAAACTAGCTCAAAATGGTTCAAATGGCTCTAAGCGCTATGGGACTTAACATCTGAGGTCACCTGTCCTCTAGACTTAGAACTACTTAAACCTAACTAAGGACATCACACTCATCCCTGCACTAGGTAGGATTCGAACCTGCCACCGTTGCAGCAGCGCGGTTCCGGACTGAAGCGCCTAGACCCGCTCGGCCACAGCGGCCGGCAACAAACTAGCCATTTGCGCTAGCCTAAATTAATGCCCCTTATGGAAACTTACTGTTCACATGAGAACATGTTTTGCTTATTCATGCCATAATTGATGGGCAATAATTTCCATGAGAATTATCATAATTAATGGGTAAGATGGCGGCCTAGTGGTTTCATGTTATCATGCTTTTCAGTACCTTTAGCTTGAAGTGAAAACTGTCATTCTTAATAATGGTAATTTATGACCCAAAAAACTAACGCGCCCAATGTGCTGTTATTGGTTATTCCCCCACCGCCTCCACCACTTTCCCCACTGCCCCTTAGCGTCTCCGCCGGCCGGTGTGGCCGAGTGGTTCTAGGCGCTTCAGTCTGGAACAGCGCGACCGCTACGTTCGCAGGTTCGAATCGTGCCTCTGGCATGGGTGTGTGTGTGATGTCCTTAGGTTAGTTAGGTTTAAGTAGTTCTAAGTTGTAGGAGACTGATGACCTCAGATGTTAAGTACCATAGTGCCAGAGCCATTTGAACCAAATCTGTTTATTTCCGCATTGCGACAGCAAATGCGCTGTTTTCCGTGCTCCCGTAATACGCCTTGTATACCCCTCAACGCTACTGCTGCCAGCTGTCAGTAGTTATTGTATATGGACGTTGAGCATCGGTGATGGTGACGTTAATGTGGCTGGACCCTGTACAGCGTTAAAAGTGTAAACTCTCTATAAGGCAGCATCGCATGGTCTGGCTGTGGTATTCAAAATTGAGTTACTTCGTATTAAATACAGCTAACAGCCGAGTGCACGTCTGTGTGGGCAACATCCCATAAAACATCATAGGTATGAAAACCATCGACGTGTATAGAGACCTTCAACAGGATCTATGAAACACCGAAGTAGCATCGATGGGCGAACGTCAATTAAGTGTTTGATGATATTCAATAACACTACTGATAATTCTATACTACTAGCTCATAGAATCAAGAAAGATTGTATGTATTTCAGAGTAACTGGTATCAACTTCCGTTACAGAACAAAATATTTTTCAGAAAATGCGTTTAGTAGAATGGAAGAAGTTTTAAGTTCTTACTTCCCAATCTGGACGCATTCTTTAGCTGGCAGACCAGAATTCTCTCTCTTCGATAAGGAAGCAAGGAAGAGACGAAGCAAGATAAGAAACTGAAGTCTTATTGCCGATGAGGTCATTGCAACACAAGCTCCGATTGTGGAAGGATAGGGAAGAAAATCGACCGCTTCTTGTATAGGCCTTAAGCAATGTACTGTAATAATTTAAAAATCTAAATCTCACTCGCTGAAAATGGAATGGAACTACTGTTCTGTCGAACACGAGACCAGTGTTTCACCAATGCGCTACCTCGCTCGGTCTATGAAAACATCACATACGAAGAAATACAGGGTGAAAAAGACAGCCGGCCGCTGTGACCAAGCGGTTCTAGGCGCTACAGTCCAGAACCGCGCTGCTGCTACGGTAGCAGGTTCGAATCCTGCCTCAGGCATGGATGTGTGTGATGTCCTTAGGTTGGTTAAGTTTAAGTAGTTCTAAGTCTAGGTGACTGATGACCTCAGATGTTAAGTCCCATAGTGCTCAGAGCCTTTTTTTTTTTTTGAAGACTCTCACAATGATGTTACGGATGTAGGTCATACTCTCCTGTGAATTTGCTCTTGTGGCTAAACTGTCTATTTGCACATGTGTAGTGTAATCACGATCTATTGTGCCCTCCGATACTTGGGCCCGCATTGTTCCGATCTAACGTTTGGTTACTCTTGCATAATGATCCATATTCGAATCAACGAGTCACAGTCTCTGACCAGAGTGAGAGTATTCTTTGCTTTATTCCTTAACTTTAGAGTCTTATGAAGTCATCAGAAGATCAAAACAAATTCCAAAACAGTTTAGACAATATATCTGTATGGTGTGAAATAAATAATGAAAAGTGTGAAGTCATCCAAACGAGTACCAAAAGGAATCCCGCTAAATTTCAGTTACAGGATAAAACACAAAAATTTAAAAGCCGTAAATTCAACTAAGTACTTGGGGATTACAGTTACGAAAAACTTAAACTGGAACGATGATACTGATAATGTTGTGGGGAAAGCAAACCAAACACTGCGATTGACTGGCAGAACATTTAGCAAATGCAAAAGGTCTACTAAACAGATTGCTGACACTACGCTTGTCCGGCCTCTTCTGGAGTATTCCTGTGCGGTGCGGGAGCCCCATCTCATAGAAATGACGGGCACTGTAGAAGTTCTAAGAAGAACAGATAGTTTTGCATCACCGCGGAAAAAGGGAGAAAGTGCTACAGATATGATACGCGGACTGAGGAGGCAGCTAAGGTTATTTTCTTGCGGCAAGATGTTCTCATGAAATCCGACTCACCAAATCTATCGTCACAGTGTCAAAATATTTTCCTGTCGACCATCTACACAGAGAGGAATAATCATCATAAAAAAATAAGATAAATGAGAGGTCTCATGGAAACATTTAAGTGTTCGTTTTCTCCGCACGCTGTTCGAGAGTGGAACGGTAGAGGAATTACTTGGAGGTGGTTCAATGAACCATCTGCCAGGCACTTGATTGTGAATTGCAAAGTAATCATGTAAATGTAGATGCTAATATAGACTTCTCACCGGACGACGCGAATTTGGTCGCCGACCGCTTATGGTAACTGTGTGTGTGTCGACTTGTCATTTCTCCTTGTGGTTCCACGGTGATTGGTTTTAGGATTGTCGTAGTTCTTGGTGCAAGTGTTTACGTGGAACTGTGTGTAGCTTCTGTGATTTGCACTGAGCAGTTATGAATGCAGTCTGCGTACTGGAGTAGGCAGTCGGTCGGTTGGGACAGAGCAGCGACTGTGTGTTTCCTCGCTGTGTTGATACTGTCCGGCACGGCGTGTAGTTCGACAGCCTTTGGCATTGGTCATATTTTTCTGTGGATATTCTGCCTTGGCTGTTTTTAGATGCCAATTTTAAAGATGTAGTGCTGTTGGTATCTTCGTCCTCAACCGGTATTTTCCGTTGTCGTCCCGGTGGTCGGCGAAAGGGAATTGATTAGGTTGTTGGTCGGTCCTTCAGCCGTCCCTGGGTCGGGTTGGCATCTGATTACTTAATCTTATTCTTGGCTGCCTATCTTACCTACCCTTACGTTAGAATTACCTCCTCAGGTCCAACTGATAGTTTTTTGAAGAAACTATTTGGTAATATGTATAACACAGCTGTCTGTGTCTACGCCCTCCTTAATCGGCTTTTCAGGTAGAGAGCCGTGTAATGAAGACGGAAACAAAACATCGTTCTTTGCTGTCAGAGAGCAGTTTTATTTCATGTGCCATGAAATTTTGTGAACGACGTTGAATAGAACCAGAAGGGTCGACAAGCTGCTGAAGCGTCAGTGCAAAACAAGTCATTCACCGCTTCATTACGAGTAGAACAAGTAGAGCAACTCAATGGTTTAGCCATGGCGGTCTACACTTTCAATGACTATGGCTGACATTTGTATCAAGATAGTTTTAAAATCGCTCCAAGCCATTATCGGTAGAATAGTTTATTATAAACGTTAAATGGACGATCTTTGTTGGTTGTTCAGGGTTCTGAGGGATATATAGAAGAAATAGTAAAAAAATTCAACTCGATCTTTAGAAAAATTGAGGTTACTGTGGGGCACAAAACTGGCCGCACTTAGCATTTCCTGGATTTGAACATAAGAAGGAAAGGCAATAGGCAAGCGTTTACCGTTTCCATAAAAAATACCACCAAGTGGAGCTGTAATTCCCAATGACTGATACCATCTACAGGCTTACAGAGAAGCTGATTTGCGTAGCTCAGTGCACAGGGAAGTCAGTGCGTTAATGAACAGGAATGATTAAGAGACCGACTTAAAAGTCATTAAGAAGATAGCGATCAACAACGGTTACAGAGTAGATGTTGTTAATAAGTTACTCCGCAAAAGTAATAGCGATAGAAAGACCAAACAAACGGAGAAAGAAAGAAAGTGGTCCCTATGCCATACTGTGGAACACTCTCGCAAAAGATCCAGAACATTTTTAAAAACTCACCGTGTCAAAATAGCGTCCCAGACAAGTAGAGTGGCCGGCCACTGTGATCGAGCGATTCTAGGCACTTCAGTCCGGAACCGCGCTGCTGCTACGGTCACAGGTTCGAATCCTGCCTCGGGAATGGGTGTGTGTGATGTCTTTAGGTTAGTTAGGTTTAAGTAGTTCTAAGTTCTAGGGGACTGCTGACCTAAGATGTTAAGTCCCATAGTGCTCAGAGCCATTTGAACCATTTTTTGGACTGATGACCTCAGGTGTTAATTCCCATTGTGCTTAGTGAACCATTTGAACAAATAGAGTAGTGAGGTACAACCTAAAGCATGATGTCAGTAAAAACATTATTAAGTTCAAAAGATCGGGAGCGTATAAAATTCGATACGCGTCCTGTGACGCAAAGTATATTAGACGGATAGGAAGAACCGTTTCGAACTGATTCAAGAGACATAAAGATGTATCCACATTAAATGACTATGACGTATCACCTGTTCTGAAAATGTATATGAGACAGGCCGTCATCCTAAGGGAACTGAAGAAATCTTAGAAATCTTGCACATAGTAAAAGAAAGAAAATTCGACTTACTGGATGACTCGGAGATCGCTGATCACGAAAAGAAATAAGGAAAGAAACACTATTCCGAACGCCCAAGTGGAATACAACAGAATCAGATTTTGTAAAGGATTCTTAGAATTATTTTGAGGCAGATATGTTACTATAAATTCGCAGTACCTCTCTGACGAAATATCTACATGCTGACGTCAGTAGAATCAGAAAGTTAGAAAAAGTAAGCATGTAGTACAACAGTATTATGCTTGAACCAATATCTGTGCTTGCACATTGTGCCATGCCGGCAGTTATCAATAGTCGCATCAAGGGTCAATGACCTGTCTTCAGCCTGCGAAACTCCGGATGTTCTCTGGCGCGTCAGTCGGCCGGAAAGTGGGGAGGTTGTTGACTGGAAGTCGGGCAAGCCGGAAGTGTAGTGGGAGGGATGCGGCCGGCGGGCCGAGAGGACTGCCCGGGAACAACTGGTGGGCTCGGTGCCCTGCTCAAGCAGTACTACCGCAGAAGTATCAAGGATTGATGGGAAAACTTGATAACTGCATTTTGTGGTGATGTGAGCACGTACGAAACTGACTTTGCATTAAGGAAAAAATGTGTAAAATCTTATGGGACTTAACTGCTAAGGTCATAAGTCCATAAGCTTACACACTACTTAACCTAAATTATCCTAAGGACAAACACACACACCCATACCCGAGGGAGGACTCTAACCTCCGCCGGGACCAGCCGCACAGTCCATGACTGCAGCGCCTCAGACCGCTCGGCTAATCCCGCGCGGCTACATTAAGGAATTATTGTACTGTGCCTCTGGTGAGTGTTTAGTGAACTGGAACTATTCACCACTGTTGGTCACTGTCTGTCTCCTGTCACATAGCGATTACTATTTGTGGTACGGATGCAAGGTGCTGAAGTTCATAGTGCACAGACTTTTGCATTGTGCCAATGGTATTTTAAAAGGAACACTAGAAGCCATCCTTATAAGACGCCAGAGTATAGATTTGTGTTTCTCTAATAGTTTTCATAGCAGTCTGACGCTACTAACTTCGGTATGGGTGACTGCATTTTATTAGTTAGGCTGATGCCAGTGTCTAAGTGATATGTATATGAGGGCACAGTCTGTGACGATGAATTCCATGTAATGTTGCTTCTGTAAAAGGAAAGCACGTCATATACATTTTCTAGGTTACTGAATTACTGGACAGGATAATGGCAGCAGTTGAGGCGTGTTGCAACATTATTTTGTATTTATTGTACACTTCTACATCTATGTAAATGAAGCTGTAAGAGGGCGCCATCTACTGGGTTCTAACATGGATCCAAAAGGCAATGGGTTCCATGATTACGGTCTGTTCTATGAAGGAGGATAAATCAAGATGATTGTGTTATGGCTTTATGAAAGTAATAAATTTTGATTTTGCATTTATTGTTGTGAGGTGCTTGTCTTAATAACACCCTGTTAAGTCTTTGAAACAAGAAATTATATTATAAGAGTTAGAGGTTGGAATTTTTTCAGCTGTTTTAGATAAGATTCTGCTGCAGCAAATATGTGTCCGTACATGGCAATGGTGGTAATTCAAATTTTAGTAGCTTTATCGTGTTAGTGATTCTTATATTTATATGCAGTCATTATATTGTGCTAATTACGCTATTTATACTTTGTGTCAGTATTGTGTAATTTGATGATCATTACTTGACTTTATATTGTACACTCAATCAATATACTCCCCAAGTTATTATTTTCAGCCCAATTCCCTGATTTCTTAACAACAGCAAACCGCAAATCCTTGGACTTCTGCAGAAGCGTCAACTTGAGACTCTTAGAGCCTACAGCAGATCTGAAGACACGGCCTGCTGCAGTGTTCCATGTGAGATGGGTCGGCTACTGATACAACCACACGATTTTAATGCAAGACGAGGACTCACAGTCCTATTATTCTATTTTGTTTTATGAACGTCGCAATTGTGTTGATAGACGCCTTGGTATTTAAATCTCACGAGGCATGTTTTACAAGCTGCTAATGAGAGCATTGTCTCTCTTAACGTGTTGCGTTTAGGACAGAAGTGCGGTTAAATGCTGCCAATTATTACTTCCAAGCAGATATTGCTTACACAGAGAAATCTCTACTCTGATGTACTCCACAGAAAATTGATATCACTACAGCGGAGTATTACAAATACAACTAAAACGTCTGTAATAGACCAGTAAAGAGTTGGTGCGGAATTTATCTACAGCGCTTCTTCTTCGCCCAAATGCTGTCAATATTGGAACAGTGGTCAGCGCGAATGGAGAGCGACAAACGTTTCCTGTGAAGCTGGCAACGCGTCGCGGAGTGCTGTTATTGAATTACAGTTTTTATTGGTTTTTGCGCGATGAAATTTTAACGCTCTTTTACGCTCGTGTTTGCACAGCTTTGCTTTTTGTTTGACTGACTCGTACAAGAGCCACAAAAATCTGTTACGCAGACAACCGTTTCATGGTTTTCAGAGAGAATTATTTGGCCTGCCCGCCTGTAATTTCTCGCAGGAACGTCCGACACCGCAACCGCAAGGTGAATATTTCATACCGCGCCTGTAGAAACAAAAGTTCTGCATTGAACCGCGTAAACTGACGCGCGGTTAAGTACTCCACACATTCCTTTAGAAATAACTTTCTTTGTGTTGCATCACGGCGTTTACTTTAGTTGCCAAACCCTTTGACATTTACTTTGTCACTCATATAAAAATATATCCTATCTCATGAGAAATATTTCCGTTTTCATAAGCAAAAGAGTTTGGCAGACAGAACTGGATATCTATACTCCATCATTCGGTATTATCTCAGTTGTTCCCACTTTCTTGTAGTTTGTTTAGAAAAGTTTTATATTTCTTGATTTCCAGTAACACGTCACCCACACACAATCTGCCATATGCAACAACTTGTAGCAAGTATCTACGTAGATATTGTGATCACTATGGCTTCCAATAATGTAGAGAATGTGTCAGTATCACGCAGCCGTCGTAGAATTGGGGCACAAGTGGTATGTGCAATGCAGACAAGCGAGACATCTTGAGGTCTGTGTGCGTATTGTGAAACAGGAGATCTTCAAATTCATTTTATATCCAAGCACTACATATCGTCCGCAGCTCGTGGTCGTGCGGTAACGCTCTCGCTTCCCGGGCTCGGGTTCCCGGATTCGATTCCCGGCGGGGTCAGGGATTTTCTCTGCCTCCTGATGACAGGGTGTTGTGTGATGTCCTTAGGTTAGTTAGGTTTAAGTAGTTCTAAGTTCTAGGGGACTGATGACCATGGATGTTAAGTCCCATAGTGCTCAGAGCCATTATTTAATAAGTCACTTCTATAACACACAAAAGCCTGTAATAGCAATTTCTACACACCCTGTATGTCCACACGTGCTGTACTTACAGAGTCATATTTCACAACCTAAAAGTTTCTGTGTCGTCGTACGTTCGTACCTTATTCGCTTTGGATGTACAGATCTGCAGTTTCAATATAGCGATTAAAACTCAGCGGAATGGAACAGCGCGTCCTTCGGCACGGATGCACCGAAAATGATGTAGCATGTTCACACGATGCCCTTGTCGAGTGTATGACGAATACTTCAAAATGAGATGGAGGAAAAGCTGCTATAACAAATCGTTTACCGTCAAACAGTCCTTGGTCCTCACCTGTGCTATTCGTGAAGAACAAAGATCACACTTTGCCACTTCTGCTTCAGTTACCCATGGCTACACAGTATCACCTGCCAAGGGACTGAATAACAATCTTTTGCAGTGCAGACTGCTGCGAGAGAGAGTCAAAGAGGCTCCGGAAGGTACCGACATGGATGTACAGTGCCGTGGACAGTTTCATGACAATTTTCGCCATTGAGTTAAATCCGGGGAATTTTGTGGCTAGGGGATACTTTAAACTCATCCTGTAGCTCTTAGAACCACGCACGTACACTTGGAGCTATGTCACACGTTGCATTGTCCTGCTGGTAGACGCCAGTCTCCAGAGGAAAAACAAACTGCATATTCGTGTGGACATGATGCCGGAGGATAGATGCATACTTGTGTTGAACCATTGTGTTCCCATAATAATATGAGCACTCAGGGAATTCCACGAAAAACATTCCTCAGACAATTACGCTTCCTCCTTCGGCCTGGACCCTTCCGATCATTGTTGTAAGGTGTTCGTTTTCTGTCCGATGGAGCACAAAACGTGATTCATCCGAAAAGGATACCTGTCACCACTCAGTAAACTTCCAATTGCGGTACTGGTATGCAAATTCCAACTTTCACCGCTGATGGACAGCAGTCAACTTGAGTGCTTAAACCAGGTGCCTACTGCAGAGGCGCCTACACAGAAACATTCGCTGAAATTTCGTTGAGGAGACACGGTTGGCAGCCCATTGGTTCATCTGGGCGATCACTTAGTTAACAATTGCACGTTTGTTCGCCCATAAACATCTGCGCAACAGTTGCTCATCTCTGTCATCTATGGCCCGTGGAGCACAACAGTTTCCTCGGCGCTGGTTTTGGACTGCGCCATTTTTCCATGCACACTATACAGGATGCAGCGATACGAGAAGGGAGTAGGGAGTCTCCGGCAGACGAGGACTCAAGCCGCAGTCTTGTACTGACCAGTGGACTAGACGGACAGAGGAGCTGGGCGTTGGATGCCAACGCGAGCTCGAAATGGAAAGCGGAGTTGTCTTGCAGCTAGAAGAGGCTGTTCTTGATGCCGAGCATGCCGTAAGGAGGGTGGTGCAAGCGATCTGGTACCTGTCTCTTGAGCAATTGGAGGCAGCAAGGCGATGGAGAACCGAGAACAGGACGCCATCTACAATCTGTTACGCCAAGGAACTAACTGTCTATGGGACATCACAAATGGTCAACATCAGACGGGGCCGCCGTGTGGACGCAAATAATCCAGGGTGGGCAGTCGGTCCCTTTTCTTGGGCGCGAGGATGGAGATTCCACTGGAGATGTAGGCACACACCTCCCAGACTGGACACGCAGGCGCAGCCAAAGGAGCACTAACTGCGTGCCTTAGTGTCTGACAGCAGCATTTCAATGAAATGGTGCAACTTAGTGCACAGTGAAAAGTAAAGTGCAGTGTTTTATGGTTCTTGTGTGCTGGGCACGCGAACGTTTTCTGTAAAAGCAAGAACCAAAGTGATTTTATTATTTATACGCTGTGAGCGGAATTGATTTGTATGTGCCTCTGTAGAGGAGGTGATCTACACTCGTGCTCATAAATTAAGGATAGTGCTGATACATGGTGAAACAACGCTCTGGTGGGCGGTTTGCGGGTTTAAATCACCTCGGGGTATGACTATGCGGTGGATTTCACCTGTGATCGTCGCACGATGGCCCCTGCAGCAGTCCACATGCGAAGACGTGTGTTGGTGCATGTCAGAGTGAAGTGCAGCGAGTAAGTGTGCAGACGTTTTCAGACGTGCTAATGGTGACTGTGTGTTGAAAATGGCTCAGAGAACACATATTGATGACGTAATGAGGGGTAGAATACTAGGGCGACTGGAGGCTGGTCAAACACAGCAGCTCGTAGCACGGGCTCTCCATGTGTCACAAACTGTGATCTCCAGGTTATGGCAACGATTCCAGCAGACAGGAAACGTATCCAGGCGCTACAGTACGGGACGTCCACAAAGTACACTACCACAAGAAGACCGATATCTCGCCATCAGAGCACGCAGACGGCCACGGATTACTGCAGATAGCCTTGCTCGGGACCTTACCGCAGCCACTGGAACCGTTCTCTCCAGACACACAGCCTACAGACGACTGAACAGACATGATTTATTCGCCCGGAGACTTGCAAGGTGCATTCATCTCACCCCTGGTCACAGGAGAACCCGTAAAGCCTGGTGTCAAGAACACAGTGCGTAGTAAATGGAACAGTGGCCCCAGGTTGTGTTCACTGACAAATACAGGTGTAGTCTGAACAGTGATTCTCGCCGGGTTTTCATCTGGTGTGAACCAGGAACCAGATACCAACCCCTCAATGTCCTTGAAAGGGACCTGTATGGAGGTTGTGGTTTGATGGTGTGGGGTGGGATTATGACTGGTGCACATACAACCCCGCATGTCTTTGACAGAGGAATTGTAGCAGGTCAGGTGTATCGGGACGTCATTTTGCAACAGTATGTCCGCCTTTTCAGGGGTGCAGTGGTGGGAACCTTCCTGGTGGATGATAACGCACGGACCCACTGAGCTGCCATCGTGGAGGAGTGCCTTGAAACAGAAGATATCGGCGAATGGAGTGGCCTGCCTGTCCTCCAGACCTAAACCCTATCGAGCACGTCTGGAATGCTCTCGGTCGATGTATCGCTACACGTCTTCAAACCCCTAGGACACTTCAGGAGCCCCGACAGGCACTGGTGCAAGAATGGGAGGCTATATCCCAGCTTCTGCTCGACCATGTGATCCAGAGTATGCCAACCCGTTGTGCGGCCTGCGTACGTATGCTTGGTGATCATATCCCGTATTGATGTCGGGTACGTGCACAGGAAACAGGGGCATTTTGTAGCACATGTGTTCCGGGACGGTTTTCTCAACTTATCATCAATACCGTGGACTTAAAAGATCTGTGTCATGTGTGTTCCCTATGTGCCTGTGCTATTAGCGCCAATTTTGTGTAGTGCCACGTTGGGTGGCACTACACATTAATTTATGAGCCTGAAGGAAATGAAATATTTCTCCATTATGGATATGCAGACTGTCTGCAGGCAGATCGATGTTGACACAACTGATTGGGAATATACTGTATTCGTAACACCTGATAACTTCTCTTGAGACTGTTGCCATTTGCCCAATAGACAACCTGCTTCAACACCTTACATGGACAACTTGTGTTTTTACCTGGAGGGCACTGTTTTGTCGAAGACATTTGAAGGGACTACAATGCTCAAGATTTTCCATTACGCAGATCTTCATCTGAATCTTCGGCGAATTTCCGTCACACAAGAATAAAATCCATAGGACAGCTACCTAGCGGATATGGAGTCCGTTGGAAACTAGTAAAGAAGCTATTACAAATTTTCGAAATCTTTCGTACATTCGTGATGTGAGAGGTTTCCTTGTCACCTGCTCCTACTGCAAACGTTTCTTAAAGTGTTGCAGTTGCAAGCCTCGGTCACAACTGACGGAAGGAATAGAGATTAGAGTTTAAGGTCGCATCGAAAAGGTGGTCTTTAGGGACGGAGCATAAGCTTGGGTTACGAAAGAATAAGAAAGGAAATTGGTGGATCCCTTTTCAAACGAACCATCCCGGCTGTTGCCTGGAGCGATATAGGGAAATCAAACTTTCATGGAGCAAATAGCACGAAAGATTTCGCTGTATAATTAAAGAGACCCAGCATCTTCACCAAGCCTTCAACTTTCTGACGAGAATGCCCAGGCAGAACTATGCACTGATGCTTGTGCTTCCGGGACAGGTGCGATTCTGATGGAAATCGTTGAAGGAGTTTGTGTCTTTAAAATACTACACAAGCCCCAAAACATTCATTCCACGACTAATAAAGAGCGCCCTGTTGTTGTTCGGGCAATTAGTGAGATCCAGCAGCAATAGTTATATGATAAACTGTTCTGTGATAACTTACCACTATTCCTTGCGCTGGCTGGCAAACCTGATTATCCATCACGATGATTGGAATTGTAGGAAACGAAGATTTAGGAAGATGGCGTTACAATAGCAAAAAAATAAACAAAAAGCGGACATGGAAGATTCCAGTGATCTTTCATGGAACTTTTTATAGGACCATTACAGTGGCGGTGATAACTGAGTCATCGCTACATTCATCTAAACTCCAGCCAAACACAGAGAATTGCTAGAGACGGTAGCGGTCGTGGAGGAAGAAGAAATTGTCACTGGAGATATTACCTTAATTGAAAGAACGTTGTATATTAATAAATGGAACATTGTTTAAAAGGGTCCATGACTCAGTTGGGTGGAAATGAATGCTCGTCATCTCAACTCATTTATAGTCTCTCATGATGAAGTACTTTTATATCTATCCAACACCACATCATTTTGATGTGCAAAGACCTCGATAGCATCAAAAGCAGATGTCATTAGCTAGGTATGCCTATCTGCTGGCTAAGCCATATTAGTTTACACCAAAGATTGAAGTGTGTGCCTCAGTCACCCCTGCGTTATCTGGTAGCAGTTCCTTCCGTTGTCGCTCCATTTCAAAGGCTTGGAGCTGACCTCTTGCGGAGATTTCCCAAGCAGACGAATCGAAGCAAGTGGATGATAGTGTCCACTGACTTCTTCACTCTGTACGCTGCCGCCAAAGCTGTGGCGACTGCAGAAGCTACATAAATTGCCAGATTTCTTAGAATCATTAATTTTGAAGCGAGGAGCAACATGTGCTCTGACCTTAGAGAGGTGTTTCAGTCAATACAGGTTTTAAAAATACTTTCGCTATGCTACATCGTCCACTGGATACTGATGTATCACGCGCAGACGACTCGCCTCACTTAGCGTTTTAATAAGTCGTTGATTAATATGCTCGTGATATACACATCTGTCGTCCAGCATTTCTCGCACTTTACACTCAGTATACACTAACAAATGCACTTGTACTTGCCATACGCCTTTATATGTTGTATCTCATGCTAGAATTAAATTAATTCCATCCCCTGTTCTGACCAGAGATTTTGGTCGGTTTCCTTTCCTTGTCAGGCATATGCTGTACCAGAAAATCCATCCCTAATTACTTCGAACTGGGCTTCCGTATACCCTACTACCAAAGCGGGTGGTGTTTGGCTGAGACGTTCTCAGAACGCAGCATGTCATTCTCAATGGAGAGAAGTCTTCCGAAGTAAGAGTGATTTCAGGTGTGCCGCAGGGGAGTGTCATAGGACCGTTGCTATTCACAATATACATAAATGACCTTGTGGATGACATCGGAAGTTCACTGAGGCTGTTTGCAGATGATGCTGTGGTGTATCTAGAGGTTGTAACAATGGAAAATTGTACTGAAATGCAGGAGGATCTGCAGCGAATTGACGCATGGTGCAGGGAATGGCAATTGAATCTCAATGTAGACAAGTGTAATGCGCTGCGAATACATAGAAAGATGTATCCCTTACCATTTAGCTACAAAATAGCAGGTCAGCAACTGGAAGCAGTTAATTCCATAAATTATTTGGGAGTACGCATTAGGAGTGATTTAAAATGGAATGATCATATAAAGTTGATCGTTGGTAAAGCAGATGCCAGACTGAGATTCACTGGAAGAGTCCTAAGGAAATACAATCCGAAAACAAAGGAAGTAGGTTACAGGGCGCTTGTTCGCTCACTGCTTGAATACTACTCAGCAGTGTGGGATCCGTACCACATAGGGTTTATAGAAGAGATAGAGATGATCCAACGGAGAGCAGCGCGCTTCTTTACAGGATCATTTAGTAATCGCGAAAGCGTTACGGAGATGATAGATAGACTCCAGTGGAAGACTCTGCAGGAGAGACGCTCAGTATCTCGGTACGGGCTTTTGTTGAAGTTTCGAGAACATACCTTCACCGAAGAGTCAAGCAATATATTGCTCCCTCCTACATATATCTCGCGAAGAGACCATGAGGATAAAATCAGAGAGATTAGAGCCCACACAGAAGCATACCGACAATCCTTCTTTCCACGAACAATACGAGAAAATCAGAGAGATTAGAGCCCACACAGAAGCATACCGACAATCCTTCTTTCCACGAACAATACGAGACTGGAATAGAAGGGAGAACCGGTAGAGGTACTCAAGGTACCCTCCGCCACACACCGTCGGGTGGCTTGCGGAGTATGGATGTTGATGTAGATCTTTACTCGAACAGCTCGGTCTTAGTGATGGGAACAACAGAATGAAAACTATTGATTCAATTGGCTTTTAGAAAACAATCAACTGATTCAGTTCTAGGTTCACATGTCGGTTAAATTATTGACTTATCCTTTAGAGTGAAAGGAGGCTGTGAGAACAACCAAACCAAAACAACCGATTCAGTCAGTTGTAGTTTTACCTACTGTTACATTATTATTCATCAACATTTTTCAAATGTCATTTCATCCCTAGTGCATTCCGTATAGAGCGGAAAAATTAGATCGTTTTGGCACTGTTAAATCGTTATTGCCCTAAGCACCCTGATATCGCGTTTCGTCACTGTTATTTCCGTTTTCGTCCCTATTCATGAATAGACGTTTACCTTATTGTGAAGTTTGTACCTGGTTCAAAATGCCGAAACGCTCAGCGATGTGGGAATAGACGAAATCGTATAATTGGATAAAAATGTTGTTGTTGTGGTCTTCAATCCAGAGACTGGTCTGATGCAGCTCTCCATGCTACTCTATCCTGTGCAAGCTTCTTCATCTCCCACTACCTACCACAACCTACACCCTTCTGAATCTGTTTAGTGTATTCATCTCTTGGTCTCCCTCCACGGATTTTTACGCTCCACGCTGCCCTCCAATACTAAATTGGTGATCCCTTGATGCCTTAGTACATGTCCTACCAACCGATCCCTTCTTCTAGTTAAGTTATGCCGAAATTCCTCTTCTCTCCAATTCTTTTCAGTAACTCCTCATTAGTTATATAATCTACCCATCTAATCTTCAGCATACTTCTTTAGCACCACATTTCTAAAGCTTCCATTCCCCTCTTGTCTAAACAGTTTATCGTCCATGTTTCACTTCTATACATGGCTACACTCCATACAAATACTTTCAGAAAAGACTTCCTGAAACATAAATCTATTACTCGATGTTAACAAATTTCTCTTCTTTAGAAATGCTTTCCTTTCCATTGCCAGGCTACATCTTACATCCTCTCTACTTCGACAATCATCAGTTATTTTTCTTCCCAAATAGCAAACCTCATTTCCTACTTTAAGCGTCCCATTTCCTAATCTAATTCCCTCAGCATCACCAGACTTAATTCGACTACATTCCATTATCCTCGTTTTGCTTTTGTTGATGTGCATCTTATATCCTCCATTCAAGACACTGTCTAGTCCGTTCAACTGCTCTTCCATGTCCTTTGCTGATTCCGACAGATTTACAATGTCATCGACAAACCTCAAAGTTTTTATTTCTTCTCCATGGACTTTAATTCCTACTTCAAATTTTTCTTTTGTTTCCTTTACTGCTTGCTCAATATACAGATTGCATAACATCGGGGATAAGCTGCAACCCTGTCTCAGTCCCTTCCCAACCACTGCTTCCCTTTCGTTTCCCTCGACTCTTGTAACTGTCATCTGGTTTCAGTAAAAATTGTAAATAGCCTTTCGCTTCCTGCATTTTACCCCTGCTACCTTCAGAATTTGAAAGAGAGCACTCCAGTCAACATTGCCAAAAGCTTTCTCTAAGTACACAAATGCTAAAAACGTAGGGTTGCCTTTCCTTAATCTGTTTTCTAAGATAATTAGTAGGGTCACTATTGCCTCATGCGTTTCAGCATTTCTATGGAATCCAAATTGATCTTCCCCGAGGTCGGCTTCTACCAGTTTTTCCATTCGTCCATAAGGAATTCGTGTTTGTACTTTGCAGCCGTGACTTATTAAACTGATAGTTCGATAATTTTCACACCTGTCAACATGCTTTTTTTGGAATTGGAACTATTATATTCTTCTAGAAGTCTGAGGGTATTTCGCCTTTCTCATATATCTTGCTCACCAGATGGCTGGCCCTCGCAAGGCTATCAGTAGTTCTAATGCAATGATGTCTACTCCTGGGGCCTTGTTTCGACTTAGGTCTTTCAGTGCTCTGTCAAATTCTTCACGCAGTATCACATTTCCCACTTCATCTTCATCTACATCGTCTTCCATTTCCATAATATTGCCCTCAAGTACATATGCTTTCCCTTCTATGCTTAAGACTGGTTTTTCATTTTATATTCCTCAAGTCGTCCTCTTGTCTCCAAAGGTCTCTTCAATTTTCCTACAGGCTGTATCTATCTTACCCCTAGTGATATGCGCCTCTACATTCTTACATTTGTCCTCTAGACATCCCTGCTTAGCCATTTTCCACTTCCTGTCGATCTCATTTTTGAGACGTTTGTATTCCTTTTTGGGTGCTTCATTTATTGCATTTTTATATTTTCTCTTGTCATCAATTAAATTCAATCTCTCTTCTGTTAACCAAGGACTTCTAGTAGCCCTCATCTTTTTACCTGCTTGACCTTCTATAGCCTTCACTATTTCATCTCTCATTATATCCAAATACGAACGGCCCCGACTGGGTCTAATTCCAGTAATCTATTGTCAAGTCCGACAAAGAATGTCTCATTAATTTGCATTGAGAGGAAGATGTCCCACATGCTGCGCCTTGTCCATCATGTTGAAACAATGGTGATCGCTGGCTGCCTTTACGCGGGTCACAGATCAGATCTCTTCCTCCTGTAAATTATTTATCATTTAGCGTCATCTGTGATTTATGGAAGGCTTACATATAAATATAGTACTGGTATTTACTAGAAAAATGTACGTATCTATAAATAGGAGCATTTTCAGGTGAGGGAGGCAATCACCTTAACATGCACCCCTCTGTGTGTTCAATGAACGTGCTTTCACGTGATATGTTAGTTGTTGTTGACAGTCCTGATCCTGCAACTGACATTCCAGATTCTGTGGCAAGACATTTTAATTAAGATGAATTTTCCAGGTATTGTGCAACGCTGCATAAACTGTAGCCCACACATTTTTGTGGAAGTAAGTATACTTCCCTGTTACTACTTGTAGTTATTATAAAATTTACGTTACCCGAAATTACAGCTATATATGCTATACGTGTGGAATTGCTTCATACAACAGACATAACAACGTATCTTATGTGTTACCGGTTAACTGATCAGCCAGAATATTATGACCATCGACCTACTAGACCGTTCAAGCGACAGCAGCTTCATATTGCGAGGAGTGACTGCTAGTCAGACACACGAACGGTTAATGTAGTATCAGTGAGCGTGCGGTCGTGTGTAGAATGGGGAAGGCGTGCGATCTGTCTGGCCTGACCGGAGGCTTGGCACGAGTATTTCGGAAACTGCGCACCTTTTCAAGTGTGATGAGTGTCTTCAACAAAAGGCAAAACCGAGATGAAACCATATCCAGACGTCGTGGGACTGGGCGACGACATTTCATTACAGATGTTGGACGGCGTAGGCTGGGAAGGCTGGTAAATCAGGACAGGCGATGAACTGCGGCTCACTAACATCGGACTTTAATTCTAGGTAGAGTGCAAGTGTGTCTGAATGCACAATGCACCGAACGCTCCTAACGATGGACTTCCACAACCGACTACTCAAGCATGTGCCAATGTTAACACCACGACATCGGAAAATATGACTGAAATGCGCACGTGGCCTTCGGCACAGGACGTTGGTGCAGTGGTAGAGCGTTGTACGGTCTGATGAATCCCAATATCTTCTCCATCATGGCAATGGGGTAGCGCGAATCCGTCGCCCTCCAGGAGGGCAGCTTCTTGACGCCTGTACTGCGGCGGAGGCTCCATCACGCTCTCAGAATCATTTACGTGCGCATCCACGGTTCCAGTTGGGCTCGTGCAAGGCGCCATGACTACCAAGGAGTATCGTGCACTGGTTGCAGACCACGTACACCCCTTCATGACAATCATGTTTCCCGACGGCACTGACATTTCTCAACAATATATTGCCCCATGTCACAAGGCCAAGAGTGTGATGATGTGGTTCGAGGAACACAGTGGCAAGTTCCAGTTGATACGCTGGCTCCCCAACACGCTTGCTTTGAACCCGATGGAACACATCTGGGATGAAATTAAACGTGGTGAAATTTATGGGAATTAGGTGACTCATGTGTGCAGGTGCGGTGCCAGCTCTCTCCAGCGACCTACTAAGGCCTCATTGCTTCCATGCCTCACTGCTTCCATGCCACGATGTGCCGCCACTGTTATCCGTGTCAAAGGTGGACATACCGGCTTTTCGGTAGGTGTCATAATGTTCTGGTTAATCAGTGTATACAGTCTTAAACACAATGATACCAACAAACTTCAGGAACCGTTGAATGTGTCTGTATGAAGAAATAAAAGGAAGGACCCCGTGTTTGCAAACAAAACCCAATGGCTCTGTAGAGTATAAAATTTATAGTGGCCAAAGCCTGCCGCAGGGTAGACACGTTAACAAATATGTGTAACTACAATGGAAGACCGCAAATAAAGCTTCACACAGTGCACCTGACTAGCAATCAGCATGTAAAATGGTCTGGAGTGCGTCCACGCCTGTCAGAAGAGCGCTTACTTTTGCTGCGGATGAGTGCCCTAGCGCCATCCATTACCCATTAAAACTTCGACACTCTATAGCAGTGGTCGTCTAACCGTGCGACCCGAATCAATTGTTCGTGAGGGCGCGTTTCTCAGCCTGTTCCATAATAATATGCAACCAGCAGTTAACAGTCAAATACAAAATCGTCAACACATGAAGATCCCAAAAGTGAAATTTTCTTGTTTAGTAACTTAAATAAGACAGTAATATCTAGACAAAATGTGCTTAGTTTTAATTGATGTTGGTGAACTCAACGTACAGTAGGCTGCATACCTGATAGCAGTGGGGCAAGTAGCAAGGTCACTGAGGAATTGGAGGATGTAAGTGGGGGAATGTTTCACTGTTTCTGTTCCAGTGCTGGCAACTCACGGCTTGCACTGTGAGCTGTTGTGGTATAAATTTTGACACAGGCGTATCACGGATTCTTGAACTGTGTTACAGAGACAGTCATCTTCAACTGCGATTCTTCTTTGTAGCAAAGAACGTTAAATTAATTCAGGCTGTCGGAAATACAACACAATGAGTAAAAGAAAAATTACTTTGGAAACATTTAGTCAACATCCGTGATAGTCTCTGATATTATGTAAGGCTCATTCTGATATGCGTTCAACTACTGTTAATAACCAATTAATCGTTCGCTCACACAGATAACGTAACAACATTTCGTTAACCAATTACAGAGTCACAACTAAGAAGTAGCTAAGGGTTACAGTAATCTGAAGTAGGGGACAGTCCACACGAAGTGTTCCGAATATTACTGGCTATTAACGATCGTGAGTCTATAGCTAACTTACCGCCCCCTTTATATAGCTAGTATGACGAGGATGGGAGCAGATGGCCAAAACATATTAATTTATGTACAACACCAGTTAATAACAAGAAAGGTACATGTGTGAGCAGAGATGCCGCCTCCCAATGTCACTACTAGCTATAGACCAAAGACGTATGACGAGGGCTGCTCTATAGAGTCGTTGTGGATATTTTCTGCCCTCATTTTATTTCTTGAGATACCCTTCGCAACACATAGAAGTTTCTCGGTATTGTTACATTACATACTGTATAACTCTTGCATAGGAGATCTAGGAATGAACCAAAATCATACTTCTCAGTGCTACATAATTTCGCAAATATCCTCTATCTGTCTTCATATCCGAATACTATAAATTGTCGTTTTCCTCAATTTTTTTATTGAAGTTTATACACTGACCACCAACAACCTAACAGCCAGTTTGCCGACCTATGGCAGGGCAACAGCAGCGACATGTCGTGGCATACAAGCAGTGAGACCGTGGTAGGTCTCTGGAGGAGGTTGGCACCACATCTGTACACACGAGTCACCTAATACCCGTAAACTCCATGGAGGGGGGCGATGAGCTCCGACGGCAAGTCCAATCAAGTCCCAGATGTGTTCGATCGGGTTCAGAATTGGGGTGCCAGCACACCATTTAGAACTCGCCACTGTGTTCCTCGGGCCACTCCATTACACTCCTGAATTTGTGACATGGCACATATCCTGTTGAAAAATGCCACTGCCTTCTGGAAACATGATCGTCATGAAGGGATTTACGTGGTAGGGACTTACGTGGTCTGCAACCAGTGTACGGCACGCCTTTGCCGTTATGGTCCCTTGCAGGAGCTCCTTGGACACGTGAATGTCCATGTGAATGTTCCCACCCAGAGGATAACGTAGCCGCCGTTAGCTTGTCTCCGTCCGGCAGTACAACTTCAAAGAGCTGTTCACCTGGAACACGACGGATTCGAGCCCTCCAGTGAAGCGGGTATCAGGATTCATCAGACCATGGAACGCTCTGCCACTGCGCCAACGTCCATAGCTGATGGTCATGTGTCCATTTCAGTCGTGCCGAGTTGTGGTGTTAACTTTGGCACATGCATGAGTCGTCGGGTGCGGAGGCCCATAGTTAGGACTGTTCGGTGTGTGTTCAGACGCAGTTGTACTCTGCCCAACATTAAATCTGATGTTAGTTCCACCACAGTTCGCCGCCAGTCCCGTTTTACCAGTCTGTCCAGCCTACGACGTCCGACATTTGTCCTGAGGGGTAGACGCCAAGTCCAACGATGTCTGGACGTGGGTTAACCTTGGTTTCGTAATGTGTTGAAGACACTCACCACGGCATTCCTCGGACACCCGACAGGTCATACACTCTTCGAATTTCCCGTGCCGAGCCTCACAACCAGCCCTCGGTCAAACAGATAGATCGCACAACTTCCCCTTTCTACACGCGGACGGCGCCCTCGCTGATAGTACATGCATCGTGCGCCACTGACAAGGAGTCATTCCTCGCCACATGGCGCTGCTATAGCTGGACTGGTTTATATCGATAGTAAGCTGGAGGTCATAATGTTCTTGTTCATCAGTGTAAGGTTTCCATTTTAAAAACTGTCCACTGTATTTCATGTCGTAGCTACACAACTCGTGTCAGCCATTTACTGACATCAGCTACCGCTTTACTTGCTAATTAAATTAAATTTCCTTGTACATGTTCAGAGCGGTCAGTTGTGGCTTCGGACAATAGAAAATATTTTAAATTACTTGACATATTTATTGATAGATCACAAAAATACACAATGACATGTAAGAGACCAAGAACCAAATCCTCAGTTCATACCAGTTCAGGAGACACATTCTTTTATTAGATGAATCCGTTCACACCGTGTAATGCGGGAATTTGCCGCTAGACGTCCCCAGAAGCAGATTCGCCATTATAAAAGGAGGCAGTGGGTATTGTTAATAGAGAATCACTAACAGCAAAATGGTTCGGACAGAAAATCTCAGTGAATTCGAAAGTGGAGTAATTATTAGATGTTACCTAAGTAATAAATCCATCAGGAACATTTCAGCCCCTCTAAAGCTGCCCAAGTAGAGTATTGGTGATGTTATTGTGAAGAAGACACACGAAGGAACAGCCAGAGCTAAACAAAGACCAGACCGACCTTACGTGCTGGAGGATAGGGTGTGTCGAGCACCGCGGATACTGGTTTTTAAAAATCCCATGAAGTCAGCCGAAAAAATCATTTGTGAATTCGAAAGGTCTAACAGCACCCCTGGTAGCACAGTGACTGTGATTATGGAATTAAAACGAATAAGATACAATGACCCAGCAACCGCTCAACATATTTCTACAGTACATGCTAAGAGACGCTTGAGGCGCTGTTTTGAGCGACGCCAGTGATAGTAGATGACTGGAAACCAGTGATACGGGATGATGAATCACGCGGTACTTTGAGGCAATGTGATAGTTTGCTTCAATTTCTGGAAAATGGCGCCTGCCTCGCATGTACTGCCAACAGCGAAAGGTTATCGTGAACAGGTTACAGTCGCCTTAATGCACTCAAAAATGCTAAACGAGTAAAGATATGAACACATATTACAGCCCTGTGTACGCCATACAGCAGCGGAACAATTCAGAGACGATGATTGTTTGCCTCAGCAGACAGTGACCCTGTCATAAAGCAGCATATGTCAGGCAGTGCTCCTGAAATGGACTGGCCTTCCCAGAGTTCCGACCTGAGGGCAATGGAACACGTATGGAATGAGTTAGAAAGTCGACACGCTTCAGACTGAACCGTGAATTTACTTCCAATTTTTTTTCTTAAATAATTTACTTTATTTACTAGCGATTTATCAAGAACATTAACACATTTAATCACACTAGGTGAGCGTGGAAGTAGTTGCCAGGAAGTAACTGATGGAAAATGAAATTACTTTTAACAAATGTGAATTTTATTCCTAAAAGCTTTCTCAAAAACAGATTTAAAATTATAAGTACACTGGTGCAAATCTGCAACACACCGGATTAGTTTCAGCAAAAAAATTTTTAACAACTCAGACAAACACGTAAACTATGCACCCCGTAAGAGGGATGGAAACGGCACAACACTCAATTTCTTTGCCACCGAAAGTGTAATTTTTTTTCTTTTTTTAAGGACTCCTACGGTGGAAGGGTGGCAACCTTATAACCTAAAATGACTATTTAAATAAGACCCATAAAATCCAGACTTACATAAAATGTACAACATGCTCTACATTACACATATACCACCTCGCAAGATGATAGGCAAGATGCAAACATATTTCAAGAATTCGGCCTTTAAGCAATAAATTCGTTAACACCGAATCCCAAAAACGTGACTGAAGGAGCTATTAACGTATGGCAGATTGACAAGGGGGAGTTACTAAACAACCCAAACCGCAGATTGCTCTAAACTTCCCCAATTCCACAAGGGAAAAACGGACCACCCAATTCACAAATAACCACCTTCCCGCGGGTGGGAAAATTGAGAAGAATGGTGGGACGACCCCAAAACAAATCGGCTGGTGACCTCACCAAGAAAACAAGTAGCATTTAACAAGTAAATGAAACAACATATCTCCAGTCACTTAACTTCCAATAAACTGCGATTTCTGGCGAAGACCTGACGCAGCACCCCCAACGCTCTCCCGAACCGTCCGCTGCCAGCCGCTTCAACGGACGCAGGAAGGCGCGCCTATCTCACGTGTCACGGCGTCGCAGCTCGCCCCGGCCAGCCCGATGTCGTGGTTTCGCTCCTGTTGCTCTCGTGTGAACCGCGAAGCCACTACCCTTTCTATACGGCGCGGTCCACTGGACTCACGTGGGGACCTCACATGCACCGACGCTCAAGGCGGACAAGGCATCTCTTGTCTCAGTGCGCGACCGACCAACCGACCGATCCAACCGCCAATGACCGTTGCCCGAGCAACTCGAGCAGACTAGCAGCCTTACGCACAGACTCAGATGCAGGAACTCAGCACCGACCGGGCGACCACTAGCTGAGTTCTGTTACTGGTGGAGTGGCAAGATTCTCATTTCCTGGCTTTAAAGTTCGATCCAAACGACAGACATACTAGCACTCCGACGACAGACAGACACTAACTGCCGCACAGATGCAAGCGAGAGACCGACCAGCAACTAGTGACGCGAGACTGACCTAGCCTCACTCCGATTGACCAACTGATCAGACTCGTCACGACTGACAGACTGACCCAGCCGAGCTCATGCGCCCCTTAAATGCACGTGAACAGGCAACCTTTCCCATTTCCCACCAGAGGAAGATACCAAAGCTACGATGGCCACAGAGACGCCACCGCCAGAAACGGAAGGCGACTGTTTTACACTACGCGCTGCGGCGCGCTCTTCAAAGCAGCAGTTTTCACCACGGCTCACAGACCTCAGCGGTCAACACCACCACTTCTCCAGTTTTGGCTCCTGAGGCAAAATGGGCTGCCATTCCTTCATAGACGTTCAAACACTTCGCTGAAACTGTCAGCAGAGTTCAATCGGTCATTTAGGTGAAGGATAGGGTCACAAAATACAGTACATCAATGTCCACTGGTAAGTGTCCGGATACTTTTGTTCTGATAGTTCACGTTTCAGCGTACTCGTGAATCTTGCTATTGGAAAACAACCATTGCAAGCTGAGAATGTATCTTCAACGGCGTTCTGTTGAAAGTAGTAAATATTCATCGCACATAGGCAATGAAAGGAATTCTCTGAGTGCAAGGTTGTAAAAGGCCAATGATGTTTGCTGCTTTCGACGCCCCACATATTATAGTATGAAAGCTTTCACGACCGGATGACATATCTTCTGGTAAACCTTCCGGCATGTAAGGTCGTGGTCCATGAAACTCTTCCGGTGAGGAGAAACACCCCTCTGAAGATGTCCAGCGCAGCTCTGGACGAAACGTTAGGAGCTGAAGAGTTTCATGGACCACGACCTTACATCCCGGAAGGTTTACCAGAAGATATGCCCCACATATTGCCTAAGGTTTTGGAAATTTGTGATAAGTTCCTATGGGACCAAACTGCAGAGGTCAATGGTCCCTAGGCTTACAAACTACTTAATCTAGCTTAAACCAACTTACGCTAAGGAGAACACACACATCCACGCCCGAGGGATGACTCAAACCTCCGAGGGGAGGGGGGACCCGGCGAACCGGGGCAAGGCGCCTCAAACTACGCGGCTACCTCGCGCGGCTCATGTTGTCTACCATTCAACCACAATATTGGCTGCTAATGGCAACGGAGGAGGTACTGTAGGCATCCAATATCGAGCACAGCATGAGGCTGCGGGGCATAGCTAAACTGCTTAGTCCACGAGTAACTCACAACACTGCTACAGTGTTAGTGCTGTTGATATCAAGCAGAGCAATGGCAACGATAAACAAAGTGAACACTGCATTATATCTACAGTAACAGTTGCCGACGTTGACTTTTCGTCAGAAAGGAACGAAAGGAATTTCGCAGAGTAAGAATGAATTGGCAGACGAAATATTAGCGTTTCTGCAAGATGACTCAGTGTAATGTCTGGTGTCGTATACTCTCGACTACGTGGACAATGTACATGAGGAGTAAAATTACAACGATACGTGTTTAACAAGTGAAAGTGACACTGAAATAGGTTTTGAGCCATGTAGTTCATCATCCTTGTCGTACAGGAAGTCACAAATTCCTTCCCCAGTGACACGTAGCCCAAGAAGCGGGTACTAAACATAATTACGGACATGGAAGCTCATCCTCAGCATAATAAGAAAACAATTGTTAACAGATTTCGAGTAAGTACGCAGCAATATGACTCTGTAGAGCATAAGAAGAACTACGGATATTCAAGGGAGGACAAGGCACCCTTCTTACAAAAACTTGTGGTAGAGCGTTTCAAGGATGCTCGATACAATTTACAGGATGTGCATGATAGTGACCTACTACATTGGGCATATCATATTGAGTGCGATATTGATTACAGTTATTTCAAGGGAAGCAGTGGATGGTTGTATAAATTCGAACAGTGCTACAGAATTGGAAG
This sequence comes from Schistocerca americana, assembly GCF_021461395.2. Taxonomy (NCBI): domain Eukaryota; kingdom Metazoa; phylum Arthropoda; class Insecta; order Orthoptera; family Acrididae; genus Schistocerca; species Schistocerca americana. Next base: position 498,541,032 of record NC_060125.1, read on the forward strand.
ACGTAAGGTAAGGAAATTTCAAACAAAGCGTCAACTTGATGATGCACAGCGAAATCGGCCCGAAAACGTGTAGGTGAGCTAAACAAACTGATCCCCTCGTCCACTGAAGAAATTGTTTTCAGCTCTATCAATCGGGATTTGAGAGGAAATGCACATGAAAGGAATCCTGGAAATTAGTGGTAATAAGAGAGTGGTATCACGATTAAATAATGTCAGTCGCTTAACGCATGCGTGTACAATTATGAAGACTCTTAATCTAGATGGTAAATTGGCTAGAAAGCTATTTTTTGTGCTGCTAGAAGACGGAGGAGCTCTGCCCATCACGATTCTTTCTCGTGTGCGTCACCGTACAAGGGTAATGGGAAATACTTACGTCAAATACATTGCTTTAGCTTGATTCCTGGTCTGCGTATAATAACCATACTGCTTAGAGCAAATTTTCTCTTCTCAAAAGTGTGAGACATCTGAAACGTCCCCTTGGAAAAAAATTATGAATGACTGTGCTGGTAAACCTCTTACGTTATTTGATTTTCAAACAGCTGAGCAAAACTGAACGTACTCAGACATTTCCCTCTTTCCTTATCCTGATCGTCACTAGACTGACACACAATATTTTTAGCACAACGCAATCTGACTTTCAATAATCCTTACAAAAGAATGGCCCTGACTAACAATAACCTTTACCTTTCAAGAATCACTTACCTCACAAAAATCTTCGTTACTCGAACTACTGCAATGCAGCGAGCGCCAATACTGCCAGCTAAGTAAAGGATTGTAACTACTGAAGGCACTAACTACTGATAGGCATAGTTAGCAAATGAAGGTTCTGATAGAGAACAAATGATGTATTTACCTTAATAATGTTCAAAAGTCATCATATATACTGTATATCTACCAATTCATGTCAACCATCTTTATAAATTTCCTTTTTCTGGCGGACACACGTCCAGGTCGTACGCAATAGTAACCTCTCAAAACTCTGGCATCTCTCTCTCCACATCCACTACTGCTGGCGGCTCACCTCCAACTGCGCAACGCTACGTGCTAGAGTTGTGGTGATTCGTGAATGAGTCGTTCATTTGAACGACTCTAAATAAAGAATCGTAGGAATCGAATCATGATACGGACGTATCGTCGTTCAAAAGAATCGTAAGAGCGATTGCGTGTTTCCGAGTCGTGACGATTCCAAGTTCCAACGATTCATCGATTCTTTGTACGCTATTCTTCGAAGGCAACTTCCGAATCATGGCGAGTCGTGCCGAATGATTATGACCGCCAGATGGCAGTCAAGTGGAGGATGCATGTGAACAAAGGAAGCTCGGAACGAACATACGAAGTTCGTGGGCCGTAATATTACTCGTGAAAACCAAGCTGACACTTGGCGGTGGCTGACGGGAACGATCTTAAAGGCATTTCCTATTTACTATCGCTACCATCAGCCACCGCGCCGACGTCAGCTTAGTTTGCGCGAGTAATGCACGAACTAGTGATGACACAAACGATATACAGCGAGTACACAGCTCCCAATACACACGAATAAAATCAAGAAATCCAAGTATGATGAATGAATACGTACCTCTTATTTGTTGCAGATGCAATGCAAAACACACACACCTTCTTCACACACAAGCAATAGCACTTGATTTATGTATTATATTTAGTTTATCTCGAAAACGGCCCCAACGATTTGGATGAAATTTTGTATTTACACTGGTTTTTGCTCTTTGAGTTCACCTACATAGTTCCATCCTTTCGTAAAAAGTCAGTTTTACAAAATATATATATATATATATATATATATATATATATATATATATATATATATATATATATATCATAGTTCCATTCGTAAAAACGCAATTTTATATTATAAAAACGCTATTTCCCATTTTTTATAACGCCATCTCGTAAAACTATTTCTGGCATATCTTATCATAACACAGTTCGATTCTAACCCCATTGACAATTTCAGGCATGTCCTGCCATCTGTGAGTAAGATGTAGAACTTTTTGCATTGCGTAAGAATCGTGCCATCGCAGACTAGAATAAATCGTGAAAGAATCGTGAACGAATCGTAGGAATCGATTCGCAATGTGAGATTGAATCGTTGGAATCGATTCGGGAAAAAGAATCGAGTTGCCCAACCCTACTACGTGCTGTTCACACCCAACTGCGCAACACTACCCAAGCGAATCCAACAATGATTCCAACCAGCCATAGACCGCACACACCACAGTCAGTGATTTTCAGACAGAGAGCCACGTGGCGTTACCAACGTAAAAACCTAAACAGCCTACTTACATATCGCAATTCATACCAGGTGGAACCACTGGACAAATTCAGGATGTCTGTTTTTGCGCGTCTATAAAACATATCATCGCGCTATCTGCAGTTAAGCCTTTAAAAGGTAGCCAGTTTTACAGTAAGCTCCACCGCAGACTGTTTCGCATTCGTTTGCATCCCATCACATTCCCATCAGTTCTCATTACGCTGTTACCCCAATATGTTTCTATACCCATTCGTAGAGAGTGGATACCTAGCTGAACGTCCCACACAGTTTGTGGCTCCAAAGGAGTTCGCCATCGTTCTTGGTGGTGCGAACTTTTGTGATCACTGCGGCACGTAATTTTTCAATCAGTGTTCATGGTGCGAGTTAATGGTTTGTTTTCAAGATTTCTTGAACGACTACGATGTCCATTTTGTGCAGCGTAACACATACATCCCATAGAAGGTTGATCTCTGCTTCTCCCGGACGCTCATTTTCCGTTGCCCTCTTCCTGCATAAGGTGAGTCATTAGCAGTTAATATTTTCCCTAGAATAACTGTTAAGTCAACACTTTCACACGAGTCTTAGTAAAAACTGTACTTGTGACACCGCGCTCAAGAGGTTCCTTGTAAGAGTTCGCTGATGATGGAAACTGTGGAAATATTTAATTACGGACGTAAGACATCAATTAAAGTTGGTCCACTGAGTCAATACCTGCTGAATAATTCAATATTAATTTATGTAATTTTCGTGACTCTTTTCCGTGCTGCTATCTGAAACATATTATACGCGTAGCGTAGCGTCTGCAGACAGCAATCGAACAACTCCATGCATCTAGTACACGTAACAATTGCGTTTACTGCGTCCAATTCGTTCCTTCCCTTCGTGCTCCAAAATGCACTTCATCCGCTGCGCTGCGCCAACTGCGGAATTGTATCGGATCGCTTCGAAGGCAATAATATTGTTCGACGCACAATACAGCCTGCGGGTGCATTACGTGCGCAGCGGAGCCGCGCCAGCGGGATTCAATTACGGGTAGTAATCATTTGTGAAAAGGAGAATTGGTACTGCGCGATGAGCTAGTGGAGGTACGCGTGCACGCGTGTTCCCCGCTCGGGATTACCTGCGCAGTTTAAGTTCATGCGCTCGCACGCGCAAATTGCCTAGTTGGCGTCTATTTCGTGGCAGTTGCAATTGAGCGAAATAGAACCTGCGCTGGCCGGCAATACGATGATATCGGCAAAGGTATTCTGAATATTCTGGACCGAAATTAATCATTCACGCACTTGGGTGTCGATATGTGAAGGTGTGTCACTGAAAATAAACTGTTTCTGAGGTTCCTCATTAATTTATCACAAATTAAGTCGTCATTTTAGAGAATGAGGAAAGTTTGCTTTTTTATCATATGATACCGTTGCATTATATTGTAACATTTAGTATGTCGTGAGTCAAGTTAACGAAAACAAAGGAGATCCTATCGACCCTGAAAGTTCTTTAAGGCAGACGTTTTTCCTGTCAGCATTGAACTATGGACGTGCCTTTTCAAATGCAATTTTTATTGGCAAATACCTTTCTCCAAACATCAAAGTCTATTTGACTTTGTGTTGTAACTACAACTCAATAAGAATATTATTTTTGTACTTTTGATCACATCAGATTCTAAAAAATCACCACACTCGTGTTAAACTACCCACGTGGAGCTGTATATAAAAGGCTGTTATAAATAATTCAACAGATTTCACAGATTTCATGTAGCTATATTATTTAACACGCTGACAAAGGGCTTCACACACACACAAGGAAAAAATCGATAGTCAAGTTCTTCCCACGTTCGGCGCAGCATATCCCTATCAGCCTATTTAAAAGCATTGTTGATGAATCTCGCATTTCCGGTAGGTTTGTTGGTAGAGGAGCCGTAAACACAGAATCTTTCATATAACCACAGAAAAATCGCATACAGTTAGGTCAGGAGAGCGTGGAAGCCATGACGATCCACCACGACCGATCCATCGTTTTCCCAATTTTCTGTTTACAAATTCACGAACGTCATGATGGAAATTGGGTGGAACATTATCGTGTTGGTAGATGAAGTCCAAACTGTCAGTCGCCAGTTGTGGCATGAGTCAATTTTCCAGCATGCCCCTATACGTGTGTCCGTTAACGGCCTTTTCACAGAAGAAAAAAGGGTTGTTAAAACCGAGAGAATGCACAGAACACGTTAACTTTTGGTGAATCTTTAATGTGCTGCATGACAGCATGGGAATTCTCTATACACCAGATTCGCGTATTATGATAGTCCGCTGTGCCATTCACGAGTAATGTTGCTTCATCACTGAAAAAGAGTTTCTCGTAGAATCTATCCTCTTCCGCAACCTGTTACAACTGTGCCGAAAATTCAAAGCATCTGACTTTGTCATAGGGAGTGAGGAGTTTCAAGCAGTAAAGCTTCAGCTTCAATAGTTCCCCTAAGATCTTCCAAAAGATCGTAGCGGTTTGTTTAGCTCTGTATTTGTTGTGTTCGTCGACTTCCGTGGGCTACATGCAAAAGTCGCCCGCACGTCATCAACCATTTCTTCACTCACTGCAGGCCGACCCGTTCGATATCCATTGCAGAGGCATCCTCGAGCTTTAAACTGCGCACGAAATCACCGAATGTAGTTGGATGTTGGCAGATCTTCGCTGAACTTTGTTCTGAAGTGTTACGGGAGAATGATCTTAACGCATTTCAGGCACAACATAGGCTTGGTCGGCGCCTGTCGCCATCTTGCCCAACTGCTACACACAGCTGCGCTCTCGTGGCAAATATCTGAAGTGCAGCTACAACAAAACAAAGCTCTGAGTTTTTCTATATGAGTATTCAATTTGTGGCAATGTCAGTTAATGTGGCTACAGTGAATTTATGAAATCGCTTCAGTCATTAGAATAACCTTGTACTCTGAATATCATGCAGACAACAAGTACATCACAAACACAATCGCTAAGTTGGCCTGTAAATCGTAAATTGACTGTCACATTACTTGTGGCTGACATTACCGATCTTGATGACACAGAATCCAAATATTTATTCTATGTAATGTTATAATTTTATTAAAATGCTTTTTGTTGAAGTATCACAGTCTTTTGAAGAGTGTTTATCATGTGTTTGTGTGTAGTCTTTTAGGTGATGTCCACCCTTGCACACTCTTCAAAAGACTGTGATACTTCAACAAAAAGCATTTTAATAAAATTATAATATTACGTAGAATAAATATTTGGAATCTGTGTCATCAAGACCGGTAATGTCAACATCACTTCAAAAACCTTGATCTTTGGGGGTGGGCCGTGCAAAGTTCCCACTTATGAGCTTTTGCCATCAGCCAGAGAGTATCTGAAGATTTGTTGATAGTGCAACACAAGTAACAAATAAATAATGCACGATCTGTGATGGTTTGCCTCAATATTCTTATCAAAAACATCCATTTGGAAAATGGATGGATTGATATAAACATATTGACACAGTATCAATCAAATCAGCAGATTCCCTCAACAGTTACCCTGTCAGTAACAGATACGTGTAAGTACTTGTTCTAAGCTAGGTAAACGAAACTTTAGTTTTATGCTGTGATAATTGATCGTCAAGTACTAAGCACAGAGAAACATCACTAACTGAAAAGGACAAGAAGAAATTTTCGCAACTAGGTTGGTGTGGTCTCAAGATTGGACAAACAGTATAAATGAAACTTCCTGGCAGATTAAAGCTGTGTGCCCGACCGAGACTCGAACTCGGGACCTTTGCCTTTCGCGGGCAAGTGCTCTACCAACTGAGCTACCGAAGCACGACTCACGCCCGGTACTCACAGCTTTACTTCTGCCAGTACCTCGTCTCCTACCTTCCAAACTTTACAGAAGCTCTCCTGCGAACCTGCAGAACTAGCACTCCTGAAAGAAAGGATATTGCGGAGACATGGCTTAGCCACAGCCTGGGGGATGTTTCCAGAATGAGATTTTCACTCTGCAGCGGAGTGTGCGCTGATATGAAACTTCCTGGCAGATTAAAACTGTGTGCCCGACCGAGACTCGAACTCGGGACCTTTGCCTTTCGCGGGCAAGTGCTCTACCAACTGAGCTACCGAAGCACGACTCACGCCCGGTACTCACAGCTTTGCTTCTGCCAGTACCTCGTCTCCTACCTTCCAAACTTTACAGAAGCTCTCCTGCGAACCTGCAGAACTAGCACTGCTGAAAGAAAGGATATTGCGGAGACATGGCTTAGCCACAGCCTGGGGGATGTTTCCAGAATGAGATTTTCACTCTGCAGCGGAGTGTGCGCTGATATGAATACCAACTGAGCTACCGAAGCACGACTCACGCCCGGTACTCACAGCTTTACTTCTGCCAGTACCTCGTCTCCTACCTTCCAAACTTTACAGAAGCTCTCCTGCGAACCTGCAGAACTAGCACTCCTGAAAGAAAGGATATTGCGGAGACATGGCTTAGCCACAGCCTGGGGGATGTTTCCAGAATGAGATTTTCACTCTGCAGCGGAGTGTGCGCTGATATGAAACTTCCTGGCAGATTAAAACTGTGTGCCCGACCGAGACTCGAACTCGGGACCTTTGCCTTTCGCGGGCAAGCGCACACTCCGCTGCAGAGTGAAAATCTCATTCTGGAAACATCCCCCAGGCTGTGGCTAAGCCATGTCTCCGCAATATCCTTTCTTTCAGGAGTGCTAGTTCTGCAGGTTCGCAGGAGAGCTTCTGTAAAGTTTGGAAGGTAGGAGACGAGGTACTGGCAGAAGTAAAGCTGTGAGTACCGGGCGTGAGTCGTGCTTCGGTAGCTCAGTTGGTATTCATATCAGCGCACACTCCGCTGCAGAGTGAAAATCTCATTCTGGAAACATCCCCCAGGCTGTGGCTAAGCCATGTCTCCGCAATATCCTTTCTTTCAGCAGTGCTAGTTCTGCAGGTTCGCAGGAGAGCTTCTGTAAAGTTTGGAAGGTAGGAGACGAGGTACTGGCAGAAGCAAAGCTGTGAGTACCGGGCGTGAGTCGTGCTTCGGTAGCTCAGTTGGTAGAGCACTTGCCCGCGAAAGGCAAAGGTCCCGAGTTCGAGTCTCGGTCGGGCACACAGTTTTATTCTGCCAGGAAGTTTCATAACAGCGCACACTCCGCTGCAGAATGAAAATCTCATTCTGGAAGTATAAATGAAGTTGAACTAAACATTATCAAGGCAGATAAGATACCGTAGTTGGTGGCTGCAGTACAGCTGCAACGAACACGTTACTGGTGGTATTTTACCCTCTCAAAGTTAATCAATACTCTAGATCACTTCGCTGGTCGATGTGTGCATCCTCCACCCTTACCACAGTGACTATTCCAGAAGAGATCTATGTCAGCTCTGCCCAGACTGTGAACCGTGTGGGATGTCTACAGCAGCTGTACGCTTTGAACGGTAACAGTTACCAAGTTTTAACGCTACGACAATCACTGCCTGACTAACATCCAACAAGCTTTTGCCTGACTAACATCCCACAAGCTTTTCAGGGATTTTGTAAGCAATTTACTATCTAATGTAAAATTTTTGTTGCCACGTTTTACAATACTGAAGATGCATTGTAAATTTAAGTTAATGCCTAAGAGCTTCACAGTGAGATAGATAGCCCTGACAGTCACTACTTTAGGGTTACAAGATGAAAAAGTATTAAAGTGGTGGATTAATTAACAAAAAGACAGTTTATTGAAGAGAATATATTTTAAAAATAGATAAAAGTATGGAAATAACTATTAGCATATCAGCTGACAAGAAAAATAAATTACGCCCGGTTTTACTCAAGAAACTCAGTCACACGTGACTCAATGGATCATTTGTATATGTCACTGGCAACTACTTTGGTAAGACCAAATGAGTTTGTTTCCTGCAGCATGTAATTGTACAACTGCTTACAGAGCATTTCTTCTAAATGTATTCCAGCTTCATGATATGCTTAACTCTCTGTGGCAAGAGACAGTTGCCTTCTTCAGTCTTCTGGGGTGTTATTAAGCAGAAAACCTTATCACCAGTGGCCGAGCGGTTCTAGGCGCTTCAATCCGGATCCGCGTGACTGCTACGGTCGCAGGTTCGAATCCTGCCTCGGTCATGGATCTGTGTGATGTCCTTATGTTAGTTAGGTTTAAGTAGTTCTAAGTTCTAGGGGACTGATGACCTCAGATGTTAAATGCCATAGTGCTCAGAGCCATCTGAACCATTTTTTGAGCCTTATCACCATCTGCATTGTGGCTTAAATCAAAAGGTGGAACTGTCGAATTTTCAAAGGTTCTGCGAAAGATTCAGGTTTTTCGGAGGCGACATTTGCCATCAAGAATTTACACAAATTAATGTCTAAAGTAAGTCTGTTTCTTTTCTACAACTACCGAAGCTTAAGAAACGCTGCAAATTGCAGAAGTCAAACAGCTTACAATGATGAGCACTAATAGTATTGGTTGCAGATGTTGTACGTGCAGCAAGATGTCGTCATACTTAACGTTACTTACAAAAAATAACAGCTACTAGAAACAAAAATGACAGTACGTCATTTTCTACCTTCTCACATCAGAGTCTGTCTCCAACTATCCAATAATGTACCACTTGGAAATATTTCTTTCAGGTTTCAGTGAGTTTTGGCTGTAGTAGAATCGGTATTTTGAGTTGAAACTGTCTGCCATTATTAAGGTAATCAGAAGTATGTTCGTTACAGAATAGAAAATAAATAGAACTAATAAAACTCAATCAAAACGTCTGAACAATTAAATTCATATATTGTGGACTAAAATGCCGGACATTTTACAAACGTTAAAAATTCCTGGTAGGCACATTTACAATACAAACAGTGTCCTACATTTACCGGACAAGTGGTAAACCTACAGTAACTGTCCCTAGTGGTTATTCTTAGAGATATCAAGTATAAAGCAAGTTCAGATTTTATGGTGAATGATCAAAAAGAGATTTGTATCCATCCTTCGTATTTATACATGTCATAATCAGGAGTCTGGACCAGGCGATTGAAATAATGGTTAATAATAACAGGCTGTGGCTGTCATATTCACACTCCCTCTCCAATGTTCTTAAATGTAGATTGGCAGCTTATATATTTATTATTAACGTTTTATTCTTAGTACTTTTAGTTACCATTAACTTACAGTAAAGCACTGGCATGTTTCACGTTCGAACGACATTGGTATTAGTGTCCTATGGAGTTACAAAACAATAACCTGCGCAGAAAGACATTCGAACTGATATTCTTTGATAATACAAAGACGGTAATGGAAATGGCTACTTTTGCCCTTGAACACGGGACCACATATAATTAAATTATAAAAAAATCTAGAAGCACTTAAAACGTAAGCAGAATACAATAATTATTGGTCACTATGACGGTAATAGCGAGAATGTCCTATACAGAATGTTTTCTGTGTTCCTTAGCACTGGTTGCAGATGTGCGCATCACATTCAGGGAATTCGCGGTTCTGTCGTTCTTTCACTTCTAGACTCTTGTAGACATAAAAAAAATCGAGTGTCTCTGCGTATGAGCACCGTCTTTCGAAATTAAGCGGAATAATATGGCTTAGTCACCCAGATTTTGTGACTTGGTACTCCTGCGCTTACAGCGGTCAGAAAAATGAAGCAAGGCTGGGACTGACAGTGAAGCATATACAGACAAAGACAGATTCCTGTAAATGTACCTTAACAAGTGATTACAAAAGTAGAGCAACATCGAAGTAGCGAATAGCGTGACAGCTTTTCCATCACTTATGTACATTATTTTATAATTGTATTCAAAAGTTTTTTACTGTTAACTCGCGGTTAGTCACGTCCATACTCGTGAAGATATGCCTCCACATTGCGGGAATCTGATAAATCTCTCACTTTTTGGTGAATGGAAGCTTTTTATAGGAGCAAACATTATCTCTTCCACCTGTCGTGTTGTATATTCAAAAGTTTCACCATCTCCTGAACTGTAAATTCGTAATTGTCTTACTTGAAGTTGTGCATTGCTAGCCCGTCTTTCCGTCACTCAGTGAGAAAAAAACCTTGCATTGTATGTATTTCTCGAATATCCATGAATCCATGTGAGCTTTGGGAACCAATCATGTTATTTGAGAACAATGTATATATATCTACATAAACTTTCCTTTCAGTTGTTTGACTCCACCCAGCCCACGCCAATTAGATTTATTGTTATTATTAGTATTATAATTACTAATACTAATATAGGCAATTCCCCCTAAGGACAGCGCAAAAATTCGATCCTTTTTGGCGACTTTTTTGATCTCTTTCTTTTTTTCTTCCAAAAAATCTTTAAGACGATGACTTAGTTTCTTCTTGTTTTTCTGTCCAATTCTTTCCCGTTTCCTTCTCTTTGGGCGCTTGCTAAAATTCTGTTTTCAGATTTTTTTCTCTGTATTTCTCCATGCTGTCATGTCTTCACTGGAGATTTTTTGTTTCTTGAGGGCTTCCATGGTTTCCAATACGAAGTCAATTTTGACTGTATTTGTCGTGGGACGTTCCTTTTCATTTCCTCGTGTTGTTTGTAATCATTTATGTCTGTCTGTACAGTTCTTTCGTCGGTCTACATATCCAAATCCCCTCTTTCTTAACCGGCCTGTAGATCTTTCTCAGTATTTTCCTGGCTTGTTTTTCCATCTCCTTGATTTTCGTTTTTCCCTTGACTACTCTTATTTCTGAGGCTTACAAGACCTCTGGTAAGACTTCTGTATTATAGTATATTAACCGGACATTGGTGGAAATACTTCTTTTGTCTTAATGGTTCCATATAACTCTGTATCGTTTTTGTAGTTCTGTGATGCTTTCTTCATTCGATGTCGAGTTCAGTTCTGTTTTCTATGTAATATCTCCAAGGTATTTGAAACGTTTTACTTGTGTTATCCTTCGTTACTTTGTTAGAAATGGGAGTCTATTTGGGGATTTTGTTTTCCTTGGCGTTTTTTCTGTATAATGGCTATATCATCAGTAAAGACCAAAAATTTTATTTTGACCGTTCTATCCTTGTATCTCCTCATGTTTACCCCATTGACTCATTTGTCTTATGTCCTGATTATTTTCCACACAACTGATACAAACAGATTATGTGACAGACCATCTCTCCATCTCACTTCTGTCTTCATTTTGAATGGTTACGAGATATCTCCCATGAAATTCACTGTGGATGTTGTCTGTAAATGTTTTCTGGATTAGCTTTCTGGTCTTATTGTCCATCTTCATTTCTTGTAGTGAAGAGTGTTTCTCTACCTATGCCATCGTAGGCGTACTTAAAATCGACGGATATTGTTATGCTGTTACTGGACTTAATATTGTTCTCGAGCACCAGATCTGTGCACTGCATGATCTTCTCTTTCTGAACCCTTCTGGATATTCTCCTGTCTGTTGATCTGTCTGAGACTCTGGCCTATTTAGTAAGGTTTCTGACAGAATTATGCATGCTACGGACAGTAGTAGAATTCCTCTGTAATTATATGGGTCTATTCTGCCTCCTTTCTTACGGAAAGATGTATTAGGGCTGAATTCCATTCTTCTGTTACCTTTTATGTTTCCCAGATGTTTTCGATGATTCTGCGTCTTTCATGTGTAACGTTTCCATGGCTTAGTTTCCAGATTTCCGATATACCAGGTGTAAAAGCATAAATCCGGAATTTCCCTATAGATGGTGCCAGCCGTCTATATAGGCCCCGTGAGGCCGCGTCTGCAGCGCCATCTGCTTCCTGTAACGGCTGACGATGAATGTCAACAAACAGTAATCCAAGTTCCATACATCGGTATCTGTTTCAACCTCCTAAACATATCAAGTTCTATGCCTACGAAGTACGATTTGCGGACAGCATTGGTTTTCTGTTATCATTTGAAGAAAACTGCTGCAGAATCGTATCGAATGCTTGTCGAAGCTTTCGGCGAACATGCTCTTGGGAAAATACAGTGTTTCAAGAGGTTCGAAAAATACAAAAGTGGTAATTTTGACGTGAGAAACGACGAGCGCGGGAAACCGCTTAATAAGTTCGAAGACAATGAATTTCGGGCCTTCTTGGATGAAGATGATACTCAGACTCAACAGGAACTGGTGGAACAATTGAATGGGACGCAGAAAACCGTTTCTCTTCGGTTGAATGTTATGGGAAAGGTACAGAAAATGGGAAAATGGATTCCGCATGAACTGAATGAAAGGCAGCAAGCAAATGGAAAGACCACTTGTGAAACGCTGTTCGCCAGATACAAAAGGAAGTCGTTTCTCCATTGAATATTTGACAGGTGATGTAAAGTTGATATATTTTGAGAATTCTAAGTGTCGTAAGACATGAGTGACTCCAGGCTACCATTGACATCCACTGCAAGACCAAATAGCCTTGGCAAGAAGACAATCTTCTGTGTTTGGTGGGATCAGAAGGATGTCATCTATTATGAGCTGCTAAAACCTGGTGAAACCGTTAACACTGATCGCTACCAACAGCAAATGATCGATTCCAATCCAGCATTACGTGAAAAACAACCGTAATGTGGAAAAAGTCAAAACAAAGTCATATTGCTCCATGATAACGCCCCATCACACACAGCAAAATGGCTCAGGGAAAAGATCGAGGCGTTCAGCTGGGATATACTAGGGCATGCGGTTTATTCTCCAGATTTGGCTTCGTCCAATTATCATCTATTTCCATCCCTGAGACACGCCCTCGCCGAACGACGCTTCAACTCGTATGAAAATGTATGACAATGTACGAAAATGGCTCGCTGGCTGGAGAAGAACTGTTTTCTGTGACGTGGCATTTGTAGCCTGCCGGAGGGGTGAGAGAAATGTATAAATAGTAATAGAGATTGTTTTGACTAAAATATTATTTATCAGTTTCAAAGAGCAGACGTGTAATTATTGCAACCAAATTCTGGTTTCAAACTTGCACACCTGGTAAATCTATATTCTACAGGCCCTATGTGATTTTTCAATTATTTTATTATTTTCGCGATTTCCTTTTCCGTTGGGCGTTTGGAAGTCAGGTTAGGTTCTGGATACTCGAACTTTTGTTTCTGTGTTGACTTCTTTTTTTCTTTTTTTTTTTTTTTTGGTCATCAGTCTACTGACTGGTTTGATGCGACCCGCCACGAATTCACTTCCTTTCCTGTGCTAACCTCTTCATCTCAGAGTAGCACTTGCAACCTACGTCCTCAATTATTTGCTTGACGTATTCCAATCTCTGTCTTCCTCTACAGTTTTTGCCCTCTACAGCTCCCTCTAGTACCATGGAAGTCATTCCCTCATGTCTTAGCAGATGTCCTATCATCCTGTCCCTTCTCCTTATCGGTGTTTTCCACATATTCCTTTCCTCTCCGATTCTGCGGAGAGCCTCCTCATTCCTTACCTTATCAGTCCACCTCATTTTCAACATTCGTCTATAGCACCACATCTCAAATGCTTCGATTCTCTTCTGTTCCGATTTTCCCATAGTCCATGTTTCACTACTATACAATGCTGTACTCCAGACGTACATCCTCAGAAATTTCTTCCTCAAATTAAGGCCGGTATTTGATATTAGTAGACTTCTCTTGGCCAAAAATGCCATTTTTGCCATAGCCAGTGGCTTTTGATGTCCTCCTTGCTCCGTCCGTCATTGGTTATTTTACTGCTTAGGTAGCAGAATTCCTTAACTTCATTGACTTCGTAACCATCAATCCTGATGTTAAGTGTCTCTACTACTTCTCATTACCTTCGTCTTCCTCCGATTTACTCATTAGACTGTTCATTCCGTTCAGCAGATCATTTAATTCTTCTTCACTTTCACTCAGGATAGCAATGTCATCAGCGAATCGTATCATTGATATCCTTTCACCTTGTATTTTAATTCCACTCATGAACATTTCTTTTATTTCCATCATTGCTTCCTCGATGTACAGATTGAAGAGTTGGGGCGAAAGGCGACAGCCTTGTCTTACACCCTTCTTAATACGAGCACTTCGTTCTTGATCGTCCACTCTTATTATTCCCTCTTGGTTGTTGTACATATTGATTGTACATGACCCGTCTCTCCCTATAGCTTACCCCTACTTTTTTCAAAATCTCGAACAGCTTGCACCATTTTATATTGTTGAACGCTTTTTCCAGGTCGACAAATCCTATGAAAGTGTCTTGATTTTTCTTTAGCCTTGCTTCCATTATTAGCCGTAACGTTAGAATAGCCTCTCTCGACCCTTTACTTTTCCTAAAGCCAAACTGATCGTCACCTAGCGCATTCTCAATTTTCTTTTCCATTCTTCTGTATATTATTCTTTTACGCAGCTTCGATGCATGAGCAGAGATTCCGAAATCAGATACTGGATTGTAAGGCGAACCCAGGAGCAGATATAGACTCAGATCACAATATAGTAGTGATGAAGAGTAGGCTGAAGTTCAAGACATTAGTCAGGACGAATCAATACGCAAAGAAGTGGGATACGGAAGTATTAAGGAATGACAAGATACGTTTGAAGTTCTCTAACGCTGTAGATACAGCAATAAGGAATAGCTCAGTTGGCAGTACAGTTGAAGAGGGATGGGCATCTCTAAAAAGGGCCATCACAGAAGTTGGGAAGGAAAACATAGGTACAAAGAAGGTAGCTGCGAAAAAACCTTGGGTAACAGAAGAAATACTTCAGTTGACTGATGAAAGGAGGAAGTACAAAAATGTTCCGGGAAAATCAGGAATACAGAAATACAAGTCGCTGAGGAATGTAATAAATAGGAAGTGCAGGGAAGCTAAGACGAAATGGCTGCAGGAAAAATGGCGATAATTCTCGCACTTGTCAGTTCTTGCCGTCTTCGGAATTGTGTGGATGATGCTTTTCCGAAAGTCAGATGGTATGTCGCCAGACTCATATATTCTACACACCAAAGTGAATAGTCGTTTTGTTGCCACTTCTTCCAATTATTTTAGAAATTCTGATGGAAAGTTATCTATCCATTCTGCCTTATTTGACCGTCAGTCCTCCAAAGCTCTTTTAAATTCCGATTCTAATACTGGATCCGCTATCTCTTCTAAATCGACCCCTGTTTCTTCTTCTATCACATCAAACAAATCTTCACCCTCATAGAGTCTTTCAATGTATTCTTTCCACCTATCTGCTCTCTCCTCTGCATTTAACAGTGGAATTCCCGTTGCACTCTTAATGTTACCACCGTTGCTTTTAATGTCACCAAAGGTTGTTTTGACTTTCCTGTATGCTGAGTCTGTCCTTCCGACAATCATATCTTTTTCGATGTCTTCACATTTTTCCTGCAGCCATTTCGTCTTAGCTTCCCTGCACTTCCTATTTATTACATTCCTCAGCGACTTGTATTTCTGTATTCCTGATTTTCCCGGAACATTTTTGTACTTCCTCCTTTCATCAGTCAACTGAAGTATTTCTTCTGTTACCCAAGGTTTTTTCGCAGCTACCTTCTTTGTACCTATGTTTTCCTTCCCAACTTCTGTGATGGCCCTTTTTAGAGATGCCCATCCCTCTTCAACTGTACTGCCAACTGCGCTATTCCTTATTGCTGTATCTACAGCGTTAGAGAACTTCAAATGTATCTTGTCATTCCTTAATACTTCCGTATCCCACTTCTTTGCGTATTGATTCGTCCTGACTAATGTCTTGAACTTCAGCCTACTCTTCATCACTACTATATTGTGATCTGAGTCTATATCTGCTCCTGGGTTCGCCTTACAATCCAGTATCTGATTTCGGAATCTCTGTCTGACCATGATGTAATCTAATTGAAATCTTCCCGTATCTCCCGGCCTTTTCCAAGTATACCTCCTCCTCTTGTGATTCTTGAACAGGGTATTCGCTATTACCAGCTGAAACTTGTTACAGAACTCAATTAGTCCTTCTCCACTTTCATTCCTTGTCCCAAGCCCATATTCTCCTGTAACCTTTTCTTCTACTCCTTCCCCTACAACTGCATTCCAGTCGCCCATGACTATTAGACTTTCGTCCCCCTTTACATACTGCATTACCCTTTCAATATCCTCATACACTTTCTCTATCTGTTCATCTTCACCTTGCGACGTCGGCATGTGTACCTGAACTATCGTTGTCGGTGTTGGTCTGCTGTCGATTCCGATTAGAACAACCCGGTCACTGAACTGTTCACAGTAACACACCCTCTGCCCTACCTTCCTATTCATAACGAATCCTACACTTGTTATACCATTTTCTGCTGCTGTTGATATTACCCGATGATCATCTGAGAAATCCTTGTCTTCCTTCCACTCCACTTCACTGACCCCTACTATATATAGATTGAGCCTTTGCAGTTCCCTTTTCAGATTTTCTAGTTTCCCTACCACGTTCAAGCTTCTGACATTCCACGCCCCGACTCGTAGAACGTTATCCTTTCGTTGATTATTCAATCTATTTCTTGTGGTAACCTCCCCCTTGGCAGTCCCCTCCCGGAGATCCGAATGGGGGACTATTCCGGAATCTTTTGCCAATGGAGAGATCATCATGACACTTCTTCAATTACAGGCCACATGTCCTGTGGATACACGTTACGTGTCTTTAATGCAGTGGTTTCCATTGCCTTCTGCATCCTCATGTCGTTGATCATTGCTGATTCTTCCGCCTTTGGGGGGCAATTTCCCACCCGTAGGACAAGAGAGTGCCCTGAACCTCTATCCGCTCCTCCGCCCTCTTTGACAAGGCCGTTGGCAGAATGAGGCTGACTTCTTATGCCGGAAGTCTTCGGCCGCCAATGCTGATAATTTATCAAAATTTAGGCAGTGGCGGGGATCGAACCCGGGACCGAACACATCTCGATTATGAGTCGAAGACGCTACCCCTAGACCACGGGTACCTCTGATTTATAACACCTAAATAATTTGTTGAAGTAATGCGCTAACATTTCACAGTTCGTTTACGAGTTCGTCTCCGGTGTCCCGTCTTGTCTTTTGAAGCTTGAGCTCGGTAGTTTTTATCTTGTTATATTATCTCGGAATATTCTGTAACAATTTCGTATGTTGTTTTTATTGAAGTCGTCTTCTATTTCTTCCAACTTGTTGCTTTCGCAGCCTTTTTTCCTTTCCTGGTTATTTTTGAAGAGGTCTTTTGTATCCAGCTGAATTGTTCCCCTTTTCTGGATGTTTTAATACTACCAAATTTTTTCCAGGCCTGTACTCTGTCTTCTATGGCTCTATCGCATATCATTTTCCATCACGTGCGTTTCCCTGTTCTCGATGGTTACCCCAACTTTATCAGTTCTTTCATTGTTTCCGACAATTCTGCACAGTCGTTCTTGTCGATTTCCATTATTTTTTCTGTTATTTCATTCTTGTTTTGTTTTAGGTACTCTGGGTCCGTTCTGAAATTTCCGTTGGTTCTTTTGGTTGGTCTGTTGGGTATCAGTTTCGCTCTGATTTGGAGTAGTTTATGACCGGATGGAGAAATCCTTTCCTTGTGCTTCAATTCATAATCCCTCTGACGTTTTTCATGGATATCGTTATGTGGCTGATCTGTTGTTGGGGGAATTCCATGTTCGTTGTTGGTGGTGTCTTCTAGATCTTCCCAGAATTCTATCATCTGTTAGTTTTTCTTCTTGTATTTTTTGTGAGGGTAAGTGCGTCACAGCAAATGAGTCGATGGGTTACACTTCAGAAAATCACACACCAATTTATTGCCAGACGACAACGGTCTATGAGCTGAACCAGAAGTCCGTTAATGGGTACAGAAACCTTAACGCCACACATTTGCCACTTGTAATCGCACATCACTAGACACAGACTTCAGCATGAATACCGCCATTGGAAACTCGAAACATAGAAAATATTGACTTGCACTCATTTGTCACACATCACACTGGTACTCGTCAGTGCAAAAATAGGAGTACTTCGTGAAACACATGAGGCAATATATACTATTTGACAGCGGGGTACTGTTATAGTAGATGGGGGTTGTATTCTCATCTGGAATAAGTTTTCATGATCAGAAACAGCACTCCTGAACAGCGCCCGTGATATGCTTTCCATAGTCTCTTGCTGGTGAACGGGACATGAAGCTATCATTCGATCACTTGCATTCATCAGCATTGCACGCTGACATCTATCTTGATCAAGACCTACCGCAACTGGCGGGTCTGTAGAGGAACATTTCATGGCCATGAGGGAGCTTGTACAGATTGTCTTCCAGGTCACCTGCCATATATCTTACTGAATGCATCTGTGACTTCATCAAGCCTTGGATCCATTCCGAACTAGCCGCCGTGCGTTGACAGAAGTAGTGCCTTATGAATAAAGATTACTCTCTAACGCTTTCGCTATATCACAGAGATCATACCACGACACATCACTTCCTTCGTCGGGTCGAAACAGACAGCTCCATGTTACTAGGTTACTCATGATTGTACGCTCTCATAGCGTATATCGAAAGACAGTAACTGATATCGACGCATCTACGCCCAGTGCTAAATGTATCCTAGGGAAGTTCATCTCTCTAGCTGCATGTTTCGCTATATCAATGGTAACTGGCCACAGGATGATGAAGTTTGAGAGAAAACCTGACAAATCGCAGCCGTGCTCAAATCCCATACCGTGCACATTATCCCTGGTAGCGTCGTCGTTGGAGGCGTCGGGCGTGGCTGTATCTGTGTAGTGCTGCCCTCCTCTATAGGATAATTAACATGTCCACCAGATTCCGACCGTCGGCAGAAACACGTAACTAACCAGTCGCGTACAAAGGAGAGGACACTTCCTCATAACAACTACACAGCCTTTGTTATCTTCATTTCTGGCTGTGGTATGTTCTAAGCTTTATGGATTTGTTGAAAGTCTGTGTTGCTTCCGTCTGTTAAGAGAAAAGTATCGTCAACGTATTTAAGGTAGCATGCGATTTTTTGACTACTGGGCTTTTGGGTCTGAAAAATTTTCTGGAAAACTGTTCATCCTTTTGCTAGTGTTGATATACATTTGCGTGATATATTTAAGAAGTGTATACATACATGGCCAAAGTATGGTTCACAAATAATTTATTCCTAAACGTCCCATAGTCAGTTGTATTGACAGCCCCACCTACATCAGTAAATAACTATTACACATACGAAAAAAAAATTCACAATCAAAAATTCGCGGATGTTGGCAAGCAAATTAAAAGCTGTAAAGATTCCCGCAAATGTGAAATTTTTGAAACGCTTGACATCATCAACTGTTATACAAATATACCGATCCAGCAAACCATAAGAACTACAGACCAGAACCTATTCCAGTGCAAAGAAACAGGTATTACCAGTATATTTGACATTACTGATCTGCTAAAATTTATATTAACATTGAGTAATTTCGAATTCCCAACGAAATCTGTACTCTGGGGACGGAGTAGCCATCGGTTGCAGCATTACAGGCATTATGGCAGACATCTTACTACACACCTTGGAAAAAGAGCTTCTCAGAGCCATAAACCCGCTAGTCAGACAAATCGTATACTACTTAAGATACATTAACAATACTTTGCTCTTGAGACCTGTAGACAGAACGAACACATATAGTCAACAAGCACAAAAAGCATTGAACGAACTACATCCACAAATGAACTTCACAGTGGAATCAGAGACCCATAAAAAATTAATTTTCTAGACATGACAATCAAACGTATTAACAACACACACAACTCTGAAATTTTCAGAAAAAGTATCCAGCCTTTTGGTGCTCTTGGTATTCATTTCATTACGCATTTAAGAAATGCATAAATACGTATGGCAACCATATAAATCAGGTGGCCCTACAATTGGTCACCACCATAAGAAGAGCAACTCTTATCCAGATCAAATGTTCCTAGATCAGCGACAGTTTTACTGCAGGTGACAACAATGGATGTCGTATGAGTGCACATATTTACTGATGTAATCTCGCTGTCCTCTGCAAATTTTTGTAACGAAAGCTTTTGTACAATGTCATGTTTCTTACTGTCACTCAAAGATACCATTGCAGTTATGTACGAAACTTTCATTGGTGTTTGTCTGAGTATATTTGTTACCAGAATATACAATGACAAAAAGGAAGGCCACTCAGAAGGGGAGCAGGAAACAAAATGAAACTTCACTAGTTCAGAGCATATGTGGTTTTATTTGTCATTACAAAGTTCAGTCAAATTTACAAAGAACTTGGCAGTGTATGACGTCGCAACCCCTCCGTCCTAGACGCATGCACTGATTCGGCTTGGTAGGGTGTCATAAAGCCGTTGCATCCTCTGCTGAGGCAAGCTGACCCACAACTGATTGTAACTGGTTCTTTACACCGTGGCTACTCGTCGTGGCGCGGAGTTGACATCCGAGGTGGTTCAGTACATATCACGAACATAATTGAGATTTTGCTGGCCACGGGAGTACCACAACATCATGCAGACTGTTCAGAGAGACACCTGCCATATGTGGACGTGCCTTGGCCTGTTGGGAATGGCGACATTATACTGTCACATGAAAGGTAACTAACGATGACGCAAGATATCCCTACCGTACCGTCGTGCCGATAGAGATCCCTTAGTCACTATGAGCCGTGATTTTAAATCACATGTGGTGGCTCTCCACACTATGCCACCAATAGTAACATCAAGCATTGCAAGAAAGGGATCTCTCCACAGGTTGCCTCCATATTCGCCGACGATGGTCATCTGGGATAGCACAGAAACGCGGTTCGTCGTTGAACGTAATGAAACGTCATTCTCACCAGTCAAAGTTTCCCGGTAACCGCATCACACCGAACGCAACCTTATTTCTTTTTGAAATATATAATCGCCATTTGCCTGTACAACAGGTTTTATTCCACAATCTACATAGATTTCAGCTTTAGGCCATTTTCAAGTGTTACAAGTAGCAAAAATCATTAGACTTGAGTATCCTTTCTCGTTGTGGTGTAAGTACCCACACATGCTGCCTGCTGCTAGTGACAGACCAATCGTACAGCATGACGCAAAATGTTGCAGATAGTCCATTACTTGTTCTCGGATGGCAAGCGCAGATCTGAAGGGGTTTCACTGTGCTTGGTGCAGTATACAACGATCCTGCCTCCTTTTTGTCAGATGTGGTCTACTGAAACCTTGAATAAGAATATGCTTGGCGCCACGTTCCCATGCAGTCCAACAATGGACCACTGTCACATCTGAATGTACCACAAATCTGGATATTTAGTATTCGACCAACTGGCCAAAGGGAGACTCACAATGAGACCCACTTTAGGATCTTCCAGGTGTTTTCCCACACGAATATACGGCATCAGCGTGTCCCTCACAGTGGTCACTCGATGTTTGAGGCTGTTCGCACCCGTTATATACCTCAACAGTACTGGTAACAACAATAATGCACTCTGGCGGCCATTCTACCAAAGAATTTGACATCCCCACCATTTATTTGCTCGTCAGTGGTGTGTGACTGCACATCCGACCATGTCTTCTGGAACCTTCCCATTTATCAGGCTGTTCTGTAATGATGCACTTTCCATGTCACTTAATTAATATTGTGCTCATTCTTGACCTTATCCAAAGGTATATTCTGATGCTAAATGTTTTTATAAACCATAAACTAGCTGAGAACCCGGCATTAACCAGTTATGTATTTATTCCAATCTTCTACTAGTCCATCTCCCCCTCCCTCTATCATTCAGTCTTCTCCTTCACCTCATCTCTGTCCCTCTCGTCCATTCCTTCTCTGTATTGACCTCCATCTCCCACTCTCATCTCCTCTCACCCATGTCCAACTCCAGTTCCCCCTTATTTTTGTCAGTTTGCTCCCCCCTTCTTTGTCCGACTGCTCTTTCCCCCTCTGTTCATCTCCTCCTTCCCATTTAATTCAATCTCATCCTCACCCTCTCTTTGTCAGTCTCCTTCTTCCCCTTCTCTGTGTCCATCTCCTCCTTCCCCTCCCCACCAGCGCTTTCCTTTCTGTGTCCATATCCTCCTCTCTCTGTTCATCATCTCCCCCTCTCTCTCGGACTTCTCGGTCTATCTATTCCTCTCCTGTCTCTGTCCATCTCCTCATTCCCACTTGTCTCTCCACGTTATCACGCTCACCCCAGTAGGAGTCTGGTGGCTCTTACCCCTAGAGTACCTTCCAGATTGTAACTAATATGGTCTACTAAATTTGATTGGGATCATTGCTGGAGTAAGGAAGGGCTTTTTACCAGTCGTTCTGCCCACATATGCATACATCAAATACATTATCATATATTAAACACATCTCACATGTATTTGTGCACATATTTCGCTTGTATGTCTAGCGAGTTTCGCCATGCAGAGTAATTTTCACACAGCTCAGTTTTTATGACGTCGTATCTCCTGAACTATGTGCTGTACAATGACATACTTTTTAGGTGCATCCAGTGTTTTATTTGGCTACTGTCTGCAAAATGTGTTGCGAATAGAGTCAGTAGGCAAGAAATAATAAATTAAAACTTCGTTCTTGAAGCGGCTGTTTCTCACGTAACTCACTGTTTATGACGTCTTATTTTCCGGACTGCTTGTCGTAAAATGATGTACAGGGTGAGTCACTAACTATTGCCACCAAAAGTAACTACGAAAGATTTATAGGAGCTGAAAAGCTTGTGTGATAAAAGTTGCATGGGACAAAGGGGCCCATAATATTACGTTGGTTTTATGTTGCTAGGTGGGGTCGCTTCGGAGATATGAAGGCCAACTTTGTTCTTTTTCTTATTTTTTAATGGGATGCTATAATTTGGTACTTATTTTCTGACAGTGGCTATCGAGACAAATCCAATGATGTGTAACACTAGGGCTTTGAAGGCCAACGAAGGTCACAAAGGTGACATGAACGTCCATTTACAGAGGGTGTTCGAAGTGATGACCATTGGTATCAATGCAGTGCTGCAATCTTCTTATCACGGACTGAGTGGTATTTGTTATCACTGAGGCACTTATCGAAGCACATGCTCTGACAATTCTCTCTCGCATATCTTCAGGTGTAGTTGGAATGTCTTTATAAACAATGTCTTTAACGAGTCCCCACAAGAAAAAATCCAGAGGCGACAAGTCTGGCGAACGAGCCGGACACGACACAACTCCTCCGCGTTCAATCGAACGATTTGGAAACTGCCTCTGCAGCTCATTTCTTGCCATCAGCGAAAAATGTGCCCGACGCCCATCCTGTTGATACCACATTCTGTTCCTTGTTCGTAAAGGTATTTCTTCCAATAACAGACCTAATGTTTCTTGCAGGAATGTGGTGTACTTCCTACCATTTATATTTCTTTCGATGAAATAGGGGCCTATAGTTCAGTCCTCCAGAATCCCACACCACACATTCACCGACCATGGATTTTGGTGTGCAACTTGCCGCAGACAACATGGATTTTTAGTTTCCCCGTATTCATGTTATGCAAAATAACATTTCCATGGTTCGTGAATGTAGACTCGACAGTAAATAAAATCAAATTAATAAATGTGTCATCTCCCCGAATCTGAAGTTGAGCACATCGGCAGAAATCAATGCGACGCATACAAACCGTACCAGTTACTTCTTGGTGGAGATGATATGGTAAGGATGATATTTATGGCGATGCAGAACACGAACAACACTACTCGTTCTCATGCCAGATTCCCTTGCGATTTAACGCCAACTACCGCAAGGATCTCGAACCATAGTGGCAAGAATACCAGTTTCCGTTTCCTCATTAGTAACGTTCCTTTGCCGGATATGTTTCCGATGCGTTAAACATCCAGTTGTTCTCAATTTATCACACACATATTTAAATGTACGACGCGTAGGGTGAGTACCTTGAGGATAACTTTCAGCGTCTAAGTCTATAGCTCTCATTGAATGTCGTTCGCATTCTCCGAAAATGAGAAGCATATCGACTTGATCTTCGAAGGAAAACATCATTCTCATTCGCTTGATTCGACGATACTAGTCTTACCGTTTCTATTAGTGTTGTACTGCGAAACCGTCGAATGCTGTTTGTATGTCAATGGCAAGTTAGTTGGATATGCTGTATGCGGCGAATATTTACTATTTGCACGATATACGAGAAATAGTCAGAGCATGTGTCACAGTGATAAAGAATACCACTCAATCCATGACAAGAAGATCGCAATACTACATTGATACCAGTGGTCATCACTTCGAACACCTTCTGTAAATGGACGTTCATGCCACCTTTTTGACCTTCTTTGACTTTCAAAGACCTTATATCACCGGATTCGTCTCGCTAACTGCTATCAGAAAATAAATACGAAACTATAGCATCACACTGAAAAAAGATGAGTTGACCTTCATATCTCTGACACGACCGCACCTAGCAACAAAAAGCAACGTCAGATTATGGCCCCCGTTGTCCCATGCAACATTTGTCCCACAAACCTTTCAGCTACTATCACACCTTCGGAGTTATTATAGGTCTAGGTGATAATAGTTGTTGACTCACCCTGTTTTTCAAATGGCTCTAAGCACTATGCGACTTAACGTCTGAGATCATCAGTCCCCTAGACTTAGAAGTACTTAAACCTAACTAACCTAAGGACATCACACGCATCCATGCCCGAGGCAGGATTCGAGCCAGCGGCCGTAGCAGCAGCAGCGCCTTTCTGGACTGAAGCGCCAAGAACCGCTCGGCCACTGCGGCCGGCACCCCTGTTTTTCGAGGTACATTCAGTGGCGTATGTATGCGAAATGTATTGCGAATAGAGTTCGTAGCAAAGAAATTACATATTCATATTTCTTGCATGATGAGTTTTTCATGCATTCAGAAATTATGACGTAGTATCTCCTAAACTAAGTGTCATACAGTGATATAATTTTTCTGGCACATTCATTGGCATTTGTGAATAATGGATCAAATGTATTAAGCGACAAACTTTTTTCATTTCATCATTTTGTGGGAGTCGTCAGCGAGAAAAGTTTCGTAAACGCTTAGAATTACGCGTAAAGTTTGTTTGCAAGTCTCGAAGTGCTCTTATTCTCAAATATTTATGACTGAAGTATCAGTATTCTAACGTCGCGGGATACGTCGTTTTTTCATCCTAACACCCACATCTCTGACAGGCGGGTGGTTCTAACCCCCACAGTGAATCTTTCCACACAGTAAATGGCTTACATATATACATACATACGTACATCCATTTCTATAATTTATATGAGTGATCAGGTTTTCGTAAATTATTCAGAGCTCTAAAGTTCTTGAGGTTTACATGCTCTCTGTGTAATCTGAAGTTGTCTGTTTCCATATGTTCATTATTACGTACACTCCTCGTTTCAAGTTTGAAGTGTTTTTTATCTCTGAATGTTGCTACTAACATGCACGGCAAGTTGGCTGCCCGAAATTAACAAATTGCTTCATTTTGCCAGATGGAGTGAATGTCCGTTTTGCGTGGCAGATGCCGGCTCCTGATTGTAAACTAGCTTCATTAACACACACTGCTGTAAATTCTTTACGTCCCGGTGTGGCACGGGATGAATTCCTTGTATTTATCGTTAAGCCTCTAGGTAAATATTTATGCAGATTATATTGTTCTGTGCAGTACTGGCTTCAAAAATAAAAAGGATTTGCTTCTTTGAGATAAACTTTTTCTCGGCCTTGCAAGATCCACTCCCGGCTCCTCGCTCTCAATCTATGTATTTCGGTTCCCCCCCTCATTTGATAAATAAATTGAATCCATTTATGTAACTAAAGTACATCTCCATTGGCGTGTAAAGCGGTTTTATTCCAACAAACAGATGAAAGTAATTGTTGAGCCTTTCGTGTCACTTGTTGAGCTAATTACAAGGAATGAATGGGACCTGGGCCACAGGGTCTAACGAAAAGATGAAAAGATACACTCACGAGCAGATGCCTGCACAAAGCGCTAAATCACCACTCGAGCCGGAAATGAGGAATTATTAATACGCTCGAAACGCGAACAAGACGGATATGTGAGCTGCAGTACCTCTAACGCAAAGTGAATGCTTTCTGCTGAACAGTAGGTTTCCTATACGTTGCATAAGGAGTCTCACAGAACTTACCACGTACACCTTTTGTGCCATAATTCCTCATAGTGACAGAAACGGCTGTGTACTGCACAAATGCGGCGTAAAGACTGTATAAAAACAACCAAAAAGGTCAAGTAGTCTCTCAGTTACGCCACGGACAAAATGGACCCAATCACAACGTTTGGAGTATATATCTGGCAAAGTCTGTGTAGGAATGATCAGACTCTCCATCAGTACCAGGTTCACCGAACTTGAACGGTGGCCGTGCGGTTCTAGGCGCTCCAGTCCGGAACCGCGCTGCTGCTACGGTCGTAGGTTCGAATCCTGCCTCGGGCATGGGTATGTGTGATGTCCTTAGGTTAGTTAGGTTTAAGTAGTTCTAAGTTCTAGGGGACTGATGACCACAGCAGTTGGGTCCCATAGTGCTCAGAGCCATTTGAACCATTTTGAACTTGAATGGTACTGAATGTTGAAACTGGTGCAGAAATCGGCAGTTGTGGAGACCTATCATATGATACATATCCAATGGTTCATGGGAGCCATATAAATTCACGAACGTAACCCAAATTTCAAGAAGAAAAAAGTCTCAAGGTAAACGTGTCCTGCATTCCTGTGCTCCACCGGACGACCGTTGCAGGTAGGTTCAAATGGCTCTGAGCACTATGGAACTTAACATCTGTGGTCATCAGTCCCCAAGAACTTAGAACTACTTATACCTAACTAACCTAAGGACATCACACACATGCATGCCCGAGGCAGGATTCGAACCGCTCGCCACTGCGGCCGGCTTGCAGGTGGGAAAGAATGAAACCCAACAGTAATGTGCAGGGGAACGCCCTCAGACGTTAGCCCGACAGGTGCATTAACAGTTGTAGAAAAACTCCGGTTCTTCGAGGATTTGGTAGGTGAAACCACAATGTCAATCACAACTACGTTTTGCATCTCGTCCATTATTATGTGGTTATCTATTCGTCTACAGCACGTCGTTTTGAATCATTATTTTTGTTCTCTACCATTGCTTCATGCTGATATGTAGCGTTCGTACGTTATGTGTTTATAGGAGGTCATTTTTCGTTTTCCGCCAGTTTAGCAGCTGTGATGTAACATTACATACACGTACTTTATTGTTCCTCGCGAGTGAAAGAATCGGTCCTTTAATGACTATGTTTGCAAAATCATTTGCACTCATGACAGAATTTGCGTGTTACCGATGAAGAAACTACACAATCTGACAATAATTCTTTTGCGGATTATCAACGCCTGTAGAGCAATAGTGTGCTGCGCTCGAGGGGACATGGGTGAGAGAAAGCAGGAAGGGAGGGAAGGGTAGTTCACGAGTCCTGAGAAGGGAACCCCACTGCTCCAGCGCGCAAAACGCGGTGCTGCAACGCCTGCTCGTAACTTACCCTCGCATGTGAAGTTGGATGGGAGCGAACGGGGAGCGGGAGAAATGGGCAAATTCCTGGCGCCGGAGCGCTCGTAAACCGTGGGGGCCACGGGATGGTAGCGGCGCAGCAGGCCCTCCAACGTCTACACACTACAGCTACAGTTACATCACAGCTCTCCTGCGAGAAAGCCTTGTGCCCGTAACGCGGTGCTGCTTACTCCGCTGCCACCGCTGATTCATTTACTACGCCTGATGAGCCACACTACGTGGCTTCCAGCGTCTAAGAGTTTTCCACTATGAGGAACACCCTTCTCTGTCCTCTTACACTCCATCTTCTCGTTCTATTTGTATTGCACCTGCATTTTCCGTAACATTACCTTGTTGGCAAGTTGCATACATCGTCTCACATAGTTTTCGACTTGTATCCCGTATCGGGTGTATG
This sequence comes from Schistocerca americana, assembly GCF_021461395.2. Lineage (NCBI taxonomy): Eukaryota > Metazoa > Arthropoda > Insecta > Orthoptera > Acrididae > Schistocerca > Schistocerca americana. The sequence continues at coordinate 498,569,055 of NC_060125.1, forward strand.
CATAAACTGTCCAATTAAAAATATCCAGGAACTTCTATCTAAAGCGGAAGCGGCTAATATAAGAGGACACGGGAAGTATTGTGTGGTCTGTGGAGAAGCGTCAACCGGAGATCGCGTTGGTTATACAATTCTGGCCTCGAACGTAGATTTGCTATTGGATGACACCTCAATAACAGATCCATCAGGAATATTTCAACCCTTCTAAAGGTGCCGAAGTCGATTCTTTGTGATGTGGTTGTGAAGTGGATACGCGTAGCAACAACCACAGTTAAACCAAGAGCTGGCAGACCTCGTGTGATGGCGGACAGCGACCATAGAGCAACGAGGAAGGTGGCTGAAAAATTTCCTTGACATCAGCGCAAGGAATGACATATGAGTTACAAAGCGCTGCTGGCGGTCTAGGAGGAACAGTGACTAAGAAGATCATCCGGCAGCTCCTCGTAAGACACGCATTTCTATAGTCTGAACAGTGGATGACTGGAAACGAACGATCTGGAGAAATGAATAACGCTATACCCTAAGGCGACCTGATGGAAATGTTTGGGTTAAACGACGTTGTCCACCATCTTGAGTAGTACTAACAGTTAATTACAGAGCACGTGGTGTTATGGTACGAGGGTGTTTTTAGTGATTAGTATGTCGTCCGCTTATTGCGCTAAAAACGCTAAATGAGTAAGGATGTGAACTGCGTCGTACAGTAGGGGAATAGTTCTGAGTTAATGGAGGTATCAGCATGAAAATGCTTTCTCTCATAAAAGAGCATCTGTGAGGAAATGGTCTGTGAGCAGTAAAAACTAAACTCCTTCAGAACGGGTCTTGGAGGCCCAAATGTGCCGACCAACCGCAGTGTCATGCTCAGCCCGTGGGTGTTACTGGATGCCAAGGGCGCCCATACGGTAGTGTGTGTGTGGCGTGAGGGAGGGGGGGAGGCAAGGCCTGAGGTCGAAGTATTTTTAATCTTTTCGAGAACGAACAGAGACTTGTAAGTAGCCAGAAAAGTTCCAGTTCCGACCTGGATTACAGACTTTTACATAACTTCCGTGGAATACAAACCGTGGTTTACACTGTACTTTTTTTCCTTTTGCCCAGAGATAGGTGGGGTCGTTTGTCTCCAGGTATTGAGGCACTTGCTCGATGCAAATATGAAGGGGAATGTGACCACCACACCACATTCCTCGCCGTTTTCAGTTTGAGACCGAAGCCGCTACATCTCAGTCAATTAGCTCCTCAATTTGCCTCAAAAGGGCTTGGTGCACCCCGCTTGCTAACAAATCCAGACAGGCACCCATCTACATGCTAGACAAGCCCAACAGTGCTTAGCTTCGCTGATATGATGTGAACTGACGTGTCCACTGCATGAGATCGTCTATGGCCAGTATCATTCCTGAAATGGTTAGCCTGCTCGGAGTCCCGATCCCAACCCAATGGAACATTTTTGAGATGAGTTAGAACGTCGACATACCTCCACACTCCATTGTCCAACATCACCGTCATCCATGTTTCAGTTTTTGAAAAACATCGGTCCGTCATTCCCCGACAGACATTCAGGTACCACAAAGGTGAAGTGTGGATACACACCACATTAATGTCGACTAATATGTGTCGGGTAATTTTGATCAGACGCCATCCGTGTACGATGACTCCCCACTCTAGCACTTTTTCCCACGATTTTGACATGTTAAATTCTTGTGGTTACAACTTAAAAATGCGAGGTGTCTTTTAAAATTAAGAGTCGTTTGAAATATGGCCTTAGGAGATATACGGTTGCCGTATTGCGCAAGATACTGTAGGTTATCCACAAATGGCAGTTCTCTCTTGGAAGAACTTTTTTTTTTTAAACTTATTGAGTCAGTTGATAGTAAATGGCGCCGATTATAAAACGTGGGCACTTGTTCGTTTCTTAAAGGCAGGAGAAGTGATAGCTGACAAAATTCATCTGTGGAGCATTTAAATGTGGGCACACAAGGAGGACGATGGAAAAAAAAAGTAGAGACCTTTCTTCATTATCGGTGATCCGATGCAGAAAGTCGGTAAAAAATGTCATGAAGACCGATGTTAGACCAGTTCCTCATTATCTCATACCATTCCTCACATTTCAAAAAGTATTCTGTATGAAATTGTGACTGTTTTGGTAGTTTTTCGCATGCTGGTTTGCAAAATGCTGACTTGTACAAAACCAAGTGTTTAACCAGTGCAGGTACTTTTCTCCAAAGGTAATATGACGACGGTTATAAGTTTCTAAGCAAAATTCTCACTTGTGACGAGACGTTGGTTGTTCTCGTTAAACAGGAACCTAAAGAAGAGTCCTTAGACCGGAGGCATTCAACATCACTTTCGAAACTGAAGTAGCAACAAACTATTTCAGCCAGGAAAATCACGTGTACTTCGTTTTGGGACAGGTACGGTGTTTTACTTTGCTCGTTGACTTGTCTTTCCGTCGAGGTAGCACAGTCAATGGTGATATTGCATAAGAGATTAATATATATATATATATATATATATATATATATATATATTGTTAAATAATAACAAACAACATGAGTGTTAGCTAAAATCTGACTTCCACACACCTATAGTGCAGTAACATGATTTAAGTAAAAAAAATGTTTTAAGCTAATTTTCTGTTTGATGATCAGTGACTACAACGAATACGTATTTCAGTATATTGCACGGTATGATTTACGACACACTTGTTATTCGGCCGTGTATTGACTGGTCAGTGCGGTTCACTGCCATGCAGGAAGTCCCGGTCCACTTTGCGTCGCTACCGGGGATTCTTTCTTGATGGAAGGACTAGTACGGGGTGCACTCAGCATCATGAGGCCGACTCAGGAGTTACACGGCTCATCAATAGCGGTTCAAAGGTCAACAAAACCCGAAAACGACCGAGAGATCGGTGTGCTGACCACATGCCTCTCTACACCACATCCGATGAGGCAACTGACAGAAGATGTCAGGACCTGTCTACGCCCAGAAGGCGGAACATTATCAACCTTCTCTTATTGTTACTTCAGAGAAAATGTATTTATGAATATTTTTACTTACTCCACATCCACTGCTACCATTTCACTAAGATCTGTGCAAGAACACTTTCTCTCTCTCTCTCTCTCTCTGTTTCTCTCTCTCTCGTATTCTAGTAGAAATGTACTGTGTATTTCTGCTTTACGACACGTTCTACACTCTTGAGGATCTCTTCACTGTGGTTCAATGGAGCGAGGCGTACGTCTCATCTAATGATTCGCTTGCCCAAGGGGGGTTTTCCTGTTGTTGGTGTACCATATAAACTGACGAAAGCTTCTTTGGTAACACGATTGGTCACTGTACTACTGACAGCGATTGGAGCGCTAGCGGTATTCAGTGGGTCGCTGGAAACTAGTGGAGTCAGTCAAAAGATTTGAGAAACGCAGTTCTGATTTAATGTCGCTCAAGTGATTAAAGTTAGCTACAGAGAGTGAAAAAAAAAAACGGAAACTGTCATGTATGTTGTTTCATCTAAAATTTCTTGGTTTTTCTTGGGGAACAATCCGTAATATTACTGACTGCGGTGTAAATGATAATGCAACAATAAGGCTGAGCGCGAATGCCTGTAATATCAACATTGCCTATTATTTACGTGTTTTTCTGGTTTTTTTAAGTGAATAATTGAATGTAAGCCATGTGTACACTAAGGTCTATTTGAATTGACACTAATACAATCAAGCTGTATTTAAATCGTACAGGGTCATGAGACGAATTCTAAGCACACTGTCATAGTTAATTCCCACACGTTTTGTGCTATTGTAAGTAATTCCTCTTTGCTGTACCGTGACAAAGGTGAATGAACGCACTGCATAAGTAGTGAATAAGGTCCTTGACTCTCTGTTTATTTTTATCTGTGGCTGACTTGCTAGTTAGTCAGTTGCGCAGCGATGGGCCATTCTTATTTGAGGGACAATAGCGAGCAGCTGAGTTTTTCAGAGAATAGGGTCTGTTATTTGTGAATATGGGAAGTACTGTCTAGAATACTGTGTTATGGAAATGAAAACTCATTTATAATACTTTCTCATACTTTATATTGATGGAGAAGATTTTGAAAAATTTTTAAAGGTAACGAAGGCATTTACTAGAGTGAAATGTCAGAACTATTGATTGAAGGAAGTCTTTGTCCCTCAGATGACTAATACCTTTCATAATGTGATCTCTTTGAACCCCATCACGTCACAAATAACTCAGTGGTTGAAATGTTTGTAGCACTTTCTTTCTTTTTCTGATGAGACAATGTTGTAATTGTTAGAATCTTCTTATGCTGTGCAGTCTTTTTCTCAGTAATCAGAGTTTGATTTCTCAAGAACAAATTTCTTTAGAGTAAAACTCTCATCCATACTTCATAGTAAATTTGTGAAGTCATAGTTTGTTTCTGACAAACGAATGTAGAGTAGATTATTTATCTTTAGCTGTTGCACCTGCTAATTCGTATTCTCTTTCGATAACGTCAGTACTTCAGGAAAAAAAAAATAGCATGCTGAGCATCAGGTAAGTCACGTTTATGTCAGAGTAGATCTCACCTTGCACTCCTGAGCAAACAACATGTAGCCATAATTGTAACGTGACGTGCTAGCAAGTACATTAATTTTCAATGAAGAGTGTTGGTAATTTCAAACAGTTATCCTGTTACAAGTACAGGAGAACTTATTTTTGCGACTATTTCAAGTAAAAAATTGCACTTTATATCACACAGCGTTCATGATATACGAGTACTTCCGTAATAGTTTTCATTGTGCACACAATTAGTTTCTTTTGGCATTTAATTAGGTTCAATTTCTTTATTTTAAATTTTGTATTTCATGAAGTCGAATGTTTTATTTCACGCCACTCTTCACATTCGGAACAGAGGGACAATCAACAGTCAGTTTTGCCCAGCAATTGAACACGATATCTGAGGAGAATGTTACATGTGGAGAAAGTTTTTTAAATCACTATATTCAGTTTTCTCATATACAGACAATTTTTTTTAAAGAAAGCTTAAAAGTTATAATTGAGACAGTCATTTTACCTGTCATACCACACGTGAGTTATATGTGGACGAAAAGTTTTACCTTCACCAAGATTGAGCCCCACCACTCTACCATAATCATCTCAGAGAGTGCCTCAACGGAAATCTAGCCGCACGAGGTCTAACAGTTGCAATCCATCACGTTCTCCATATTTATGCCTCAGTACTTTTCTCTATGGGTAACGCTAAAGCACATCGTTCATCGGCAAAAACCACGCACACTCAATGAACTTCGAGAATGCATGGAGCATTCCTGTGCACGTATCCAAACGGACACGTTGCATTCGGTGATTCGTGCAGTATTTCAGCGGCATCGCCTGTGTACAGATGTTAATGGTCACCGAACACTGCTTTCAATTGCTCGGCCTTTCAGCTACACTTTCCGCGAAAATGAGACGTTTCCATCAGTCAATTTCGAAATTGTGAACGATGAAACACTGTCAACATGTTTTGCGCCGCTGTATTGGACTGGTGGAAGAGGCGTATTACAAAATAACGTTGACTTTAAAATAGTTTCCTACTCCTACCGTAACGGGAGATTCCTTCTCGAAAATTGTCAACATATTAGGATCCATGAACAATCAGTAACAGAATAATGTTTTGTTGATTAAGACCCTTTCGCTAAGTAGTTTCTTTACTGATTTTCTGTTTGGTGCGCATCACAAACTCAATAAATTTGATAAAAAGCTGTATTCCACTGGGCTGTAATTAAATATACTACTCTCCGCACTACTGGTTTGGGACATGGCCCAATTTTCAAGTGCATCTGCAACAGATGGTTTTTATGCATCGGGAGATGAACGTCGACGACCGTGCAATGCACAAATACACATGACACACTGTTTATTGAAGAGGCGAAGAAAATATTATATGTTACAGATTTTATAGGTGCCCCTGGAAATGGGCCAGGTCCGTAGTAGTGAGGAATAAAGTATTTTAAAATACAGCCTGGTAGAATAATGTCTGTGTTCTTAGATTTGTTCTTAGTTTCTTTGACGTAATTATTTTCGTAGAAACAGCTTTTTGCAGCAACCAGAGACTTCCATCATCTTACTTCTCCTTGCTTCGTAGCTTGAATGTCTTGCCGACAACAACGTTTGAGGCTCTCCTCTGTAGTATACTAAACGCCCTGGACTACTTAGCTCTGAGCATTGCCTCCGCATACAAAAGGAGCTGCTGGCGCTTACAGTACCTACATACTGCCGTCATCCTGCGGTTCTACAGGCTGAAACGTGCCAGGAATCTCGCCGCTTCATGCAGCTGAGGCAGCGCCAGAAACTACAGAGACCAGCTTTATGCTGTGCTTCACAGCTTTGGTAAAAGACACTCTTATGTGTACATCAAAAAAGCCGCTATAAAAGGTTATTTCCTTGCAAACAGTTTCGATTATGACGTCATCATCCGACAGACCTGAACGTAACACAAAACTAGATCATACAACTTTTCCTGATGGATTGAGCCGGCCGGAGTGGCCGAGCGTTTCTAGGCGCTACAGTCTGGCACCGAGCGACCGCTACGGTCGCAGGTTCGAATCCTGCCTCGGGCATGGATGTGTGTGACGTTCTTAGGTTAGTTAGGTTTAAGTAGTTCTAAGTTCTATGGGACTGATGACCTTAGAAGTTAAGTCCCATAGTGCTCAGAGCCAGCCTGATGGAATGATGTAGGTAATACTACTATCTTGTTACGGTGGTCGGCCAAAGATATGGAACCACTGCGAGAAGCGCATGCGTGGACATCAGATGCTAGCGTAGCCTGCAGATTACACTGTTGTCTTTGAGCAAGAACGCACGTCTGCAGCGTCTCCAATGCGTTGCATGTGTCGGGCATGGACAGAACAGTGTTCTGTGCAGTTGTAAGTGTATGTTTCGGACGTAAGTGAATTTGAACGTACGCGAGTTGCTGGTGCTCGGGTGGTTTGCGCTTCCGTCACCAAGGCAGCCGAAGTGTTCGGCCTTTCAACACACACCGTCTCGAAGATTTATACCGCGTACAGGGAAAGCAGCAAGCATCATCCGCTAAATCACAGTGCCGACGGATGTGTGTGTTGTGTGACGAAAAATAAGTAGGAGATAGCTACAAAAGTCACTGCAGAATCGAATGTCAGTACCAAAATAACACGTTAAGACTGTTAAGTAAGCGGTAAATGACAGTAGGGCGAGATGGCATTGCTAAACCGCTCATAGTGATGTCAGTGCCCATAACAGGAATACGCGGTGCCGAAGCCATAACATCTGGGCTATGGAGCAGTAGGAGAAAGTCATTTGGCAGATGAGACTTGTTTAACACTGTTTCCAACTTCAGAAGAGTTTACGTGCCAAGAGCGATATACAGTATGGGTTCGTTGACTATGTGGACAGCCACATCGTGATATTCCATGCTTACTCTGTAAGGTCGCTTTATTGCCATTTTGGCTGGCAAGGTCCATCTCATGGTACAATATTTGTACCCCAGTTATGATGCTGTATGAACCTTTCTGGTCTACTTTGAGGAGAATGGTACGCGACTGCTATGCACCTCCATCATCGTACTTGAACTTGCCAATATTTTGCGGGACTAATGATATAAGGTCCCCTTAAGAGTACGGGAGCTGCTCTCACCCATTCCCAGAGGACTGATAGCTGTTAAAGCCATCGGGTTTCCTACACCGCATTACGTATGGTAATGTGTTGTGTTTTTGGTGTACCCACCACTTTTTCAGTGCCATAAAGAGTGTTAAATATATAGATTACGCGGTGGAATCACGTGGACCTATAAACACAAGTGTGCCGTGGCGCTATTGAGTTAGTAGACTCTTTTGTCTGGCGCCACTGGCTCAGGTGTAGTGTCAACTATCCGTCTTGCAGCCCCATTGCTAATATCTATGACGAAGAGTTGGTATCTGTTCGTTGTGGCCTTAAAAGGTCTTTGCTTGTCGATATATATATATACACTCCTGAAAATGGAAAAAAGAACACATTGACACCGGTGTGTCAGACCCACCATACTTGCTCCGGACACTGCGAGAGGGCTGTACAAGCAATGATCACACGCACGGCACAGCGGACACACCAGGAACCGCGCTGTTGGCCGTCGAATGGCGCTAGCTGCGCAGCATTTGTGCACCGCCGCCGTCAGTGTCAGCCAGTTTTCCGTGGCATACGGAGCTCCATCGCAGTCTTTAACACTGGTAGCATGCCGCGACAGCGTGGACGTGAACCGTATGTGCAGTTGACGGACTTTGAGCGAGGGCGTATAGTGGGCATGCGGGAGGCCGGGTGGACGTACCGCCGAATTGCTCAACACGTGGTGCGTGAGGTCTCCACAGTACATCGATGTTGTCGCCAGTGGTCGGCGGAAGGTGCACGTGCCCGTCGACCTGGGACCGGACCGCAGCGACGCACGGATGCACGCCAAGACCGTAGGATCCTACGCAGCGCCGTAGGGGACCGCACCGCCACTTCCCAGCAAATTAGGGACACTGTTGCTCCTGGGGTATCGGCGAGGACCATTCGCAACCGTCTCCATGAAGCTGGGCTACGGTCCCGCACACCGTTAGGCCGTCTTCCGCTCACGCCCCAACATCGTGCAGCCCGCCTCCAGTGGTGTCGCGACAGGCGTGAATGGAGGGACGAATGGAGACGTGTCGTCTTCAGCGATGAGAGTCGCTTCTGCCTTGGTGCCAATGATGGTCGTATGCGTGTTTGGCGCCGTGCAGGTGAGCGCCACAATCAGGACTGCATACGACCGAGGCACACAGGGCCAACACCCGGCATCATGGTGTGGGGAGCGATCTCCTACACTGGCTGTACACCACTGGTGATCGTCGAGGGGACACTGAATAGTGCACGGTACATCCAAACCGTCATCGAACCCATCGCTCTACCATTCCTAGACCGGCAAGGGAACTTGCTGTTCCAACAGGACAGTGCACGTCCGCATGTATCCCGTGCCACCCAACGTGCTCTAGAAGGTGTAAGTCAACTACCCTGGCCAGCAAGATCTCCGGATCTGTCCCCCATTGAGCATGTTTGGGACTGGATGAAGCGTCGTCTCACGCGGTCTGCACGTCCAGCACGAACGCTGGTCCAACTGAGGCGCCAGGTGGAAATGGCATGGCAAGCCGTTCCGCAGGACTACATTCAGCATCTCTACGATCGTCTGCATGGGAGAATAGCAGCCTGCATTGCTGCGAAAGGTGGATATACACTGTACTAGTGCCGACATTGTGCATGCTATGTTGCCTGTGTCTATGTGCCTGTGGTTCTGTCAGTGTGATCATGTGATGTATCTGACCCCAGGAATGTGTCAATAAAGTTTCCCCTTCCTGGGACAATGAATTCACGGTGTTCTTATTTCAATTTCCAGGAGTGTATATACGGGGTTCGCTGGCCCGAGGTTGAGTCACGCAGTTTGCGGATTAGTGGTAGCGTCACAACAAGAGGTGGTCACGAGGTCCGAGCGGCAGAAGCCATGAACTCCGCAAAGAGGGCCTGCACAGAGCGAGGATACAGAAGTACTTCACTGGATTCAGCGTCGACTACAAACAGCAGGCCGCCATTCCGTCTCCCAGTTGGTAATGTTCGCGCCGGACGACCGCTCGTGGCCTGGCTGCCCTCTTCTACCTGGCTTTCATCGGCACCACTCAGTAACCGCTGTGAAGCACCGTGTATCCATAGAGATGCCATCTGATAAAGGGGAGTAACATTTCAGATAAAATGTGGAAAGAAGTTAAAGTCGCCGTAAATAATGTGGTGAATGTACCCATCAAGAAACGGATTAGAAACAATGAAAATGGTTTTGGGATGAACGCATTAAGGCATTAGCCAAGATAAGAGAAGCAACATGAGAAGAGCAAAGAGAATGTACGTTAACGGATTGATAGATGAGGCTCAACAAGATTTGTTGGGGAAAGAGGTGCGAAAGATGTACTAGAAAGTAAAATTCTTCAAGAAAGGGTATCAAAGCCGAAAAATGTTAATCGAGGACAATAATGGGAGCATACTCACCAGTGAGCTTGACATTGCTGAAAGGTGGAAACAACAGCGAACTCCTCAACTGTGATGAACGTAAAGATCAGTTTGAATTTCAATTTCACGACTGAGCCGTGTTACAGCTCGCGTTGGTGCTATTGGTTGGTTGACATCGTGTAATAGGGGTAGTGGGGTCTCGTTTTCTTCTTGTGTTTACTGGCGTCACTATGTTTGCTAGCATTATCTGTCCACGAGTAGCAGCAGCAGCGGTTATCTGTATCTGGTACCGTGGTACTATCTTTGGAAGGATGTCAAGTGTTTTCCAGGTCGGGTGTGTCGGGAGTTTTCAGTTAGGACGGAGCAGCAGTCAGGTCCGGCAGCACGAGGACATGCCGGGACCAATGGCGGCATGCAGGCACTGCTGGATCGAGGGGCGGTAGTTACAAGGGCCACAACCTCTTTGTCCGCCTGACCCAGGACGTTTGAGTTGAGTGAACATTAACCCAGTAGTGAAACTTCCACTATTTTGAGATCAATCCGTTTGTTTGCGCGTTGCTGCTCGCAGGATCGCTGAGATGAACAGCAACGAGTGAGCGTTAATTAGCCATCCTCCACTTATTATTATTAATCATTGAATTCCTTGTGTTTATTGATGAACTTCAACCAGCTCTATTTTTCTGCCTAGTGGCCGCTAACGCCCCAGTTACCTGCCCTGGAGGTTAGCGTATCTTCGCGGCAGTGTACCTTTCCTCGCCTTGCCGCTGCTGTCCAGTAAGGCTTGTAGTTCGACAGCCTCCTTGATTGTGGGCCGGCCGGAGTGGCCGAGCGGTTAAAGGCGCTACAGTCTGGAACCGCACGACCGCTACGGTCGCAGGTTCAAATCCTGCCTCGGGCATGGATGTGTGTAATGTCCTTAGGTTAGTTAGGTTTAAGTAGTTCTATGTTCTAGGGGACTTATGACCACAGCAGTGAGTCCCATAGTGCTCAGAGCCATTTGAACCATTTGATTGTGGTTCGGATACTTGTTCTTTTGGACTACCTTGGTCGTAGTGGTTTCTTCTGCTTCTGGATGTTCTAAACACTATATTCTGAAGACGCAGTGCTGTCCGCTGGTTCCGCCTTGCCTGGGCTATTCCATCGTTGTGTTAGTTACCAGAGGTTAGGTAGATTTTACAAGAGTGTTGGTCTGCGTTTAATCAGTCACTAGATTGAGCTGCCATCCAGTTAAGTGAATACAACTCTTGGCTGCAGGTCTCATTGGTTTTGAGATTGAGTGACTTTCCCAGGCCGATCCTTGGAGCACTTCTAAGGCCCACTTCTCTCTTAGTTTGATCAGATTGTGATGATTGTTTTTTTAAATATTTCCATTTTGAGTTATTACTATTGGGGCCTTCAGCTGACAAATAATTTGAATTTGTTGTCAATAAGGCTTTCAGCCATGAATTCAATATGTCTCTTAATAGTGCAATTTTGACGATTGTGTTTTTTTAAAAGAATATTTTAGTATCTCTTGGAGAAGTTTAACTTTTTTTAAGAATTTTCTATCCATACCTTCAGCCGTTAAATTGTTTTTTTTTTTTTTAGTTATTATTATTGGGGCCTTCAGCCGACAAATAATTAGAATTTCTGGTCAAGAGAAGTCATTCAAGCTGGATGAGAGGGACTCCACAAGAAAATTCACCAATTATTCAAGGAGATCTGAATTTTGGAGGAGATCCCAGAAGATTGGAAGACAGCTGTCATATGCCCACAAGAAAGGTGACAAAACGAAGTGCACTAACTACAGAGGAATCGCCCTACTGAACGTCTGCTACAGGATCATGTTCAACTGTATACTGTATAGCATACAGCCATTTGCCTAAGAAGTAATTGGTGAATATCAGGGGGGATTCAGAAAGGGCCGTTCAACAGTCGAAAACATCTTTGTGCTGTGACAACTCACCGAACTTCATGTGCTCTTCATAGATTTTAAGAAGGCATATGCCTGCATCCACCGGGAGAGCCTGAGGAACTGCCTAAAGGAGTTTGGAATACCTAACAAACTCGTCAGAATTTGTCTCACTGATTCAAAACGCAAAGTGAAGCTCGCGAACCAACAGACAGAGAGCTTTAACGTAAACACAGGTGAGCCGTGTGTGGCTCGCGTTCTTGATGTTGCTAGTATTGTTTGTCCGCGAGTTGCAGCAGCCGCGGTTATCGATAGCCAGTACTGTGGTACTATCTTTGTGCCACGGCTAGTAAGTCGGCCGGGGTGGCCGTGCGGTTCTAGGCGCTACAGTCTGGAACCGCGTGACCGCTCCGGTCGCAGTTTCTAATCCTGCCTCGGGCATGGATGTGTGTGGTGTCCTTAGGTTAGTTAGGTTTAAGTAGTTCTAAGTTCTAGGCGACTGATGACCTTAGAAGTTAAGTCCCATAGTGCTCAGAGCCATATGAACCATCTGAACGGCTAGTATTCTGGTTCGTCGTGTATGTCAGGCAGTTCGGCTTCGGATGGAGCAGCGAGGAGGTCCGCAGAACTGGGGCAGGCCTGGACCACTGGCGTCGTGCAGGCACTGTGGGACCGAGGGGCTGTAGCCGACGACCGAACCCAGAGCGTTTGAAGTTGAGTCAACCGTATCCAGTATTGAAACCTCCACTGTTCGAGATCTCGCTGTTGTTTGCGTGTTGCTGCTCCCACGGTCGGTGAGACCTACGGCAACAAGTGGAGTCTGTCAGGTTGTCGGAAGCTATTAGCCGCCTTCTACTCCTTGATGTTAGTTTGGATTTAGTAGTATTCTTATTAGTGCAGTGCGACCAGCGGTATTTTATACCTTGAGGCCGCTATAGCCCCAGTTACCTGCTCTGGAGTTTAGCGTACTTTTCCAGCAGTGTACCTTTCCTCGTCGTATTGATGCTGTCCGACACGGCATGTAGTTCGACAGCCTCATGAAATGTACTGCGCATATGTTTTTTGTAGGTGTACCTTGGGTCTAGTGTTTCCTTCGGCCTTGGGTGTGTTTCTGAATATGTGGCACTGTCCATCTCTTCGCCCTTGCCTAAAATATTCCATCGTTGTACCGGTTATCGCACGTTAGGCGGATTGGTTGGTCGCTCGGTCGGCGCTTAAGCTACCCCTAGTGTGAGTTGCCATCGTGTTACGTGAGTACAACTCTTGGCTGCCGGTGTCACCATTTACACAGCTGTAGTCACCTTCCTCAGGTCGATCAAGGGAGCACTGTCTGTGGATCACCCCGTCTCATCTGGAAAATTTGTCATAATTGTTTAAAATTTACCCTAATGTTTTAACATGTTATTGCCTTCCTCACTTGTAATTCCAGCCTTCAGAGGCTGATTGTTTGTAACACTGCTTGTGGCCTTATGCCGAGAAATTATTTCCAAATTTTAATAAGGCCTGCAGCCGTCACTAAAGCCTATTACAGTTCGTAAAGATTGTTTTAAAAAGGTTTTAGTATTTTAACATGCAACTGTCTTCCTTACTTGTAATTCAGGCCTTCAGCCGTTGAGTATTCTGAAAATTGCTTTTGGCCTTCAGCCACCAATAACTTTGAATCCTTTCTTAATCAGGCCTTCGGCCGGTAATTGTTTGAAACATTACCTGTGGCCTTCAGTCAACAAATAATTTTCCGTCCTGTTTTAGTGACGCTTTCAGCCGTCACTATAGCTTGTTACAAGTAATTAAGATTATTAGAAAGGGTGTTAGTACTTTAAAATGCAACTGCCTTCCTTACTTGGAATTCAGGCCTTCAGCCCTTCTCTATTCTGAAATTTCTTGTGGCCTTCACCCACGAATAATTTTCAACCTTCTTAATCAGGCCTTCAGCCGTCGATTGTGTCTAACATTGCTTGTGGCCTTCAGCCGACAATAACTTACAATTCTTCTAATAAGGATTTCAGCTGTCAGTAAAGTAAAATCTTTTAAAAATGATTGTTGAGTTTTTTTTTAATAAAGTGTATGTGTTTTCTGTGCAACCAACGGTAACTGATTAGGCCCCTTCTACACCTTTTCTGCTTTCCCTAATTTCCACGTTTCAACAGGGTTGAGACAGGCAGGTGGTGTGTCACCGGTATTGTTCAACCTGACACTTGAAAAGACAATGAGAGAAGTCTCTCATGAAGGCTTAGAGGCTATAGAGATATGGCAAAATAACACATCTCGCATTTGCTGATGATGTGGCCCTGCCGTCCAGATCTAAGGTGGAACTAATGCGGATGAGTGAAAACGTGAAGGCAAAAAAAAGCAAAATTGGACTCATTGTGAATGAATCAAAAAAGGAATATCTGGTGATGAGCAGGAAACATGCTCATTCAAGAGAGCCACTCCAGTCTTTGATAGTCGGAAACCGACCCTACAAAAGGGTTCGTGAATTTAAGTATCTGGGGGTAATCTTTACAGAAGACGCAACATGTGAAGCAGAAATCAAATCGAGGATCCAAGCCGCCAACCGATCATACTTTGATCTCAGTCAACTTCTTGCATCGCGTGGTCTCTCGAGGAATTTCAAACACCAACTGTACAAAACAGTGATTCAAACCGTAGTACTGTACGGTTGTGAAACTTGGAGTGCCCGGAAAAGAGACTTGAACAATCTTCTTGTTTTTGAGCGGAAAGTCTTAAGGAAGACCTTTGGTCCGGTACAAGATGAGATCACTGGGGAATGGAGTATCAGACATAAGTGTGAACTAGAAGTAAATGTACGATAGACCAAACATTGTAGGACTGATGAGAACCGAGCGTCTTGTATGTGCAGGACATGTCAGTCGGATGGAGAAAAGCCGATGGCCTTTGAAAGCTATGGATTATACTCCCTGTGGAAGACGCCCAATAGGAAGACCAAAGAAGAGATGGAAGGATGGAATCCATGAGGACTTGCTGCAGATTGGAATAAAGAATAATTGGCGCCAGGAGGCACAAAACAGAACCCAGTAGAGGAGGAACATTGTAGCAGCCCGCTATCCTCTGGGCCTGATCGCGTAAAGTAAAGTTAAGTATGTAAGTAACATTCTGTAATCCTCGTGGTAATTTGTTTCATTGTCTACCCGCCCTCCTTATTACTTTCTCGTTTGTGCCCGACCCTCAGAGTTTTCCTCGGTGGGCTCTTTGGTCGTAAATATACTCTAGTTGTTGTTTGGAAATTTGTCGCACTATTATATGGCCTTTCGTTTCAAGTTTGTATCCGATCACTAATGGTCTAGTTAATCAGCTCTTGGTCATTAATACAGCCGGAACAATTGTACTAAGGCACAGTTGCCGTTAAACAAAACAGGGGCCTTGTGTTTAGATGTAACTTACGGTTAAATTCTTTGATTGTAATTTCATTTCTCAGTCATTAATTATAATCTGTACAATCTGTTGTACTAAGCTGTTCGTTTCTGTGTTTGAAAGTCCGCGTCATTATTGATGTATTTTAGCTGGATCTTGTAGTTACGCCGAGTGAGTTCTCTTGTAATAAGTGTTCACAAGTAGTGTTAAGACGTTCCTTCAGAGAAGTCTTAATAACTGACAATCAAAATATTAACAGCCAGGGCTTTAGTCAATATAAAATTGTCAGAAGGGACGGGTTGGGATCCAGTCGCACATTGATCGCCGATTGAAATTAAGAGGTTGGTTGCTTTGAAGCAACCCTTATCGTTGTCGTATTGTTTGCTAATTTGTTTAACCTTTAAGCACAGGTACCCATCTTAACTCCGAACCTTTCGACATACAGCTTTCAAATTAAAAGTTAAGTCATCTGTTTTGAATAATTGAATCACTCTTGTCATCAGTGGTGCTTATGTAGTTTCCATGTTTTGCAGAGGATTATTTAATAAGATAGACTGTGACCAGCTCGCTAGTAAACACCGCTCTTTCACCCGATAACGGGCGGGCTGCAGGTTCGGTCGTCTTGTAATCATTGTCATATTGCTTGCTGTTTTGCAATACAGCACTTCAGATTTCTTTTGCAAAAATTAAAGGCTTATTCAGCTTAAGGTTTAAGGTAAAAAAATGTAGCAAATTTGTTCAGTTTGTTAAAGAAAATTTTATGGTTAAATGCTTCGATTATCTGTAAAACACAGTTTATATATTGTTAAATAAACAGGTTGTGTGGAACGAAAGTCATATTGTAGGGTCCTCCCTTGCACGTTTTCCTTAATACCAGTAAGTACCACGTATCAACAAGAATAATATACAGGGTGTTTCAAAAATGACCGGTATATTTGAAACGGCAATAAAAACTAAACGAGCAGCGATAGAAATACACCGTTTATTGCAATATGCTTGGGACAACAGTACATTTTCAGGCAGACAAACTTTCGAAATTACAGTAGTTACAATTTTCAACAACAGATGGCGCTGCGGTCTGGGAAACTCTATAGTGCGATATTTTCCACATATCCACCATGCGTAGCAATAATATGGCGTAGTATCTGAATGAAATTACCCGAAACCTTTGACAACGTGTCTGGCGGAATGGCTTCACATGCAGATGAGATGTACTGCTTCAGCTGTTCAATTGTTTCTGGATTCTGGCGGTACACCTGGTCTTTCAAGTGTCCCTACAGAAAGAAGTCACAGGGGTTCATGTCTGGCGAATAGGGAGGCCAATCCACGCCACCTCCTGTATGTTTCGGACAGCCCAAAGCAATCACACGATCATCGAAATATTCATTCAGGAAATTAAAGACGTCGGCCGTGCGATGTGACCGGGCACCATCTTGCATAAACCACGAGGTGTTCGCAGTGTCGTCTAAGGCAGTTTGTACCGCCACAAATTCACGAAGAATGTCCAGATAGCGTGATGCAGTAATCGTTTCGGATCTGAAAAATGGGCCAATGATTCCTGTGGAAAAAATGGCGGCCCAGACCAGTACTTTTTGAGGATGCAGGGACGATGGGACTGCAACATGGGGCTTTTCGGTTCCTCATATGCGCCAGTTCTGTTTATTGACGAAGCCGTCCAGGTAAAAATAAGCTTCGTCAGTAAACCAAATGCTGCCCACATGCATATCGCCGTCATCAATCCTGTGCACTATATCGTTAGCGAATGTCTCTCGTGCAGCAATGGTAGCGGCGCTGAGGGGTTGCCGCGTTTGAATTTTGTATGGATAGAGGTGTAAACTCTGGCGCATGAGACGATACGTGGACGTTGGCGTCATTTGGACCGCAGCTGCAACACGGCGAACGGAAACCCGAGGCCGCTGTTGGATCACCTGCTGCACTAGCTGCGCGTTGCCCTCTGTGGTTGCCGTACGCGGTCGCCCTACCTTTCCAGCACATTCATCCGTCACGTTCCCAGTCCGTTGAAATTTTTCAAACAGATCCTTTATTGTATCGCTTTTTGGTCCTTAGGTTACATTAAACCTCCGTTGAAAACTTCGTCTTGTTGCAACAACACTGTGTTCTAGGCGGTGGAATTCCAACACCAGAAAAATCCTCTGTTCTAAGGAATAAACCATGTTGTCTACAGCACACTTGCACGTCGTGAACAGCACACGCTTACAGCAGAAAGACGACGTACAGAATGGCGCACCCACAGACTGCGTTGTCTTCTATATCTTTCACATCACTTGCAGCGCCATCTGTTGTTGAAAATTGTAACTACTGTAATTTCGAAAGTTTGTCCGCCTGAAAATGTACTGTTGTCCCAAGCATATTGCAACGAACTGTGTATTTCTGTCGCTGCTCGTTTAGTTTTTATTGCCGTTTCAAATACACCGGTCATTTTTGAAATACCCTGTACATGAAACCCGTGGTACAACATGTCAGGCCTGGCTAATTTTTCACACTCAGTCATGAACTACCTGGTGTATGGAAAGTATCCAGCTTCCAACACAACTAAATTTTGGCTCTGTGCACCCACTATTTACGTGTGACATGTTAAGTCGAGCTACAATGAGTAGTAAAAGTTTCTTTTTTCAACAATGGACTTCACAGCCTAATAAAAAAATGTGAAACACCCAGAATGGGAGGAGGAAACGAAATGAAACTTCACGGATGGAGAGGGTACGTGATGTAGTCTCAGTGATTACAAAATCGAGAACGAGCCCAGTGATCAGTACGACATTGTAGCCCCTCCCCCCTGTGACCTGCATGCATGGGCGGATTCGGTTGCCAACGCGGTCATGTAACTATTGGATCGTCTCCTGAGGCAAGCTGGCTCACAACAGCTATAACTCGTCTTTGATGTACTGGATCCTGACACTGGGACGGAGCTGACATCCGAGAAAAGACTGTGAACGCTGCACAGGGTCAGGTAGGCAATACGAGCAAACACACTGACAGACAGAAGAGAGAACTAACCTGAGGGTACCCTCGTAATCTCACTACTAAGTACAACTCCAGGTTTTGAATCTACTTAATCAAGGAATTTTTTCCATTATTGAAATTGGGTGTACGTATTACACGAATTACGTCTTAAGAATAGTTCACACTCTTGTTTGCTCTAAGTCAGAACTTTTTCATCTCTCGCACGAGATAATTTGGGTTAAATATCACGCTTTATGGTCTGCTCCGTCTTGTGTCACAACATATGCGTTCCTTTACAACAAACAGATCCCTATCTTTATATTCAACCTGCTGTTACATTTTATGATCAGTGATGACGCTATATCATTTCGCTCCGTCAACAGCTTATGACCTTATAAATGTCCATAATGAGAGGCCACGTAGTTCACAGCTGTAAACGGGTCCCGTCGAATACCACTAGCATGCAGTCCCCGTCCACCGTGTCTAGTCTCTCTAATCTGTCAGCGGGACGGGCTCGTTGGTGTCTGGGGCAATTCAGCGGATATTCGTGATGTATTCGTGTACTCAGAACTGTGGTGCGTGCTTAAGACGTCAGAGGCCACGGGAGACCGATTTTAGCAGTTGCGGCTGTGCCTCACCGTAAGAACATTGTACAGTCGGGCGTTCAGTAGACATTTTACTTATTATAGCATATTTTCGGTCTTCGAAAGCACTTTATATCTTCGAGACAAGTATGGATATTGCTAGGAATAGAATAGTGTCAGGCGCCCGCTGTTTGTACTCTACGTTTTCATATTTCTCGAAAGAAATTTCGCACATAACAGGCCAAAAACATGGATTGGCGAAAGGCTACTTCCTGATATATAAAGACCTGATTCAAAATCGTGGGCATCCCTCCGATAATCATGAAAATTCAGTATGCTATGAAGAGGCCAGTTCAGCATTTGTAAAATACGAGGCGTGTTGTTTAAGCAAGTACCGTGTTGATATTTAAAAAAGACGTGCTATGATATCTCAAGAATTTTATTTTTACATGGAAGCCTGTATCTTAATCTACTTTTCTACGTAATTTCCGTCAATATTGAGCAACTTCTCATAACGTTGTACCAGTTTTTTAATACCCTCCTCATAGAAGTCTGCCACCTGACTTGTTAACCACTGCATCACCACTGTTTTGACTTCGTCATCGTCTTGAAGGCGCTGACCACCAAGGTGTTTCTTCAAGTGCAGGAACAGATGATAGTCACTGGGCGCAAGATCCGGGCTGTACGGAGGATGATCTAGAGTTTGCCATCGAAAAGATGTGATGAGATCTTTGGTCTGATTCGCCATATGCGGACGGGCACTGTCTTGCGGCAAAACGATGCCCTTGCTCAACTTCCATGGACTGTTGCTTTGATTCTGGTGTGATGTAGGCCACCCATGTTTCATCGACCGTAACAATTTCGCTTAAGAAATCACCGTCGTTGTGGAACCGCTTAAGGAACGCCAATGCACTGTATAAACGTTTGATTTTGTGCACATCCGTCAACATTTTCGGTACTCAACGTGCGCACAATTTTCGGTAATTCAAGTGCACGGTCACAATGCCATACAAAACACTGCGAGAAGCATTAGGAAAGTCATCCCGCAAGAAGGAAATCGTGAATCGTCTGTTTTCTCCCACCTCATTGTCCACTTCCTGCACCAAACTTTCATTAACGACCGAAGGACGCCCGCTCCGTTGTTCATTTTGCAAATTTGTGCGGCCATCTTTAAATGCTCTCACCCACTTTCTTACCATTCCATCACTCATAATGTTTTCTCCGTCACAGATCTCACGATGAATATCGATCGCTTTTGGGACTTTAGCACCACTGCAAGAAATCGTATAACAGTCCGTACTTCACAGTCGGCGGGACTCACGATTATCGGAGGCATCTTAAACACTCAGAACACAACGTAAACAAGGAAGAATCAGACTGTAATGGCGCCAGTGCGTAGATTAAGGTACAGGCTTTCATGTAAAAATGAAATTATTGAGATATTTTAGCATGCTTTTTTTAAATTTCTGAACGGTACTTACTTAAAAAAAAGCACGCCTCACACAGCAATTGTAATTCCTACAAAACAATGGGCACAACACAGCTACAGGTAAAAGCCTACAGTAATGAACATAGTACAAGAAACATTTTACTGACTCTCAAGATAGTGTTTGTTAATACAACTCACCCGCATCCCCCTTGTGCGCTTCTTTAAAGAGACCTACATCTTTTTGAGTTATTTATAAAACGACACATTGGCCTACAGTTGGAATGCTGTCTAAATGTTTCGACCATCTCATTGTACGCCCTATTTTTTGCATTCTTGTTTGTGTGATGTTCCTGTGTGAGTTTTCACGCTCAGTGTATTTACGGTACAATTGTAAAAGTTTTTCGTTGTGGTCATTGATCCACCGCCCTTCACGGTATTTGTGGTAACTGAAACTTGTCGTCAAATGAAAACCACTCATTCTTCAGCGGCAAATTTTTAGTTACACCTACATTTTTCTTGTTGCCAAGTTAAAAATTGCTTATTTTGGCAAAACAAAGAAACGTTTACACAAAATCATTTCGCTTACATCCTAATGTAGTAGCAATGTCCACAAATTCCTAAAACAGCGGTTTATTGAATGAGGAACTGGGGAAAATTCAGCTCAAAAGCTTATGAAGAAGCACATTATCAGTATAATAATATACACATAATTTCATCAGTTACCTTGTTGCAAATCCACACTAATTCTCATTTCAGCAGCTACCGATAACTTAAAAAATTACATCATTCCTTTCCAATGTCTGCAATTACTGGTGTAATACGGTAGATAAGAAAGTTCTGTGTGTTTGCCATTTGGCAAAATACTCTCCTCTTCGCTTGCTGTCATTTGCCAAACTCTTCTTTCGATATTTCGAACCTTTTATGAGATTTTAGAGACGGTCATGAATATTTCATTCTCGCACTGTACAATCCATTTTCTCGATATTGACATTAAATATTGATCTCCTTCCATGTCTAAAGAAAAATTCAGTATGCTAGCTAAATTTCATGTGCAGCAGTATATGACATAAATACACCAAATGCAAATTCTTAGCTACCCCTGTTTTTCATTACAAACGTTTCTTAATTTCACACCGGTTCGAATTGCACGCCGTGAGTTACTTATCGTGTCAAATATCATTGCAACAATGACCATTAACAAAAAGATAGGCATTTCATGATGAAGATGATATAGAGAGTTGTAACTAACTAAAACCGACTTTTAACCTGACAATTTCTTTAAAAACGTGTGAGAAAAGTTGCAGGTAGTCTTGGAGAGCGCGCCGATCTGCCGGAGCAGCGTGTCAGCCACCGGCTCAAGGAAAACTAATGGACTGCCAGAACGAGACATGTCGCAGAAGTCTGCCGGTGTGTGTACCTGCTGTGAGGCGAGATCGCCGGTTCCCGAAACTGCGAGCTAACGGTCTCAAGGTCGAGCCTCCACTAATGCACAGGTGGGGACTGAAGGTGTTCAAGAATCCGTCGGAATATCTGTCAGCCGTCATGAAATTCCGCCAGTTAATGCATCAGCTAATAACTTGAACACCACTCATAAGATTATGCACATAATAACATTTATACATTTCAGAGATATGCAACATATCCTCTTGGTTGATTAGCAGTCTGTTGTTACAATATTCAGTTCTAAATATAGCTGAACAACTGGCTTTATTCAGTTTTAACAGCATAAATGGAACTGTGCGAACCTAGTCAGACTGACCACTTTATTCACCTTGGCACTAAAGTCCTACATTAATTAAATGATATTCTTATACGTATTAAGTTACTAACAAAAAAAATGGTTCAAATGGCTCTGAGCACTATGGGAGTCAACTGCTGAGGTCATTAGTCCCCTAGAACTTAGAACTAGTTAAACCTAACTAACCTAAGGACATCACAAACATCCATGCCCGAGGCAGGATTCGAACCTGCGACCGTAGCGGTCTTGCGGTTGCAGACTGCAGCGCCTTTAACCGCACGGCCACAAGTTACTAACAATCTCATGAAAAAACTTACGGATAATGGGACAGTGGCACATCTCTCTCATGTTGGTGATAATCGTTAGTGTTTGTGCGGAGAAATCTTTAATTTATTCAATCAATAAATATAACTACTATCCCACTGATATCAAGGCCTATCTAATTATGCGTCATTAGCAAATATGGTATGTACGTATCATTTGTTATTTATTTTATAAACAATTACTTTAGTGTAAACGTTAATAAGTTTGTTAATAGATTTATACACACAATAATAATTTTAAAAGCTCGTCTACCTTTTACGACCGGCCGAAGTGGCCGTGCGGCTCTAGACGCTGCAGTCTGTAACGGCGGGACCGCTACGGTCGCAGGTTCGAATCCTTCCTCGGGAATGGATGTGTGTGATGTCCTTGGGTTAGTTAGGTTTAACTAGTTCTAAGTTCTAGGAGACTAATGACCTCAGAAGTTGAGTCCCATAGTGCTCAGAGCTATTGAACCATTTTTTGAACTATTGCGGATTCGACGTTGTCTTTAGAATTTTTGTAGCATGTCTGTAATTAGTTGGTTCAAATGGCTCTGAGTACTGTGGGACTTAACATGTAAGGTCATCAGTCCCCTAGAACTTAGAACTACTTAAATATAACTAACCAAAGGACATTACACACATCCATGCTCGAGGCAGGATTGGAACCTGCAACCGTAGCAGCCGCGTGGTTCCGGATTGTAGCGCCTAGAACCGCTTGACCACAGTGAATATTGTAATTCTCAGTTTTAACACAGTCAGTTACCAGCCGCTTCCTTAAGCAGGGGTGGCACATTCTCCCCTAATACTTTAGGATTTTTCACGTTCTAACGCCACTGTAATGGTGGCTGCACACATAAATGCATGCCTGATAAGCAAACATAGTTGCGCAAACATGTTTGCGCTTTTTTACGACAAATCTTCGCATCAAGACTTCATGCGTAACCGAATCTCCATTGTGCATGCTTGTGCACGCATTCACGTGTGTTCATGCTTGAGCTTGTCTACCAGGAACAGGGAGGCTTGTGCAACGATTCGTCAGTGATTTAATTGGCCTAAACTTTTATTTGATTCTGTTAAATTAAATTCAGTACAATGGTTGTATTGTAATGTAAGCCACGTCTAAGAATACAATATTAGGCATAGAAATTTTTGTGCCATTTAGAAGAAAAACAGCAAATTAAGAGTCAGTTTCCGTAGTGTGTCTATCACGAGTAATTAATACCGGTATAAAATTTCGGTTTCTTTAACCATGCTTTACCTTCACGTATCATGTTTTTCTCGCATTTCTTTTGTGACTCAATCAAAAACTATGCCAAAGCCAGCCCGATGTCGTTTGAATTTCACATTTTCTTGTACAAGCATTCCTGAGGTGTTAGGAAGCGCAAGGAATTTGTGCACGCTTGTACAAGTACTATTGTCCCTGCGTGCTTGTCAAGCAAGCAGTGGCGGGTGTAGCCGCCATAACTGCCCCAGCGGCTCCCCATGTCCGCTCTCAGGACGCTGCAGTTACGTGTATATCCTCCCCAGCGCCCGCACTGACTAACTGATCCGGGCACTAAACCGCAACGTGCCAGCCACACATCGCTCGTGACATCACGCTGTTCCTCTTCCCACTGTGTCTGACTTCCAGTTTTACTTGATGTAAGAAGTCGGTGAGACGTGGTTCGATATCAGGGTAAGCTCTGGCTGTAGCAATTTCCTTAGTCAATTGGCTAACAAGTAAATTGTCATTGCTGAACTTAATGCGGATGTGCATTTCGCTAACACAGAATTATTTCCAAGTTATATTTCCAAAGATTTTGTATTTCGACTCATCTATTAGTTCCTTCAGTTTGTGCACAGCCTTTTGAATAGCCCTGTACACAGAGAACATTAATCATTCTATAATACTCCTTTGCGGTGCGTCAGAAGTTACTTCTATGTCTAAAAATTTCTCTCTGTTAGTGGTCTTCTGTCTGCTTTTCA
Organism: Schistocerca americana; assembly: GCF_021461395.2. Lineage (NCBI taxonomy): Eukaryota > Metazoa > Arthropoda > Insecta > Orthoptera > Acrididae > Schistocerca > Schistocerca americana. Next base: position 498,593,281 of record NC_060125.1, read on the forward strand.
ACTCAGATAGCTGGACTCCGTGATCTGGTATTTTGATCATTAGATGACAAAGTGGAACTGTACCGGACGCCTTTCCGAATTCAAGGCGCACAGCATCAACCTGTGCGTCGCTATTTCTTTTCATGAACAAATAGAGAAAGATAGGTCTCACGCGATGATTGACGGCGGAATTCATGTATATTCTTATGGAGCAAGTTTTCGATCTCCAGGAAGGACTTATACCAGAGCTTATAACAAGTTCTTCTATTCTGCAAGAGACTGGTGTTAGCGATATAGGTGTATAGCAATGTGCGTCTGATCTACGACCCTTTCTTAAAATGTTAATGACCAGCGTTCTTATCTGATCATTTAGAAAGCTTTACTCCTCCTGCTCTTTAGTGTAGACTGCTACCTGAAGTGGGCAAGTTCTTAAATCAGTGTTACCATCTGTGAAAAGCCTGAATAACAGTCTTTTGTAGCGCGCACGTGCAAGAAGAATGTGAGCGAGGTTCTGGAAGGTACAGACAGAAATGAGGAGCTATGCCGAATCCAGTGCTACGCCCAGCTACATAAGTTTCCACGGCTGAATATCGATGTCTCAAACCGACTAATCGAGATGTTCACACAGATTATCGAGAGTTTGGTGGTCAGGGGAGTGCGGTAAACTAATCCTGGTGCACTTAGAACCACGCACGTACACAGCTAGCTGTGTGACACGTTGCATTGTCTCGCTGGGAGATGCCACGGTAACGAGGAGAAACAGATTGCATGCAGGAGTGCACTCTGTCCCCAAGTATTGATGCATGCTTGAGTTGATCCAATGTGCCTTTTTGTATCCCCCCTGGAAGGTAGCGCGTGGGTCTGCTCCTGTAAACTGAAAGGTTGGCCGAATCATGGAAGCGAGTAGGAGCAGGTGAGGTAAGATTTTCGGTACAGCTTTTTACGTCAAAGTACATTTAATTATTAGTCAATAAGATATGTAACTTTACACTGAAGAGCCCGTAGGTGCGAAACCGTATTCCCGTCGTAAGTAGTACATAGTCTCAATAGCAAGCTGAGGTTGAAGCGATGTTTCGAGGTCGTCTGCTCTTGATGAAATGGCCAGAATCTGCAGCGGAGCTCGTAGAGCTCTCCCGCTCGGGCTCGAGTGCGCTGTCGTCGGTGTCTGTCGTAGTGCCAACTTTAGAATTTGTATTTACGCCGTGACATGTAGCTATCGATACCACATACCTTATCCCAGGGAATCCCACGAAAACATTACCCAGACCGTTATGCACTCTCCTGTGGCCTGGACCCTCTGCTTTCAAACGTTTTGCGCCGTTCACGCCAGTGGCCAACAGTAAAATGGAGCGTAATAATAGCTTATTCATCTGAAAAAGCACCTGTCGCCACTCAATGGACGTCCAATTGCGGTGCTGTTATGCAAGTTCCAGCGTTCGTCACCACTGAATAGCAATAAGCTTGGGTGTATGAACGTCATACGCAGCAGCATAGTTGCCTCTGCGCAGGTTTTGGATAGCGCCATTTTGCCATGCGTGGCGTACTTTAACCACAAGGTCCACGAACAGTTTACAGAGGTGGCCATTTCGGAATTGCATCCACCCTCGGCGCGAAGCCAATGGTTATGCACTTTTGGAAGTCAGATAAATCGCTCTGTTGTCATATTACGTCAACGACTGCACTGACTTCCGTGTGCCCCCCACCCCCTGCGCCATCTCCCCTACCGCCACCTGCCTTTATAGCTATCTCCCGCCGACTCTCTTTATAAAGCCTTGAGAGATAGTGTTGCCACCTGCCGTCTGTGTGTGATTATTCAAACGTTCAAATGTGTGTGAAACCTTATGGGACTTAACTGCTAAGGTCATCAGTCCCTAAGCTTACATACTACTTAACCTAAATCATCCTAAGGACAAAAACACACACCGATGCCCTAGGAAGGACTCGAACCTCCGCCGGGACCAGCCGCAAAGTCCATAACTGCAGCGCCTCAGACCGCTCGGCTAATCCCGCGCGGCTATGTGATTATTGGACGTTGACATCGAACATAGGTGGTGTTCACATTAGAGTGACTGGGCCACGTAGAAACATACTCTGTCTGACAAAGAAGTGAAGCACCTGGGAGCCGGCCGGTGTGGCCGTGCGGTTCTAGGCGCTTCAGTCTGGAACCGCGTGACCGCTACGGTCGCAGGTTCGAATCCTGCCTCGGGCATGGATGTGTGTGATGTCCTTAGGTTAGTTAGGTTTAAGTACACTCCTGGAAATTGAAATAAGAACACCGTGAATTCATTGTCCCAGGAGGGGGAAACTTTATTGACGCATTCCTGGGGTCAGATACATCACATGATCACACCGACAGAACCACAAGCACATAGACACAGGCAACAGAGCATGCACAATGTCGGCACTAGTACAGTGTATATCCACCTTTCGCAGCAATGCAGGCTGCTATTCTCCCATGGAGACGATCGTAGAGATGCTGGATGTAGTCCTGTGGAACGGCTTGCCATGCCATTTCCACCTGGCGCCTCAGTTGGACCAGCGTTCGTGCTGGACGTGCAGACCGCGTGAGACGACGCTTCATCCAGTCCCAAACATGCTCAATGGGGGACAGATCCGGAGATCTTGCTGGCCAGGGTAGTTGACTTACACCTTCTAGAGCACGTTGGGTGGCACGGGATACATGCGGACGTGCATTGTCCTGTTGGAACAGCAAGTTCCCTTGCCGGTCTAGGAATGGTAGAACGATGGGTTCGATGACGGTTTGGATATACCGTGCACTATTCAGTGTCCCCTCGACGATCACCAGTGGTGTACGGCCAGTGTAGGAGATCGCTCCCCACACCACGAAGCCGGGTGTTGGCCCTGTGTGCCTCGGTCGTATGCAGTCCTGATTGTGGCGCTCACCTGCACGGCGCCAAACACGCATACGACCATCATTGGCACCAAGGCAGAAGCGACTCTCATCGCTGAAGACGACACGTCTCCATTCGTCCCTCCATTCACGCCTGTCGCGACACCACTGGAGGCGGGCTGCACGATGTTGGGGCGTGAGCGGAAGACGGCCTAACGGTGTGCGGGACCGTAGCCCAGCTTCATGGAGACGGTTGCGAATGGTCCTCGCCGATACCCCAGGAGCAACAGTGTCCCTAATTTGCTGGGAAGTGGCGGTGCGGTCCCCTACGGCACTGCGTAGGATCCTATGGTCTTGGCGTGCATCCGTGCGTCGCTGCGGTCCGGTCCCAGGTCGACGGGCACGTGCACCTTCCGCCGACCACTGGCGACATCATCGATGTACTGTGGAGACCTCACGCCCCACGTGTTGAGCAATTCGGCGGTACGTCCACCCGGCCTCCCGCATGCCCACTATACGCCCTCGCTCAAAGTCCGTCAACTGCACATACGGTTCACGTCCACGCTGTCGCGGCATGCTACCAGTGTTAAAGACTGCGATGGAGCTCCGTATGCCACGGCAAACTGGCTGACACTGACGGCGGCGGTGCACAAATGCTGCGCAGCTAGCGCCATTCGACGGTCAACACCGCGGTTCCTGGTGTGTCCGCTGTGCCGTGCGTGTGATCATTGCTTGTACAGCCCTCTCGCAGTGTCCGGAGCAAGTATGGTGGGTCTGACACACCGGTGTCAATGTGTTCTTTTTTCCATTTCCAGGAGTGCAGTTCTGAGTTCTAGGGGACTGATGACCACAGATGTTAAGTCCCATAGTGCTCAGAGCCATTTTTTTGAAGCACCTGGAAGACATAGGCGAGTATGTGAATGATTAGAATTGCAAGCCTCCAAGTAGTACGGCCACCACTGGTCATTCGTGTTGCTCGTGTTTAGTGTTGTAACCGAGCCTGGTAGGTTATACGAGACTCGTGGACAGCATCACATGTTGAGTGATCACCGTGAAGGACAAGGAGATGATGTGTACATGTCTGAGACAGCGCTATCAGCACCTGTGAGTGTTTGGGTCTCTGTTTCGTCAGCTGGTCGAAACGTGCAATATCCAGATTTGTGCGGCATTCAGCTGTGACAGTGGCTCGATACAGAACTGCACGGGAACGCGAGGTACCGGCCCACTATGGCTTTCCACCACAAGGAAGGCTCACCGTTTTGCGCACCAAGTATATCGCAACCCCTTCACGTTTGCGCCTACCCACCGAGGACATGTAATGGACTCCCTACAAGATCTTGGTAATCCCGCTCCACCGATCGGAGACTAGGAGCAGCCCAAACATAGGCAGCCATGAACATTAAAGCACAAATGGCTTCATTTGGTGTGGTGCTCCCTATTACTGGTGTTGTGTAGTGTTACGTGATGAATTGTAGTTGTGCTCTGCCTCAGAAGTACTTCGTCGGTGAGTATGGCAGTGACCTGGCTAGCGGTGTTACTTCTGGCGTTATGGAGTGGGGAACTACTAGGTATGATTTCAGTTCACGACTGGTTCTTACTGAGGAAAGTCTAGCGCCACAACGGAGCGTGTTGCCTATCACGTGACAGTACAGTGGTGCCGTTTATCAAAGGGACAATACTCGCCAACACATAGCACGTGTCTCTATGAACTGTCTGAGTGATGTTGAGATACTCCCGATGCCAACAAGAAACCCAGTTCCACACTGATATAAAAGCTCGAGCTCGAACGTAGCCCTGTCCCAATGCCTGTATCCAGGAAATCAAGGGCCTGTTACAGAGACGTGGCTCAGATTGGCTGAGGACAGGATACAATGGCATCGCTACTTTTCCTAACTGAATCACAGCTTATATCCAGCCCAGACGGGGTTCAATATTGTAAAGTGATGTTATACTGGAACGTTCTTTGTTAATTTGATTCTGTTTTGTAATAAATTAAATAACATCGTAGACCTTCTCAGCCCGTGAAGTTTCATTTCCTCCCCTTCTGAGTGCTTCATTTGTTTGTCAGGCAGTGTAGCTAATCAGGTGCAGTCCCACTTCTACTGAGCTACTGTAATTAATTTTCTGTCCTGCAATGGCGTAATTTGAGATCTGTCATTTTGGCGCTAGTGCGACAGTTGAAATGAGGATCTGCTTTACGTGCTTTCCTCTTTCTTATTGGAGCTATAGCGTCCCCGTTTGCTTCCAACTCGTTCACCGAGCACACTGTTTGTGAAAGTTTAGGCCATTTTGCAGACCCATTTAAAATGTACGCTGACAGTTTCTTCATTTCACCCGCAGCGTCAACAATAAAACAGTGATGATCAGATCATAAATGAACAGCTTTGGTGATCGGTTACGTAAGAAGCTGGTATACCAACTGACCATCGGAATAAGGGGATTTTGGACGAATAGTAAATATTTTATGAGGTGGTAGTAGACAAAGGTGACAAAAGTTATGGGATACTTATTAATATCGTGTCGGAGCTCCGTTTTCCCCTCATTTTACAAAATCTCGCAGTGGTATGGACTCAACAGGTCGTTGGAATTCCCCTGCAGAAATGTTAAACCATACTACCTACAGAGCTGTCCATGGTGTTGTCCACACGAACTCACATCTAGATTATGTCCCACAAATATTAGAGGTGATTCATGTCGAGCGATCTCGGTGGCCAAATCATTCGATTCAAACCAATCGCAAAGAATTGTGGCGCAGTGACGTGAAATCGTTGTTTGCCAACATGATGTCTATGAATGGCTGCAGTCAGGCTCCATGTAACTGGAAATAACTATTTCCAGTCAATGATCCGTTCAGTTGGACCAGAGGACCCTTTCCATTCCACATAAACAACAGCCCACACCGTTATGGAGCCACCGTCAGTTTGTGCACTGCCTTGTTTACAACTTGGGCCCATGGCTTCGTGGGGTCTGCGCCACACTCGAACCCTACCATCAGCTCTTACGAACTGAAATCTGGGCTCATCTGATCAGGCCACGGTTTTCCGTCGTCAAGGATCCAACCGATATGGTCACGAACCCATGAGAGGCGCTGCAGGCGATATCGTGCTGTTAGCAAAGGCACTCGCGTCGGTCGTCTGCTGCCATACCCCATTAAAGCCAAATTTCGACGCTCTGCCGTTCAAATGGTTCAAATGGATCTGAGCACTATGGGACTTAACATGTGAGGTCATCAGTCCCCTAGAACGTAGAACTACTTAAACCTAACTAACCTAGGGACGACACACACGTCCATGCCCGAGGCAGGATTCGAACCTGCGACCGTAGCGGCTGAAGGGCTGAAGGGCCCACTCCAGCCGGCGCTCTGCCGTAACTGATAATTCCATCACACGCCTCCACCCCCAACCCCACCCGCACCCCAATTAATTTCTGCTATTATTTACGTAGATTTACTTGTCTGTTAGCACTGACTACTCTACGCAAATGTCGCTGCTCTCGGCCATTGTGTTGCCCGTGGTGAGAGGTAATGAGTGAAATATGGTATTCTCGGCACACTCTTGACACTGTGGATGTGAGAATACTGAATTCTCTGTTTCCGAAATGGTACATCCCATGCATCTAGGACGAAGTATCATTCCGTGTTCGAAGTCTTTCCGTAGTGCGACCGCAGTCTCGACGGAAACCTTTTCATATGAGGCATCTGTGTGCAAATGACAGTCGCCCAATGCATTTTCCTTTTTACCTAGTGTACGCTATATGTGTTCACGTTGCTATACCGTGCCTTTTGTCTTACCAATGTATAGACTAATTCGAATAAAAAGTTTCCTATGGCATTTATTGTTTACAAAGGTGCTGTATAGCTTGTTGGGGAGATAAGCTTTTTCTTTCATTTCGTGTGTTGATTCCGCTCCAGTTATTAACGATTGTCATTTTTTGTTGTTGTCTAGTTGTGCTTGAGTTTACATATTTAGATTTTTCAACTTCGATTGTGGCTGTGATTCGTTGGCCAATTCTACTGTATAATTTGTACTCAGTAATGTTGACTGTCACGATCTGGTATTTGTGTACGACTTTTTTAATTGGAACGCCACGGCTGCTTTTAGAGAATACGGTAGATGTTCACGGAACCGGATTGCCAGATTCAAGAGTGTTTACTTCTGTTTGCACTAAACTACTTGACAGTGGAATCGCACCCAGCAATCATACTTCAACCTAACGTGCATACGAACAGAGTGTGGATGAAGTACAAGTCGTTATTCAGTAAGGGAAAACGTAGTTCTTCTCCAAACACGCGCAGAATATATACATGTATTTGACTTCCATACTCAAGAATATGGCGGACGTTACGTATACACGGCCTCTAGCCTTATCGTTAACAGCGGATATAACAACTTCGAGAAGGAGATGAGAGTAGGCGATAGGAATTTTATCGTTAACAATTTGCAAATCAACGAGTTATCCCACTAACAATGTTTACTCAGGAACCCATTTTCACTGGTGACAACATCAATAACAATCACATTAGCGGTTCGCCGAAAATCCATAGTGCTTTTGAGGACGGTCGCAGGTTCGAATTCTGCCTCGGGCATGGGTGTGTGTGATGTCCTTAGGATAGTTAGGTTTAAGTAGTTCTAAGTTCTAGGGGACTGATGACCTCAGAAGATAAGTCCCGTAGTGCTCAGAGCCATTTGAACCATTTTTTTTTGCTTTTGAGGAAAAACATTTTCAACAGCTCGTCTTTACAAATGTGTAGTGTACTATGACAATCAGTTGACTGGGCCAGTTGTTATACTCCATCATCTCACAGAACGCCAGAATTTAAGAAAGCTTTGGAAGACCTAAGATCAGATAAGACAGGAGAGATAGAAAACATTCAATCAGAATTTTTAAAATCATCGGGGGAGTGTAGAATATATAAATCTGTGGATGTGTAGAATATGTAAAACTGGCGATATGCCATCAGAGTTTCGAAAAAAAAAATCGTCACAACATTTCACACGTCTGTAAGAGCCGTCAAGTGCGAGAATTATCGCAAATTCAGCTTATGTATGTAGGTTGCTGACAAGAATTATTATAGAGATGAACGGAAAAAAATTGAGAATGAGGATCAGTTTGGCTTTAGGAAAGATAAAGGCACCAGAGAGGCAGTTCTAATGTTGCGGCTGATAATGGAAGCAAGACCTGGAATAAAGGTTCGACAATGTAAAATGGTGCAAGATGTTCGAAATTCTGAGAAAAATAGTTTCAGCGATAGGGAGAGAAGGGCAATATACAGCATGTGCAAGAGCCTAGAGGGAATAATAAGAGTGGGTGACTAAGAACGAAGTACTCGGATTAAAAAGGTGTAAGACAGGCATGTAGTCTTTCGCCCCTACTGTTCGGTCTGTACATCGAAGAAGCAATGATGGAAATAAAAGAAAGGTTCAGGAGTGGAATTAAAATTCAAGATGAAAGGATATCAATGGTACGATTAGCTGCTGGCATTGCTATTGTTAGTGAAAGTTAATGGAACGAACAATCTATTGAGTACAGAATATGGACTGTGAGTAAATCGAAGAAAACCGAAGGTAATGAGAAGTAGCAGAAATGAATACAGCGAGAAACTTAACATCAGGATTGACGGTAACGGGGTAATGCAGTTATGGAATTCTCCTACCTAGGAGGAAAAGCATCCATATGCTTTAATTCGAAGAAGAAATTTCTGAGAATGTACGTTCGGAGCACATCACTCTATGGTAGTGAAACATGGACTGTGGGAAACCGGAACAGAATATAGTTGAAGTATTTAAGATGTGGTTCTACATACTAGTGCTAAAAATTAAGTGGGCTGATGAGGTAAGCAATGAGGAAGTTCTGCGGAGAATCAGAGAGGAAAAGAATATGTAGAAGACGCCGAGAAGAAGAAGGGACAGGATGATAGGACGTCGGCTAAGACAAGAGGGAATGACTTCCATGGTACTAGAGGGAGCTGTAGAGGACAAAAACAGTAGAGGTAGACAGAGATCAGAATATATCCAGAAAATAATTGAGGACGTAAGCTGTAGATGAAGGGGTTGGCACAGGAGAGGAATTTGTGGCGGGCCGCATCAAATAAGTCATAAGACTGATGAATAAAAAAGAAAGAAAGAAAGAAAACGGTAAGTGAAGTTCAAAACTCAAATACAACTGACGTTCAAAACTGAAATATACCTTTCCCAAAACAGTTTGATAAACTCTCAAAAATTCAAGTGAAAATGGACTTCTAATTTCTCCGACTACGGTAAACTTGCTATAATAATGTAGACTTCATTTTTCGGTAAGCGGTGTGGTTCCTTGTTCATGTGCTTTCTCGCTGCGTGGGGGACGGAGATGAGTTCGATTACCCGTGGATGCAAATTTTGAAACATATGTTCAATGTGCACGAGCTACGAGCATTTAAGTGAAGCGTAAAATACAGAGAGACAGAAAAATTTAAATTGAGTATTTTTAAACATAAAACCTCAATTAACAGTCTTTTGTAAGAGACGGGTAATTAATAATTTCTGTTTGCAATGTAAACTGAATTTTTGTAGGTAGCACACATTTAGAAATAAGAATACGTTCATTTTTCACATAGATGACAGTTATATGTGTTAATTAACATATATTTCATTAGTCTTATATTTCAATGACGTAGATATTCGAACTGAACTTCTTACTGACGAAAGTGAAAGCATGTGACAGTGACGTTATTCACCAGGAATTAACTTACGTATATGGGCGGCCACGTGCAAAGTCGTGTCCCTGTTAACATCTTTCAATCCCCAGTACCCCATTGTAATACATGGAGTTAAACGCACCCGGACGCATGGTTGGCCTACGACGATTTGGTGACCAGCCATTAATGAAGGTGCAGAGACATTTGATGCGCGGTTTAATTTTAACCATGAACAAGGGAGCTTGGTTTTTTTTTTTTTTTTCGAGGTTCGTGCACTTGGCCACTAGACATTCTTGAAAACGAAGTTCCAGCATTATTGGAATACGTTTTCTGCCTTATAGGATGAAGGGGTCCCTGCAGATTCTAGCCGTCAGATGAAACCTCAATTAAACTTAACCTCCCTCGTGGATCGACAGAAGTGGTCGCGTTTCGTAGACAAGAAAGTCTCCCCCCGTTTAAGTTTTTGCCTGTTATTATGGTTGGAAGGCGAAACCTACAAAGAAAATGGAAATACAATAGACGAATCAATCGGATTATGAATAGTGCGGCATCCATATAAGAACGCCAACACGATCACAAAGGAGCTACCGGTGGTTTTGTCAAGAGAAATCGAAAGTGCACTGAAGTCGGAGATGTTGCTAAAACGCTCCTGTGACTTTTTGTTTAGTTTGCATTCTAACAACATTATCTCTGTAACCAAAATAAATTAGACATGTTGTACGAAAAGTTTTATTCGAATTAGTGTATACTACCACCTACTAAAATATTTCCTAAGCTGACTACCTGGCACTACCCATGTATTCATTTTTCCAAATTTCTATTATAACCAAAATCAAAAAACCGACTGTGTTTGTTCAGCTATATCCAAAAAATTCATTTCCATTTATTCGTGAAAAAACTTTTGAAATTATGACGTAGTTTCTGTACGCTTGACATGAGAGTTCGTAAACGTCTGTACTTCTTCATAGCTCTATAGACCGCTATTGTTTTTATCCTACAACCATTGCGCTTCGCAGGTGTCAGAAACGCCGCCAGGTGTGAAGGATTTCCTTAAGTTGACTGGACTGAAGGAGCGTCCCAGTTGTAAAAAACAAATGTATTGAAACTTCATGCATGATGCTACATTTTGTTACGCATCTCAGTGTATATGGCATCATATCTCTTGAATTATATGTCGTACAATGATAGATTTGTGTAGATACATTCAGCGACATATTTCGATACTACCTGCAAAATACGTTACGAATAGTGTTAATATCAAAGAAGTAATAAATTTAACTTCATGAATGATGCGGCAATTTCTCAAGCATCTCAGTGCTTATGACGTCATATCTTATAATTATGTCTCATATAAGATATTGAGATACATATGTGGACTGTCTGCAAAATGTCTTGCGAATAGAGTTAGTAGCAAAGAAGTAATAAATAAAACGTGATGAATAACGCGACAGTTTTTCATGCATCGCATTGTTCATGCCTTCATATCTTCTGAACTACGGTAAGTAGGTGGTTATTACACCCACAGCGATTGTAGCCTCACAGAATGGGACATGTGTACCGAGTTTAGTTGAAATCGATGCAGTGGTTTAGGAGATGTGGAACATGCACACATGCATAGCTTCTATACAATTTTTGTTGTATGTATGGATTCCTTATGGAAAATCTGTACATACTTCTATTGTCAAGTCGAAGCAGAAAATAAGTAATACTTTAACAGACACTGGAGAAAAGAACAGCAATCAATCACGAAATCCAATCTACATCAACCGACACTGTTTACTACGTGACACTTTGGACTAATGTCACCTGTTGTTATATGGTGCGAAACTGTGTAGTACTGATGTTTCCTCTTACGATACACTCCTGGAAATTGAAATAAGAACACCGTGAATTCATTGTCCCAGGAAGGGGAAACTTTATTGACACATTCCTGGGGTCAGATACATCACATGATCACACTGACAGAACCACAGGCACATAGACACAGGCAACAGAGCATGCACAATGTCGGCTCTAGTACAGTGTATATCCACCTTTCGCAGCAATGCAGGCTGCTATTCTCCCATGGAGACGATCGTAGAGATGCTGGATGTAGTCCTGTGGAACGGCTTGCCATGCCATTTCCACCTGGCGCCTCAGTTGGACCAGCGTTCGTGCTGGACGTGCAGACCGCGTGAGACGACGCTTCATCCAGTCCCAAACATGCTCAATGGGGGACAGATCCGGAGATCTTGCTGGCCAGGGTAGTTGACTTACACCTTCTAGAGCACGTTGGGTGGCACGGGATACATACGGACGTGCATTGTCCTGTTGGAACAGCAAGTTCCCTTGCCGGTCTAGGAATGGTAGAACGATGGGTTCGATGACGGTTTGGATGTACCGTGCACTATTCAGTGTCCCCTCGACGATCACCAGTGGTGTACGGCCAGTGTAGGAGATCGCTCCCCACACCATGATGCCGGGTGTTGGCCCTGTGTGCCTCGGTCGTATGCAGTCCTGATTGTGGCGCTCACCTGCACGGCGCCAAACACGCATACGACCATCATTGACACCAAGGCAGAAGCGACTCTCATCGCTGATGACGACACGTCTCCATTCGTCCCTCCATTCACGCCTGTCGCGACACCACTGGAGGCGGGCTGCACGATGTTGGGGCGTGAGCGGAAGACGGCCTAACGGTGTGCGGGACCGTAGCCCAGCTTCATGGAGACGGTTGCGAATGGTCCTCGCCGATACCCCAGGAGCAACAGTGACCCTAATTTGCTGGGAAGTGGCGGTGCGGTCCCCTACGGCACTGCGTAGGATCCTACGGTCTTGGCGTGCATCCGTGCGTCGCTGCGGTCCGGTCCCAGGTCGACGGGCACGTGCACCTTCCGCCGACCACTGGCGACAACATCGATGTACTGTGGAGACCTCACGCCCCACGTGTTGAGCAATTCGGCGGTACGTCCACCCGGCCTCCCGCATGCCCACTATACGCCCTCGCTCAAAGTCCGTCAACTGCACATACGGTTCACGTCCACGCTGTCGCGGCATGCTACCAGTGTTAAAGACTGCGATGGAGCTCCGTATGCCACGGCAAACTGGCTGACACTGACGGCGGCGGTGCACAAATGCTGCGCAGCTAGCGCCATTCGACGGCCAACACCGCGGTTCCTGGTGTGTCCGCTGTGCCGTGCGTGTGATCATTGCTTGTACAGCCCTCTCGCAGTGTCCGGAGCAAGTATGGTGGGTCTGACACACCGGTGTCAATGTGTTCTTTTTTCCATTTCCAGGAGTGTATTTTGTGAACTATCTTGTATTTGTTCCTGATTCTCCCGTTTCAAAATTTTTAACACTGGAGATGGCTACGTAATAGTTGAAATCTAGATCTGCTACAATAAAACAACTCATTTCGCAATCCACTGCTGTTCTTTTCTCCATTGTCTTTATTCCACGATCGGTGCGCACAAAGATCATATGGATTCCAATCCAATTAAAATAATTCAGTAATTTTTACCCAGTTAGTTACGTCCAATGTGATTAGGTTTCCCTGTTTTGTTACTCATAAAAAAGGGACTACTTCCAGTAACATTCTGAGATTTCCTTAACTCTTAGTGAACAAACGTACAGATTAATATGAAAAGATGCTATACTGCCAAGGCCCCCGAAATCAGTTTAAATGTACTTGTGAGTAAATGATAAAAAATAAGAGCAGGTAATCTCGCACATCGGGGTAAAATATTAATTTTCCAAGCACAGGAGGCCCAGATTAAGGTGGCAAGCTCTTAGAAAATTACGTTCACATCAAGGTAATTACTCCTTTACGGATGATAAAAATAAGATACAGCACAACAAATTTTATAAACAATTAATTACGCAAAGAAGCTTGCCATTACGTGGACGTAATTAGCTAAGATTTGCTTTCATCTCTGAGAAAGCTTAACAACCAGATACTTTCCTTAACGAGTATTAGTAGCAAGGCAATAACGATGAAGAAAATTCCAAGGCGTAGGGCTCTTTTTGGCAGCGTGAACCTCTTTGACTAAATGGCAGCTTAAGAAATAACGCCGCTTCCGGTTTAGTGCTTAGCTTGATGGACATGCAAGCAATTTCCCTGCACCCTCCAGCCTTACTGCTCTGATTCTGGACGCTAACAGCTCCAGTAGATCTAATGATTCATCGTGTTACTTCCCCTCTTTTCTTCCTTAGCATCCACAGTTGTTATCGGTAGTTAAAGAAGGCGAGATGTATATTTTTGAAGGATAATTGTAATAGTTACAGATCCTACCACTTTAAACTATTTTGCAGGACATTAAACCGCAAGCTATGTATCAGGGAAAGAGTAATGATATTTCGGGAACACATTTGTCTACGTAACATATTTAAGCGATTAACATCGCAAAATCACAGACTAATGTTAGCGCCAGAAAAGCCATCGTTAATGTGAAATGCTGGTACATTAACAACCGGTGCAACCCAAAGAATGTTGAAGGCAAGCATGCAAACATGCACGCATTGTGTCACACGGGTACCGGATGTTAGTTTTTGGGCGCAGTTTCATGTTTTTTGCACTTGGTCAGTCAATACAAGGACGGTTAATATTGTTTGTGGGTGACGCTGGAATTGTCGTCCAATGATGCCCGGTGCATGCTCGATTGGAAACAGATATGGCGATCGAGCAGGCCAAGGATGCATGCCCACATTTTGTAGAGCATGTTAGTTACAACAGCGGTATATGAGCGAGCGTTAGCCTGTTGGAAAACACCCCCTGGAATGCTGTTCATAAATGACGGCACAACAGGTAGAGTGATCAGACTGACGTACAAATTAGCAGTCAGGGTGAGTGGGATAATCATCAGAGAGCTCCTGCTGTTGTACAAAATTGCACTACAGACCTTAACTCTAGATGTAGGTCCCGTATGTCCTGCAAGCAGCCAGGTTAGTTGCAGGCCTTGAACTGGTTTCCTTCCCCGGAACTGGCTTCCTTACAACCTGTACACGGCCGTCACTGCCTCCGACAGAGAACCATCTTTCGTCAGAAAACACAACAGACTTCCTCCCTGCCCTCCAATGAGCTCTCGCTTGACACCAATGAAGTCGCAAACGGCGGTGGTTTGGGGTCAGTGTAAAACACGGTCAGAGCGCCTGGTTCGGAGATGTCCTTGAAGTAATCGATTTGAAACAGTTCGATGTGTCACTGAGGCGCCACCTAAATCGCTGCTGCAGATGTAGTACGATGCGCTAGAGGCATACGCCGTACACGATAGTCATCCCTCGAGGTATTTTCACCTGTTCGTCTTGCCACCGTACATTCTCGTCACCACACCAGAATCCGCCTACACTGTACAGCGGCTAAATTCCTACCAAGTCTTTCTGCACTATCACAGAAGGAACATCCAGCTTCTCGTACCCCTCTTAAACGACCTCGTTTAAACTCAGTGAGGTGATGGTGATGGCATCTTTGTAGCATTGAAGGCATTCTTGACTAACAACATTTCGCCAACTCCAGTCTCAGGTTAACCAACGCTCACGACCATTACAGTGTGTATTTAAAGAAAAGCTGATTGGCACCATCATAGTGGCTCCACAAGCGCCACTATTATGCGACTGGCGTCAAACTTGAGTAGATATGTATCTCACAGGTAGAAAAAACCAATTTTCGTTTACGTCCAACAGCTCCTTCTTGGTCTTGCAATTTCTTTTCTGTATTTAGTTACCAATGCTCCAAACATGGTCATTTATCCCGTATATTACGATAGTGTGCCAAGTGAATTCTCTGACTGCATACTTTTTTCCATTGCATAGGGATATATTCATCCAGTTGCCCCTTAGAACTCCTGTTGGTTACCTCCACTGCTTTTGGCTACCTCTTCTGCAAATACTGGCACCTTTTCTAAGTACAGTAGGCATTTTTCAAGCATTTCATCCTCGATCGCAAAATAGTTTCGCAATCTCAACAGTCGAGAAATGGTCCAATCCGGCGATCACATTTCTCCGCCTATGCATATTCATTTACACGTTGTTGTTGTTGTTGTTGTTGTTGTTGTTGTGGCCTTCAGTCCTGAGATTGGTTTGATGCAGCTCTCCATGCTACTCTATCCTGTGCAAGCTTCTTCATCTCCCAGTACCTACTGCAGCCTACATCCTTCTGAATCTACTTAGTGTATTCATCTCTTTGTCTCCCTCTACGATTTTTACCCTCCACACTGACCTCCAGTATTAAATCCCTTGATGCCTCAGAACATGTCCTACCAACCTATCCCTTCTTCTAGTCAAGTTGTGCCACAAATTTCTCTTCTCCCCAATTCTATTCAATACCTACTCATTAGTTATGTGATCTACCCATCTAATCTTCAGCATTCTTCTGTAGGACCACATTTCGAAGGTTTCTATTCTCTTTTTGTCTAAACTATTTATTGTCCACGTTTCACTTCCATACATGGCTACACTCCATACAAATACTCTCAGAAAAGACTTCCTGACATATCTATACTCGATGTTAAGAAATTTCTCTTCTTCAGAAACGCTTTCCTTGCCATTGCCAGGCTACATTTTATATCCTCTCTACTTCGACCATCATCAGTTATTTTACTCCCCAATTAGCAAAACTCCTTTACTACGTTAAGTGTCTCATTTCCTAATCTAATTCCCTCAGCATCACTCGACTTAATTCGACTACATTCCATTATCCTCGTTTTGTTTTTGTTGATGTTCGTCTTATATCCTACTTTCAATACACTGTCCATTCCGTTTCTAGTACCTCACGCCGCGGAAGTCCAACACGAGCCAGAACAAATGGACGTGGTCAGCCCATAGAGGGCTCCGCGTCCGCGGTGGCTATTCAACGCAGCGGCTCTCGCGCAGCGAGGGCGCCACCGCTACGCCACGTGCAGACAGCGGCCAATAGCCGCTCCCTCCGGTTTTGTGTATAGGGACCCGCTCTGCCCTAGTCCATCAGAGGGTTGGATCCCCTCAGTCGACGACGTCAGGTTGCAACGCCTGGGCTACTCTCAGGTTGTACTCTCCATCTTCGGCGGTTGTGTCTGTCTGTCTGTCTGTCTGCCTGACCGTCGCTTCCTGCTGTCGCTGTTCGTCCGTCTGTCCGCCTGCCTGCTCGCTGTCCGCCGCCGCCGCTGCTGCCTGCTGTCTGTCCGTCCGTCCGTCCGTCCGTCCGTCCGTCTGCCTGTTCGCCGTCGTCTGCTGTCCGTCCGTCCGCCTGTTCGTCGCCGCCACCATCCGGTGCCCGCCGCCGCCGCCAGCCGGTGCCCGCCGCCGCCGTCGCCATCCGGTGCCCGCCGCCGCCGCCGCCGTCGCCGCCGTTGCCGCCTGGTCGCCGCCGTCGCCGCCGTCGCCGCCGTCGCCGCCGTCGCCGCCGTCCTGACCCTGGTCTACGGCCGTCTTCGTCTTCATCCGTCTTCGTCTTTGTCTGTCCCCAGTTTCTGTCCTTTCCTCTTCGTTCTGTTCGTTATTGTTTCTCTCTACCGTCATGTCCGCCCCCACCACCGCTGCCACCGCTACCACCACCGCCATAGTTTATACTTCCCCTTCCGCCGCCTCCTCCACTATAACTTGGTGTGCCCAGTCCCACCCCCCTTCTTCCATCCCACCTCTCCTCACTCCCCCTTCACCCTCTATCTTTGTCGCCCCCTCTCCCGCTTCTTCCTCTCGCTCCTCTCGTTCTGATCCTTTCCCCCCACTCCCCCTACCTGTCACTGCAGCTCCGGCTCGGGTGGTGGCCCGTCGGGCCACTGTCCACGCCCAGCTCTCCCCGTCACCTTCGCCATCACCGCCGCCACTGCCACCGTCATCGTCATCGTCGCCGTCGCCTTCGCCTTCGCCGTCACCGTCACCATCTCCGGCGCCGGCTCCGGCCCCGGGACCTGCCCCTCCCCGCCACATTCCCGTTGTTCCCATCCCCCACACCTCCTCCACCACCGTCAAGCGCCCCAGTGGCACCCCTGCTTCCTCTGCTTCCAAAAAGGCTCCGCCTCGTCCTCCTTCCCCCACCCATGATGCCATGGATGTCTCCCCGCCTGTCCCTGCCCCCTCATCCTCCTCCTCTACCCCCTCCTCCTACCGCTACCTCCTCTCCCGTCCTGATCCCTCTCTCCTTGCAGCCCGGAACCTCACCCTCTTCCTTCGCCAGCATTGTCCTGGTGCCCCCGTCTCCCTCCTCACTCCTCGCTGTGATTCGGTCCTCATCTCCTCCCCCAGCCCAACCCTCCACACATACCTCCTTTCCCGCATCCCTGTCACCCGCTTTGGCCCTCATGCCTCTCTCACCCCTGCTCCTTCACCACCTCCCTCCCGCCAACCCCAACCTCCGCATCGTCCGCCAACTGTCACCGCCGTGATCACTCGGCTTAGTCCAGTGATCACGGAGGAGGAGGTGTTGGCGGAGCTCAAGGCGCATCCCCATTTGGAGGTGCGTGCGGTTCGCCGAATACATAACGCTGCCGGCCCCACCCGCCTTATGCGGGTTTTTTCTGAGCACGCCCCCTCCATTGACCGTCTCCTGAAGGAGGGTGCCCTCCTTTTTAACCAGCGGTACAAGGTCGACCCCTCCCGTTCCCCTCCTCAATCCCTGCACTGCCAGAGGTGTCTGCGCTATAACGCGCACCCCACAGCTGAGTGCCGCGAGGCCCCCACCTGCCCGCATTGTCGGCAAGCGCACTTCCTCAGGCAGTGCCCTAACCTCCAATCCCCTCCTTCCTGCAATACCTGCAATCTCCCCCATCCCACCTACTCCCAAAAGTGTAAAGCCCGACCCCCTCCAACCACTCCTGAACTCACCATCCCTGTCCGTCCCCTGGACGCCCCCACCCCTCCTGGCAATTCCCTTCGTCCCCCCCCCCCCCCCACCGCTGAGGACGTCATCAGGTTCCTTACCATCGTCCTCCAGAATGTTCATCCCTTTCAGCACCCTCACACCCTCTAGCAGATCTCCCTTGCTGCCCATTCCATCTTCCAACTCAAGATGTACGCCACCTACTCCAACAACCAGGCCCATTTCACCTTCTCCCGCCTTGACACCCTCGTCTAAATCCCTATCATAGCGCGCCAGCAACGTATCCTTTTCAACAACATCCGCTCCCTACCCGCCAACAGGAACCTCTTCCTGCACACCCTTGCCACCCACCGCGTGGATGCCTTCCTCCTTAATGTAACCTTCCTCCAACCCCACCATACCGTTCACACTTCGCCCTACCTCCTCCACCGCTCCGATAATCCCCTCCCAATTGCGCGTGGCTGAGTTGCCATTGGTCACCACCGCCAGATCCCCGTTCGGCTCCAACCTCTCCTTCCCGACCCCACCGAACACCTGATCCTTAGTCTCTTCTTCCCCGGCCTTACCGTTACCTGCGCCACCATCTATGTCCGCCCCAACGCTCCTATTCCCTTCGACTTCCTCTCCCACGTCGATCGTACCTTTTCCTCCTACGTGATCGCCGCCGACCTCAACATCCATAGTCGTTCCGCTGCCCAGTTACGGCGGTGGCATTGGTTCCTCTCCACCCTTCAAGGCGACCTCGTCCCCATCCCCCAGCATACCCGTCCCGAATCCAACTCCACTCCTGATGTTATCCTCTCCTCCCCCAACCTCCTTGGCCACATAATGGTGGATGTCCTGGAACCTATTGGTAGCGACCATCTCCCTGTCCTCCTCACCATTTCAGACGGTCGTCGCCCTCGCCCCGATCCTCGTACTGATCCTCCCCCTAAGTATGTCCACGACTATTCCCGAGCCGACTGGAATGCCTACCGGGATACCCTTTCCACCCAGGTCGATAGCCACCCTCTCACCTACCACCACCCTGACGATGTCACCCATGCCGCCTCCTTTCTCCAGCAGACCTTGTCTGAGGCCGTGGAGGCCCACGTTCCTACTGTCGCCATCCACCCCCACCATCCTACCTTACCCCCACAGGCCGTTCTCCTCCTCTGTGAATCCCGTCGTCTCTACCGTGCCTTCCTCCGCACGCGTGACCCGGACACACTACGACGCCACCGGCAACTCCAGCGACACGTTTGTAATTTGCTCGCGGCTAAGAAACGCCGGGACTGGCGACAGACATGCACCCGTTTAAATGCAACCCTACCAATCAACTCGTCCAAGTTCTGGTCGGCCTTCCGTCGCCTTACCGGAACTAAACCCTCCCCCTACTATCCTCTTCTCCACGATGATCACCCCTTCCCTGACACCCTTAGTAAGGCCAATCACTTTGCCTCCTACCTCTCTGATGTTTTCTCCATCCCCGACGATCCCCAGTTCGATTACTCCCTCTTCCCAGATATCCGCGATCGAACTGACACCTCTGTCCCTCCCCTCGCTCCTGGTTTCCAGTACTTGGACAACATTACACACACGGAACTCAATGCCCCTATCACTACACAGGATCTCATTGATACACTCCGCACAAAACGCAACACCGCTCCTGGTCACGATCGTGCCACCTACCGTCACCTTCATGAAGCTCCTGTCTCTTTCCTCTCCACCCTGGCCAGGCTCTACAATGTAGTCCTGTCCACCGGTTACTACCCCGACCTGTGGAAAACCTCCCGTATCCTCATGTTCCTTAAACCTGGCAAACTGCCGTCCCATCAGCCTTACCTCGGTCTTCAACAAGGTCCTGGAATCTATCCTCACCCGCCGCATCCACCAGCATCTCCGCCAGCACCGCCTCGTTCCCGTCA
Organism: Schistocerca americana; assembly: GCF_021461395.2. Lineage (NCBI taxonomy): Eukaryota > Metazoa > Arthropoda > Insecta > Orthoptera > Acrididae > Schistocerca > Schistocerca americana. Next base: position 498,613,461 of record NC_060125.1, read on the forward strand.
CCCAGTGTGGCTTTCGGCCATCCTTCTCTTCCGACGATCTTCTCCTTCACCTCACTCATCTCCTTTCCGAACAGCTTAATTCCCGTCGCTCCGCAATCTTCCTCTCCCTTGACCTCGAACGCGCTTATGACCGCGTCTGGCATTCCGGTCTCCTCTTCAAGCTCCAAACCTTTGCCCTTCCCATTAACTACGTCCGTCTGATCGGTTCCTTTCTCTCCCGCCGTCCTTCCTATGTCACCATCCATAACACCGATTCCTACACCTTTTTCCCCTCTGCCGGTGTGCCCCAAGGCTCCGTCCTCTCCCCCCTTCTGTACCTTTTGTACACGGCGGACATGCCGCCGCCGTCGCCCCCCGTCCACCTCCTCCAGTTTGCCGATGACACCGCGTTCCTTGCCCTTGCCCCCACCCTGCAACGCTCCCAACGTCTTCTCCAATCCCATCTTGACCGGTTCACCGCTTGGTGCAACCAGTGGTTGCTCAAGGTCAATCCCTCCAAAACCCAGGCGATCATTGTAGGCAAAACCACCCCTTCCTTCCGCCTCCTTGATTTCTATCTCACCATCTATGGCCGTCCTATCGCCCTCACTCCCAACCTTAAGTACCTTGGCGTCACCCTCGACCGTCGCCTCTCCTGGACTCCCCATCTCCAGACGATCCAAGCCAAGGCACGTTCACGTCTCCGTCTCCTCAAGCTCCTTTCCAGCCGCACGTGGGGTCTGGACCCCTCCACAATCCTCCACACCTATAAATCACTCATCCGCCCTATCCTTTGTTACGCCCATCCAGCCTGGATCTCCGCCCCCCCTACCTTCTATAAATCCCTCCAAATCCTTGAACGCCATGCTCTCTGCCTTGCCTATCGCATCCGTCTCCCCTCCCCCACGCGGATCCTGTATGATCTCATCCCCTTCCCCCACCTCCTTCTTTTCCTTGAAAGGATACGGATCCTGTACACCTCCCGTAAACTTGATCCTCCTCACCCGCTCGTGTCCCCGATCCTCTCCCACCCCCGCCCGCTGCCGCGCCTGTATTCCCACGTCCCACCCGGTCTCCATCTCTCCACCCTCCTTACCCTCTCCCAAGGTGGCTTCCGCCAGCTCCCCCTCCCTGATGATGTCCTCGTCCCCTCCATCTACCCCTCTTATCAACTTTGATCCTCCCCCCCCACCTCCTGTGTCCTCTCCTTTAGGCACCCCCCCTCCCTCCCTTCCCTTCCCTCCTCTTTCCTTTCCCCCCTCCCTCCTCCCCTCTCCACCGGGCTTCCCCTCCCCCTTTCTCCCTCCCCCTCTCTCCTTTGCCCGTGGCATCTCTGCTCCCCCCTCCCCCATTCCCCTTCCCATTCCTCCTCCTCCACCTCCTCTCTTGGCAGGTCCCCGGACTCGTACACGCTCAGTGAACATTCGCGCGCCGGAGATCATCGCCGTCAGTGTTTCGTGTGTGTGCCTTCGTTTGTGTGTAGTGTTGTTCGCCGTCACGCCCCCACCGTTCACGTGCCGTCGCCATCATCCATGTTCTGTGCATCGTGTCGCCCAGTGTTAGTGATGTTTCTCGTCCAGCGTGAACGGCTCCATGTTTTTTCGATTTTTAGTGTCTACATTTTTTTGCCCACCGTTTTTACTGTCTACTCTGTGCCTCCTTTATGTACTACTTGTTGTAACACTCAAGGCTGAAGAGCGGCGTATTGTGCTGCTGCCAGCCCGCCTTTGTATAAGGTGCTAAAATCACAATAAAGAAGAAAAAAAAAAAAAAGCCCTAGTCCAGTCACTCTGGTACTCGCTCTGGATGGAGTTTCTATCTCGGCGGTACTGCGTTCTTGTCGTTGCTCGTTGTTGACTTTTGCCTGGCTCTGGTTCCGAGTGGATTTAGTGTTGATGTTTGGTGTTGTGGTTTCTACAAGCCTCTCTTGTTTATCTCTTCCTTGTTGTGTCGGTCGTGGTCGGTTGTTGTCGGTTGTCGTTGGTCTATCATCCGACTCGTCCTTGTGTGTACCCTGTGGTGCGTGCTCCACCGCCGGCGTCTTCCCCGCCTGGCGGCTCCGGTCCACAGCCCAAGGCGTTTCCACAGTTGGATGTGGTTACTACACCGTTCAACTGCCCTTCCAAGTCCTTTGCTGTTTCTGACAGAATTACAATGTTATCGGCGAACCTCAAAGATTTTATTTCTTCTCCATGGATTTTAATACCTACTCCGAACTTTGCCGGCCGAAGTGGCCGTGCGGTTAAAGGCGCTGCAGTCTGGAACCGCAAGACCGCTACGGTCGCAGGTTCGAATCCTGCCTCGGGCATGGATGTTTGTGATGTCCTTAGGTTAGTTAGGTTTAACTAGTTTTAAGTTCTAGGGGACTAATGACCTTAGCAGTTGAGTCCCATAGTGCTCAGAGCCATTTGAACCATTTGAACTCCGAACTTTTCTTTTGTTTCCTTTACTGCTTGCTCAATATACAGATTGAACAGCGTTGGGGAGAGCCTACAACCCTGTCTCACTCCCTTCCCAACCGCTGCTTCTCTTTCATGTCCCTCGACTCTTATAATTGCCCTCTGGTTTCTGTACAAATTGTAAATAGCCTTTCGCTTTCTGTATTTTACCCCTGCCACCTTCAGGATTTGAAAGAGAGTATTCCAGTCAACATTGTCAAAAGCTTCCTCTAAATCTATAAATGCTAGAAACGTAGGTTTGCCTTTACTTAATCTTCCTTCTAAGATAAGTCGTAGGGTCAGAATTGCCTCACGTGTTCCAACATTTCTACGGAATCCAAACTGATCTTCCCCGAGGTCGGCTTCTACCAGTTTTTCCATTCGTCTGTAAAGAATTCGCGTTAGTATTTTGCAGCTGTGACTTATTTAACTGATAGTTCGGTAATTTTCACATCTGTCAACACCTGCTTTCTTTGGGATTGGAATTATTATATTCTTGAAGTCTGAGGGAATTTCGCCTGTCTCATACATCTTGCTCACCAGTTGGTAGAGTTTTGTCAGTACCGGCTCTCCTAGGCTGTCAGTAGTTCTAATGGAATGTTGTCTACTCCCGGGGCCTTGTTTCGACTTAGGTCTTTCAGTGCTCTGTCAAACTCTTCATGTAGTATCATATCTCCCATTTCATCTTCATCTACATCTTCTTCCATTTCCATAATATTGTCCTCAAGAACATCGCCCCTGTATAGACCCTCTATATACTCCTTCCACCTTTCTGCTTTCCCTTCTTTGCTTAGAACTGGGTTTCCATCTGAGGTCTTGATATTCATGCAAGTGGTTCTCTTTTCTCCAAAGGTCTCTTTAACTTTGCTGTAGGCAGTATCTATCTTATCCCTCGTGAGATAAGCCTCTACATTTGTCTGCTAGCCATCCCTGCTTGGCCATTTTGCACTTCCTGTCGATCTCATTTTTTAAACGTTTGTATTCCTTTTTGCTTGCTTCACTTACTGCATTTTTGTATTTTCTCGTTTCATCAATTAAATTCAGTATCTCTTATGTTACCCAAGGATTTCAGCTGGCCCTCGTCTTTTTACCTACTTGAACCTCTGCTGCCTTCACTATTTCATTCCTCAAAGCTACCCATTCTTCTTCTCTTGTATTTCTTTCCGCCATTCGTGTCAATTGTTCCCCTATGCACTCCCTGAAAGTCTGTACAACCTCTGGTTCTTTCAGTTTATCCAGGTCCCATCTCCTTAAGTACTCACCTTTTTGCAGTTTCCTCAGTTTTAATCTACAGTCCATAACCAATAGATTGTGGTCAGAGTCCACATCTGCCCCTGGAAATGTCTTACAATTTAAAACCTGGTTCCTAAATCTCTGTCTTACCATTATATAATCTATCTGAAACCTTTTAGTATCGCCAGGGTTCTTCCATGTATACAACCTTCTTTCATGATTCTTGAACCAAGTGTTAGCTATGATTAAAGTTATGCTCTGTGCAAAATTCTACCAGGCCGTTTCCTATTTCATTTCCTAGCCCGAATCCATATTCACCTACTACGTTTCCTTCTCTTCCTTTTCCTACTGTCGAATTCCAGTCACTCATGACTATTAAATTTTCGCCTCCCTTCACTATCTGAATAATTTATTGTTTTTCACCATACATGTCATCAATTTCTTCATCACCTGCAGAGCTAGTTGGCATATAAACTTGTACTACTGTAGTAGGCGTGGGCTTCGTGTCTATCTTGGCCACAATAGTGCGTTCACTGTGCTGTTTGTAGTAGCTTACCCGCACTCCTATTTTTTTTATTCATTATTAAGCCTACTCCCGCATTACCCCTATTCGATTCTGTATTTATAACCCTGTATTCACGTGACCAAAAGTCTTGTTCCTCCTGCCACCGAACTTCACTAATTCCCCCTACATCTAACTTTAACCTATTCATTTCCCTTTTTAGATTTTCTAATCTACCTGCCCTATTAATGGATCTGACATTCCACGCTCCGATCCCTAGAACGCCAGTTTCCTTTCTCCTGATAACGACGTTTTCCTGAGTAGTCCCCGCCCGGAGATCCAAATGGGGAACTATTTTACCTCCGGAATATTTTACCCAAGAGGACGCCATCATCATTTAACCATACAGTAAATCTGCATGCCCTCGGGAAAAATTACGGCTATAGTTTCCCCTTGCTTTCAGCCGTTTGCAGTACCAGCACATCAAGGCCGCCGGCCGCGGTGGTCTCGTGGTTCTAGGCGCGCAGTCCGGAACCGTGCGACTGCTACGGTCGCAGGTTCGAATCCTGCCTCGGGCATGGATGTGTGTGATGTCCTTAGGTTAGTTAGGTTTAAGTAGTTCTAAGTTCTAGGGGACTGATAACCACAGCAGTTGAGTCCCATAGTGCTCAGAGCCATTTGAACCAACATCAAGGCCGTTTTGGTTAGTGTTACAAGGCTAGGTCAGTCAATCATCCAGACTGTTGCCCCTGAAACTACTGAAAAGACTGCTGCCCCTCTTCAGGAACCACTCGTTTGTATGGCCTCTCAACAGATACCCCTCCGTTGTGGTTGCACCAACGGTACAGCTATCTGTGTCGTTGAGGCACGCAAGCCTTCCCACCAACGGCGAAGTCCATGGTTCATGGGGGGGGGTCTTCATTTACATGACGCCTGCCAATTTTATTTTATTTACTTATTTATTTTTTCAATTTAATGTGTAGTAGTCAAGTATTTTGAATCGTACAATGCAACCAGATTTACGAAAGGAACGCGTTTACGGTTTTAGCCTTAAGCACCTGCTTCATCAGATGCAGCATGCATGTCTGCTGTCGGTCGTCACATTGTGTAATCGATGTTGAACCTCGCGTTGACATTGTCGGTAACAAGCAGCGCAACCCACAGTACAGTCGAGAGACCAGAGTTTCACCACCCGCGACTCATTGTCAATGTTTTCGGCGGGGGAACTTATCAGTTCGTTCCTAACATAAAAGAAAGATCCAAATGTTATACTCCCTTCCGACTAAGCGATGTGTACCTATCGGGACATGCTCCATATTCCAGCTACAAACTAAAGATATGACAGTATACCAGAGACACGTGAATGTGGATCATCGGCACCCCCGACCATATCGTCTGGGAGTGTGCCATTAGTCAAGACGTTAAGACCAGGCTAGTAACGTCTTTGGTGGTACAATAGTCCGTAAGGCAATGAGGAATGAGGAACTGTGGCTCATGTGGAAGTCGCTGCCAGCCAAAATACCAAATTATGGGCAGAGACCAAATATAAGTTCAGCTGAAATTTGTGCGAACGACCTGATGGTACTCAGAAAGGGTACATTAAATGTAGTCCTTGAAATGGTATTTGTTGCTCTTACAAGAGTCTTACCTCATGGCGAAATTGAAATAGTTTCTGTGAGTTAGTATGGTGGAGACTATGCTTGACAACCGGAATATATTTATCACTAGTTCCTTTTACCGAACTCCCAACTCAGGTGATTCAGTTGCTGAACAGAACAGTGTTGTGTCAAATAGGTTCGCTATTCCTACAATGATAATAGGTGGGGATTTCAATCTACCCTCGATATGTTAGCGAAAGTTTGTGTTCGAAGCCGGAGGTGGATATAAAACTTAGTCAAGAGATTGTACTAAATGCTTTGTCCGAAAATTATTTTGTGCTTTTAATTCCGTAGCACACTCGAAGTGTAAGTAGTTGTGAAAATATACATGACCTCTTAGTAACATATAATCATCAGTAAATAGGGAGCATACGGAGATTAGTGACCACAAGTTCGCTGTAGTGATACTGGTCACCGCAGGATACAAATCCACAAAAAACACACTCGAAAAAAGTAGATAAAAATTCGGTTGACGTCTTCCTAAGAGATAGTCCTCGCTCCTTCCAACCTACCTAAATATAGATCAGATGTGGCTTAAATTCGAAGAAATAATATCGCCGACTGTTAAGAGATTTATAATGAATAAATTAGTAAGATGGTACTGACACCCCTAGTTGAACAAAACGTGTCAGAACTCTGTTAAAGAAGGAACGAGAAAAGCATACCAAATTTAAACAAACACAAAATCTCCAAGATAGGCGATGTTTAACTGAATCTTAAAACACAGCGTAGACTTAAAAGCGGAATTCTTATAATAGTTTGCACACTTAACGAAACTCTGACTCGACATTTGGCAGAAAATCCTACGAGGGTCTGACCATATATAAAGTACACCAGCGGCAAGATACAACAATATCTTCACTGCACGATACTAATGGTAATGTTACCGCTGACAGTGTCACTAACACAGAGATACTAAACACAGTTTTCCAGAATGCCTTCACCAAAGAAGACGAAATAAACATTCCAGAATTAGAACCAACAACAGCTCCCAACATGAGTAACTTAGAAGTAGGTATAATCGGAGCAGCGAAACAGCTTAACTCACTTAATAAAGGAAAGGCCTCTGGAAAATATTTTGTACCTGTTAGGTTCTTTCCACAGTATGCTGATACAGTAGCTTCATGCTTAACCACCATATACAACTGTTCGCTCGTCGAAAAATCCATACCTATAGAGTAGAAGGCTGCATATGTCACACCACCGCTCAAGAAAGGAAATGGGAGAATCTGATGAATTACAGAACCAAATCACTAACGTCGATCTGCAGTAGGATTCTAGAACAGATTCTGTGTTCATTGTGAGATCTGCGGAGGTAAGAGTTGGCACGGATACAGTAAATACCGTTCTTGTGATGCACAACTAGCTCCATTCACGCGAAGTGATGAGTACTATCTACAGGGGATCGCAAATTGATTCCATATTTCTAGAGTTCTAGAAAGCTTTCGACACCGTTCCCTGTAAGAGACGTCTCATCAGATTGTGTACCTGTGAAGTATCGTTTCAGTTGTGCGAGTGGATTCGTGATTTCCTGTTAAAAGGTCACAGTGCACAATAATCGTCGGAAAGTCATCGGGCAAAATAGAAGTGATACCTGGCATTCCCCGAGGAAGTTTTATAGGCCCTATGCTGTTACTAATCTCCATAAAAATTTAGGAGACAATATGAGCATCCCCCTTAGACTGTTTGCAGATAATGCTATCAGTTAACGTTTAGCGAAGTCATTCAGACACGATCTCTGTATGGTGCGAAACTCTGAATAAGAAAAATTATTGAGTCATCCATAAGAGTACTAAAAGAAATTCGTTAAATTTCGGTTACACAATAAATAAGACAAATCGTAAACGCTGTCTGCTGAAACTAACACGTAGGAATTACAATTACGAATAACTTAAATTCGAATGTTAGTATATATAAAGTTGAGGGTAAGGGAAATCAAAAACAGCGTTTTATTGGCCGAACAGGAGATGCAACAAGTCTGCTAAAGAGACTGGCTACACCACGGTTGTCCGTCCTCTGCCAGAGTATTACTGTGCGGTGTGGGATCCTTACAAGGTAGAATAGACTGAACGCATAGAAAAAGTTCAAAGAAGAGAAGCTCCTTTTGTATCAGCTCAAAACGAAGGAGAGAGTGTCACGGGCGTGATAAGCGAGTTGGTGTGGCAATTATTAAAACGGAGGTGTTTTTCGTTGCAGTGAAATTTTTTCACGATATTTCAATCGTTAACTTTCTCCTCTGAATGCGCAAACACTTTGTTGCCACCATCCTGTATATGGAGAAATGATCATTCCTTTAAAATAAGGTAATATCAGAGTTGTTAGGGAAGGATTTAAGTGTTCGTTTTTCCCACGCGCTATTAAAGAGTGGAACGGTAGAGAAACAGTCTGAAGGTGCGTCGGATAACACTCTTCCAAGTGTGAACTGAGAGGTAGTCAGGTAGATATAGATGTAGATGAAGCCTACACGGCCGAAAGACAACCAAGAAGGGGTAATGAGACGCACCACGGCAGAACGTCCAGCAACAAAAACATTCCGTATGTAGTAAACAGATGAGGCTCTGGGAGGTCCAGGAAAGATTTCATCAGTTCCTGACAGACATTTGTCAGTTTCTGCGCCTTGGGTGGTACAGTATCACGGCTCCTGTGAATCCTGAGTCGTGTCTCAGCGTGCCAGAGGTTAATTATGCAGAAAAATGAGAAAACATAGCTTGGTTCTGGTACTAAGTGCAGTAATGTAGAATAGTGTAGTGTTTTAGCAGACTAATCCAGAATAATAAATTACAAAATCTGTGCTGAGGCAGTGTATCAAAGATCAGCAGACCAGTAGCTTGTGCCTTTTGGATTATTTATGAAAACATATCTGTGCACCGATGGCAAAAGGGTAGAACGTGTATTAAATTATTATTTTTAAGTAAATATTTTACGTACATTTTTTCCTTAAACACCTTAATACGTAATTACACCATCACATTTGAAATTATGTTAGAGTGTTGCGTGCGATATTCATGATAACTGGTCTGTCCTTTCATGTAAATAACAGAATAAAAGAAAATAGCAAATCAATAATTTTCGCCAAAAGTTATTGTGAGTAATGATATCCGTCCATTTCCAAGTTTCAACGTAATATAAATATGTGTTTAGGAAAGAGATATGTTTTTCTTTTTTATGGGACATGGGTGGGAAAGGCACTTCTTTTTTCTGTCCGAACTGGACAAGCTAGCAATATTACCGTTCCTCTTGCGACGTTTTGATACAGGGTGTATAATATTTAATAATCATTCTGTGAGGGAAAATAATGTAAATATTGGTACATAACATAGTAAGGAATAAACTGGTAGTTACACTGCCAAGAAAACATCTGACAGAACTGTAACGGCCATTCTTTTAGAAGTAATAATCACAATGTGTTTTTAAGGAACAGAAAATTAACTATTCGCGGTACACTATGCTACATTATGATATCGTGCAGAGCACAGGAACTTCTTAAAGTTTCTGAATGGTTAAGAAAAATAATAATAATATAATAACAATATCTTCAATTTGTAAGCATCCTGCATCGATACTTGCCACCCCTAAAGAGTCGAGGTCTTGCAAGAACGACGTCATTGGCGATATGGAATAGGAAGGGTGCATAGGAAATGGATAAACAAAGGATCAGGAAAGAAAAGTACGTGTGGTTGTTTTCGACAGTAAAGGAACGTATATGTGTTGTGTTTTTCCTTATTTTATGTGAAGAGTGCAACCAGAGCAAACTAGCAACAATGAAACTGAATTAACAACATAGTAAGGTGTCAACCCTCTTTTTTTCCGCAAACACCACCAACTGCCTACATGTTACTGCCACCACTGATGAACTAGATGCAAGACTCAAGCTCCGGAAACTTCCTGTGAGCTAAATGCAGCACAGCCTGGAGTCAGTTGTGTTTGAGTGCAAGTTCAACAATTTCAGACGATTTGGGAGCCTTCCTTCCAGGCTGGAAGGAAATGGCCTTAATACACTCCTGGAAATTGAAATAAGAACACCGTGAATTCATTGTCCCAGGAAGGGGAAACTTTATTGACACATTCCTGGGGTCAGATACATCACATGATCACACTGACAGAACCACAGGCACATAGACACAGGCAACAGAGCATGCACAATGTCGGCACTAGTACAGTGTATATCCACCTTTCGCAGCAATGCAGGCTGCTATTCTCCCATGGAGACGATCGTAGAGATGCTGAATGTAGTCCTGTGGAACGGCTTGCCATGCCATTTCCACCTGGCGCCTCAGTTGGACCAGCGTTCGTGCTGGACGTGCAGACCGCGTGAGACGACGCTTCATCCAGTCCCAAACATGCTCAATGGGGGACAGATCCGGAGATCTTGCTGGCCAGGGTAGTTGACTTACACCTTCTAGAGCACGTTGGGTGGCACGGGATACATGCGGACGTGCATTGTCCTGTTGGAACAGCAAGTTCCGTTGCCGGTCTAGGAAAGGTAGAACGATGGGTTCGATGACGGTTTGGATGTACCGTGCACTATTCAGTGTCCCCTCGACGATCACCAGTGGTGTACGGCCAGTGTAGGGGATCGCTCCCCACACCATGATGCCGGGTGTTGGCCCTGTGTGCCTCGGTCGTATGCAGTCCTGATTGTGGCGCTCACCTGCACGGCGCCAAACACGCATACGACCATCATTGGCACCAAGGCAGAAGCGACTCTCATCGCTGAAGACGACACGTCCCTCCATTCACGCCTGTCGCGACACCACTGGAGGCGGGCTGCACGATGTTGGGGCGTGAGCGGAAGACGGCCTAACGGTGTGCGGGACTGTAGCCCAGCTTCATGTAGACGGTTGCGAATGGTCCTCGCCGATACCCCAGGAGCAACAGTGTCCCTAATTTGCTGGGAAGTGGCGGTGCGGTCCCCTACGGCACTGCGTAGGATCCTACGGTCTTGGCGTGCATCCGTGCGTCGCTGCGGTCCGGTCCCAGGTCGACGGGCACGTGCACCTTCCGCCGACCACTGGCGACAACATCGATGTACTGTGGAGACCTCACGCCCCACGTGTTGAGCAATTCGGCGGTACGTCCACCCGGCCTCCCGCATGCCCACTATACGCCCTCGCTCAAAGTCCGTCAACTGCACATACGGTTCACGTCCACGCTGTCGCGGCATGCTACCAGTGTTAAAGACTGCGATGGAGCTCCGTATGCCACGGCAAACTGGCTGACACTGACGGCGGCGGTGCACAAATGCTGCGCAGCTAGCGCCATTCGACGGCCAACACCGCGGTTCCTGGTGTGTCCGCTGTGCCGTGCGTGTGATCATTGCTTGTACAGTGTCCGGAGCAAGTATGGTGGGTCTTTCTTCCATTTCCAGGAGTGTAGCAGAGCAAATTTACGTCTTCTTCCGTCATTGACAACTAATACATCCGTAAGTCGCAAGTCGTCCAACTACAAATTCAATTCTCTGAATCACATCAGCAAGAGCCCATACAGGTCTCCGTATTATCGGTTCGTCGTGAATGCCCTTTGGCCAATAAATCATTGGCAGACACACTTTAAAATATAAAATGGGAAATGTAGTGGTATCGTTGTCACGGACAGTCAGTAGAGTTATTAAACCCATTAATCAGAATAAATGTACGTAATTTCAGTCTACACGACCATGATCAATGTGCTCAAAATTTCGTATTTTATTGCGTATGCTAAATTACATACCACAAAACTCTGTGGTTAGAAGTACATGGGTTTGAACAAAAATATAGAGACACGAGGAGAAAGCCAAGGTTGAACAAAAAAACGCAGATGGTAGCGAAGCCTACAGATTGCGCTGTTGCATTCGAGCATGAACGGCACGACTGCGATGTCCTCAGTACATTGTGCCTTGTATAACTGCGAGAGCATATGTCAGAGCTAAGCGAATCCCAACGCCGGAAAATTCTGGCTGCTTTATGGTGGGTGTCTCCGTAATCAAAGGAGCCCCAGTGTTTAATGTTTCAAGAGGAACCGTATCGAAGACATACCGCATACGTGGAAGTGGAAAACATAATCCGCTAAGTCACAATGCTGGCGGAAGTGCGTGTTGAGTAGTTGTGACGGTAGGTCACTGAATAGCATTGTGAAGAAAAATGAGAGGATGTCAGCTGCAAAAGTCATTGCAGAACTGAATGATGCACTCGTGAATTGTCGCCACCGAAACAATGCAAAATCAGTAAGCAGAAATTTCAGACCGAGCCAGAATTTCGAAACCATTCATCATTGACGCAAATGTCCGTGACAGGGAAATATGACACCGAAGCCTAAAAACCTGGACTACGGGGCAACTGAAAGAAGCCATTTGGTCGGATGAGTCTTGTTTCACACTGTTTCTATCTTTTGGCCGTCTTTACGTCCAAAGACTTAAACATGGTGGCTTTGCAGTGATGGTTTGGCACTGGATAATTTGGCACTCGATGGGCTACATGGATATTCTGTAAGACTGCATTGTTGCCAAGGATTATATGGCCATTTTGGCTGAACAGATACAACCCATGGTACAGTGTTTGTTCCCAAATGGTGATGTTAAGACAACTACGCCCCTGCGGACACAACTCTCACCGCCCAGGACTGGTTTATTGAGAATCTCCACCAGCCCACCAAAGTCACAAGATCTCAGTTTTGTTTAGCCATTGTGGTTTACTTTGCGGAGAACGGTGCGTGATTTCTGGTCACCTCCATCACAGCTATCTGAACTTGCAACAGTTTTGCAGGAAGAAAGGCGTAAGATTCCCTTGTCAACCGTACATGTCATGTATTCAACCATTGCGAGGCTACTGAAAGCTGTTTTGTATGCCAATGAGCTGGCCGATGTGAACTAACGGTTCTAGGTGCTTCAGTCCGGAACCATGCGGCTGATATGGTCGCAGGTTCGAATCCTGCCTCGGGCATGGATGTGTGTGATGTCCTTAGGTTAGTTAGGTTTAAGCAGTTCTAAGTCTAGGGGACTGATGACCTCAGATTTTCTGCCCCATAGTGCTTAGAGCCATTTGAACCATTTGAATGCTATTGGGGTTTCCTACACCGTATTAGGCGTGATGATGTGTTATGTTTTTGGCATTTCCATATTTTTGTCCAATCTCTGTAGCACACACGTCTCAGGTAGCATCAAGGGACCCGCAGACCTTAATTCCAATTCCACATATGGACCACAGGTCATTTAGTGTCATACATGTTATAACTTGAACAGGCTAGTAATATCTGCTCTGATCCGTCTTCCCCCAGAGAGGTCAGTTCGTTCACCGTCGAAATTCGAAGCGGCTGCCTACGAGGTATCGCGAGTTAATATTAACAAGCATGAAGACATCCATAAGCTTCGATGTTTAACGATGCTTCCCCGACAACATGATCACAGCAGCAATTCATGCCACATTCTGTTATAGGCTGTGCCTCACAGTTAGAGCACAGTTCGCCCACCAATATGAAATCCACGTTCCTCTGTTCCTACGCGACTACGTTACACAGACTATATAATCACAGTACCTGTCAGTCAATCAGACATATCGTTTGCACAGAATAAATTTGCAAACACTGAATGCTTCATCACTGTCGGAAATTACAGAAATAATCAATTAATAATGGCTATTTAAATATGATAGCCTGTGCTGCCCTCATATAATGTGGAACTGCAGTTCTCTCTCTCTCTCTCTCTCTCTCTCTCTCTCTCTCTCTCTCCCTCTCTCTCTCTCTCCCCCTTTAGTGTTCAACCTTGAGTTTGGTTTCATCATTTCCGAGTGTGTACTCCATTCCACATCACTTATAATCTGATACATGTATGAGATCCTTGTGTCTCCGGCGATTCTTTCCCTCAATATCACGTCCTGTTGCAATTTTAATAATGTTACTGTGTCTCAAAATGTCCTACGAGTTTACCTCTTCTTATCGGGATGTGTCTCCACAGAGGTTTGGTTTTATGTACTCCACTTAGCACCTCTTTATTGGTAATTCTGTCTTTCTGACGTTCGTCATCCTTCAGTAGCACTAAATCTCCAGGGCTTCTAGTCGTCTTCTGTCGTGTTTTCCTATTCTACAAGGGCCATACCCGCATATGGCTACACTCCAACAATTGATTCCTGACCCCAGGCATGTTCTTTCTGGTGAACAAGTTCTTCCACAAATTAAATGAATACCATCCCACTGTATTCTGTTTAGAATTTCTTTTTGGCGACTAGCATCACTTGTGATCCTGCTTCCCAAATAGATAAAAAACCTGTATCATTTCTGGCTCCTCTCTTCCAGTTCTTAAACGTTCATATCCTTCTTCAGCACTTTATACAATTACCTTAGTCTTTACCTTGTTTATACACATTCCGCACTGACTGCAGAAAATTCTTTCCATGGAGCTCAGGACCTTCCCTAGAAATTGTTTTTGCCTCCGTGATCATAGCAAATCATCAGCGTAACATAACATCTCTGTCTTCTGACCATTAATTTTGATTCCCACCACAGTAGTGCAACGTGCCCTTAGAAAAATTATGCATGACTGTGCTTAAACTGACACAAAATATTTTTAGCGCAACGCAATCTGACTTTCAAAAATCCCTACAAAAGAATGGCCCTGACTGACATTAACCTATACGTTTCACAAATCACTTACCTCACAAAAATCTTCGTTACTCGAACTACTGCAATACAGCGAGCGCCACTACTGCCAGCTAAATAAATGATTCAAACTACTGAAGGCACTAACTACTGATAGGCACAGTTAGCAAAAGAAAGATTTTGATATAGAACGAACAATGTATTTACCTCAATATTGTTCAAAAGTCATATTATATATATATATCAGTTCATGACATCGATTCTTACAAATGTAATGTTTCTGATGGACACACGTCCAGATCATCCGCTCTCAAAAATCCGCCATCTCACTTCCCCACATCCACCACTGCTGGCGGCTCACCTCCAACTGCGCAACGCTACGCGCTGTTAACATCCAGCTGCCCAACACTACAATGGCAGACAACAATGCAAACTAGCCATAGACGGCACACAGCACAGCCAGTGATTTTCATACAGAGCGCTACGTGGCGTTACCAATAAGAAAACCTAAACAGCCTACTTACAGTAGTTTCACGATCTCGGTCTAAAGCTTTCTGGACGTAAGCACTTTGTATAAGAGCAACAAGAGCACATCCTAAACTCATGCCTTTTCTAATTTTTGCTTCTAGTTCCTAACGAAAGTTCCCCATCACAGTCACTTCGTTATCGTAGAAGCTATGTATCAATCACGTTTCTTTGTATTTTAGACCTTCTTTCTTCAGCACTCTGAACATCTCTCGCCAGGTAAAATTATTTAATGCCTTTTACAGGTAAACACAGGTAGTATAAGTCGGTTTATTTTTCTGCTTTGCTTTTCGGAAAGAAGGCGCAGTGCCTGAATCGCTTCTCTTGCAAGTATCTTTATGAGAATTTTTGACGCGTGCGATATTAGGCTTAAGGTCGGTACTGCTAAGGTTTTGTAGCTCCTGTCTTCTTCGTTATAGGAATCACGATGTATTTCTGAATTCCATTTATACACTGAACAGCCAAAGAAACTGGTACACCTTCCAAATATCGTGTAGGTCCCCCGCGTACACGCAGATGCGACGAAACACGACGTGGCATGGACTCAACTAACGTCTGAAGTAGTGCTAGAGGGAATTGACACCCTGAATCCTGCAGGGCTCACCATAAATCCGTAAGAGTACGAGGGGATGGAGATCTCTTCTGAACAACACATTGCAAGGCATCCCAGATATGCTCAATAATATTCATGCGTAGGAAGTCTGGTGGACAGCGGAACTGTTTAAACTCAGAAGGGTGTTACTGGAGCCACTCTGTAGCAATTCTGGACGTGTGGGGCGCCCTATTGTCTTGCTGTAAGTGTCCAAGTCCGTCGGAATGCACAATGGATGTGAATGGGTGCAAGTGATCAGATAGGATGCTTACGTATGAGTTACATTCAGAGCCGTATCTAGACGTATCAGGGGTCGCATATTACTCCAGCTGCCCAAGGCTCACACCATTACAGAGCCTCCACCAGCTTGAAAAGTCCTTTGCCGACATCAGGGTCCAAGGACTCATGAGGTTGCCTCCATACCCGTACACGTCTATCGGCTGGATACTATTTGAAACGAGACTCATACCACCAGGTAACATATTTTCGGACATTGAAAGGTGGCTTTCATTTGTGACGTTCATTTCGCAGATTATTCTGCATATTTGAAGTAAATAAACCCATATAATGGTTAATTAGTCTTATTAGGTGGATTAGAATGAGAGACACGTAATGATTAAACAAATGTCTGAAATAATATGGGCTTTGGTAATGATAATATTTAGTTGCATGCTGTAGGTGTAAGCAAAGTAAATTTGCCAGTGGAGGCGGGGAGGCGAAGGCCGGTGAGCGCCGGAAGAGCATTGTGCAGGGGCCGGGGGTCCCAGGGGATGCGGACACTGACCTGAAAGCATCAAAAGGAACGCCACCGAGTGCCAGGTGAGAGAGAGACGGGGAAATGTCGAGCAGACAGAGAGCGTCCAACGTACGCGCTGGCGCCGCCCGGTCGCGCGCTGTTTTAGCGGCAAATGGGCTGAGCTCTGATTGGGCAGTTCATAAGAAAGTGCGAGAAACGCTGAGGGTCAACGCCTGCTGTTTGAACAGAGAAAATTTTGGATAGGTGGAGAAATTGTATCACTCCGCGAGGGAGATGTGGGAGGCCTTTGCAGCGTCGGGATTGGCTGGTTAGAGTATGACAGCAAGATTGTCGCAAGAGCATCGTGCAGAGCGAGGCAGGGAGAGAGCGTCTTGTGCCGTGAAAGCGGACAGCCGCAAAGTTCGGTAGCTCTGAGATAGGGACTTAGATTCTGAATACTACGCTGTGTATGATCTAGAGTCTGCAGCTACAGTAGGACATCAGCGTCCACGATAGGCATTGCATTGACTACTAGTATAATTGCAGTTGATTCCGCCTTATAGGCTGGCAGTCACCATTGAACGTAGTCAACCAGTGCACAGAGCTATCATACTGGTATTGTACGTTAGTACAAGACACACTGGGCTGCACCTTAAAGGTTGTTGAGCCAGTCTTGAAAGCGTTGTATACCATTTAGAGGAAATATAGGGCTTGTGGTATTAGCAGTTTCTGAGTAGTTTATTCTGCTCAAGGTATTTGAGAGACTTATCTTAATTCAGCGACTTCACAGCTGCAGTCGTCGCCCCAGTAGTATCGACGGAGCCAGCACGCTGGGAGACGGTATTGTAAAACTTGCAGCAGCGGCAGTCAAGTTCAAAAATAGTTGTAGGATCGTGTTCTTGCCATCCACTGAGCATCTGTGCAGTTTTGCTTACGATTCGTTATTGGTTATTTGTCTTTTTGCATGTTGTTTGGTTTGTTTCTTGGTGGTGGTGTCCAAAGTACGTATTATTTCAGATACAAAAGAGATTATAGGAACGCAGTCAGGTCGCATTTACCATTTGCTTATCCAAGAGCATAATTAAATATAACTTCGCATCAACTTAACATTAAGAGCTGAGAGCCACTCTTACCAGTGTAGTATATCTAAGAACAGTGTACAATTTGTTTAATTTGTTTTTGTTGTGTTTTTGACAAGACAGCCTAGACACAATGAGAGGAAGCCGAAAGGCACGCGCTAAGCTAAAGCAGGATGGCGTGAGGTCTGAAACAGGATACGTAATGAATGTTATAAAGAAAAGTACGTAGCTTCTGGAATACTTAACTTAAATCCATCCTTTTGGTACATCTGGAGATTGTGGCGATACAAGTGAGACTCTTTAGATACATGCAATGTTACTAATGGCGCCTTGCTAGGTCGTAGCCATTGACTTAGCTGAAGGCTATTCTAACTATCTGCTCTGCAAATGAGTGGGGCTTCGTCAGTGTGCATCGGTAGCTACGTCGTCCGTACAACTGGGGCGAGTGCTAGTCCGTATCTCGAGACCTGCTTTGTGGTGGCGCTCGGTCTGCGGTCACACAGTGGCGACACGCGGGTCTGACATGTACTAATGGACCGCGGCCAATTTAAAACTACCACCTAGCAAGTGTGGTGTCTGGCGGTGACACCACATTCCTCCCCCGCAAATCGGCGAACGGTCGTGTTATAAGGCTTCCGCCCGCCATGGGGAGGACCCCGTGTTGACGTATGCGATGAGGTGGGGAGCCTAACAACAGGCGAGGTTGTGCCACCCGCACCCGGCCATTCGGTCCGAGGGGAGCTAGGAAACGCCTGAAAACCTAGTCCAGGGTGCACGTCAACATGCGGTGTATGCGCCCGTAAAGAGACAGGAGGGGCCGAAGGGTCGACCTCCATTGCGTCAGGGCACCCGACGGGCGATGACGACGTCTGGTCCGGAGCGGGCAAGAGTTCCATGGCGGAGAACAGCCGGTCACGGGAAGCAATCGGCGGCGCTTGACCCTGGGAGTCGCTTGGCGGTTGCAGCGAAGCGTCCACTGCGGGCGGCGCCGGCGGGAGAACAAGCGGCGGCGGCGGCGGAGGCGGCGGCGGCGCGTCGCCATGGGGTAAAATGGAATGCAGCGTCGGTAACACCTGGGGATGAGGCGAGCCAGTAGATGGGTCCCCAGGGCGCTGACCGGACGGCACCGTCGCTGAAAGCAGACGGGGAGCGGCAGAACCCGTGCGACGACAGAGGCGCAGCTGATTGAGATGCCGACGCACCTCACCAGAGGCCCTCAAAACCAAATACATCGCGCGGCCGAGGCAGCGAAGAATGCGCTCTGCGAGCCAACGCCGTGAACCTCGATAGTTGCGATAGAATACAACGTCGTCTGGAGCAAAAGCAGAAGTCTGCCGCTGCACAGGAACCTGATGCGGCGGGTGCAGCAAAGACATCAAGGTTCGATGAGGACGACCGTGGAGCAACTCAGCCAGCGAGCGACCATCTCGGGGCTGAGAGCGATACGATGATAAAAAGAGCAACAACGCGTCCTCCCGAGAATGCGACTCTTTCAACTTCAACATCTGTGACTTGAAAGTTGAAACACGTATGTAACGTAGCAGCGATGGCGAGGCATTGCAGCGTCTCTGACCAGAGAGTCTGCGCTTGACCGCGCGAGTGTTGCGAGCTGTGCGCGAGTTGCAGTAGTTGAGTACTCTGTTAGTAGTCGTCGCGAGTCTGTAGCTCTGTTCAGTTGCGTCAAGCAGTACGCTAGTAGTCGTCATGCAGAGCGGTCGGTCAGTAGTAGCAGCCCAGTGCGGTTGTGTGATGTAGTCTGTCGGCAACACTGGTCAAGATGCTGAATGAGGTATACTGTTACTTAAGATAATCATCGGATAATGTAAAGTTTATTTATTGTAATTAATTTTCAACAAGTGCCCCCAATAATAATTTTGATTTCAAAAGCAATTTTACATAAAAATTTTATTTAATTGAAGTAACTATTTCGTTCCACTTCCCTTAAAGAAAAGTTTCAGTTTTCAGTTAAATAATAAAAAAAAGGGAATATTATTATTTGCAATGCAGTTCCTCCAAGCCGTGCGCAAGAATAAGAGCAGAAATTTGACTAGCAGTTACAATGAGGTAAGACTTTAATTCTGATTTTTGCACAGGGCCAAAGACCGATATTTCGGTTTAATTGAATTAACATTATCGGTGAGATTATGTTGTCACTGAATTGACTTTAATTTTTTTTGTGAAGAGCTTACACCAGAGTCAGTTTGCGAATTTCACATTTTTGTTGCCTTTGTTAGTATATTTCATTGCAGGGAGGTTATGCTTCTTGGCTCCATTTCTATTAAATACTGTCTTTAAAATTTCAGTGGAGAGGTTACGCTTAGCGCAATGTCCATTAGCATTCATAATTAAATATTGTCCTTTTATTAAATTTCATTGTGGGGAGGTTACACTTGGCGACACCCAGTCCAGGATCGTATTTCGTTGAGAGTCTTTTGAACAACAGTCAGATATCTGCTCTTATTTGCTTAGATATAATTAGGATTTGGCGCTACGCTTTTACTAATCTTGTGACTTTCCTTCTACAGGTCAACGGCAATTCGTTGCTCTGTTGTATTTGTGTGTTGTTTTTGCATTGTGCTTATTTCTTTTGTGAATAATTGTGACTTTTGCAAAAATGCCGCGAAAGACTGTGAATAGTGTATCGCGAGGTATTACGAACGAAATTACCGACTTAAACAACGTGACCGGTAGTAATTGTGACAATCCTGCGTTCACTAATAATCAGTGCATTCCAACCACTAATGATGACTTTTGTCTTAATAACGAACAAACGAACTCGGTCATGTCCTCTGTTGATTTGACGACAATTAATGACGCAGAACGCTCTATTGTAATGAGCGCTGCCGAGCTTAACACACCCGATTTGGAAAATTCAAGTAACGTACAGACAAATTTGTCTAATGAAAATGAACAGGATGCACAAAGTAGGACGGATTTATTTAATTCCGAAATAGTGTCTGACAGTGTACATCCGACTGATAAACGTTTTTGTAAATTACAGAATGACCAAATGGTCACGCAAAACGCGACACTTGCAAATACACCGTCAAACGGTACAGAGAATGGAGTAGATAATGTTACATTGGGTCAAATTATGGCGATATTGATACAAAATAGCGAAGATAACAAACAATTTAAAGAGAATTTCAAACAACAGAACGAAAAACAAGACAAACTTAGTGAACAGGTCAAACAAGATAATGAAAAACTCAAACAATACTTAAATGAAAAATTAGACGACAATTCCAGACAGCTTAGTGAACAAATTAGAGCCGTTGCCGCGCAGTGCCATGACACTAAGGAACAGTTGCGCGTGGAAATTGAAGCTTGTTCACAAAAAAATAGCGAAGAAATTAAGTATGTTGCGCAAGAATTAAGAGAAATGCAAACAGCCGCAACAGAAACACTTAGAGTGGAAATTAGTACAGTCGCTAAACAATGCTCTGAAAAGGCTACACAATTACGGGACGAGTTTAAAGCAATGACAGCAGAACTTTCGCGCACAATGGATGAAAAGATCGACGCGAAATTCGACCAACAGAACACTCAGATTGACGAACGCTTTAATCTTCACATACAAAACAGTGATACGCGTTTCCGCAAATTTATTCAGGATCAAAACAAAGTGAAACGACAAGTAATGGAAACAATCACAGCACAGAGACAGGAAGACAAACGTAAAATGTTTGCAAAGGCAAAAACGTACGTAGACAATAATATTACTACAGTGTCCGACAAAATTAACACCATCGAACAGTTGAACGCGGAATTACGTCATGAAATTTCTGATCTTAAATCAAAAACAGATACACACACAGTAAATATTCAAACAGTGACAGACAGATTCGAACAATTAGAACTAGCACATGATTCAGATGTCATCAAAGCTGATGTTAAAAAACTGGGCGAAACTACGCGTAAGTTGCAAAAACAGATTAATGCGTCCGATTCTAAAACCGATGATCAGGTTAAAATACTGACTGAAAAATGTGATGAATTGGCCAGTCGTATTGATGTTATCGAAAATACTAATGACAATAAATCAGACGATACTGCACCGGTTTCATTTATCCAAACACCTGAATTTCAAAATTTACAGCAGACAATTAATGAGATCGATTCATGTAACAACACGTTACGTAGGAAGTTATCAAATTTACAACAAGAAGTAACAGAGATGAAAAACATTCCAGTTAATAACATGCCACAACAGACGCCACTTTATGAACATGTGCCAGACTCACGCAGCGCGTATAATTTGGGTAATCTACAGGGAGTACGGGACTTAGATTCCGATCAACCACAGTTCAATAGATTCTCTTACGATCCTGAACCTGTTCCATCACACAGAGATGATAATTTCGACTACAAACATTTTCTGTCAGTGAGAAAGTTTAAGGTTTTCAAAAACGATAGAACGCAGATTCACCCACTGGATTGGATTCAACAATTTAGCTTTGCTCTTCCACCGACTTGGCCTGTAACACATAAACTTGAATTTATTTGCAGTTTTTTGGAAGGCGAACCGGCAACTCGTATGAGACCGATCGCGAGGCAATGCTATTCAGTAGAAGAGTTTCAGAATGCTTTTCTGTCAGCGTACTGGTCGAAGACGACACAGCGCGGAATTAAAGATCAGTTAATTAGTTTGCCGAATTACGAGAACTCAAATTTTCCCAGTGTGACGCAATTTTTTGAGCATATGGTGCAACAAAACCAGTACCTAAGTGAGCCGTACAGTGAATCCGCACTTATACAATTATGCATTTCCAAATTACCACGGTCATAACGAGTGTCACTTCTAACAGGTCAGCAAAAGGAAAACATTTCAGCATTCAGAGATCTTTTACAGCTCTTGGAAGTACAACAATCTGATTATTCTTTTGTAAACAAAAATTTTTCTTATAATAACCAAGTTCAACAAAAGTACAGCAATTATGATCAGACACGTAATTTCAATAGGAAAGATAACAGACGCTTTAGGAACGACAACTACCAAAACTCTAATAACAGCCAAAATTCTAATTATCAAAATCAGCCGGTTAGCATACCTAACCAACAATGGAATACACAAGGTCAACCAGGCTTTAATGTTCCGCCGCGTGCACGTATAGTCCCTGATGCAAGAAATAGTAACGTACGGCAGCAAGGAAACAACTACGTACAAAGAAGGCAGTATTTCAATTCCTATCGTAATGCACCGTATAGGAATGACTATTATGACAGACGTAAAAATGATGAGCACGATTTTCATCGTACATATAATAACAGTCGGTCTCACCAACAGCAAAATTTTACGCAAGAACCTATTCTCATGAATGAACCGGACAGTAGGTATCATCCAGAGCGTAACACGTCTGGAAGAAGTAATAGGACAGTTCAAATAGTCGAAATGCCACAAAATCCTCCTAATAATAATAACACGTCAGATAGAATCTGACTAGATACTGTACAGATCGCATCTTCCAATAATACAAGCACTACTTCAGACACGCAAAATGTTGTTCACGAAAATGTAATTACTTTTGACGACATACGAGACACTCTTTTACACGAAAGACCAGTTGTTCAGAAAACTATTTCACATCCTGTTATCGAAATCAAAATTGGTTCATCGAAATTTCCAGCAGTAATCGATTCCGGATCACCTATATCAGTAATAAATGAGGAGACTTTTAATGAGTGCAACAAGGAGAATACCTATCCGACATTACCTTTAGGCAAAACAAAAGTAAAAGGAGCAGTATCTAGTAAAGGAGTAGACGTTAAATTACAGACGCATTTATCATTTTGTATTGGAGGTCATATTTTCCACTGTAATTTTTGGATTGTTCCTTTATTGACAACAGACGTAATTTTAGGTACTAATTTTCTCGTACAACACGACGCAGTTATTGATTTTCAAAATTCTTATTTAATGTTAAAGGATGAAAATGTACAATTGGCTTTAGAATTTCAGCACTCTTTATCTGCGGAAGAACAAACAATTAACCGCACAGATGTCATTTCCGCAACACGTAACATAGACCGTAATCCCACATTGTTCACTGATACGTACGTACACAACTATAATACTCCAGACGAAGTTGACTACGACGTAATGCAAATGATCTCCGATAAAGTTAAACAAAGCAGTGCAACTACAGACGACGAACGAGCGCAATTACACAAAATTCTTTTACAGCAAGCTCCAGTTTTCGACAACATTCCTGGTACTATGTCCGGATTTATGTATGAATTTCAAGTCAAGCAGCACGATACATTTAAAGCTAAGCATTATCCTATTCCGTATATTCATAGAGACCAAGTTAAAAAAAGAATTGCAGGATATGCTCGACCAAGGAATTATAGAACCAGCAGTTAGTCCGTACATAAACCCACTACATATTGTTAAGAAAAAAGATGGCTCACTTCGCCTCGTACTTGATTCACGTCACATTAATGACATTATTATTAATGAAACAGACCGACCACAGACATTAGAGGAACTTTTACAGAAATTTCACGGCACTGCTATTTATTCCACATTAGATTTGAAATCGGGATTTTGGCAAATTCAACTTCATCCGAATTGTAGAAAATATACAGCTTTTCTCTGTTTTGGCGACTGTTATCAATTTTGCAAATTACCATTCGGCTTAACTATTTCTTCTGCAGCTTTTATTCGCGGTTTGAACACAATACTTCCGACAGAACTTAAAGACAGAATCACGACGTATGTAGACGACATTCTTATCGCAGAAGCTAACTGGTCTGAACACAATCTGATTCTTGAACAACTGTTACAAACTTTTTATGCACAAGGACTTACAGTTAATCTTAGTAAATCGCACTTTGGCAAAACTTCTATAAAATTTCTTGGACACGTAATTTCAGCAGAAGGCATTGCACCTGATCCAGAGAAACTTCAAGCTCTACGTGACATTACTGTTCCTACGACAAAGAAGCAATTACGCAGTTTTTTGGGCTTAATTAACTTTTTTCGTAAATTTATTCATCACTCTGCTTTAGACACGCCTAGACTATGCCAATTAACAGGTAAAAACAGTATTTGGTCTTGGGATAAGCAAGCACACTCTGAATTCATGAACCTGAAACATGCTCTGTTGAATGCACCACTTTTATCGCACCACGATCTTACCAGAAATTTTTCCATTGCCACTGACAGTTCCAACACCCCTTTAGGCGTACATATTTTCCAGGAAATTGAAGAAGATGGTTCAATAGTAATTAAAAACATCGCATTTGCAAGTCGCATTCTGTCACCTGCTGAACGAAATTATTCTGTTACAGAACTTGAAACATTATGTGTTGTATGGGCTTTTACGAGATTTCGGCACTTTCTTTATGGCAGACATACTACCGTTTACACAGACCATAGAGCTATACAATTTTTGCTTTCGGCTAAATTTACTCACGACAGGTTAAGTAGATGGAAACTATATTTACAAGAATTTAATTTTACAATAGTTCACATTCCCGGCACACAAAATGTTATAGCAGACGCACTATCGCGTTCTCTCGGCAACAATCAGCAAGACGTAGCAACCAACTTCTGCAAAACAAATTTCAGTGTCATGTACATTCAGCAAGTTGCATTTGAAAACTTTATTTCATCGTCATTACAGGACATAGCAAAGGAGCAAAATAAAGACAATGTGTGGAAAGAAATTAAACACCTTTGGCAAGATAGGAAAAATGTTACGATTAGAAACCATTACACTGTACGCAATGACATTCTGTTTCGCCGCTCTCATCCTGACAGCAACAATTGGTTATTATGCATTCCTGACGAACTGGTTAACAAATTAATTTGGTACACTCATTTAAGTTACGCACATTACGGAGCACGAAAATGTTTTCTTATACTGAGACAGAACTGTTATTTTACTAACATGGAGAAACGTATACGACGAGTTTTAGCGTCTTGTAAAATTTGCCAGAAAGCTAAATCAGACACCACTTCACATATTCCTCCATTATATCCCATTATACCTGTTAAATTAAGACACATGGCCGCTGTAGACATTTTTGGTCCGATTCCCAGAACTAACAGAGGTTTTTGCTACATCTTTGTCGCTGTTGAGCTCACTTCAAAATTTGTTACTTTCACTCCGTTACGCAAAGCTACTGCTAAAACTGTTTCGAAAGCATTTGTAAAACATTTTCTATTTCATGTAGGGCATGTGATGAAAGTAATTTCTGATAATGGATCACAATTTCGATGTGACGTATGGACACGTATATTACGAGCTAGAAACATTTCTCCGATTTATATATCCAAGTACCATGCTTCTTCGAACCCCTGTGAACGGTTAATGAAAGAAATTGGTAAGCTGTGCCGAATATACTGCCACAAAAGACATATTGATTGGGATACACACATACTCTCATTCCAAGACGTAATTAATTCCATTCCAAATGAATCCACTGTGCTATCTCCGTCTGTTATACTGAAAAACGTTGAACCACCGAACAAAATTAAAGAATTAGTAAACTTCCCTAAATGTCGTCGACTAAGACACCACGAAATAATTGACATTGCGCTGAACAACATCAAACGTGCCGCAGAGCGCCGGAGAAGACAGCAAAAACAGGTTTGTAGACGCCGCGACTTTCACGTTGGACAGAAGATATTAGTACGTACACACTATTTATCCAGCAAGTTAAAAGGTAAGTGCAGTAAATTTGAACTTCTATACGCAGGTCCATATCGGATTCGCAGCATCCCTCACCCCAATGTTGTACACGTCGAAACTTTGAGAACCAGAAAATCGAAATGCAATCACCATATCTCAAACATTAAACCGTTTATTGAATGAAACCACTTTATGATTCAACACACTATGATGCTATTCACTAATGCAATTATTTCACCTGACTAATTACTGATGATTATCGTATTTTTTCTTGGCAAGTGCCCGGCAAGGTAAGGTTAGCAGGTCGCTTTTCTTGTCGTTACACATCAGACCGTGCACATTTTCCACTTTTTTGTGTATGATTATACTCCAGTTTTATTTGTATGTATTGTGAAATAGTTAAGATATAACACACACCAGTTGACTTTGACATTTTTTGCTTTATGACATCTCAACATCGTGACTGTTTTACATTTTTTGCTGCTGCATTGTGATATTCTGTGTACATTTTTGCATCTGAACACTGTCAATGTCTTTGACATATTACGTTTTCTGTCATGTTATGCTGTAGGGTTAATTATGTCACCATCAACTAGTCATTATTTAGTGGGTATATGATTTAAATGCAAGACATTAATCTTTGTTCATCAATTTCAGAAAGAAATGATGTATGTAAGAAATAAATTCAACAGAAACGGGAATTTCACCTACGGAATAAACGAAAGGAGATGCAATAACTTTATGAGGAAGAGTAAATGGATCAGGATTAACAAGCATTAACAAGAATATACTATACTCATCGTAGAATAGCAGTCTTAACTAATTTTTTCTTTCAGAATACAAGGTGATTGATGCAGGCTGTCAGACAGAACTACACATCTTAGTTTTAGTGATGAAATATGCTAGAGATAAGGAATAGTTGTATAATGAGTAATGAAGTGATTTTTGCAGATGATAATGAATGCTGATGAATAATGATGAAGAATATGCTGTTATGAATAATGAAGTTTTTCTTTACAGGTGATGATAATAGTGAAGTTATGATGATATGGATAATGAAGTTTTCTTTACAGATGAGGATAATGTTGAAGTTATGTATTTATGCTATGTAGTTATTTAAGTATTTGTTGCAGTTTGTTTTGACAGCAGGTGTTACATTGCATAGTAGGATGACGGAAAGTTTTGGAAAGGACAGCTATGGAACACATTTTTATACACATTTCACTACCTGTTAATTCGAAGTTCACTACTTTTCAGCATAGTGTGCATTTCTTCTTTCAGGTCAATAATCCATTTTGTATTTTTTCCAGGAGAAGCTTTTCATGATACTTACTAAACCTGTTACTTATTATACCTGTTCTAGTACTTGCATTTTTATTTTTTACCCATTTGTGTTTATCATTTATAAATGTGATCACATATACTGCCTTGTTACATAACCTTGCTACAGCTGACTCATGACGAATGACGTTACCTATCCTCATTTGCAGCAATAGGTCAAAAGCAAATAGTGTTATGCCTCAGCAATTAATTATCGATCCCAACGCAATGTATTGTTAACAAAAAAAAAAAATGTATTACCAGTCCCACATAATGTCACTAGTTTATGATAATTCTGAATAATGCTGATCAGCTCTGAATAGTATGTCACTTGAGTAATGACCTCTTAATGAGACAAAAAGAATATATAAAAATAATGCTTTGTAACTGGGTAATAACTGCCACTGTTTATTGTAATGAGACTACTTATAATACGCATGATTATTAATGCTATGACTGTAATTAACTGATTTTTAATATTGACTTTGTAATGATCTGAATAATACTGAATGATGAACAATGTTTTATTCTATTCAATACTTGCTGGCCACTGAGTGCCAATAATTAATGTCACTCAATGAATTGTTATTAATTATGCCATTAATTAGCTCTTGTTTTCAATGTTCATACTTTGTAATTGGAAATGAATGTGACTGTTTAATAATGCTTTGCAATTAGAAGAAGGCTAATGATTCTTACTATATTAGAATGACAAATGATTAATTAACTGACGAATAATTAATTAACTATGCCATACTTTGTAACTGGAAAAGAATGCGATTGTTTCATAATGCTCTGTAATTACAAGGCTAATGAATCTTAATTACTGTTTAATAAGGCTTTGTAATTAGGAGAAGGCTAATAATTTTTACTATATTGGAATGACAAATAATTAATTAACGATGCCATACTTTGTAACTGGAAAGGAATGTGACTGTTTAATAATGCTTTGTAATTAGGAAAAGGCTAATGATTAATACTATTGGAATGACAAATGATTAATTAACCATGCTATACTTTGTAACTAGGAAAAGAAGGTTACTGATTCTATGTAAAACAATTAATGAACATTTTTCTGTAATACTACATACTTGGTACAGAAATGTTCAATAACTGGGCTATGAATGCCACAAACTACTAATGAAGACTGTAATTGTCAATATTATGTGACTTAATGTCCTTCACCTCATAAGCTAACTACCCTGAATTACTGCAATGTCCATTTGTCCTGTTTATCCTAGTGATCATGGAGCACTATCTTTGGTTTTGCACTAATTCTACGTTGGTGTGCCTTGTAAGAGCGTGGTGTTGACACGACATGCTGTCCACCACCGTGAGCGATGAAGACGTTATTATGGTCCCACTGTTTGGTGTACCTAATGTACAGCCAAAATGAAAACATGGAATATTACTACGAGAATTCAGTGTCTTGGCTACACTGATAAATTCTGATGGGAAAGGAACTTCAAGTTGTGTCACTTGGTGTTGTGCTTCTGTGGAAAGATATGGACTTTCAGAACAGCTGTGTGCAATCTAAAGTGCTACAACCATGATGCAATCCTTCCCTTTCCTATCCTAATTCTTGTCACATAATGAAAATCATTTTTTTGCTAACATCATTTATGTTCATGGGTTTTACATTTTTTAGATTTGCTGAACTCCAGTGCGAGTACACTTATGTCACTGGTCGACATGATGTTTTGCCATTATGTTTATTTATTGAGAAAATGCTAAAGACATTTTTTTTTTATTTGGTCTGAAGCACAGTATATGTACACTCTTGTCTTTTATATTGTATATACATTTTTTATTTTTTGATGATATGTTCTGAACTACAGTGCATGTGTACTTATGTTAGGCGTTAATATGTTTTCTACTGAACTTCAGTTCGTGTGCACTTTTTTTCAATATGATTTGTACTCATTTCTGTATGTTCAATACTTCAGTGCGTATGCAGTTATGTCATTTCTTACTCATTGTATGTCCTGAACTCCAGTGCATGTGCACTCATGTCACTTGTCATGATTTTTTTTGGCAGTCTGTTTATTTGTTCTGAAAATGCTAAAGAATTTTTTCAGTGCCTGTGCACTTTGTTATCTGTCAAATAATTTGTATATACATTTTTCTGATTTGCTACTATGTTTTGTACTTATATCTTGTCTTTGTCTGATATATTTTGTACTTAGTGCGTGTGCACAACATTTAATTCATGTACTACATCTAAATATTCTGTAAATTGTAGAAGTTTATTAATTAAAGAAAAATTTTGCCGCGCTTGGCAAGTCCAAATGACTCACCATCGCTGCCAAATTTTTGCCCCCCAGTGGAGGGTTATGAAACACGTATGTAACGTAGCAGCGATGGCGAGGCATTGCAGCGTCTCTGACCAGAGAGTCTGCGCTTGACCGCGCGAGTGTTGCGAGCTGTGCGCGAGTTGCAGTAGTTGAGTACTCTGTTAGTAGTCGTCGCGAGTCTGTAGCTCTGTTCAGTTGCGTCAAGCAGTACGCTAGTAGTCGTCATGCAGAGCGGTCGGTCAGTAGTAGCAGCCCAGTGCGGTTGTGTGATGTAGTCTGTCGGCAACACTGGTCAAGATGCTGAATGAGGTATACTGTTACTTAAGATAATCATCGGATAATGTAAAGTTTATTTATTGTAATTAATTTTCAACAAGTGCCCCCAATAATAATTTTGATTTCAAAAGCAATTTTACATAAAAATTTTATTTAATTGAAGTAACTATTTCGTTCCACTTCCCTTAAAGAAAAGTTTCAGTTTTCAGTTAAATAATAAAAAAAAGGGAATATTATTATTTGCAATGCAGTTCCTCCAAGCCGTGCGCAAGAATAAGAGCAGAAATTTGACTAGCAGTTACAATGAGGTAAGACTTTAATTCTGATTTTTGCACAGGGCCAAAGACCGATATTTCGGTTTAATTGAATTAACATTATCGGTGAGATTATGTTGTCACTGAATTGACTTTAATTTTTTTTGTGAAGAGCTTACACCAGAGTCAGATTGCGAATTTCACATTTTTGTTGCCTTTGTTAGTATATTTCATTGCAGGGAGGTTATGCTTCTTGGCTCCATTTCTATTAAATACTGTCTTTAAAATTTCAGTGGAGAGGTTACGCTTAGCGCAATGTCCATTAGCATTCATAATTAAATATTGTCCTTTTATTAAATTTCATTGTGGGGAGGTTACAAAGTCCGGACCAATCGTTCAGCGGCACCGTTTGACTGAGGCGAAAACGGCGCGGACGTCAGATGTTGAATACCATTGGCCTGGCAGAATGACTGAAATTCTGCGGACATGAATTGTGGGCCATTGTCGGAAACAATAGTCTGCGGAAGACCTTCAATGCAAAAGATAGCAGACAACGCTTGGAGGGTGGCAGTTGACGTCGTGGAAGACATCCGGACAACAAAAGGAAAATTACTGAAGGCATCTACCAGAACCAACCATCGAGCATTCCAGAATGGACCAGCAAAATCGATGTGCAAGCGTCGCCAAGGGGAAGTGGCTTTTGGCCATGCAAAGAATTTCCGCGGTGGTGCGGACTGTTGTTCGGCACACGCCATGCAAGAAGAACACATATTCGTAATCGCAGCATCGATTCCGAACCAAGTACAGTGCTGACGAGCAAGTTGTTTCGTTCGCACTGTACCCCAATGTCCTTGGTGAAGAAGCCGTAAAACAGAGGACTGTAACGAACGTGGGACCACGACTCTGGACTGATCATTATCAGAACGCAACAACAAAACACCACGTCGAACAAAAAGTCTCTCCTTGTGAGCAAGTAATCAGCGATCCGAGACTTTGACAAAGGCCATTGCGTAGCAACAAAACGCAAAACGGTAGCAAGGACAGGGTCAGCACTTGTGGCTGTAGCTACACGACGAAAATCAATCGGAAACGATTCGACCACGTCATCAGTTTTCGCATCAATGAACATGCAAGCAAGTTCGGAAGAATCGAATGCTTTATCCTCAGCAACAGGCAAACGGGACAACGCATTGGCGTTTCCGTGCTTAGCAGTGGACCGATACAAGATATCGTAGCGGTACTGCGAGAGGAAAAGAGACCAGCGAATGAATTTCTGCGCTGTACGCGGAGGTACAGGCTTGTTCGGATGAAAAAGCGACGTCAAAGGTTTGTGGTCCGTGATGATGGTAAAGTGACGACCATACAAGAAATCATGGAACTTAGTAACACCAAAGACGAGAGCCAAAGCTTCTTTCTCTATCTGTGAATAATTTCTTTGCGCAGGCAAGAGCAATTTGGACGCAAAGGTAATAGGGCGATCATGCGACCCATCTCTGTGCGCAAGCACAGCACCGATCCCGAAATCCGATGCATCTACCATCAACAAAAGGGGTTTCTGGGGATCGAATGGCGTAAGGCAAGTATTTGAAATCACCGCCGATTTCAACTGGCGAAAGGCGCGTGCGCATTTCGTCGTCCAGACCAACGGAACACCCTTACGGCGTAAGCTATGAAGCGGAGCTGAAATGGAAGAGGCACGCGGGATATACCTGTGGTAGTAATTAATTTTTCCCAGCACACTCTGTAGCTGCTTCAAATTCTGCGGCGAAGGCAATTCTTGTATGGCACGGAGGTGCTCTGGACTCGGATGTATGCCTTGGGCATTGATGACATGTCCCAGGTATGGTAAGTCACGAGCAAAAAACACACATTTGTCCTTCCGCAAGCGAAGACCATTTTGTCGCAACACTTGAAATGATGTTCGTAGGTGTGCTAAATGCTCATCTGCTGTCTTTCCGGAGATCACAATATCGTCCAGATAGTTCGCTGCAGTAGGGACCGACGCACAAACAGTTTGTAAATATTGCTGAAACAATGCAGGGGTGGATGCACACCCGAATGGCAGTCTTTTGAATCGGTACAAACCAAGATGCGTGTTAACCACCAAGACGCGCTGGGATTCGTCGTCCACCGGTATTTGCAAGTACGCATCTGCGAGGCCCAACTTCGAAAAGTATTTACCCGGGCACAGTTTATCAAAAAGATCGTCCGGGCGGGGTAATGGAAAAGTTGCAATCACTAGTTGTGGATTCACAGTGGCCTTGAAGTCCACACAAAGTCTCAATTTTCTGGAAGGTTTTGGCAAAATTACTAAGGGTGAGGCCCAGAGAGAAGCCTGCACACGTTCAATTACACCTTGTGATTCTAAATCGTGTAATGTTCTTGCGACCTCATCACGCAATGCGTGAGGAACATTGCGCGCTCTTAAAAATTTCGGTTGTGCGTCGACTTTCAGTTCCAAATGTGCTTCATAGTTCTGAGCGCAACCTAAGCCCGGTGCAAAAATGTCTGCAAATTCTTCACACAGACGAGAAACACTGTCTGAAGGCACAGTCTGATTCACTGATAGGACCTGATTGACTATAGACATGTTAAACAATTGAAATATATCTAAACCAAACAAGTTCACTGCAGAATAAGAACGAAGGATGTAAAAAGACACAAGTTTAGTTTGTCCCTTGTATGTTGCAAGAAGGCTGCACTGTCCTAACACAGGGATATGCTGTCCTGAATAACTAGTGAGCTGAACATTTGCGGCACGCAACGGAGGTTTGCCCAGTTGTTTGTACGTGTCGTGATTGATCAATGAAACTGCAGCTCCGGTATCGAGCTGGAATGGTATGACCTTGCCATTAAAGTCCAAATCTACAACGAGTTTACTGTCCTGCTGACGACAAGAGCGACTGTCTCGTGCAATTTGAACTGATACAGGTACAGCATCACTTGCTAATTGACGTGATTTCCGGCGACGTCGACGCTCACTTTGTGTGGGACGAACACAGTCACTGTTAGAGACAGTGGCACTGGACGAAGTGGAATTAACTACATGAATGTCGATGGGCGAAGGTTCACGAGCCTGAGTATTCCTGGTGCGATTCCGGCGCGAAGCAAAGGGCCTGGAATGGTTGTGATTGTCTGATCTGAGCTTTTTCTGGCAAACACTCTGAACATGTCCTTTCTTATTACAGAAAAAGCAAATAGCTTGGTGTGACGGGCAATTTTCACGTGAATGTCTAGTTGCACACCGCGGGCATGATTTCACTGCATTTGTATGCGTGCGCGGCACACGTGGAGAGCTAGGCGGCAGCTGCACAGACGTGCGCGAGGGCAGTTGACCGGTCCGTGCAGCGCGCCCGGCGGGGCGGTTAATGTGACACACGGCTGGCGAAGTTGCAAATGATTCCTGAGCAAAGTTAAGTGTGTCTTGTCTATCCAATATGTCGATCACTTGTTGAAGGGAGGGATTGACAAGTTTCAAAATCTGTTCCCATATGCGAACATCAGAAACGTTCTGTGCTATTGCATCACGTACCATAGTATCTGAATAAGGGAGTCCACATTCACACTCAAAAGCACAATCCCTAGTAAGGCCTTGCAATGTTGCAACCCACTCCCGATTAGTTTGACCGGCCGTACGTTTTGTACGAAAGAACGTATACCTTTTTGCAACGACATTTACTGTTTCTTTGAAATAGGCATCTAACGCCGACAAATTTTCTTCGTAGGACAGAGTCGCTACGTCACGTCGGGGAAACAATTTCACTATCACACGGTAGGTGGACACACCTACACAGGCCAATAAAAAAGGCTGCCGCTCGTTACCTTGAATTCTGTAGGCGGCGAGATGAAATCCAAATTGGCGTGACCACTCCGTCCATGTTTCCTTAGCTGGGTCAAATTGCCGGAACGTGGGTGCAACAGCATGTTGTGGCTGCGGTAGCGGGGAAGCGGCGGCTGCCGCATCGCTTTGCATTGCACGTTGACCCTGGACGAGCTGTCCAAGGGCAATCAATAACGCCTGCGTCTGCTGATTCTGCAAGCGATAAAATTCGGACAGTACATCTGGCGAACCCATGACACAAGTAAATGTAAGCAATTAGAAAGAACAAGACCCTTTCCGTTGACTCATCGCCAAAAATGTTGTGTCTAGACAAGACAGCCTAGACACAATGAGAGGAAGCCGAAAGGCACGCGCTAACCTAAAGCAGGATGGCGCAAGGTCTGAAACAGGATACGTAATGAATGCTATAAAGAAAAGTACTTAGCTTCTGGAATACTTAACTTTAATCCATCCTTTTGGTACATCTGGAGATTGTGGCGATACAAGTGAGACTCTTTAGATACATGCAATGTTACTAATGGCGCCTTGCTAGGTCGTAGCCATTGACTTAGCTGAAGGCTATTCTAACTATCTGCTCTGCAAATGAGCGAGGCTTCGTCAGTGTGCATCGGTAGCTACGTCGTCCGTACAACTGGGGCGAGTGCTAGTCCGTATCTCGAGACCTGCCTTGTGGTGGCGCTCGGTCTGCGATCACACAGTGGCGACACGCGGGTCCGACATGTACTAATGGACCTCGGCCGATTTAAAACTACCACCTAGCAAGTGTGGCGTCTGGCGGTGACACCACAGTTTTCATTCATGATTTGCTCAATATGATCTAATTTCTATCGTGAGATAATTTACAATAAATACAAGTTATTTACAATATCGCTTTTGATTCAGTAGTTGGTGGTAGTTATCCGTCACTGTCACATTAATATATTTTATTCATGTTTAATTTCGGCCTCTACCCCAATAAGAATACTACAACATCAACAGTCCAATGTCGGTGGTGACGGGCCCAGGTGAAGCGTAAAGTTTTGTGTCGTGCAGTCGTCAAGGGTACACGAGTGGGTCTTCAGCTCCGAAAGCCCATATCGATTATGTTTTGTTGAATGGTTCGCACGCAGACAATTGTTGATGGCCCAGCATTGAAATCTGCTGCAATTTGCGCAAGTGTTGCACTTCTGTCACGTTGAACGATTCTCTTCAGTCGTCGTTGGTCCCGTTCTTGCAGAATCTCTTTCCGGCCGCAGCGATGTATGAGATTTGATGTTTTACCACATTCCTGATATTTACGGTACAGTCGGGAAATGGTTGTACGGGAAAATCCCCACTTTATCGCTACCTCGGAGATGCTATGTCCCACAGCTCGTGTGCCGTCTGTAACACCAGATTCAAACTTCCTTAAATGTTGATAACCTGCCATTGTGGCAGCAGTAACCGATCTAACAACGGCGAGAGACACTTATTGTCGTAAATAGGTGTTGCCGACCGCTGCGCCGTATTCTACCTGTTTACATATCTCTGTATTTGAATACGCATGCCTATATCAGTTTCTGTGGCGCTTCAGTGTAGAATGGTAATGTTTTTGCAGTGTGATGACTACAGAAGCAGTTCTTGCGATACTACTTTTGAATCAAAGCTGACATCAGATATTACAAATTTAAGGGAAAATTAGCCTCCTAAATTGAAGTAGAACAAGCTGCTTCCTTTAAGCGCTACCGCACCACGTACGTCCTTTGAACTATCGGATAAGCAGGACATCTTAATATCTGGGAACTAGTGGCCATTTGGATGCCGATATGGTTAATTTTATTTTTCTTCCTCTCTCTCTTCTCTCTCTCTCCCTGTCTCTCTCTCTAGCTCTCTCTCGTTTCAGAAGTGAACCATGACTTAAGTAAACGACAGAAATGAAATATAAAGATAAACCATTAATCTATAATCATATTATCACATACTGTGCCCAACAACAAGTAAGAATTCAAACTCATTCATTCCCTTCCTTGGTGCAACCTCTAGAGAGTTGGAGCTTACAAACTAGGGACGAAATTATTTTGTCATCCACATCTTCAAGTTGAATAACGATCTTTACAATCCTCCTCTCGTTCTGTTACTCTTGGCGTGAAGTCTCTTGTAATAGTCATTTACGTGCTGTCAAACGATGCTTACTGGAATTATCCTGTAGGTATCTCTCATTCTGTAAAAGGAAATAGAATGCACCTCGAAAACTACTGGAGTATGAGACTTTTACAAATATCACATGACAGTTCTGAACAATAGATTGCAGAGGAAAAATCTGAGGGATGCATTGTCATAAATGAGGGGAGGGGGGGGGGGGGGTGGTTGGGTAGTCTGGAGGAAGAGACTAAACAGCGAGGTCATCGGTCTCATAGGATTAGGGAAGGACGGGGAAGGGAGTCGGCCATGCCCTTTCGAAGGAACCATCCCGGCATTTGGCTGGAGCGATTTAGGGAAATCACGGTAGACCTAACTAAATCTGGATGACCGGACGCGGGATTCAACTGTCGTCCTCCCGAATGCGAGTTCAGAGTGCTTACCACTGTGCCACCTCGCGCGGTCATAAATGAGGGCGTAAACAAAAGATTAAAACTATTCAGTGCACTTAGTAAAATAAGGAAAACTCTACACTCGTTATCTCACGGCAAACCGGCTCCCTTTAAACGTGGAGCTATCGACCTTCCTGCGAAAGAGACCCTGAAAGACAGAGAACACGATGGGTACCGGAACAAGCTAATTTACCGAACTGTTGAACAAAGAATATGATAAACGATGCTTAATTAAAGAGTTTATATAGTCTCTGCAGGACATTCTTTTCACAGAGAGTACCGTACTTTCCAAAGATTGTCTATCGTTTGTACTTAGTAATTTTAATAGCTACGTTTTTCATTACCGTCTCTGTATCCCGTTATAATTGATTCATCTACACGAAATGAAATTCAAGTAAAGAAATTATCGGTATTCATTTCTTTATTTAACAACTATTTTTTTTAGATAAATTCTTTACGAAACTTGGGACACTGAAAGTTTGCTTTGCTGATCAAAGCTTCGCTTTTCAATCTTTATTGGAAATATTGATATCAATAGGCACTTTTTCATTATCCGACATGTTACTCATCTAAGGGAAAGCTGTCGTCGCGTCCTTGTAATCTGCTTATGTAATAGAATGCAGAATCCTGGACACTTGTAAATTATTTGTGACACTTAAAAGTCGTCGTGCGCTTTGTATGTACTTACAATCCCCGGTATCGGTAGCTTCATCTTTTTAGCTGACAAATTATTGTTAATGATAGATTTAATCACCATATGTAGTATCGGTTTCATGTGTATTTGTATTTCGTTCTAGGGCAGTCCTTCATGGATAGACTCCTGCTTCTCATGTGTCCTATGATAACATCGAAGACACCGAACAGCAAATCAGTAAATCTCCATTCATGTTAAAGCATTGCTTACGTGGGTTCAATTCTCCATTTCTACCAATGCTGTAGGTTTATTAGTTTTGAGATCTCTCCAATTTCGTGACCGATTGTCATTTGTCGATCCTTTAGAAGTCATCATGCACGTCCAGTTTTGTTTTCCACGCTACCATCACGTCGCGATGTCATTAATTAAGTTTTAATCAGTATAATAAATAAATGATGCCTTTAATTATACGGTTTATTGAGAGTACCGAATTCCGTGTTGGCTCCATGCACAAACTTATTTCAATACGCCCAAGTAACGGAAGAATAAGCACAGACATTCCCTTGTAAGTGGGTGAAATGGGAAGACGGCCAGAATAAGTCAACGAAATGTGAGATCCGAACGCTCCAGCAGCCAGATTGCTTTCCGAGGAGTGTAGGGTGCTCGCACCTAGACTACCAGACAGTCTGAAAGGTTCTTTTTCCCTCATGAATTTAAATTCGTTTCTTTCACAGTTAATTTCTCGGACGCTGAGTTCTTGCTTTTGCAGCTTTTCTGCCTGACGATCTATGGCGATTAAGAGAAAGTCACTGCTCGCTTACGACGAGGTTTTATCAGCTTAGATTTTGTACTCGTACCGTTGCTCACGTAATGAAGTTCCTCATCCGACCTACCTGTATTTATGGTCAATAACATATGCAAAGAAGAGCGATTAATTTTTCTGTTAATATCTGCGACAGTAATACTATAAACTCAAAAGATGTGTGTGAAATCTTATGGGACTTATCTGCTAAGGTCATCAGTCCCTAAGCTTACACACTACTTAACCTAAATTATCCAAAGGACAAACACACACCCATGCCCGAGGGAGGACTCGAACCTCCACGCCGGGATCAGCCGCACAGTCCATGACTGCAGCGCCTTATACCGCTCGCCTAAACCCGCGCGGCACTATAAACTCACAAGAAAGCTATGTTTAGATGAGTAAGTTTATACCAGGTAAAAATATTTCGCATTTCTTATTAATTTTCTTTCATCGTGTGTAACAATCTTTTTGTAACTTTGCTTTATGCCAGTTTACCGAAGTGACTACGTTTTCTCATCTCATTGTTAGTCACCATTTCTGCCCTCTCTTCGTTAGGCATTTCAGTTCCCCAATATTTCATGTAGTTGACTGTATAATTTAAGAATATTGTTTTACCTGATTTCCCTACCCCATCCCTTTTGGTTATTATCGCATGAAAATTATTAACACAATATTATTATTCTTATTATTGTTATTACAACTATTTCTCCTTCTCTTTTACTCTTATTCTACGGGGTCATCATATTTACACGCGCTCAGCCACTTTTAGTGACAGCTGATGGCAATATTAGTGACATCTGATAGCTGGATATCCTTCCTGACGCCGACACTCCCTAGTGACGGAATCTACGCTCCCCATCTGTCTGCGTCCACAGAAAGTCTCATGTTCAAGTGTTAGGACGTTTTCTAAGTGTTTGACTAGTGTGGAATTGAGACGGGACGCGGGTACCAGCCCGGCATTAACCCTGCTGGATGTGCGAAACAGCCAAAGGCTACATCTAGCCTGGTGGAATCAACAGACCCAGTCAACAATACGTGATGTGCATTCGATCCGTGGCAGAATCACCTCCCCGAATCCTCGGAAGCAGCACGTTAATGCGCTGGAAGAGTCCGCTAACACCACATTTTTTTTTTTTACATTTAGTAAAATCAAAGGTTCTTAACTACCAGTAGCAGCTTTCTGAAGACTGCTTTAAATTCTTTGCAAACTAGCTGCATCGCACAAGCTGAAAATGGTTTACTGCTACCTTCACAACTCATAACACTGTCAAGTGGTAAAGAACATATGATTTCCATTAGCTGAGTAGTTTCTTACTCATGCAGAAATAACTGTAGTGTTGACATGAATGTGGTAGCGTGTGGATATCAGTTTCAGCTGGTAATGTTGGTGTCTCAGTTTGTGTTTGTTGTGAGAGGGAGTCGCTGTTGTCTAACACGATCTGTTTTCTGGTAACAACTACAGTCGACAGTGAAAAGTGTTGTTTAACTTAAGTTAGACCGTTTTTTAAATTAATAGTGACAACCATACACCATATTACGTTGTGTAATGAGCATAATCAGATAAACTGGCTAAATACAAATTTTGGCTAACATACATTCTGTTTAAGCTAGAGTATCCCGTGCTTCTGCTTTGCAGGAGGAACCACTGCTCACCGTACTCCAGTTAACTTAGTCAGTCAGTTCGGAGTTTTGGTAGTTTTTATACATCATACGGAGCCCAATCTCAAATTGTTTGAACATGATCAAGTAGCCAGCGCATATGGTTTTCGAGATAATCAATCCGACATTCGCACGAAGCTGTTCATGTAAACCAGAGATACCTGTATAAGGGCGATAGATCAGGATTTTGAACTCTGATTTTCCTGAATGCGAGTCCACTGCGTCGACTCTCTCTCTAAATGTAGTGAAGTACTTTTTCTCACAATACAAGCGCACTTTTTCCCATCTGCCAGAGCAAAAAACTTTTTCGGCCCATAGTTTTTCTCTTGGACATTCTTTTTTCTGTACTTCATTTCTTTCTAAATTTACCTTCTTTCTTCAGTCATCATTAGTTTTTCCTGTTTTACATTACCTTAAAATACCTTCGATTTTATCTAATAATACCTCCATTTTGTTTCGGCTGTATGAATATAGAGTACTGTTTAGTTGTGCAGCGTTTGATGTATTTATCTTAACAGAACAAACTGTAATGTACACTTAAGTTTTTTGATAATTTATTTCAATATAAAAGCGCACGATTTTCAAATGAATGTTCCTAGCGCTATACTTCAGTAATTAAATTATCTTCAGACTTTAAAGAGCGTAGTAGAGTAGCGGAGACATGTTAGAATTTCATGTTCGGTTGACAAGGAGTTAATTAGGAACGAAAAAGGAAGAAAGTTAGGGTTTAACGTTCGTTGACAACTGTCATTAGAGACGGATCTCATTAGAAGCAGTGCATATATTCGGTTAAGACTAGGGTGGGGAAGGCCCTACACTTTTCAAAGTACGTGATGAATCTGTCAGTAACCTTTATCTATTTAGCGAAAACTCAAACCTCTGTGGTCGGACAAATATTTGATGCCACTCTTCTGCCTTACCTTCCTGGTTGCCTCACTCTATGGCTGCTAAGTATACATCGTGTAATTACATGTCTTGCCATCTCCAGTTGTCACGCGGCTGCTTCAGCTGCTCAGGTATAGTTATTATCCGCGGTGATGCTACGAATAAGGCGGCACCATACAAAACATCTAATTTGACTTCATTGTTTAGTTTGAAAGCACTGAGTTAAGAAAAAAATAAAACCAGAGACAACAGGATTTTCATGCACATTGTTCGCTACATTCGAAAAATTCCACTTGTACCGAACGTATCGTACGACCAACTACTAATTTTGTTACCAGTCCCTCTTTTCGCCTCTGTGTAAAGGCTTAAGCATAGATAGAATACAATGATGGTCTCACGAATCGACTTCGTGCTAGCTATCTGATGAAGTGAGCATGATGAAGGAAAACAACCAGTTATTCTAATGGGATAGATGCAAGTTAAATAGTTCATAACAGCTGCATGTTGACTGTTAAAAGTGGAATGGGCTAGACAGTAAACTAGTAAGTGCTGAAAAACTTCCCTCGGAAACAACTTACTATTGTGAAACACGTATCCTTAAATCTCCTTGTGTAGAAGATATTTGTTTGCTTATGATGTACATCCCCTTAATTAGTTGCTTTTTCCATATCACACAAAGTGTTTTCGCTGATTATCACCCAGAACGAGGAACTGGCTCCGATGCTGCCAGCGATACTTTTCCACAGCTGGCGGAGAATTCTTGGCACGGTTGTAGACGTCTCTGGCATCGTCTGGAAACCTTTCCGCAGCCGCAAAGACTCTCGTGATTAATCTCTGTCCAAAGTTCTCTTTGTTTCTAGAGTGAAGTCAGCCTACCGTAACAAGGAACAAGTGGGGCCACGTATCAAGCGTAACTGATTTTCCTATTGTCTACCTCAAGGTAATGCACTATTTTCGTCTGCACAGTGAGTCAGCTGCCTAAGCAGTTTCCATGCCAGATTACCGTAAAATAAAGCAGATTTGGGACTCTACCTTTTGAGCCACACACACACACACACACACACACACACACACACATTGACACCCACGTAAACATACATAAACGAAAACAACTGTGCACGTTAGAAATGAGATTGGTAATTGTTACATTTTTTTGACAGACCAAAGCTCTTCGACCATAACGTCTTAAATAATGAAGTATATTCTAATCCATTTGGTCTCAACACACCACTTGCTCAACGGCGAAATGAAAGTGACGCTTTATATTACGATTTTAACGTGTATAATAACTTGCACCCCAGGTAACTTTGGTTCTGCTTTGTCCCACAGCAACATTCTTCTACCAAAGATGAAATTTATTCATGAAGAAGAAGAAAGAAAAAAAAATATCTTCTGCTAATAGTTCTGAAATATTTGCTTTGATGGGAATTTTAATTTTAATGAGGGTTTGCTGGGACACGAATACATCATTATTTGATTTATCTATTGGGATGAGCCCGTAAATTAGGAACTATAAACAAGGCAAGGGACTGCAACTATTGGAAATTCTTCATTGTAGTGACAATGGCACCAGTCCAGAAAGACGTGCAAGTGACAAATTTGCGCCGTTGTGTGATGTATTTGAAAAATTGTTCAGAAGTGGACTTCACAATACGCGTAATAAAATACTATGTCTTTTCGTGGGTCGTTGCACATTTAAACTTTTCCTCAAAGACAAACTTGGTAAATATGATATACAGGGTGATTATACTTAAAGTTAAGCCGGCCGGTGTGGCCGTGCGGTTCTAGGCGCTTCAGTCTGGAACCGCGTGACCGCTACGATCGCAGGTTCGAATCCTGCCTCGGGCATGGATATGTGTGATGTCTTTAGGTTAGTTAGGTTTAAGTAGTTCTAAGTTCTAGTGGACTGATGACCACACATGTTAAGTCCCATAGTGCTCAGAGCCATTTGAACCATTTGAACTTAAAGTTAAACTTTCAAACCGCTGTAGAAATAACACCACTGGTCAGAATAACGTCAAATTGCAACGGAATATTATCGGAGAATGGGAAAACGTATGACAGAAGATAAATAAATAGTTACAAAATGAAGCAACAGATGGCGCTGTAAGCATCATAGTTTAATAGTGGTCGACTAAAAATGACAAATGAATCATACAGCAATGCCTAAGGTGTACGTTTGACGTTAAACAAACTGTACTACTCAATGTGCATGGGTATCCAGTGTGATACTGTTAGTACTGTAAGAAGATCCACCACGGCAAGGTCATATCACATCGAATGGGAAAAATCGGTTTTCAATTGTCTTGACGCCAAAAACCGTAAAAAAAGCATCACTCACATCGGTTTTTAACTGTCCTGGCACAAAACCGCATAAAGGCATTCATCAAAATCAAATCGGATTATTGATTTCCGTGTGACTGATGCAAAACATGTTCATTACGCTGTCCGTCGTTTTCTACAACAAGTTGAAATAGGAAAACAGTATGTTCCACAACATCGAAGTGTTTCCGAGGTCACGTTCAGAATGTGTTGCGCAGTGCGTGCCTTCAATGCAGCTAAGTTTGCTATCGGAACTCTGAACACAACATCTTTCATATAACCCCACAGCCAGAAGTCACGCGGATTAAGATCAGGTGATCGGGAGGCCAGGCTGTAGGGAAACGCGGCTGGTAAGTCTAGTATTTCCGAAATGGCGCTTCAGCAGCTGCTTAACTGGATTTGGAATGTGCCATCTTGCATAAAAATTATCCCATCAACTCATCCATGCTGTTGGAGAGCTGGAATGACGTGGTTACGAAAAAACACACCCATAGTGATGGTACAGGTAACAGGACCGGAAGCACCTGTCTCTTCGAAAAAATATGGCCCTATGATAAATGATGCCATAAATCCGCACCACACAGTGACCTTTTCAGGATGAAGTGGTACTGGTTGATTTGCGTATGGATTTTCCGTTGCCCTTATTCGGAAATTCTGTGTATTGACATATCCTGTCAGATGCAAGTGGGCTTTCTCTGTCCACAAAATCTTCCACGGCCAATCACTGTCCACTTCCATGTGAGCAAGAAATTCTAAAGCAAATGTCTTTGTTGCTGGCAGGTCAACAGGAAGCAACTCATGCACGTAAGTTATTTTTGATGGATAGTAAAGAAGGATGTTTCGTAGGATTTCACGCACCATGCTCAGGGGTATGCCCAATGCTCCGGCAATTCTCTGTGCACTACAATTTTGCACACCACCACTCGTCTCCTCCTGCAATGCTGTGGCCACTGCTTCCACTGACGTAGAATCAACTCGTTTCCTCCCTGTACCAGACTGCACACCAAAAGAACCCGTGTTTTCGAATTTTCGAATCATTTTCTGCGGACACACAGCAGTCATCGGACCAAACCCTCGTCTCCTACTTTCCAAACTTTACAGAAGCTCTCCTGCGAACCTGCAGAACCAGCACTCCCGAAAGAAAGGATATTGCGGAGACATGGTACTGGCAGAAGTAAAGCTGTGAGGACGGGGCGTGAGTCATGCTTGGGTAGCTCAGATGGTAGAGCACTAGCCCGCTAAAGGCAAAGGTCCCGAGTTCGAGTCTCGGTGCGGCACACAGTTTTAATCTGCCAGGAAATTTCAGGAACTAAGTTGTTGAATAAACTTCCTCAGTCTCGAAATAAAAAGGAGATAGCCATATTTATTGGGATGGCGAATTATTTTCGCCGTTTTGTTTCTCATTTTGCCCAGATGGCCGCTCCCCTGAATAACAAGAAGTGGGAGAAATTTGTCTGGGGGAGAGCCAACAAGCGTCCTTTGAAGCTATCAAGACCGCAATCATCAGCCCGCTGTGACATCCCGGATTTCGGCAAGGATCTATCGCTCAAAGTGATGCCTCCAGTGCCGGTATTGTTGCAGTGTTGTTGCAGAAGGATGAAGGTATAACATGCCCATTAGCTTTCGCGTCCAGAAGATTGCCTGGCACCGGGATAAACTGCTCCGTTTATGAGTGCAAGGTGCTGGCTGTGCCTTTCGCCTTAGAGATGTTCCAGTTCTATCTTGAGCATAGGGAATTAGATCTGGAGACGGACGATCAGGCCTCAAAGTTAAGTGTTAGCTCGACCCAGGAAAACTGGTAGGATTGCCAGGTGGACGCTCTTCATCTCCGTTTTCCATTTCAAGTTGCGGCACATAAAAGGCACTGACAGCCTAATCACCGATGCTCTCAGTCGCT
This sequence comes from Schistocerca americana, assembly GCF_021461395.2. NCBI lineage: Eukaryota > Metazoa > Arthropoda > Insecta > Orthoptera > Acrididae > Schistocerca > Schistocerca americana. Next base: position 498,658,146 of record NC_060125.1, read on the forward strand.
GATTTCAGGAGAAGGGGCTATCGAGAACAAGGGCGTTAGTAAATCTCACCCGGTTGTGTATCATTGTATCTGAAGTTCCCGAGTTGTTTGTGGACCTCAAAACCAAAGGGATTAAGTTCCCGTGTGGGGTCCATTATAAAAGCAACTCTTATCCTGTCGTGAGGTTAACGACTACTCTATCAGAAATGGCATACTATTAAACGCGTTAACATTGCTGGAGACTTTAAAATTTCTTTGCCTCGTTAGCTAGTACCTCCCGTTTTCCTTTATTTTCATAATTCTCATACTCGGCCATGTCACATAACGATATCAGGCGACTAGTGAGTAAGTGTGGAGCCTGTAAGAAGGATAAGCTTACTAACAGTGTTTACAATCCGAGCGCGATGAAACCCCTAACGGACAAACTCTTTATCGATTACATAGGGCCTTTTCCTCGCACCAAGAAGGGGAACCAGTATATTCTGGTGGCTGTTTTCCAGATTCGTGTGGTTAATCCCTAGTCCTGGGTCACAGCGACCATTACAATTGCACCTCTGGCGAACGTCTACAGCTGGTTTGGACCCCCTACAGTTCTTGTTAGCGATAACGCTCCAGCGTTTGTTTCCGAACGGTATAAACAGTTTTGCATTCGTAACGCCGTTAAGCACCTAACGGCCACGCCAAATTACCTCTAGGCATCGTTTGCCACGATAATGAATCGCAACCTCAATGTAATCTGGGTTCGCAGGACAGAGAGGATCAGGTTGTGGAAAGGGGCCAAGGTCAATCACTGTTAGTTATACAAGAAGACACAACTTTATTCCTCAAACCAATGCAGTTTTCTCTTTAAAATAACAAAGATCAATTCACAGCTGAGGACCCAAGTAACTTCTCCAGAATAAGTTTAAATGATTCCTTTTAAAACACCAGGAGGTTTTGAAGATAAGCTTTTACACAGTACAACAGAAAAACATCTTAAGAAAACTTTAAGTGTCTTGTCAGCTGAAGGCCCAAACACATACTCAAGAATAATTAAAGACCACCTTAAGATAAATATTTACAAAACACTGCTGAAGGCCGTTTCAAGAATTCAGGATAATTAAAGAGAAACCTTACAGACAAGGATTTATATATTAAAGCCACAGATTCTGAAGCAAACGCGGCTGAAGGCCTAAATGCAGAGCAACAAGAACTAAAAAAAAAGAACGTGGCTGAATGCCTAATCTTAAAATAGTTGTCCTGAAGTTCGGCTGAAGGCCATATACTAAACATAAAACAGACAATATTAATACACGGTTGAAGGCCTGGCACAGTACCTGCGACCAAATAAAGTGACAATCACAAACAACAAACAGTGGTGCTCAGAAGTGTTCCAAGGGTCGGCCTGGGGGGGGGGGGGGGGGGGGGCGGAACTCTAACAGCAGTATAGGTGAGACAGGCAGCCAAGCATATCACTAAACAATCGGGTTGCAACAAGACCTAGGGATGGCTGAAGAACCAACCAACAACCTACTCAATTCCCTCTGTCACAACCGACCAACTACCTTTTCCAGTACGCAGACAGCATTCATCTGCTCAATGGAAATCACAGAAACTACACACAGTTCCACATAAACACACTTGCACAAGAACTCGGACAATCGTAAAAGCAAGCACCGTGGAACAACAAGGACGAATCAGTTCGACACACAGAGAGTTTCCACAAGCTGTCTGCGACCAAATACACGTCGTCCAATGAGACGACCGACCGAACGATCAACCCAAGTCGTTCCCGCTCAAGTTACGTGTGTGGCTGCCCAAAGCAGACTGCAGCTCCAAGCCGACTCAACTCCATGTCCGTTCGGAACTCGGAGACACAGCGACCCAGGCAACCTGGCTCGGACCCATCCATGCAGAGGTAACTCTTGCCCATTTGCCACAACTTCTCTGTACAAGGAAGGAACCGACCCACGTCCGGAACGAAGACCAACTGACGAGGTCCAGAAACGGTCGAAAGACCAAATACACGTCGGCCGATGAGACGACCGACCGAACGACCAACCAACGGCCGTCCCGCTTCAAACTCCTTCCGTCGGACAGTTCATGTGTGTCGCCAGCGGTCGGCGAGCACTGGCTGCCCGCACCTCACTGGCGCTCCACTCCCGACTTCACTGCTGCTGCTTCCGGACTGAGCTCCCCACTCAACTGCATACACGGCAACCCGTAAATGCTCTCGCTCGCTCCAGAGACAGAACCACAGTGCACTTATCGATAACCGGTGCTGCTGCCACTCACGGGTAGGTAAGGCAGGAAGTTAATGACGCCAGTAAATGGAATAAGAAAACGAGGTGACAGTACGGTAAGAGAAGATAACAAACAATAAACGGGATGAACACAAGCCGCGCACGGCTGACTCAAGTTGGCTTTGATCATTTACCATCATAAGCCTCCGAGTAAGTTGGATACCACCTTGCATGGCTCAGTTTTGCATTTAACGCTGGGCAGCACGAAGCATCCAAGGCAGTTCCTGCCGCTCTCTTGTTTGTGTAACCAACCAATTCCTCTCCATCCAACTTGTAAGATATCAACACCTCCAGCCTTCGTCTGCTACTCTTGAAGATCTTATGGAAAACTGGGAACGGACCAGGAATAGCATTACGTTAGCTACCGCTGCTAGGTATGAGGATATAACAGGAATAGACGCCCCTTCAGTGCAAGGTAGGAGATGACGTTTTCGTGAAGAGCTGTACTAATCGGGTGAGGAGTGGTGCCAAGCACGGGAAGTTACTCCTCATCTCATAGCCCCATGCTCTATCCTCAAAATTCTGGGTCCAGTTAACTTGCTTGTCAGGCATCTGGCCACTGGTAAGATCCTCAGCACCTTAATCAACTTAAGCCCATTAATTAAGCTTCCCCTCCTTCTGTAGTCTGTCCCAGTGAGCATTAATTTAAGTGGAAGGATGTTGAGTCGTGGCGGGGTTTGTGGCGAATTCCTGGCGCCACTAGCTCAATCTGTCGTGTGATATCCTTCACGTTTGAGCCCACTAAGGTCCTCGCTCGCGGTTGTTGATGGGGGATTGACGTTTTGTGACATTGCGAGTTGGCGAGTGATAAGAGAGCGAGGAGGACAATGCGAGAGGTCCACCGGACGAATAAGCCGAGCACTTGCGCAAGCGTCTTGAGCACGGAGTCGGTGAGTGGTAGCTGGCCGTATTGTGGCTGATTTCAAGTGCCATTTTCGTGTGTAGCCGGGCCACCCAGCTCTGGGACGTGGCACACCGAATGTGTTATCGATAGCTACGATGCCACAGTGTAGGTACAAGTTCTTAGGTTGGCACTACGACAACGATACCGACGACAGCGCCATCTAGCCGGCGCTGCGCAGCTCTACGAGCCCAGCTCCAGATTCTGCCCATTTGATCAAGAGCAGACGACTAAGCAACTTAACTTCTACTTCATAAGGGGCTACCTAGGGCAGACTTTGCCCTTTGATACTTCAATGATAGTTTGTCCAACTAGTAGTAACTGTTAGCTTTGATACATGAACGGCTTCGCACCTACGCACTCATCTGTACGCAAAGTATTACTATTATTTGTATATGTTCATACACCAGTAAAAGAGCTTTAACCGCCGGCCGGAGTGGCCGAGCGGTTCTAGGCGCTACAGTCTGGAACCGCGCGACCGCTACGGTCGCAGGTTCGAATCCTGCCTCGGGCATGGATGTGTGTGATGTCCTTAGGCTAGTGATGTATAAGTAGTTCTAAGTTCTAGGGGACTGATGACCACAGCAGTTAAGTCCCATAGTGTTCAGAGCCATTTGAACCGTTTTTTGTTTTGTTTTGAGCTTTAACCTATACGCAGTACCGAAGGACTTCACCTTTTCCTGCTCCTACTCAAGTCCTTCCCTCTCGGCCTATTTTACAGAGCCAGTTCACAGGAGCAGATCCACGCGCCGCCTGTCCAGGCGAGATACAAAACCGAAGACAGAGTTGAAGCCAGTTTCGCTGGGCTGAACTCTGGGCCCCCTTTGAAACTGGAAAGCTTCAGCATCGGTTCGTGAACTCTGGACAAGTTTAAGATTTTGAGGTCTTAGCTGTTATTATTGAAGGCCTGCCAGTCTTCTGTTTGCTTTTTACTTAACTGAAGCGAATATTAAAGAAGACCTGCCTGTTTCAGTTTAGTAATTTCACTTAACTCAAGGTGTTATTATTGAAGTCCTGCCTGTTTGCATTTGGTAATTTTGCTTAACTGAACCTCTTATCATTGAAGATCAGTCGGTTTTCTATTTGGTAGTTTTACTTAATTGAAGCTGTTATTAAAGAAGGCCTGCCTGTTTGTTATTTGGTAATCTCACTTTTCTGAAGCTGTTATTGTTGAAGGCCTCCCTGTTACTTTTTAATTAAATTAATAGTTGTTATTAATCAAGGCCTTCCTGTTTTTATTGCACTACTATTGAGATCTAATATCTTACTGAGTCTGTGTTGTATGTAACTGAAATTGAGATTGTCAAAGTTCTACCTGTTTCAGGGGTATTTATGTCAATAACGCACTATCAGGAAATGAGACATGATGGTACATGTGCCCTAACCTTTCACCTTACTCCCCTTTATCCATAATTGTCGTTTTCAACTCCGTGTTTTACTTTCAATCTTTTTGCTCGGTTGTACGTCTGTTCCTTACGTGTGGTGGTCATTACTGGTAGTAATTTTGGTGCTTCCTACTGCTGCTAAATAAGCAGAATTTTTTATATTTTTGTTTTACTTATTTATTTTTAATTAAATAAAACAACAAGTTTACTGTTACCGGTTACCAGTCACAGTGACTGGTAACAGTGAACTTGTTGTTTCATTTAATGTCAATAACAGTCACGGTAAAGCCCAAAAAAATATGTTCGCATTTAAAGTTATTTTTTTTATTAACGGATCGTGTTAGTCTCGACTGTGATGTAGCCATTTAGCGTGAACTGGTTACTGAACTTAGTTACCCAGGTTTTCTGATGTGTGTAGCTACAGAATTAGAAATCTGTTGATAGAACTTCCTTGACGTTTCTCTGTCTCGTTCGTTCGATCGCGTTACATCAGCCAGTAAGTGCAGTTCTCCCGGTGGATAATATAGAGCCAGTCGCAGAGCCCTGTTCTAAACTTGTTGCAGCCATTAGATATGAGTGAGCACCGCCGCAAGCACCTACTTCATACTCGAGGGCATTGCTTTTCGTATTTCGCTTTTGTAGACAACAAGATCGGCATGTGTGGGGAACATAGAGGGTAGTCTGAGAACTGAGTATACGAGGTTGGTTTGATGTCTAGTAAATTTCCATGAGGGAATGGTCGTAAAGCTTGATTATTGCAATGAGCGTATGACAATGTACAGCGCACAGTTCATTGTTGACAGCCGCCTGAATCGGTTAGTATGTCGACTACGACTGAAAATTGAGAAAACAGTGTTTCGTACTGATAGTAAACATTTTCATTTTAGTAGAAGGACTGCCGCGCAAATGGGAAACAGAACTGGACGAAGTTCACGCGGACTGTTCAACATTATTGAAAACCATTTACTTTTGGACTGATGAATTTCAGCATGGTCGGACGAGCACCAAAAACGAAAGGCGCTCTGGCCGTCTAGTTGGGGTCACCACAAAGCGAACCACTGACAAAATCCATGATATGGTAAGGAAAAACTGCCGAATAAAAATTAGTAATAGTGCTGAGACCACAGGTATCTCAGATGAGCGAGTGCGTTAATATCCTGGACGGGAAATTGGCAATGAAAAAGCTGCATGCGAGATGGGTGCTACCATTGCTCACAATCGACGGAAAACGCATGCGGGACATTTCAACACAATGTCTGGTTATGTTTAATCATCGTCCGCAAGAAAGTTTGGACTGATTAGGGACTGTTCATGAAAACTGGATCCATCATAACAAAGCAGAGTCAAAACGGCAGTCAAAACAATGGACAAAGGCTGGTGAAATTTCACCGAAGAAGGAAAAGATCATTTCGTTAGCTGGTAAGGTTTTAATGGGATTCCCAACGAATATTCCTCGTAGATAACTTGGAAAAATATGGAACCATAACTGGATGCCATTATGTCTCAGTGTCAGATCGTTTGAAATTCGTGTTGGCTGAAAAAAGACCAAGTTTGGCACGAAAAATTGTTCTTTCATCTCCCACACCAGCGATATCGATGACGAGAGTGCAAGAATTGGCTTTGAAGTGGTTCCCCACCCACCCTCTTTACCAGACAGCTTCAGGTGACTTCATTCTGCTCCCTAACTTGAAACTCTGTCCCTCTGGGAAGAAATTTTCGTCAAATGAGGAAGTGGTAATGGGAGTGAACGAGTATTTTGCAGAGTTTGACAGAATCTATTTTTCTGAAAAAGCTGGAAGATCGCTGGACGAAGTGTATATCCCTCACAGAAAACTATGTCGAGAAATAAGGTGAATTGATTGCGAAACAAACTTTTTTTCCCTTGCTTTTTTTTCAAGACTTATCAATCTACTCTCATGGGTCCGTGGTATTTCTACGTGTTGGTGCCACTTTAACGTCTGCCCATCGTGATGCTGTGGTATCTGGCACATTATGGATGTTCCTCAGACGATGGCGGCGATACAAACCTCTTCGTAATGACGATGCCCTCCGTCTTGTTCGGGCTGAAAGTTAACCGCAATTTTTTAGCCCACTCTCGAACTGATTTACCGTCATCTGAGTCCTCCTTGCTCCATAAGCGAATTTAAGCTCTTGGTGATTAAAGCGGCCATCAGCTTATAAGGCGAGCTTCACTTGTGGTGTTGTGGACGTATCTACAGCATACAGCGTATACCCGTCTGACAAGCAGGCGGCGATGACGCGACGTGACGATAATCCGCCGGCAACACAAACAAGGAAGGTACTTCCGTCCAAGTGGTTGCGCAGTAGTCTTACGTGTAGTATTGGGATTCGTGCATTAGCGACATATACCACACATATGTGTGTGCGGTGTCCGTTCTAAGAGTCGTCAGGCGCGTTTTCCCTCGTGTTTCAGCAGATACGCTCAAATTAGATTTTGCATTGTGTAACAAACAAACAGTGCTCGTCACATCTTTCATGTTCCGCCCAGTGTCGTTGGAAAGCGTCGGTTTGGTTCAAGTGGCTCTGAGCACTATGGGACTTAACATCGGAGGTCATCAGTCCCCTAGAACTTAGAACTACTTAAACCTAACTAACCTATGGACATCACACACATCCATGCCCGAGGCAGGATTCGAACCTGCGACCGTAGCAGTCTCGCGGTTCCGGACTGCAGCGCCTAGAACCGCACGGCCACCGCGGCCGGCCCGTCGGTTTGTCTTATGTTACAAATGTGCCCATTCGATGGAGTGGTACCAGATTAGTCTAGTACGATATGTTTATTGATGCGTATTTACAGGGACAGTAAAACTTGAAAAGCAACCAAAATTCCAGAAACGACAGCACTAGCCTGGCCCGTCACTGACTGCTACCGTCGAGCACGCAGGGTGACTGAGTCTCTGCTAGATTGCTGTTCAGTCTTCTGTTTTACTGTCTTTGTTATGCGTATCGGTAAAACGAATATCAGACTAGACTGATTTCAGGCCTCTCTACTGAATAGCTACGTAGAATTACGACTTAACAATCATTTCGTTTGCAATGGGAAACAAACCGCCGCTTTCTGTTGACACTGGACGTCTATGAAGTACGGATGAGCAGTAATTGCTACATTTTACCGAAGACAAATTTCAAATATCTGCTGAAACACCAGGGAAACGGCACCTAACGACTATTACAAGAGACACCCGATGTATATAGTATTTCTGTAGGCTTGACTGGCTCGATAATATCAGTGCTGATGCACGCCAAGGTTCATGCCTCGTGCCTGAATACAGGACTCGCTCCGAGGAAGTAGGTGAATGGACTGTGGTCATTACTAGCATCTGACAAGTTGAGAATTCGGGCTGGACGACAAGCGAGTCCGGTTGACAGAGGTGGTTAAGTAAGCGGACGCGGTTAGAGGGTTCTCCGGTACTTTCACCATCGAATTAGTTCGATGTACGATTGCGGCTGGACTCGGTCTTTCCTTCGAAATTTCAAAACTTATACAACAGTCTTTCGAGCCACATGAAGTCGAATGCTCTGCTGACATCGTGCAGCAGGGTTCCTAAAAACTCGAATTGGTGAATACTTCCACAGCATCCTGCACCAAGTGCTGTTGGTGGAATGTAGAAGGCCCTTTCAGCTTCAGCACTGTGTAGCAGACGTCGGAGGATGAGACAATCAAACACCTCGGATACTCCGTGATTAAGTTTGTCGGTAGACAGCTTCGCGGGGCTGTTTCATAGGCCTGAGATTGGCCACAATCTCCGGATGCTTCCATACAGCGGGAAGTTACCAGTCCTCATCACTGCCTTGAAAATGGCCGCCAAGTGGTCAACAGTCGTCGGCGGCAGGTGTAGAATCAGGCCACTGGAGATTTTTCCATCCCTCCAACCTTTCTTCGTGCTAGCTGGTGATGTCGACAATGGACCTCTTCAGTAGTAATCGGTCGTACATCTTCTTTAGCTACGTGTTGTTCCAGGAATCTTTCCGGCGTTTCTTGAGGCGTATCAGTGTGTATTAGTCCCGTTGGCTCGTCTATTGGTCAGAAATTGTTCAAAAAGACGTCTGCCAACGCATCAGCTTTGCACTAGGCTCGCTTACTACCTCTCTTATTTCCCTCTCGAACTGGAGGAATCCTTTATTTTCTTTATTTGTAGAGGAAGCGTCCTGTCTCCTTCCGAGTGGACCCATCGCCGAGTTAGAGAGTGGGGACTTTGTTGATCAATATTGGTTCCTGTCGTCGTCGATCTCCTTGTGTTTATCTAGCCGCATTCGGGTGAACAAACGCGTAGTTGCAGGATTTATAGTAAGATGAAATTTCTTACAAATCCTGTTCTTTTCCGTAATTGTAGCACGCAGAGGGAGGGGACAGTCGACGAGTATGTGACCTATCTTAAACTACCTCAAGAATTTGCACTCAATTCGGTAGTGGAACGTACCAGTCACACATACTCGGGTATAGAGACGTACAGTTTTTCCTAATTTTATTTATCAGGTATATTAAATTCAAATTGCTCTGAGCACTATGGGACTTAACATCTAAGGTCATCAGTTCCCTAGAACTTAGAACTATTTAAACCTAACCGACCTAAGGACATCACACATATCCATGCCCGAGGCGCCTAGAACCGCTCGGCCATTTATCAGATACAACTAAGGAAAATGGCCAGCTTAGAAATTTGTATAGCAACAATAGAGGCTACCAAATATGAATAACAGTATTTTTTAAAGCACGTACAACTTAAACATGAAGTTAGATAACAATTCGTCGGTAGATGTAACGTTTTCCAACAGCTTTGACAGAGTAACCCCCGCGCCTGGCATACCGAATAGGCTCCCTTCTCAAACAGATCTCATTTATTATACAGAGGAAGTCGCACTCTTCATTATCTAAAGCAAACTTAAAAGGCAGTTATAATAAATTTCATATAAGAAAATAAGCAAATTTTTCAATCTAAAATAAACAAACGCTTTACACAAAAGCCCCTTCGTGAAAGAAACATTTTAAGTTATATAATTAAAAACGCTGCCAGAACAGATCTTAAATCGGAGGGCAATCATTCGATAAAAAATTAACCCTTGACTGCAGATTAAATAAAGAAGGTTTTACCAATACTCGGCTGAAAAACAAACTTTACATAATATGATTCTACGGACTAGCCTAAATCTCTCTCTCTCCCTCTCTCTCTCCCTCTCTCTCTCCCTCTCTCTCTCTCTCTCTCTACATTAACAAGGTCAAAAAGGAAATATATGTTTAGAGCTTTGTCGTTGTTTAAGATTAGATCTCAACAACGGAAAAAACTGTAAAAATATATTTTCTTTTTAAAGCAATTTCAAATACTTAAAAACATCTAGCAAGAGTATATAATTTTAAAAGCACTGCAATAATAATCACCAAAATGAGTAATGAAAATGCTTAACGGCTCTCGGCTAAAATTAAATACTGCAGAGATCGGTGAATAGACTGACAACACATTTTACCACTTGAATCCAAAACGTTACTAAACCGCATCAAAGTACAAAACAAGGCTAATCAGCGGCGTATGTTAATAACAGACGCTGGCAAGTGCTTGGGTATTAAACTGTAAAACTCATCGTTTATTGATTTACGTTATTCCTTCTTTTCACAGTATGAAAATCTACGAAAAATACGGCGAAATCTAACCAAATTAGCACCTGGTACATGATGTTCTAGTTGCGACAGCACATTTAACGATACTGAAACACCTCGTAATCTCAACAGAAAACTAGCCGGCCCGCCAAGCGTAACACTTTCACACGAAAGCTCGGTTTACATTCAAGACGTAACTTGAAAGTCCACTCCACAGGTGACCCTATGAGCCTATATTATGAATGATAACACCGAGTTTCCATTCAAGGTAACCTTGTTCCGACCATGCGGCATCAACTGCACATGAGAACAGCTCCCCTGCGGCCCCACAAACACACTGACTGTTCCATTCGCTGGAGGTGACAAGACTTTATAGCCTCATACAGCAGCTCGACTCCTCTGTCGCCTAGCGACACGCCGACGTAAGCGAAGGCTAGAGACGCGGCCTCTGTATCATTGCATGTCGATAGCGGCCCATTGTGCCATGTCGGGCGTATTGAAGCCGGGTACGCCCCATGGCCGTCATCGGCCAACCGATGTTTGTTTGTCCTCTGAATGTGTCGACGGCGATAACGTTTGCATCAACAGTCGTCAGGGCTAATTAGTTCAGTTGGTGTGTCGTCGGGTGCACTGTATTTAACAAGCAGTACCATCTTCAGCCGCGAGGCAATCAGTTCGGTAGCACCAACAGTTGGCGACTTCTGCACTAACGACTGGCTTCAAGAGTGTTTCGCTCATGAGACACGCGTCGATGTCTTCTTCGTGAGTTAATTGTCTGAACTCTCCTCGCTGTGTGTGGATTCCGTTGCGTTGCACAGACGCACCGGCGCACGCGCACACGTACACGCACACATCCTGAGATCTCATCTTTCAACGTCCGTGGTGTGATTGACTGGATTGCTCATGGTGGCTGGAAGTCTGTCAGTACTTCAGCTGCGATGAATGATCCTCCATTTTTCTCCGGTCCGCCTACATGCTTCCCTCACAGCGTCAGTGTTAGCAACACCATACAATTTCACTGTGGGCAGTGATCTTAATGCCTACTCACCAGTGTACGTAAACTACATGTAAATCATATATCACTTTTCACACAATGACGGATAAAAATCGCAACACCATGAAGAAGTTGTGACACATAAACGAAAGTGTAGACCTGTTTCTACACTACGTGATCAAAAGTATCCGGGCACCTGGTTAAAAGTTCGTGGTGCCCTCCATCGCTAATGTTGGAATTCAGTTTGGCGTTGGCCACCCATAGCCTTGATGACAGCTTCCACTCTCGCAGGCATACGTTCTATTAGGTGCTGGAAGGTTTCTTAGGAAATGGCAGCCCATTCTTCACGTAGTGCTGCACTGAGGAGAGGTATCGATGTCGGTCGGTGACACCTGGCACGAAGTCCGCCTTCCGAAATATCCCAAAGGCGTTCTATAGGATTCAGTTCAGGACTCTGTGCAGGCCAGTCCATTGCAGGGGTGTTACTGTTGTATAACCACTCCTCCACAGGCCGTTCATTATGAACAGGTGCTCGATAGTGTTTCTCTTCAACAGTGAGAAGCAAGAAGTTGCTTAAAAGAATGAGATTTTCACTCTGCAGCGGAGTGTGTGCTGATATGAAACTTCGTGGCAGATTAAAACTGTGTGCCGGACCTAGACTGGAACTCGGGACCTTTGCCTTAGAGCACTTGCCCGCGAAAGCAAAGGTCCCGAGTTCCAGTCTCGGTCCGACATACAGTTTTAAAATGCCAGGAAGTTTCAGTTGCTTAAAACATCAATGTAGGCCTGTGCAGTGATAAGCCACCCAAAGTAATAAGGGTTGCAAGTCTCCTCCATGAAAAACACGTCCACACCGTAACACCACCGCCTCAAAATTTTACTGTTGGTACTACACACACTAGCAGATGACGTTCACCGGGCATTCGCCATACCCACACACTGCCATCGGATCGCCACATTGTGTACTGTGAATTGTCACTTCACACAACGTTTTGCCACTGTTCAATCGTCCAATGTTTAAGCTCCTAAGTGAGGCGTCGTCTGCCATTTACCGGCGTGATGTGTGGCTTATGATCAGCCGCTCGACCATGAAATCCACGTTTTCTCATTTCCCGCCTAACTGTTACACTACTTTCAGTGGATCCTGATGCAGTTTGAAATTCCTGTGTGATGGTCTGGATAGTTATCTGTCTATTACACATTACGACCCTACTCCACTATCGGCGGTCTCTGTCAGTCAACAGACGAGGGCGGCCTGTACGCTTTTGTGCTGCACGTGCCCTTCACGTTTCCGCTTCACTATCACATCGCAAACAGTGAACCTAGGGATGTTTAGGCGTGTGGAAATCTTGCGTACAGACGTATGACGCAAGTGACACCCAATCACCTGACCACGTTCGAAGACAGTGAGTTCCGCGGAGCGCTACATTCTGCTTTCTCACGATGTCTAATGACTGCTGAGGTCGCTCATATGGAGTACCTGCCAGTAGGTGGCAGCACAATGCACCTAGTATGAAAACGTACGTTTTTGGGGGTGTCTGGATATTTTTGATCACATAATGTACATCTGAAAGACTTTGTCTACTCAAATTTCGTGCCAGACGCATAACATCTGCGCAAGTAGCACCACTATCAGGATACAATTCACGTTGCTTTTAGCACTCGCTACAATGGTCGTGAGCATTAACTACCTTTGAGTTTGAAAGGTTGGGAGTTGAAGTTAGTCAAGAATGCCTTTAAGATGAGAAAGGCGGCGTTATCAACACTTCACTGAGTTTGAACCAGGTCGTGATATAGGCCTATACGAGAAGCTGGATGTTCCTTCTGCGGTACTGCAGAAATATTTCGTAACAATGTAGCCGCTGTATGTGACTGCTGGCAGAGATGGTCACGAGAGTGTATGGTTGCAGGAAAACCGGGCTGCGGATTGCTACGTGGCACTAACGAGAGGGAAGACCATTGTGTTCGGCGTGTGGCTGTGTCGCATCGTGCTGCATCTGCTGTAGCAATTTCAGCAGCAGTTGGCACCACAGCGACACAAAGATCTGTTGTAAATCGAGATAGACGCCCTGTAGAGTTCATTGCACTGCCCCAAAACACCAAAAATTGCGACCTCAGTGGTATCAAGTGAGAGCTAGACACGCTCGTCCTACACCTGGAGTTATGGCTTGGGGTGCGATTACGTATAACGATAGGAGCACCCTGACTGCAAGTCTGTACATAAGTCAGGTAAGTCGACCTGTTGTGCTGCCATTCATGAACAACATTCCAGAGGGGGTTTGCAACAGGATAACGCCCGACCACATACCGCTGTTGTAATCCAGAATGCTCTACAGAGTGTCGACGTGTCGTCTTGATTTTTCGTCACCTGATCTGTCTTCAACCGAGCACATATAGTACATCATCGGACGACGGTTCCAGCGTCAGCCTATAGCAGAATTAAATGTCCCTTTATTCACCGACCAAGTGCAACAGGCACAGATCATCATCCCATCAACTGACATCTGGCACCTGTAGCCCAGTGTACGCACGTTTGCATACTTACATTCAACATTCTGGCGGTTACACAGGTTAGTGTCATTTCACATTTGCAATGGCTTATCTCGCATTTTTATTAACTGTAATCTTGCAGTATGAATCACTTAAATATGTTGCCTAGACAAATGTGTTCCCGAAATTTCATTACTCTACACCAATTTCTTTAGGTGTTCCGATATTTTTCCCGTAATTACCACGTAATCAGCAACATCAATTTATAATTAATTTACCTAATTCATTCATTATTTTCTCTGCGTCATATAAGTATTCTGATGCACAGAACTATGACTTACATATGCTGATTTTTACGGGCAGTGTACGTTTTCACGCAGGAAGTCAATTTTTAATGCTGCTGGACACCAGCCGCACCAGATCTCCGTCGCTTACTCCCTTTGCTGCATTATTCTTTCCCTAAAGTTAGCAGAATTCGATGATATCACATGGAACGTAACGCTGGCACTTTGCAGCGCGTTGCCGTGTCACTGGGCGACGCATGCGTTGTAGCCATGACTTCTGCGTCCCATTAGCGTGAATAATTACTGCAGAAGATATGGCATACCTTGCTGATTAGTCCAACTAAATGAACGAAAGTGATACCCTCGTTGTTTGGCTGTTGGATCAAAACACGATGCTGGCAACGTGCAAGGGCTATAAAACCTTTGTATGATTAAATACATTCTTTGTCAGAATTACTGTTTGAAAAACTATGTGATATGGTGCCAACTTTTGTTGGCTCGTTGCAAACATTCGTCTCTGACAAAGCCTGAAATTAACTACCGCTCCCTGCCAAGCAGATGGCTTTTGTAAATTCCAATTGCCACGCATTTCTTTCAGTATAACTGTAGTGAGCAGCTGTTTCAACAGCGCTCAGGCAGAAGTGGTACAGTAGAGAATAATGACGCTTGTTACGCTGCTAGTTCTATTTTTCGCTGACTACCAGACAGCAGAATGTAGTACAGTGTGTCATAATAACCGAGCAACTTGATACCTAACTATATTTCCTTATAGTAATTTATAATTCCGGATCCAGAAAGGAATATTGGTTGCTCATTCATCATGATTTATCTTTCACTCCGACAATGAGCGGGAGCATCAATCCTCCAAAACTAATTTCAGAAATCACATCAACTATGAAATAAGCTGTTCTTTATACGTTATGTATTCCTTATGCATTATGTAGTGGCACAGAAGTTGAGCTGCATCGCAGAGTTCCTTGTCGCTTACGAGATGTAAAGTAATAGTACGTAATAAATCCAAAGAGTGCTAAGGCGATTATCAGTGCCCTCTGTAAGTTCCCATGTTCTTCATACAAGGTGACCATTATTGCATCAAGACCCTATTGGCCAATTTCGGCCTTTGATCATTTTCAGGTGTAGTTGTGTCGGTGAACTGTGTGTCATGACATGTTGCAAAATATGTTCTAGTACGCTGAATATGATTTAGAAGGTTATGCAGATATCTAACGGCTGTGTTTGGGAACAGGTCCTATTCCCACGTGGCATTAAGTAGTTCTGAAGCACCTTCATTTAACAGTGGCCACAGTTCTAGACTGACCGATATTGTAATACATGTTGCAATAAAGGCCATCTTGTATAAATAATTTGACAGCCTAGAGTGGACATTTAAAATGGTTTCAGCACAGTCTAATATACACAGTAGCGACGCTGACTTTTGTTACACACTGTGACAGCAGCGCTCCAAGTGCACTGAAGACTACATTTCTTAATAATATATCTGTTGAGTGCGAATATTATTCTTTATATCTGTCTGTAAAACACTTTCACAATAGCGATCATTTAGTACTACAAGAGTCGGCATTGACTAAAAATGACATTAAATTTTTCTCTCTTTAGTTTGCTAAGGACCCTGGAAGGTATAAACGGTACGTTACAGGGTAGTTCACTTACGATTCTCTTGCAGCCTAAAAACATTTACTGAAGAATGTCGCTTTCCTTTAAAAACAAAAAATAGCTAGTTCACAGCAAAACACCTGACCTTCTGGAGAAAGACTGGAGAAAGACGTTGTATTATATATCTACTCAACAACATGAAGTCTTCTTCACTAAGCTTGTAGTTAAATCAGTGACGTTAGAACGTAGGACATTTGTATGAAATACATTACTTATATTATTTAACGTACCAAACAAGCCATCACAAGTTGAAGGAAAAACCACGCAGACGTGATAATAAAATTTCAAATTCAGTAAAACTGTTTCCCCACATCTGAGAAACCAGTTCCTAAATTGTTGCTACATTTGAGCAACAAACTGTAAGAATCTTCAACATATTGTCTTTTGAAGCGAAGATAATTCCATTTACAAAAATAGTTGTGTATTAGAAACTCGAGTGAAGTATAAAAATGTGCGAATTATTAGACTCCATACAAAATTATTAAGTATCAAGGAAAATGCCTGTCATATTGACAACGGACAACAATAGAAACACGTTTCCTATGCATGAAATATGTATTTATATTCTCTTGCTTTCAGCGGATTAAGTTGCAGTTATAAGCATATTTCTTCGTGTTTAGCTGTAGCTTATGTTACTGAATCAATGAATTTAGGCTGTATTTTTTTTTTTACACTTCATGATCATTCATGTCCCTTGATATTTTACCAGCGCTTGTAACGCAAAACTAGTTAAACAGAAAAATAATTATAAACAAATATTTATCTTGCGGCTGCTTTCTTTCCGCTTGGAGCGCTAGTAGGAGAGCGACGGGCGTGTTGTAACAGTTTTCATGAAAACTAATATATCTTGCGATTCATTGATTAAATTGCTACTAAATAATGATGGATGGATGCTGTAACTCTTCCTCTACCAAATCAAGTAAAAATAATACCATGACTATTGGTCATTATTTTACTATCAGTTATTTGCTACAAGAAGTGCGGCGTTACAACTTACCTCGTGCTTGGGTCAAGTTGTAACGTCTACCGGGGCAAGTAGTAACGACAAAAGAAAAGAAAACAACAATAATACCTCTAATCCTTTATTCTTTGTTTATTGTTAACAAAACTGACGTCTTTCTAAAGTAGATATTATGTAATTCTTATCAAAAATCAACTTAAATACACTTTTTAAGTAATCAACACCTAAAAATTAAGTAATTAGCAGTTTTATTTAGTTAAACACTACTTATAATCATCATGGCACTTTTCAATCACAGTAAGTAATTAAATTATTTATATCTAAGGTATGTTTCATAATTGTCTCTTTTAATATCTATCTAACAAAGTACTGCACTTATTTACGAATCAACATTTGGTGGGCTTCATTATAATTAAATTCAGTCTTCATCTGAGCTACAGTTAATACAAATAAAAGGTATAGTGTCTCCTGTAACACATCCTACATGTCGCCACATCTTACAAATGTAACACTCCACTCAATTTTCTTTCTTTGAATCTGTGTAGGCGTCACCACATACCAGACAATACCACTCTTCTGATTCAGATTCTGAATCTGAACATAAAATCCTTTTCTTAGCTCTGTCTACTCCGGTTTTACGTTTTGTTGATTTACCTTTGCCTTTCCCCTTCCTCTTTCCTTTACCTTTTCCTTTAATTTTGTTTTTTTCTTCATCTTTTCCTCATATTCCTTTTGTAAAACTTCTATTTCAGGAGTGTCCGTCAATACTCTAGAGTTTCTTTTGCGTCTGCTATTTGTATTAGTTTTTCTTGATGACACCTTTGGTAGAGGTCTGATCTTCGATGGCGAAAAAGGTCTCTGTAGACTGGAGCAACTCGGAGTTGGTTTATAATTTCCGTGGTGCTGATATGTAATTCAGGGGCAGAATGTAATAGTACTGGATTTACAAGATTCAATGATAAATTTTCTGTGACATTTACGATATCTGGCTCTTGTGTAGGACCTCGACAATCAGTAAGATAAGAAGGCGCAAAGTCGAAGTCTTGGAAAATATCAGCATTCAAAGGCTACACACCAGAAGCTTTAAATCCACTCATAATATTAGCAGGGTTTAAGGTAAGCGGTAACGACTCTTTCACAATACGTGGGATGTCATATTGACATCGTTTTCCCCGGATTGTTGTGCATCCAACTGATATTTTTAGAGAAGTCGATGATATATTGCAAAGTATGAATCAACGTTAGTCTTATTGAACGACGTCGCTCGACTTAAAGACGTCGCTTCTGGTGTCCTTAAAGATAACTGTGGATTTCTGCGCATAGAATTTTGGAACCAGTCAGTGCCAGCCATGTTATTTTGATGCCAAGAAGGAGGAATGTTTTTAGTATTAAGCTGCACACCGCATTGGTAAGTTAGTTTCCTTATTTCTATGGAAAGTAGTCCAAAATATATTTCGGCGCACTTGAGTAGGTAGGAAGCCATCTTACCCTCTTCTTCTGCAGTAAATACTTGTCTAGTCTTAACATAACCAACTCTTAAACATTAATTATTCTTCTTTGTCTTTATGTATCTATATAAAGAGACGTGACATAATCCGAAAGTCTGACTAGCTTTCCGAATACTGCACTTTTTTCTACAACTACAGTTGCCGCTAACTCGTACACTTCTTGGCTTTGTGTTGCCCGCTCTGACTTTCTTTCATACACCCTCATTCTAGAAGAAAGGAAAAAAAACAGTAGGTATCCACATCATAACGTGAGGCATGTTGTAACACGTTACAACAAGCCCCGGGATTTTGTTACAACTAACTCCATGCTATGATTTTTACCATTTATGAAGATAACTATTTAAACAATTTAGCAATCTGAAAAACTGTTAAAGATTATCAGAGGTGGATAAATTTGAATGTAAATAAGATATAGAAAGTTTGCAATTAATCGATAATAATAACACAAACCAAAATGTTACGGCAGTACAATTTGATATTACCTGACAAAGGTGAAGCGCGTGCACACATCCCCTCACTGCGCCGGCCGGCGGGACACTGGTTATGGTAACATAATGCGGTGCGGTTTATAGGTCAAACCGAGTCAAAGAAATACGCCAATAAAGTTTGAGATCATAGTGAAAAGAGCCTGTTACTACTTACCCCTGTTACAACAAGCCCCTCGCTCCCCTATCGTTCCAACTCTCAGACGGTAACAATTTTCACAGCAGTTAATGTTGCAACTGTAGAATGGGCGATTTCATGCTGATGTTACAAACTTTCAGGTATCATACACAAAGAGAAATGTATCAATTTGAGGCAAGGGGCCCAGGTCTGGAACCAACCGAATCGAAGTTAATAAATGAAAATACAGCGGACTTCTCATTCTGCAAGCTCTTTGCTTTCCTAAACAAGAAAAAAATGGGTAGCAAACATGATCTCTAAATTCATACCTTAAGAGCTATGAGATCTTGGTCAGTAGAAAAGATGTATTTCATAGTAGCAAAGATGAATAAATGCTCATAGAAATGCTAGGAGAAATATCTATTTTGTAACTTAATCTATAATTAATTATCAGAATTCGTACATTTCAACTTACCTAAAAACAGACTTTTGGACACATTTATCAGTCATCTGATGTATTTAATGGGGCTTGTGTACTCTACGTGTCATATCAAAAACGGAAAACCAATTACATCAGTTGTAATTCACTTTTTCACTGACGATTCTCGAGCATTCTGATGTAAACACCATTGATTTGCAGTCATTTTGATACTATGAAATTATCACACAGAACTTTAACTTGAAATTTCGTTTTGGCATTTTTTCCTGTACCATAATTAATGTCAGGAATAAAATCCAACTTGAAATCAATAAATAATTAATGATTTTGCGATAGGTATTGTTATTGTAACTTCATAAGCAAATTTCCACACAATAGACAAAAGAACAATATTTATAAATAGATTCAGAATGGTCTTTCAAACCATACTAACAGTTTGTTGTAAGTCATTAACTTTTCATTAATAATCAGTAAATGGAATTCTTTTTGACAATAGGCCAAAGAATATACATTGTTAAGATACAGTATACAGGGTTATTCACGATGATATGCAAATATTTTAATGTGTTATTCTACAAGCAAAACTAAAGAAAAAATTTCATATAAACATAGGTCCGCAAATGCTCAGTTATGGAGTTACGGCTAATAAAAGATTTTGCCTTAAATTTAGCAGTTTAGCTAATATGAAACCATTGCAAAACTGCATGAGATTAAAGTAAAGCACGATTTCCATTTATTTTGTTGTTATTGGTCTGCAGTAGTCTTCCAGAACACCCAGAGAAGCAAAGATTATTATACAACTAGATTTGTAGTCAAAAATGGTGCTGGCTGAGCGCTGCTGCCAGCGCTAGAAGCAGTTTTGAAGCAAGCGTTTTCTTCGACGTCCGCTCGAAGCGTACGATTATATAAATAACGAGGTGTCTACACGGAGAAATTTGTTCGATCGTTGTCCTTCTTCCAGTAATGTGCTACTCTCCGCTGTGAATCTGTTCACGTCAGCTTAAGCCTCGGATGACGTTAATAATGGCTAACATTATTGGGATTCACTCGAATTAAACATTGCATATAACTGGTGAAACTGTGTAAACGTGAACTTATTTGGATAATGAGTTTATCTGGAAAATCAGTGTTTCGCATCCGTGTTCTGCTTTGTGTGCCGCCGGCAATATTATTAGAAAACCGCGTGGCAACTGTCAGAGATTATTCACCATCTTTAAGGCGAGAAACTTACTCCTTATTAATGGGAACAAACAGCGAAAGGCAAGCTGTAATGATTTTCATAGTTGTTTTTGTGCGTTTCAACATTGAGCACATTATACTGTATCATTGAAAGACAGTAGACGTTAGTTTGTCGTCGCAGTTCCTTATTCCTTTGCATTATTCTTCGAGAGTGAGAACATTTCATTTCAGTTTAGGCGAGCTGAGAAGTGAAGCAGTGTGGAATGAAGACTATGGACAGCACATTCTCCACCACTTACTGGCTGTTCAGATAAATAGTTTTCGGGTCCTTCTAAAATGCTATGGTATCTAATAATCGCACAAGGCTATCGAACACTTTAACTCATAAATTACAGAACAAACAAAGTTCAAAATATTTTACCTGCCAGGGTCGTTTCTGGGTCAGGATCCCTTACAGCTTAATCCACCAAATTTTTTTTATAATTTCTGTTTAAAATAAGCTATAAATTGCCTTGTCTGTTTTTTACTAGTTGCATGTACGTCACGGAGATCTGCCAAGAGCTGACAGCTGTACTTGGAGTGGCACGGTTTTGTCAAGTTACCGGTTACAGTACCCAGGTGGTTCCGACAGTCCACCGCAACAAGCATCATAAAGCTATCTGACAACTCCTGCGATGGTCATAATTTGATCATTAAATCAATGAATGAATATTCAATGTTATGTATGTCTTTCAAAAATTTGTTCAGTGTTTTCTTGGTCATTCCGAATCAAGTTCATTTTCTTGGAACGAGTTAGTCATTTATTACGTTCCTTACCGTTTTTATGGTACCGTTGATAGAAATAATCATTGTGAAATGTTTTACAACAAATATTTGAGATTCATTGAATATAATGTTATTATATTTTATTAAATCCAAAGATACTTTCATTTTCATAGAAAACTTAGCCCTAGAGCGTGTGCAAATACTGTACGATCACTCGCTATGAATTACGTTACAGATTTTTAGTTGTCGTAATGATGATAAGCAATGGAAGTGTGTTTTATCAGACAACGGATTTACAAGCATATCATTGGTACTGTACGTCTGATTTTTGCATAATGTAGTCCAGAAGATTTCTGCAATTTCAGCACCAGCCGTGTGATGTATCTTCATGTTCTCGCCTCCTGCGTCCTCTTCTTCATCACTTTCATCACAACTTTTCTGTACAGTTTTGATCATCACTTCGTCTGTTAAAGTTTGGTCATAAATACTTTACGCCGCAGCAATGGCTACTTGCTAAGAACCTCCATTCAGCATATCTCTAACTTCGAGTTTCTGCTGGAAGTCACGTGTTTAATTTTGGGATCCTTAATATTGGACAGGATAGAGTAGCATGGAGAGCTGCATCAAACCAGTCTCAGGACTGAAGACCACAACAACAACAACAATATTGAACCGTAAAGGAAACCACAACTTAAAACATATATAGCATTATTTGATCTTGTAATTAACTAACAACATTATTGCACCTGAGAATTCATCATTTTATGCGTCACTTCTCCATGAGCGACTAGAGACTAGACATGGGGCGGATTACAGAGTGACTGGACTCTGAGGGCCGGTAGCAACAGTTTAGTGTAATCCGTATGTAGCAACAGTTTAGTGTATTTCAGTTGTACCTATTATGCAATTTTCATCAAATGCTTGGATATATACGAAAAAGTTATTTAGTTTTGATAAGTTTAAAAAGTAACAAGTGTTGTTTGGTTTTAACATACTTCGACTTTACGAATACACAAAAAACCATTTTAGTTTTTCACGGATCAGAAAGAACTATAAACTGCAACGACCCTATCCATTCTCCTCCTCCTGACGGACCACCCTCATTCCCGCAGGAGTTAGGACAGACAAAAGAACCACGCATATATGTGTTTGTGTATATCTTCATTTCTGTGAGTGTGATGGCAGTTAAAATCTCACCTGAAAAATTACAGAAAAATCAGCAGAAACAGCACAGTATGAAGAAATCGTTACAGCTAAAATATTCTAAAGTAAAAACTAAAGAACTGAGGGAACAATTTGGATAATTTTCTCAAGCTATAAGAACTTCTTACTTGAAATGAAAATACTAATCCATATATTATAATGACAGTACCGTGTTTTATACACTTATTTCACAAGAACATAAAACTCACAGAAAAACAAAAACTGTACTATCTTTACAAACGTTTTAAAAGGTCATTAAACTCAAGTGACCTAAAGTGAGGCTGGTCCCGGCGGAGGTTCGAGACATCCCTCGGGCATGGGTGTGTGTGTGTTTGGCCTTAGGATAATTTAGGTTAAGTAATGTGTAAGTTTAGGGACTGATGACCTCAGCAGTTAAGTCCCATAACTTTTCACACACATTTGAACATTTTTGACCTAAACTGGTACGGGAAGGTGGTCTGTGCTGTTGCAAGGACCGCTGACATTATCAGCAACCACCAGTATCCGTAATGCAAATCCATTCTCTCTGTTCCATAAATGCTGGTCTGTAAGTCCTTCCTTCAGATTAATAATTCCTAACAATTTTCTTCAGCGAAATCGTCCTCCAATATGCACTAAGCTAAATTTTCTGCTAGCTTACTCCATGTTGAACAGTCTAAAACTCTGCGCTCTACAAATGAGCCAAAGATAAACAAATTGAGAGATATTACTGTCAATGCCGTAAGTCTACTATTTCACAGTTGTTACACGCGACCTCTTCTCTCGCGTAGCACAAAATTTCCACTTATTCTGAAACTATCCGCAAATAAACGGGCAGTCTACCTATATATCTCCACCGTAAGGAGTTACAAAACTGCTAACACTTTCACCGAAATCGGGTGGATAATTATACAGTAAATTCTAAGTGGTTAAAAGTAGACATTGACGTTGCTATAGTCTTACACTTGAATATGGAATCCTTGCAAATCTTACTCAGTTGGAGATATTTTCTTCCATTCTAGAGAATCGGTCATCTATTGCTTCGCTCAGCAATTTCCCAGTACATGTTTGTAATTTTGATTACTCATTGAGATTAAAGACGTCAAAAACTTGCACGTTAAATACTTTTATGATTTTTCACTTGGCCCAAAGCCTATCATAAAAACGGTGGCGATAGTTTAACGACATCTGTGGCGACTAAGGAAGTGCAAAGAAGTATTGATATCCATCATTGATTCCGTCACTCGGATTTCGCATTATTTAAATTAACACATGTACTTTTAGCTGGTCAGAGGACTCTCAACCTCGTGCTTTTACTACAAATTATGCGTGAAAAATTCTTTATAAATAGATTTTACGATATAGCATGTACATTTTAGGTGAATGAGTGGCGTAAGATTGTAAAATAAATAAACAGACGCTATTTGCAAGTGCAGGAGCTATTATTGTTCTCCTTTCCCGTTTGTTACAAATAAGAGATATTTTTTGTCGTGCTCTGTTATCTTCACTTGAATTTTTAAACAAGCCGGTTTTATAATTTTGCAACTAGACAATAAGCAAAAACTCTTTGAGTGCAAGCATGAATTCTCCCAAATCGATAATTTTCGTAGATGTATTGAATTTAGTATCCTAGAAAGAAGACAATGTGCGAAACGATCCTTGAGTGGATTGTCATAAGTATGTAGGAATCGCCTGAAGGCACAACGAAATCGCACAGTGGACGTTGGAGTTTATTCTGTGAAGAATTTTATTTACGATGTGTTTATTCTTTGGTTTTGCTCTAGCGCTGTGCCAGCTCATTTTAGATATCTTAGCTTTGGTATTGTTCCCGTTTCCAACGTGATGCAAAAATAAAGTTTTATTCTTGATCGCATTACTCTCTCTCGAAAGTAATTATTCATTAGCCTCAATGGCTTTAGTGGTGACCCCAAACACTGAACATAAAGAAAATTACGATGAACAAACAAGAGAATTCTGCGACTTCTGAAAGTTCAGGAGTAATGAAGAGATGGAGCTGGTGAACCTTCAAGAACAGATACAAGACCAACTTGAAGCACTAAAGTTAGCATTGTTGTTGTTGTTGTGGTCTTCAGTCCTGAGACTGGTTTGATGCAGCTCTCCGTGCTACTCTATCCTGTGCAAGCTTTTTCATCTCCCAGTACCTACTGCAACCTACATCCTTCTGAATCTGCTTAGTGTATTCATCTCTTGGTCTCCCTCTACGATTTTTACCCTCCACGCTACCCTCCAATACTAAATTGGTGATCCCTTGATGCCTCAGAACATGTCCTACCAACCGATCCCTTCTTCTGGTCAAGTTGTGCCACAAACTTCTCTTCTCCCCAATCCTATTCAATACTTCCTCATTAGTTATGTGATCTACCCATCTAATCTTCAGCATTCTTCTATAGCACCACATTTCGAAAGCTTCTATTCTCTTCTTGTCCAAACTATTTATCGTCCATGTTTCACTTCCATACATGGCTACACTCCATACGAATACTTTCAGAAACGACTTCCTGACACTTAAATCAATACTGGATGTTAACAAATTTCTCTTCTTCAGAAACGCTTTCCTTGCCATTGCCAGCCTACATTTTATATCCTCTCTACTTCGACCATCATCAGTTATTTTGCTCCCCAAATAGCAAAACTCCTTTACTACTTTAAGTGCCTCATTTCCTAATCTAATTCCCTCAGCATCACCCGACTTAATTAGACTACATTCCATTATCCTTGTTTTGCTTTTGTTGATGTTCATCTTATATCCTCCTTTCAAGACACTGTCCATTCCATTCAACTGCTCTTCCAAGTCCTTTGCTGTCTCTGACAGAATTACAATGTCATCGGCGAACCTCAAAGTTTTTATTTCTTCTCCATGAATTTTAATACCTACTCCTAATTTTTCTTTTGTTTCCTTTACTGCTTGCTCAATATACAGATTGAACAACATCGGGGAGAGGCTACAACCGTGTCTTACTCCCTTCCCAACCACTGCTTCCCTTTCATGTCCCTCGACTCTTATAACTGCCATCTGGTTTCTGTACAAATTGTAAATAGCCTTTCGCTCCCTGTATTTTACCCCTGCCACCTTTAGAATTTGAAAGAGAGAATTCCAGTCAACATTGTCAAAAGCTTAAAAAAGTTAGCATTGGAGACGCCTATTACTCCAACGCCAAACACGCGCGCGGCCGTACAAACCAACAGCCCGTCGGAAAACATGCAGAACGTAAAAATTCGTACACTGCAGTTCCTGCCGGCAAACTGCAGCTATGGTTCGCAGTGATTGAGCTCACGTTTGCCCAAAGCAAGATCCATGATGAGCACGCGAAGTTCCCGGTAACGGTGAATGTACTGCACGCTAGAGCAGCAACCGCAGCAGAAGATGTAATATTCTGACCTCCAGCAGAACGACCGTACGCGGCGTTGAAAAATGTATTAATCACCAGAGTGCGTAAACCGTCAAATCAACGCATACGGCAGGTGCTTAAAGAAGAAGTTAAAGGTGACAGGACACCGTCGGAATGATGGGAGCGTATGCGCGGTATCATCAACGCGCAGAAGAATTTTCAGATGCGACGCTCAAACACATCTGGCTAGATCAATTATCAAGCACGTTAAAAGCTGCACTAGTAACTCGTGAAAAAGATAACATGCAGAACGTCTTGGAGATAGCAGACAAAGTCCATGCGACCATAGGCAATCCACAGATGGCTTACATGGCTATCTTTAACAGGGAAGAAGCTTCAGAAGTGATAGCAGCAATACGGATGACTCCGCATACGGACGTCAACAAAAGAATGCAAGAACTAACACGACAGATGACATTATTGCAGCAACAGGTCTCACTATTGTTACAGAATGAAAACAGGAAGGCCGACGGCGAAATTCAACAAGGTCGGGTATGTTGGTACCACCAACGCTTCGCGGATATAGCAACAAAGTGTTCGCAGCCATGTGCGTACCCAAACATGGCGCAGTAGACGCAGCGGGCCGCGGTAGCACAGAAAAGCGCCTGCAACAACGAGGTGAGATCGACGCAGACTACCGACGGATGAGTAACGTCAATAATTTTCTTACCACCTCCAAACGGTTTTGTGTCAGAGATGTCAAGTCGAACCGTTGATACCTAATAGACTCGGGATCATATGTGAGTCTGCTCCCCTTTACTGACTATCAAGGAACAGACGACACCCCATTTATGCAATTAATCGCAGGAAATAAGTCGCCCATTGTTGCTAATGGACCACGTAAAATCGAAGTCGCTTTTAGGTTTCTCACATAGCTATCAGTGGACCTTCATTCTGGCAGAAGTGACAGAGGCGATATTGGGTGCGGACTTTCTTTGTGACATGCACATTACCGTAGATCTTGCAAATGCACGGATTAAACGAAATCAAGAGACAGTAGATAGCATCACGGAACGTGAAACTTACCGCGCTGGCAAGCATAATGTGACGCGGTGTCACATGCCGTAAATGATAACACGGTCGCAGAAACATCCGCAGTAACTCATAAAACTGTACACCGGCTTTACACCATGCCCGGTCAGCCAATACATCAACGCAGGGTAGCACCCGATCGATTCGTGGCAGCAAAAGCAGAATTCGAGGCATTCCTGGCATTACGTGTCATACGTAGATCAGACAGCCCGTGGGCGTCACCGATACATTTGGTAATGAAAAAAGGTGGGTCGTGGAGACCATGTGGCGATCACAGGAAGTTAAACGCACGTACTATACCAGATCGTTACCCAGTGCCTAATATTCGCAATTTCACAAATCAATTAACTGGTGCAACGATCTTCAGCATTATTGATCGTAAAAAAGCTTATCACCAGATACCGGTCCCAGAAGAAGACATACCGTAAACAGCAGTTACAACAAATGGCTCTGGGCACTATGGGACTTAAACTGCTGTGGTGATCAGTCCCCTAGAACTTAGAATTACTTAAACCTAACCAACCTAAGGACATCACACACATCCATGCCCGAGGCAAGAACCGCTCGGCCACACCGGCCGGCAGCAGTTACAACACCTTTCGGGTTAAAGAACGCTGCTCAAACATGCCAACGATTTATTGATGAAGTGTTGCTCGGGTTGAAAGGATGCTTCGCCTATCTTGATGACATATTAATCTCATCAACGACGTCAGAAGCACACGAGAGCCAACTGTCCGCAGTGTTCGCCCGCATAAACCAGTACGGAATACTATTCAACAAAGCAAAATGCGAACTGAGAAAACGGCAAGTGACGTTTCTAGAATACGAAGTTTCGGCAGAGGGAATACGCCCGCGAGAGGACAAGGCAGTAGTAATCGACAACATGAACCGCCCCGAGACTTACCATCAACTCAGAATATTTTTAGGGGCAGTAAATTTCTATAGACAGCATTTGCCGCGAGCCGCTCTAATACAAGCGTCCTTGACAGACGCTCTCGCAGGTCAAAACGCAAATAGCAAACGACGGTTGCAATGGAACGTGGACATGGAGAGACCATTTCAGCACATAAAGGCCGACTTACGAAAAGCAGTGCTCATTATTCATCCGGTACCAAAAGCACCTCTGTCAATAGTATTCGATGCCAGCCAAGTCGCATTGGGAGCCGCACTGCACCAGAAAGTATGCGACAAATGGCAGCCTTTGGATTTTTTTCTCACGAAAACTTACAGACTCACAAAGGAAATGGAGTGCATATGACAGAGAACTATTGGCGACATATGAAGCTATCCGGTACTTTCACCCGTATGTAGAGGCAAGAGCTTTTACTGTATACACCGACCATAAACCAATAACCTTTGCATTCAGTGAGTCGCAGAATAACTGTTCTCCACGTCAATTTCACCACTTAGAATACATCAATCAATTTACTACAGATATCAAGCATATCAAGTGAGCCGAAAAGATAGTCGCCGATTTCCTGTCGCGGATCACGGTTATTTCACAAACCATAGGCTACGATAAATTAGCCGCAGCTAATGACGCACAACTCCCAACAGTACTTACAGGACGTAACAACCGGACTTCAGTTGAAATTAATCCAGTCGGCGGGAGCGAATGTGAAGATACGGTGCGACATAGCTACGAACAAACCCAGGCCTTTCATCCCAAGGCAACTACGGAAAGAGGTATTCGGCAGCATACACGGACTCAGTCATCCGGGTAGCAGAGCAATTATCAAACTACTCACGGAACGTTTTGTCTGGCCGAGTGTAAGAAAGGATTGCCGCTGTTGGGTGACAACATGCATACTGTCAAAGGTACAAGACTGGAACCGAGTGAGGTGGCGCAGTGGTAGCACACTGGACTCGCATTCGGGAGGACGACGGTTCAATACCGCGTCCGGCCATCCTGATTTAGGTTTTCCGTGATTTCCCTAAATCGCTCCAGGCAAATGCTGGGATGGTTCCTTTCAAAGGGCACGACCGACTTCCTTCCCTAATCCAATGAGACCGATGACCACGCTGTCTGGCCTCATCCCCCAAAACAAGTAAAAAATAAAAAACCAAGACTGGACAGCATGTACACAAAGCACTTGGAGATTTTACCCCGGTAAAAAAGAGGTTCTCCCCGTTCATTTGGACATTTTTGGCCCTCTACCACCTTCGGAAGGCTACAAGTATTTGTTGACATCGGTGGACCGATATACAAGATGGGCAGAAGCTTCTCCACTACCGGACATTTCAGCAGAGACGGTAGCTCGAGTATGTTTGGTTTCTTGGATCTCCCGTTTTGGATGTCCACTATACGTGACAACCGGTCGAGGACGACAATTTGAATCCACTTTGTTCCAACAATTAGCCAAGCTCCGTGGATTCTGCCATCACCGCGCCACCGCTTATCACCCAGCAAGCAATGGCATGGTTGAGCAGTGGCACAGGACATTAAAGACAGCATTGATGTGCCATAAGGACAGCTGGACTTCAGCGTTGCCAGTGCCTGCAAATCAGACCTAGGTGCATCCATGGCTGAACTGATTTACGGAGAGAACCTCAGGCTGCAGGAAGAATTTTTCGTTGAGCCGACGGACGCGACAGCGAGCGTCATACCGTACGTCTTACAACAAGTCGCAACCACATGGCACAGCTACGACCGACACCTGGTTCTCGACATGGTACCAACACGCCATTCGTTCATAAGCAGCTTAGCGATTGCCCTTATGTGTGGCTGAGGACAGACGCTATACGAACACCTCTTCAGCCGCCATATACTGGGTCGTATAAGGCACTCGCGAGAGATGAACATACGCTGCAGATAAATCACGACGGGAAGCGACAAACAGTTTCCATTGAGAGAGCTAAACCGGGGCACATGTGGCCACCAGCTGACGAAGAAAATCAAGACACCAGAGAAGAACCGCCGCCTACACAATATGACGAAGAGGTGTTGCCCGCAGAGAGCAACACGCCAACAGGAAACCACACAGGAAGACCCACCGTTCTCAGAGAAGTGCTCTAGAGTGGACAGAAATACAATATACAAGTATCCGTACGTGCCCGGAGCTCCGCTCTACAAGGGGGAGGGTTGTGGGGGGTTGGGGGGCTCTAGGAACCGCATGGTGACACAAAGAAATCGCACAGTGGACTTTGGCGTTCATTCTGGGAAGAAAGGAAAGCTATCAGACGTGGTGTTTTTGGATAAGGCTTGGTGTTTTTGAGAGTGGCATGTCCTTGTCTTCGCTGACTGTTGACCTGATTGAGTGTTAGATAGTTACAGAGGGAAATACAGTTTAACGTGGACTCTGAACCACAACGCAACTCGGAGTTTTTTACATTAACAGACATTTACAGAGGTGAAACGAGTGATAACAGATGAAAACGCTTCGATTGAGAGGGTATCGAACCCCGTAGTATGAATATGTAGTCTGCTTTTAAACCACTAAGCCACCACACTACTTTTAACATATAATAACAGTAATAATAGTTGCAGTAGCAGCAGAATGAAGAATAGCTGTTATTACAGATTTAAATGTGTCATTTCCACCTGATGAATTATTTTTGTCCTCAAATTGATATTTTTTCCCCCTTCGTTCCCAACTATAATTTTGTTCTTCACTTCCCATCAGGATCCTTATGTCTTCTCCAGAATTTTTTCTTAATAATTGTGCCTCATCAGTTTAATTATTATTTACTCTTTTTTAGCGGACATCAAGAGATTTACTAAGAACGCATTCTTCAACTTAGTAACAAAGCTGTTCCTCTAGCTCATATGAATGTACTTACATAGAACAGACATATACGAGTAATTGTGGTGAAATCGTCCCTCTCAGATATAAATCGTAGATAAAGACCATAATTTATGATGTACCGATGGTGTGCTGCCCCTTCAGCATCGCAACTTTGCCTGGTACTGTAGGCATCCTCAAGAGGGAGTGGCTCCCTCCTGGAATCTGGGGTAGGCGCTTAGTATTCCTTACAAAATTTTCAAGTGTTTTTTGAAGTGATAGCTTGAAATTCTATTGCACTGCACACTTAGGTCTGTCGAATATACAGGGAAACGTTGTGACTGCTGCAGAACATGGGCTCAGTGTCAGGTCGTTCACACGAAATTACATCGTTTTCGTGTTACTACTGCTATTTCTGAGCTATTTTGTAGCCATGGAGATTGTGAGCATTATAAGAACATTGTCCAAATATAATCCCCAATTTCTGTATGCCGCTTCGTCTCATAGCCGTTATAGAGCTACGGAAAGGGACACTTGGATCATCCAGCAGAGTATTAACATCGACAGAACTCACTTGGCCTACATCCACTTCCAGCTCTCACAAGGACAACTCTTCCCCAGCTTCCCACCGTTAATTACATCCTAGTGTACCGTATGTCGAGGAGGTACAAGACCTGCCAAGGCTTGCTCAGAAGGCATTATACACCACAGAGGGATTTTAATATACTCTAAGGAACACGCTGCAATTTAGGAGTGTCCTTCTATACTACATCTGTGGATGAAATGCATCATTCGAAAACAACTAACGTATTTAGTGCTAGAAAACAGGAAAAAGTATGGAGTTTCAATACCGAAGATGTGTCCTCTCCACGAATTGGTGTTTACTCAGAGTATTTGGGCGCAACACTGCGTAACGTCAAGTCATAATATTACCAATAAAGTCTTGTTGCCATAGCCTGCACTGTGTCTAACTGGAATGGTTAAGGATCACCTTGGATCAGTTCTTGTGTGATAAAAATCGCTTTTAGCGACCAATATGATAGTTGTTTTGTAAAGTTTTCTACAGTCATTTCTTCAGTGAGTTACTTTTTACGCAAATAAATGCCACTTTCACAGCACATATTTTTAGCTTTTATTATATGATTCAGCGATTCATCTTTTATTAACCTGAACAAAGCTGGAAATTAGAAGGCATGGAACATCCACTAACATGGTCTGATGTGAAGTTCCGTTAGAAAAAAAGCAATTGTAGATGGCACCAATGTTAAATAAGCGTTTTTAGCTTCGATCCTCTTGCTACACACAGAGGAGTTTTACTAAGTGATATTTTTTGCTATCTGTTTTTGTTCATATTCAACATGATTTACTTAATCGATTAGATTTTTTTTTCACTTCAGTATTTCAATTTTCAGTGTGAATCTAATATATTTGGTAAGCGGATGAAAATATTTTTGTGAATGTTTTCTAGCTTCATTTCCTACCAAGACAGATACACAGAATTTAATGATAAGAGAATGTCATTGTATACCATTAAAAAAAGGCGAAATCAATATTTATAGACTATTAATGACATGCCGATTAAATTTCCTTACCTTTTTAATTATGCAAATAATATACTGTCGAAATATTAATTGTATAGCTATTAAACATTTGCGATACATTAAGTTTTGTATATTCCGTGTACATGTATTTGAAAATGGTGGTTTTTCAATCTTGCCCCCTTCTCGGGAAAATTTCTGCGGATGCCCATGTCTGGTACTCGACATAATTTGACTGGATGTCATTAACCTGAATATCTGCAGTTCGCCTCATTTGAGGGAGAAAATTGTGCATAAAAAAACACTTTTCCGTGTCGCTTTCGAAAATTGTCACAAAATTACGTAATAGATTTTCTCCACTTCACAGACACCAGTGATGCTGTTTGGATATAAATTGAACAAAATCGGCGAGTCGTTTCCCTCACTGTGTCCACCACGTCCTCCATCCGTCTGTCCACCCCATTCTCCCACCTCTATCTATTTCCACCTTCCCACTCTCTCTGCCTCTCCATCTCCTCCTCCCCTTCCCTCTCTCCATCCATTTCCTCCTCCCCTCACTCTGTCCATCGCCTCCTCTATCCACATCGACCTGTCTGCAGCCATGTTTATCAGTAAGTTTGGCCACTCCAATTCAGTTCAATAATGCAGGCCAATAGCACTCCCACAACACACCTATCGTACAGGATGGGCTACACATTATGGGCTCAAAAATCATTTATTTGCCCCTAGCTCCACGCCACCGTGTAAGCTTGTCGATAAAGCAGGCGTATATATTTCTACACAACACACTTGTTGAGCCTATAAAACCACTTCATGCCCCTGACATGTAGGCTGCCCTCCCGGCTGGGTTGATCTAGCGGGCTAATACTGTTCCCACACAACATACCTGTCACGCATGGCAGCCTATGAACAAGGGCTTGAAAAAACGCGTTTTCGCCATATATCCGGTCATATTGTGGCTAGGCGATTATAAAGCCCACATTTATGACATTTGTGAGCCCTGCTGTTTCAATGCCAAATTGGCTGAAATCGATCCAAGGCTTGAAAGGAGATACAAGACATACACACATACACTCTGTTTTATATCAATAACACATTAGACATTGTATTATTTCATTTGTTGCATGAATGTGATGATGCTATTCTGCTGATACGAAACAGCGTGCAAATGATTTCTTTATGTCAACATTGAAGACTGTTACCATGAAGCGGCATCCTGAACTGTGTTATTGGAATATTCGTTGCCAATATCTATACTGATTTGTCCATTGAGGATATTGTATCTTGATTTTTTATCGCAATCAGTTACATATCTGTGTCATTGCATTGAGTCTGGCTTGAAATGTAGTGATCGATTCTTAAGACACAATCTGTAGGTAGATCGATCACTGTTGCTCTGTTACTGTTAACTGCACTTGAAATAGGCAGAGACCTTGCTGTACGATATGAAAAGCCCACTTGCAAACTATACTCAATTACATATCTTGCATACTAGTTGACAGTCAATGAAGATCGACTAAGCTTCATTTGTCTATATAAGTTACATACCAATTTTAAAAAAATTCTGTGAGGTTTTAGGCCGTAGACATAACAACAAGCAAACCTAATAATAAGAATACACACATCAAAAAAGTTTTGCACCACCTCAGTTCCGAGAGTTCCAGTACAGAAAATTGGAATACAGATCAACATAAATATCATTCATCAGCTTACCTTCCATTCGGAAAGCGGGTGCACTCAGCGACTGTTATGAGACTTATAAATTACAGAGTGCAGCAGTCAGTAGTCCTTTCTTAGATTTTAGTACGCAAATCCAGATTTCGGCTAGTAGCTAGCCATTCTCAATGCACTATTTGCTATTCTCAATGCATGTAAGTCCCTGTTGTTCGGGCGTCAGTCACAGTTCTTTGAATATTGAACTGTGACTGACTCCTGGACAACAGGGACTTGAGAACGGAAAATAGTGCATTGAGAATGGCTAGCTACTAGCCGAAATATGGATTTGCGTAATAAAATCTAAAAAAGGACGACTGATTGCTGCATTCTATGATTTATAAACATCATTTCAACTCTTGTTAACTGCTCATGAAAACCACACATTGCGTGTTGTACCAAAATACAGCGAGACCTTCAGAGGTGTTCGTACAGATTGCTGTACAGACTGGTACCTCTAATACCCAGTGGCACGTTCTCTTGCATTGATGCCTGTCTGTATTCGTCGTGGCATACTATCCACAAGTTCATCAAGGCACTGTTGGTCCAGATTGTCCTACTGCTCAAAGGCGATTCCGCGTAGATCCTTCAGAGTGGTTGGTGGATCACGTCATCCATAAACAGCCAATTTCAATCCATCCCAGGCATATTCGATAGCGTTCATGACTGGAGAACTTCCTGGCCACTCTAATCGAGCGATGTCCTTATCCTGCAGGAAGTCATTCACAAGATGTGCACAATGGGGGCGCGAATTGCCGTCCGTGAAGACGAATGCTTCGCCAATATGCTGCCCATATGGTTGCACTATCGATTGGAGGACGGCATTTACGTACCGTACAGCCGTTACAGCGCCTTCCAAAACCACCAGCGGCGTACGTCGGCCCCACATAATGCCATCCCAAAACAGCAGGGAACCTCCACCTTGCTGCAGTCGCTGGACGGTGTGTCTAAGGCCTTCAGCCTGACCGGGTTGCCTCCAAACACGTCTCTGACGATTGTCTGGTTGAAGACATATGCGACAGTCATCGGTGAAGAGAACTTGGTGCCAATCCTGAGGGTCCATTCGGCATGTTGCTGGGCCCATGTGTACCGCGCTGCATGGTGCCGTAATTGAAAAGACGAATCTCGCCATGGACGCTGGGAGTGCAGTTGAGCATCATGCAGCCAACTGCGCACAGATTGAGTGGTAATACGACGTCCTGCGGCTGCACGAAAAGCATTATTCAATATGGTGGCGTTGCTGTCAGTGTTTCTCCGAGCCATAATCCGTAGGTAGCGGTCATCCGCTGCAGTAATAGCTCTTGGGCGTCCTGAGCGAGGCATGTCATCGACAGTTCCTGTCTCTCTGTATCTCCTCCATGTGCGAACAACATCGCTTTGGTTCACTCCAAGACGCCTATGCACTTCCCTTGTTGAGAGACCTTCCTGGCACAATGTAGCAATGCGGACGCGATCAAACCGCGGTAATGACCGTCTAGGTATAGTTGAACTACAGACCCACACGTGCCGTGTACCTCCTTCCTGGTGGAACGACTGGAACGGATCGGCTTTCGGGATCCCTCCGTCTAATAGTCGCTGCTCATGCATAGTTGTTCACAGCTTTAGGGGTGTTTACCGACATCTCTGAACAGTCAAAGAGACTGTGTCTGTGATACAATATCCGCAGTCAACGTCTATCTTCAGGAGTTGTGGAATCAGGGTGACGCAAAACTTATTTTGACGTGTGTATTTTCTTGTCTTGACTGTGTCTATATCAAATGGCTCCTAGTGTACTGCGCAGTGAGCTGAATACACTGACGATGCATGTATAGCTCTAGGAGGAGTCTTTCTCTGTTTTTCCTTCTCTTTCTGCACAATTTTCGTAGTACTTTAGCCATCACATCAACGACGTACTGCAGTTTTCTTTGTAACGTGAACATTTTACCGGAGTTCTTAGCCCTTGGTAACTACGTAGAGTGTATTAAATTGTTTATTTGTCTCTGCAAAACTTTTACATGAAAAAATGGAGCCGAGAAAGCAGCTTAAAGTTCCCTTTTTAAACTAGGTAATGTTACGATATTACTCTTTCTGAAATCAAGGAATATGAAGATCTTATATCTCATAAGTCTCGTAACTCACTGCTGTTATGTAACGTGCAAAATATGTAGTTTTTACCCACCGCAGCAGCTACCGAAAATGTGGTGTAATTAATGACAGCACTGTAAAAAAACGTTTATGTAATGAACAACACGCATAAAGAAGAGATCGACCGCTACCATTACTGATTACGAGAGAAATGGTAAAACCAGATACCGGTCAGATTCTTTAAATATTTCTAGCAAATTTTAAGAGGCGATATATGGCACAAGCGTAAAAGATTAGTTGTAAGGCAGTTTTAATCTGCCAGGAAGTTTAAGCTTATAACTGCTAATGAGTAGATTATGACAGCATTTTCAATTTATAGATTCTTACAGTAATTATAGTATCTAATACTGAAAATGAAATTTTTGTCGCCCCTTGAAACCGTTACAAAGGCAAGATGCAGCTGCGACTGGGAACCACGAACCGTGAAACGGGATATTCATTCAATAATATAGATTAGATGAGAGAGGTTAAAGAGTGGATGGAGAGAAGAATGGTAGTACGGACAGGCAAGAAGGAATTAGAAACTTTTGAGATACGGTTCTGAAGATTACATGGATAGGTCGGAAAACCAATGGAGAGGTACTGACCTGAATCAGGAAAAAGCTTCATGAAACAGCTTGACTAAACAAATGGAGAGATCGCTAGCACAGATCATGAATCACCACGGAACAGTTAATTTGGTAATGCTGGGCACTGTGGGTTTAAGAGGTATAGAGGGAGACTTGATTACGTTAACCAGGTTGTATTGAATGTGGGTTGCAATGATTATGCGGAGATGAAGAGACGAGCATAGTATGAACTAGCTGTATTCAACCGGTCCTCGAAGTAAAGGCCATAAAAATAAAGGCGTAAAGACAAATCATCATCATCAATGACATTTCATTGTGCATTGGAGCAAAAGTCATAGGTTCCAGGCCCGAGTCCGACACATAGTTTTAATTTTCCAAGAACTTTCAAATCATTTATCGCTTGTTCCATGTGATAAAAGAGCTAGACAGATTATCGTTACAGGTGGCACAAAGCAGGCCTACTCTTCATATAGGGATTGCGGATTATATAATTAAGCATATGAAAATGATTTGTTCCCTTTTTAACAACCGCTGTACAGACAGCACTTCAAATCGTAAAATCATTCCATCCCTTTCTTTTTCATAGCCCGGTATCTTTATTAGTGAGAATCTAAAGCATAGGAACTAAATGGACTGATGATTATTCATTAAACACGCATCGATCTGAGGAGAATGGAAGAGACGGAGATGGCCATCGGATCTGCTCTATGAAGTGGATACAGAATGAATGCCTAGGGATCCGCGGAACGAAAGGCTGTTTTAACGATGTCGCAACACCGCTGACGGCACCTGTAGGTTACCGGGTGCCGTTCGCACGATTAAAGTGCGCGAGGCGAAGAGGCGGGGTATTTTAGGACGCGCCGTCGTCAGCTTAGCTCCCCACCAAGTGGCACGCAGGGTCGACGCTCCAGAGTTGCTGACAAAGGACAGCGCGGGGTGCGTCACGACGCTGGTGATGGCGCAGCGGCAAGGACAAGCCTATCTGAGTGCGCTAGCACAGCATTAACTGGGTCATTATTCTCAGTGGTGCAGTGCTTGTGGTTTTTATGTAAGATTGCTACTTAGCTTCATGCTTGCTCTAAATGTGGATAAATGTAAGTTAATGCAGATGAGTGGGATAACAATCCTGTAATGTTCGAATAGAGCATTAGCGGTGTGCTGCTTAACACAATAAACCGTTCGAGCACTGTTCATTCGTTAGCACTTCTACATTTGTAGAAACAGCTTGGTCATTACTTGCAACGGAAACTCTTCACTCTCAAGTAACATTCTAAAAATGCAGCAGGTTATGCAGGGTGGACCATTGACAGTTGCTATTGTAGTCTTCAGTCCTGAGACGGGTTTGATGCAGCTCTCCATGCTACTCTATCTTGTGCAAGCTTCTTCATCTCCCAGTACCCACTGCAACCTACATCTGCTTACTGTATTCATCTCTTGGACTCCCTCTACGATTTTTACCCTCCACGCTGCCCTCCAGTACTAAATTGGCGATCCCTTGATGCCTCATAACATGTCCTACCAACCGATCCCTTCTCCTAGTCATGTTTTGCCACAACTCCTCTTCTCCCCAACTCTATTCAGTACCTCCTCGTTAGTTATGTGATCTACCCATCTAATCTTCAGCATTCTTCTGTAGCACCACATTTCGAAAGCTTCTATTCTCTTCTTGTCTAAACTATTGATCGTCCATCGTCCACGTTTCACTTCCATACATGGCTACAGTCCATGCAAATACTTTCAGAAACGACTTCCTGACACTTAAATCTATACTCGATGTTAACAAATTTCTCTTCTTGACAGTGACCGGGCCAAAAATCTCACGAAATAAGCATCAAACGAAAAAACTAAAAAGAACAAAACCCGTCTAGCTTGAAGGGGGAAACCAGATGGCGCTATGATTAGCCCGCTAGATGGCGCTGCCATGGGTCAAACGGATATCAACTGCGTTATTTTTAAATGGGAATCCCCATTTTTTATTACGTATTCGTTTAGTACGTAAAGAAATATGAATGTTTTAGTTGGACCACTTTTTCGCTTTGTGATAGATGGCGCTGTAATAATCACAAACGTATAAGTACGTGGTCTCACGTAACATTCAGCCAGTACGGACGGTTTTTGGTTCGTGATACATTACCCGCGTTAAAATGGAGCGTTTTCCTATTGCGGAAGAGGTCTATATCGTGTTGATGTATGTCTATTGTGATCAAAATGGCCAACGGGGCTGTGCTATGTATGCTGCTCGGTATCCTGGACGACATCATCCAAGTGTCCGGATCGTTCGCCGGATGGTTACGTTATTTAAGGAAACAGGAAATGTTGTGCCACATGTGAAACGTCAACCACGACCTGCAACAAATTATGATGCCCAAGTATGTGTTTTAGCTGCTGTCGCGGCTAATCCGCACATCAGTAGCAAATAAATTGCACGAGAATCGGGAATCTCAAAAACGTCGGTTTGAGAATGCTACATCAACATCGACTGCAGCACCCGTACCATATTTCTATGCACAAGGAATTGCATGTCGACGACTTCGAACGCCGTGCACAGTTCTGCCACTGAGCACAAGAGAAATTACTGGACGATGACAAATTTTTCGCACGCGTTCTGTTTAGCGACGAAGCGTCATTCACCAACAGCGGTAACGTAAACCGGCATAACATGCACTATTGGGCAACGGAAAATCCACGATGGCTGCGACAAGTGGAACATCAGCGACCTTGGCGGGTTAATGTATGGTGCGGCATTATAGGAGATAGGACAATTGGCCCCCATTATATCGATGGCAATCAAAATGGCGCAATGTATGCTGATTTCCTACGTAATGTTCTACCGATGTTACTGCAAGATGTTTCACTGCATGACAGAATGGCGATGTACTTCCAACATGATGAATGTCCGGCACACAGCTCGCGTGCGGTTGAAGCGCTATTGAATAGCATATTTCATGACAGGTGGATTGGTCGTCGAAGCACGATACCATGGCCCGCACGTTCACCGGATCTGACGTCCCCGGAATTCTTTTTCTGGAGAAAGTTGAAGGATATTTGCCATCGTGATCCACCGACGACGCCTGACAACATGCATCAGCGCATTGGCAATGCATGTGCGAACATTACGGAAGGCGAACTACTCTCTGTTGAGAGGAATGTCGTTACACGTATTGCCATGTGCACTGAGGTTGACGTACATCATTTTGAGCATTTATTGCATTAATGTGACATTTACAGGTAATCACGCTGTAACAGCATGCGTTCTCAGAAATGATAACTTCACAAAGGTATATGTATCACACTGGGACAACCGAAATAAAATGTTGAAGCTTACCCAAGTTCTGTATTTTAATTTAAAAAACCTACCTGTTACCAACTGTTCGTTTAAAATTGTGAGCAATATGTTTGTGACTATTACAGCGCCATCTATCACAAAGCGAAAAAAGTGGTCCAATTAAATATTCCTATTTCTTTACGTACTACACGAGTATATAATAAAAAATGGGGGTTCCTATCGAAAAAAATAGTTGTTATTCTTTTGACCTTTGGGAGCGCCATCTAGCGGTCCAACCATAGCGCCATCTGGTTTTCCCCTTCAAGCTAGACAAGTTTCGTTCTTTGTACTTTTTTCGTTTGACGCTTATTTCGTGAGATACTTGGCCCGGTCACGATCAATGGATCACCCTGTATAAATTATTTTAGGGTAGCCTAATCTTGGAGAAGTTGTAGGAAATTAGAGATCTCAAAATATGTCAAGATTTTTAATGCAAAACTAGAATATGCTCTAGGCGAGTGAATAAATGACAGGAAGTAGCATATAATAAAGTTCTCAAAAATGGAGTCTCGTTTTTCATTGAGAGATTTCAAGTAGAAACAGGCATAAGACTTCCTCATCAGGCAGCTCGCAAATTCAAGATAAACGGCTCAACTATTAAATACAAAGAACAGAGCACGCAAGATGAACAACAGAATTAGTGAACTACAATCTGCTCAGAAGGTGGATTGTGCTACACCTAGTGGGTGCCAATAAAGACGAAATTAGCGCTGGGAAGCTAACAGATACCAGATCCATGTACTCTCTCCCCAGCTGCTTCAAACTCCGACAATCCACTAGCACAGCTGTGTGTAAGTTGCTGCCAATGTGATTAAGAGTGTTCTTTACCCACAAGCAAAACAGGGGAATGCAACAGTTATTTCCCATTGAAGCTGTACGAAAACGCATATTACGTTTCATTAGATTGCTACTGGTACTGACGATTTCTGTCTTCATTGGTTGCAATCATTCACACCATGTCTGATGGTGTGGCTGGTAGTTTGAACTGGACACTCCATAAAATGGGGGGAAAACAGTGAAATGCGAATTTAGACTTTCTCGGCGAATCTCGGTGATGAAATCTTCACGGGTTATCGGCCGACTCAAGGCGTCGTTCTGCGTCGATGTTCCAACAAGTTTCCTACTTGTCATCTCCAGGCGAAGTCTTCGCCTGAAGAAAGTAGGAAACTTGTTGGAACATCGACGCAGAACGACGCCTTGAGTCGGCCGACAACCCGAGAAGACTTCATCAAAACAATGAACTGTCTTCCATGACCAGGGTAGCATTGGTAGGTGGCTCTACTTCATGTGGAGACAGAAAGGCATATTTCATGCTGCAGTACCCACAGGGGGACGCTGTGACGGCCGGCGGCACTGCGACTGCAGCAACGGATTAGGATCAGGAACTGACCGCAACAACATATCGTGAAACAGGACCCTCCCGCAGAAACTGGGTGCCTGCCAGGGGACGGCCGTTCCCTGCTTTACAGACACTCCACACTCACTCCTATCCATCGAGCATCTGAGTAACTTCATTTTCAGCAAAAGTACCAAGCTCGCACAACAAATAATCAAGCAGCCGTAACAAAGCGCAAACAAAAATTGTGAAGTGATATGTTAGTCATATTACAATTCAAAACGAGATTTGCTGAAGTGCGTCTGGGATACGTGCTGTGCAGAATAAAAAAAAGAAATAGAATCGCATTTTATTGCTATTCCGTATATAAGTTAAATGCTGCTCCGTAACGCCTTAGAAATATTTCCTAACTGTAATTCAAACAGAAATTTAATTACAGCAGCCAGAGTTTATTTAATGATTTTAACTCCATGACCCGTTTCGGCATCGTTGTAGTTACAACTAAAGCGATATCACACCCTTGTACGTTGGCGTATTGAGACGATTACTTGTAATGGTGGCAGCTTATGTGTTCATAAAATGTAGGAACTGGCATCTTCCAACTCACAACTACTGTCATCCACAAGACTTGAACACGCACTTCTCAGATCCTTCGTACTTGTACATACCTGCTGGTCGCTTATTACGCGACACGGTAGTCAAAACATCATAGCAACTGCATTACTGAGATCTGCACCGATGAGCCAAAACTTTATAAATACTGCTGGAGTGCAGTTTGATGGCGTTGTGGACACGTGACTCGATATGGAAAGTATGTTAGCAGAGCGAAGTCGAATGTGTGGTCATTCTAGCCATGGTGCAAACGGCTCAAATGGCTCTAAGCAGTATGGGACTTAACATGTGAGGTCATGAGTCCCCTAGACTTAGAACTACTTAAACCTAACTAACCTAAGAACATCACACACATCCATGTCCGAGGCAGGATTCGAAGCTGCGACCGTAACAGCAGCGCAGTTCCAGACTGAAGGGCGGCCAGCTAGCCATGGTGCATGCTTGCCTGCTCTGTAAAGGGGATAGGTGAGGATCTGCGGCAGGTCTGGTGACAGAGTACAATGGTGGTGCAGGCACATTTTGAAGCATACCGTTCAGTACACATTGTTGAACAAGCTCCGCCGCAGACGACTCATACGCCTTTTCACGTTGAATCACCGACATCGTCCATTACCATTGCTGTGGACACAATATCACTTTGAATGGATCGTAGAGAAAACATGTCACCTGGCCAGATTAATCACATTATTTTTCTTACACCAAGGCAGTGATATGACACGAAACTAACATCCAGGTGAACGGCTGCTCTATATAGGCACCGCGCCGCAGATGCTGGCTGATGGTATTATGCGGTATTATGCTGCAGTGGGCTTCCATGAACCTCGAAGGCAGCATGGGAGTTGTGGACTACGTTAACCGTATTGTGAACCGTCTGCTACCCATCATTCTTGATGTCTTCCCCAACGGCAATGGCATCTTCCTGGAGGATAACTGTCCGAGTCACTAGCCCACAATCGCGCTACTGTTGTTTGAAGAGCATGATGATGAATTCA
Organism: Schistocerca americana; assembly: GCF_021461395.2. Classification (NCBI taxonomy): domain Eukaryota; kingdom Metazoa; phylum Arthropoda; class Insecta; order Orthoptera; family Acrididae; genus Schistocerca; species Schistocerca americana. The sequence goes on from NC_060125.1 coordinate 498,700,759, forward strand.
AGTTGATGTATTCGCTACCAAATTCCTCTGATCAAATCCAAATGGAAAACGTCTGGGACGCTATCTCTGCACCCACAAACCATAGACCAGTAATTTGTGGTACTTGCTTGATCTGCTCGTAGAATCTGGTGCTTCATACCTCCGGAAATATACCAAAAATGCAGAATCGCCAGTGAATTCTCTTCGAAATGCAGACCAACACGCCATTCAGCATCTGGTCATGATGACAACACTCATCAGCGTGGATGTATGTGTACTCCACCAGTCACAGTAAAACGATGTCATTAATATCTGAAGCTGGTGTACAGATGCAGGTCATTCTGTCCCAAGAATGGTAGCTGTTTGTTGACACTGCAACATTTTTTCGATATGTTATTATCTTTCAGGTCATTCACTCCCCCCCCCCCTCAACCCCCCCCCCCCTCCCACTCCCGCCCCCCTAACGAATCACACGCTTTTGCAACCGAGGGAATTGAGTACATGCTGAGGAAACTTCAACGTGTACCGTTCGCACTTTAAGACAGGAGTACGAAACATCTTCGTAGGTCTGTATACCCTATCTGATACTGAGAGGACATTAATAATGGACGTATCCGTCTTCGCCTTTACGACTGCTTGAATTCTGCTGGGGATACTTTCAGTGGAGCGTCTGAATGTATGTGGAGGAATAGCAGCTCATTCACCCTCTAGAGAGAAGCCAGACAAGGATTGATATCGGACGCTGGGGCCTGGAGCGAAGTCGACCTTCTAACTAGGACGAAAGGTGTTTCTTGGAGCTCAGTTCGGGACTCAAGACAGGCCACTCTGTTTCAGGAATACTGTCCACAAACCACAGCGTCACAACGCCACTTTAAAAGGGGTATTGCAATGCCGATACAAACCCGTCCCCGAAGTGTTCCTTTGCTATGCGCATTGCACATTCCTATAAAATGTGTTCATATCCTTTCGCATTTGGGGTTTTCTTAAGGATAACGGCCTTGCCGCAGTGGTAACACCGGTTCCCGTCAGTTCACCGAAATTAAGCGCTGTCTGGCTGGGCAAGCGGGGTGCACTCAGCCCTTGGGAGGCTGAGGAGCTACTTAATTGAGAAGTAGCGGCTCCGTTCTCGGAAACTGACATACGGCCGGGAGAGCGGTGTACTGAGCACGTGCCCCTCCATATCCGCATCCAGTGACGCCTGTGATCTGAGGATGACACGGCGGCCTGTCGGTACCGTTGGGCCTTAATGGCCTGTTCGGGAGGAGTTTAAGGATAATGAGGGGACGACACGCTAATCACGAAAATCGCTCTCACACTGTAACACCGTCTCCTTTAAACTTCACTGTTGGCACAACACATCATGGCAGGTAAGTTTTACAGCCACTCGCCATTTCCAAACCAGAGGACATCCACACGGTATAGCATGCTTCACCATTCCAAATCACTCGTTTTCAGTTATCCTCTGTCCTGTGGCTTCGGCTTTTACAGCATCTCAAATGTAGCTTGGCACTGACTAGAGGAATGTGTGGTTTTGGAGGAACTGCTCTACCACGGCACTCCCTATGCACACTCGACGGGCTGGCTGGACAACTGGCAGCACTCTGGAAGTCACAAGTGATTCCTTCCGCTGATTTCATGTGGTGTGGGATCCCCATGAGACAGGATTAACGAAGGACGTCAAAAAAGTTCGAAGAAGGACAGATCATTTTGTTTGATTGCGAAATACGAGATAAAGTGACACGGACATGATAAGTCAATTGAGGTGGCAGTCACTAAAACAAAGCCTTTTTCGTTGCGGCAGGGTCTTCTCGTGAAATTTCAATCACCTGCTTTCTCCTGCGATTGTGAAAATATTGTGTTTCCGCCCATCTACATAGGGAGAAATGATCATCGTGAAAAAATAACAGAAATCATAGCTCCTAAAAAAGATTTAAGAGCTCATTTTTTCCCGCGCGCCGTTCTAGAGTGGAACGGTAGAGTAACAGCCTGACTGTGGTTTGATGAATCCAATGCCAGGCACTTCACTGTCAGCTAATCGTCCCCACAAGGGCCAAATAGTACTTTGAAAATACAATTTTGAGGTTGGACAGGTCGAATGGTTTCTACGCCTGGCTTCAACGCTTCTCATACTTGTATTGCATTTTTCGACCCACATACATAATAATTTCATACGCTGTTACCACATAGTATAAATTTCTGAATGTTCTGTGCATTACGGCCCTTTAAATTGACTTGTTTCATTGTGTTTAGTTCAGATGAATACCTTCTTTTTAGTACTTTAAACATAGCTGCGCTACAGCAACGGTTCCACGTAAATCAGACTAAGAGCAGCCGACCAGTTGCAAAGGATAAAGTAATCTTTACCTAGGTTTCAATAGATATAAATCTATCTTCTTCAGAAGATGGCCTGGGGACATGAACATCGTAATATGTATTAAGGTATGAAACATGAGTCAAGTGTTTTTTTTTTTTTTTTTTTTTTACTTTATTGTTATTTTAAAACCTGTACAACTCAGGTAGGCTGGCAGCGGCACACTACGCCGCTCTTCAGCCATAGCGTTTTACAAGAGTATAAAACATGGTGAATGACAATGAACAAAGTGACGGGCAAAAGAGAGAGGTCACAGAGACATAAAAAACACGGAGTCGTTCACATGTGACGATAACAACACTGAAAACACGTTGGCACGGCGCACAAAACACTGATGAGTCCGACGGCACAAGTGAACGTAGGAGTGGGACGGCGGACACCAAAAACACTATACGACGTCACACACAGGAGACACAAAAGGCGACGATCTCCGGCGCGCAAATGTTCACTATACGTGTGCGAGTCCGGGGACCTGCCAAGAGAGGAGGAGGAGGAGGAAGGGGAGTGGGAGAGGGAGAGGAGAGAGCGGAGATGCCACGGGCAGGGGAGAAAGGGGGGAGGGAGGAAGGGGAGGGGAAGCCCGGGGGGTAAGAGTGGTGGAGGGAGGGGACGGGGGAAAAGGAAAGAGAAGGGGAGGGAAGGGAAGAGAAGGGAGGGAGGTAGGGTGCCTAAAGGAAAGGACACCGGAAGTGGGTGGTGGGGCAGGCTCAAAGTTGATAGGAGGGGTAGATGGAGGGGAGGAGGACATCATCAGGGAGGGGGAGCTGGCGGAAGCCACCTTGGGAGAGAGTAAGGAGGGTGGAGAGATGGAGACCGGGCGGGACGTGGGAATACAGGCGCGGCAGCGGGCGGGGATGGGAGAGGATTGGGGAGACGAGCGGGTGAGGAGGATCGAGTTTACGGGAGGTGTACAGGATCCGTATCCTTTCAAGGAAAAGGAGGAGGTGGGGGAAGGGGATGAGATCATACAGGATCCACGGCGGGGAGGGGAGACGGATGCGATAGGCGAGGCGGAGAGCATGGCGTTCAAGGATTTGGAGGGATTTATAAAAGGTAGGGGGGGCGGAGATCCAGGCTGGATGGGCATAACAAAGGATAGGGCGGATGAGGGATTTATAGGTGTGGAGGATTGTGGAAGGGTCCAGACCCCACGTACGGCCGGAAAGGAGCTTGAGGAGACGCAGTCGGGAACGTGCCTTGGCTTGGATTGTATGGAGATGGGGAGTCCAGGAGAGGCGACAGTCGAGGGTGACGCCAAGGTACGTAAGGGTGGGAGTGAGGGCGATGGGACGGCCATAGACGGTGAGATAGAAATCAAGGAGGCGGAAGGAAGGGGTGGTTTTGCCTACAATGATCGCCTGGGTTTTCGAAGGATTGACCTTGAGCAACCACTGGTTACACTAAGCGGTGAATCGGTCAAGATGGGATTGGAGAAGGCGTTGGGAGCGTTTCAGGGTGGGGGCAAGGGCGAGGAAGGCGGTGTCATCGGCAAACTGGAGGAGGTGGACGGGGGGCGACGGCGGCGGCATGTCCGCCATGTACAAAAGGTACAGAAGGGGGGAGAGGACGGAGCCTTGGGGCACACCGGCGGAGGGGAAAAAGGTGTAGGAATCTGTGTTATGGATGGTGACATAGGAAGGACGGCGGGAGAGAAAGGAACCGATCAGACGGACGTAGTTAATGGGAAGGGCAAAGGTTTGGAGCTTGAAGAGGAGACCGCAATGCGAGACGCGGTCATAAGCGCGTTCGAGGTCAAGGGAGAGGAAGATTGCGGAGCGACGGGAATTAAGCTGTTCGGAAAGGAGATGAGTGAGGTGAAGGAGAAGATCGTCGGAAGAGAAGGATGGCCGAAAGCCACACTGGGTGACGGGAAGGAGGCGGTGCTGGCGGAGATGCTGGTGGATGCGGCGGGTGAGGATAGATTCCAGGACCTTGCTGAAGACCGAGGTAAGGCTGATGGGACGGTAGGAGGAGACGGCGGACGGCGGTTTGCCAGGTTTAAGGAACATGAGGATACGGGAGGTTTTCCACAGGTCGGGGTAGTAACCGGTGGACAGGACTACATTGTAGAGCCTGGCCAGGGTGGAGAGGAAAGAGACAGGAGCTTCACGAAGGTGACGGTAGGTGGCACGATCGTGACCAGGAGCGGTGTTGCGTTTTGTGCGGAGTGCATCAATGAGATCCTGTGTAGTGATAGGGGCATTGAGTTCCGTGTGTGTAATGTTGTCCAAGTACTGGAAACCAGGAGCGAGGGGAGGGACAGAGGGGTCAGTTCGATCGCGGATATCCGGGAAGAGGGAGTAATCGAACTGGGGATCGTCGAGGATGGAGAAGACATCGGAGAGGTAGGAGGCAAAGTGATTGGCCTTACTAAGGGTGTCAGGGAAGGGGTGATCATCGTGGAGAAGAGGATAGTAGGGGGAGGGTTTAGTTCCGGTAAGGCGACGGAAGGCCGACCAGAACTTGGACGAGTTGATTGGTAGGGTGGCATTTAAACGGGTGCATGTCTGTCGCCAGTCCCGGCGTTTCTTAGCCGCGAGCAAAGTACGAACGTGTCGCTGGAGTTGCCGGTGGCGTCGTAGTGTGTCCGGGTCACGCGTGCGGAGGAAGGCACGGTAGAGACGACGGGATTCACGGAGGAGGAGAACGGCCTGTGGGGGTAAGGTAGGACGGTGGGGGTGGATGGCGACAGTAGGAACGTGGGCCTCCACGGCCTCAGACAAGGTCTGCTGGAGAAAGGAGGCGGCATGGGTGACATCGTCAGGGTGGTGGTAGGTGAGAGGGTGGCTATCGACCTGGGTGGAAAGGGTATCCCGGTAGGCATTCCAGTCGGCTCGGGAATAGTCGTGGACATACTTAGGGGGAGGGTCAGTACGAGGGTCAGGGCGAGGGCGACGACCGTCTGAAACGGTGAGGAGGACAGGGAGATGGTCGCTACCAATAGGCTCCAGGACATCCACCGTTATGCGGCCAAGGAGGTTGGGGGAGGAGAGGATAACATCAGGAGTGGAGTTGGATTCAGGACGGGTATGCCGGGGGATAGGGACGAGGTCACCTTGAAGGGTGGAGAGGAACCGATGCCATCGCCGTAACTGGGCAGCGGAACGACTATGGATGTTGAGGTCGGCGGCGATCACGTAGGAGGAAAAGGTACGATCGACGTGGGAGAGGAAGTCGAAGGGAATAGGAGCGTTGGGGCGGACATAGATGGTGGCGCAGGTAACGGTAAGGCCGGGGAAGAAGAGACCGAGGATCAGGTGTTCGGTGGGGTCGGGAAGGAGAGGTTGGAGCCGAACGGGGATCTGGCGGTGGTGACCAATGGCAACTCCGCCACGCGCAATCGGGAGGGGATTATCGGAGCGGTGGAGGAGGTAGGGCGAAGTGTGAATGGTGTGGTGGGGTTGGAGGAAGGTTTCATTAAGGAGGAAGGCATCCACGCGGTGGGTGGCAAGGGTGTGCAGGAAGAGGTTCCTGTTGGCGGGTAGGGAGCGGATGTTGTTGAAAAGGATACGTTGCTGTCGCGCCATGATAGGGATTTAGACGAGGGTGTCGAGGCGGGAGAAGGTGAAATGGGCCTGGTTGTTGGAGTAGGTGGCGTACATCTTGAGTTGGAATATGGAACGGGCGGCGAGGGAGATCTGTTGGAGGGTGTGTGGGCGCTGAAAGGGATGAACATTCTGGAGGACGGTGGTAAGGAACCTGATGATGTCCTCAGCGGTGGGTGGGGGACGAAGGGAATTGCCAGGAGGGGTGGGGGCGTCCAGGGGACGGACAGGGACGGTGAGTTCAGGAGTGGTTGGAGGGGGCCGGGCTTTACACTTTTGGGAATAGGTGGGATGGGGGAGATTGCAGGTATTGCAGGAAGGAGGGGATTGGAGGTTGGGGCACTGCCTGAGGAAGTGCGCTTGCCGACAATGCGGGCAGGTGGGGGCCTCGCGGCACTCAGCTGTGGGGTGTGCGTTATAGCGTAGACACCTCTGGCAGCGCAGGGATTGAGGAGGGGAGTGGGAGGGGTCGACCTTGTACCGCTGGTTAAAAAGGAGGGCACCCTCCTTCAGGAGACGGTCAATGGAGGGGGCGTGCTCAGAAAAAACCCGCATAAGGCGGGTGGGGCCGGCAGCGTTATGTATGCGGCGAACCGCACGCACCTCCAAATGGGGATGCGCCTGGAGCTCCGCCAACACCTCCTCCTCCGTGATCACTGGACTAAGCCGAGTGATCACGGCGGTTAGAGTTGGCGGGCGACGTGGAGGTTGGTGTTGGCGGGAGGGAGGTGGTGAAGGAGCAGGGGTGAGAAAGGCATGAGGGCCAAAGCGGGTGACAGGGCTGCGGGAAAGGAGGTAGGTGTGGAGGGTTGGGCTGGGGGAGGAGATGAGGACCGAATCTCGGCGAGGAGTGAGGAGGGAGATGGGGGCACCAGGACAATGCTGGCGAAGGAAGAGGGTGATGTTCCGGGCTTCAAGGAGAGAGGGATCAGGACGGGAGAGGGCGTAGCGGTAGGAGGAAGGGGGAGAGGAGGAGGATGAGGGGGCAGGGACAGGCGGGGAGACTTCCATGGCATCATGGGTGGGGGAAGGAGGACGAGGCGCAGCCTTTTTGGAAGCAGAGGAAGCAGGAGTGCTACCGGGGCGCTTGACGGCGGTGGAGGAGGTGTGGGGGATGGGAACAACGGGAATGTGGCGGGGAGGGGCAGGTCCCGGGGCCGGAGTCGGCGCCGGAGATGGTGACGGTGACGGTGAAGGCGAAGGCGACGGCGACGATGACGATGACGGTGGCAGTGGCGGCGGTGATGGCGAAGGTGACGGGGAGAGCTGGGCGTGGGCAGTGGCCCGACGGGCCACCACCCGAGCCGGAGCTGCAGTGACAGGCTGGGGGAGTGGGGGGAAGGGATCAGAACGAGAGGAGCGGGAGGAAGAAGCGGGAGAGGGGGCGACAAAGATAGAGGGTGAAGGGAGAGTGAGGAGAGGTGGAATGGAAGGAGGGGGGTGGGACTGGGCACACCAAGTTATAGTGGTGGAGGCGGCTGAAGGGGAGGTATAGACAATGGCGGTGGTGGTAGTAGTGACAGTGGTGGTGGGGGGCGGACATGACGGGAGAGAGAAACAAGAACGAACAGAACGAAGAGGAGAGGACAGAAACTGGGGACAGACAAAGACGAAGACGGCCGTAGACCAGGGTCAGGACGGCGGCGATGGCGGCGACCAGGCGGCACCGGAAGGCGGCGGCGGCGGGCACCGGATGGCGGCGGCGGCGACGGCGGCGATCAGCAGGCGGCGACCAGGCGGGGGCGGCGAGCCCCAGCAGGCGGCGACGGCGGCGGCTTCGGCGAGGACCGGAAGGCGGCGACCAAGCGGCGGCGGCGGCGGCAAGCAGACGACACGGCAGGGATCTTCCACGTCGAAGGCGCACCCTGAGAGTAGCCCAGGCAGTGAAACTCTTCGATGAAGAAGAGAGGGAATCCAACCCTCGAATGTCCCATGAGTCAAGAATGAAGTTTAACATATATTAGGAAAATATTGTATTACAAGATGTGAGAAAGATTCTTGGTACTTACAGTATTATGACAACATGAAGTGATATGTCCTTATCGTTTAGGCAAACATCTGCATAGTTACATTAATTATATAAAATATAGCCCTGAAAACAGGGTTTGTCAGACAAATAAAATAGGTACATAGAAGTTGCAGAGCGCCTAAGCGACTGAGTAAAATCGGCCAGCGTAGTAGCACAGCGGCCAGGGCAGGTGGCGCTCATGTCGCGAACTATGTGCCGATAGGCGTACTGAAATAACATTTGAAACATCAATATTAAATGCGTTCTTAAATAGAGTGATAATAAATAAAATGGCAAGCATTTAACTCCCGTTATGACATTGTGGGAGGTATAGGAACAATAATGTAGATACATACATCAAAAAGACAGGTGGCGCTTCCGCTGTGAGTTACATGCAGTGGTCTATATAGCCAAAATATAAAAGTTATATTACCATATTAGTGAAGCCCATAGAACGTATATAAGTCAAAACATCCAGAACAATCAGTAATTACTTTTAAGAAAATTACGAGACTTGGTCTATAATCCAGTTACTACGTAATATAAAATAAGAGAAAATTACATGAGGGCCGCTGTAGTGGCAGCCATACATCGTGAGAAGAACACATTATATAAACGGTAGTAAACTGAAAGATTTGAAAGTGCATTATAGCTTCCTGAGGAAATAGACTACTGAGGTTACTAGCATTAATGTTATATATTAAACAGTACGGGTTTAAAGCCTTCGAAAAATTGTTTACAGGCAAGGTTTAACTGATCATTCAGTATATTGCCGTCTTTGAGCTCTAGATGTTTAAAAATAAATAGCTCTTCCCACAGATCTAGTCTCCGTCCTTTGACCTCAGTAGTCTATTTCCTCAGGAAGCTATAATGGACTTTCAAATCTTTCAGTTTACTACCGTTTATATAATGTGTTCTTCTCACGATGTATGGCTGCCACTACAGCGGCCCTCATGTAATTTTCTCTTATTCTATATTACGTAGTAACTGGATTGTAGACCAAGTCTCGTAATTTTCTTAAAAGTAATTACTGATTGTTCTGGATGTTTTGACTTATATACGTTCTATGGGCTTCACTAATATGGTAATATAACTGCATGTAACTCACGGCGGAAGCGCCACCTGTCTTTTTGATGTATGTATCTACATTATTGTTCCTATACCTCCCACAATGTCATAACGGGAGTTAAATGCTTGCCATTTTATTTATTATCACTCTATTTAAGAACGCATTTAATATTGATGTTTCAAATGTTACTTCAGTACGCCTATCGGCACATAGTTCGCGACATGAGCGCCACCTGCCCTGGCCGCTGTGCTACTACGCTGGCCGATTTTACTCAGTCGCTTAGGCGCTCTGCAACTTCTATGTACCTATTTTATTTGTCTGACAAACCCTGTTTTCAGGGCTATATTTTATATAATTAATGTAACTATGCAGATGTTTGCCTAAACGATAAGGACATATCACTTCATGTTGTCATAATACTGTAAGTACCAAGAATCTTTCTCACATCTTGTAATACAATATTTTCCTAATATATGTTAAACTTCATTCTTGACTCATGGGACATTCGAGGGTTGGATTCTCTCTCTTCTTCATCGAAGAGTTTCACTGCCTGGGCTACTCTCAGGGTGCGCCTTCGACGTGGAAGATCCCTGCCGTGTCGTCTACTTGCCGCCGCCGCCGCCGCCGCCGCCGCCGCTTGGTCGCCGCCGCCGTCGAAGCCTGCCGGGGCTCGCCGCCCCCGCCTGGTCGCCGCCTGCCGGTGCTCGCCGCCGCCGCCGCTGCCGCCGCCTGCTGATCCCCGCCGCCGCCGTCGCCGCCGCCGGTGCCCGCCGCCGCCGCCATCCGGTGCCGCCTAGTCGCCGCCATCGCCGCCGTCCTGACCCTGGTCTACGGCCGTCTTCATCTCCATCCGTCTTCGTCTTTGTCTGGCCCCAGTTTCTGTCCTCTCCTCTTCGTTCTGTTCGTTCTTGTTTCTCTCTCCCGTCATGTCCGCCCCCACCACCACTGTCACTACTACCACCACCGCCATTGTCTATACCTCCCCTTCCGCCGCCTCCACCGCTATAACTTGGTGTGCCCAGTCCCACCCCCCTCCTTCCATTCCACCTCTCCTCACTCTCCCTTCACCCTCTATCTTTGTCGCCCCCTCTCCCGCTTCTTCCTCCCGCTCCTCTCGTTCTGATCCCTTCCCCCCACTCCCCCAGCCTGTCACTGCAGCTCCGGCTCGGGTGGTGGCCCGTCGGGCCACTGCCCACGCCCAGCTCTCCCCGTCACCTTCGCCATCACCGCCGCCACTGCCACCGTCATCGTCATCGTCGCCGTCGCCTTCGCCTTCACCGTCACCGTCACCATCTCCGGCGCCGACTCCGGCCCCGGGACCTGCCCCTCCCCGCCACATTCCCGTTGTTCCCATCCCCCACACCTCCTCCACCGCCGTCAAGCGCCCCGGTAGCACTCCTGCTTCCTCTGCTTCCAAAAAGGCTGCGCCTCGTCCTCCTTCCCCCACCCATGATGCCATGGAAGTCTCCCCGCCTGTCCCTGCCCCCTCATCCTCCTCCTCTCCCCCTTCCTCCTACCGCTACGCCCTCTCCCGTCCTGATCCCTCTCTCCTTGAAGCCCGGAACATCACCCTCTTCCTTCGCCAGCATTGTCCTGGTGCCCCCATCTCCCTCCTCACTCCTCGCCGAGATTCGGTCCTCATCTCCTCCCCCAGCCCAACCCTCCACACCTACCTCCTTTCCCGCAGCCCTGTCACCCGCTTTGGCCCTCATGCCTTTCTCACCCCTGCTCCTTCACCACCTCCCTCCCGCCAACACCAACCTCCACGTCGCCCGCCAACTCTCACCGCCGTGATCACTCGGCTTAGTCCAGTGATCACGGAGGAGGAGGTGTTGGCGGAGCTCCAGGCGCATCCCCATTTGGAGGTGCGTGCGGTTCGCCGCATACATAACGCTGCCGGCCCCACCCGCCTTATGCGGGTTTTTTCTGAGCACGCCCCCTCCATTGACCGTCTCCTGAAGGAGGGTGCCCTCCTTTTTAACCAGCGGTACAAGGTCGACCCCTCCCACTCCCCTCCTCAATCCCTGCGCTGCCAGAGGTGTCTACGCTATAACGCGCACCCCACAGCTGAGTGCCGCGAGGCCCCCACCTGCCCGCATTGTCGTCAAGCGCACTTCCTCAGGCAGTGCCCCAACCTCCAATCCCCTCCTTCCTGCAATACCTGCAATCTCCCCCATCCCACTTACTCCCAAAAGTGTAAAGCCTGACCCCCTCCAACCACTCCTGAACTCACCGTCCCTGTCCGTCCCCTGGACGCCCCCACACCTCCTGGCAATTCCCTTCGTCCCCCCCTCACCGCTGAGGACATCATCAGGTTCCTTACCATCGTCCTCCAGAATGTTCATCCCCTTCAGGGTCCGCACACCCTCCAACAGATCTCCCTCGCCGCCCGTTCCATATTCCAACTCAAGATGTACGCCACCTACTCCAACAACCAGGCCCATTTCACCTTCTCCCGCCTCGACACCCTCGTCTAAATCCCTATCATGGTGCGACAGCAACGTATCCTTTTCAACAACATCCGCTCCCTACCCGCCAACAGGAGCCTCTTCCTGCACACCCTTGCCACCCACCGCGTGGATGCCTTCCTCCTTAATGAAACCTTCCTCCAACCCCACCACACCATTCACACTTCGCCCTACCTCCTCCACCGCTCCGATAATCCCCTCCCGATTGCGCGTGGCGGAGTTGCCATTGGTCACCACCGCCAGATCCCCGTTCGGCTCCAACCTCTCCTTCCCGACCCCACCGAACACCTGATCCTCGGTCTCTTCTTCCCCGGCCTTACCGTTACCTGCGCCACCATCTATGTCCACCCCAACGCTCCTATTCCCTTCGACTTCCTCTCCCATGTCGATCGTACCTTTTCCTCCTATGTGATCGCCGCCGACCTCAACATCCATAGTCGTTCTGCCGCCCAGTTACGGCGATGGCATCGGTTCCTCTCCACCCTTCAAGGTGACCTCGTCCCCATCCCCCGGCATACCCGTCCTGAATCCAACTCCACTCCTAATGTTATCCTCTCCTCCCCCAACCTCCTTGGCCGCATAACGGTGGATGTCCTGGAGCCTATTGGTAGCGACCATCTCCCTGTCCTCCTCACCGTTTCAGACGGTCGTCGCCCTCGCCCCGACCCTCGTACTGACCCTCCCCCTAAGTATGTCCACGACAATTCCCGAGCCGACTGGAATGCCTACCGGGATACCCTTTCCACCCAGGTCGATAGCCACCCTCTCACCTACCACCACCCTGATGACGTCACCCATTCCGCCTCCTTTCTCCAGCAGACCTTGTCTGAGGCCGTGGAGGCCCACGTTCCTACTGTCGCCATCCACCCCCACCGTCCTACCTTACCCCCACAGGCCGTTCTCCTCCTCCGTGAATCCCGTCGTCTCTACCGTGCCTTCCTCCGCACGCGTGACCCGGACACACTACGACGCCACCGGCAACTCCAGCGACACGTTCGTACTTTGCTCGCGGCTAAGAAACGCCGGGACTGGCGACAGACATGCACCCGTTTAAATGCCACCCTACCAATCAACTCGTCCAAGTTCTGGTCGGCCTTCCGTCGCCTTACCGGAACTAAACCCTCCCCCTACTATCCTCTTCTCCACGATGATCACCCCTTCCCTGACACCCTTAGTAAGGCCAATCACTTTGCCTCCTACCTCTCCGATGTCTTCTCCATCCTCGACGATCCCCAGTTCGATTACTCCCTCTTCCCAGATATCTGCTATCGAACTGACACCTCTGTCCCTCCCCTCGCTCCTGGTTTCCAGTACTTGGACAACATTACACACACGGAACTCAATGCCCCTATCACTACACAGGATCTCATTGTTACACTCCGCACCAAACGCAACACCGCTCCTGGTCACGATCGTGCCACCTACCGTCACCTTCGTGAAGCTCCTGTCTCTTTCCTCTCCACCCTGGCCAGGCTCTACAATGTAGTCCTGTCCACCGGTTACTACCCCGACCTGTGGAAAACCTCCCGTATCCTCATGTTCCTTAAACCTGGCAAACCGCCGTCCGCCGTCTCCTCCTACCGTCCCATCAGCCTTACCTCGGTCTTCAGCAAGGTCCTGGAATCTATCCTCACCCGCCGCATCCACCAGCATCTCCGCCAGCACCGCCTCCTTCCCGTCACCCAGTGTGGCTTTCGGCCATCCTTCTCTTTCGACGATCTTCTCCTTCACCTCACTCATCTCCTTTCCGAACAGCTTAATTCCCGTCGCTCCGCAATCTTCCTCTCCCTTGACCTCGAACGCGCTTATGACCGCGTCTCGCATTGCGGTCTCCTCTTCAAGCTCCAAACCTTTGCCCTTCCCATTAACTACGTCCGTCTGATCGGTTCCTTTCTCTCCCGCCGTCCTTCCTATGTCACCATCCATAACACAGATTCCTACACCTTTTTCCCCTCCGCCGGTGTGCCCCAAGGCTCCGTCCTCTCCCCCCTTCTGTACCTTTTGTACACGGCGGACATGCCGCCGCCGTCGCCCCCCGTCCACCTCCTCCAGTTTGCCGATGACACCGCCTTCCTCGCCCTTGCCCCCACCCTGAAACGCTCCCAACGCCTTCTCCAATCCCATCTTGACCGATTCACCGCTTAGTGTAACCAGTGGTTGCTCAAGGTCAATCCTTCGAAAACCCAGGCGATCATTGTAGGCAAAACCACCCCTTCCTTCCGCCTCCTTGATTTCTATCTCACCATCTATGGCCGTCCCATCGCCCTCACTCCCACCCTTACGTACCTTGGCGTCACCCTCGACCGTCGCCTCTCCTAGACTCCCCATCTCCATACAATCCAAGCCAAGGCACGTTCCCGACTCCGTCTCCTCAAGCTCCTTTCCGGCCGTACGTGGGGTCTGGACCCTTCCACAATCCTCCACACCTATAAATCCCTCATCCGCCCTATCCTTTGTTATGCCCATCCAGCCTGGATCTCCGCCCCCCCTACCTTTTATATATCCCTCCAAATCCTTGAACGCCATGCTCTCCGCCTCGCCTATCGCATCTGTCTCCCCTCCCCCACGCGGATCCTGTATGATCTCATCCCCTTCCCCCACCTCCTCCTTTTCCTTGAAAGGGTACGGATCCTGTACCCCTCCCGTAAACTCGATCCTCCTCACCCGCTCGTCTCCCCAATCCTCTCCCATCCCCGCCCGCTGCAGCGCCTGTATTCCCACGTCCCACCCGGTCTCCATCTCTCCACCCTCCTTACTCTCTCCCAAGGTGGCTTCCGCCAGCTCCCCCTCCCTGATGATGTCCTCCTCCCCTCCATCTACCCCTCCTATCAACTTTGACCCTGCCCCACCACCCACTTCCGGTGTCCTTTCCTTTAGGCACCCTCCCTCCCTCCCTTCTCTTCCCTTCCCTCCCCTTCTCTTTCCTTTTCCCCCGTCCCCTCCCTCCACCACTCTCCCCCCGGGCTTCCCCTCCCCTTCCTCCCTCCCCCCATTCTCCCCTGCCTGTGGCATCTCCGCTCTCTCCTCTCCCTCTCCGACTCCCCTTCCTCCTCCTCCTCTCTTGGCAGGTCCCCGGACTCGCACACGCATGGTGAACATTCGCGCGCCGGAGATCATCGGCGTCAGTGTCTAGTGTGTGTGCTTCGTTTTGTGTTTCGTGCAGTTACAACTCCACTGTTCACATGTGCCGTCGCAGCTCTCCGTGTTTTGTGCGCCGTGTCAACGAGTGTTAGTGTTTTTTCGTCCAACGTAAACGGCTTCTTGTTTTTTTGTTTTTTTGTAACTACTTTCTTTGCCCGCCATTTTTTGTATTTTCTGTGTCACCTATCTCATATTATTGTACCCCATACGGCTGAAGAGCGGCGTATTAAGCTGCTGCCAGCCCGCCTTGTATGAGGTGCTGAAAATTACAATAAAGGAAAAAAAAAAAAGACTTGACTCATGTTTCATACCTTAATATATATTACGATGTTCATGTCCCCAGGCCATCTTCTGAAGAAGATAGATTTATATCTATTGAAACCTAGGTAAAGATTACTTTATCCTTTGCAACTGGTCGGCTGCTCTTAGTCTGATTTACCTTCTTTTTAATTTCTGTAGCACTAAAGTCGATTTACCACATTACATCAGTTTATGTTTTTGTGCAGAGAAAGGCCACACATTCTTCCTGTACTTTGCTGATGTAATCTCTGACAAGACGAAAGAACATGTGTAACCTTTTACGTATTTATTCTTTATGCGTGTTTCAACTCGATCTTTTGACGATCACTTCGCATTTGTACCAATGACAGTTATAATGTGTCAATCATTAAGTGCGTAGCTATCAAGTGTGAACTACTGTGACTGTGCCAAGGCACAGCGCTGCTATGTGGACTCTGTTAAGACTGTTATGACAATTATGTATGTGACACATTTGATTCGCTCATATAATGACGAAAATGTACGTTCGATCCATTGACGCACACATTGTAAGTACTATGGTTTTAAAAATTACCTTCTACATCTACATCTACGTGAGTACTGTGCTATTCACAATAAAGTGCCTGGCAGAGGGTTCAGTGAACCACCTTCATGCTGTCTCTCTACCGTTCCACTCTCGAACGGCACGAGGGAAAAACTTTGCGAGCCCTGATTTCTCTTATTTTGTCGTGATGATCATTTCTCCCTATGTAGGTGGGTGCCAACAGAATGTTTTCGCAATCGTAAGAGGAAACTGGTGATTGAAATTTCATGAGAAGATCCCGTCGCAACAAAAAACGCCTTTGTTTTAATGATTGCCACTTTAATTCACGTATCATATCTTCCGTATTTCGTGATAATACAAATGAGCTGCCATTCTTTGTACTTTTTCGATGTCATCCGTTAGTCCCACCTGATGCGGATCCCACACTGCACACAATACTCCAGAATAGGGCGGACAAGCGTAGTGTAAGCAGTCTCTTTGGTAGACCTGTTGCACCTTCTAAGTGTTCTGCCAATGAATCGCAGTCTTTGGTATGCTCTACCCACAATATTATCTATGTGATCGTTCCAATGTAGCTTATTTGTAATTGTAATCCCTAAGTATTTACTTGAATTTACAGCCTTCAGATTTTTGTGACTTATAGCATAATCGAAATTTAGCTGATTTCTTTTAGTACTCATGTCAATAACTTCACACTTTTCTTTATTCAGGGTCAATTTCCACTTTTAGCACCATACAGATATCTTATCTAAATCATTTTGCAAGTCGTTTGATCATCTGATGACTTTACAAAACGGTAAATGACAACATCATCTGCAAACAATTTAAGACGACTACTCAGTGTCCCCTATGTCGTTAATATAGATTCTTCCCTTTTACCTTACGCTTATGTATACTCCGTATTGGTCTTTTTTGAGTCATGCAGTTTTCTTCTATGCATATGATTGTAATAACCGAAAACGGTAGAGAATAAACAAATAATTATACAGCTGATGGTACAAATATATGCTTTTTTTCAAATTATCTAACAGCTGTAGACAGTCTCCTATAAAAGGCTAGACTTAATTGTGAACTGCAGAGTAATCACGTAGACGTAGGTATAGTTTCTTTACAACTGACTTCCGCAATGCTTGACGATTCCTGTTGTTCAGTAAATGAGGTCTGGCTTCTCTTGGTTGAGCTGTGGTTGTTTTTCGACTTTCCACTGGGCAATCTCTTTAACCATCGACGACTTGAGCACTTTTAGAATGACTGTAATCTCCCTGATGGGTTTGTTACTGAGATGACATCCAGCGATTAGGCCATCTTCGAATGTTATCAAAAGTATCTCGACACCCCCAAAAACATACGTTTTTCATATTAGGTGCATTTTGCTTCCACATACTGCAGGGTACTGCATATCAGCGACTTCAGTAGTCATTAGACAACCTGAGACAGCAAAATGCGGTGCTCGGCTGAACTCACAGACTTCGAACGTGGTCAGGTGATTGGTTCTTGTGTCATATGTCTGTACGCGAGATTTCCACACTCCTAAATATCCCTTGGTCCACTGTTTCCGATGTGATAGTGAAGTGGAAACGTGAAGGGGCACATGCAGCACAAAAGGACACAGGCTGACCTCGTCTGTTGAGTGAGAGAGGTCGCTGACGGTTGAAGAGGCTCGTAAATGTGCAAGAGGCAGACATCTATCAAGAGCATCACACAGGGATTCCGAACTGCATCAGGATCCACCGCAAGTACTATGACAGTTAGGCAGAGGTGAGAAAACCTGGATTTCATGGTCGAGCGGCTGCTCATAAGCCACACATCACGCCGGTAAATGCCAAACTACGCCTCGCTTGGTATAAGAAGCAAAACATTGGACGATTAAACAGTGGAAAAACGTTGTGTGGAGTGACGAATCACGGTACGCAATGTGGCTAACCGATGGTAGGGTACGGGTATGGCGAATGCCCGGTGAACGTCATCTGACAGCGTGTGTAGTGCCAACAGTAAAATTCGGAGGCGGTAGTGTTATGGTGTGGTCGTATTTTTCATGGAGGGGGGCTTGCACCCCGTGTTGTTTTGCGTGGCGCTGTCACATCACAGGCCGACATTGATGTTTTAAGCACCTTCTTTCCTCCCACTATTGAAGAACAATTCAAGGACGGTGATTGGATATTTCAACAAGATCGCGTACCTGTTTATAATGCACTGCCTGTGGCGGAGCGGTTACATGACAGTAGCATCCCTGTAATGGACTGTCCTGCACAGAGTGCTGACCTGAATCCTACAGAACACCTTTGGGATGTTTTGGAACGCCGACTTCGTGCCAGGCCTCACCAGCTGACATCGATACCTCTCCTCAGCGCGGCACTCCGTGAAGAATGGGGTGCCATTCCCCAAGAAACCTTCCAGCACGTATTTGAAAGTATGCGTGCGAGAGTGGAAGCTATCATCAAAACTAAGTGTGGGCCAACCCCATACTGAATTCCAGCATTACCGATGGAGGGCGCCGCGAACTTGTAAGTCATTTTCAGCCAGGTGTCCGGATACTTTTGATCACATAGTGTAGGGGAGTCCGGATACTTTTCATCGGTGTATGTAGAAGTCCTACACATTAACCCTGTGATCTACTGCAGTGGACTGCTGTTAATAGTCTCTTCTTTGGCGTTTACAGTTAGCTTAACGGTCCAAATACTCGCAGACCACTCCAGTGGACACACCCTACTGGTGCTGTGCCCTGTTTCTAGCCTCGGAACTCATTTAAAATGCCAAGAAGTCCACGACAGTGGACGTGTGCACCACAAGAGTAAGGTTAGATTGTAACTGTGTATCGGACTGGAACTGGAACACAGAACCATCTCTTTCAAGGACAATGCTTTATTTTTCCCTTTACTGGAGTGTTACAGTACTGTGGCGCGCAGATGTCACTGTGTACCAGCCCTGCAGACATTTTCCTCCAAATAAACAAAAACTTAAATGTGTAACTGAGCCGTAGTTGTGTCCGGCTCTTCGAAAAGCGCGCCAGGCGGAGTGCTTTCGCTTCGCGTCTAGTGTTTGCTGTGGCGCTTTCGGTTTGGCACGCTGCTTCGATCGCGACCGCCCTCTGGCGGAAGGTGGAGCAAGTGTACGGTCGCGTGACGATCGAGGAGTACGTACTGGGCGGTGACCGAGAGAGGTGGTGGCGCGAGCGGGGCCCTGTTGTTGGGGGTCGTCAACTGCTCTGATCACATAAAGATGCCCGACGTCGCGGCTGTAAGTCTGCCTTACCCGCACGTACGTGGCTTATGAAGCTTAGAAGCCGTGGTGCAGGAGATCAGCGCATGGGACCGTATGTCTTCTCATCGGCCGTTAAAACCACTGGCTGCGGTTAGCTCTGACGAGCATTTGGAAGTGCAACGTGTTCCCGGCGCTCTGGTGGAGTGTGAGAAGTTGAGTACTGTTTTAAGGGATTTTTCAAGTTCTAGTGAAGTGTATGAGTTTATTCACCAGTGGTTTTGTTGGGGTCTTCCCACCACAGTTTTCGTTTGCCTATCCGCGGGAATATGGTAATTGCTTCTTGGTCAGGCCGTTTCATTCACACCTCGATTGGGTGATTTAGGATCGGTGTCGCGTGTCATTGTGGTTCGGAGTGTGTGCAGGCACCGCCCTTGCTACATCTTCTGGTTTTCGGTTACTCGGGGAGGTGGTGACTTGTAATTGAAGTTTTGGGGCTGATCTGCTGTGGCCCTGTAGACCAACAATGACTGTTCCGCCTATTGTGATTTGGGCCCCTTTACACGTGTCACTCCCTCACCGAGGTAAGGAAACTTTTTTTGGTAACTGCATTTAATGTGAAGATTTGTGTGCTGGCTTATTCACATTTATCTTGTAACAACTGACAGGTGTAATAAAAGTTATTTAACTGGCGAGAGGCAACTATTCTAGCTTTTGTACAAACTAGCTACTTAAAGGTTTTTTTAAGGAATTGTTCTCTTATAGATATAACAACTTTAAAATCATATTATTGAGAAGTTGTTAACGTCATACCTTGCAATATCCTTTACATAGAAAAAAATTTACTAGCTATGGTTCAAAAATGGTTCAAATGGTTCTGAGCACTATGGGACTTAACTGCTGAGGTCATCAGTCCCCTAGAACTGAGAACTACTTAAACCTAACTAACCTAAGGACATCACACACATCCATGCCCACGGCAGGATTCGAACCTGAGACCGTAGTGGTCGCGCGGTTCCAGACTGTAGCGCCTCGAACCGCTCGGCCACTCCGGCCGGCTTTACCAGCTATTTAAAAGAGTTTTTTTAATTGTTGTAATATATATATATATATATATATATTACAACAATATATATATATATATATATATTACTATTGGGAAGTTGTTAACCTCAGACCTTTCAATATCTTTCACATAGAGAAAATTTGCCAGCTATTTAAAAGAGTTTTTTTAAATTGTTGTCTTAAAATCTTACTATTGGGAAGTTGTTAATGTCATACCTGGCAATCTCCTTTTCATAAAGAAAATTTGTCAGGTATTGGAAATTCTTTTTGAATTTTTTTTTTAAATGTCAGACTCAAAAATTTATTATTTAGAATGCCTTTTAAAATAAAAGATAACCTTAGCAGTGTGTGTTATTTCACCAGCACCTCCAGGCCAGCCGCGCGGGATTAGCCGAACGGTGTAAGGCGCTGCAGTCATGGACTGTGCGGCTGGTCCCGGCGGAGGTTCGAGTCCTCCCTTGGGCATGTGTATGTGTGTTTGTCCTTGTGATAGCTTAGGTTAAGTAGCGTGCAAGCTTAGGGAGTGATGACCTTAGCAGTTAAGTCCCATAAGATTTCACACACATTTGAACACTGGCCCCTACTTCCACGATAACGTTTTTGGAATAATATGTGTGCTTGAGTTGTTGTTTGTGAACCGCCCTAATTGACGGTTCAGTAACTGTTTTAGATGATAGTTAAAACTGAATTACTACTTCCGAATACTTGGGTTTGGCATGGAACAGGGCGCACACCACGCCCTGAGATGCTGGCGGATGACGCCACGTTGCATGAGCGCAGCTCCGGGATTGGCGCCGCCTCGGACGGTGCTGTTAACAGAGACGGCACGACGAGGACGGGCAGCGGGCGGACGCGACGTCGCAGCAGCAGCGGCTGCGGCAGCAGTGGGGGCGTAAACAGGCAGGAATGGAGGCCGGGCAGGCCGTCCAGGTGTGGCTGATTAGTGCCCCTGTGATTGCCGGCCGGCCGGCGACATAGTTGCGCGCGATAACTCTGCGCGCGGCCCGGCCGCAGTAATTGGAATTCCAGCAGGGCTGCGCGTCCCCTCGCCGTCCCACCGCAGGCGCAGGATCCAGGGCAGACTGGCGGGCAGCCGCTTCTGTTGAGTCAATTACGCTAGAGTTGTGCTGTCGCTTTCACTCCGCTTCAAACGTCCGCTGGTCAAGCTATAACTATTCGAGGAAGTAATATCTCGATCAGCTTCTCTTGCCAAGGTGAGGGAGGAAGCTAGGGGGCGGGGGAAGGAGTAGTGGGGAGGTGGGGGGTGTTCAATCTGCAGATACCGGCCGTTGGCTATGGCTCATCACCCCAAAGATGTTTTGGAGTGTTATCAGGATTTAAGTGAGTTTGAACGTGGTGTTACTCGGCGCACGAGGCATGGGACACAGCATCTCCGTGGTAGCGATGAAGTGAGGTTTTCCCCTCATGACCATTTCATCATTTCACGAGTGTACCGTGAATATCAGGAATGCAGTAAAAAATCAAATCTCCGACATCGCTGCTGCCGGAAAAATAGACCCTGCAAGAACGGAACCAACGACGACTGAAGAGAATGAGAAGTGAAACCCTTTCGCAAACTGCTGCAGATTTCATTGCTGGTCCGTCAACAAGTGTCAGCGTGCGAACCATTCAACATCATCATCGATATGTGCTTTTGGAGCCAAAGCCCACTCGTCTACCTTGCTGACTGTACGACACGAAGCTTCACGCCTCGCCTTGGCCCATCAACACCGACAGTGTTGATAACTGGAAACATGTTGCCTCGTCCGACGAGTCTCGTTTCAAATTGTATCGAGCGGATGAACATGCACGGGTGTGGAGACAACCTCCATGAATCCATGAACCCAGCATGTCAGCAAGGGACTGTTCAAGCTGGTGGAGGCTCTGTAATAGTGCAGAGCGTGTGCAGTTGGACTCATATGGGACTCCTGATACGTCTAGATACGACTCTGACAGGTGACATGAACGTAAGGATCCTGTCTGATGATGTGCATCCATTCATGTCCACTGTGCATTCCGACGGACTTGAGCAATTCCCGAAGGACAGTATGATACCACATACGTTCATAATTGTTGTAGAGTGGCTACAGGAACACTCTTCCGAGTTTAAACACTTCCGCTGTCCACCAAACTCCCCAGCCATAAACATTGCGCCATATGGGATGCCTTGCAACGTGCTGTTCAGAAGAGGTCTCCATACATGTGCAAACAGAGACACTATATACCTTTAACTATGTTAAGAAGAGGTTCAGATACGGAAAGGTGTCCGACAAGGTTGCGCCCTATCCCCTGTTATCTTTAACCTATACATTGAACAGGCGCTGAAAAAAGTAAGGGAAAATTCACAGAAAGGTGTAGTAATTCATGGCCAACGAATAGATATAATAAGATATGCTGATGATATAGCTGTCCTAGCTGAAAGTGAAGAAGATCTTGTAGTCCTACTGAATAGAATGGATAAAGTCATGGGGTAAGAATATAATATGAGAACTAATAAAGCAAAAACAAAAGTAGTGGCATGCGACAAAAAAGAGCAAGTGAAAGTCCAAGTTCATGTAGGCAATGAACTGCTTGAACGAGTTGATAAATTTACTTATCTGGGCAGTAATATTAGCAGGGATGGAAGAAGCAAGGCAGAAGTGGGAAGTAGAATTGCTCAAGCAAAGGCTGAAGAAGAAAGGCTGAAGAAGAAAGAGTATCAGCCTTGAAATCAGGAAAAGACTTTTGAAATCAAATGTGTGGAGTGTGGCATGCTACGGGTTTGAAACATGGACTCTCGGGACAGAGGAAGACCAGAAGCTAAATTCTTTTGAAATGTGGTGCTATAGACGCATGCTCAAAATAAAATGTATCGACAAAGTCACAAATGAAGTGGTTCTGGAAAGAGCAGGTGAGAAGAGAAGCTTCTCGAGTTTCATTGTTAATAGAAGAGTGCAATTTACAGGTCATCTATTAAGACGTAAAGGACTCCTGAACACAATCATAGAGGGAGTTGTCGAGGGAAAAAGACCATGAGGAAGACCAAGTCTGAGGTACATGGGTCAAATCGTGAAAGATGTGGGATGTAACACCTATAGAGAAATGAAGAGAAAAGCTGAAAGACGCACAGAATGGAGACAAGCTGCCATTGTAGCTGTTGCAAACCAATCCTTGGATTGACCACTACAGAAGAAGAAGATGTTAAGAAGAATTCCACTAACATCTGGTAAAATTGTTGTTTTATTCAAAAGTAATTGGTTTTGCGGGCCTAAACCAGTATCATAAGATGCAACGTGCATAGTAAAGTGTTCAACTTGGTGGGGACTGAAATTTACCAAAGTAGTATCTAAACTGTGCTCACAACGTTAAAAGAACATAGGAGTATCTATCGGTCCGAGTCAAGATGTACAGGTTGCGGTGCTTAAATCCGGAAAAATTTCAGTTTGAATATCCCGCCATATCTCAGTTCCAACGGAGGTCACGATTGGCGTTTTTGAAAGCCATAGACATCTTGTAAACAGTCAGAACCTCAAAATTGCCGAGATGTTGCGGTCAAGTGCGGAGTACAACCAAAGGGCCACTCGAAAGTCTTCGATCTGGGCGACCGTCCACTGAAATAGTTCGATTGTTCGAGTACCCGAGATCAACTTTATACGATATAATGGCCAAGTATAAGGCTTCGGAGAAGTCTGGGGCAGGTTCCGCTAACCCTGCGTGGCACGTGTCACGAACTGCGGCAGTCATCGAAAAGGCACAGTGGCTCATTTCGGAGCATCCGCAGCAATCACTGAGGAAAATGGCGTCATTGTTGAATGTCAGCGAGCGAAAAATGCGTCGGACGGCAGAGGAGGACCTCATACGAGACATTTAGTCCACAGCTGGCTCTCAGATAACTTTGACAAGTTCTGGTCAAAGGAATTATGGCCCCCGAATAGCCCGGATTTTATCCCCCTCGACTGCTAAGTTTGGTGCGTAGTCGAAAGAGTTACCAATACGACGAGACACCCTAATGTCGCATCTTTACGCACCGCTATCGAAGCAGCATTCGCGAGTATGGACAGCGCCGTTGTAAAGAGTCCGTGCGATCGCTTCAGGACAAGATTGGAGGCGGTCATTGCGGCTGAAGGCGGTTACATCGAGTAATGTTACTTATACGTAAAAAAGATTTCTTTTGTATTTTTTTTAATGAATTTGCTTTTAAAATAAGTTTCTTTTGTCCGGATTTAAGCGCCGCATCCTATATTGTTCACTGAATATTGTGTGTATTACAATGGGGAACAACGGGTGAGAAAGACGTTATCCATTAATATTGTAAAGATTGCTGGTGGCTGGATCATGAAGTTACAGAGCCGTGTTTTAAAATATGCCTGCATCTAAAAGAAATAAAATTACTGTATGGAATGGTATAGGGTGGCACTTTCGTACTGGCTTGACGGCTGGGCATCCCAGTGTTGGGAAGAGTAGAAACGGCTAAGACGATGTAACACACTAGTCGGCTTGCCCGCCACACTTCTCGAACGCTCGGCTCGGTGCAGAGCCCACGGGAAATCGCTATGAAGGTAATCGAAAAGATACCCACTAAAAGGTTTAACTTTGTCGTGTGCTATCGAGAGTTTGCATGCATTTAAACGCGCAGCTAAGAATTATTAAACTCGTCTGAAATAGCTAACCGCTCCCCGCCGAAGACGGCTACTGACACTCGCAGGACCTGCAATGTCATGTGCTGTTATGTACGCGAATCGGCCTGCCTTCCTCAGGGCCCTGATGTGGAACGATGTGACGTCATGTACTCATGATCAGGAACGCTGGGTCGCTCCCTTTACAAGCGACGCAAATAAAGAATTTAATTACGTACTAATACCCAACCGTATAAACAATCAAAATTAGCCAGAATGACATGGTACACACTCTCAATACATTTTTCCTTTCTTTAGATGCAGACAAATTTTAAAACATTGCTCTATAGCTACATGATCCACTCACCAGAAATTTTACGATTTTAATGGATCACGTCTTTCTCATCCTTCGTTCACCATTGTAATGTAACAACATTCACTGAATATGATATCTAGACTAGGATCGATGGATTTAGCAATGTCCTTTTGACGTTGTGAGTACATTTTAGGTATTATTTTTATAAATTTCAATATCCACGAAGTTGAACACTGTATATTACTCTCTACCATGTAGGTCGCACCTGTTGATGCCGCTTTAGACTGCGAAACCGCATGCATGTCATTAGAACAAAAATTCTACCAACTGTTAACGGAATTCTTCTTCATATCATTCCTTTGAATAGCCCAGATTATAAAATACTTTGTAATATACGTATAAATATACAGTGTGAATTAGCTGCCCCTACCGACGGTTATATCGGACATTCAAGAAACACAAGGGAGATTTTCACATTCTCTATTTCGCTACGCGCAAACTATTAGTCCTACAAAAAAAAGTGATAAGGGTGTTTTTATAACAACATGTAGTCAAATCTTTCACATACACACATTTGCGAAGGAGGCCACGGGTTTCGAGCAGAGAATAAACAATTACAAAAAAATGCGTATGAAATCTTATGTGACTTAACTGCTGAGGTCATCAGTCCCTAACCTAAATTATTCTAAGGACAAACACACACACCCATGCCCGAGGGAGGACTCGAACCTCCGCCGGGATCAGCCGCATAGTCCATGACTGCAGCGACTTAGACCGCTCGGCTAATCCCACGCAATAAACAATTACACCGTTGTATTCTTCAGGTCTCCTGATAACGAAACTACTGTACTTTCACGATTAAGTTTGAGTCTAACTGTCAAGGTAATTAATTTTAGCGTAACGTTTACAAAAGTCATTTTTCTTTCATTACACTCCCTAGCACATTTAATTTAATAATATTGACGAAATAGCCGAGAGACGCCCTGCTAAACCCGCAGGACAGGACAGGTAGTTTAAGTTATGGAAAGGGGCCAAAGTAAGCGGCTGTCAGTTACACTCGAACATACAACCTTTTATTTGATCAAACATTACAAGAGCCAAGAAAATTTAAAAAGAAAACACAGCTTTAGTTTTGGAACTTAATTAGCGGCTGAGTGCGCCTTACAATCTCGTGCCTTAAGGGCAAGACCAATTTAAAATCGGCTGAAAGCCAATAACTTAAAGCTCAACCAAAATCAGAAATTTAAAAGGCAAGCCTTATCTTAAAACAGTACCTTAATGAGGCTGAAAGTCCAAAGAATCTAACACTTTAAGAGCAAACAACTTAAATTCAAAATCGGCTGAAGGCCCAACACTTAAGACTCAATAACATTAATTTCAAAAATACCAATGGCTTTAATAAAACAGTTCTTAAATCAGGCTGAAGGCCCAAACCATCTGACACATTAAGGACAAAACAACCTTAATTTAAAAAAAATCGGCTAGAAGCCATACAAGTACAAACAACAAGAACAAACAAGAAAAAGCAGTACACCCAAGGGCTCTCAGAAGTTCTGAGGGTCGGCCTGGAATTCAAACACTATCGCTCGCTCGGGTGAGATAGGCAGTCGGCCCAACCATTGTCGATCCGACGACAACCCAACCGACAGACAGTCAACGAACCCATCGACAAGATAACCTCCGCTTTACCCGACCAGCACACAACAGGGAGTTCGATGGAACAACATAGAAGGTACTGGCGCCCGCAACCAGTTACATTGAGCTGCCAAACTACACACCGTGCTGGGCAGCGACGACACAATTAGGAAAATACACTGCCTGAATTTACGAAAACGGCCAGGGCACGTAACCGGAACGTTAACGGCCACAAGGCAGAAGATTCTGCTGGTGCACTTCAATTCAAATAACCAAGTACCGTGGCTGAAATTTGCCATCTTGAAAACACACGTTGTTGCTCGCGGGAATATCCCAACAGCCGACAACGAACTCCAAACGACACAATGTGAACAGTCGTGACTTGCTGGTAGATTAAGTCAAAACTCAGCTTTCATGTCCAGGATCCGTGGGCCACAAATCTCGTAGCAATGGAAACAGCACCACACACTCCGACACGCATAGAGGCCGCCTGCAGGCTTGGCCAAACTATGCGCCGCGGAGATTTCCTCGCTGCTCCACGCCAACCGACAAACTGCCTGCACACAGCCCAGCCGGAAACTATAAGCGCCAGGCCAAAGATAGTCTAAGGTGCGAATATCGATACACACCGCTCCTGCCACCCGTGGAAAGAGAGGATAACCGCAGGAGACTAATCACAGAATAGCAACCAAGGCTTAATCCAACGCATAGCATGAACCAGCCATGGCTCGCCGACTATGCTGGTGGCGTATAATTCCAACCATTAGAAACCAAAAAGGGCGAATATCGAGAATAGTTTGTGTAGTCGAAAATTTTTGTACAATGTTAGGAGGGAGTGCTACCAACAATATACTAAAAATCATCACTGGTGAAGAATGACTGTGGGGGTGAAGGAGCGTTTGATGTTCGGTTTTGTGCGTTTCTCTTGAATAACTCGAAAACCATGGCCTCCAGCGAAAACGTATCCCAAAAAGGTTCTGTTCATTTTTTTCTGTAGGACCAAAAGAGTGCGGTTAGCTATCGAGGAAATATGAAAATCCCAATCGAGGTTTTTGAAGGCCAGATACATTTGGGGTTGCATAAAACGACATCGGTAGGGGTGGCTGAGTCACTTTGTACATACGCACACTTATGAGCCAAAACATTACGACCATCGCTTAATACTGCGTTAGTCCGACACTGGAGCACGATACGACCATGGTTATGCGTGGTATGTATTTAATGGTCTGCCTCCGTAGCCCAGTGTTCACCGTGACAAACCCTCCTGTGGAGGAGACCGGTTCGATTCCCAATACTGCTAGGGGTTTTTCCTCAGTGGGCGGACTGGACCGGGGTGCACTCAGCCTCACGATTCCAAATGAGGATGAAGCGACGGTTAATCGATTGTCACGTGGTCTCCTAGGCCTGATGGCGGGGTTTCATTTTTTTCTTTATGTATGCAATGCAGCAGTCATTCGCACACTTGTTATACGACTCTCGTAAATTACGGGATGATGATCTGTGAGTGCGGAGTTGACGCTCGATAGTGTCCCAATGTGAGCCACTTGGTTCACTTCAGTCGCGACTGGTAGCCAAGCTATCAATGAGAATTCACTATCATGTTACTGAAGGTTTTGTAGCACTATCCTGCCCTTGTGACACTTAAAGTTTCCCTGCTGGGAGACGTCATCTTTGTTAGGGAAGACATCAAGTATGAAGGGATGCAGTTGGTACAAAATAATGTTTACTTAGTCCACAGCCGTCATAGTTCTTCCTATGTTGTATCGAAGCCCAGATAAATGTCACCCATGACATAATACTGTCCCCAACTGCCTTCATCTGTGGCTTAGTGCGTGTTTCGAGCAGCCTTTCCGTGTCTTGATAGTACCATGGACCTGGTGTAACAAGATATCCGATTCAGCATACAAGGCGAAAGACTACCAGTGATCCACAGTCTAGTCTCGATCATCCCGTGCCCACTGCCATCGTAACTGATAATGTCGCCGGGCCAACACAGGATCATGTGCAGACTGTCTGCTGCGGTGCCTCCTGTTCAACAATTTGTGCTGAACTGTATGCTCCTAAACCTTTATTTCTGCAAGCAGCATTGTACTCTGTTGTCATATCTCCCACAATTCCCTGCCTATCCTGCTTTGTAGAACGGACAAGTCCATTTTGAGATGAGATAAGGACTTCTACATCTACATCTACATTTATACTCCGCAAGCCACCCAACGGTATGTGTCGGAGGCCACTTTACGTGCCACTGTCATTACCTCCCTTTCCTGTTCCAATCGTGTATGGTTCGCGGGAAGAACGACTGCCGGAAAGCTTCCGTGCGCGCTCGAATCTCTCTAAATTTACATTCGTGATCTCCTCGGGAGGTATAAGTAGAGGGAAGCAATATATTCGATACCTCATCCAGAAACGCACCCTCTCGAAACCTGGACAGCATGCTACACCGCGGTGCAGAGCGCCTCTCTTGCAGAATCTGCCACTTGAGTTTCCTAAACACCTCCCTAACGCTTTTACGCTTACCAAATAACCCTTTGACGGAACGCGTCGCTCTTCTTTGGATCTTCTCTATCTCCTCCGTCAACCCGATCTGGTACGGATCCCACACTCATGAACAATACTCAGGTACAGGTCGAACGAGTGTTTTGTAAGCCACCTCCTTTGTTGATGGACTACATTTTCTAAGGACTCTCCCAATGAATCTCAACCTGGTACTTGCCTTACCAACAATTAATTTTATATGATCATTCCACTTCAAATCGTTCCGCACGCATACTCCCAGATATTTTACAGAAGTAACTGCTACCAGTGTTTGTTCCGCTATCATATAATCATACAATAAAGGATCCCCCCTTCTATGTAATCGCAATACATTACATTTGTCTATGTTTACGGTCAGTTGCCACTCCCTGCACCAAGTGCCTATCCACTGCAGATCTTCCTGCATTTCGCTACAATTTTCTAATGCTGCAACTTCTCTGTATACTACAGCATCATCCGCGAAAAGCCGCATGGAACTTCCGACACTATCTACTAGGTCATTTATATATATTGTGAAAAGCAATGGTCCCATAACACTCCCCTGTGGCACGCCAGAGGTTACTTTAACGTCTGTAGACGTCTCTCCATTGAGAACAACATGCTGTGTTCTGTTTGCTAAAAGCTCTTCAATCCAGCCACACAGCTGGTCTGATATTCCGTAGGCTCTTACTTTGTTTATCAGGCGACAGTGCGGAATTGTATCGAACGCCTTCCGGACGTCAAGGAAAATAGCATCTACCAGGGAGCCTTGTCGTTTACTCTCGGTTCCACCGATCTTCAGTCATGTTTGAATGATATTTCCGCCATTTGACTGTACAATCTTCTTATTTTACATCACTATCAGGATTTTGATCTTAAGCCATTATCAAGTACAAAAATTTTGGGTGTAATTAGACCTTTTTAAATGAAGTCATCCAATATCGATTGAACTGGGTGCCCTAGTGTATAGATAAGTACAGAATCAACAAAATGCTTGGTAAACAGGTAACAAACAAGTTTTCAAGCAATAAAACAATGAGCTAATTGTTTTGACGATGACTTCACTTAACAGAGTCTATTGCCAAGATTGATGTACTTCATAATGGCTCAAGGCCAAAGCAATGATAGTAATATAAAGTAAAGAAGCTGTGTAATCAAATACCATGGAAACATTATTACATGATCGTAGCCCCAAATATGGATAGATCTTCAAACATTTTTCGTTGATGCTCACTACAGTAGCATGCTAATAGCCGACTAGCTTTTCCGTTTCTGCTACCATATCCATCTGCCCTTTGACAAAGATAGCTTCCATCCATCTTTTAGACGGCCGATTTCACAACCTTTTTTCCTCTGGTGTCGACCTCAGAATTTCTTTGACCATATAATTTTATTGTGCATTCTTTCTAAATGGCCATAGAATGTAGCTTCTCCCTCCCAATAGAATCCATTATATTCGTTTCTCACTTCTAACGTTTATCAGATTTCTTCATTTCTCAAGTGGTCTGATTCAGAAAATTCATCGCTTCGGCTCCAGTGATCTATTTCAATGGATGCAGCAGGCATTTTTTGTCATTTTTATTCCCCAAATATCTGACGTTTTATGTTCAGCCGACACGTCGTACTACACAAAATAAGAACAGATGCAAAAAAAAAAAAAAAAAAAAAAAAAAAGCCAATGCAGGGAACAAATTTCTTTCAAAAATTTTAGTTAAGATATCAGGAGTAGCTTTCAGCAGCTCATTTCTGATATTTCATGGCCCAAGAGATTTACAGCTTTCAGTCTGTTAAGAATTTGCTTTACTCCTACTGACGTTACCCTTTCTACATTTTCTGATATTTCGTGGCCCAAGAGATTTACAACTTTCAGTCTGTTAAGAGTTTGCTTTACTCCTACTGACGTTACCATTTCTACATTTTTCTCTCCCCTTTGATCATGTATGGTTCGTTCCTGATAAACTACGAGATCAAAAGTATCGGGACACATGGCTGGAAACGACTTACAAGTTCGTGGTGCCCTCCATCGGTAATGCCAGAATTCATTATGGTGTTGCCCCACCCGTAGCCTTGATGATAGCTTCCACTCTAACAGGCATACGTTCAATCAGATGCTGGATTGTTTCTTGGACAATGGCAGCCGTTTCTTCATTGAGTGCTGCACTGAAAAGAGCTATTGCTGTTGATCGGTGAGGCCTGGCACGAAGTCGCCGTTCCAAAACATCCCAAAGGTGTTCTATAGGATTCAGGTCAGGACTCCGTGCAAGCCAGTCCATTACAGGGATATTATTGTACTGTAACCACTCCGCCACAGGCCATGCATTGTGAACAGTTGCTCGATCGTGCTGAAAGATGCATTCGCCATCCCCGAATTTCTCTTCAACAGTGGGAAGCAACAAGGTGCTTAAAACATCAATATAGGTCTGTGCTGTGATAGTGCCACGCAAAACAACAAGGAGTGCAAGCCCCCTCCATGAAAAACACGATCACATCATAACACCACCGCCTCTGAATTTTACTGTTGGCACTACACACGCTGGCAGATAACTTTCATCGGGCATTCACCATACCCACCCCCTGCTATCGGATCGCTACATTGTGTACCGTGATTCGTCACACCACACAATTTACCGGCGTGATGTGTGGCTTATGAGCCGCCGCTCGACCATGAAAACCAAGTTTTCTCACCTCCCGCCTAACTATCATAGTACTTGCAGTGGATCCTGATGCAGTTCGGAATCCCTGTGTTATTGTCTGGATAGATGTCTGACTATTAAATAAAACAATCCCCTTCAACTGTCGGCGGTCTCTGTCAGACAACAGACGAGGTTGGCCTGTACGCTTTTGTGTTGTATGTGTCCCTTAACGTTTCTACTTCATTATGACATCGGAAACAGTGGACCTAGGGATTTTTAGAAGTGTGGAAATCTCGCGTACAGACGTATGACGTAAGTGACACCCAATCACCTGACCACGTTCGAAGTCAGTGAGTTCCACGGAGTGCCCCAATCTGCTCTCTCACGATGTCTGATGACTACTTAGGTCACTGATATGGAGTACCTGGTAGAAGGTGCCAGCACAATGCACATAATATGAAAAACGTATGTTTTTTTGGGTGACTGGATACTTTTGATCACGTAGTGTATTTTCTATATTATTAGTCAAAAGATTTTGATGATAATTTTTCCCAGAACACAGAATACGTAACAGAAAATTTATTTTGCTTCTAGACTGTACGACAAAAGAAAGTGAAGCACGCACAAATGAAGGTCGAATGTCAACGTAACTTCGTACAGGCACACCCCCTCGGTGGTTACTTAAACGATTAGAGCTGCAGTTCTCTGTGACAGGTAGATTGGCCACCAGAGCACCTTAATGTTGTTCGAGTTTAGCGTTGTTATGAGGTTATGAACTGCTCGACATTTGAGTCGCCACAGTGAAGGAGACGGAAATGCCGCGTACTCGTATAGAGTTATCAGCATCTGACACATTTGAAAGGGATTCAATGGTGGGTGTCCATTTGGCCCTCTCGTCGACTCTAACAATACTCAGATTTGTGAGGCATTGAAATGTGACTGTCGCCTTACGTTGAAGTGCATGGGCACGTGAAGGCAGACATAGTAGTCGTCAAGGTTTCGGTCGAACACGCCTGCCCACCTCAAGAAACTGACTCAGTATTGTGCATCAAGCACGTCTAACACCTTCACAACTGCGTCTACAATCCGAGAACAAGTATCGGACTTCCTGTAACATTCTGTGTCTTCTCGCACCATGGGTCAAAGACTAGCATCAGCTGAGCTAGGGGATTACCCTCTTATGCCTATGCTGCGTTTAACACCACAACACAAACGGATGCATTTGGAGTGGTGCTATGACCGGGAAAAATGGACTGCTGATGACTAACATCGCACTGTTTTCATTGATAAACTGCAGACCTGCACTGCCCCAGATGACCATCGTCGGCTGGTGTGGCGGTGACCGATGTTTCGGTGAGGCAAAGTGGTGCTGCTCCTTGTCCATGATGCGTGGAGTCATCTGTTGTGATTTCAGGTCACGGCTGGTACCGACTGAGTGAATCGTGATGGCACAACCCTGCTTCACTGACATCCTGCATCCTCATGTTTAACCCCTCATGTGACAGTACTGTGGTGCCATTTTTCAATAGGACAGTTCTCATCCACGCATGGAGCGTGTGTTTAAGAAGAGTCTGATTGACGCTGAGACACTCCCGTGGTCATCAAAATCGATTCCTCCCTTAAAAGACAAATGAGGGACCAGTTCTAATGTCAACTTCATCCCAGAGCCTATCCAGAATACCAAGGACCATTTACCAGCTTGTCTCAGGATGGGATGCAGTCGCTTTATGACACTCTTCCCAACAGAATCAGTGCATGCATCCAGACCAGAGAGGGCTTAACATCAAATTAATAACTGGGCTCATATTGCCAGGGTCTTTGCAAATCGATCTTCAATTTGCAGTCACTGAAATAACATCACATACCCTACCAGTACAATGAATTTCATTTTGTTTCTTCCTCTTCTTCTGTGTGCCTCACTTTTTGTCAGTTAGGGAATATTATTTTTGGGACTGTAGATTTCCGTTTGGGTCTGTGCCTCCCCAGAAGACGGGTTGGGGAATCCCTCCCAGATAAGGCTCGTACAGAGGAAATCAGATACTCGGGGTGGACAAAAAATAGCAATAAAGGAGTAGAATTAACTCTGAAGCCTTGTATGACAGTCATTAAAAGCGGAAAAAGCTCCTGAAAAAATAGTCTGACGCTCATGGACAGGGGTGGGAGTGATGGGCCTGCACTTCGTTCTCTAGAACAAGACATTCTTACATTCAGTCCAAAACACAGGCCTCGAACAGGAAGAATTAACGGACGTGACCTTAGCCATGCAAAAGAACAATTTCTGTTGGTACTTGAAACAGTTCGGAGGAGATTAATCAACCTAGGCAAGAATCAGGAGTGTACTGTAGCGATACCTTTTTCCAGCATAAAGGTAAATATAAATACATGTAGGACGATCGCAAATCGAGTGTAGATTTGATGTCGTTGAAAAAATAAAGGAATACTCTACTGGCAGACATAAAAATATATCGACAACCAGAGTGCGCCAGCACCTGTTTTACGGCAGTGGGAAAAATACGCTACAAAAAGGCAAGAAAAACTACCACGAGAATGGAGGATGATCTTACATAATACAAAGAAATAATGTTTCAGACAGATCTTCTTGGACAATACTGTGTCAAAATACTATTCAAAATAGTCTCCAAAATAAACTTGAAACGGATAGGGTAGAAGATCCCACCACAATGTGCGAACACCTGAAAGAAAGTGTTTTGGAAGCAGAAATACAAGCCCCTGGAGGGAATGAAAAGAATAAGAAGTATATAGAAGAGACTCCCAGTGAGTGGGAGGATATGATTCAGGAAAAGAAAAGTGAAGATTAAGTGACAAAACGTATCAATAGAACTGTGTGTTAAGTTCAGACAACAGGTTAAACGAATGTCAGGATCGAGAGGAATGAACACTGGGTCAGACTGTGCAGGAACATAGATCGGACAGTAGAATATCATAAGTCAGCTGGAACAAGGAAAGCTGTTAAAAACTGAGTGATAACAATGAGTATAAGAACATCGTAAAAAAATTTCGGCTCAAGAATAGAAAGGGCATTATTCAACGTTATTGCAAGAAAGTAGTTTGGACTACGGAGGAGAAGAAGAAGATAATATCGTAGAAGAAAACAATATAGGAATGACGAAGGAGATTTCGAAAGCAGCACTGTATAAGGTAAAAGTAAAGAACTCGCCACGACCAGGATATATAACAATGGAACTTCTCACGTATGGAGGAAGTGTAGGGATAACATGTCTACAGAAATCCTTTGGAGAAACAGGAGGCAGGAAAAGGTTCCTCTTTGTAGCGGCGTTTGTCATATATTTCCTTAATGCATAAAAAATATGACAAGAGGATACGCACAAATTATAGAGGAATAAGTGATATTATACAATGAAGGCTTTCACGACCAGAGGTCACAGTTGCTGATGAATCTTCCGGGCTGTATAGCCGCGGTCGAAGAAGGTTTTCGGTTCCTTAAATTTGGCCAAGAGCTGCGCTGGACAACTTCGGAGGTGCTCCCGGCGACGGTAAGTCAAGATTCTCTCTTATTTGCGAATGACCAGATAATATTCTCTAAAGACGAAGACACGAAGAGGACATGGAATACATACTGAGAAAGCCTAAGGAGGAGTACAGGAAATGGGCGTTGTCCTCTGGTAAGTCCGGATTGTAGGGAGGATATTCTAATGTGGTCCAGAACAATTCCTAGTTTTTGTTGAGTTCTGTCTGCTTTGTGGAGTTGAGAATTGTTATAAAATACGATCACATCCCGGATGAGAAACGCGCACCTTTTCTTACGATATGTTCATTGTGTTTGGTCCAAAAGCTGGCAGTAGTATGCAACGTTCGCAGTATGACGTTCGTGGAGAAAATCTGTAAGAAGAATACCTCTGAAATAAAAAAAAGGTCTGTTGCAAGAACTTTCCTCGCGCAGAGACGGTTTTTGGCTTTGATGGATTTGGCTGGTGCAGATTATTCCTCTCTAAACCATTCCATGCTGTTTTCCTCAATTTTGGGGTGTAATGGTGCACCAACGTTTCATCACAGGTCCTAAACCAGTGAAATATTGTTCCCATCCAGTTTGGTAGCGCGTCAGTAGCTGTTTTCACGCCCCGAAACAATGACGTTTGTGCTGTGCATTGAGAAGACGAGGTACCCAATTTATCGAACACTTTCCTAAGGTCCAGGGTTGTCGATAATAATCACCTGAGCCCTACCGTAGCTTATGCTGACCTTACTAGCAATCTCAGCGACTTTTATTCGGCGGTTCTCTTCAATAAAATGACCAACCATGCGAACTAACCATGCGAATAATCTCCTCAGTGATGTTGTCCTCAGGCGACGTCGGTGAAGTGCATTTTCAACTCTTTCTCGTCCTGATAAAAACTGTTTGTGACATGCTTGCACTTAAGTCTTTTTCTGGGTGTTGTCCCTGGGATATACCGCAAGTCTCTTCAAAATTCGGGATGGTCTTACGCCCTCTGTTTTATTGTGCGGTTCTGACTAAAGGAGCGGTACAACAACATTCTTACAGTGGGCAACAATCATTGCTCCTGATAGTTCAGCAAATGAAGTAAACACTGATGAAATGATTTTCCGTGCACTGTTCTCAGTCAATAAAAATACCCGCACTTAACCCTGCTACAACCTATATTTGATTCGTCCTCGTACATAGCTCCAGTACATGCGACGAGAATATTTGTTCCAGAGTAGAATGGGAAGAGAGCTACTTAAGTTTTGAATAGAATCATATGGAATAACAATAGTCGTTGGTAGACTAGGAAGAAAATATTTGACGCTGTGGTGGAAGACCTTCATCCTTTATGAGATGAGATGGCCGTCAAACAAGGAAATGATGATGATTGGTTTGTGGGGTGCTCAACTGCGCGGTCATCAGCGCCCGTTCACATTCACAATTTGTACACAGTCCACTCTAGCCACTTCCATGAATGGTGATGAAATGATGAGGACAACGCAAACACCCAGTCCCCGGGCAGAGAAAATGCCCAACCCAGCCTGGAACCGAAAACTGGGCCCTGTGATCCAATGGTAGCAAGCTTAGCCAGTAGACCACGAATTGCGGACAAACAAGGAAAGTCAGACTTGAAATTAGAATAGTGGAAACGGATTATATGATAAGATGTCTGTAGTTAACGAGGCAAGATACGATAGGAAATGCCCAGATGAAGCAGAGGAAGGCCAGCAATAAGTTGGGGAAAATACATACAGTAAGCAGTGGAAAACAGAAATGATCAGATGACTGGAACGAAAGAGGCCCGTGGAGGTCAAAAACGGCTAACTACTAAGGGGGAACGCCGAAGCAGGAAGGAGGGAGGGAACGTAGATTCTTGTGACAGACTGGCCTGCATTAAGTTGCGAGCTCTAGGTTAGCTCATAGTGTGACCGTTTGGTTGTGAGGTGGCGAAAACAATGAACGTGAAGGTGAAATCATAAGACACGGTAGAGGGAGGGTCACTCAGGGAGCGGCCGTGGGCTCTTGGGCCAGACAGCTCTGGCTCGCGGTGGACAGCGGGCAGCTGGTGACTATTTCTGCAGAGACCTAGCGGGCATCTGTGAGCAATGTCCTAAGAAACAGAAATAGCACTTTATAAGGTGCGTACAAACACATTGTTGTACGATATAGTCCATACCGAATAGAAAAATGTGTCGAATGAGGTCGGCAACTTTGAAGGAAATAGAGTCAAATCAGAAAAATGTGTCGAATGAGGTCGGCAACTTTGAAGGAAATAGAGTCAAATCAGAATCAAACGGCTATTAATTTATTCCATATTCTTCTTTGTATATTGGCCGTCTCCAGACCAACCTGCTTCACGTGCATTTTTCCGCTTCCTTGCGCCCGAGACTTGACTTTAGCCCAGTATTTCCGCACTTATACCAAACTGCTCCATCTTCGCTTCAGTCCACATTTTGCCACACTTTAGCTTTCCTTGGCAACCAAGATGCTCTTGAAGCTTCTTCTTAAGCGAATATGGAAGTCCTCCAGTGTTATCCCCATTGCTTGCAGGTATTTTTCTACCTTGGTGAGCCACTCTTCTTCGGATTTCTCACTGAGAAATTAGCGGAAGTTCTGAGAGCCGTGCTGCGGATCGCGTTGGTGCTGTTTGAAGGTTTCCGCCCTCTGCTGGATGTCAGACCGTATCCTTTATTTGCCATTGATGCGGTTGTTTGTCTTCGCCACTCGTTTCGCAAGCGTTGCCTGTCCGTTAGTGGTAGCAGTGGCAGTTATCGATATGTAGTAACTGTTGCCCTATCTTTGGGACGACGTCGTTGTTTTTCCATGTCGTGTGAGTGTGACAGTTCAGTTGGGGACTCAGGAGGAGCCAGGTCCGCCCAGTGCGAGGACACACCGGGATCGATGGCGGTGCACATGGACAGCTGGATGGAAGTGTTGTGGTCACGAGGGTGCACGACCTCGTCGTAAACCAGAACCAGCAAGCCTAAAGATTAGTGTATTTAAATCCATTTAGAGAGGAGTCAGTCACCCATGTGGACCCATAGTACGTACGTGATGTTGTGACAGATTATCATCGGACTGTCATGTGCAGTTTGGTGGATCTGCGTACCGCTTAGTACTTGAAGGCCCTACTGTGTTAAAAGCACTTGGCTCAGTAATTAGACGGTGTGGTTACTGAACTGTGAGTTAATAAAGCAGTGAAGAGATTTGTTTCATTCTGCCAACCGTCGTCAGAGTTGTCACAATGAGTTCAGTGCGCGTTTGTATGTCTAATGAATTTGATGTCACTCATTTGGTACTTGGTTTTGGCTCGCTTTGCGGCTGTTTCCGCAATGACGTGTGATTCTGATTGATTACATTTCTGTTTTGACTCGCACGCAAATCGAGTGGGGCTTTAGTTACTGTTAGTATGTCTGGTGTTCTGTACTGTAACTTGTTTGTTCCGATTTTCGGCTTTGTGGAATCGGACGGAAATGTGGTAGTGGTTCCTTTCTCGTTCCGGGAACTCTATGCACATTATTCTGAGGACTTAGTGTAGACCGCCGGTTCCGGCTTTGGCGTATTGTTCCATCGTTACATTTGGTTCATCGGACGTTAGGTAGCTTTAGCAAGATTATTATTAGTCATTCATTAGACTGCCACTAGTCTGAGTTGCCATCTTTTGAAGTGAATGCAACTCTTGGCTGCCCATCTCATCGCTATCGGAAGTGTTTGTTGCCGGACCTTCTCAGAGGTCGATTGCTGGACCACCGTCTGGATCAGTTGCTTATTTTTTAATTAACTTTTGCTACTGTATTTGCTGTTTTACAGCAGGTTTCAATTTTTTTTTATATTGTTGCCGTTTATGTCGTGTAAGGCCTTCATCTGTGTCTGTGGTCATTTGCTTTAAAATCCTATTTGGTACCTGTATTTTAGCAGTAAGCCTTAAAACCTTATTTACTGCCATTTCTCTCGTCTGATGCCTTCTGCGGTGCTTGTGGCGACTTCCCTTTAACATTTCAGTACCTGTAATTTGTAAGTTGCTGCGAGATTTAAACAATTCTTAATTTATTGCCATTATTGGCGTGTAAGGCCTTCGGCCGTGATCATATTGCCTTGTTTTTTTAACATTTTCTTTATCTGTATTTTATGGTGATTTGCTAAAGTGTAACGCACTATTAAAACACTATTATTTACACAGTTGTTTATTCCTTCATTAATAGCGTGTGGTATTTTATATTTATTGTTGAGTCTGGAATTACTGTTTTAAAAATAAATGTGTGTAACTGTAAAAGGCAACCAATAGTAACTGATTACCGCCCAGTTCACAACCGTAACCGAAACCTGCCTTCCCTTGTCTACCAGGTTTCAATCTGATTGCTCAGCCTTGTGAACCCACACGGGAAATGTGGCCTTAAAAAACAATTATCCTCCTGTGAAGGGTATATGTGATCTTTACTGCTCGTGTACAGTCCACGATACCAAAAGCAAAAATGTCTCGTTAAACCTAAGTCTGTAAACAAAATGTACTTGCGAGATAATTTCGACTTTTTGTGGTCAAAAACTACTACTGACGTGGTTCTGTGTAAATATAATATGTCTTTATTTTCATTTTCGAGATGCACGGTTATAAACAGAATGGGTACCCAGTCAGAGTGCCACTTGTGTCAGTTGTTTGCAGAGCGTCAGTTGTGTTGTACGAGCGTTAGTGGTAACGTGGAACATTACAGTAACGTGTATGCGCATATGCATTTCGCGAATGGTAGGGCTGACAACAGTGCGCTGGAGGCCATCTGCTTGTACCAAGAAGTGCACCTTGCCCGAAGCCACTAGGAGAGTCGAACGTTTAAACGAGTGGATCAACACCTCCGATATACTGGTGGCTTTGTAAAGGCTACGAAAGTGGATAGGCCGGCGCAAATTACGCCTGTGCTTGAAGATGTGGTGCTGGAAAAAGTCGAAAAATCTCCATGAATCTCGACAAGGAAACTTACCACACAAATTCCTGGAACGAGGCACAGTAGTGTTTGGAGAATAACGCCTCACAATGCAAAGAACCCGTACCACCTCCAAGGAGTCCAGTGTCTTAGTAAGACACAGGAATAACGTTCTGTCTGTGGATTCAATAATAAGCTGTAGGCAGCCCTAAGTTTGACAACATTTTATTTACGGATAAAGCACGCTTCACGCTTGTTTAATTATTAGAATTCTCACGTTTGGAGTCACCTAGACTCCAGTCCACATCCCGTCGATGAGTCTGCACATCAGCGATGTTCAAATGGTTCAAATGGCTCTGAGCACTATGGGACTTAACTGCTGAGGTCATCAGTCCCCTAGAACTTAAAACTACTTAAACCTAACCAACCTAAGGACGTCACACACATCCATGCCCGAGGTAGGATTCGAACCTGCGACCGTAGCGGTCTCGCGGTTCCAGACTCTAGCGCCTAGAACCGCTCGGCCACCCCGGCCGGCCGCAGCAATGTTTCTGAATGTGTGGTTAGGGGTACTAGCTGGTAGTCCTTCTGGGCCGTACATGTTACTAAACAAACTCAGTCGATGTGAATACCCTCGGTTATTGCGACATCATCTTGCAGGATTGCTTGAGGTTGTTTCCTTAAAGCAGCGTCAAAGGATGTGATACATGCATGATGGAGCACAGGCACATTTCTGCTATGGTAAGACGACATCTTACTCACCGATACGGCCAAAGAAGTATTGGAGGACCTGTATCGTGGCCACTAAGATCGCCTGATCTGAACACCATTTCGGCGTTTGGGGCCACCTTAGCGGTACTCCACTGTGTCTAACATGGTTGAAAAATTGGAGCGGAGTCTTGTCACTGCTTGCCAATATTTCTAAATGATGCAAGAGTGTTAGAAAGGAATTGAAACTCATTTCGGCGACGGGTAAAGGACTGGCTCTTAATATAAGGATGACTCTTGGAACACTTCCTTTAACAGTCATCTAACTGTTGTCACGTTCATTCAGAACACGTGCACTGCTACCAAAGTATCTCGAACAACTTTTCTTGCCGGCAGGTGTCGCCAAGCGGTTCTAGGCGCTTCAGTCTGGAAACGCGCGACCGCTACGGTCGAAGGTTCGAATCCTGCCTCGGGCATGGATGTGTGTGATGTCCTTAGGTTAGTTAGGTTTAAGTAGTTCTATGTTCTCAGATGTTAAGTCCCATAGTGCTCAGAGCCATTTGAACCATTTGAACAACTTTTCTTAATGTTGTACCGTATTGTTACCTTTTTCTAACTGGAATGACGTATGGTCAGTCAGTGGTGGCTGGAAACCATAAAGTCGCAATTGTCTCTCAAACGGTTCCTTTGCTGATCTTTCTGGCTTCTAGTATCGTGTACTTTCAGCTATAGTAGCTTACCCAATTAATTATGATACGCCCTGCATGGAGTTCATGGTTTTCCTATCGGCTGTTGATGCAAAAGCTTCTTCCATCGACCTGTTTGGGTCTACATCCACCCTTGATAATTAAATTTCTCAATCCAGCTGATTTCGGCTTGGTCTACCTCTAGCATTCTGGGTCGTTACTTGACGTCTGTAATAAGCTCAGATTCCTCAAAAAAATGTGGAGATCGCTTCAACTGCTTTTGTCTTCAGTTCACTGATTTCTCGGGCAGCTGCTTCTAGGGAATCAGATAAAAAACGTGGGGTCATCTGAAAAGCCCAGGCAGTCAACTGCCTAATTCATGTTTCTATATTCAAGCCTGACTCTTTTCATCACCTTTGCCACTCATACCTTTTTCTGTCACTCACGAATCAGTTTCTCGAGTACTCAGTTGAAAATAAAAGGCTTAAGTCCATCTCATTACCTGACTCCCGACCTGATTTCAGAAGCTTTTGAATTTCACATTAGAGGTTGTGTCAGAAAGAGTCTGTCGGACAAGGTTCTTTTTCTCTTATTAAAGACAAATTCTTCTAGGTTTTTGAGAACAGTTATTCGAGCATTTTTAATCATAAGACTTTTCGAAATTTCGGAATGTCACTACGAAATTTTTACTTCTACGGATTAGATAAAAGAGAACACAATTCAGGTTCATGATCTCTTCGGCATATGAACGTCCTTTCCTGAACCATCCTTGGTATTCATCCAGCTATGGGTCCAACTGATTTCCAGTCTGAAGTTCTTTTAAAAGACTCTCGTAACTTACTGAGAGAAGAGAGATTCCGTGGTAATTAAGTCCATTCTGTCACCTTTCTCGTGAAGTAGACCAATAAATACGGACGACTAGCTTCATGGAAGTTCCTCAGTCTCCCTAGATGTTGCGAATTGTCATCAGAGTTGCTTCCTGCGTTCTTCGCTTTCCGGCAATTATGGGGAATTCACCTGGTGCTTTTAGTGAATGTATTGTTTAATTTACTGTAGGAGGTGAAGTGTACTGTTTTCGAACTCGAAACTTGATGTTGGAGCATCAGAATTGTGCTGAAAGTCGAGATATTTTGTCCATGATATGATAGTTATTATTATTCCCTATAACACTACATAAATGCATATTTGTATCACATATACTGTCAAATGAATATTGTTATGTTCAGTAGAATAGAGTTCAATTGATATAACGTGCTTGCTCGAACCTAGGGGCAACACTTCGAGATCATAATTACTCCTCTGCATAGACAAGCCCGGTACAAAGTAATAACGAAATATTCTGGTGAATCGCTTACTGAAATCCTCAGACTTCTAACACGATGCTAGTAGCAGTTAGTCCAGGTTTTCGGTTCAGTGAGGTTTCATAACGTTGCAAATTGCTCACGAGATATACGAAAATAACTGGAGGTACAGCCCTCGCAAGACCACATTTCTTGCAAAGTACTTTAAAACTCAGCGGAGACTGCTAGTTTACTGTTGATGCGATACATGGGGTTGACAAAAATATGGAAACACCGCGAGAAATATATACTTGAACATAAATGGAGATTCTAGACGAGCCTGTAAGCTCTACTACTGTA
Source organism: Schistocerca americana (assembly GCF_021461395.2). Taxonomy (NCBI): domain Eukaryota; kingdom Metazoa; phylum Arthropoda; class Insecta; order Orthoptera; family Acrididae; genus Schistocerca; species Schistocerca americana. Next base: position 498,743,532 of record NC_060125.1, read on the forward strand.
TTTTACCACGGAAAGCACACGTGTAATGTCCTAAAATAAGCTGAACGTGTCAGTCGTCGTCAGAACGTCATCTGCATAGTTGTAAGTGCGTTATGTAGGAGTCAAGTCAATTCGAACGTGGCTAAACTGTTGGCACTCGTATGGTAGGTGCTTCCGTAAACAAGGTGTCCCAGGTGTTTAGTGTTTCAAGAGGCACCGTATCGAAGATTTATACTCAATACGGGGAAAGCGGGTAAACATTATCCGCTAAGTAACAACACGGGTGAAAGTGTATGTTGACTGATTGTAATGGACGGTCATTGAAGAGGATAGCGGTCAGAGAGAGCTGGAATGCCAAAAACATTCATCAGTGATGCAAATGCGCGTAACAGGAAAACGAGGCGCCGAATCCCGTAAAACCTGGGCAATTCAGCTATGCCAGAAAGTCATTTGGTGGGATGAGTCTTGTTTCAGCCTGTTTCCAGCTACTCGCCATGTTTACGTCCTAAGAGTTATAACAAATATTTGAAATTATCTTACAACAAGAAGGTAATGAGAGTTTTATTTCACTGGATTGAATTAATATTTCGTGAGGGTCAGTTGTAAATTCGTTGTAACCAGGTAAAGGTTATCTGAGTTAAACAGCACCTTTGAATCAAGCACAAAACTGTTAGCAAAAACTGCATGAAGGAAACTCTTTTTAATGCTTGTTTTGATTACATTCCTTTCTTCTTGAAAAAAACGGGTTTTATACTCAAGCCTAAGTTATTGAGTAGCTACAGCTTTTGTGGTTGCGTTCGAAAAACTGTTTACTGAAATTTAGACCACGTGAATCAATAAAATCACCGAGCTTTAAAGTAAGAAAACCACGTGCATGGCCTGATAAATGGTAGATACAAGAAATTGCTATTAAACATGCTAGAACATTATTACGGAAATCCACACTATTTTCACCAATACAATCACAGTGGCCACATCTAACTTTAATTCTTCAGGATGATAAAAAGGTGGAAAATTCATTTTAATTGAATCAACTGAGAGTTCTTGGGGAATCATTGACAGTTAACTAAACAAACACTGTTTTTTGCCTTGCTTCAAAAAATGGTTCAAATGGCTCTGAGCACTATGGGACTTAACATCTATGGTCATCAGTCCCCTAGAACTACTTAAATCTAACTAACCTAAGGACATCACACAACACCCAGTCATCACAAGGCAGAGAAAATCCCTGACCCCGCCGGAAATCGAACCCGGGAACCCGGGCGTGGGTAGCGAGAACGCTACCGCACGACCACGAGCTGCGGACTTTTGCCTTGCTTCCCGAATTTTATAACAGTTACTGCACAACTTACGTTTGGGATTATAAGCCCATTTTCAAGTACATTAGTGATTCCAAAGATGATAACCGAAGATAACCATGATGATAAGACAAAGATAAACATCTCAACTTCTTAATGTATCGTCCTTTGCTTAATGAAAAATTACTTCAATGACCGTTTTTCGACGAATTGCATATGGAACTACAAAATTCAGCAATTAAACTAATATGAATAACATACCTAGGAATGAAGTTGTACATCAGCCTAGAATTTTTTATCTGCTAGTGGACTGAGGCCCAAAGTTTTACTTCTATCTAGGAGTTGTGATATCATCTAAAAGAGGAAGTTACTGAACTTGGTTCGCTCATTTAATAGTAGTACGTGTAAGGATACACACACCAGCTTTTAATTTCTAAAATGTCTAACTAGCTGAGTTTTGCCCCCTTTTACTCCGTATGTAAGGTTTCAACACCTATTATGTATTAGTTATTTTTGTTAAGGTAATGTTCTCCAGGTGGAAAATTACCTGAAGAAATTTAAAGAACTCCTTTCAATTATTATTATTTCAACGAGAACAACAAACTTACATTCGTTAGTGCAGAAGTGCTATTAGATGCGATCACAATCGGAATAATGGCAGCAGTGAACGATCCATTATACTACAAGGTAATATACACTACTGGCCATTAAAATTGCTACACGACGAAGATGACGTGCTACAGACGCGAAATTTAACCGACAGGAAGAAGATGCCGTGATGTGAAAATGATTAGCTTTTCAGAGCATTCACACAAAGTTGGCGCCAGTGGTGACACCTACAACGTGCTGACACGAGGAAAGTTTCCAACCGATTTCCCATACACAAACACCAGTTCACCGGCGTTGCCTGGTGAAATGTTGTTGTGATGCCTCGTATAAGCAGGAGAAATGCGCACCATCACGTTTCCGACTTTGATAAAGGTCGGATTGTAGCCTATCGCGATTCCGGTTTACCGTATCGCGACATTGCTGCTCGCGTTGGTCGATATCCAATGACTGTTAGCAGAATATGGAATCGGTGGGTACAGGAGGGTAATACGGAACGCCGTGCTGGATCCCGACGGCGTCGTATCACTAGCAGTCGAGATGACAGGCATCTTATCCGCATGGCTGTAACGGATCGTGCAGCCACGTCTCGATCCCTGAGTCAACAGATGGGGACGTTTGCAAGACAACAACCATCTGCACGAACAGTTCGACGACGTTTGCAGCAGCATGGACTATCAGCTCCGAGACTACGGCTGCGGTTACCCTTGACGCTGCATCACAGACAGGAGCGCCTGCGATGGTGTACTCAACGACGAACCTAGGTGCACGAATGGCAAAATGTCATTTTTTCGGATGAAACCAAGTTCTGTTTACAGCATCATGAAGGTCGCATCCGTGTTTGGCGACATCACGGTGAACACACATTGGAAGCGTGTATTCGTCATCGCCATACTGGCGTATCACCCGGCGTGATGATATGGGGTGCCATTGGTTACACGTCTCGGTCACCTCTTGTTCGCAGTGACGGCACTTTGAACAGTGAACGCTACATTTCAGATGTGTAACGACACGTGGCTCTGCCCTTCATTCGATCCCTGCGAAACCCTACATTTCAGCAGGATAATGCCAGACCGCATATTGCAGGCCCTGTACGGGTCTTTCTGGGTACAGAAAGTGTTCGACTGCTGCCCTGGCCAGCACATTCTCCAGATCTCTCACCAATTGAAAACGTCTGGTCAATGGTGGCCGAGCAACTGGCTCGTCACAATACGCCAGTCACTACTCTTGATGAACTGTGGTATCGTGTTGAAGCTGCACGGGCAGCTGTACCTGCACACGCCATCCAAGCTGAGTTTGACTCAATGCCCAGGCGTATCAAGGCCGTTATTACGGCCAGAGGTGGTTGTTCTGGGTACTGATTTCTTTGGATCTATGCACCCAAATTGCGTGAAAATGTAATCTCATGTCAGTTCTAGTATAATATATTTGTCCAATGAATACCCGTTTATCATCTGTATTCCTTCTGGTTTACCAATTTTAATTGCCAGTAGTGTAACATGAGAAATGATATATATATATATATATATATATATATATATATATATATATATATATATATATATATATGTGTGTGTGTGTGTGTGTGTGTGTGTGTTGGCCGTCGAATGGCGCTAGCTGCGCAGCGTTTGTGCACCGCCGCCGTCAGTGTCAGCCAGTTTGCCGTGGCATACGGAGCTCCATCGCAGTCTTTAACACTGGTAGCATGCCGCGACAGCGTGGACGTGAACCGTATGTGCAGTTGACGGACTTTGACCGAGGGCGTATAGTGGGCATGCGGGAGGCCGGGTGGATGTACCGCCGAATTGCTCAACACGTGGGGCGTGAGGCCTCCACAGTACATCGATGTTGTCGCCAGTGGTCGGCGGAAGGTGCACGTGCCCGTCGACCTGGGACCGGACCGCAGCGACGCACGGATGCACGCCAAGACCGTAGGATCCTACGCAGTGCCACTTCCCAGCAAATTAGGGACACTGTTGCTCCTGGGGTATCGGCGAGGACCATTCGCAACCGTCTCCATGAAGCTGGGCTACGCTCCCGCACGCCGTTAGGCCGTCTTCCGCTCACGCCCCAACATCGTGCAACCCGCCTCCAGTGGTGTCGCGACAGGCGTGAATGGACGAATGGAGATGTGTCGTCTTCAGCGATGAGAGTCGCTTCTGCCTTGGTGCCAATGATGGTCGTATGCGTGTTTGGCACCGTGTAGGTGAGCGCCACAATCAGGACTGCATACGACCGAGGCACACAGGGCCAACACCCGGCATCATGGTGTGGGGAGCGATCTCCTACACTGGCCGTACACCACTGGTGATCGTCGAGGGGACACTGAATAGTGCACGGTACATCCAAACCGTCATCGAACCCATCGTTCTACCATTCCTAGACCGGCAAGGGAACTTGCTGTTCCAACAGGACAATGCACGTCCGCATGTATCCCGTGCCACCCAACGTGCTCTAGAAGGTGTAAGTCAACTACCCTGGCCAGCAAGATCTCCGGATCTGTCCCCCATTGAGCATGTTTGGGACTGGATGAAGCGTCGTCTCACGCGGTCTGCACGTCCAGCACGAACGCTGGTCCAACTGAGGCGCCAGGTGGAAATGGCATGGCAAGCCGTTCCACAGGACTACATCCAGCATCTCTACGATCGTCTCCATGGGAGAATAGCAGCCTGCATTGCTGCGAAAGGTGGATATACACTGTACTAGTGCCGACATTGTGCATGCTCTGTTGCCTGTGTCTATGTGCCTGTGGTTCTGTCAGTGTGATCATGTGATGTATCTGAGCCCAGGAATGTGTCAATAAAGTTTCCCCAACCTGGGACAATGAATTCACGGTGTTCTTATTTCAATTTCCAGGAGTATATATATATATATATATATATATATATATATATATATATATATATGAGCGCTGGCTCCTTACTGTATCGTTACTCTTGGACAAACATGGAATGTATATCAGTCGTATCACTGTAAGATACATTTATTTTCACTACATAAACGTAAAATAACATTCAAAAATGGAAACTCTCTTTAAAATACTATGTGTTTCACAAGGAGGCGCCTCAAAGTGAAGCATGGCAGAGGTTCGGCGGTGATTTGGGTAGCTACAGCGTGGTATTCCATGGGCCCCATGGTTGCTCTGCAAGGTCGCGTTACTTTCAAGGATTATGTGACCATTTTGGCTGATCAGGTCCATCCGATAGTACAAAATTCGTTTCCCAGTGGTGATACTGTGTTGCAAGACGACACGGCGCATGCTCACACATCTCTCATGGTGCACGACTCGTTCTGTGAGCATGATGATGAATTATGGCATCTGCCATGGTCACAACGGTCACGTGATCTCAAGTATTATGGAGCCTTTGTAGTGTACTTTCGAGAGAAGGGTGCGTGATTGCTACCCACCTCCATCGTCGTTACCTGAACTTGTACTACACACATCAGAAAACGTTTTGCATCACCTCGGTTCCAAAATTTCCGGAACCTGTACAGAAAATTGGAATAGAGATCAACATCAACATCATTTCAGCCTTTTCTTTGCTCATGAAAACCACGCATTGCATGTTGTACCACCATACAGCGATACCTTCAGATGTGGTGGTCCAGATTGCTCTACAACCGGTACCTCTATCACCCAGTAGTCCGATCTCTTGCATTGATGCCTGTATTCGTCGTGGCATACTATCCACAAGTTCATCAAGGCACTGTTGGTCCAGATTGTCCCACTCCTCAACGGCGATTCGTCGTAGATCCCTCATAGTCGTTGGTTCAAATGGTTCAAATGGCTCTGAGCACTATGGGACTTAATTTCTGAGGTCATCAGTCCTCCAGAACTTAGAACTGCTTAAACCTAACTAACCTAAGGACACACACATCCATGCTCGAGGCAGGATTCGAACCTGCGACCATAGCGGTCCCACGACTCCAGACTGTAGCACCTAGAACCGCTCGGCCACCTCGGCCGGCCATAGTCGGTGGTGGGTCACGTCGTCCATAAACAGCCCTTTTCAATCTATCCGAGGCATGTTCGATAGGGTTCATGTGTGGAGAACATGCTGGCCACTCTAGTCGGGCGATGTCGTTATCGTGAAGGAAGTCATTCACAAGATGTGCACGATGGGAGTGCGAATTGCCGTCCACGGAGGTTGCAATATCGGTCGGAGGATGGCCTTCATTTACCATACAGCCGTTACGGCGTCTCCCACGACCACCAGCGCCGTACGTCGGCCCCACATAAAGCCACCCCAAAACAGAAGCGAACCTCCACCTTGCTGCACTAGTGGGACGGTGTGTCTAAGGCGTTCAGCCTGACCGGGTTGCCTCCAAACATATCTCCGACGACTGTCTGGTTGAAGGCAAAGCGACACTCATGAGTGAAGAGAACGTGATGCCAATCATGAGCGGTCCGTTCGGCATGTTGTTGGACGTGGACCTCGGCATGGACGTCGGGAGTGAAGCTGCGCATCATGCAGCCAATTGCGGACATTTTGAATCGTAACGCGTCGTCCTGAGGCTGCACGGAAAGCATTATTCAACATGGTGGCGTTGCTGTCAGTGTTCCTCCGAGCCATAATCATTAGGTAGCGATTATTCACGGCAGTAATAGCCCGTGGACGGCCTGAGAGAGGCATGTCATCGACAGTTCCTGACTGTCTGTATCTCCTCCATGTCCGAACAACATCGCTGTGGTTCACTTCGAGACACCTGGACACTTCCCTTGTTGAGAGCCCTTCCTGGCACAAAGTAACAATGCGGACGCAATCAAACCGCGTTATTGAGCCTCTAGGCATTGTTGAACTACAGACCTACAGGCAACACGAGCCGTGTACCGCCTTCCTGGTGGAATGACTGGAACTGATCGGATGGTGGACCACCTCCGTCTAATAGGCGCTGCTCATGCATGGTTGTTTAGATCTTTGGACGGGTTTAGTGACATCTGCGAATAGTAAAAGGGACTGTGTTTGTGATAGGATATCCACAGTCAACTTCTATCTTCAGGAGTTCTGGGAACGGGAGTGATGCAAAACTTTTTTTGACGTGTGTATCTTTCAGGAAGAGTTGTGTAAGATCCCATGAAAAGATAAGGACCTGTATTCATTAATTCGGAGATGACAGGCATGTTAATGCTTTGTGATTCGGGTAATTCCATATTTTGGTCCACCCACTGAGTAACCATACTCTTCGCTTCCTGGAAGAGAGTGTAAATAAAAGCAACAGTTGGTCGTCTGCTCCTGTTTACTGTTACAGCTGAGGCACTGACAACGAGCGCAATTTGTCAACTGGATCACTGCGGGCTGTCCACTCTCTGTTTAACCACGCGGACGGCGGTGTGGGTAGTCCGCTCTCTGTCCAACTCAGCCTTAGATGCGTACATATTTTCGAGCAACGGGCTCTACAGGTGGCTCACGAACCGCTTTCGCAATTCTATTCACACCTTTAGTTATCGCAATGTACTGATCTGTGACGTAGTCAGAGGTATAGATTAAATTGAAAAGCGACAGTCTGATTGTAGATTGGCGAAGCCAACGAGTATGATACCATGAAAACAAATACGATACTTGATACCAAGCGTAATATCCGTATATTGGATTTTGTTGTAATAGACATGTAGTGTCTGATGATTCTGCTTCTGCATTCTTCACGATTACAGTTTTTAGAGGATTTGGTAAGGTTGTAAGCTGAATAACGCTGCGCATGCTTGGATAATTCTACCACCATTTTGAAGTGGAAATTTATAAGGTGTGTGTTGTGTGATCAAAACGAAATCCTAGCATGAGTATTTCAGTGAAGCCCTAATCTATTAAGCTAAGCTGTAATATGTAAATATTTATCGCCTTGAAAAAGATCAGAAACGTGATCTGTCCACAAATGTTCAGCAAAATACAGAGACATATACTTTCTTAATATAGGAACAGTGGAAATGAGTTTTGCATATCTCGATATCTAAACACCGAAAAGTGGGTAATCATTTATCAGGAACCCTTCCAAAATTTATATACTGAATGTGTCTTCACCTTACAATCAAAAGCTATACAGTGTAGATGATCCCTCCTGTTTGTGATAACTGAATTCGGATTTGAAACGAATATTTAATCAAGTCCTCCACTAAACAACGTAGACCAGAACACAGCGCAAGAATAAAATCTACACATATTTTTGCAAATAGCAAGCCACTCGGAGTCATGTATGCGACAGAATATTTCACTAATATATCAGTACACCGTGTACCGTATTCAGAAATACGAGTTATCTTCCTCCACCTGTAGCCGTAATTCATGCTAAGAACAGAATGTTTATTGCTAATGGTTTGTAGTGGTAGATTACGATTACTTCAGCTAAAAGTTCCTGTTATGTCAGAGCATAGATGTGACGAGGTTTGTATCAACATGTGTGAAGAAGATGACAGTATGGCAGCAAGTAGCTGTTTTATTCAAGATAATAAATAAAATGACTTGGGTTGAACGAATTAATTCAAAGAAAATGTATGAAAATTTATATATTGTCTCAAAACGGTGCAGATGACTTACAAAGCCCACTTCGGTTCTCAATGTAGCTGACACAAAACCAGTTCTCTCGAACAGAATGACGAAATTACGTATTTATTTTTGCAACACACGTGTGCACGTCTTAAGGTAAAGACATTGTAAAAGTAAATATTAAAGCCAAGACGGTCAAAAATGACGATCTACCGTCGCTGAACAAGTTTCTCATTAACCTTGTTGTGGGATTCCAGGTAAATCTGCGAACACTAGGGGCTGTGTAGTGGCTGTGGCATACGGAGGCAGCCGAGATTATTAAGGAGACCGTTGGAGATAAGCGGTAAATCCGGGTGTGACTCCAGATTCGGTACAAATTTTCGTGTGTCACCAATAGGTGTTCCATTAATAGTTAACGTAGCTAATGTCGAAATCATTCGCAATTGCAACTAATATTTCGGAATTAACATATCCTCAGAATTATTTCTGGCAAGACAAAAAATCATTTTACGAGGCAGGATGATAATGTTGAATCTATAACATGACGGACTGAAAAAATATAAGTGAATCGTATTATCATTGAATCGTATTTCATGAAAAGCATCAAAAGTGTGACGTTCGCTTCGCCATGCGAAAGGTTACCAATGCAAATTCTATATGCAGAATGACCGCATGATAGCTGTGCAAATATTTGGAATGAATGACTGAAATAACCTGTACGTCGCCTATTAGACACCACAGCCAGTAAGTGAATAGCTCTCACCATAATCTTTATCTTCGTAGTAACTCCAAAATAGTTCACATAGCACCAGACAAAGCAAGAAGTAGAATTGACCACAGTGCCTCCCAAACCGAAAATCGGGCACAGAATACAGACATACAACGGCGAAAACTCCTTCGAAATTATATCGCCTCCCGGCTCCATACCCGCGAACAATTCCCGTTGGGTAATGCCGCAACAGTCCGCCAAAGAAATTAAATACATCAACTGAGACACACAGAGAAAGCTCAAAGAGTTTGTCACGATTGATCTAAGCCGGCCATACCATAAACACGCAAAGCATTGAAAAAAAAACTATAGATTTACAAAACAAAAATATCGCTGGTGAAAATGAAAGTGTATATCACCAGGCAACTTTCAGAATCTCTTTTGCCAGTTTCGAATTCCCTCAAAGTAATAGCCGCATTCTTAATTAAGCTCACGACCTGAAGATAGTTCCACTCGTATGAAGCCTTCTCCAGCGGCTCTGATCGCGGTCTTGTTGGCTGCAAAACTGCATCGACTGATCGCGTTCTTGATGGCTGCAAAAATGGATCGACTTAATTATGTTGTGTCACTAGTCGATCGTTCAAAGAATTTGGTACGATTAATCGAAGCTGCTCATAGCTCATATATGCAAAGCCTTGCAAACATAAACCCCTGATTTATGAAAAGCAAAAATATCGCTGCTGAAAAATTGGAAATTTGTGGTAAGGACTACGGGACCAAACTGCTTAGGTCATCGGTCCCTAGGCTTACGCACTACTTAATCTAACTTAAACTAACTTATCCTAATCACAACACAGACACACGCAAGGACTCGAACCTCCGCGGCTGAAAATGAGAGTGCAAATGACCAGGCAACTTTCAAAATTTCCTTCGCCGGTTTCGAATGCTCTCAAAGTAATAGCCGCGTTCTTGATGCGCCACACGACTTGAAGATAGTTCCATTCTTGTGAAGCCTTCTCCAGCGGCTCTAGTTGTGTTCTTGATGACTGCAAAAATGAATTGTCATAATTATGTTGTGTCACTAGTAACATGAGGCTTTAACAAGTGTCCATGAAGACAATTGTGACGTAACAATTACACTTTCCATCTAAATTACACACAATTCGTCTGATATTTAAGAAACTAATGTATTTTGAACAATGGCGTGTCAGCATATAAGAGATCTATGCACTGAACGTACATTTTTCATACATTACTTGCATCGTATCAAAGCAAAAGAGGAAATTCTGGGTATTATCAAGAAAATATTTGCCGTTGTGAGTACTTGCGTAACAGTTTTTCGTCACTGACGTGCACCCTTTCACTGTGAGTAGTTTTATCAAATCGATCAGCGCAGTGGCAGCTGACTAATCGATTAACTCAGTGGCCACGGCTGCCCATTTTATTACAGACCAGTATTTGAAAACTGCCAAGAAATGTGTCCGAGTTCGTCACAACTGAAACTAGAGTGAGGCTGGATTTTATTAATCGACGGTACTGTGAGCTTCGCATTACGAACGTTTGAATGTCCTCAAATTTTTGCAACTTCTTTTTCGTATTTTCTAGACAGTCTCTTTGGTTCACAATTCCTGTTTGACGTGTAACAGAAGCTCAAGAAACATGCTATTCGTATGAGCGGAAGAAACTAAACATAAATTCTTCATCCAAATCACAAAGCTGGTCCCTTATTTCGAAGTTCGTATCTTCACTAGGCGAAAATTGCCCACCGCAAAAAATGTAGGTTATGTGAATGTCATAACATCAATAAAAATCCGTGTTTCGTCTACAGCTGCACTGTGCAACAAGACATTTTGCGGTTCGCTGCCGCGGCAATTTCCTGTTCTTTTATTATTTTGCTCCTTTCCGCCTTTATATGAGGGTAGTGCGCTTGGTCATTTTGCTCTTTCTCTATGTTGATGAGTAATATTTTATTTGGTTCTCCATCGTTCGTACACCATCGATTTATTAATTGGATACCCACCGGTGAAACGCTATGGTTCAGTTACAGCGCCACCGCTGGAGTTTTATTAGTGCCGTTTTGCACTACCTGCTTTATTAATGCTATTGTGGTTAGGGTCCTCTACGTTTCACGTGAGAGGTTTCTCCAATGAATCTCTATCTGTTTACTGCTTTTCTTGCAAGTGTTTTAATTTGGTTGTCCACTTTAAATCTCTCCGGCTGTGTGTACCTTTTAATGGTTGCCACTTTCCCATGAACGGTTGCGAATCGTAATCCAATAGCAACTGGTCATTCTACCTACTGATGCGCAAAATGTTATCCGAATAGGCGAGGGTGAACTGCCAGTGCGTGCACAAAGCAGCAAACGTTTTCCGGTCTTCTAGAGATTTATACTAGCTTACCAAAAGTATCCGGACATCTCCTATGTCATGCCGAATTGTTCACTAGATGCCACGAGAGTCGGACCTGCCACTACAAAAGGAGGCAGGGGGTATTTTGTCCTGGGTAGAGAAGCAGTGACAATGGAATGGATCTGTGAGGACGTAGATTAGTCATCGTATGTCACACGATTAACGAATTGATCGCGGACTTTACAATCTTCGATTTTTGGATGATGTGACTGTGCAGTGGAAACTCGGAGGAACAATCCTAGCTGTAACAAGATGGGCCAGACATCATGTACTGAGGAACACAAACCGTAAAATTTTGCGGAGGTAAAAAGTCGCATGAAGGAATCAGTGGTGAATTCCAAAATCCTACCAGCAGTCCAGGTAATTCAGTGACTGTTCGTCGGAAGTTAAAAAGACTGGGATACACTGATCGAGCAAATCCTTGTAACCCACACATTCCCGTCGTCGGTGCTAAGCGATGGTCGAAGTGGTATAAAGAGCTGTGCCAACGGATAACAGATTATTGGAAACGACTGATTTGGTATGATCAACGAAGCTATGCGCCGTGGCAATCCGAGGAAAGAGTATGTTTCGTCGAATCGCTGGAGAACGTTGCCTGCCATCATGTGTAATGGCAAAAGTGAAGCACGGAGAAGGTGGCTGAAACCTGTTTGTCAAGGGAAGGCAGGATTCGGTTACTATTGTGGACGGGGCCGTAATCAGTTACTATTGCTTGCCTTCTACACTAACACACATTTATTTTTAAAACAGCAATTCCAAATTCATCAATCAATATTAAATACCACACGTTATTAATGAAGGAATAAACAATTGTGTAAATAAAAGTGTTTTCAGTGCGCTACAATTTAGTAAAACACCATAAAATACATACACAGATAATGTTAAAAAGAAACACTGTGACCACGGCTGCAGGTCTTACGAGGTTGGTTGGTTTGTGGGATGAAAGGGGCCAGACTGCTACGGTCATCGGTCCCGCAGGTCTTACAAGCCAAGCATGGCAATAATTTAAGAATGTTTAAGAACTCGCTGCAATTACAAATTATAGGTATTGAAATATTAAAAATAAGTGGCCACAAACACAACACAAGGTATCAGACGCCAGGAATGGCAGTAAATAAGACTTAAGGCTTACTGCTAAAATACAAATATCGAATTATTTTTTTAAAGAAAATGACCACAATCACGGCTGAAGGCCTTACACGCCATGAACGGCAATTACATAAAAAATTTAAAAACCTGCTGTAAAACAGCAAATACAAGCAAAGCTTAATTAAAAGAAACAAGCAGCTGACCACCAAACGGGTGAAATAAAATGTAGCATAACTCTTAAACTGCTAAATTTATTCCAGAAAGCGACCGGAAATGTTAACTAGACATACATAACTTTTAATGTAGGCATTACAAGGTATGGTAATAAATAATACAGTAATAAAACACAAGGATCAGTCACAGACGGTTCTCCAGGAATCGATCTCTGAGAAGGTCCGGCAACAAACACTTTCGAGAGCGATGAGATAGGCAGACAAGAGTTGCTTTCACTTCACAAGGTGGTAACTCAGACTAGTGGCAGTCTAACGAATGACTAATGATAATCTTGCTCAATCTACCTGACGTCCAATAAACCAAATACAAGAATGGAACGACAAAGCCGGAACCGGCAGACTGCACTACACCCCAGAATACTGTTCTTAGAGCGCCCGGAACGAGAAAGGAATCACTGCCGGCCGCGGTGACCGAGCGGTTCTTGGCGCTTCAGTCCGGAACCGAGCGACTGCTTCGGTCGCAGGTTCGAATCCTGCCTCGGGCATGGATGTGTGTGACGTCCTTAGGTTAGTTAGGTTTAAGTAGTTGTAAGTTCTAGAGGACTGATGACCTCAGCTGTTGAGTAAAAAAGAATCGCTATCAGCAGAGTAGAAGGATCACAAACGGCTTACAGTCAGGAAATCTGTCAAAACTATAGGCCTTATCAAACAGCAGAGGCAAGGCGAGGAAACGTCCACTGCCGTTACATACACTAACCCCCAGGTCAGGTAACAGGGGCGTTAGCGGCCACCACGCAGGAAAAATGCCGCTGGTTGAACTTAACAAATTGTAACAAGCTGAACGCAGTTATAAGAAAGAAACCTAATCACATCCGCTTTCTCCCAGCAGTCTACTCACTGCTCTTCGCCTCGGCGACACTATGAGCAGCAACACGAACCCAAGTCACTGGAGAATCGCGAGAAGTTACAATGGTGGAGGTTTCTCTACTTGAATTGAAATGTATTCAGCTTAAAGCTTGTAGGATCCGGTTTACGACGAGGTCGTGCACCCTCGTGACCACAGCCCTTTGTGGCGTTCGCTGTGTCATTCAGTGGTTTGGTATTTATCTAATTTGTAAATGGAAATGATAATCTTATTTTATTACATTGAGTAATTACTAAATAATTTTTCTCCGGGCTAAAGATTTGATCAAGTTGCTGAAGAACTCCAAGTTAACGTCGTGTTAAAGTGTTGTCTGTAAGTTGTGTAAGTGTCACTAAATCACAGTTCATACAACAGATTCAATACAACTATTGATTAAGATGGAAGCAGTTATCTTCAGGAAAATGATCATTAAAACCACCGAATATCAGCCGCTCACAACACTGACGTATGTTGCCTGAAACAATATTCTTCGCAACTCGTGAGTAATTAATTTCGGCTCCATACATCAGCTAGAAAAGTTTCTTATAAAGATCGTGCTATGAGCACTGTTTTTAAAGAACCAATCTGATTCGAATAGTACTCATTAAAGTTAGTTCGGGACCACCGGTGCACATTTATTTTTACTCATTTGTATTACGTTCGGCATTTATGTCTGCAGAGTTGCGTAATTTTAATTTGCCGCAGAGATAATTGTTAAGATGGCGGCAGACAATTGATAGAGACTTTCTATTGTTAGAGCAAATAAGTAAATATTTAAAATGGTTATTAAACGCTATAAAATCTACTTTCGTATTGTGCACTATTTAGACTTCATCAAGCAAACATTTGATTTGTTTCTAAGGAAACCACAGACAAACACGTGATACAAATCGCTATCATCAATGGCTGCGCTCGTTGCAGCGGAAAGAAATAATTAACACAGATAATGCTTACTGAGAGAGGAATTAGAGTTACAAATAATTAATCACTCATATTTATAATAATAATGAACTCTCTTTTCAAGTAATAATTAACAAATAATTACAATTTCTTAACAGACCTCAGTTTGATATGCGTCCGCAACTTACGAAAGCCAACCAACAAAAGGTAAAAACAAAGGAAGACAAACACAGATCATAAAAGGAATTCACAATTATCATTGTCTTTGTATGATACACATCGATATGTCCAATTACTTCATAGAATATTATATAAATAATTAATATTTATAAGTTTTCACTGTTTTTTCATACGTTGAATAGATAATGTTTATAACTGTTAGAGGCATAATTTCCTCTCGCCGCACTGTAGCCAAAATTTATCTCGTGGATGTTACACCTTCCATCCGGCAGTCCATGTGCTCTGCCAGTGGTCCCACCGTGTTCTTGCATTCCACTGACCTGGCTCCTCCTGAGTCCCTAACCGAATTGCCACGCACACACGACACGCAAAAACCAACGACGTCGCCCCAAAGATATGGCAACATTTACTACAGACCGATAACCGCCGCTGCTGCCACTAGCGGACAGGCAAAGCTTGTAAATCGAGTGGCGCCAGTCAAGACGAGAAAAAGACCAACAACCGCAACCATGCCAACTAAAGGATATGGTTCAAATGACTCTGAGCATTATGGGACTCAACTTCTGAGGTCATCAGTCCCCTAGAACGTAGAACTACTTAAACCTAACTAACCTAAGGACATCACACACATCCATGCCCGAGGCAGGATTCGAACCTGCGACCGTAGCGGTCACGCGGTTCCAGAGTGTAACGCCTAAAGGATATAGTCTGGCCTCCAACATGTAAGAGGTCCGTAGGCCCTTACTATAAGTTTTGTGACAGCACAGGTCGACAGGACAAACAATCGATAGTGTGTGTCGGGTTGCGAGAGCGAGAGCGAGTGTTGAGACAGTAGAGTGGGACCCAGGCTGCGGGCCGAGCCGTGGGGCGGCCGGTGGCCGTAATGCAAGGCCGTACCGACAAAGGGGGTGGCCATCGCTGCGGTTTAACCCCTTTTGTGTTAGAAATATACGGGAAAGTGAACAAGTACAATTACTAGTGTGATTCAGTGATATTTCAGTGCCGATATTTGTATTTTCGCGTCTACCGCGCCGGCATTATTTGGATTGCAGTGTTGGATTGCAGTGTTGGATACAGTGATTAAAATTTGCGTGTGACGATAATGAATAACAAAGAGGCCTGTGCTGAGATTAGCCGTTATTAATTTTGTACGACGAAGGCAGTGGCGGTCTCCTTACTTTGTGTTTTTGTGATGAATATAGGTTGTTGATTAATGAAGCTGTGTTGTCGTTCTTCTTGCCACCAGACATTTCATTATTACAGCATTCGAGAAGGACAAAATGGAATGTAACAACTCCGTAGCAGTCCAATCCGATCGCCAGCCCCATTAGGTACACGGTCACATTAATTATTATTTATTTGGGCTGCTATCAGGTCCCGATCGAGGGGGATAAGTCAGAAAAATAAACCGGAGTGTTACAAACAGAGGGCGGAAACCTACAAACAGCACCAACGCGAGCTGCAGCACGGCTCAGTGGCATTATGGTATAGGGGTGTTTTTCGTGGTTAAGATGCAGTCCCCTAATTTCGCTGAAGAAAACGCTAAATGAAGAAGAAAATGAACCAATTTTACAGTACTGTGTTCTGCGTACAGTGTGGGAACGTTTCGGAGACGGTGATTGTATTGGCATGGCAATGCACCCAGCCGTAAAGCAGCACTAGTGAGCCGATGGTTTGTGGACAATATTATTTGCGAAACGGAATGCCAAGAGTCTCGATCTGAACCAAATATAACACCGTTGCGATGAGATAGAGCGCCGACCTCGCTCCAGACCCCAATATCCAACATCACTTGAAGAACAGTTAGCAGCATTCCTCCACATACGTTCACACATCTCATTTAAAGTGTCCTCAGCAGAGTTAAAGCTGTCATAAAGGTGAAAGGTTGACACACCCAATATTGGACCACTAATAGGTGTCCACATGCTTGTGATCAGATAGTTTATATGCACCATGAATCGTATGGATCGTACAATTCTCTCTCGGAGAAATCTGAATTTACACATTTGACGAGTTCCTTAGGAAATCTTCAATCCAGTCACAATGCTAGTCCGTTATTTTGCGAGGTCGTGTTTTGTTCATGGGAAATCTAGAAGCGGAAAGGCTTTGTGAATTTTTATGGCAAGAGGAAATTCAAGAGAGAAATTAACCGATTTAAACAGAAATCTGAAGTCGTTCTCGAAACGCTAATGGAATAAAGTACGAACATTTTTCGTAAGTTCGCTTCGCGACAGAACAGCAATAGAATTTCGTACTGTATAATGAGATGGATTTATGGCTGAATGAGACACATACGACAGTGAGACGAAAACCTACGTGAAATTAGGAGAGAATGCAAGCGGCACTGTCCACACGTTGAAATCCGACCCAGCACAACCGCGCGCCAGATAGCACCACAGTAGCCCCTATTACGCCGTTCGATTACGCACAGTGATAAACAACCGAATGGCGCCATTTGTCGTAATCATGCGCGCTGTTTCGCGAAATAGGACCATATTTCGTAAATCCCTTCTGAGAAGGCAGACGAGATCAGGCCTAGCTGTGCCCTCCCATCGTAATCGATGTTAGACCGGGAGATATACGCCAGCCGTTAACAAGACAGAGGACCCCGCAACAGACCGCTGTCCGAAATTTTGCGGTCGCGGATGCCATCGGATACCAGACACAGTTCTGGGAGCACGTGCGCTCACACAGATACACACAAAGACGCACACACGTATGCGCACACGCACGCGCACACACACACAAACGTATAGGTAATCGGAAACACAAGAGCGTGTTCGCCCACCGATACGATATGGGTCGTTAATTTCACAGTGCGGACTGATCAACGGATCCACTAGAATTTGTTCTCGGCGTGACACCACCGTTAATTACTGCGGCGAACGTGATTGAAATGGCCTGCTCTTGCTGCAACATATTACTCTATTTTCTCTCTTTCTCTCTACTGCGGTGATCATTTTTTCACTTTTTTGCTTTTTGCACTGTTCTTTGTTCCACGAACGATTGTTATTGACAAGAGAGAGTCGCACACATTTCCAATTATTGATGACACACTAAGTGTGTGAGAATTAGAATGTATGATTCGAATATATCCACAGCTAGCGGATACCTTCAGCCCGTATGCAAAATCTCTCCACTCTTGATTCAAACACACGCGCATTCGCAAACATACTCCGCACAGCACAGTATATTTCTTTATTATTGATTGATCTATTTTAACCTGATGATTCGCACCTGTAGGCTCTATCTTACCAGAGTTTTACACATACAGCACTTTTCACATCTTAGTTACTTAAGAAATGACAATAATTTTAATACTGTAAACATCAGTAAAATAATATTAATAGATTGATTTGAAACAAGACTTGAATACATGCAATGATACTGCAAATGACGGTTCTGACTACCTGTACTATTGCTACTTGCTAATAATAAAATAATAATATCGATACCAGCTCATTTCAAATCTATATGGGTGTATTAAATTGGTATGTTCTGATGTGGTGAGTTCTGAGGAAGATACATTTAATTAGACTGTACCGGCTACGAGCTTTTGGAAATGAAGGAGGCCAAGTTGGAAAGAGTTTTTTAATGAAGTAACAGGTGTAACTGTCCAATGCAGCCACTATCGCTGTTTTAAAAGGTAAGTCATTAACTGCATTTTGAAGCTGAATATTTTGTTTGGTTCTCTGATACACTGAAGGAGTTATTCTAGAGTTGTGCTCCAACTGCTGAAAGGGACGTAGAAAAGTCATTGATGGACAAAAGAGATTTTTCTCTAATGGTAGCAAGTGTTTCTTTTGTGTTGTCCAGAAAATAGTGTTAAGATCAAGGAGAGATATACGGGACTGTACGCAATAGTAATGTCGTAGAGCAGACAAAATGTGTTGAAACCTCTGCGATTGTTTGCACGTGGCCGGAATAGCTATCCATAAGGTAATGACATATAATCAAAAATTCGAACATCACAGATATATCATACAAAGGAATGAAGTCGCACATGCCATAAGCGATCTGAGGAACAATAAGGCAACTGGAGAAGATGGTATAGCACCCGAGATGATAACGTGGGAAGGCAACAAAGCAATAGACAACATGACCAACGTAATTCACCAGATCTGGAGGACAAAGAAGTTGCCAGAAGGATGGAAGAATGCAATTGTAGTACCAATACACAAGAAGGGTGACAAGAGAGATGCAAACAACTACAGAGGAATATCACTACTAGAAGTCGGATACACGGTGCTGTCAAAACTATTCCTCAAGAGAGTAGAAGAACAGGTAGAAAGTACACTTGGCGACTACCAAGTGGGGTTCAGGAAGGGAAGAGGTTGTGCAGAACAGCTATTTATACTGAAGCAACTGATAGAACATAGGGCCTTAAAAAACAAAAAGACAGTAATAACCTTCGTGGACTTCACAAAGGCATATGACTCCATCGACAGATTCTTGTTAGGATCCTGAAGAACAGAGGACTTGATGGAACTACACAAGAATTCATAAAAGAAATTCTGGCAGACACAATAAAATATTCAAATATGTGTGAAATCCTATGGGACTTAACTGCTAAGGTCATCAATCCCTAAGCTTACACACTACTTAACCTAAATTATCCAAAGGACAAACACACACACCCATGCCTGGGGGAGGACTCGAACCTCCACCGGGACCAGCCGCACAGTCCATGACTGCAGCGCCTTAGACAGACACAAAAGCAAGGGTTAGATTCAGAAGAGCACTGTCAGAAGAATTTGAGATCAAGACTGGTGTTAAACAAGGAGATGGATTGTCACCATTGTTGTTCAATATAGCACTGGACGAAGTGATCAGGCAATGGAGAGCAATAAACGAGGAAATGAGAATACCAAAGACCCATATGGGGGACAAAAAGGACAACAGGGCTCAAGTGGACTGCCTAGCCTTTGCAGATGACATAGCAATAGTACGTGAGACGGAAGAAGACGCAAAGACACAACTCGACAACTTAAGTTAGGTAGCCAGAAAGGTGGGACTGAGGATCGCCTGTAACAAGACAAAGACATTAAACACACCACTGCAGACTGGGAAACACTGGAAGGCACTGTGCAAATGGTGTAAAAATTTAAATACGTGGGAGAATTTGTAACAGGAAGGAACAGGAGCAAGGAGGGAACAACAGAGCGGATAAAGAAGATGAGGTCAGCCTTCTGCATGACGAGAGAGATATACAATAAAAAGAATATATCCACAGAGGCAAAGATAAGACACTACAAGGCAACAGTGAGGAATGCAGTATTATACGCTGCTGAGACAATGACACTAGGAAGAAATGGGGCAGAACAACTAGAGAAAGAAGAGAGAAAAATACTGAGAAAAATACTAGGTCCAAAAAGATGTGGAGAGAGGTGGATGCGAAGACTTAGGGAAGAATTGTACCGGGACTTGAGAACAATATCCGGGGAAATCAGACTCAAAAGGGCAACGTTTGCTTAGCATGTAGTTAGGATGAGTATGGACAGAATGACGAAGAGAGTGTGGGAAATAACAGGGAGGACAAGGGGAACGACAGGAACCAAATGGATTGTTGAACTTCAGAAGAACTGGTTGGAATTGGGGATCAAGGTCGAAGAAAAGGAAAATTGGAGCAACAAATATACACCGACAAATATGCCGGAGATCAATGACAGAGAAGAATACAGGAAAAGATTAGAATGTCACCAGTGGAGCCACCAGGAGAAACGGAAACTGAAGATCTCGGAAGAAGAGCGGGAGAGAAGAAGAGAAAGAGGTTCTGGGAGAAGAAGAGGAAAATACAGTCCACGAAGGGGCTACCCGTGGTCCTACAGAGGCCGTAAAGCAAGAAGAAGAAGATATCATACAAAGGGATTCATAACCAGTTCCCTGTCAGCTTAACTAAGAGAGACCTTACAGGCTAACGTCGCTGTAATCCAAACCTGGAAATACAAGCGTTCCACTATTTTCTTTCTCACGTCGAAACGGAAAAGCTTTTTATATTTTCGTAGGTCATGGGGTGATTCTAATGCTTTCTTGAAGGCTGAAGCTACACTGTCCAGTCTCCTGTCAAAAGCTTGAGTAACCATCTTTTGCAGCGTGGACCACTGAGATACTTCTGGAAGAGAGCCAATGACCTTCTGGAAGCTACCAACAAGGATGTAGGATCATGCCGAGTCCAGTACCATGGCCAGCAGTCTTAGGTTTCATGGTTGAAGATCCATTGCGCAAACTGCCCTATCTAGGTGATCCCACAGATTGTCGATTGGGTTTAAACCCCCAGATTTCTTGGCCGGGGAGAGTACGGTAAACACTTCCCGGTGCTCTGTGAACCACGCACGTACACTGCGAGCTGTGTGACACTTCGAATTGTCCTGCTGTTAGATACCATCGTGCTGAAGAAAGACAAATCGCGTGTATGGGAAAACATGTTTCCCAAGGACAAATGCACACTTTTAGTATTCCACGGTGCCTTACAGAACAACGAGACCATCCGGGGAACACCACGAAGACATTGAACAGATCATAACGCTCCACCGGCCGCTGTGGCCGAGCTGTTCTAGGCGCTTCAGTCCAAAACCACGCGGCTGCTACGGTCGCAGATTCGATTCCTGCCTCGGGCATGGATGTGTGTGATGTCCTTAGGTTGCTTAGACTTAAGTAGTTCTACGTCTAGGGGACTGATGACCTCAGATGTTAAGTCCCATTGTGCTCAGAGCCATTTGAACCATCATAAATCTCCCTCCTCTGGCCTGGACCCGTTCGACGATTTCTGCAGTGTGTTTGTTTTCATAAGTTTCATGCTGGTGGAGCAGAAAACGGGATTCATCCGAAAAGACCACCTGTCGCCACTCAGTGGACGTCAAGTTGCGGTTCTTGCCTTCTACAGCTCCCTCTAGTACTGCGGAAGTCATTCCCTGGTGTCTTAACGGATGTCTTATCATCCTGTCCCTTATCCTTGTCATTTTTTTTACATATGAGATTTGAAAAATTCATCTGAGTTCTAACACCAATTTCAGTGTATGAAGGAATATTTTCGGACAGTAAAGTTTGATACTAACTACATTTTCTTCATCTTTCCAAAGGCAAAACACTATGAAGAAATTTTCATGCGAAGGGTTGGCACTGTTTTAGCGAAAGGTCTTCTGTTAATAATCACTATTATTGAAGGGACTCCTAAGAATGCCGATTGCATTCCCCAGGACTTTCATCTACGATAAAAAATGAGATAAATGTGAAGAAATGAATGAACTTGGTAGTTGACTTCGACGTGCTATGGCGGACACCAACCCAAATATAAGAAAGAATTGTTAGAAGTAAGTAGAACCAAACGCACCACTGACTTACTACTTTCTGGTTCAACGATAAACCTAGAAAACGCTTTATTTTCAATTGTTTAACACTTACTACTAAAAATAATTTGTCAGTTTAGAGATAGGAGTGATAACTTTTGACAGTCTAACGTTTACATACCCAAACTTTTTTTAGGATGTCTGTGACATTTTATTTCGTTCGAGGGTAACCGTCTTAAAATGCTTGAAAACCACTATCCTAGTTAGTGTTTATCAAACACTCCCTTTCTCGCCAATTTTTCAGAAAATCTCCTCATTTCTAAACTTTTCAGTTGCCAGGAGAACTATAAGGTGGAGTGAAATTACAATTAGACACATGGAAAAAATAATGAAACTTTTTATTATTTCAAAAGTCATTGAGTACTGGGGTTCTGAGAGGAATTTTGATATCAAATTGATATGCAAATTAATAAAATGATCAGTTAATTGCCCCCACCCACCACGCCGACCCCCAGATGATGTCATGTATTTTCTCAGCCTGCACGTGGGTCCCTGCCCTCTCCCATCTTCCCATCCCTCCCTTTTCGAGTTTTGGCGGGGAATTTCGAATTTTGTCGGAATTTCTTTGTCCCAGCGATGTGCTGGCGTCCCACCTGACCCCCATCCGGGAATTGGCGGGAAGTTAGAAATGGAGGTGCACTTTCCGGGATTCCAACCCTTGTCATCCTGGACAGAGAGCCCTAGTGCACCCTCTAACACAATTATACCACCAGAGGCACTTCGAATTGGTGAGAAATTAAAAATGGCGGTGCCCTTTCTGGAACATGAAGCATGGTACTCCTGGACACACGAAAACTGCCCAGAAGCAGGAGAGGAAGGCTAGGTTTTGTGTAGGTTATTTATTTTGGTCGGGAAACTGAAGTAAATCTCGGTCCTAATTACGTAATTAATCATACAGATAGGTCCTAACTACACAACAACAGGCATATCGCTACACAAGAACTGCCTAAAATCGCAATAGAGCTCAAAAGTTGACGGTGCCATTCAACTGGTGTTATCCTGCTGCAAAAGAATTTCACAATGCCCCTCCGAACTAGTGGCAGGCACATTCCATCTCAACCCTTCACTTTCAACCTGGCGGGAGAAAGGGTAGGGTGTAAGGTACTATCTTTACTTTTTTATTTACTTTATTTTTTTTGTATGCATATGGGTGAAGACTGTGTCTAACGCTGTTTGACATCAGAGTTCGCTACAGACGCCTGCTCGACAGTCACCTTTCAGCCCACGTAATCTAAGCCAATACACGCTACCACAAATGATGGAAAAAATGCATCACTGTTCTAATTACACTTCAAAATTGTCACGAAAACACCAGCACTCGTAATGAATGGGTCATAATGCAACACATCTACTGGGGAAAATCGTCATCCCGAAAAACTGCTGAATGGGCGATAGTTGAACTTGCATTGTCCTCGACATACAATCACAACCTGCCTAAATTCGAGGTCCCCTTACCTCCCTTCATCTACCTCTCTTCCTCCCTTTCTCCCTCCACCAATCTACACGGGGGCAAGGCTTTTTCAAATAGACACTTGTTATCACCAAGCGCCTCATGGCTTTTCTGCAGCCAACAGCCATCCCATCTGGTCGCTGTGCGCACCCAGCCTTCCGCTATGCCCCTGCGGGTGCCATGAAACGGTGGCCCTTCACCAACACAAAAGGGAAATTTAGTGGTACCGCTCCACCTCCACATCTGTGTCGGGAGACCACACACACTGGACCATCCCCCACACTGTCATTCTGTGATGGACAACAAATGTATTTAACGTCAACGCATCTCTTATAATCGAGCTTCTATTAAAAAGGAGGACACAATCGTGATGATAATAAACGTTCTCTTTGTACATAAACAGGCAAAGAATATAACTTCTTTGTGCAAGAGGAATGCTACCAAAGGTGTGGTGGTGCTACAATAAACATCAATAGGACTGTTACATCTCCTTTGGCTACTGATCATGGTGCTTACTCCTTCGTAAGAAGTTGCTGCTTCTTCGTTTGAATTTTCGTGCAGCAGGGTGTGGGTATTGCCTCAATGTATCACCAATCGCAAATACTCGGGTTGTTTATTCCTCGCTCTAGTTCCTGGTGAGACATAGCCACACCCCTCAAAACTGATACTACTACAAATTATAAGCACGACTGATGAGGGAAGTGTGATTGAGGGTACGTATGTTTCCGACTTAAAAAGACATATATAATCCATTAATTCCCTAAGAGACAGAACAGCAGTCTCTGGACTTCATTCTAGTTGGTTTATAAGCAGCTTGAGAGGCGAATATATACTGACGACACCATCCTAGGACACCAGAAAATTGTAGAAGGAAGTAGTTTTGTCATTTTAAATATTGTCACCTGAGTGATTTGGGTAGGAAACGTGCAGTATGTTTGTTCACCTGATGTTGGACAAATATAATCCTGCGTTAGAGTATTAACAGCGTTGCATTCCACATGACTAATAGCATTTTCAAGTGCAGAACCATGTAACCATAGAATGTGTGTTTATGCTCTGTCGTGCTTGTATCTTCCTGGTACTTACTCCAGAGAGTGGAATAGTGCTTCAGAATTGATAGCACAGTTTGTTTACGAGAAATGTTTCCAACTCCATCCGTCTGGAGATCCATCACGAATAAACCATATGTTTTTTCTTTTTCTTAACCATCTGTTCGCCTGTCTCATACATCTTGCTCACCAGATGGTAGAGTTTTGTCAGGACTGGCTCTCCCAAGGTTGTCAGTAGTTCTAATGGAATGTTGTCTACTCCGCGGGCCTTGTTTCGACTCAGGTCTTTCAGTGCTCTGTCAAACTCTTCACGCAATATCATATCTCCCATTTCATCTTCATCTACATCCTCTTCCATTTCCATAATATTGTCCTCAAGTACATCGCCCTTGTATAGGCCCTCTATATACTCCTTCCACCTTTCTGCTTTCCCTTCTTTGCTTAGAACTGGGTTTCCATCTGAGCTCTTGATATTCATGCAAGTGGTTCTCCTTTCTCCAAAGGTCTCTTTAATTTTCCTGTAGGCACAGGATAGAGTAGTATGGAAAGCTGCATCAAACCAGTCTCAGGACTGAAGACCACAACAACAACAGCAACCATCTGTTATATCACCGCAACGCTCTTATGGCTACTATACACGGATAAGAGGCGCTACCCTCGACGACATGCACACATCTGGAGAGATCTTGTACTTTTGAATGTGTGCCGTGGGTAAGATTGGTGCTGCAGGGAGGATTGGTTAAGGACAAATGTAGAAGGGAATTATCAGTCTACGACTTTATCTTAAGAATACGAGAACACTCTGTGACGCCCATCCACACAGGGAAAGGTGGTCAGTCGTAATCGAAATTCTGCACCATTGCCCGCAGCTCGTGGTCGTGCGGTAGCGCTCTCGCTACCCGCGCCCGGGTTCCCGGGTTCGATTCCCGGCGGGGTCAGGGATTTTCTCTGCCTCGTGATGGCTGGGTGTTGTGTGATGTCCTTAGGTTAGTTAGGTTTAAGTAGTTCTGAGTTCTAGGGGACTGATGACCTTAGAAGTTAAGTCCCATAGTGCTCAGAGCCATTTTTTTCTGCACCATTATAGCTGAACGAAAATATATAGATAGCGTAATTGTATCAGTATAGGACGTTTTCTGGTATACTTTGGCGTGTATGACCGATTATACGTACTGTACAGTCATGTAGCTGCATTTGCAACCTAGTGTATTGTAGCTGCAAAGTAGTGGTGGAGTGATTTAGCGATGATACAGCAGTTCGTGAGAATTCTGGTCATTAGCTGGCGTTGAAATTGCGGAACAACTGGCAAAATTGCTAAAATTGATCATGATATCAACTGAAGTGTGTATTACAGTACATTATCCCATATCAAGTGTCTTTCCCATCCCATCTGTCTGGTACGCTGTTAATTAATGCATAATGGTTCAAATGGCTCTGAGCACTACGGGACTCAACTTCAGAGGTCATCAGTCCCCTAGAACTCAGAACTACTTAAACCTAACTAACCTAAGGACATCATACACATCCATGCCCGAGGCAGGATTCGAACCTGCGACCGTAGCGGTCTCGCGGTTCCAGACTCTAGCGCCTAGAACCGCACGGCCACTCCGGCCGGCTAATGCATAATGATTGACTGACACCACTTGGTCGAGATGGAGTGAACCTTGGCGGAACACTACATATCTGCTACTTGCAACTGTGGAGCATGGGATTAAAATCAGAGGCAGTTGTTTGGAAGTGTTCCTCAATGATTCAGACTCATCCTATTTCCTTATGCTGCAACGCTCTCCTTATGATTTTTTTTCACAAATTAGATAACAGCACCTCTTCTTATTTCTACTACCCATGCATGTTGTGAACGCCAGCTTCTGGCAATGGTCAACACCGGAACAGTAATCGTGTACATGACTTCAAAATGAGGAAACAATGTTTGTCGAAATGGAACACCGGGACATCCGCTACACCGTCGCTGTGGAAGCGAACTTAACTGTATAGGTCATCACCTTCGTATAGCTGTTGGAAAAGCTCTATAGGACCAAAGTGTGTTAATACCGTTCTATCACCTGCCACCGACCTCAAAATCATGGTAAAAAAACAACGTGTATGGTCGTGTACAAAACTTTAGTCGTATACGGCTTGATGTATTAAACTGTTTAAGAAGGATCAATACCAGAATCTCTTGTGACCGATAGCCTGCTGCATATTGTTTTCCTCCAGTACAGTCAACGGAACTTTATGCAGATCTGTGCAAGTGACTTCGAGAAGTGGCCACATACTCCAATGGGGCGATTCATGTATGTACTCAGTGGTAACACGCAAACGGTATTTGTTTCTTCGATATATGGGAAGAGGGATGTGGTAAAATCCTGTGGTAGGTTGTATTATAAGGAGTTAAAGTCCCGATGCTGATAGTTCTCTCAAAACTACACCGATTTTGCTCATTAAATTAATAGCAATCGGCTATATCTATTCTCGTGGAATCATGACTGTTTTTATTATTATCGTCACGACCAAGTGTTTAAAAATCAGGTGTCATCACAAGTCCTATGTCATTTCATACTTTATAACCTCTAATTGCAAAGTAGACACCACTTGAATTATAGCTAGTTGTGGAACCTAGAAATCATAGTGTTTTTTTCTTTTCCAACAAGTGAGTATGTTGTGTAAAACAGGCTGTGATGATTAAATTGCTTACAAAACTAGAACACAGGTAATAAATGGGGGTCCAATTCTAATGTGGCCCCACTTCTCTAAAAAATGACCCATATTAAGTAGAACTCGATATTGTATCCATATATGAGGCTATGGCAAATGTGGCATTTGGAGAGAAACAATTAAATGAGTGTGATGGCATATGCATATCAGGACACATACAGGGAAAACTGACAATGTGGAAATTTTACATAACGCTTCATATTTGTCATATGTTAACCTAAATTAATATAACTGACTTTGTACGTCTGATTTGTTACTGCTGGTGAGACTTCGGCTCACTACATCAGGTAACGAAAAATGCAGCCAAGGTGTTAGTGTACCGCACAACTTAGGAGAGCGGTGTACCTTCTACTCCTCCGGTACTTCACTTAGAAATGCCACACGGGTAGTGAGGACGAAAGGCTGCGTGTGAAAGGTGTAAAAGCTGTCGAGGCTTGGGCCAGAGTATGGGCACGAGGCTCATGGCTGTGTTAAAGCCACGGAACTTGATGTGATATAGTTAGTTAACAGGGGAGGAACGATACGATATTGTGAGTGATTTATACTTAGACCTTTGAGCTCCAATATTATAATAAAAGTTTTTAATTTTAAAATTTTTCACGAAATTGACCTTTATCATAGTAAGTAACCAATACAAGAATATATTGACAAAAAGTAAACAGTCAATTGTTATAAGGGGGTGGTTTCACTTTGCAATACAATTTTAATTTTTTTTCTCAAAATCAACCTTTATTATCACAGTCCGCAACGAATATAATCAGAAATTGGCAAAAAGTAAAGAATAAACTGTTTTAATGTGGTGGTTTCTCTTTGGAACCACTGGGAAAACAGTTTTCAGCCACCCATCATTTCATGAGGGAGATCTGAAAGCAATTTCGCATTTTCCCTAGATACAATTCCAAATCTCGGAACTTCCATCAACTCATAATGCCTAAAACTAATTGCAGTCCTAAATAAAAAGCAAAAATGAGCCTAAAATTTGATAAATTCATATCAAAAGTGCATACTGTCCCAGCGGTTTCATTTCGAAACCACTCACAAAAGCAATTGTGCAAACTCAAATTTACGTTGCAATATACTTAGATATACTTATTTTCACTGTCAATGACTTGCTCAGTGAGATCACTATACAAAATAGGTCACGTGTCACAATCCCCTACAATCACGTAGCACCATCTCCGCTGCAGCCATTGCTTTGAACGCAATACCTGACTGCTGCAATGTAATACTTTCGTAGACGTACCTTAGTACACCACTAGATGTCTCTGTCTTGCAACAGAATCGGTGCCTTCGCGCGAAAGGCACTTGTATTTTAAAAAAAAGTATCACGCAGAAATCACTGATACTCAAAAGCTTAATATAGAGCAGAATTTTGTACCTGGGGACTCTTGTCAGACTATCGTCTCTAGCCACCCCTATAATAAAAGTGATAGCATTAACGTTATCTGTGCGGCAGTCTTTTTTTGCAATCATGAAAATTACTACGAAAAAGTAAGGTTTTTCCAAATGCGAATACTTGTTCCAAGGTACAACATGGTACTGTGCCTAGTAAGAATTATTATATTCAAATTTAAAAGTGTTGCAATCCAGAAATTCTTGTCAGTAATGTATTTGTCTGTGTGTTGCATTATTACACTACTACACACCAATAATCACTCAGTGACATCAAATTTAGAAGTATTATTATCAAAAATATGTTTTGCAACAGAAGCTATTCTCAACCAACTTAAATTTCTATTTTCAAGGCAGGCTTAGGATATTAAAGAAACTCAATTCATTTGCAAATATCACGTGTTCCATGATGGAAAAGACCTTCCGTTTCAAGGTACAATATGATACACGACTGACGAAGTGTGGCTTAACCGTCCACACGGTACGTAACTAGTTTTAAAAATACATAGAAATTTACTCATCATAAAACAATATCCCCAAGATATCTTTAATACTTTATACAGCATTTAAATATGAACAACTAGTAATATTTAAAAACGCTACACAGAAACAATATCATAACTCGCAACACCAAAACCAGTATAAATGCTGGGAACTGCTTATGGCAGTATCTAGTCGCAATTCTTTCCTGTGATTCCAAAATCGGTTACTAGACTGAAACAATGAGCAGGAAACACTCTCTTCCAGATACAACTTTCTCCTCTATTTCGTGTTGATTATTTAAAAACTGGAAGAACTGTCGCTGTTAATGAACTAATGTGTACGAAAGATAGTACTGGGATTTCTATAGCTTGCGGATATTTGATCTCTCATTATTAAATACTTTACCGGTCATCAACAGTACATACTCGAAATAACGAGTTTAACCAAGAAGTGTACTAGTTAAGGCAATTGTTGGAAATAAAAACGATGGATGTGAGCTTTACTACTAATTAAATAGTCTAACAGCCGAAAATTAATTACATCGTGATAAAAAATAGCTGCATTTATGTAATTTCATATATTTACAATTAATGCTAATATTGTGAACCTTAAGATGAAGCCTTTACTGTAGGGAAGAACTTGAACGCTCTATACTCGTCAAGAGGAGAAAATGCAATAAATATCTATATAAATAAATGCGTAAACACTTACAGAAATACATGTGTAGGGAACGTCTGTAACGAAATGAAGAGGTTATATCAGCTGCAAAGGCGTACTTAGCTGACCTAAAATATCACATCAAGAATTGAAAAATTTAATCTGAACTACATTGATCTAAAGCTATATTAGGATTAGAAGTAAAAACATTTTTCGTTAAATAAGATATTCTTTCACTACCAGTCACAGCTCTTTGCACTGTTTCTTCGTACGTTAAATCAGATGAGATCTGCCAGAAATAAAACTGTCAATGAAATAGATTAAATTTCGAAAACTACAACCAACAAAGCAATGGTTTTTGTGTTATTTCTTGTTGTCTACAAAGTCGCAACTCTGAAGTCACTTTCTTATTATAAACGTTTTACGTACACATGCAAATCCGAGGTACTCCTTTATCAGCGTTTAAACCGATTTAGGTGTTCATAATTAGTAAAAAGACATTGCACTCAAGACCATCCCGAAATAACATTTTCTGTTGAAAATGCAATATAGTAAAAATTCTTTGTCGAAAATGTTATTCCGGGATTCTCTTGAGTGCAATGTGCTTTCGCTGATCATTAATGCCTAATCCAGTTTGAGCGTGGACACAGGAATATCGTGGATTTGCGTATATAATCTGAAACTGTAAATTGTTAAAAAACTGTAGCGTATACCTTCTTACAGTTAGTGATAAATTATAAATATTCTGCGAAATTCAAGATGAAATATTGCAGTAACATAAACATCTTGGCGAAGAACCTGGTGAAAAACTGAAGAATAGGGGATAACTCGATAACTCATTATAAAGTCACTGAGCAATGGAGATAAAACGAGAATACGGGGACATCCACGCAAATTAGTGATTCACGGATGGTGCAGCAAGACAGTGAAATTAAAAATGTAACGGAGGGTTTAAAAAACTGAAATACAAAATGCGCTAAAACAGAGAATTTTATTTTACTATGGAAGTTAAACTGAATTACTGAGGTAATTAAACCGTTTGTACTGGAATAGCTAAGGAAATGACACATTCGCCAAAGATGCAGTAGGACAGTGAAATTAAGAATGTAACGGACAATTTAATAAAAATTGAAACATAAAAGCTGATAAAACAGAGAATTTTACTTTCCTGGGGTAATTCAAATGAGTCATTGTAACAACTTAAGCGTTCGTAGGGAACTACATGAAACAGAAGATACAGGCGCAACATTTCACGCGCCATTCCTTTGTAACGACGGCATTTCAAAGGCCGTGCTCGATTATAAGCATAATCGATTTAGCTTTTTCACGCAGCTTTCACGTCGACTTTGATGTTCCCTAATGGTGGATATATCCCTCTCTACCTCGCCCCTCCTCCTCCATCAAAACATAAAGGTCTACCGTCGGTAATATAACTGAAGCTAGATATTACGTCAGTGTTTGCAGTTTTACCTCACTTCATTACAGCCTGTAAAGAATCCACCAATTCACAAATGCTCGTCTAAGACGGGATTAAAGAGGTGCTGGCGATAGATAGCAACTGTTAAACGAATCGCAACTGTATTTCAAGGCAGTAAACACAACTTTAAAATTGACTCCTGAAATGAACCACGGCATTTGATGTGAGAGACGGATCCAACAGTTTCTGTTGATGCTTCCAACACTCGTAAATAATAGAACAATAGTTCAGGTTAATAGATTTTTCCGTAGTCTCTTGGTTTAACGCAATCGTACGTAAAAAAATTATAAACTTTCTACTGTTATTTATCTTTAGAGTAAGCATTCTGTCAGCAAATACTTTCTCACACTATAGCGGGACTGTCGTTGTTACAGACATACTCCCATCATCTCGTACTCTCAAGGACCATAGTTTACGTATCTTTATGTCTTCCCTGATATTAGTTTATTGTTATTTCCATATATCTTTTAATGCAAAATCTGTTTTTTTCTTACAAAAAGAGCTATTCTAATTTTTTATACCTTAAACGAGGTATTGCTTCCTCCAGAATCTTGACATCGAGGGGATGTTTCTTTACATCATTTCTCCAACTCATTGTCAGTAACAGTATGTAACTGCTCTGCCAACAGATTCTATTCACGATATCGCAGTGCCTGTGCTCTTCAGAAATTTAATGTAATGATCCTTCTGACATGCATGCATCTCACAAGGAAAATTGCATCGTATTTTTGAACAAAATAGGTACTGCAATATCGTATTTATCCGCCGACACCGGAGAAGCAACTTTCGAATAAAATGTCTGCCCCCGTACAGGAATATACATATTGGATGTATGAGTGCAGATTGAAGACAAATGGTTGACAACAAGTGGAACTTTGGGTCTGGCCGTGGAGAGTACTTGGATAGCCTAATAATAATTTTTTTTTTTTTTTTTTTTTTTTTTTTTTTTTTTTTTTTTTTTTTTTTTTTCCACCAGTCTACTGACTGGTTTGATGCGGCCCGCCACGAATTCCGTTCCTGTGCTAACCTCTTCATCTCAGAGTAGCACTTGCAACCTACGTCCTCAATTATTTGCTTGACGTATTCCAATCTCTGTCTTCCTCTACAGTTTTTGCCCTCTACAGCTCCCTCTAGTACCATGGAATTCATTCCCTCATGTCTTAGCAGATGTCCTATCATCCTGTCCCTTCTCCTTATCAGTTTTTTCCACATATTCCTTTCCTCTCCGATTCTGCATATAACCCCCTCATTCCTTACCTTATCAGTCCACCTAATTTTCAACATTCGTCTGTAGCACCACATCTCAGATGCTTCTATTCTCTTCTGTTCCGGTTTTCCCACAGTCCATGTTTCACTACCATACAATGCTGTACTCCAGACGTACATCCTCAGAAATTTCTTCCTCGAATTGAGGCCGGTATTTGATACTAGTAGACTTCTCTTGGCCAAAAATGCCTTTTTTGCCAAGTGAACCTGCTTTTGATGTCCTCCTTGCTCCGTCCGTCATTGGTTATTTTACTGCCTAGGTAGCAGAATTCCTTAACTTCATTGACTTCGTGACCATCAATCCTGATGTTAAGTTTCTCGCTGTTCTCATTTCTACTACTTCTCATTACCTTCGTCTTTCTCCGATTTACTCTCAAACCATACTGTGTACTCATTAGACTGTTCATTCCGTTAAGCAGATCATTTAATTCTTCTTCACTTTCACTCAGGATAGCAATGTCATCAGCGAATCGTATCATTGATATCCTTTCACCTTGTATTTTAATTCCACTCCTGAACCTTTCTTTTATTTCCATCATTGCTTCCTCGATGTACAGATTGAAGAGTAGGGGCGAAAGGCTACAGCCTTGTCTTACACCCTTCTTAATACGAGCACTTCGTTCTTGATCGTCCACTCTTATTATTCCCCCTTGGTTGTTGTACATATTGTATATGACCCGTCTCTCCCTATAGCTTACCCCTACTTTTTTCAGAATCTCGAACAGCTTGCACCATTT
This sequence comes from Schistocerca americana, assembly GCF_021461395.2. Taxonomy (NCBI): domain Eukaryota; kingdom Metazoa; phylum Arthropoda; class Insecta; order Orthoptera; family Acrididae; genus Schistocerca; species Schistocerca americana. The sequence continues at coordinate 498,776,826 of NC_060125.1, forward strand.
TATATTGTCGAACGCTTTTTCCAGGTCGACAAATCCTATGAAAGTGTCTTGATTTTTCCTTAGCCTTGCTTCCATTATTAGCCTAACGTCAGAATTGCCTCTCTCGTCCCTTTACTTTTCCTAAAGCCAAACTGATCGTCACCTAGCGCGTTCTCAATTTTCTTTTCCATTCTTCTGTATGTTATTCTTGTAAGCAGCTTCGATGCATGAGCTGTTATGTTGATTGTGCGAAAATTCTCGCACTTGTCAGCTCTTGCCGTCTTCGGAATTGTGTGGATGATGCTTTTCCGAAAGTCAGATGGTATGTCGCCAGACTCATATGTTCTACACACCAATGTGAACAGTCGTTTTGTTGCCACTTCCCCCAGTAATTTTAGAAATTCCGATGGAATGTTATCTATCCCCTCTGCCTTATTTGACCGTAAGTCCTCCAAAGCTCTTTTAAAATCCGATTCTAATACTGGATCCCCTATCTCTTCTAAATCGACTCCTGTTCCTTCTTCTATCACATCAGACAAATCTTCACCCTCAAAGAGGCTTTCAATGTATTCTTTCCACCTATCGGGCTCGAGTCCCGTCGAGAGAAATTTTCACTGTCGTCATTCCATAAAAAAGCTGTTGGTTATCCTTATTCGCAACTGCGAATACCTTTCAGGTGCATTAAGTTTAGTGTAGAGATGAATCTATGAGCGATTGAACGGGACAATGAGTATTAGCTAAAACTGTAACTACGTTGATAAGATTTAGCGTACTGAATATGGACCGGGCGTAAGGAATGACAGAGGAAGCCTCCTGGTAGAATTTTGTAGAGAGCGTAACTTGATCATCGCTAACACTTCGTTTAAGAATCATGAAAGAAGGCTGTATACGTGGAAGAGATCTGCAGAGACCGGAGCGTTTCACATTGATTATATAATTGTAACACAGAGATTTAGGAACCAGGTTTTAAATATTAAGACATTTCCAAAGGCAGATGTAGATTCTGACCACAATTTACTGGTCATGACCTGTAGATTAAAACTGAAGAATCTGCAAAAAGGTAGAAATTTAATGTGATGGGACCTGGATAAACTGAAAGAACAAGAGGTTGTAGAGACTTTCAGTGGGAGTTTAGGAGACGACTGACAAAAACAGGGGAAAGGAATACAGTAGAAGAATAATTGGTAGCTTTGAGAGACAAAATAGTGAAGATAGCAGAGCATTAAGAAGGTAAAAAGGTGAGGGTTAGTAGAAATCCTTGAGTAGCACAAAAGATACTGAATTTAATTGATGAAAAGAAAAAATATAAAAATGCACTAAATGGAGCAGACGAAAAGGAATACAAACGGTCCAAAAATGAGATCAACAAGAAGTGCAAAATGGCTAAGCGGAAGTGGCTAGAGGACAAAAATAAAGATGTAGAAACATGTATCACTGGGGATCAGAGAGATGCCGCATACAGGAAAATTAAAGAGAGCTTTGGAGAAAAGTGAAGCACCAGTATGAATACTAAGAGTTCAGATGGAAAACCAATCCTAAGGAAAGAAGGGTAAGCAGAAAGGTGGAACGAGTATAAAGAGGGTCTATAAAAGAGAGGTGTACTTGAGGCCAATGTTATGGAAATGGAAGAGGACGTAGAAGAAGGTGAAATGGGAGATATGGTACTGCGTGAAGAATTTGACAGAGCACTGAATGACCTAGGTCAAAACAAGGCCCCGCGAGCAGACAACATTCCATTAGAACTACTGATAGCTTTTGGGGGGCCAGCCCTAACAAAACTCTACCGTCTAGTGAGAAAGATAAGATGTACGAGGCAGACGAAATACGCTCAAACTTCAAGATGAATATAATAATTCCGATGTCGAAAAATGTAGGTGCTGACAGGTATGAAAATTACTGAACTATCAGTCATGGTTGCAAAACACTAACTCGAATTCCTTCCAGACGAATGGAAAACCTGGCAGAAGCCGATCTCGCGGAAGATCAACTTGGATTCCATGGAAATGTAGGAATACTCCAGGCAATACTGACCCTACGACTTACGTTACGAGATAGGTTAACGAAAGGCAAACCTACCTTTAGAGCATTTGCAGACTTAGAGAAAGCTTTTGATGTAATTGACTGGAATACTCTCAAATTCTTAAGTTGGCAGGGATCAAACACAGGGAGCGAAAGGCTATTTACAATTTGTACACATACCAGATGGCAGTTATAAGAGTCGAGGTGCATGAAAGGGAAGCAGTGGTTGGGAAGGGAGTGAGACAGGGTTGTAGCCTCTCCCCGATGTTATTCAATCTGTATTTTGAGCAAGTTGTAAAGGAAACAAAAGAAAAATTTGGAGTAGTTATTAAAATCCAGGGAGAAGAAGTAAAAATTTTGAGGTTCGCCGATGACATTGTAATTCTGTCAGAGACAGCAAAGGACTTGGAAGAGCAGTTGAACGGAACGGACAGTGTCTGGAAAGGAGAATATAACATGAACATCAACCAAAGCAAAACGAGGGCAATAGAATTTAGCGGAATTAAATCAGGTGATGCTAAGGGAATTAGATTAGGAAATGAGACACTTAAAGTAGTAAATGAGTTTTGCTATCTGGGCAGCGAAATGAGTGATGATGGTCGAAGTGGGGAGGATATAAAATGCAGACTGGCGTTGGCAAGGAAAGCGTCTCTGAAGAAGACGAATTTTGTTAACATCGAGTGTAGATTTAAGTGTCAGGAAGTCGTTTCTGAAAGTATTTGTGTAGAGTATAGCCATGTATGGAAGTGAAACTTGGACGATAAACAGTGTAGACGAGAAGAGAATAGAAGTTTTTGAAACGTGGTGCGCCAGAAGAGTGCTGAAGATTAGATGGGTGGATCACGTAACTAATGAGGAGGTACTGAATAGAATTGGGGAAAGAGGAATTTGTGGTACAACTTGACTAGAAGAAGGGATCGATACGTAGGACAAGTTCTGAGATATCAAGGGATCACCAATTTAGTATTGGAGGGAAGCAGGGAGGGTAAAAATCGTAGAGGTAGACTAAGAGATGAATACACAAAGCAGGTAGTTACTCGGCGATGAAGAGGCTTGGACATTCCTTTTGTGTGTGTGTGTGTGTGTGTGTGTGTGTGTGTGTGTGTTTTCGGCATCAGACAAAAAATGTTCAAATGTGTGTGAAATCGTATGGGACTTACCTGCTAAGGTCATCAGTCCCTAAGCTTACACACTACTTAACCTAAATTATCCTAAAGACAAACACACACACCCACGCCCGAGGGAGGACTCAAACCTCCGCCAAGACCAGCCGCATAGTCCATGACCGCAGCGCCCTAGACCGCTCGGCTAATCCCTCGCGGCTCAGTATCACAGAAGGGAAATCCAGCTTCTTGCAGCCCTATTACACGACCTCGTTCAAACGCAGTGAGGTGTTGATAATGGCGTCTTTGTCACCTCAAAGAAATTATTGACTAATACCAACTCACCACGTCCAATCCCAAAGATAACTAACTCTCACGACCGTTACAGCGTGTATTTCAAGCAAATCTGATTTGCACCCTCACAGCGCCACTCTTATGCAACTGGCGCGAAACTTGAATAGAAATCATCGTTCAGATATTGACACACACCTACCAGTTGTCGTTTATGTCGCAGAACTCCTTCTGTGTGCTTTTTTTTCTGTCAGTCTATGAGAAACCCAAGAGTATCTTTCTGACCTGGAATCTCTGCATTTTTACATTACCTCTGCCAACGAAATCTTGTAGTGAAAGGGAGTCTTAAGCTGCTTTTTTGGGAATACGTGGTCTGTAATACAACTATTCTCCACACTATTTTCTTACGCCCAACAGAGCGTCTGTCGAGCCTGGAGAAGAAATTTAGAGGAAGTGGGTCACAAATGTTGGCCTCTGTTTGTAGATGTATCGGTAGGTCTGTTAAGAGAGGACTGAATGAAGAACAGAGAGAGGGGGAGGGTGGGGAGAGCAGAAGAATAATAAGAGTAAAATGTTTGCTCGAGTACAGCCGCGTCATGTGGTTCCGACCAAGTACTCTCTGGCGTTGTCGAATGTCAATTGTTAGAACACTACCCTAGCTGGCGGCTGTGATGTCACTGGTGCTCATGGTAACGCCAAACATGGACGCACGTTGACTCCACGTTCGATGCACTCGTTTCACTCTGACGATCTCTGGATAGCACTTAAGAACTGAGCGGTAGTCTGCCGTCTCTGTTATGGGTGTTATCCTTTATTTTTCAGTGAGTTCTTTAATTATACTGTGCCAAAAGCGCAAGTGCGAGAGAGGATTCGTCAAGATTGATCCGGTGAACGTTTCCCAGAACATGCTCAGCTAATGTAAATTTTTCGGGGTAGCGCAGGCGATAATACCCCTCACCCTCCTTTCGTGCCTAGTCCTAAAGTGCACACGGTTTGGTAGAAGGAAGTTTTGATTAAAAACAAAACAAATCCATATGAGAAATGGGTGTAAGGTGTAGTTTTAACATTTTATTAGTCATCCTGTTGGAGGTATCAAATAATACTGAATATTTACTGCCTAATTACAGTTATGTCTGTCTATAGTTTTAACTATCTACCGTGGAAATATATTACGGGAATTCGCTGTTGGTGTACTCGTATAAAACAACGTTTTCCAGGACGTTTAGTACAGAGCATACTTACGTGTGGGTTAAGCAAGGATGGGAGAGCCAAAATGGAATTTGCTTGTCAATGCTGGTGGGTCGATTCCTCCACCCTACACCTCGGGTACCCACGTCGCAGCACACACAAAGTAGTGTATCTGGGCTAGGAGTTTACAATCACATTGCAAGTACAACCACATTTAGAAGGTGTGATCAGGAGACCATGTGACCAGAAGTGCTGCCACTTTTTGACTTTAGCCACAGTTTTTTGCTACCGAAGCGAAGAATCGTCATCAACAAAAAGCATTTGCTGGTGGTACACATTCTGATTGTACTGCTGTACTAAAATGCATACCAAACATGGGAATATGAATGGACGAATGGTGGAGAAAAGATAATATTAAGCTTCAGATTCTAACTGTATTGCTTGCCCATCACATGGAAAGAAAACATTAACAGGGGTGAGAGAAGTGACTAACACCTTCTGGAGAGCTAAAGTACAGAAATACTAGTTACCAATTGACTTGTGCAGACGTGTACACTTTTAAAGCGACCAGGACCTCTAACTGGTTTTAAAACTGTACTCTGTATGCCTATAGCTTTAAATATTTAATGTGTAAATCGACTGCACATATTACCAAACAGTGATACAGTCATATTGTAGTCTGTCTCTTGGTTGAATTCTCTGTTGCGCATCTGATTCCGTTGCCCTGCTGGATGACGTATTTATACTACTGATAAAAATCGAGTTACTTGGGTGGCTGTTGCGCGATGTTTTTGATGTGTGTTGTCAGGTGCTGCTAGCTTATTTTTCTAACACTACAACAGATAACAGTAATGTCAAATGTGTTACACTTCCAGAACGCTCCAGTAATGTCAGTCGTAAAACGCTCACCATTACCAGTCATGCTTAATCTAACGTATAATTATTTTGCATAACACTCTTCAGGAAATGAATCGGATTTTCAAGTGCTTTTTTCGTGATGTGTTAAATAAAACTACATCCAGTTATGATAATTCCTCGTCTGCCTGAGACCCCAGGCTGGTTGGCTAAATAAATGCTGTACATACGAAGGTAAGCGGTGTAATTATCGTGAAACCTTAAAAATTAGCTAGGAGAGAATGAGATTTTCACTCTGCAACAGAGCGTGCGCTGATATGAAACTTTCTGATAGATTAAAACTTTGTGCCGGACTGAGACTCGAACTCGGAGCCTTTGCCTTTCGCAGACTAGTGCTCTACCATCTGAGCTAACCGAGCACGACTGCCGATCCCTCTTCACAGTTTCAATTCTGCCAGTACCTCGTCTCCTACCTTCCAAACTCCACAGAAGCTCTTCTGCAAAGGTCCCGAGTTCGAGTCTCGACCGGCACACAGTTTTGATCTGCCAGGAAGTAGCTGGGAGAGTTTCACGAGAACTATGTTGTCGCTAATGCTGTACACATGTAACAGATTCTTATGTCTCTGTTAATACATGTAACATCGGTCTGAACCCTAGGTTGCTTTACGTTTATCAGATGGACACGTGATATAACATCTCCTCAGGTTATAAGCCCAAAATTTTTAGAACACTATTAGTTCTACATATATACTCGGCAAAGCATCACATAGTGCTTTGAGGGGGTACATTGTGGTATTGAACCTCTTCGGCAATTCGTGCATACTCCACAGACCGACCTAGACTTCTATACGTCTACATCCTTATATCGTAGTCTACTACATTCTTCACCTAATGCTTGCAACATTACTTGGATTCCCGTAACAGGAAGAATGAGACAACGAGGAATCGCGACGAATGTTGTTATCGCTGTGTGCCCACCTAGGTTGTGTGCACACCTGGGTTTGTGATACTGGCACGCATTTCAGAAAGAACAGACATTATTGACAATCCACAGCAGTAGGAAATACTTCGAAATTATTTCGCTGTCGGCGACCTCTATCCCATACTTCCTGTTTGTCGCGGGCGATCACCTAAGCCCCTTCCGCTATCTATGCACGCTCCCTGGACCTACCCAAAGTTCTGTATGTCACACTGTTTACGTCCTTATACCACAGTCAACTTTTTTATTTTGTATTAAATAAAATGCATACCTCTATCCATTCATATCCATTACAACTTTGCTTTGTTTAGAGCGTAAATGTGTAGGAACGACCCTACTCAAAGTATTCCATCGTTATCGACAAATATAGTACATTCTTTTAATGTATGATATTTCTAAGGCATCTTATGAGTGACGGTATTGCATTTTTTTTTAAACTAAGACAGCAATTATATACCTGCGGTGCCAGTAATTGCTGTTACGGTCTCATTGCTTCCCTGTTAGCAATGTAATGTATGGTAATTTTTTTGTTGTTATTTGTGACTCTACTATGGACGCTCCTACAGCGACATCAGAGGTTAACAATACAGGGATGTGTTCCTCGTACAATAGTTTGTTTGCTGAATTATGGTTGTTGCTCATTCTCTTACAAAGGGTGGATGTTTGTGGGACAGCGGCTAAAAGTATAGCAAACTAGTGAAACCCGGTAGATTTCTTCCTGCATGTATGTACTGATATACTTCTGGGTATATATAAAATGGATTATCTGTGTGTAGTCTAGAATCTATAGTACGTTGTAGTAAATATAGGAAAATGAAAGAGAGGTCCTACTGATGAAACTCCATTATTTATAGTGGTGCAAACCGATGATGAAAAATATAGATTTTTTATTAATAAATCACGTGAATGAACAATATGTTTGACTGTGCCATAACTTTGGCATGTTGAGTTTCCAATGGAGCAGAACTGATAAGCCAGTTTTCAAAGTCATTATGTACGAAGGCGTCCCAGCAGGCCTCAGTGAAATGAGAAATTCTACTGAATAATTAGCTGCACAGTCCTCTTCCACCCTTTTGTCGATGAATTTGTATTTCGTAATAGCACCAGCAATATTCAATTGAATCTTATTACTGATTCAATTGACGTCAGCATTCTTTGGAACTAAGATAGCTTCCTCGATTAGAAAATCGTGACTCCTACGGTTGTTCGCGATGCTCGGAGAAACCTTCTCTTTAAGTTCTTCAGCTGACGACTGAAGCTGATACAAGTTCGGCGGGAGCGCTATCTCCCGTGTTTCAGGAAGAATCGGAAGTTTGCATTGTCCATATCCGAAAGCTGCTTTGCAAATGTTTGAGAAGAAACATCTCGAAGTAAATGCTCACAAATGTTGGTCGACAATGTAATTTTCTCCTCAAGTCTCCAGAGAGCCGAGTTCCTCAGCTATGTGCCGGCCAGGGTGGCCGAGCGGTTCTAGGAGCTACAGTCTGGAACCGCGCGACCGCTACGGTCGCAGGTTCGAATCCTGCCCCGGGCATGGATGTGTGTCATGTCCTTAGGTTAGTAAGGTTTAAGTGGTTCTAAGTTCTGGGGGACAGATGACCTCAGAAGTTAAGTCCCATGGCGCTCAGAGCGATTTGAACCATTTTCCTCAGCCATGTGTTCATACATTCAGCTCGTCTGGTGGGTTGATCTTGGAACGACGGGCAAAATTTGAAAAACACCGGCGAGCAATATCAAAGCTCATCCCATTTAACGCTTATGGCTTTGAAAATTTCGCAGATACGATCAAGTGTCCCAAGTCCCTTCTTATGTTCCATAATAATAATTTGACTTTTTCAATACAGTTGGTAATATGAGTGCATAGAGAGCGGGAGATACCTTTAAATTCAATAGTAACTTGATAGCCTAATGCGGCTTGCGTCCTCCATCGAGTTGCGTTGTTGCAATCGCAGATAAGGTCATAGCCAGAGGAATCTCGTGCTCCATTTGAAGTGAGGCGAGTATCAATTTGAACACAAATGTTTGCGCCCTGCCACCTGCTGCACCAAGAAAAATAAGTCCACCAATTCCGCCTCGTACATACTCCGTATCAGCGTCGTACGCGAGTCGTTGATCGTGTATTAAGTGGTTTTTCTGTGCCTCAGCATAACAGTCAGCGGCTGTCCTGCTTGACAGTTCCTGCGCACGTCTGGCTGATCTTCCAGTGCTTGATTCATTGAGTGGCATTTCTGATCATTTTCAGTATCTGATCTTTGGTGCCAGATGTGATACGAAAGATAATTTAGTTGCGCGGGGAAAATTTCTTTCTCCTGTAAACAAAAGAAAATTGGAAAGTCATTCGCCTATGAACAAAAGAAGACAGTTATCCATATCGACATCCAGCACTCAATAAAATGAAAATGGTAATCCATTTCAAACTCAGTCACCAACTGCTAATGGCAGTCACACTACTATTTGTTATTGTTGTGGAGTGATACGTTGGTAGGATTTTTGCGCTCTGCTGAACGATATAGAAGTTGATTTGTTACAGTTCCATCTAGTGGTGGATTACAGCAGAGTGGACACCGTGAAAATATTCTCGATGCTCAGATACCTAAGTATAACAATTTATTGGCAATACGTTGAACGGTACAGAAGTGCTGCAGTACCATCAGGTGGCAAATAACAGCAAATTGGATAGCTTCAAAACCTTCTCCATGAAAAAATACAAATATTTGCCAACTTTTGTGGTGATCGGTCAAGCGGTGTCGAAGTCTGTTAATCTCAAAGAAATATACGAACAACTTCTTTTTTACATAAACGTTAATATAAACAACATCGGTAAAAATAGGAAATAATATTCAAAAGACGGACAGTTAAGAAAGGCTGCGCGGGGTAGCCGTCGGTCTAAAGCACCTTGCTACGCGTGCGGCTGCCCCCGTCGGAGGCTCGAGTCCTCCCTTGGGCATGGGTGTATGTGTTGTCCTTAGAGTAAGTTGGTTTAAGGTAGATTAAGTAGTGTGTAAGCCTAGAGACTGATGACCTCAGCAGTTTGCTCACATATAACTTAACACAAATTTTACAATTAAGAAAGCAGATATTACTGTTTAACTGACACATATTAGCTGCATAAGACGAACAATTCCGTCACAAGATGTTGTTTCATTAAGTCACAGAGGCATTGTCCAAACCTCGTGCATCAATTCTGTTTTCGATTCAGATTTTCTTAAGCATTGTTTACAAATGCCTTGGCTGATTCAAACCCACAAGCCTGCCTCCCGTTGGCGTATGTACTGTTAGAAATGTACTATATAAACTGTAATAAATGAGAGAGAGAAATGAATGTTAAGTTTGTGACCGATTTTGTCGGTATAGTACGTAATAACATTGACGATTAATGAACGATAGCAATATATCACTATCTGTTTGTGCTCTGAATGCAACACTAAATTACTTTTAAACACGATTTTGTTGTAATATTATGTTGTTGTTGCTGTGGTCTTCAGTCCGAAGACTGGTTTGATGCAGCTCTCCATACTAGTCTATCCTGTGCAAGCCTCTTCATCTCCCAGTACCTACTGCAACCTACATCCTTCTGAATCTGCTTAGTGTATTCATCTCTTGGTCTCCCTCTTCGATTTTTACCCTCCGCGCTGCCCTCCAATACTAAATTGGTGATCCCTTGATGCCTGAGAATATGTCCTACCAACCGATCTCTTCTTCTAGTCAAGTTGTGCCACAAATTTCTCTTCTCCCCAATTCTGTTCAATACCTCCTCATTAGTTATGTGATCTACCCATCTAATCTTCAGCATTCTTCTGTAGGACCACATTTCGAAGGTTTCTATTCTCTTTTTGTCTAAACTATTTATTGTCCACGTTTCACTTCCGTATATGGCTACACTCCATACAAATATTCTCAGAAAAGACTTCCTGACATATCTATACTCGATGTTAAGAAATTTCTCTTCTTCAGAAACGATTTCCTTGCCATTGCCAGTCTACATTTTATATCCTGTCTACTTCGACCATCATCAGTTATTTTGCTCCCCAAATAGCAAAACTCATTTACTACTTTAAGCCTCTCATTTCCTAATCTAGTTCCGTCGGCATCACCCGATTTAATTTGACTACATTCCATTATCCTCGTTTTGCTTTTGTTGATGTTCATCTTATATCCTCCTTTCAAGACACAATTTTACGTTAACTACATGTATTTATATTTATATAATATTACGTTAAGTACATGTATTTAACGATTAGTACTACTGATACAAATTACATTTGCACGCACCTATGCTAATTATTTGTGAATTTTGAATTACGAAGCAAAATAATTTCGAGCCTAACGGTAAATTTTCATCATAGTCCTGAATGATTCTGCGTGTTTAATGAGCTAGAAGTCAGCAGCCTTTAACCTCCAAGTGAAAACTGTCGACGCAATTCTCTTGCTCTATTTTTTCCTCTGTAGAGGTGTTGAAACTCACGTCATAATATGTATTTGCAAAACGTATTTTCAGTTAACGTTATAATTTGTTCCGTGGTAAAGATAGAAAACTTTGTTGGAATTTTCTTAATACATACGTTTGTAGGACATGAAATTATCTATGCAAATATTGTAGCAAACTATAAACGGAGTAAAGAAACGAATATATACTCCTCTTAAAGTATTAGAAACACTTACTTACATTTTGTAGTCACGTGACATGTTCAACAAACACTTCACAGTTTTTTTCAGGTTATGGATGAGTATGGTATTTATCCTGTCTATCTGTATGTCAAAACTCCTACTAGTAACTGCCCATTTGATTACATTTGTCGCACTTCTGCTGGTTTTTTCTGAAGTGAACAATGCATTGATTTAACCTATGGTTCATTTATTTCCTCAGTGCATTGGATATCCACTGCCCATTACCACAAATTAAAATGAAATTTGAGTTCAGGTTTGACGAACACAAATACCTCCTTTCATGGAGACGACGGGGTTCGATCCATATTCAAGTGCCACTCTCATTTTACCATTAGCAAACGCTGTTCTGAAGAATGTGAAAGTATAATTGTCTTCCACACTAGTCATAAAGTAACAAAAACTTAATAAATACCAAGTTTAAATGTCGTAATTATAAATCAGTCGAAGAATATGAGTAGTACAGCAGCACTTATATATTCGTCTTTTACACACATGTTCCGAGTAGCATGAGCTGCGAATGGTGTCATCAAGACATACCTGTTATTTCTGCTGCTGCTGTTGTTGTTGTTGTGGTCTTCAGTCCGATAACCGGTTTGATGCAACTCTCCACGGTAGTCTGTCTTGTTCAAGCCCGGGTGTCTATCTGGGTGTGACTATTCGAAATGATCTCAAATGGAATGACCAGATTACACAAGTAACGGGCAAGGCGAGCTCTAGATTACCGTTTATTGGTAGAGTCCTGAAGCGATGCGGTCCTTCAACAAAGGAAATTGTTTACAATGCGTTAGTTCGTCCAGTCTTAGAGTATTGTTTGTCTGGATTGGACCCTTACCAGTTGGGTCTATTTCAAGAGATTGAAAAGGTCCAAAGAAGAGCGGCAAGTTTCGTGGCTGGTACATTTAGCCATCGCGAGAGCGTTACAAAGAAAGTTTGAAGTGAGATACACTTGCAGATAGACGACGCGCAAAACGGAAGGGGCTCCTCACTAAATTCCGAAGTGCGATCTTCGCCGAGGATGTAGAGCATATATTATTACCACCAACTTTCAAATCGCGCAATGATCACCATTCAAAGATAAGGGAAATTAGAGCTCGTACTGAGGAGTTCAGACAGTCGTTTTTTCCTCGCGCTATCCACCAGTGGAACAGAGAGGGGGAAGAATGACTTTGGCGCCAATTGTGCCCTCCGCGACACACCGCCTGGTGGCTAGCGGAGTACATATGTAGATGTAGATTTAATATCGAAGCACAGCGTTGCAAAGCGATATGTTGGGTGGCATGAGCACATAACGAAGATAGAGAAGGCGAATGGTCGACTCCGCCGGCCGAAGTGGCCGCGCGGTTCTGGCGCTGCAGTCTGGAACCGCGAGACCGCTACGGTCGCAGGTTCGAATCCTGCCTCGGGCATGGATGTGTGTGATGTCCTTATGTTAGTTAGGTTTAACTAGTTCTAAGTTCTAGGGGACTAATGACCTCAGCAGTTGAGTCCCATAGTGCTCAGAGCCATATTTTTTTGGTCGACTTCGGTTAATAGGCAGAATTTTGGGAAAGCGTAGCTCATCAATAATGGAGACCGCGTATGGAACACTAGTTCGACCTATTCTGAAGTACTACATATGAGTTTGGGGTCTTTAGCAAGTCAGATTAAAGGATGATACCGAAACAAATCAGAGGCGGGTTGCTATACTTACCACCGGTAGGTTCGATCAACACGTGAGTATTATGGGGATGCTTCGTGAACACAAACAGGAATCCATGGGCTGAAAACGACTTTCTTTTCGCGAAACCCTATTTAGAAAATCTGATAACCGGCATTTTCAGCTGACTCCATAACGATTCTAGAGCCGCCTACGTATATTTAGCGAAATGACAGTGTAGCCAAAATAAAAAGAGGCATACAGACTGTCGTTTTCCTCTCGCTTCATTTCCGAGTGGAAAAGGAAAGTAAACGACTAGTAGCGGCAAAAGGTGCCCTGCGCCATGCCCCATACAATGGCTTGCGTAGTACGTATGAAGACGAGTATGTGTAAAAATATCAATCGTTTGTGATATAATTAGTTCGGTATACTTCCTGAAAAAAATTGCCTCAGGTCTGATACTTTTCAAACTCACAAATCAGTTATACCAAGACGGGCAACTTTAAAATTTTACCCTGTCTTCGATATATTTCTGCGGATACCCTTGATCTGACTAAGGCGCTTTTGGCTTTATCGTAAAAATTCTAGTACAGCAGAGTCCCGCTAATCCGAACCCCGGTAATCCGAACGTTCGGTTAATCTGAACATGAAAAATGTTACTCTAAGTATGGAAAACTGTGCGCTAAACTGCTGTACATACACACTATTTTAATTTACACAGTACAGTAAACATGTATTAGAAAAATTGGCAAGAAAACAGAAAACATTAGGTTTAGCCAAAACGCAACAATGAAAGAAAAGCTGTCAAACTCACTAAAATACAGCGGACCTTTATCCCTACTTTTAAGATGAAAAAAACTCAGCATTTTTTTTTTTTTTTTTACGCAATGAAGACAGTCTGTTATACGAGGTGCGGCTAGAAAAAAACCGGACTGATGCTGGAGAAAACATTTATTTACAATTATTTACAATTTCATGTTATCTCCTTCAATGTACTCTCCTCCTCGGTCTCTACACCGCTCCATACGAATTTTCCAGTGTTCATAGCAATGCTGCAGATCATTTTCGGTAAGTCCATACATTACTTCCGTCGCTTTTTCTTTTACTGCTTCAACAGTCTCAAATCTAGTTCCTTTCAAAGCTGACTTGACTTTAGGGAAAAGAAAAAAGTCACAGGGGGCCAAATCAGGTGAGTAGGGTGGATGATCTAAGATGGGAATGTTGTGTTTTGCCAAAAAGGTCTTCACTGACAACACACTGTGACCTGGGGCATTGTCTTGGTGAAGGATCCGTGACTTTTTTCTCCACAAATCGTTCCGTTTTCTCCGTACTCGCTCACGTAGGGTAGCCAGGACGCTAATGTAGTAATGCTGATTCACTGTTTGTCCCTCTGGTACCCAATCAATGTGCACAATCCCTTTGATGTCAAAAAAAAAACAATCATCATTGCCTTGAATTTCGATTTTGACATTCGTGCTTTTTTTTGTCGTAGAGAACCAGGAGTTTTCCAATGCATCGATTGGCGTTTAGTTTCGGGATCGTTAGTAAAAAACCACGATTCATCGCAAGTAATAACATTTTGTAAGAAGGTGGGATCACTTTCAATGTTTTCCAGGATGTCAGAACAAATCATTCTTCGGCGTTCCTTCTGTTCAATTGTGAGACACTTTGGAACCATTTTTGAACACACTTTGTTCATGTTGAAACTTTCATGAAGAATCTGCCTAACACTTTCCTTGTCAACTGCTGTTAACTCAGACACTGCTCTGATTGTTAAACGGCGATCTTGTCGAACAAGTTTACCGATTTTTTCAATGTTTGCATCAGTTTTTGCTGACAATGGTCTGCCAGTGCGAGTGTCATCACTGGTGTCTTCGCGGCCATCTTTAAATTGTTTAAACCACTCAAACACTTGTGTTCGCGATAAACAATCATCGCCGTACACTTGTTGTAACATTACAAACGTTTCACTTGCAGATTTTCCTAGTTTGAAACAAAATTTGATGTTAACATGCTGTTCTTTTTGTACACTCAACATTTTCCGACACACAGACAAAACGTCAACTACTTAAAACAGACGCCACGGGCAGACTGAGTGCAGGAGGCAGATGAAACTCGAGCAGTAGGCGGAGCGAGAGTCACGTGACAGGCCACGCGACTTTCAGCCTTATTGCATTCGTTTTATTGTTTCACCAGTACTAGTCCGGTTTTTTTCTAGCCACACCTTGTAGTTGCGCCATTGTCTTATAAACATCAAAGTGGGCTGTTGCTCCAAATAACGTAGCGCGAGGTCAAAGGCTTCTGCTGCGTCACCGTGTGACACCAGCTCTCCTTTGTCGCTTTCAGACTCATTGTCACTTCTGTCACTGCAGACCACTTCTTCCTGGTCTTGAGTCACAGCAGTTACTAAATCCGCGTCAATAAGGTTCTGCACTCACATCCCCCATCCGCTGCCATCCACTCATCTACGTTTCCTTCACTAGCTGCTTCACATCCAGGGATTGTCTGTATCATTTGTAGTAGATTTTCCTCTTCATTTACAACTACATTGTCCTGAAATTCAAGAGATGTCCACAGTTTTCTCACAGTATTTTCTGAAATATTCTGCCATGACTCAGCGGCCCATTAAACAACATCCTTCACATTGGTCTTTTTCATTTTGTCCACTAAAGGAATGCTATAATCTTGGATCAGCATTCTTAAAAATTGTTTTCTGTAAATCAGTTTTAATGTTTGCAGTATGCCCTAGTCCATCGGCTGTAGAAGTGGTGTAACATTCGACGGCAGAAACTTCCCCACAATTTCTCCATGACATAATTCCTCAGTGCTGGAGTGAGATTGCGCGTTATCAATCAAAAGGATTGCACGGTGAGGCAAATTATTTTCCTTAGAAATACGTCGAACAGAGGGAACAAACTGGCCGTGAAACCTTTCTTTGAACAGTTTACCATCCATCCATGCATTTTTCTGATTGCGATAATATACGGGCAGGGACTTCATGTTGTAGTTTTTGAAAGGTATGGGCCTAGCAGATTTGCCCATCCGCATTAAAAGCAGCTTGTGATTACCAGCAGCGTCGCTGCACGCTAGTAAAGCCACACGATCTTTGCACATTTTAAAACCAGGAGCATGGTCTTCTGCTTTTGATGCCGGGCTTTTTGTTGGCAATGCCCTAAAATTAAGGCCAGTCTCTTCAGCATTATAAATTTGTTATGGAGAATACTTTAACTCTCTTATCATTTTTTCAAACTTACCCAAGCATTTCTTTGCTGCATTACAATCAGAAGAAAACTTCTCTCCAGTTATTGTTAGCTGACGGATTCCATGACGTTTTTTGTTTCCGTCCAACCAACCCGTACTCCCACTAAAACACTCATCACCATTCATCAACTTGTTCAGGTAAACAACCTTCTCCTGAACCAGTGCTCCACCCAAAGGAGTTCTCCTTTCTCTTTCCTGCGTAAACCAAAGGAAAAGAGCTTCATCCACTTTATCGTACTGGGACTGTTTCAAAGAGTGTTTTTCCTGAAGACGTTGCACAGGACTGTTGAAGGTTCACTCGGTTCTTCTTCCAATCACAAATGGTTGCTGTACCAACACCCAGTTCCGTTGCCAGTTTAGATACATTCTCACCGTTGTCTATCCGGTTCAAATCACTCAGTTTTTCTTTGAGAGATAACATTGTATGTTTCCGTTTACTCATGACGAAAAGACGTACACCGCTACCTCTGAACGAATACAGCGCAACTGTTACGCGTGCCAGCGAACGAGAACTAACATAACCAAGCGCTCTGCGGGCCAGCTGGCAGTGCACTGACCTGAGACACTACAAATGTCTCAACAGTGCACAACAACAAGGGCAGGGAGGGAGAGTCAGCCATTGTTCCCACACATGTTCCCTTTTGTTACCATGGTGTACCTACTTATATGCTTGGTGTACTTCATTCTAGAAACTCGTCACCGTAATTGCGACTAATCCGAACAAATCGGTAATCGGAACAAGGTCAGATCCCAATTAATTCGGATTAACAGGACTCTCTGTATTAATACTAGGGCTATCCAGAAAATAGGTTACGTTTTCACCTGTAGCAACAATGGGCGAGGCTAGAGTGGCCATAAGGTTGGTTGTCTGAGCGTTTTTCCGTTAAGTTTACATCAACCGTGCCACCGCGAGGTTCGTGTCGTTTCCCTTTTTCACAATAAGAGTCTTATTTGAGTGCCGCAATTTAAAATCCCATGAATTGCAAAGTGCGGTTAATAATACGGTATTTGTTGGCAAAAAAACGGTAGAAATTTATCGCCAGCTGTATTGAAGTGTACGGTAAGAACATAAACCACTGAGGATGGAGTGCACATATGGAGCATTAGGTTTAAAACAGACCGAAATAATGTTCACGGTGAAAAGTTAGGTGGAAACTCAAGTAGTGTGGCCGGCCGCGGTGGTCTCGCGGTTTTAGGCGCTCAGTCCGGAACCGCGAGACTGCTACGGTCGCAGGTTCGAATCCTGCCTCGGGCATGGATGTCTGTGATGTCCTTAGGTTAGTTGGGTTTAAGTAGTTCTAAGTTCTAGGGGACTGATGACCACAGATGTTAAGTCCCATAGTGCTCAGAGCCATTTGAACTATCAAGCATTGTGACTGATCAACTGGTCGCAAAAGTCGATAAGAAGATCGTCCATTCACAATGACGGAACTCTCGTCTACTTCTCCACAAATTTCATGAAATTTGTTGCATCAGATTTTATGCAGTCCTTGACAGAGAACCAGAAGGACCAGCGTATGGCGACATCATTGTCATATCTGAATTCTTACGAAAGAGATAGTAACTCATTACTTGATCTAATCGTAACTGGAGTCGAGACTTGGGTCGAAAGTGTGAACTACGAGACAAATTTGCAGTCTACGAAGTGGGGGCACACAAATACTGCCCTTCCCCCCCCCCCATACACCCCCTCCCCCTACACCCCCTTCACCCAAAAAAAAGAAAACTTAAAAATGCTTGTAAATATTGTCTACAAGAAAGGTTCATGGTGAATGTTTTTGAGACAGGAAAGGTACACTTCTTGTCTATTTTCTTGAGCGTGGCACATCAGTGGACTGTGCGAGATATTATCAACCTTTGGAAAACTTAAGAAGAGCAATGCAGAGTAAGCTTAGAGAAAGCTGAGCATAAAATTTTTTTTCCTGCACGACAACGCTAGACCACACGCGGCAAATCTCAACGAGAAGTGCTCAATGCTTTCAAGTGGGAGGTATTTTTTTCATCCGACGTACAGTTCGGATCTTACATTCACTGACTACTGTCACCTATTTCTGACGATGAAGACCTGTTTCGCGACGCGGCAATCTGACTACGACACAGAACAGTGGATGGGCGTTATTAAGTGGCAGGAGGCAGAATTTTATGAAACTGGAATTTTAAAGCTTGTTCGCCGCAATGATAAGCGCCTAAATTTGTATGGACAGTATGTGGAAAAATAGTGTATAACTGTCGCTTTCAAATGCATAAAACGTTTTTCCTATACTTTTTTAACACCAAAACATAATCTACTTTCCGGATACCCCTCGATAAGTACACGCTTGTGAACACGAGCCACATGGTTAATTACGGAAAACAATTGCACGTACACTATTCCACTCCGTAGCACTGACGAGAACTATTTGTCTATTTAGTTACGCAACGCAGTAATTTATCCGCAATTAATCAAAACCCTCGTGCTGTTCATATTAACGCCGCTCAAACTACAAATATGCACCTGCTGTTCCCAGTAGTTACGATATCGTCTGTTCACAGACTGTTTATCGTTACTCAGAGTCCTCCTGCTGACAGTACTAATGCTGTTCACACGGCATTTGCGAAACTGTAAGCGGATCGTGGCACACTAAAAACCACCAACATTTACGGTTTCCTATCTCTGGGATATTGATTTGGTAAGTCTGGTAAATTTCCATGAAAGAATGGAAAACTTTTTGTTGCGCCATCATGGTTGGTTTTATTATTCCAAGGATGGTATAAGGAATTTCAACAATGTACAGTGAGCAGGACTTTTCTTACAGTCCTCTGAATTGGCCAGTGTGTCGACTGCGACTTAAAATGGAGAAAACGGAGGTTTATTTATTTAACCTGATCAGATTAGGGCCATCAGGCCCTCTCTTACATCGGAACAGTGTTCCACATATGCAGCATTTCACACATCAGTATTACATCATGACAATAGTTTAAATAATAAAATTATTTTACTCTAGTGAGAATATGAATAAAGAGTAATGACTAAGACCTAATAAAGTAAATGCTGCCAGTATTTTTACAACATGTGCTATACATACAAATTATGATAAAAGCAATAATAATAACAGTAAAAAAAATCAAAAAATAATGATAAACATGAGAAAAACTGGCAATAATAATGAAG
The DNA here is from genome assembly GCF_021461395.2 of Schistocerca americana. NCBI lineage: Eukaryota > Metazoa > Arthropoda > Insecta > Orthoptera > Acrididae > Schistocerca > Schistocerca americana. The sequence goes on from NC_060125.1 coordinate 498,795,956, forward strand.
ATTTGTACGGATGTACATTAATATCTTGGTGTGTAAAGTAGATGTTTACTAGTATAACGAGTTTTAGGGAAGGGAGATTTAAGGACGGGGAAAGAGGGAAGAAATGAGGTGAAGTGCATTCTTGTACAGATGAAGGCATAACTGCTATTTAAGTAGATACGTCATTAACTGTTTTTTGAAGCCGGACATGTTTTTAAGTTCTCTAACATAACGAGGGAGGTTATTCCAGAGTCGGGTTCCCGCTACTGTAAAGATCTTGGAGAAGGTGACTGAGCGATGTATTGGAACAGAGAGGATTTTATTATGATGGGAACGTGTGTTTCTGTCATGTTGTTCCGACATAAGCGTTAAGGACGAGGAGAGATATGAGGGACAGTGTACATTTATGAGGCAGTAGATGAGACATAGTGTATGGAAAGGTCTGTGTTTGTCTGCACGCAGCCAGGACAATTTTGCATACGCTGGTGAAATGTGATCAAAAAGTCTAACGTCACAGATATATCGGACGCAGACATTCATGAGCAGTTCCAGATGTCGCGAATTTTCCTGAGAGAGGCCTTGTAGGATAATATCGCTGTAGTCATGATTGGGAGTATAAGCGTTTGTACTAATTTCTTTTTCAGATCGAAAGGGAAGAGTTTTTTATATTTTTGTAGGACATGAAGGGGTGCTGATGCTTTTTTGCACACTGCAGTTACGTGCTCTGTCCAATTTAGATTTTCATATATTACTACTCCCCAACTCTTTGTTGAGGGAGAGAAGTTAATATTTGTCCCATTTACGATAAGAGGTGGTACGAATTCCCGATGTTTTGGGCTAATGAGCTTAGAGTGACCAACAAGTACCGCTTGGGTTTTATATGGGTTTAGTTTTAGTCCTATGTCCTGTTCCCATTTTGATAGTGCATCGAGGTCAATATTGAAATTTTCAATAGCTTTCTTAAGATTGCTAGGTTTCGAACTTAGATACAACTGAAGGTCATCAGCATACATATGATATTTGCAATAGGTCAGAACCGATGACACACCATTGACGTACAGAGAGAAGAGTATAGGACCTAATACTGAGTCTTGGGGAACGCCTGACACTACCTGCCGCCATTGTGACCGCTGTTTTGATTTGAAGGGTTGGACTGCCACACAAACCAAAACAGAGTTGGATAAAGTTCACACTGATTATGCACCACCACTGAAGACCATTTATCTTTGAAGTAATGAAGCTAAAGGTGGTCAGACAAGCATCGAAGGCGAAGCGCCCTCCGGCCGTCCAGTTGAGGTCACCACAAAGGAAACCATTGACAAAATCCGTGATGTGGAAATGCAAGACCGCCGAATAAAAATTCGTATGATCGTTGAGACTGTGGGCATCTCAACTGAGCGAGTGCATAATATCCTGCTCAGTCAATTGTAACTGGCCAGCCGAAGTGGCCGTGCAGTTAAAGGCGCTGCAGTCTGGAACCACAAGACCGCTACGGTCGCAGGTTCGAATCCTGCCTCGGGCATGGATGTTTGTGATGTCCTTAGGTTAGTTAGGTTTAACTATTTCTAAGTTCTAGGGGACTTGACCTCAGCAGTTGAGTCCCATAGTGCTCAGAGCCATTTGAATTATAACTGGGACATTTCCTGACAGGCTAAAATATGCAGATATTAAGCCTCTATTCAAGAAAGTGGATAAAGAGATACCATCAAACTACAGACCGATTTCACTTTTGCCAGAATTCTCAAAAATTTTAGAAAAATTAATGTACAGGCAGCTTCTCAACCATCTGACCACAAATAACATATTATTAAGAACACAGTTTTCATTTCTGAAGGGTTCTGATATCGAGAAGGCTATTTACACCTACAGTAAAAATGTACTTAATTGATTAAGTAACGAATTACAAGCAGCAGGTATTTTCTGTGATTTGTCAAAGGCATTTGATTGTGTGAACCACTACATCCTTTTAAATAAATTAGAATTCTGTGGTGTCATGGGCAGTGCTGCAAAATGGTTCAAATCATAATTTGCAAACAAGAAACAAAGGGTGTCAGTGCAAGGGACTAGTTAATTATGTCATCAGTAATCATCAGAATGGGAAGAAATTACATGTGGTGTCCCACAAGGATCCATCTTAGAACCATTGCTTTTTCTTGTGTACATTAATGATCTCTCATCAGTTACATTTCCGGAAGCAGAGCTCGTTTTGTTTGCAGATGACACAAGTATTGCAATAAATAGTATGTCGAGTGTAATTCTAGAAATATCTGCTGAGGAAATTTTCATGGATATTAATAAATGGTTTAAAGCTAACTCACTGACATGAAACTTCGAATAGACTCACTGTAACCAATTCAGAACCTGTAAGAGGTTTCCACCCAGCATATGCATAAAGTGTGAAGGAGATATAAGAGGTTGACAGTCTTAAATTCATGGGATTACAACTTGATAATAAATTCAGTTGGGAGGAGCACACCACAGAACTGCAGAAATGCCTTAACAAATCTGTATTTGCAATTCGAGTGTTAGCAGACATTGGCGACATAATAATGAAAAAGCTTGCATAATTTACCTACTTTCATTCCATAATGCCATATGGTATAATATTTTGGGGTAAGTCTTCAAGTCAAACAAATGTTTTCAGAGTCCCAACGCGTGTAATACGTATTATTTGTGGAGTAAATTCACGGACGTCCTGTAGAAACCTCTTCAAAGTACTGGGTATACTAACTACTGCCTCTCAGTATATTTAATCCTAAATAATATATCTCTTTTTCCAACAAACATCTCTGCTGATACATACAATACCAGGAACAAAAATGGTCTGCACAAGGACTTAAAAGAACTTACTTTAGATGAAAAAGGGGTCCACTACTCAGGAACACTTATCTTCAATAATTTGCCAGCAAACATCAAAAATTTAATTACAAATAAAGATGAGTTTAAAAGGAGCCTGTAAGACTTACTAGTGGCCAATTCCTTCTACTCTATTGACGAATTTTTTAATAGAAACAAATGATGTATTGTATGTACTCATACTATTAGCATTCTTATTTCAGTTTAAAAAATTTGACATGTTTTACATCCACGAGGATCTCCTCAGCACGGTTCTATGGAACGAGAAACTAATCTAATCGAATGCAATCAGAGAATTGCCTGTGAAGAAGCTGTGTGCGTGGTGGTTGCTGCGATTGCTCGCATTGGACCAAAAGCGCATCCAGCACAACATTTCAACACCGTGTCTGGCGATGTTTAATCGCAACCCGCAAGACTTTTTGCCCCGATAAGGGACTGTTGATGAAACCTGGATCCACCGTCACACACCAGAGTTAAAACGGCAATCAAAACAATGGACAAAGGTTGGTGTAACTGCAACAAAGAAGGCAATGACCATTTTGTCAGCTGGTAAGGTTTTGGTCACCGTTTTTATTTTTTCGATTCCCAAGGAATAATTCTTGCAAAAAGCAAAGAAAAAAATGGTTCAAATGGCTCTGAGCACTATGGGACTTAACAGCTATGGTCATCAGTCCCCTAGAACTTGGAACTACTTAAACCTAACTAACCTAAGGACAGCACACAACACCCAGTCATCACGAGGCAGAGAAAATCCCTAACCTCGCCGGGAATCGAACCCGGGAACCCGGGCGTGGGAAGCGAGAACGCTACCGCACGACCACGAGCTGCGGACGCAAAAAGGCGGAATCACGACTGGACCGTATTATGCTTCACCGCTGGATCGTCTGAATATGTGTTGGCTGGAAAAAGACCAAGGCTGGCATGCAAAAAGTACACTTTCACCAGGATAACGAACCATCCCACACATCAGCGATAACAATGGCAAAAGAGCATGAACTGGCCTTTGGACTGGTTCTCCATCCACCCTATTCACCAGACCTAGCCCCTGCTCCATAACTTTAATCTTTGGCCTGCTGGAATTTTTTCCAACATCAAATGAGGAAGTGATAGTTTCTGTCGAAGATTATTTTGCAGAGTCTGACAGAACCTATTTTTCCGGTGGGATCAAACCGCAGGAGAATAGATGGACCAAGTCACGTGCATATCCCCAAAGAAGTTTACGTCGCGATGTAAAGTGAGCTGTTTGCGAAACAAGTATTTTTTTTATTGCATTTTTACCAGACTCACTAAACCATGCTCGTATTTCGCGCCAGATTCACCACTGCTGATAGCTTGTTCTAATGTACAGTCTCTCGTAATACACATTACCTACTCATACATCAGTATTCTATGGTACTACAGCCACATTTGTAGCTAAAAAGAAACACTGGTACTAAGGACTAAAGATTATAAAGTAATTTACATGGGCCCCTCATAAATGCCTCATTACATCTAGTATGTCAACCGATGTTCATTTAAAAAGATAGAGGTTCCGGTTGGAGATAAGCAACTGTATAAAAATGCTGCCTATACACTGCAGCGTTTCTCTGGTACTACGTACAGTCGTGTACAAAACGAGCGAGACCCCTCGCCTTTTCCTTATGCTGATTCGCACAGCTTTAAAGTCTGCTACACAGCGTAACAGGCAAAACGACGATGTGCTACCAACATACTATGCACAGGCGTGAAATTGAAAAACTATCCGAAATTTGTCAGACTGTTTTCAATCATGTGTAAGACTATATTAATGCTGATTAGTGTGTTAACCACAACACCTAAATATGAGATATAAATGAAAGAAAAAACGCTAATTAGTACGAACCGTACTAATAAAAATTAATTTCAGCGTATTGAGATAACATAACTGTTTTAGTAAGACAAAGTAACCCAGATCGTTATGAATTAGCAAAATATTATGCACATACGGCCGCGAAATGGTCTCCGTCATCATTCAGACCAGTCATACTGGATTACCGTTGCTGACCTTCCATGAAAGTGCCCAAATTGAGCAATGCGTGAAGATTCATAACGAAATTCAGTTAAAAATCATTCAGTGCCACACTTAATTCAATTACTGATAGAAGCAGAAAAACGTAGGCACTAAGAAGTATGAAATTCTACAAGAGTTTCATATCGACATCCACAGGGCGCCGGTACAGAATAAAGGTAGCGATAAAACGTATTGGGGACGCGAGAATATCTTAAAATTCCTTTACTGATAGTCTATCTGCCTCCATCGAGATTAGAACCGAAAACAAACCAGACCTCCCTTGCAGTAGCAAACTCGTTTCACTACGCTAGCAGACAACCTAGTCAAACAGCTCTCTATTATTACCCCAGACATGAATAAGCCGGCAATTTCGCAATGAAAATGGCAAAATTATCTGCAGTTTCTGTTGCATAGAGCTTTCTGGACTCAAAAACATGAATTTTCTTCCTTTATGTCACCGCTTATGTGACAATCATTCGGAATGTTTATCGAAATGACAAAAAAAACTGTTATTAGCGAGTAAATTTAGTAGGGTAATTCTGCACCACCCCAGGAAATAAACGGCGACGTAGCTGCCAAACGTATTCTACAATGTTCAGAATTCTCCATTAGACGTGGCACAGCCAGAAAACGTTCATTAGCCGAAGTGTTCCTTAAGGTAGCTAGCAATGGGAATGCTCGCACATCTAAAACGCGGCGGCATTAATACTGGGATCTGAATTACCACGTGTATAGGCAATGGATTTTATTTGCATTCCTGTAAACGTGATTTGGATCGAAAGCGTAGCTACGGTTAATATGCTGATGTATCGATTGCAATTGGAACATTTCGAATGAAGAGTAGGGGAAATTATTATGCCGCCCTCATCTTCAGTAACGGTGGTAGTTATTTTCGTTGTTAGTATTTCGTCACGTAAATCAGTAAAAATGGAACCTTACTAGTCTCACTTTCTTGACCGTCTATTTGTTTACTCAACCCATTTGAACCATTTTTTATTCATAATGTTAGATTCGAAATCTGAGCATACGTACTATCCATAACCACACTTTAGATCCTAGTCATAGTCACATATATGCGAATACGACACATTGGCCTATACTTGAGGTATTTCGTTTCCCACGAAGTGGTGGCAGACGATGCTGTGGCGTCTTCGAAGCGCGAGTTTCTCCTGTGCTAGCTATCTCAGCACATCAGCTGAGCGAACTTGCATGGTATGTTGGTAGCACTTCGTCGCCTTGCCTGTTATGCTGTGTAGCAGACATTAAAGGTGTGCGGATCAGCATAAAGAAAAGGCGAGGGGTCTCGCTCGTTTTGTCCACGACTGTACATGTTACAAAGTGTCGTCCAGGTAAGCTCTTTTATTCAGTTGTCGTGAAATTAAATAACTGAAAAACATCTAATTCCTGTTCTTTTGAAACTGCAATAGCTTCATTAACCTTCTGTCGACCAAACAAAATCATAATGACTACAGTTCATCACACAGGCAGAAACCTTACAGACTTCTCGTACAGTCTGCGTGAAGTGAATACGTCGAAAGCTAAAAATATTGCCAACTTTTACCTAAATGAAAGGACGCATTTGCAGTTAACTGTCTGTTCGACTGCTTCGTGAAGAGCGAAGTGCGTGATATTCAGAGCGACAGACAGTTATAACTGCTGGCTTTGTACATTCTCATCCCTCTTGAAAAACGAACAGCGAGACTTGGTAACGAGAGAAAATGCACGTGTTAAATCCGTAGCGGCGGGGCGACCTTTTTTTAGTCGTGACAACTGCGAGCTGCGAGCCAGACACGCGATGTCACGCGGCAGCAGGTGTGTTCTTTTTTTGTCCGCGGCTTTTCTAGGGACGGCCATCGCGTTCGCGGCAACCGTCGCCGGTACCAACCGGAATGAGCCACGTTGGAGAGAATATCCTGAGCGCGCTTTTGATACAGACGCTGCCATCTGTTGGTGAACGAAGCAGTCTGGGCGACAGCGCGACATTCAAGTGGAGGTACTGTTGCAGTATCTGGTTCCGTAGTCAAGCGAACAGACCATAGCACATTGTTTAAATCGATATGAAATGTGAAGATAATATCAAACAAAATTTTCACAATTACCAACATATTCCGCAACTAAGTTGACATTTAGAATTTATCGTTTATTTTCACATTTCAGTAGCATATTCATTTTTATGATAGAACCACTCTGAAAGAATAGTTCCGTATGGATATAACTGGATGTTTGCACAACTGTCCTGTTTTTTTTTTTTTAATACTTTTTCCCTGTCTGCTTCCTGTGTATTTTATTATCATCGCCCACCATTTTGTTTTATGTTTTAACTTTACACAATTTTCCGCCGTTTTACATTTTGTCACTGTTTTATCGCCTGTTTTTATTGTTTCTTATCTTCTTACGTTTTAAAAATTCTGTAGGCTGAAGAGCGGCGTACTAAGCTGCTACCAGCCCGTCCCCTTCCGAGGGAATCGAAATCCAATACGGAAAAAAAAGAACAACTGTCTTGATCTAAAGGTGATAAGCTTTGATCTAAACTAGTCATATCACAAAAATAAATTTGTAGTAGAAACTTCTAAGAAAACAATAATTTTTAAGCACTGAATAAGGTTTTATTTTACTAATTTAAGAGCTAGTTTGCTCTCTGATGGTAATACGAATTTGCACCTGTATCAAGCAAGAGGCGACAAGTGCGAGAATTATCGCGCAATCAAATTAACAGAGCATACATCCAAGTTGCTGATAAGAATGATACACAGAAGAATGGAAAAGAAGACTGAAGATCTGTTAGATGATGATTAGTTTGGTTTTAGGAAAGGCAAAGCCACCAGAGATGCAGTTCTGGCGCTGCTGTTGAAAAGCGGAAGCAAGACTGCACAACAGTAATACCCGTTCATAGGATTTGTCAACCTGTTTGACAATGCAAAATGATGCAAGATGTTTGAAATTCTGGGAAATACAGGGGAGAGCCATCGGGAAAGGCGAGTAATATGCAATATGTACAGGAAGCAAGAGGAACAATACGACTAAAAGACCAAAAGACGGATTAAGAATTGGTGTAAGGCAGAGGGGGAGTCTTTCGCCCCTACTATTCCATCAACACATCGAAGAAGCAATGACAGAAATAAAAGGAAGGTTCAAGAGTGGACTTACAATTCTAGGTTAAAGGATATCAATGATAAGATGCGCTGATAATAATAAGATTTTGAAAGCTCTCGGATCCATATAGTTTCATTGTAAAACTTAATGCAATTTGACTCTGATATTAGAAAGATGGGTCCTTTCTTTGTTAAGCGAATCATTAACGAAAGAGGAAATATGGAGCTCGAATCGTTTCGTCGTTGAACAATCCAGTTCCAACGCTCTGAAGACGTCCTCTGAAAAACATAAATAACACGTGTAATCCAACAATGTTATTCGGATAATGGAAGTAAGTTATTTCATCTAGTACAACGAAATTAAACACAGTTAGACAATTAATGTTTGATTATTATTCCGTAAGCAGGCTCTGCACATAACTTGCTTCCACAACAATAAGACAGAATAAGATAAGTAAGTACGGATCTGAAAATGAACGTGAAACATAGACTTGTTAAAATAAGGCAACGTAACATACAGCGAGTCTCTCAGTCTCGGGACATTAGTAATATAAATATAATGTGCGCAAAATGCCGCAGCCACTGGATGCGCAGTCGGTTGGGGAAGTATTGAGAGAGCGTTTTAGAGAGAGAGAGAGGGAGAGAGAGAGAGAGGGGGGGGGGGGGGAGTCTCTCAGAGTACTGTAGGAAACATGCCGTTCTAAAGTGAAGACTACGCTCACATTTTTTATAAATATTAAGTGGGGCCCCTCCACGCCCACACTTGCATGATGACCATTCAAAATAATTCACTGTCGCCTCTGCTTTCCTTAGCATCTAAAAAGAATTCCGCCGAAAATTCAGCGATTTATTTTCGCCTGGCTTGTTAACCAGTTGTAACTTTCAGAGACACATCGTGAGTGGCGAATTTTAAGTAAAACCTACACATTTCTCTGGTCGCTATGTCAAAATTTGCTTCTTTTGCCAAAAGACAGCAGAGTTTACACTGTCTCACCTCAGTAACACGTAGTGCAGACACAAATGCAAGAGAATTCTGAAACAGTGGTTTATTAAGTTTATTAAATGAGGAACAGAGGAAAATTAGTCAGTAGCTCACGGAAAAGTACATCCTCGGTACAAAAAAACATGTATGTCTTCACATGTGTTGTTCCAAGACTCATAGCATTTCTCATTTCACCAGCTACCGATGGCTCTTAAAAATTACATTCTTTCACCGAAAAAGTCTGTAGTTATTGTGATAACACGGTAGATAATGAAGTAATACATCATAACGATATACTAAAATACTCTCCTCTTTGTGTGCTATCATTTGCCAAAATCTCATTTCGATATCTGAAACCACTTATGAAATATGAGGAACGCTGTAGATGTTTCACTCTGACTGTATCGCTGGCGCGGCTCGATCGGAAATGAGTGTGCTACGTCAGATCAATTTTCTCGAGATTGGTGATAAATAGATACCTCTACCCGAGTCTAAGGAAAAATTCAATATGTTTGCTAAATTTCATATGCAAAACATATTATGTAATACGCCCCAAACGCAAAATCATAGCGACCTCTATTTTTCATTGCACACTTTCCAGAATTTCGCGCAGTGTTTACTTTCACGTACATATTACAATAACTATGACCATTAACGAAATGGTGGGCATATCATCATGAATCTGACATGTAAAGCTATAAGTAAAGCAAAAATGAAATTTTTTTGCCAAATAGTTTCTGTAACATCGTTTGAGGAAAATTGCAGGGTGCCCGCCTCTGTTCTGTTATTGCTGACCGGATGCAAGGTGGAAAACACTTATCGGCCTCCCCTTCCAAAGAAACGAATGAACTCGCCCAGCGCTTTGTACGAAAACTGCTCACTGCGCATAGGCCACTGTATCCTGCGCGAGCTATATTCAGCTGTTGAGAAATTGAAGTTTCTGATTCTAAACACTGTGTGTGCAAAATATAATTTTGTCACACATTTCAATCTGTGATTAAAAAGAAATGCTAAGTATCTACTGCTCCAAGTTTACATCCCTTCTTAAGAAATGTATTAAGAAAGGACACCCTCAGGGCTGTGTTAGTGGCCCAAATTCTGGGACATTAACTTAGAACCACTTCTGCATGGACTTAGAACAACTTCTGCACAGATTATAAAACGGTGAATATTTGTTAGCAGTTGAAGCCTGTGATGACGACTCATTACTTTCAGTGCACACCAACAGGCGAAATTCAATACAGAATACTGTGTCAAATTCCTTGGACTAATGCCCGATTGGTGCTCGCGCTTGCGACTGGAGAAAGCATCACAAAAATCGATATATATATATATATATATATATATATATATATATATATATATATATATATATGTGTGTGTGTGTGTGTGTGTGTGTGTGTGTGTGTGTATGTGTGTGTGTGTGTGTTGCTTAAAGAGAGACTTACTAAGGATCCAACGATAAAATATCAGGAGATAATTATAAGGCCTATTTTTGAAAGATATTTAGCTGTACACCTGAACGCACACTGGAGATCAATGCACACACAGAATTTCAGCTTGGAAAGGGAGTTGTGTAATGAATAAAATTATTAACAAGGGACAATGGAGATTTCATTTGCCTCTGAATGTAACTAGACTGGACCACGAGTATATATTAACTGCAACTGTGGACTATGGTGCCAGTGTTTGGGCTCACGGGTTACGTCTGGTCAGACCTGACGTTGTAGTGATAAAAGTACAGGAAGGAATTCTGCTGCAATGCTGTGGGGCCTACAGCACCACATCTAAAGAAGTCCTGTCCCCTCGACCTACAAATAATAATATTGGCTGAAGAACAAACAGTATGAAATGATACATGAAATTCTTGGAGAACTGGTAAAAAATCTATTAGTAATAAAGAATATAACATCTACAGACCGCCTACAAAGAGTTCCATAGAAAGAGAACGTTCCAAGTGCCTTCATGACGTAAACGAAGGGTTTCAGATATATTTTGAGCCAAGTAGGAGATTCGACCACAATCTTTGCAAGACATGGGCCATACCTTACGTACCTAATCATAATTGGTAATGGGGACACGACTAGTCAAAACTGTAGAGGAATCGACACACCGAATCATGTCCTAAGAGCCAATGTCTTCTAGTTGAAGAGATCGCAAGCACTGCGAGGCAGGGTTTCAGAGATAATACTGTTTATAACATAATTAGAGTGAAAGACGAATTTGATACCTTAAATTTTGAAGCTGATTCTGTCTCAGAAAAAAACAAGTCATAGCCATAGCCAATACACACCACGGCCAAGACGAGCAAAGTCTGTATATGGACCTAGGCGACGAGAATGAAACATGATATCATTACAACAGACTGGTCCAATAACGGAAGACAGAAGGGAAGTGGCCACAAGCGTACTTAACAATATAGTAAAAACCAAGGAAATATAAGTGGCGTGTTATGTGTGTAGCCATGCTGTCTGGACACAGCAAAATATTGCTAGGCCCCATGGGTGGCTGATCTGCTGTGGAACGGTGAGAGAAACTAGATACATTTCAGTAGCAGTCAATTGCGTTGTGTGTGTGTGTGTGTTATTTCCATCTCAGGCCATTGTAACAAGAAAAACTGAAGGTGCACAAGGCAGAAACGCTATTTAATGTCCTCTGAATGTCAGTGACACCAACATTATAATTTGTAGCCGTAGTAGAAATATTAATATAAGTTGAGCTGTGCTACCGCTAACCAGAGCTACTCGAAGCTCCGAGGAAGTTAGGGATCTTTGTTGATGGACAACTTGTGGCTGGTACATACGTTCAATTTGAACTAACTAACAAATTTCAGAATAACAATATAAAATTTTAATTCGGACCTTTGTCCTCTTAACAAAATATACAACTGGCTTTCACAAATGGTAGTAGCTTCTACTTAAAATTCTAAATTATTTACACCCGTTAACCTGATGAATTTAACAAATGTAAAAGCAAACAAATTCAGAATCTTAAAAACTTGCATCAAAAAATGAAAAGGTCAGCTCTTAAAAAACGACTGGATGAAGTTGCCTTGTAAACATATTCATGAGAAAGGTTAACACCACCAACTGAAATACAGCAATAATACAATGTTTAAGCCAATTGCTTAGTCGGCCAAGGCTCCGCATGGACCCACGGTGAAGTTGCAATCAAGTAGGACGCCAACACCACTGCCAGGGAAGCAACGGCCGGGTCCGCGCGGCAATGCAAACTGACACCTGTCAGACCAGAAAGAGCGCTTCCGAAATCTAAGCAAAGAATAGTAGATAAATGTTTTCCTTCTGTGTGATTTTATGGGTTGAAATGGGACTAACTGGGAACGAAAGCAACACAATGGCAGAGTCAAGGACGCAAGGTGTGTCGGAACCAGAAGCGGTGCAGATTTTGATGGAAAAGGTAGCACAATTAACAGCGAACAATACGTAGTTGAGAAGTGAATTAAGATCTAGAAGTGAAGTGAGCGGGAAACCGCATCGGATCAGTCGTTGTTGCCCAGGATGCCGCAGCAGGAGACCGATCCAGCTGCCGCGAGTTTAATTATTCCGTTTTCTGGCAAGGCATCTGAAGATGTGAGTTCTTTGTTGGAGGACTTGGAAACTTCAGCTGTGATGATTGGGTAGTCCGATGAACAGTTGTTACATGTAGCCAAGATTAGATTAAAGGGTGAAGCGAAGACAATGTAAGGTGTTCTGAGGCCTTAAGAAAGACAGGACAGTTTAAGTAGTTGAAGGAGGGGCTTTTACAAAGGTACAAGAAAAAGAACAGCTCTCGATACTTTAGGGAGAGGTTGAGTACAATGGCGAAAAGACAGAGGGGAGACGATAGAGAAATTTGCGGACAGGATAAGAGAAATTAACGAGTACACTTACTAGTTGGGTCAGAGCGATGAAGCGAATGGTTTTTTGTTGCAGGAGGCGGAGCAAAGGGTACTTGATGTACTTTTGAGGGGGTTAACGGCGCATATGACGCGGAAAGCGCGTGAAGGGACTCCGAAAGATTTGTATTTGCCTATTCCGCTGGCAATCCAATGTGAGGAAATAGACGTGGCAACGGAGGTACGTGATAGACAGTGTTAACAGCGGGTATAAAATGTTATAAATGTGGTCGTACGGGACATGTGCAGAGGCAATGTACCCAGCCACCGAGGAATAGAGGAAGGGGTGGAAATCAGCATACTCAATTGAAAGAAAGTCTTGTAGAAATATCAGTAAAGCAAGACAGTAAAATTCATATTGCAGGACATGAAAAAAATTCTAGACCATCAAAGATAGACGAACACAGTAAATGAAGCAGATCAAAAGAAAGAAGAAAAAGAAAAAAATCTAGCACATAATTATCAATATCTTTGCAAATGTAAGAGCTGTTAAGCTGACTGAACGGTAGTTATCGCACTTACGTGCGCTTCCAACTTTCGGAAGTGTTTAGATTATCTTTTTCCGGTAGCCTGATTGTATGTCTTTTTTCTTTTTGTTACTTTTTTAGGGCGCAAAAACAACTAGGGTCTTACGCACCCATGTCAGAACCGAAAACACGAAGAAAAAAAGGGGTTAAAAACGACTACACGTTAAGCCCAATCCGTGGAAGGAAAGACAGCTAGACACAGGGGCTTGGAGAAAGGTCCATTAAATACACCACAGAGAAACGAAGCTCCTGAACTAAAGATTAAATGTCCTTTCCATATTGGTACGACGGATAAAAAGTAAAACGCGACCGAAACCTGTGCGTTGTTGGCTAAAACGGCCGACAACTCAGGCGGAAATGATATACTTGAACGTAAGTGGTCAAAAAAATGGCATTCCGTCAGGAAACAGCGAGCCATCAGAGGTAGAGAGCAATGGACACAAAGTGGTGGGGGAACACCACTTAATAAATGGCGATGGATAAGAGAACAGAGCCCAATACGCAACCTAGCTAAAATAATCTCCTCGCGGCGACAGGGCTGATAACAGATCCTCCAAGTCCTTGGGAGAGTCTTAATTCCCCAGAGCTTGTTCCCATGAAGTCACCAGTGGTGACGCCAAAGTAATACCACCTGCTGACAGACAGTAACACAGAAATGACTGGAGGGAATGGAAGAACTAGCAGGCTAAGTTAAGAGGACTGTAGCCGAGTCAGCAGCCTCGTTTCCAGTCAGACCGATGGGACCAAGAACTCACAAAAACATCACAGTGGCTCCATCAAGAGTCAGCAAGAGACAGCTCTCCTGGACGCTTTACACTAAGGGATGGACGGTGTATAACAGGTGGAGGCTGTGAAGGGGACTAAGAAGGTCGTAGCAGGTGGCGCAAATGAAAAGCCTATGTCGCCAGAGGTACTGCATGGTCTGACACAGGACGAAGAGCTCTGCTGTAAATACTGCAGTTTTCGGAAGCCGAAACCGAAAGTCGTCTTTGCCAATGATGAAGGCATACTCTACACCACGATCAGTGAGGAGAAAATCACGGCAGTATGACAGCAGTAGCTCGGCAGCCTCAGCATACAGACTCACAAATAGACCAGTGTAAAAGGCGCCAGTGGCCAAATGGATGTAATGGTGGTGGATAGTGTTGAGACGACGTAAGAGGGACGGACGTGCAAATGCATAAACGAAACACCCATGGCCTAGTTTCGAATGGAGAATGGACTGATACAAACGGAGGAGGATGGTCTGATCCGCTCGCCAAGAAGTACCGCTGACTACACGGGCCGCGTACAGCGGGCACCAGGTAAGACACGTGGAAGGATCAAAAAAGTTTCCTACCGAGCGTGAGCTCCAGGAAGTTCATAGTTTCAAAGAACAGAAGACCAACGTTCCCGAGATGTAAAGACGGTGGAAGAAACCAGTCGCCCCTGCCAGAAATACATACACATCGTTTTGTTAGTGGAAAATCGAAAGCCATTGTTAATGGTCCATGAGTAAAGACCATCAAGACATCGCTGAAGACGCCACTCAAGGAGACAAGTCCATGGAGAAGTGTAATACATCTCAAAATCGTCAGCGAAAAGGGAGCCGGAGACGCTTGGCGGGAGCCAGGCCGTAATAGGGTTAAGGGCGGCAGCAAAGAGGATGGCACACAGGACAGAACCCTGAGGCACGCCGTTTTCCTGGATAAAGGTGTCCGACAATCCCACACGTACCCATGCGGCCATAAGCAGAGAGTACAGATGATACCAATCCTGCAGCAGGTGTTTCCAAATCGAAAAACGGGCACGGTCTGGTATTTCTGCAGAAAAACGTTCATGACATGGGTTGAAAAAGTGACGAGATGGTCTACTGCAGCACAGTCGCTCAAAATCCACGCTGTGCAGTGGTTAGCAAATTGCAAGCCTCAAGCCATCATACCAGCCAGGCAGGAATCATACGTTCCACCGCCTTGCAAACACAGCTGGTGAGAGAACCGGGGCGGTAACTAGAAGGAAGGTGTTCCTCCTTCCCGGATTTAGATATAGGTTTGACAGTGGCTTCACGCCAGCGTCCGAGAAACGTGCCTTCTGCCCAGATGCGATTTTATGTATGAAGTACTTGCCCGATAGAGAAAGGTTCTTAGCCGGCCGAAGTGGCCGTGCGGTTAAAGGCGCTGCAGTCTGGAACCGCAAGACCGCTACGGTCGCAGGTTCGAATCCTGCCTCGGGCATGGATGTTTGTGATGTCCTTAGGTTAGTTAGGTTTGACTAGTTTTAAGTTCTAGGGGACTAATGACCTCAGCAGTTGAGTCCCATAGTGCTCAGAGCCATTTTTTGAAAGGTTCTTAACATCTGAACGTTAACATCGTCTGGCCCTGTGGAGGAGGATTGGGAAAAAATTAGAGCATAATCTAGCCTCCTCATAGTAAAGGCAGCATCGTAGCACAATTCTGAGAAGAGGGAGGTATGCTCCAGCCAACTCCACTCGTTTCCGATGGGTTAAGACAGAGTGATTGTGGGTGGAACTCGAAATCTCCGCAAAATAGAGGCCCAAGGTGTTGGAGATAGCAGTAGGGTCCACTATGACGTTATCTGCTACTGTCAGGCAGGATATTGGGGAGTGAACCTCGGATCTTGGCCCACACAACGGAAAAGGGAATGGAACTGTTGAACTAGTAAAGTAAATTTACATAGCTTTTCTGCTATCTCGAAGAACGAGACGACACTGAGCACGCAACTGTTTGTAACAAATGCGGGTTTCCATCGTAGAATGACGGTTAAAAACGTGGAGAACATGTCTCCAGGCACAAATTGCGTCGTGGCACGCCTTACTACACTAAGGGACCGGGACATGTTGCGATAAAGAGGAAGTGCGAGGAATGGAACGTTTTGAGGCTGTAAGGATAGCGTTTGTAAGCTACTCTACCTGGCCAATGCAACTGGGAAAATACTGTTCATCGAAGGTCGCAAGGGAGGAGTAAAGCCTCCAGTCGGCCTGTGAAAGCTGCCTTTTGGTTGTGCACGTAGGTGGGGTAGGAGTCAGCAATTGGAAATGTTCGCTCGAGTACATGTCAGAGAGAATGGGCAACCTGGGCAGTGCAGAAGTAACGTGGGTGCTGAGAGGAAGATGAGGTTAAGTTGATTGAGAATGTCAGCCAAGAGGGCGCCTCTGTGACAAGATCCCAGGGAATAACAAAGTGGATGGTGTGCATTAAATTTACCAAGCAGCAGACTGGGGTGAGGGAGTTTCTCAGTAAAGTGGAGGACGTCTGCCCTGGTGACATCAAATGATGGAGAATGTACAAAGTTGAAAGGTCAAATAAGGAAGGAAAATGTGGACTGCAGTAGCTTGAAGCTGGATAGTCAGGGAGATGGGCTGACTACGAAGAGCATCCCGGATGAGCAGCATCACTTCCCATGAGATGGAATGCTATTGTCGAGGGAAAGAAATGCGGTCGTGAGGACGCAATTTTGTTTTTTGGAGGCAGAGGACAAGCGGGTGTTGTGATTCTAAGACCAGCTGTAAGCCTGCTCTGTTGGACTGAAGGCCACCAATGTTCCCTAGGAGAGAGTCTTGATGAGGAAAGGGGATGAGCGAAAAAAAGAAGGGGCATCACAGCGGTAGCTACCAAGTGGCAGCCTTCGAAGACTCACTGCCACCGTGCGCAGAGGCTGGAGGATCCTGCTCCACGAGATATACAGTGGTGTTGGCATTCTCCTTCTGTCAGTCTGTGGAGTTAGGTGGTTTGTTGCACAGTTTGAGGAGAACAGGAGGATTCTGCCGTGACACTGGGTGATTTCACAACCATTGTACAGAATTTGAGGTTGCACATCTGTGTGGCCATGTCCATCATGGAGCAAGACGAAGTAAGAGCAGTACTGTAAGTGCTGGAGAACGCAGGGTTTCCGACTAGCCAACAACTTGGAAGCGACTGTGTAATGAACTTCTTCCTTCACCTGGATAGCCTGCTTATCGAGATACACGGGACAATCTCGGGAGGAGGCGGCATGGTTGCCATTGCAGTAGATACAGCTGAGAGGAGGTAGACAATTGCTCTCGTGTGCATCCCTACCACAGGTTACACATTTGGCCGGGTGTCGACACGAAATTCGAGTGTGATTGTAACAGTGACACTGGTAGCAGCGCATCGGATTTGAAATGTGTTGTCAGTTTACGGTAACTTCATAACCTGCTTTGATCTTTGACGGAAGAACCACTGTATCAAATGTGAGTGAAAGAGTGCGTGTTCAGATTAATTAATGCATCTACCTTCTTCAACACCCGATGGACTGCAGTGAGAGGTACGTTTGGATTTCTGCCTCAGTCAGACCATCGAACAGCCTAGCGTAAATAATACCATGGGAGAAGTCAGAGTTCGATGGGCCCGACACAAACAGAATAGCCGTGGAGGAGAGAAGCTGCAAGCAGATGTGCTTGAGAATCATAAGTAGTCTCCAAAAGCAAAGTGCCAGTGCGTGAACGAGAGCAGGATTTCACAGCTCCAGCAACTGCATCAACACCTTTCTCAAAAGTAAACTGATTTACCGTAGCAAAGGATTAACTGTCTTCAGTAAGTGAACACGAGGAGCCATGGTATAGCTAGTAGGGCCTTTGAATCGTCAGCTTCATTCCGTTTACATTTAGTAGACGCTGACTGTGAGAAGATGATAGGCTCATTGCTAGAAAATCCCCAATGATTGACAGCTTCTACGAACGGGCATTCCTTCCAACTCAGAATGGGGCGCACCCGCCTTAGGTGATTGTTCACACCCCAGCTCACACCTCCCAAACACCTGCGACAAGGGCAGGTCGGCAATTTGGTAAAGTATTACCTATGGCAATCGCCCAACCCTGGTCCTGCCCTGCGCCAGGGCGTATATGGGAACCCTACCTGTAAACCTGGGGCTAGGAATTACGCGTTACCCAGTCACCTGTTTCGCGTCAGACGCGTGGCAGGAGCGCACAGGGAGGAAGAAGAAAAAAACTCAAACGCCGAAGCTGAGGAAGGATAGGAGAAGGGGAACGAGAAAAGAAAAAAGGAACGAAAAACATTGGAGAGCTGTTCTGATTTGCCTTCTGAAAATGCAGAACTCCTTTCCCCAAGGGGGAAGAATAGCAAGAGGACAGACATGCAGCACGCAAGAGAAAAGATGCTGCAAAAGACTGGTGTCTGTGGTAGCCAAGTACGAACCCGCCAAACAGCGGCGAGCCCCTGGAGGTAGTCTGCAAGTCTCCTGATTCATACATTCAACAATCTAACTTGAATACCCGTTTCCTTGATACTTCTGCTGAATGGTTTTAAGGATTCTGAAGGAAAGTAGTGCATGCCTTCCGACTTATTTGGCCAGAATAGAGTGGAATAGAACATGTGTAGAAATAGTTGTGCCCATTTGTGATACCTAATATGTATTTTAATAAATAAAAATTAGAACTTCCTCCTTAAAACGTTCAAAAATAAACATAATTTTATGGCGATGATCAATGTATTTTTTCCTGTGCTAGACAACCGTGCTCGAACGTTTCAGAAACAGAATGTTGAAAATGTAACAATTATTAAGGGTTGTTTGGGGGAGGTGACCAGACAGCGAGGTCATTGGTCTCATCGGATTAGGGAAGGATGGGGAAGGAGGTCAGCCGTGCCCTTTCAAAGGAACCATCCCGGCATTTGCCTGAAGCGATTTAGGGAAATCACGGGAAACCTAAATCAGGATGGCTGGAAGCGGGATTGAACTGCCGTCCTCCCGAATGCGAGTCCAGTGCGCCACCTCGCTCGATAACTATTAAGGCAACCAAGGAATTAATAGCATTAATGGTGTTTAGGCATTAATACTGTTTTAAAATGGGGAAGTCACTTGAATTTGAGTTATCGAACTAGCAAGTACTCATTTGAAATAATGTTCTAACATCTACAAACAAGACCAACAGAGCAACTTAATAAATTCATATGAGTAATGCCACATACTCGTAATACGAAGAAATACTTTAAAGAGTAGTTACCGAAAGAAGCAGGGCGAAGAAGCAAGTCAGTGACGCTCAAAGACTGCCTATTCGTATGTCAGCGAGGAAATTTACAATCTTGCTTATAATACTCTGATGGAAAAAAAATCGCAGCATCAATAAAGAAATTACTATAGAGTAATGTAAGTTCAGGATTACATTTGTTTAGGTAACATATTTAAGTAATTAGCGTTGCAACGTTGCAGCTTAAAGTAAATGCGAGATAAGGCATTGCAAATGCGAAATGCTGGTAGATTGATAACCGGTGGAACCACCAGAATCTAGAATCCTAGCATGCAAACATGCATGCATTGTGTTGTAAAAGTGCCGGATGTCAGTTTGTGTGATGGAGTTCCATGCCTGTTGCACCTGCTCAGTCAGTAAAAGGATGGTTTAATTCTGGTTGTGGATGACATTGGAGTTGTCGTCAGATGTCGACCCGCATGCGTTCGATTGCAGACAGATCTGGTGATCGAGCAGACCAAGGCAACCTGTCGACACTCAGGTGGGCGACCGTTATCCCGTTGGGAAACACCCACTGCACTGACGTTCATGAACGGCAGCACAACAGGTCGAAACATCAGACTGATGCACAACTTTTCAGTCACGGTGCGTGTAATAACCGTGAGAGTGCTCCTGTTACACAAAATCGTACTCCAGACCATAAATTTAGCTGTAGGTCCAGTGTGTCTAGCAGGCAGAGAGGTTGGTTGCAGGCTCTCAACTGACCTTTTCCAAACCAACACATAACCAATGTTGGCGTCGAGGCAGAACAATCTTTCATCAGAAAACACAACAGACCTCCACCTTGTCCTCCAATGGCGGTGGTTTGGAGTCAGTGGAAAGCACGCTACAAGGCGTCTAGCTCGGAGCTGTTCTTGAAGTAACCGATCTGTAACAGTTTGTTGTATCACTGTATTTAACTAGTACTACAACCACGGGCCCACTAACTTTTCCCGCCCCTCAACAACAAACTTAGGTACCTCCGAAGAAAAAAAAATTGGCAGAAAAATTGTAAAGAGGTTATTTTAAAATAATTATGTACACTACCGGCCATTAAAATTGCTACACCACGAAGATGGCGTGCTACAGACGCGAAATTTAACCGAGAGGAATAAGATGCTGTGATATGCAAATGATTAGCTTTTCAGAGCATTCACACAACGTTGGCGCCGGTGGCGACACCTACAACGTGCTGACATGAGAAAAGTTTCCAACCCATTTCTCATACACAAACAGCAGTTGACCGACGTTGACTGGTGAAACGTTGTGATGCCTCGAGTAAGGAGGAGAAATGCGTACCATCACGTTTCCGACTTTGATAAAGGTCTGATTGTAGCCTATCGCGATTGCGATTTATCGTATCGCGACATTGCTGCTCGCGTTGGTCGAGATCCAATAACTGTTAGCAGAATATGGAATCGGTGGGTTCAGGAGGGTAATACGGAACGCCATGCTGGATCCCAACGGCCTCGTATCGCTAGCAGTCGAGATGACAGGCATGTTATCCGCATGGCTGTAACGGATCGTGCATCCACGTCTCGATCCCTGAGTCAAAAGATGGGGACGTTTGCAAGACAACAACCATCTGCACAAACAGTTGGACGACGTCTGCAGCAGCATCGACTATCAGATCGGGGACCATGGCTGTTGTTAACCTTGACGCCGCATCATAGACGGGAGCGCCTCCGATGGTGTACTCAATGACGAAACTGGGTGCACGAATCGCAAAACGTCAATTTTTCGGATGAACCCAGGTTCTGTTTACACCATCATGATGGTCGCATCCGTGTTTGGCGACATCGAGGTGAACGCACATTGGAAGCGTGTACTCGTCATCGCCATACTGACGTATCACCCAGCGTGATGGTATGGGGTGCCACTGGTTACACGTCTCGGTCACCTTTTGTTCGCATTGACGGCACTTTGAACAGTGGACGTTACATTTCAGATGTGTTACGATCCGTGGCTCTACCGTTCATTCTATCCCTGCGAAACCCTACATTTCAGCAGGATAATGCACGACCGCATGTTGCAGGTCCTGTACGGACTGCTGCCCTGGCCAGCACATTCTCCAGATCTCTCACCAATTGAAAACGTCTGGCCAATTGTGGCCGAGCAACTGGCTCGTCACAATACGCCAGTCACTACTCTTGATGAACTGTGGTATGTTGTTGTAGCTGCACGGGCAGCTGTACCTGTACACGCCATCCAAGCTCTGTTTGACTCAATGCCCAGGCGTATCAAGGCCGTTATTACGGCCAGAGGTAGTTGTTCTGGGTACTGATTTCTCAGGATGTATGCACCCAAACTGCGTGAATATGTAATCACGTGTCAGTTCTAGTATAATATATTTGTCCAAGGAATACCCGTTTATCATCTGCATTTCTTGCTGGTGTAGCAATTTTAATGGCCAGTAGTGTATTATTTAAAGAAGAAATCTTCGAAGGAGGAAATATTGGGTTCAGAATAGAAAGATAGGTTGCAGTGAGTTCAAAATTCAATATGGAGATGCCAAAATATACTACTATTAACTAAACATATATAGGCCCTACACGCAAAGGGTATCTCAGTAGAAACTAAACATCGGTTAGTAGATTAGGCTGATATCAAGACACGAAGAAAGCCATTCAACTACTGACCTATACATTAACACATTCTCAAAGTGCGCTTTCTTGGTGAGATGTTTTTGAAACCTTGCTAAGGACTACCCCTCACTTTAGCCATGAATGCACTATCTTTAGAGATAAGTGAGCTGTGGCGGGACTGGCGCCAGTAATATCTCTGACATGAGTAGGATTGATTTCCTAGTGCAGGGGTTTGTCTTTTGACTTGGGCCGGCTCGAGATATAGGGGAGTGCCGACCGCGAGTAGAAGAGGACACAACGCTGTGAGCAAGGAACGCGGCGGTGGGCAAGTCGGCGAGAGTAGCGAAGACGGCCTGCCTGAGGCCAAGCGGCGGTTGCCACGTGGTTGTACTGGAGTCGGCGGGAGTTGGCAGGCGCTATGAATTCTCCG
Organism: Schistocerca americana; assembly: GCF_021461395.2. Taxonomy (NCBI): domain Eukaryota; kingdom Metazoa; phylum Arthropoda; class Insecta; order Orthoptera; family Acrididae; genus Schistocerca; species Schistocerca americana. The sequence goes on from NC_060125.1 coordinate 498,818,314, forward strand.
GCAACCTCGTGAGCTGTGGATGTGCCCGCTTTCTTGAAGGGACACGCTGTTATGGTCTTGCGAATAATGGTCTGGCATCTTCGCAAAATCGTCCCAGCATCAAGACACCCAGTTAAGTACCCCAATTACTAAGAGCGCTTAGTTAACTGTGATTGTGATCGCTCTTGGTACAGTAAGACGTTGCACAACTTGTGATGTTATGCTTGTTCCATTTCATTTGAGGCCTCCTACTAAGCGTGTGTTGTGCTTCCGCATAATACTGATGTATTTTCAGATGTGTGTCATTAAGTTCTAGTGAGTGTCGGTTCTCGTGAGCCAGATCATATCCCGCTCTTAGAGTTTGTTCATCAAGTACTGTTTCAGTTAAAGGAAGCACTTCCTAGTCAAATTAGTTGTTGTTTAGCCTTGATTTTATACAGTGCATTTCCTGGTCAATCTTCAATGTTGAGGTTGAGAAAGGTTTTTTCTTCCTTCTGTTGTCGGGTGTGGTCCGTGTTTCAGTGAGCTGAGGCAACAGGCAACTGACGTGCAGGGCCTCCCTTTAGATTACAAATTTGGCTTACAGGCGGTGGACTTCGCCTGATCTCGTGAGTTCCTCTTCTGTAGCATTTGCTTCGTTCACATTTTGGTGGCCTACTCTACGTGGGGCTGCAAACGGATTCACGTCTTGGTTCGAAATTAAGTGTTACCTTTCTCAGTCGGTTCGACTTTGCTTCATTGTACAAAGTTGTAACTTTGTATGCCGTAAAAGCCCATCTTACAAGTCGATGGGCATTTGAATAATTTCGGGGTCACTCTGTAAGATTCACCAAGTTATAAATATGTTTTAAGTATTCATGTTAAAGGAAGCTGTGTGTCAAATGTTATTTTACATGTAATGTAAGATTTTAGTTGAAAGAGTCTTAAATAATGGGTCTTCTCTCAATTTTGGTGGAAAATAGTGGGCTACATGTAATTTAATTGAAAAGGTCTTAAATAATGTGTCTTAACTAGAGTTGTTTGTTAAAGTTGTTTATTAACTTTCTCATGATTTATGTAACCAATGTCTCTTAAATAATCTTCCCCGAGCGGTGCTTGTCAAATTTTAAGTGAGATTGTTTCGGTTAATTAATAAACCCATTGGAACTGAAATGTTCACTTTATTGAGTCAGCCCTTCCACCCCCTTTAGATTTAAAGGTTAAGCAAAACAGCTGTTAAGTACTCCGTTCCAATAAGTTTTTGCAGTACCCCTGTTTATGATTTCATCACAGCTTTCTTGCTTTTCTCTTCAGAAATACACTTAAGAGGCTTATTGACTGCATCCCGATTATCGTTTATGCTTTTGCAGACATCTTCTCGTGCTGACCATCTCATAGTCCGTACCTAGCCAAAAAAAAATAAAAAATTAACGCAGAGGCATTGTTGCCAGCAGCATGATCCGCAGATCTCGGTCCGGCTACCTACGATTGTTCACTCACTAGTAAGAATTCCCGCAACCATCGCTGCTGTTTCTTTCTTCTTTTTCCTCAAAAATTTGTCGCCAGTAATACTTTGCCGCCCTGGGATGGTCTCATGTGACCCATGTGTTAATACAAGATTCGTCGTCCTCTCGGTAGTTCCACGTGGCTACACGGAGCTCTCGTGACAACCACTGCCAGCAGTTATGCACAGTGGCTAAACTCCTGTCAAGTCCTTCTGCATTACCGGAGAAGAAACATTCAGCTTCTCATGGCCCTATTACACGACCTCGTTCAAACCCAATGAGGTGTTCATAATGGCGTCTTTGTCGTTTTATAGGTATTCTTGACCAACATCAGCTGGCCACATTCAATCTCAGAGGTAACTAAAGCTCACGACCGTTACAGCGCGTATTTAAAGCAAACGCGATTTGCATCCTCACGTCGTCCTTATGTCGCACGACTCTTTTTCCGTCGATGTACTTGAAAAGAAGATGGGAGATCCATAAAAAGCATAAGAAGAGTGTAATAAGGGATAAGTAGACGGTCTTAAGACTGTGTGCAGCCCTTTATTCCCAAAAGAGTTAAGTATTCCAGTCGTACAGAAATACTGTAAGGGTTTTTTTTTTTTCAAAAAAATGGTTCAAATGCCTCTGAGCACTATGCGACTTAACTTCTGAGTCCATCAGTCACCTAGAACTTAGAACTAATTAAACCTAACTAACCTAAGGACATCACACACATCCATGCCCGAGGCAGGATTCGAACCTGCGACCGTAGCGGTCGCTCGGCTCCAGACTATAGCGCCTAGAACGGCACGGCCACTCCTTTTTTTTTATCTGTGCGTTTCTTTATGGTTGTTTCCCGAGCCAGCACTTCATTTCAGTCTTCCAGATGATTGAAGCAGGAGACCATTTACAAGTCATTTAATTAATGCTTTATATTTCAACGATGCACTTAAAACTGCCGAACTTGCACGGAACGAAGGAGCTCAAACTTAATTTGGAATTTGAAGTTCTGGAACTTTTTAATTAACGTCTGATCACGAATATTGTAGGTGTAAGTATTACATATTGTGTTGGAGGGTTTGCTAGGGCACAAGGCTACCTTTGTGGATCATACTGTCTTGTTTTGTATACATCGTTGTTGAAATCAGAAACATTGCTAGCTTTATTCATTTTTACCTAATGCTTTAATCATGTCAATTATGTCATTTCTCTTATGTATGGACAAAAATACAGGATATTTAAAAAATTTCGGCCTATTTCACAAGATTATGTCGTCTACATGCGACTGAAACTTGGGATACACAATAAGTTGTGAGTACGACCACAACATTTTTATTTTCAAGAGAATAACCCCATTTTACAACGACATACAGTATCTTCTACATGGGTGGGCATACAACCTTCGGGTACTCACGACAGATACATTATCAAAACTTTTATTTCTTTGACACAATTGTTCAATGTGCCATTCACCGGACATTCAACAGACATCCAGACTTCAGTTAAACTCCTCACATAATTTTGCGATCATGTGTGGAACCAATGCATGCACATAGATTAAGCCTTTCACAAAGACCCACAAAATAAAATCACATACCTTGAGATCAAGCGACCAAGGACACCAATGGTGTAGTGTTATTCGCATAGGGCATTAGGGTAGATCCGTCGTTGAAGCAGATACATTCTTAAACGCAGGTGCCAATAAGATGGTGCTCAGACCCGTTCAAAAATTTAATTTTCTGTATCTTCTCGCAATTTTGGAAAACGCCAGATCTCCAATACAGTCAAGTATAAGGAGGACAGTCAAATGTAAGCGAGACAGATTGAAACAAAGTAAGTAACCTTTTAACTATTATTATTATTAGCGAATGTCCCCACTGGAGAACGATAAGCGGGTGATTTTCGATCTTTCTTAGGTTTCTTGTTATGTTTACCAATATTTCTTCATTTACTCCCCGAAGGCTTTCTTTCTTTCTTCGGGCCACTTTGGTCGCTATGGTCTTGGTTCCATCTCTGGAATAAATTTCCAATCATCAATTTTGAATCTGATTGTATCCCTGTCTGATGTATTTGTTACGTCAATTTTTGCTTTTGTCAAATCTTTAAGTTACCCAGGCTATTGATGCTTTAAGGGATGTCACACAGTCCAATAGTTGTTTAGTTAGTCTGTTTCCAGGTAATGTGTATAGGTGTGCAGTAACGTCATTAGTCTCTTTCTGATAGCAATTTTCGATGTTTAATACTTTTTCTGTTGTCTCGTTGGTTTGTAGTCTGTATACATCTTGTGTGTATCGTGGTAACAGAATTTTTTAAATAAACTTCCTCTCCACTTTCTTTGTTGTTGTTGTTGTTGTGGTCTTCAGTCCTGAGTCTGGTTTGATGCAGTTCTCCATGCTACTCTATACTGTGCAAGCTTCTTCATCTCCCAGTACCTACTGCAACCTTCATCCTTCTGAATCTGCTTAGTGTATTCATTGCTTGGTCTCCCTCTACGATTTTTACCCTCCAAGCTGCCCTCCAATACTAAATTGGTCATCCCTTGATGCCTCAGAACATGCCCTACGAACCGATCCCTTCTTCTTGTCAAGTTTTGCCACAAACTCCTCTTCTCCCCAATTCTATTCAATACCTCCTCATTATTTATGTGCTCTACCCATCTAATCTTCAGCATTCTTCTGTAGCACCACATTTCGAAAGCTTCTATTCTCTTCTTGTCCAAACTGTTTATCGTCCAAATTTCACTTCCATACATGGCTATACTACATACAAATACATTCAGAAACGACTTCCTGACTCTTAAATCTATACTCGATGTTAACAAATTTCTCTTCTTCAGAAATGCTTTCCTTGCCATTGCCAGTCTACATTTTATATCCTCTCTACTTCTGCCATCATCAGTTAATTTGCTCTCCAAATAGCAAAACTCCTTTACTACTTTAAGTGTCTCATTTCCTAATCTAATTGCCTCAGCATCACCCGACTTAATTCGACTACACTCGACACCCGACTTAATTCGATTACATTCGATTATCCTCGTTTTGCTTTTGTTGATGTTCATCTTATATCCTCCTTTCAAGACACTGTCCATTCCGTTCAGCTGCTCTTGCAGGTCCTTTGCTGTCTCTGATAGAATTACAATGTCATCAGCGAACCTCGAAGTTTTCATTTCTTCTCCATGGATCTACTTTCTTAATTTCTCGTAAATCTATTTTTCGATTCAATAAGAGCGTTTCACTTACATATGTGTCTGTCGGTTTGATTATCATGTTGTTGTGTCTGATTTTAGTGTCCTTCAACAGAAATTTTTTGTTATACAAATTTGAAACCAATTCGGACAATTTCTTGATTTTCTGCAATCTGCTTTTTGTGCGATTTTTCAAGTCTTCACCGAGGTACTTAGCGTTTGACTCTGTTGGTTTCACCATAATTTGTTTTACGTTTCGGAGTATATAACTTGGAACACATGAATTCAGTCTTCTCAAAGGAGATTTGCAGGCCAACCTTCTCTGCATATTCTCGATTTCTTCTGCTGCTTTTTCTTCACTGTCGGTTAGAACCGCCAGGTCATCTGCAAACGCTACGCTTGACCTTTCCAAGTTCGATTGGCTTACCGGTTTATCATTTCAAAAGTAATTACTACAAGTGTTACTAGATTCATCCCACTGTAGGACAACACGGTCAATGCCTTAATGGAAATATGTTTGTGGTTAACTACATAATCATGCTTGTACCCAGACGTGAACTCATCGCCCGAAGCAAATCGACAGTCACGAACGTTTTACTTCAGGGCTACAAACATATAGAAATCGCATGGTGAGAGATTGGAACTGTATGGAGGATGTTTGAGCTTCCCAGCGAAACTTCTGCAGCGTAGTTGGAGCAACCTTGGCAACATATGGAGAGATCAGGACTGTATGGAGATGTGTAAGAAATTTCCACAGAAACTTCTGAAGTTTCGTCGAAAGAACCTACACATCCCATGGGTCGCCCCATATCGCTGCAGCTTCCTCTAGTACGGTACAGTAGAATTTATTCCCTGATGTCTTAACACATGTCTTATTATCCTGTCCTTTTCGCTAAATTACATGTACACCTTTCTTCGCCGATTCTAAAGAAAACTTCCTCATCTTATCCGTCGACATAATTTTCAAAGTCCTTCTATAGACCACATCTCTAACGTTTCGATTCTCTTCCGTTAAGGTGCTCCAAATTTACATTCTCATTTTTTTCCCCTAAAATGAAGGCCTTTGTTTGATAGTAGTAGATTCCTTTTGGCCTAGAATGCCCTCTTTGCCTCGGCAAGACTGCTTTTTATTTCGTTCTGCCTTTGACCGTCATGTGTTATTTTTGTACCAAGTAACAAAATTCCTTAAATTCATCTACTTTGTGGTAACCAGTTTCGATATCAAGTTTCTTACTATTCCTATTTCTGATACTTCTCATTACTCTTGTCCCAATGCGGTCTGCTCTCACCCCAAGCTTGAGACCCGCGAAAAAATACATTTTTTTTTCTCCTGACCCCAATCTCTTGTATCTTGTTGTCATATTTTTAGCCTAATCCATTACGAGTTGTACGCAGCTTTTGCAGGCCATCATACGGTATAAATGTTTGGATACGTGTTTGTGTTTAACTCATAATTGATAATACGTTTGCCTGTACGATGTGTTTGATATTGCATGACGTACATGCAGTGCACTGTAATACTTGTCTTGGCTTGTCCCTGAAGACAGATACTGGTAATTCCAAGCCTTCGCCTGATGCCAGAGACTTGCTTTTGTTGTTAAACATCATTGATCAACTTTATTAAGATCTTCCCTCAAGGAAATAGACGGAAAAATTTAAAACCCAAGAACCTTTTTGAAACGTCATTGGCGCTGCGTCTTGCGTGGTGGGGATCACATACATGAGGAAGTAATCATATTAAGCACGAGCTTCATGAGTGGGTACTTTAGTGAATAAATTTCATCTGCGCACAACTCCCCAACCAACGCCAGTTCTTTTTGTCTGCTATATAATGTCACTTCCGTCATACACTGAATCCTCCATTCAGTGACCGTTCCAGGGTAATATTTATACACATAGGCCCTAATCTACAAGCCACTGTGTTGTTCATGGCAGTGAGTACGCACTAATGTACCGCATATTAGCGTTTCTTCACGTTCCATTAGCTGAGTAGTGAGGAAAGAATGACTTTTGAATATCTCACTGCACGCAGTAATTAGTCTAATTTGATAAAGTCTTCGTTTGTGTCTACAGCTGCTATTTATTTATTTAGCCTACTGGCTACCGCTTTCCGTACACACTACCGTCCTCACCTCACCCCCTGACACGCAGTCGTCACATGTACTTCACAAACAGATGTGTCGAATACTCAGCTCTAATTTGATAGCTTGGTGATTCCACTAATTTGCTTCTTATAGAGAGACTGAATATCAGATTTGTCTTTCAAGTGGTTTCCTCTGCTCTTTCTGTTCTGCTTTTACCTTTTGGATCAGACATAGTACAAACAGATTTTTTGTTCATTTTCCTTGACTTGAAAGTGATTTATGATTATTGTTACCTAAAAATAATACTGAAGGGTCTGATATGCGTAGTTATCATTATTTTGTGACTGCTCTGTTTCACTCCCTGTAAAACACAAACTATACAGGATGACCCAGGAGGAATGGCCACTACTGAGGGATATGACGATCATTCGATGCAAAAAAACTAGTAAACATGGACTCCAAAATGCATACGTTAAGAGATATGAGCACATTTTCATCTTCGATAGTGTGAAACAAATCTCTTTCCTTCCGTATTGTGAGCGGTGGTAGCGTGGACCAAAAGAAGAGAAAACATGTTCAGTAAAGAGCTATACCTTAAGAGCCATGGGCACTTGTTCATCTCCACAATGTGTAGCTCATTTACTCTAATGAACACGTGCTCATAACTCTTAAGGTTTGCATCAGATGAATCCGAAATTGCAAATAATGACAATCATCAGCTGTAGAATGGAATGACGACAATGAAAATTTGTGCCGGACCGGGATACATACCCGTATTTCCCTCTTATCGTGGGCGGTCGCCTTACCATTTTTTTTAATTCTTTCCTTTATTATCACAATGATTTGGTATCCTCTTTATGAAAACTCTAACGATCCACTGCGCGACCAATGCCAGAAGGTATGCAGAACGAAGGTAAGATTAAAAAGATGACAACTCATGCCCCTGCCAGAATCCAACATTTCCATCTCAATAATAGGAATGCCTTCTCGAAAGAATAAGGCGATCCCCGTTGAATATTCGGGTGCTACATCAAAGATCATACAAAAACCAGGTAAGGAGAAATTACTAAATAACACCTCCTGGAATAAAACTATGTCTGCACATGTATCATAAATGAACCGACGCAGTGAAGCCAATCACAATTCTGATTCCACACGATTAACGTTTGAGGAAAGGAACATGTAGGTTTGGGCCATTGATCACAGCTGGTCAGGTATGTACGGAACCTCCGAGTAGAATTAGGTAGACAGCTGAGCGTCAAGGTTCATTGCGAAATCCACAGAGGAATCAGACATCAGGGCAACAGAACCCCCGTCATCGCAACCTTTTTTCTTAGATTTCTTACGTGCCACCGCACGGTCAGGTTGTATACGCTGTTTGTGTCGGCTACGTGGCATGGCGGCCTCAGTAGACGGAGGTGTGGGAGGGTTCATCGGCACATAGGCACAGCTTCCTCCCCCCCCCCCCCCCCATAACTAAGGCGGAAGCATTCTGTGGAACTACCAATACAACAGGTGATACTTGGTCGCTAATTTTATTCTCCTCAGGAGTCGCTGTAGTCGGAAAATGCAGGAAACCATCGGTGGCTGAAGACGAAGGAACAGGAGGACACTGCATCGTCTCAGACTGTAACGGAGGACACAAAGACGAAGGGGGGGGGGGGGGAAGGCTCTGCACACACAGGCAGCTCAGAAGAAGCCATTTCGCGAACAGGAGGGATGCTGGAGATAACTTCTTCGCCACTCACCGTACTACAGACGGGAGGTATCGTAGCATCGAGAGGAGCAGGGGGCACAATCGATGCGGAGAAGGTTGGTGCAGAAGGCACAGCCAAATCCTCACCATCACCATCCTGAGTGCGACGTCGCTTGTTTGTCGCTGTTATAGGTTCTATCCTGGGGCCATTGGGATTCTGAACCTGTCGAGGAAGTAAAGGCGGAAATTCATTGACACGATTATCAGAACTGACTGTTTGTTCATTATAATTCGAAGCAGAAGCAGGGCCGACGGTGGGAGTGGAAGGAGCAAGATCAGCAACCGTCAATTTGCGGCGCTGCACTAACGACGGCCTTAATACAAAAACCCTCCGCAGACAATTAGACCGAACGTGTCCACTTCCCTTGCATAGGAAGCAGGTTCCCTCTTCACCAGTATACATGACACGGATGCTGTAACCACACACTTGTAAATGTGATGGAATATTGCATTTGACATGCATTTCCACGGAACGAATTCCACTATACCACTGTAATCTGTGTTGAGTAGACCAGCGTTCACGACAAACGATTTTCACGTTACCATAAGGAGTCAATATGTCCTTTAAAAAGTTCTCATGAACACTCCAACATTCGTATATTCGATTTCAGCATCTTCGAGGGACACCACGATAACGGAATTATCGCGATCTTGAACGGAACATGAGAACCATGTCGCGACAGTAAACTTTCAACGTGAAGGGGATCCATAAATTTCACGTAAAACACGCACTCGTCTGCATAAAAATAGGCGGTGTGGACCTGATCAGTTCACATGAATTATATCGACAAGCCGATCGTGGATTTCTAGAGACCCGGGCTGCGCGTGTCGCGTTGTTTTATCGAAACTAAAGCCCCCAGTATCATTTCGTGGAATACACGTGGAAACCAGAGGCCACTGCAAGTATACGAACACAGACAGCAAAGGCGGAGGAGAAGAGCTAAGACTCACTTGGCAGACAGAACAACACTAATGAGGAAAACTCCACGCCAGCGATTGCGGCAAGTGAAATAAACAAGAACCTTCCCGCTCGGCGCTCCAAGCGGAACTTGACCATTTGGCTATCCATGCACGACTCACGGCCAGACCCAAACTTGCATCTGTACTCGCATATCCATCATGTGCATTCCCGTACAGATCAGACGTTGTGCTTGAAAGTCGCATACCCGGTATAAGACTCACTTGGCAGACAGAACAACACTAATGAGGAAAACTCCACACAAGCGACGCTGCGGCAAGTGAAATAAACAAGAACCTTCCCGCTCGGCACTCCAAGCGGAACTTGACCATTTGGCTATCCATGCACGACTCATGGCCAGACCCAAACTTGCATCTGTACTCGCATATCCATCATGTGCATTCCCGTACAGATCAGACGTTGTGCTTGAAAGTCGCATACCCGGTATAAGACTCACTTGGCAGACAGAACAACACTAATGAGGAAAACTCCACGCAAGCGACGCTGCGGCAAGTGAAATAAACAAGAACCTTCCCGCTTGGTGCTCCAAGCGGAACTTGATCATTTGGCTATCCATGCACGACTCACGGCCAGACCCAAACTTGCATCTGTACTCGCATATCCATCATGTGCATTCCCGTACAGATCTGACGTTGTGCTTGAAAGTCGCATACCCGGTATAAGACTCACTTGGCAGACAGAACAACACTAATGAGGAAAGCTCAACGCAAGCGACGCTGCGGCAAGTGAAATAAACAAGAACCTTCCCGCTCGGCGCTCCAAGCGGAACTTGACCGTTTGGCTATCCATGCACGACTCACGGCCAGACCCAAACTTGCATCTGCACTCGCATATCCATCATGTGCATTCCCGTACAGATCAGACGTTGTGCTTGAAAGTCGCATACCCGGTATAAGACTCACTTGGCAGACAGAACAACACTAATGAGGAAAACTCCACGCAAGCGACGCTGCGGCAAGTGAAATAAACAAGAACCTTCCCGCTTGGTGCTCCAAGCGGAACTTGATCATTTGGCTATCCATGCACGACTCACGGCCAGACCCAAACTTGCATCTGCACTCGCATATCCATCATGTGCATTCCCGTACAGATCAGACGTTGTGCTTGAAAGTCGCATACCCGGTATAAGACTCACTTGGCAGACAGAACAACACTAATGAGGAAAACTCCACGCAAGCGACGCTGCGGCAAGTGAAATAAACAAGAACCTTCCCGCTCGGCACTCCAAGCGGAACTTGACCATTTGGCTATCCATGCACGACTCACGACCAGACCCAAACTTGCATCTGTACTCGCATATCCATCATGTGTATTCCCGTACAGATCAGACGTTGTGCTTGAAAGTCGCATACCCGGTATAAGACTCACTTGGCAGACAGAACAACACTAATGAGGAAAACTCCACGCAAGCGACGCTGCGGCAAGTGAAATAAACAAGAACCTTCCCGCTTGGTGCTCCAAGCGGAACTTGATCATTTGGCTATCCATGCACGACTCACGGCCAGACCCAAACTTGCATCTGTACTCGCATATCCATCATGTGCATTCCCGTACAGATCTGACGTTGTGCTTGAAAGTCGCATACCCGGTATAAGACTCACTTGGCAGACAGAACAACACTAATGAGGAAAGCTCAACGCAAGCGACGCTGCGGCAAGTGAAATAAACAAGAACCTTCCCGCTCGGCGCTCCAAGCGGAACTTGACCGTTTGGCTATCCATGCACGACTCACGGCCAGACCCAAACTTGCATCTGCACTCGCATATCCATCATGTGCATTCCCGTACAGATCAGACGTTGTGCTTGAAAGTCGCATACCCGGTATAAGACTCACTTGGCAGACAGAACAACACTAATGAGGAAAACTCCACGCAAGCGACGCTGCGGCAAGTGAAATAAACAAGAACCTTCCCGCTTGGTGCTCCAAGCGGAACTTGATCATTTGGCTATCCATGCACGACTCACGGCCAGACCCAAACTTGCATCTGTACTCGCATATCCATCATGTGCATTCCCGTACAGATCTGACGTTGTGCTTGAAAGTCGCATACCCGGTATAAGACTCACTTGGCAGACAGAACAACACTAATGAGGAAAGCTCAACGCAAGCGACGCTGCGGCAAGTGAAATAAACAAGAACCTTCCCGCTCGGCGCTCCAAGCGGAACTTGACCGTTTGGCTATCCATGCACGACTCACGGCCAGACCCAAACTTGCATCTGTACTCGCATATCCATCATGTGCATTCCCGTACAGATCAGACGTTGTGCTTGAAAGTCGCATACCCGGTATAAGACTCACTTGGCAGACAGAACAACACTAATGAGGAAAACTCCACGCAAGCGACGCTGCGGCAAGTGAAATAAACAAGAACCTTCCCGCTTGGTGCTCCAAGCGGAACTTGACCATTTGGCTATCCATGCACGACTCATGGCCAGACCCAAACTTGCATCTGTACTCGCATATCCATCATGTGCATTCCCGTACAGATCTGACGTTGTGCTTGAAAGTCGCATACCCGGTATAAGACTCACTTGGCAGACAGAACAACACTAATGAGGAAAGCTCAACGCAAGCGACGCTGCGGCAAGTGAAATAAACAAGAACCTTCCCGCTCGGCGCTCCAAGCGGAACTTGACCGTTTGGCTATCCATGCACGACTCACGGCCAGACCCAAACTTGCATCTGTACTCGCATATCCATCATGTGCATTCCCGTACAGATCAGACGTTGTGCTTGAAAGTCGCATACCCGGTATAAGACTCACTTGGCAGACAGAACAACACTAATGAGGAAAACTCCACGCAAGCGACGCTGCAGCAAGTGAAATAAACAAGAACCTTCCCGCTTGGTGCTCCAAGCGGAACTTGATCATTTGGCTATCCATGCACGACTCACGGCCAGACCCAAACTTGCATCTGTACTCGCATATCCATCATGTGCATTCCCGTACAGATCTGACGTTGTGCTTGAAAGTCGCATACCCGGTATAAGACTCACTTGGCAGACAGAGCAACACTAATGAGGAAAGCTCAACGCAAGCGACGCTGCGGCAAGTGAAATAAACAAGAACCTTCCCGCTCGGCGCTCCAAGCGGAACTTGACCGTTTGGCTATCCATGCACGACTCACGGCCAGACCCAAACTTGCATCTGCACTCGCATATCCATCATGTGCATTCCCGTACAGATCAGACGTTGTGCTTGAAAGTCGCATACCCGGTATAAGACTCACTTGGCAGACAGAACAACACTAATGAGGAAAACTCCACGCAAGCGACGCTGCGGCAAGTGAAATAAACAAGAACCTTCCCGCTCGGCGCTCCAAGCGGAACTTGACCATTTGGCTATCCATGCACGACTCACGGCCAGACCCAAACTTGCATCTGCACTCGCATATCCATCATGTGCATTCCCGTACAGATCAGACGTTGTGCTTGAAAGTCGCATACCCGGTATAAGACTCACTTGGCAGACAGAACAACACTAATGAGGAAAACTCCACGCAAGCGACGCTGCGGCAAGTGAAATAAACAAGAACCTTCCCGCTCGGCACTCCAAGCGGAACTTGACCATTTGGCTATCCATGCACGACTCACGACCAGACCCAAACTTGCATCTGTACTCGCATATCCATCATGTGTATTCCCGTACAGATCAGACGTTGTGCTTGAAAGTCGCATACCCGGTATAAGACTCACTTGGCAGACAGAACAACACTAATGAGGAAAACTCCACGCAAGCGACGCTGCGGCAAGTGAAATAAACAAGAACCTTCCCGCTTGGTGCTCCAAGCGGAACTTGATCATTTGGCTATCCATGCACGACTCACGGCCAGACCCAAACTTGCATCTGTACTCGCATATCCATCATGTGCATTCCCGTACAGATCTGACGTTGTGCTTGAAAGTCGCATACCCGGTATAAGACTCACTTGGCAGACAGAACAACACTAATGAGGAAAGCTCAACGCAAGCGACGCTGCGGCAAGTGAAATAAACAAGAACCTTCCCGCTCGGCGCTCCAAGCGGAACTTGACCGTTTGGCTATCCATGCACGACTCACGGCCAGACCCAAACTTGCATCTGCACTCGCATATCCATCATGTGCATTCCCGTACAGATCAGACGTTGTGCTTGAAAGTCGCATACCCGGTATAAGACTCACTTGGCAGACAGAACAACACTAATGAGGAAAACTCCACGCAAGCGACGCTGCGGCAAGTGAAATAAACAAGAACCTTCCCGCTCGGCGCTCCAAGCGGAACTTGACCATTTGGCTATCCATGCACGACTCACGGCCAGACCCAAACTTGCATCTGTACTCGCATATTCATCATGTGTATTCCCGTACAGATCAGACGTTGTGCTTGAAAGTCGCATACCCGGTATAAGACTCACTTGGCAGACAGAACAACACTAATGAGGAAAACTCCACGCAAGCGACGCTGCGGCAAGTGAAATAAACAAGAACCTTGCCGCTCGGCGCTCCAAGCGGAACTTGACCATTTGGCTATCCATGCACGACTCACGGCCAGACCCAAACTTGCATCTGTACTCGCATATCCATCATGTGCATTCCCGTACAGATCAGACGTTGTGCTTGAAAGTCGCATACCCGGTATAAGACTCACTTGGCAGACAGAACAACACTAATGAGGAAAACTCCACGCAAGCGACGCTGCGGCAAGTGAAATAAACAAGAACCTTCCCGCTCGGCGCTCCAAGCGGAACTTGACCATTTGGCTATCCATGCACGACTCACGGCCAGACCCAAACTTGCATCTGTACTCGCATATTCATCATGTGTATTCCCGTACAGATCAGACGTTGTGCTTGAAAGTCGCATACCCGGTATAAGACTCACTTGGCAGACAGAACAACACTAATGAGGAAAACTCCACGCAAGCGACGCTGCGGCAAGTGAAATAAACAAGAACCTTGCCGCTCGGCGCTCCAAGCGGAACTTGACCATTTGGCTATCCATGCACGACTCACGGCCAGACCCAAACTTGCATCTGTACTCGCATATCCATCATGTGCATTCCCGTACAGATCAGACGTTGTGCTTGAAAGTCGCATACCCGGTATAAGACTCACTTGGCAGACAGAACAACACTAATGAGGAAAACTCCACGCAAGCGACGCTGCGGCAAGTGAAATAAACAAGAACCTTCCCGCTCGGCGCTCCAAGCGGAACTTGACCATTTGGCTATCCATGCACGACTCACGGCCAGACCCAAACTTGCATCTGTACTCGCATATCCATCATGTGCATTCCCGTACAGATCAGACGTTGTGCTTGAAAGTCGCATACCCGGTATAAGACTCACTTGGCAGACAGAACAACACTAATGAGGAAAACTCCACGCAAGCGACGCTGCGGCAAGTGAAATAAACAAGAACCTTCCCCCTCGGCGCTCCAAGCGGAACTTGACCATTTGGCTATCCATGCACGACTCACGGCCAGACCCAAACTTGCATCTGTACTCGCATATTCATCATGTGTATTCCCGTACAGATCAGACGTTGTGCTTGAAAGTCGCATACCCGGTATAAGACTCACTTGGCAGACAGAACAACACTAATGAGGAAAACTCCACGCAAGCGACGCTGCGGCAAGTGAAATAAACAAGAACCTTCCCGCTCGGCGCTCCAAGCGGAACTTGACCATTTGGCTATCCATGCACGACTCACGGCCAGACCCAAACTTGCATCTGTACTCGCATATCCATCATGTGCATTCCCGTACAGATCAGACGTTGTGCTTGAAAGTCGCATACCCGGTATAAGACTCACTTGGCAGACAGAACAACACTAATGAGGAAAACTCCACGCAAGCGACGCTGCGGCAAGTGAAATAAACAAGAACCTTCCCGCTCGGCGCTCCAAGCGGAACTTGACCATTTGGCTATCCATGCACGACTCACGGCCAGACCCAAACTTGCATCTGTACTCGCATATTCATCATGTGTATTCCCGTACAGATCAGACGTTGTGCTTGAAAGTCGCATACCCGGTATAAGACTCACTTGGCAGACAGAACAACACTAATGAGGAAAACTCCACGCAAGCGACGCTGCGGCAAGTGAAATAAACAAGAACCTTCCCGCTTGGTGCTCCAAGCGGAACTTGACCATTTGGCTATCCATGCACGACTCACGGCCAGACCCAAACTTGCATCTGTACTCGCATATCCATCATGTGCATTCCCGTACAGATCAGACGTTGTGCTTGAAAGTCGCATACCCGGTATAAGACTCACTTGGCAGACAGAACAACACTAATGAGGAAAACTCCACGCAAGCGACGCTGCGGCAAGTGAAATAAACAAGAACCTTCCCGCTCGGCGCTCCAAGCGGAACTTGACCATTTGGCTATCCATGCACGACTCACGGCCAGACCCAAACTTGCATCTGTACTTGCATATCCATCATGTGTATTCCCGTACAGATCTGACATTGTGCTTGAAAGTCGCATACCCGGTATCGGCACATAAATACGATATTGTAGTGCCTGTGTTATTCTGATGACGTTGCACTCATCGACCAGCATTCTACAGCTGACGGTAGACATTATTCGCAGTTGCGAAGTCATCTGATGTGTTTCGCAACGGTTGTGGCCGCTCCAGTGCATCGTCATCAGAATTACACAGGAGCTACAATGTCGTACTTTAGGTAAGCATCTTAGAGCCTATGTATACCAGAATTTTTTTCTTGTTTTCGTCTATATTACATCCTCCCATAACATGGAAAGCAATGGGCCTATGGGAAAAGAGATTTGTTCCATAGTATCTAAGATGAAACAGTATTCATAGTTCTTAAAATACGCATTTTAGAGCGCATGTTAGTTAGATATTTTTGCTTCGAATGAGGGTTCCAGTCACATCCCTGAATATTGGCATTTCTCTTGAGAAACTCTGTATTAATGCTTTCATACGACCTCTCACACAGTTAAATAGCAGCTACCAGTATACGCTGATTGTCACTCTTACAATTTTCTTAGTAAAAACATGCACAGTACAACGCTTTATATTATTTTTATATCCACTGCTGAGCCCAAACGTTATGAACACTGCCCACCAGGAAGCTCAATGCCGACTGTTGGCTTTTCAGGGAACGTGATGCTGTAAGGAAAATATGCGAGCGTAGCAGAGGTGAAGGGTAATCATTCAAGTGACGATATGGCCCTCAAATTGCCCAATCTACTGTCAGGACTCTAGAAGCGGCAGAAAGGAGCGGCAGCAACCTACAACGCTGGGCGCAGGCGTGGACGGGCGACGTAGCCTTTTTAAACGAGTCTAGGTTCTGCGAACAGCACCACGACGGACGTGGAGGCTCCGAGAAGCACTAACGTAAACGCAGTGCATTTGTCACGGTCGTTCGGCCCAGCTATAGGGTGACCCTGGGGAAAAAAAATACAATCACCTCCGGTTCATGTAGCTGGTAACGTGACCGCAGGCCTCACATTTCTGAAGTTTTATGACTGGTGATGGTCCCTCGTATTTCAGGTTTCCGTGGTGTCATGGTATAGAGCTAGCGTCATCAATTAGTAATCACAACTCATCGGTCCCGGATTCGAAACCCACCACCGCCTAACTTTGACTAAAAAATTGTCATAGGCGACCGAACAGTTAAGGCATAAGAAGTCACCCTCATTCTGCAAACGGCCTTACCAAAGAGAGAGGAGGAGTGAACAAACGTTCACGGCACTCTTATCCTTGCGGTGGAAAGCTGCATCTAAAGGGGCAAGAATCACCAATGATCAATGGCATGAGGATGCAGGAGGCAGTGAAAACCACAGCATTAAAGAAACATAACGTATAACCACAGGACATGTGACCTGTGATTCAAAGCGTGGCATGATGATCTCTCCATTGCAAAAATTTCCGTAATGGTCCCCCTTTCGGATCTTCGGGAAGAGACTGCCAAAGGGGACGTGACCATGAGAAAAAGATCGAATAACCAACGAACGGATACCGCTTTACCGGACGGACGTGGAATGTCAGAAGCTTGAACGTGGCAGGGAAGCAAGAAAATTAGAAAAGTGAAATGCAAAGGCTCAATCTAGATACAGTGTGAGTCAGTGAGGAGAAGTGGAAAGAAGACAAGGATTTCTGGTCAGATATATATAGGATAATATCAACAGCGACAAAAAATAGTATAAAGGGAATAGGATTCATGTGAACAGGAGGATAAGGAAGAGTGTGTGCTACTCTGAACATTTCAGTGATACGGTTTTTCTTATCAGAACTGACATCAAACCAACGACAATGACAATTCAGGTATATAGGCCGAGATCGTAAGCTGAAGATCAATATATAGAGAAATTATGTGAGGATATTGAAAGGGTAATGATGATGATGATGTCCCGTGCTCCTAGGTGCTTAGGGGCTATGCGGGAGACCCGCACCGCCTACTAGGCAAGGTCTTAGTAGAGGTGGTTTGCCATTGCCTTCCTCCGACCGTAATGGGGATGAATGATTATGATGATGATGATGATGAAGAAGATGACACAACGACACCCCGTCGTCTCGAGGCAGGGAAAATCCCTGACCCCGCCGGGAATCGAACCTGGGTCCCCGTGCGCGGGAAGCGAGAACGCTACTACATAAAGGGAGATCAAAATCTAATAGCCAAGGCGGACTTGAATGCAGCTGTAGGGGAATGAGTAGAAGAAAAGGTTACAGGAGAATGTTGAAAATTAGGTGGACTTTTAAGGTAAGGAATGAGGTGGTCTGCGCAGCATCGGAGAGGAAAGAAATATATGGCTAACACTGATAAGGAGAAGGTACAGTATGATAGGACATCTGTTAAGACATGAGAGAATGACTTACATGGCACTAGAGAGAGCCGTAGAGGCAAAAACTGTAAAGGAAGGCAGAGATTGGGATACATCCAGCAAATAATTGAGGACGAACGTTGCAGGTGCTACTCTGAGATGAAGAGTTTGGCACAGGAGAGGAATTCGTGGCGGGCTGCATCAAATCAGTCAGAAGAATGATGACCAAAATAAAAAATTGCCAGGGATAAATGATCCCTCACGCGAATGTTGTGCATATGGTTTTTTTTTATTTTATTTTTTTTTATTTTCGAGCCCAAATACTTTCCTTGTGACTTGGAGAACTTTCTGCTGTCTGATTTGGCTGCTCTGTATAATGTATACAACCAAATCACTTGCAGATTTCATACTTTATACCGACGATAAATGAAATTTTCATTATTGCGTTTCTCACTGGCGGTGCAATTTTTATGGCCATCAGTTTATTTACTGATGTTTTTCTTATGTCGCCAACAGACAGTTAAAATGTTCAAATGTGTGTGAAATCTTATGGGACTTAACTGCTAAGGTCATCAGTCCCTAAGCTTACACACTACTTAAACTAAATTATCCCAAGGACAAATAGACACACCCATGCCCGAGGGAGGACCCGAACCTCCGCTGGGACCAGCAGCACAATCCATGACTGCAGCGCCCTAGACCGCTCGGCTAATCCCGCGCGGCAACAGACAGTTAGATGTACTCACTTTGCGCAATAAGGATATCCACTTTTACTATTGCATTTAGTTATTCTCTTCCGTAGTAATGGTAAATCACCTGCCAGTCACTGGAGTGCAGGCTGGGACTAGCAATCGGGAAATAACACCGCGGCTTTCATGGAACAGCCTACCACGCCTTCACCTTAAGCGATTTAGGCTTCTTCCAGGAACGTAAATCTGGATTCCCGGACTCGGGTCTGAACTCTCACTGCACCCAAATACGTCAATTACTGCGAAAGGCTACTCAGCTCGGTGTGAAGAATCTGCCGCCACTCAGCTGGCACGCTGTACGTCACCGACGTATCCGAAATTTAAATTTGCTCCATTCCAGTCGAAAATTTGTTACGGATCATTTCATTGGTGAGTGACATCTGCATAATTCACTGGCGCGATCAGAGTGGTGTGACAGGACGGCACTTCTATTTTTACACTCGCGTAGGTCTCTGATAATGGCGGCGCGACACGTGATTAAACATAGCCGAATGCGAACGGCGTGCTAGATGCGTCGTCCAAAGTGCGGCTTTCACACGCTGTTCGCATGCAGGGTGCGGGCCACCCCAGCCCCCGCCACGCAAGCGGTGGCCGGCGGTGACCCGGAGCGAGGTGGGCAGCGGCAGTTAGGACGGGACGTACGTAGCGTGCGTGTCACAACGAGGTTAGTGCGCATAATGGCACTAATTACACCGCCGCGGCGAGCGCTGCTCCACCACCCCCTACCACCCTCCAACCCCTCCCCTCATCCACAACTGTCGACGAGATTCACGCACACGTCTCCCACACCTCGCTGCCCATCAGAGCCTCGCCTGTGACCGCAACTCCTCCATTGTCCTGTTGCTGTGACCTGGGCCGTACTTGCATGAGGCGGCGCGGGTCATCGTCAGCAACGGTAGCGCTCTCGTACAAGGGGAGGCTCGTAACGAGGTAGCCGTACAACGGGAACGGCCTCGTGCGGATGAAATCTTTCGTATGAATGTGAAATAGGCTGTTACAGTGGTAAAGGCGTAGCAGCAAAATTTACAGCATTGGCAACGGAGGTGCTAAATGCTCGTTCATAAAGAGAGAGAGCGAATGAAATCTGATAGTCGAGCTAATTACTTAGCTGTTTGCACGTTCCATAGAACGAATGTGACGTTCGCTGCGATTTGTAACGCTACTAAAATGTAGACTTTCACGGCCGGAAATATCATTTCCATTATAATTATCCGGGCTGTTATGCCGTGGTTGGTTGATGAATTCTGTGTCGATTCCCAGCGTTTCGTCTCCGACTGCGGGAGACATCTTCAAGGGGGGTCCGTAGCCCGCTAGCGAGCCAGTGGGTGTGTTGGACCTTCCATCGAGCTACGGACCCCCTTGAAGATGTCTCCCGCAGTCGGAGACGAAACGTTGGGAATCGACACAGAATTCATCAACCGACCACGGCATAACAGCCCGGATAATTATAATGGACATGATTTGTAACGCATTAGTTCCTAAATTACAAACACTTTCTGAACAAAATACAAGGCAACATGCCGACCACTTACATGGCAGTACTGTGTTTTACATGGCTACAGTGACTTTTACTTTGCTAAGAGGTGTTGGTCTTATGTAAAATCAGTAAGTGGTTCTGAACTCTCTATACATTCACTTAACGGACGCACTGAAGATAACAGGGAGAAGGTCGAAATACTGACTTCGGCTGGTAAGACTCGTATATTTCTATTGTTTATTGTAAAATCACAATTTATGGCTCTGAGCACTATGGGACTTAACATCTGTGGTCATCAGTCCCCTAGAACTTAGAACTACTTAAACCTAACTAACCTAAGGACATCACACACATCCATGCCCGAAGCAGGATTCGAACCTGCGACCGTAGCAGTCGCGCGGTTCCGGACTGAGCGCCTAGAACCGTGAGACCACCGCGGCCGGCCACCATTTATGAAAGATGTTTATATTTTATTAATAGGATTTAGTAGGAATAACTAATATTTGTCATGTTGGAAACGATTGTGGTAGCAGGGAATATCTGCACCAAAGTGTTGTTGATATAATTTTAAAAAACGGGCGGGAGAAACCGCGTACGGATACATTTTAAGAAAAGAGCGGGAAAGACGGCGCATTGATACATTTTGTAATGGTAGCGGGGATTGTCTGCACCAGAAAGCATTGTTGGCAGGACAAACGGCGTTTTAGCGTTCGTAGGAAGTCGGTAGTAAGCGAGATGTGAAGCGAGTCGGTAGCAGGTCTGAAGCGAGAGGTTGAGAGGAGCGGTGTGCCTGCCAGCCACTAGCTATGATTTACAAGAGGTTATAAACGGATGTACAGAGACATCAGCTAACTACTATCATAAGAGGAACTAATATTATTGAATTATTTTTTTGAGAAACTCAAGACTGGTGAAGGTATGTTTGCGCAATGCTAGTTGTAAAATTATTGTAAAAAGTAAGTTCCATTTGAAGGTTTGTAAAATCATTTCATTTAGAATATAATTAATTTTTGCCAGCAATATTGCATTACTGATTATAATTCATCTCAAAAACCATCAACGTAAAACTTCGCAAAATTTTATTGTTGTCAAGAAAAAGTTTAACTATGAGTTCTGTAACTTCATTCAGATTAATTGAAGAATAACGTCAGCTTTGCTATTAAAGAATAACGTCAGCTTTGGTAATAAATACAGCCACCTATTATGACAGCCCACCAGCAGCTAACAGAGTATACTAAAACAGAGTAAGTGTACTCACGTCGCAGTTCGATGTAGCAGTCAGATGGCGATCCAGTAACAGTAAAAAAGGTGAGGAACAGTTTTGGGTTATTGCAGGTAACGACTGAGGGCCACGACGGCGACACATTCTATGTTTCGTCGAAATAATCAGAAAATAACTATTAATAAGCAACATTTAAATTTGTATGCGAAGGTTGAGAAAGAGAATTAATTTCAAAAGGAAGATATCATTTGTTATTATTAAGCAAGAGGTAGAAATCCTAAGGGAAGGTTTCATAGGTTATTGTAAAGGGGAAGATTGCGTAACAAAAGAGATATAGAGAAGACGGGAAGGTTTCAGGCTTTCCGAAATTGTCTCATGGCTGAAGTTCATAATACGGTCCCTCATTTCAGTCCTCATACGAAAGTCGAAGTGACAGATTTTGAGATAACCGAGTGCGGAACAGAATAGGAACTGCAGTCCATTAGTGGTGCAAAGGCATCAGGACCAGATGAAATGCTTTTTTTTTCATTAGTCTTCCGAAAACTATTTTGATACGACCAACTACGAAATTCTCTCCTATGCCGCCTCTTCATTTCAGAATAGCACTAGCAGCCTACGACCTCAATTGTTTTGCTGTATCTATTCAATTCTCTTTTTTTCTCTACAGTTTTAATCCTCTACCGTTGCTTATAGTAGCTTGCAGCTCGTAACCCAGTGGCTAGCGTTACTGTCTCTCGATCACGGAGTCCCGGGTTCGATTCCCGGCCGAGTCGGGATTTTGTCCGTCCGGGGTCTGGGTGTTTGTGTTGTCCTCATCATTTCATCATCTTTCGGAGAAAAGACAAAACTGGACTGTGTACAGATTGAGAATTTGCACGGACGCCGATAATCATGCTGCTAAGCACCCCACAAACCAGACTCATCTTCATCCTTCTAGCACGATGGAAGTTTTTTCCCTGATGTCTTAACAGATGTCCTATCTTCCTGTCCCTTCTTGTCAGTGTTTTCCATATATTCTTTTTCTCACCGATTCTCAGGGATATCGCCTCATACCTTACTTTATCAGTCCATCTAATTTTCTACATTCTTCTGTAGCGCCACATCTTAAATGCTTCGAATCTCTTCTTTTCCGTTTCTCCCAACAGTCCGTCTTACACTAACATACAATGCTTTGCACCAAACGTTCATTCTCAGAAAATTCTTCCTCAAATTGAGGCCCACGTTTGATACTAATACATTTCTCTTGGCAAGGAATGCCTTCTTAGCCAGTGCTTGTTTTCCTCTTAGGTCCTTCTTGCAAAGTCCGTCTTGGGTTATTTTGCTGCCTAAGTGCTAGAATTCCTTAACTTGATCTACTTCATGACCATTAATCCTGATGTTAAGTTTTTCGCTGTTCTCATTTCTGCTATTTCTCATTTCTTTCGTCTTTCTTCGATTTAGGCTCAATCTGTATTCTGTATTCATTAGACCGTTCAGATATTGTAATTCTTTATCTCTTTCACTGAGGATAGCGACTTCTTCAGCAGATCTTGTGATTGATATCCTTTCATCTTTAATTTTAATTCCACTCTCAAACCTTTCTTTTATTTCCGTCGTTGCTTCTTCGATGTAGAGATTGAACGGTAGGGGCGAAAGACTATATCCCTGTCTTACACCCTTTTTAGTCGAAGCACTACGTACTTGGTCTTCCATTCTTACTATTTTCTCTTGGCACTTGTACATTTTGTATATTACCCATCATTCACTGTAGCTTACCCCTACGAGATCCCACAAAAATTTTGCGAGAGAAGTTGGTCCCTTTCTACAAGCAGTTTATTGTAGATTGCTGGAGCAACGATGGGTACCCAGCGACTTGAAAAAAGCGCGGGTCATTCCTGTTTTCAAGAAGGGCCATAGAACAGATGCACATACACTCCTGGAAATGGAAAAAAGAACACATTGACACCGGTGTGTCAGACCCACCATACTTGCTCCGGACACTGCGAGAGGGCTGTACAAGCAATGATCACACGCACGGCACAGAGGACACACCAGGAACCGCGGTGTTGGCCGTCGAATGGCGCTAGCTGCGCAGCATTTGTGCAGCGCCGCCGTCAGTGTCAGCCAGTTTGCCGTGGCATACGGAGCTCCATCGCAGTCTTTAACACTGGTAGCATGCCGCGACAGCGTGCACGTGAAACGTATGTGCAGTTGACGGACTTTGAGCGAGGGCGTATAGTGGGCATGCGGGAGGCCGGGTGGACGTACCGCCGAATTCCTCAACACGTGGGTCGTGAGGTCTCCACAGTACATCGATGTTGTCGCCAGTGGTCGGCGGAAGGTGCACGTGTCCGTCGACCTGGGACCGGACCGCAGCGACGCACGGATGCACGCCAAGACCGTAGGATCCTACGCAGTGCCGTAGGGGACCGCACCGCCACGTCCCAGCAAATTAGGGACACTGTTGCTCCTGGGGTATCAGCGAGGACCATTCGCAACCGTCTCCATGAAGCTGGGCTACGGTCCCGCACACCGTTAGGCCGTCTTCCGCTCACGCCCCAACATCGTGCAGCCCGCCTCCAGTGGTGTCGCGACAGGCGTGAATGGAGGGACGAATGGAGACGTGTCGTCTTCAGCGATGAGAGTCGCTCCTGCCTTGGTGCCAATGATGGTCGTATGCGTGTTTGGCGCCGTGCGGGTGAGCGCCACAATCAGGACTGCATACGACCGAGGCACACAGGGCCAACACCCGGCATCATGGCCGTACACCACTGGTGATCGTCGAGGGGACACTGAATAGTGCACGGTACATCCAAACCGTCATCGAACCCATTGTTCTACCATTGCTAGACCGGCAAGGGAACTTGCTGTTCCAACAGGACAATGCACGTCCGCATGTATCCCGTGCCACCCAACGTGCTCTAGAAGGTGTAAGTCAACTACCCTGGCCAGCAAGATCTCCGAATCTGTCCCCCATTGAGCATGTTTGGGACTGGATGAAGCGTCGTCTCACGCGGTCTGCACGTCCAGCACGAACGCTGGTCCAACTGAGGCGCCAGGTGGAAATGGCATGGCAAGCCGTTCCACAGGACTACATCCAGCATCTCTACGATCGTCTCCATGGGAGAACAGCAGCCTGCATTGCTGCGAAAGGTGGATATACACTGTACTAGTGCCGACATTGTGCATGCTCTGTTGCCTGTGTCTATGTGCCTGTGGTTCTGTCAGTGTGATCATGTGATGTATCTGACCCCAGGAATGTGTCTATAAAGTTTCCCCTTCCTGGGACAATGAATTCATGGTGTTCTTATTTCAATTTCCAGGAGTGTAGTTACAGCCGTATATCGTTGACATCAGTCTGTTGTGGAATTATGGAACATGTTTCATGTTCAAGAATTACGACGTTTTTGGAGAACGGAAATCTCCTCTATAAAACTCAGCATGGATTAAACAAAGAGTGATCTTGAGAAACATAACTGGCTCTGTTCCTCCATAAGATCCACACCGCCGTAGAAGGGGGCTCTCAGACTGATGCCGTTGTCATTGACTTCAGAAAGGCTTCTCACAACGTCCCGTGCAGCCGTCTGGAGCGCAGCCCGGGCCAGACAGTCGCCGGCTTGCAGCAACAGTGAGCCCTGCGTGGACATCGCCCGCCCTACGGTTGCCGCCGAGCACCACTTAGGTCA
Organism: Schistocerca americana; assembly: GCF_021461395.2. NCBI lineage: Eukaryota > Metazoa > Arthropoda > Insecta > Orthoptera > Acrididae > Schistocerca > Schistocerca americana. The sequence goes on from NC_060125.1 coordinate 498,843,652, forward strand.
GACCTGACCCTTGGTGGTCGGTCGTTTGGTCCGAGGACATCTCCGTGAGGCTTGGTCGACTGGGCCCACTGGCGGTCTCTGTGCAGTGTCGGTGTCAGTCTGGAACTGTCCGATCGGTACGAGCATCGTCGCTCGCTGATCCAGAACGTGAAGGTTAAGTGGTTTTGAGCATTACGTTGTTGGTTACAGCGTTGCTGTTGTGGAGGTTTTCCTGTGAGCAACAACGAGTAAGGTGTTCGATATAGCTGCCATCAGGTGGAATTGATTAAATTAATTTATCCATAGTTAAGTGCACCAGCGGAATTTTCTGCCTTGTGGCCGTTAGTGTTCTTATTACCTGCCCTAGCCGCTAACGTAATTTTTAAGCAGTGTCTTTTCCTCACTGGTTGTTGCTGCCCAACATGGTGTGTAGTTTTGGCAGCTCAGATCACATACGCGTTTGTATGGGGATAGTGATACTTGTAATTGTTTTGGAGCGATGTATTCTCGTGTACTCCATCGTGGCAAGCAAGCGGTTGGTCGGTCTGTCCGTGACTGCCCCTTGCTTGAGTTTGGACGAATCGAGTGTAGTTGGGCTCACCGCGTATCTCGCGTAAGTGAAGGAGGGCAGGCCGATCCCCTGGAAGCTCCTGAGTGCTGTTCACTCAATTATTCTTTGGCAGTGTTAATGTTGTTGTAATTTATTTTAAAGGCTTTTTTGGGGCTTTACTGTATTTTATATTTGCAGTTGGGCAAAGTTAATTGAGGGCCTCCAGCCCTGGAAACATGTTCTCAGAGTTTCCTTCATGTCCAAACATTATTGCCTTCTGCTCTTGAAAAGTTACTGTAATTCCTCTGAAAGATTTTACAAGTTATTGTGGGCCTACCGCCGTTTGCGGTGCAAAAGAAAATTTTTAAACTTAATGTATTGTTTAACCGATATATATATATATGCTTAATTTTCAGAATTTAACCTTGCGGCCTTCAGCCATCTTATTGCGTTTGTTTATCTCTTTCTGTGCACCTTGCGGGCCATCAGCCCTTTTAGATTCTTAAAACATTGTGGTCTTATGCCTTCAGTAATCATCATGATATATTTGGAATTTTGAAGATTTAATCCGGCCTTCAGCCGCTCCGCATGCTGATCTCATATATGTATACGATTTATCCTATTCGTAAATTTAACTGTGTGTCCTGTCTTTTCAAAATTGAACTTATTCTAAAGCATCTGTTTGGAGGCCTTCAGCCGTGAAGCAAATTTAATTCTTTCAAAAGTGTATTTGTGATCTAAATGATAATATATTACAATTGTGAAATGAATCCGAACGCAACTTCCTTGGCCCTTTCCACAACCCTAATTACCTGTTAGCCCTGCGTGGTTTAGCTGGCGTTTCAAATGTGATCAAAATTCAGGGTGAAAGTCTATGAATGATAGGATTCACTGGTGACGTTGCTATCTTCAGTGAAGATAAGGAACAATTCCAAGAGCTGTTAAATGGACTGAACAGTCCTATGAGCACACACTATGGATTGAGAGTAAACTAAAGAAAGACGAAAGAACTAAGGAGTAGCAGGAATTTGAGGTGCAATAAATTTTACATCAAAAGTAGGGACCACGAAATAGAGAAAGGGAAGAAATTCTGCTCCCTTGGAAGCAAAAGAATACATAACAAACGAAACCAGGTGGAAATAAGAAGCACACCATCACAAGCAAAGAGTGTGTTCTTGCGCGAAATAAATCTACTATTATCAAACATAGATCTTCATTTGAGGAAGAAATTCCTCAAGATGTTTGCTGCACAGCAATGCAGGGAAGTGGATCATCGAAAAACAGGAACATGAGGGAATTTAAGCGTTTGGAATGTGGTGCTATAAAGGGCCTGGTATCGACATTGGGTAGCAATGACTTATTTCGTTTTACTTTTCTTGATAAGTCATCTCCTGCAAGGATCCTAGCCAGAGCTGTAATATTGCCCGACTTCATCTGGCTAGCTTCTCACTTTGTCAGCTTCCTGAATCAGTGGTCTTTCATTCTAAATCCGTCTTCTTGTTAAACGGTATCTGGCCTTAGGTTGATTATCCCGCCATCTGTATCATGTCGTTTTAATGAGCGTCGCATGAGCAGTTCATCGCCCCTGAGTTACGGTGCAACAGTTAGTTGGGGTGAAAACTAGTTGCCAGCAATATCTGATGTAGCACAATATTTGTGCTTCTAAAAAATGGTTCAAATGGCTCTGAGCACTATGGGACTTAACATCTGAGGTCATCAGCCCCCCAGACTTAGAACTGCTTAAACCTAACTAACCGAAGGACATCCAAGGCGCTGCAGTCATGGACTGTGCGGTTGGTCCCCGCGGAGGTTCGAGTCCTCCCTCGGGCATGGGTGTGTTTGTCCCTAGGATAATTTAGGTTAAGTAGTGTGTAAGCTTAGGGACTGATGACTTTAGCAGTTAAGTCCCATAAGATTTCAAACACATTTGAACATTTTTTTTTGACATCCAAGGCAGGATTCGAACCTGCGACCGTAACAGCAGCGCGGTTCCGGACTCAAGCGCCTAGAACCACTCGGCCACAACGGCAGGCATTTGTGCTTCTCTAGGAGAATATTGTAAACTGCACAATAAAATGCTTTGAATTATTCCAATAAGCAGTTTACAATCGTCAGGTATCAGACTGCCCATCCGATAGTTTTGTTAGCAACTGTTAGCAACTGTCTTTTCTGATAAGATGTGGAATTTATTTGCTAAATATTCTATTTCTAAAATTTTGGACCTGGAGTAAATTAACTTCCTATTTACTTTATACCTCTCGCATATTTTAATAACTCCGAACGTATCTCTTCAATTCCATCTTTCAACTATCCTACGTATTTGTTCCAAGGAATCTGTTCACAGCAAATGAATGCATAACAATGAAACATTATCTCCAAGATCTGATTGACAAACGGGTCTTCTTACGTATAACATAATGAATCTCGCTTCACTCTGTGTTACTTCTTTTTTTTCTTTTTAAAGATGTAAGATAGAAGTTTAAATTTGAAAATTTCTCAGCAGATACTCTCGCTTGACTTAGATCTTATGGAGCGGCAACTATTGGTAAAATTTCGGTATGCACAGAAATATAAACGTTGAGAAAAAAGCATCATATATTTTCTAAATGGTTTTTTAAAGCACGATTCTTAGAATTCGGAAAAGAAGGCCTATCTTACATCAAACAGAACCAGAGTTTTTTGATTTCTTTAATTCTGAGTACTGAAGAATTAGCGGAGCATTAAGTAAATGAATCTCTTCATTGTCACGTATGTCGCGGAAGAGAATACAAACAGTGGTGTGTGATACTGGTGATCTTAGTGGGACTGAAGTGGTAGAATTAAGCAAGGAATTGTTAAGGTTATTAGCCGTCTGGTCGTTAAACTCTAAATATTTCAATGAGAACGAAAATTTTTACTTTGGACGTAGGTCGTACGGGCATAATGTCTTATCTTTGAAGATACTGTTATGACAGATAGCGAGAGTAGTAGTGAAATATGCCGAAGACGTATTTTCTTGCTATTTTACTCTTACTCATCACACTATAATGGAAAGAAAATCCATGTTCTTGTTAATAAATGGACTCCCTGATGCTGAAGACGGTTAGGCGCCGTACTGGATGTGGCTGTATTTCTGGCTGTTCCCAGACGTCGGACGCATTTTTGCTGCGTCGTGTTCCATTTCCGAGGACGGTTGAAAGAAAGCTTTGCAGGTTATTGACAGTGCAAGTCAAGGATACAGAAGATGTTTACTTCTGCAGCCATCGTTTCTTAAGGGAAAAAAAATAGTCAGTTTATTACACTTCAAAACGCAGCTGTCTTAGATATTGGCCATTAACGGTTATATTAATAGCTTACTGCAGAAAAGAAACAAGTCTGACATTTATAAATTTCTGTTTTTGATGATTATGGTTCTTGATGGATAAATACATTGTTTACCGCTAAAAGAAAATCTGTGTGCACAACACAGGCCTGGCAACGTCCTCTGTTTTCCTGTTACTGCAGGACAGAGATCAAGGTCGGAACAGGTTATTGGCGGGTGACGTTGTTGAACTCATAAAACATTCCCCAAAAAACGATAACAAGATTACCATTGTTCAAATGATTGTGGATTCTTTTATCGACTACAGTTGACGATGGCTTCGTTCCATACAATAACCTGTTTGAAGGACAGATTGTTATGGCAAAGTCGTTCTTAGAAACATGAAAAGGGTTTGCAGAATACCATGAGACTTATTCAGCTAAAAGGTCGCATAGTGTCACGTGCAGCATAAATATTGCCGGCTTACCGATGGACACTTTTAGGCTGAGGAAAGCTGCACTTCCTTTTAGACACGATGCATTTTTGGAATTCAGCCACATCATGGTCGACAACAATGGTCTCTCGTAATGTAGATGATAACTGAGTAACACAAACATGGAAAATGTCAAATATTATTCAGAAACGTGCAACAAACAATGTTTATTACACTAAAATACGTTTATAGGTGCAATTCCATTTCAAAACAAGTAATTAAGGCCTGAAATTAATTTGAAAATCCTGTACACTGCAGAAAGGGAATATGTCAAACACCAAAAAAGTCGTCTTCCCCCCCCCCCCTCCCCCCTCTTTCCCCTTAGGTCATGCTTGATCTTTAGACGTATATAATAAGCAAGAATACCCACGTCAAGAAATCAAAAATATGTCAAGAGATAAATTGCATGAAACTGGTTTTACTCAGTTTTTTGTCCCCTCTGTAAAAGTAGGAATTGCGAACGTTTTGCCTTTCTGCAGTAAGCAATTCATGGATGCATGCAACAGTATGCGACAATCACATTTTCATAGAGTCCGTTAGTTACATAATATCTGGATGACGTATAGAAAGAAAGTGAGGGTCCAGTATTCAATGCCATTTGACCCATATGGGTACCCTATTTTGCTAGGTGATGTAATTCTGTTTATTACGACGAAAATATTTCTATAGTAAATTTTGAACGCGGATTTCGGAAAATATGGCAGATGAATTGTGACGGAGTTATGATTTGGGAGGCTGAAATATTAGGGATCAAAATCTCGTCGATGGTATGTTAGGGACGGTAACTGCATTCACTTGTTCTAAGGAATAATCCTGAAATTCGGCACAGTACTTTTCAAAACGGTTGAAAACTTCAATCACGAAGTTTGTATCAGATGCTGAAAACCTCCCAATGGAAGGCAAGGCCGAAGCCATTCGTTTGGTTCTGCAATTTATCATTAGTGCTTAGTTCCTGATTTGTTGCCAAAAAGGAGGGTAACTTACGTGCCAGCTACAGTAGCTTTTTGTAGATTAAATTTAGACGCACGAGAATACCAGCTGTCAGAATAAATCCACACAAAAAATTTATAATGTTATCTTCTGAGGACACTCCCAAATTTAAAGAATTTTCAATTCTCATTTTCACTTGAGAAATAGACAAGCTAGAAGGAAACTTGATACAGCTAGGAGGGAAATACAATTACAACATAAACACCCCTACATGCCTCGGAGTAAAGCTTGACCGAACACTCACTTTCAAAGATCACTGCGAGGAAACAAAGTTCAAAGTCTGCACCCGACGTAATATAGTACTCAAGCTCACTAATAGCTCATGGGGAGCCAAACCAAATGTCCTACGCACATCTGACTAGCTTTATGTTTCTCCTAAGCTGAAAATGCAGCACCAGTCTGGCAGAACTCTGCATTTTGATACAGCTCTCAACGATACCAGCCAGTTCATAACAGGTTGCCTACGACCAACTACCAGCTGGCAGGCATATCACCTCCGGAGATAAGACGAAGAACAGCGGCAGAATTTGGAAAGAAAAAACAGGAAAATGATCTCAGGCACCCTATGTTTGGAAGTGAAGCACCGTGTTCAAGGCTGACGTCCAGAAAGTTTCCTGCAAACAACAGAAACAATTACATCTTCACCTTCCACTCACCGAATTGAACTGTGGTGGCACAAAGTAATTGGAAATAATATGTTGTTGTTGTTGTTGTTGTTGTCTTCAGTCCTGAGACTGGTTTGATGCAGCTCTCCATGCTACCCTATCCTGTGCAAGCTTCTTCATCTCCCAGTACTTAACTGCAACCTACATCCTTCTGAATCTGCTTAGTGTATTCATCTCTTGGTCTCCCTCTACGATTTTTACCCTCCACGCTGCCCTCCAATGCTAAATTTGTGATCCCTTGATGCCTCAGAACATGTCCTACCAAACGGTCCCTTCTTCTTGTCAAGTTGTGCCACAAACTGCTCTTCTCCCCAATTTTATTCAATACCTCCTCATTAGTTATGTGATCTACCCATCTAATCTTCAGAATTCTTCTGTAGCACCACATTTCGAAAGCTTCTATTCTCTTCTTGTCTAAACTATTTATCATCCATGTTTCACTTCCATACATGGCTATACTCCATACAAATACTTTCAGAAACGACTTCCTGACTCTTAAATCTATACTCGATGTTAACAAATTTCTCTTCTTCGGAAATGCTTTCCTTATCATTGCCAGTCTACATTTTATGTCCCCTCTACTTCGACCATCATCAGTTATTTTGCTCCCCAAATAGCAAAACTCCTTTACTACTTTAAGTGTCTCATTTCCTAATCTAATTCCCTCAGCATCACCCGACTTAATTCGACTACATTCGATTATCCTCGTTTTGCTTTTGTTGATGTTCATCTTATAAACTCCTTTCAAGACACTGTCCATTCCATTCAACTGCTCTTCCAAGTCCTTTGCTGTCTCTGATAGAATTACAGTGTCATCGGCGAACCTCAACAAGAAAAAAAATGGTTCAAATGGCTCTGAGCACTATGGGACTCAACTGCTGTGGTCATAAGTCCCCTAGAACTTAGAACTACTTAAACCTAACTAACCTTAGGACATCACACACATCCATGCCCGAGGCGGGATTCGAACCTGCGACCGTAGCGGTCGTGCGGTTCCAGACCGTAGCGCCTTTAACCGCTCGGCCACTCCGGCTGGCCCCTCAACAAGAGCCTGCTCCTGGTTTCCAACTACCCTAGCAGACGTGGAAGGCTGAACAGACTGCGGACTGGAGTGACACTGTGCAAGCAACTCTTGAAACGATGGGGATACTTTCTGGAGATGCAGCCTGCGAATGCGGAAAAAAGATGATACACAGCTCTTGGTCTGCCCGAGATTGCCTCAATACTCCACACTTGATGACCTGGTCGCTGCAAATGTTCCAGGAATCAAGACTGCCAATGTCGGGGCCTCAAAACAAATTTGGCATGTATAAAATACTGTGTATGTATTTTAGATATGTTTGATGTCGTAAATAATTTTTACACTGTCCTGGATACGAAAATAATCATAATAATAATAATTGAAAGAATTATAGGTGCTTCGTCAGACAGTTTATGCGTACCAGCGAAATCGATGGCTATACCGGCGAATGTGTAGCTGCAGTCTGTCACCTAACGTACGAGTATACTGGGTTCAATAAAGAAACCTGGCGTAGTGCGTCTCACGTGTTGGATCGAGGAGAGCTACAGAGGTGTTGGAAAGCAAAATTCCCTAAGGGAGTAGTCCTGCTACCAGTTCAGTGTAACGATGAGCCACACTAATGGAAGGAAGTAATATTCGAAAAGGATGTTGGAATTACAAAAACAACACACTACCGAAATTTTTTCCCCTTCCTATTTTATGTTTTCTCTGTGCATTACCTGACTGTTAGGTTATGTTGTAACTTTCATACACTGGTTCCTCTTTGTTACCAACAATGTTTAAAATTGTCTTTGTTATGCCTCATTTGTTCTTAAGTTGTCCTTAATTCGATTACTTCTTGCTAGATGGCGCGAATCTGTTTACGTGTCGCCCTCATGGCCTCCTCGGCCTGTTAACAGTTTAGTGTGACGGTAGCGATGGTGTGATGCCGCTCTTTGCCTTAAGCGACCTCGCGGCTGTCATTGTGCTCCATGGGATATTAACCCAGTTGACAAACGTGTTACACTTTTACATTTTAGTTTTTATTCCTGTGACGTTTGTTTGACGAGGGCACTTTTGCTCAGACGTTTTTACGCATAGTGTGATTACATGTAAGTACATTCTGTTCGTACGTAATTTATGGAAGAATTCCTACTAAGTATATTGTATTTCAAGCCATGCCATTGTATTTTCTAGGTAATCCATTTTTTATTCTGATGAAGATTGCCCTAGTGCAGTCTAAACCATGGTCAAATAACAAAAAAAAATTGTGCAACCGATGTGGCTGTATACATATATTGTAGTTAAATAACTTGCGGTTGCTGGATCCCAGCCAATAAATGTTTAACATTTAAAGGAAAGAGAGATGTGTACCAAAACGATTTACAAACCACTAGAGATAAAAGTATGACTGCTTTTTAAGAAAAATACTGGTAGGAAGAAGAAAAAGTTTAAAATAATAAGGCTGTTACTACAACACTAATAGTGAGCCGTGCATCGGCTCCTATAGGTAGAGGTCTTCCCTCTATCATGTCTTTGCCTGTGTAACGCAGCAACAAGTACTGTGACGCCCCAGTACAGTGTACAACTTGCCCTCCAACGGGCTTTTAGAGCGCCTCCGGCTTAGTCCTACTCCCACAATCAGTCTGTGTTCTGCCTGAAGTGAGTTTTACGCTTCGCCCGGCAGTCCAGGAGTGTAGAAGGTTGTACGGCGAGCCCCTGCGGTAGGTGACGCTGCACGCAGTAGACCGTCGGAGGAGACATCCTCCTGTATCCCGAAGGGTCGAGCCGGTGGCAGACCGAGTACAGCTGCGTCTAAAGAACTAGCTGTTGCAGACTTCGTCCGCTGCACCGTTAGCGGACCGCCGAAGACAATTTGGTGACAAACGTCGCAGAACGCTTACTTTAGGGTGATCGGTCTCCCAAAGCCAGTGGCTGGTGCGTTGCCAGAAGACAAACCGTGGATAAATTTCAGTTACTAAGCTTCATTTGCTGCTTCTGTGACAGGGCAATGCGGTCCAGCTCTAGTTGTCTTCTTAACACAATTTGCAAAGTTGAAAATCGGTGTCATTGGTTTCATATATGTATTTCCACCCTAAGTTATGATTTATGTTAATTATGTTCTGCTTTCTGCACTGACTACTGTCTGCTCTCTGCTTTTTAAAAGTAAATAGCTTTTATGGAAGAACAGCAGATTTTGAAAATATTTACTCAGTGCTCAAAAACTGATATTGTTATACATGTTCCATGTGTAATATTAAGTTGCCCATGTTCATATTTTTATTGTTGGGTACTCTTTAGTCATTCCTGTGTTTAATGAAAATTTCCTTGTGAATGTTGTAGCTGTCGCGCATCGCCAGTTTTCTGCTTGAAACTGTCAAGTGTGTCAAGTGGAGGGCGCCTCCAGTCCTGGTGACAGTCGCTGGGTCCTGACTGTAGACTGGCTGCGCTACAACTGTTCTTAAAACTATTTTGTTTGTCGGTTTGGTACGTGATCAATTCCTTCTATTTATTGCTATGGCTGACGGCAATTATATTGTGCAGTTTTATTCTTTTTGCGCAGTACTGGATTCAGGAAATGAAATTACTTTTTAATAAATATTTTTTGGCCCGGAAACTTCCGTTATCGCCTCCTCGCTAACAGCCTTTCATCCGGGATATATCACGGTTTTCGTGAAAAATAATCAGCTGTATATGGCGTACTGCAGGATCTGAACCAAGTGGATGGATATCAGTACATTCTGAAACCAATCGTAATGAAACGGCTACGCCTTCTATTAGTATTATAAAAGTTTTTGCCCCTTCCATGACTTTATTAAATAAATTTTCTTCACTTTATTTCAAGTTATTTTGACGCGCGTTTGTACTGTTGTTAAGTAGTCCGTTTTCATTCGGATCGAAGAGAGATGCTTAAGCGGATAGGGCGACGAGTGAGAAAAGCATGTGTCGAACATTTACGTAGAGTGGGTGGTAGTCTGTTCTTGGCGGTACGTCTTCCACCTGTCGTGCCGGCCGTCGTGGCCAAGCTGTTGTGGGCGCTTTAGTCTGGAACCGCGCGACCGCTACGGTAGCAGGTTCGGGCATGGATGTGTGTGCTGTCTTTAGGTTAGTTAGGTCTAAGTAGTTCTAAGTTCTAGGGGACTGATGACCTCAGATGTTAAGTCCCATAGTGCTCCGAGCCATTTGAAACATTTGAACCACCTGTCGTAAACGTATTGAGACCGGAAGTTAGGTCAGGTATTCGATGCTTGGGAAACTGTGTGTTTCCAGTATGTTCTAGAAGCTTTGCGACATGTGTACACCCTTTGTAAAGTTGGACATGCAAGGGGAGGCATAACCGTGGGAAATTCCCCTTTTGGAGATCTACAGCCTGCAGAATCGGGGCATTTCAGTGACTTCATATACGTTGCCAACTTGTTTAATTATCTCTTCAACTTAGTTAAGATTTCTATAACCATACAGTATGTCAAGATATGTATAAAGTGGCCTTAGTTGGTCGCCAGCACTTAGACAGTAAACGTTAACACTTCGTAATTTCAGTGTCGTTAGTGCATGTATTTCGCCTTGAGGAGGCGCAGGTGTGCGTGAGGTTACATATAGTAGTACTTTGGAGTGCTGCCAATGGGAACTAGAGATGCTCAAATACTAGAACTTCAGGGAATCAAAATGGCTCTGAGCACTATGGGACTTAACATCTATGGTCATCAGTCCCCTAGAACTTAGAACTACTTAAACCTAACTAACCTAAGGACAGCACACAACACCCAGCCATCACGAGGCAGAGAAAATCCCTGACCCCGCCGGGAATCGAACCCGGGAACCCGGGCGTGGGAAGCGAGAACGCTACCGCACGACAACGAGATGCGGGCTCCAGGGAATCGAAAACTCTGTTTTTGAGACTCAGAAGAACTGAACGTGCGACAACCGAGGACTTCAACTACTAAAACATCGCGCCTCTTTTCTTAAAAAAGTCCAGTAGCGTGCTTGCGTCCCTTTATGCAGTTGAAAACACTACTGCTACCAAACTTTTGTAACCTGGTGGTAGTCAAGGGATGGGAGGATTCAGTTACGATTGTGGATGGGGCCGTAATCAGTTACTATTGCTTGCCTTTTACACTTACGCACATTTCTTTTTAAAACAGTGATTCCAGACTCAATAATAAATGAAAACACATGTTATTAACGAAGGAATAAATAACTGTGTAAATAATAATGTTTTCAGTATGTTACAATTTAGCAAATCACCATAAAATACAGGTACAGATAATGTTTAAAGAAAAAAAAGCCACTGTAATCACAGGTGAAGGCCTTACACGCCAAGAATGGCAATAAATTAAGAATGTTTCAAAACTCGCTGCAATTACAACATACAGGTACTGAAATATTAAAAAGTAAGTGGCCACAACCACAGCAGAAGGTATCAGACGCCAGAAATGGCAGTAGATAAGGTTTGGTTTTAAGGCTTACTGTTAAACTACAAAAATCTATTTTTTTTTTCAAAGCAAATGACGGGAACGGCAATTATATAAAAAATTTAGAAACCTGCTGTAAAACAGAAAATAAAAGCAAGGTTAATTAAAAGAAACAAGTAACTTACCACCAAACGGGTGAAATAAGGTGGTAACTTTGTAACAAAATCCTTACACTGCTACATTCATTCCAGAAGGCTACCGGAACTATTAACTAGACATGCATAACATTTAATGGAGCCATTACAAGGTATGATAATAAATAATACAATAATAAAACACAAGGACCAGTCACAGACGGTGCTCCAGGAATCAACTTCTGAAAAGGTCTGGCAATAAACAGTTTCGCGAGCGGTGAGATAGGCAGCCAAGATGGTAACTCAGACCAGTGGCAGTCTAACGAATGACTAATTATAATCGTGCTGAAGTTACCTGACGTCCAATAAATCAAATGCAAGAATGAAACAACACGCCAAAGCCGGAACCGGCGGTCTGCACTACACTCCCCCGAATACTGTGCTTCGAGAGCCTGGAACGAGAAAGGAATCACTACCACCAGGCCAGAAGAATCACAAACGGCCTACAATCAAGAAAGCTGTGAAAACTACGCGCCTTACTGGACAGCAGTGGCAAGGCGAAGAAACGTATACTGCCGTTACATACACTAACACCGCTGGTTGAACTTAACAAATTGTAACAAGCTGAACGCAGTAAATAGTAATAAGAAGTCTAGGAAAGTTAGTCAGATCCACTTTCCCCAAGCACTCGACTCGCTGCTCTTCGCCTCGGCCACACTATGAGCAGCAACACGAACCCAAGTCACTGGAGAATAGCGAGATGTCACATTGGTGGAGGTTTCTCAACTTGAATTGAAATGCACTCATTTTAAAGCCTGCAGGATCTGTTTTACGACGAGGTCGTGCACCCTCGTGACCACAGACATTCCGTCCAGCAGTCCAGGCGTGCCGCCAGTAGTCCCGGTGTGTTCTGGAACTGCGCGGACCTGGCTCCTCCTGAGTCCCCAACTGAACTGCCACACTCATACGTCACAGAAAAACAACGACGTCGCCCCAAATATAGGGAAGCAGTCACGACATATCGGTAACCGCCGCTACTGCCACTAGCGGACAGACAACACTTGCGAAACGAGAGGCGCCAGTCAAGACGAGAAGAAGACAAATTACCACAACCATGCCAACTAAAGGATACGGTCTGGCCTGCAACAGAGGGCGGAAACCTACAAACAGCACCAACGCGAGCCGCAGCACGGCTCAACTTTTTTTTCTACACTGTACTTGTTAGTAAAGACAAAGCCACAGTCCTTACCTCTAGAAAGAAAAACACTTTCCTTCGGTCTGCCAATCAATTGTTTACTACTTCAAGGCTACCAGTTTCAGGCACTGTTAGCCATGCATCTTCATGTCATATTATCAGCTACACAGCATCCCATTTAAGAGAAGCACTATTAGTTGCTTTATATAAATAAGTTCCTTACGAACAGTGATTTTAGTAAACGGGGCAAGCTGAAGGTACGATCCCTGAGAGACCTGTGAGCAACGTGGGTCACATGGACATACAGCTGTAAATGCTTTCCAAGGATGGTACACCCACTTGAAGGTGGAGACAAAAAAATCTTTGACAGTGTAGGTTTCAGTTACTAAAAGCACACAGGAGGAGACACCAGGAAATTGTTAACATTCCGTCTGTACTAGTGTTGCAGCTCCACTCTCAGGATGGCAGTAGTGCCGTCCATGATGGTGGCACGCCCACACATAGGTGTTATGTGCATCTTCTTCACTTCTGTTGCTGATTCTGCCTGGGACGTGTGTCGTGCAGTGCAGCACTGAGAGACGATGGCCCATTATACCAACCAGGATCAGGCCGACATGGTCTTTACATACCGACTGGAAAATGAGAATGGGTGGGCAGAAACAGCAGCATTGCCTGTACCAGGAAAAGCATCTCCGTCACAGCAACCGCATAATAAACTGACAGTTGTGACAGTGTTTTGTCGATTGTATGAGACCGTGGGCAGGAATGGGTAACCACAAAAGGTGGGTCCATCCGGGATACAGGCCTTGGAGGAAAAGGTGCTGAACACTGTAGAAAATGAATCTGGTATCAGCACCAGGCAGGTGTAATGCTAGCACGGGGTACCTTCTCGGTGACACCTGCTACTATCCATATCAATTACACCGCGTGCAGGCCTTGCTACGTACGAATTTACGTCTGCTGCGGCGATTGGTGTCGTAATCACTTATTTCTGACATAATGTGGATGTTCCCCCGTTTTTAATAACTTTTCTTAATAATTTTAAGTAGTTTTTGTAGCGTGCAGCTACTGCGAGATCTTTACTTCTTCCTGCCAAGAGATGGAATTCCCTTTTCCTTTCACAAGAAATTTCAATTCCTCTAGTGATCCATAGCTTTTTATTTTAATTGGCGTATGCTTAAAGCTATTTTAAAACAATGAAATGAATTTATTTAAATTTTATGTCTTCATTTGGTTCAATATAAATACCATTCCACGTCACCTTCTGTAAACTACTCTTAAAAAAGTTGGTTCTGGAATCATTAATTATTTTAACTGATTTCCATTGTGGAGTGTGTACACTGTAAAGCGCTAACTCATTTATCCAAACTGTGCATCAAGATCGGGGAGAGCCCTTGTTACTCACTATACAGGTCTTTCCTTGCTCTGAGCTTAGGGTCCTACTTTCTTTGTCCAGCCCTGTTGAGAAGTTAATTACTGACATTAAATTGTAGCATCCAGATATGGTTTATAGATAATTTTTTTCCTGTCAAAATACTTCAGATCATCTACAATGAAATCCGAAGTAACCACTTGCTGCTCTGTAACGGACAGCATAGTAAAGAATACAAATTTCTCATGAACAGTTTAAATAGTTCAAAGATTCCCATTAGGGATCAGTACGAAATTACAAGTGAACAATTTTTCAGTATTAATTCACAAGCATACACTTCTCTGTGCTGATCATTACAAGGTCTACTAGTATGAATGTTTCTCAATTTGCGTTGTTTTAATATGTGTAACAACTACTTTTCACATACTAGTTCCGATCAACGTGAGTATGACGCTAGAGTGTAAACTTTGATATTTAACTTACATGTTTAACGGCCAGACGTGTATTATTCATCTACATTTGTATATTGTTTCTCCGTACTTTTGATGTTAGACTGAGTACAAAATACTTATTCACCCCCTGGTAAAATAACCAACTCTCACAATCAAAATTTAAAACCAGTTATGCATACCTGAAACTGCGCAGGTCGTCCAGTTCTGTCTGGGAAAAGCCTTTGCTAACCCAGTTTCGAGTGACAGTTCCACACATTGTTGCACATTGACAGGAGATAGAACATAAATCGACTCACCCGTCTGTCTTTGGTCCAGTTCTGATGGTGTGAAAAATTATTTACTGTGATGCAGTATTTTACAAGCAGGTTTCTAGGCGGATCCAGAGCAATCTCTTCATATCCGCAGTGAATTGGGAAAAATAACGTGTTATGAATGAAGATTTGTGGTTGTCTAGTTATCTTCTGATAGTTTAGTTCTATAAAAATCGAGAAACCTTTTCGTAATGCATTGTGAAACGCTCTTGTGGTTGTTGTTATAAACGGTTAAAAGGCTGTGCATTGGAGCTACGATTAATAAGTGTGAAGGTTTAAGAGCGAGTTTCAAGAGGGCTTCAGAGGTACTGCTAGTACATTGTCGCAGAAGGGAAGCAGCATCTCCAGACTGTAATGAAACTGGTCAGTTCCTCACTCCCTTCTTGGTAAACAATACAACTCTCAACTCTAGTAAACCATTTGGTACATTAAAATTTCGCATGCAATTCGCTGGATCTGTGTTTTGTTGAAACGTCTGAAAATGATAAAATACATGTTGTTCGTTAAATTATTTTGTTCATCTTAAAATATTAACGTTAACACTAATGGAATAACTTTAATGTAAGTTATTTGCTAAAAAGAGTTTTATTCGTCGTTAGTACAAGTAAGGCCTCGTATCGTGCGGAGTGTTAATCAGCTGTTGTGATAATGAATAAAGTGTCAACTAATGGCCTGTCACATTTCATTTGGTAATGTGTCTGAAAGTAACTGAACGCCTGAAATCCTTTTTTCGGATCTTAATGTCCCAGATTACTGTGCCACCAACGAGAATGACTAATGATAGGCATTCAACACGACATGAGTGAAAGCAATGTCCGTTTATTAAAACGTCTGTTTCAATACATAGATAATTTAATGTTTCCTCTTATTTCTTGACACGGGAAACGATACCTAAATATATATTTGTGAGGTTTTCAAAGAAAAATTTTTAAATTCAACGTAATAAAATAAGAGGGAGAATACAGTTGGTCTCTCCGTACATCTGGAATTCTCGTTGCGCGTATGCGTTGCTCAGGCCCCTACAAAATTAATTTCAGGTGGTTCCATTTCTTGATGGAGTACACGATGAGCTCTCAACTAGAGATGCAATCAGGAGTAGACGCTTCTCAGTTCGCCTTAATTCCCTGCGGACCCCTCATGCACTTACTAACCGTGATAGCTGCCTCTGTCTGAGGGAGGTCACTGAATATTCATCGGTTCATTTACCAGTGTGTGTTCTTCTGAAGCTGGTAATGTTTGTCAAATGAAATCAGTTTCTAATTGGGTACACTCCTATTGTAAACAGAGGAAATGACAAGTTACGAGTTACCCACTTCCTCTCTGACCTCGTTGTCATCTCTTGCTCAGGCAGTCCATGCACCAGCAACACATTGACCAGCATGAAGGCTATAAATAAAATCGGCAAATAGACAAGCCACCTCAAACGGTCTGCACTTAAATTTACAACTGAATACCAGAGCATATCGACAGTAACCCTCTTTTCTTAAATCAGGAAACAGGAATCAAATAAGCGAGTTACTATTCCATTGGAATAAAATACCGGCGTTATACAGTGTACAGCAAAAAGAATCATTGGATTTGGCACGCCTATTTTTCTGAAACTAATAAACATATAAAATGCATTTTGCTTTTTTTATGAACGGGAAACTCAAAAAGCTTTTTTTTCATACCTTATCATTGCTGTTCGTTATGCCTCCCTTGGGATACACGGCATATGTCAATGCGGTATTGAGATAGTTCCCACACTGCAGCGGGCATGTCTTGGGTTACAGCCCCCACAAGAAATAATCACATACAATTAGGTCTGGTGATCTTGGAAGCCAATAATGTACGGCTGAATGAATTGGCCCAGTGCGACCGATTCATCGTTCAGTAATCCTTTGATTTAAAAATTCCGGCACTTCCAGATACCAGAGTACAGTGCCCCATCCTGGTGGTAAACGAAGTTGTTCGAATCAGTCTGCAACTGTGGGACAAGAAAGGTCTCAAGCATATCAAGAATGTGCTTCCTGTAACAGTGTTCCTGGCAAAGAAAAATGGACCACACGCCTTTTCCTGTGAAAATTCACAGAACATTAAATTTTGAGGATCCCTCTCATTTTGTACAACTTCATGTGGTTGTTCTGTGCACCATATTCTCACATTATGATGGTTCACCTTTCCATTTAAATTGAATGTTGCCTCGTCACTAAACAATCCGCTTTCAGTTGCCCCGACAACATTTTTACTGGAACTGAAGTTGGCGCACACTGCTGCTGCCTAGTGGGAACCATGTAAAACTCGAGGGTTTGCTCTTTAAAACGCTACGTTTTTTCACGGACATCGGATGATGCATTTTGATACACTCTGTATATCTGACGCCTTTGAACGTAAATAAAATAAAATAATCAGCGCAGCAAATAAGACATTCTTGATGTCACAATAGCATAGTTGAGGAAGACGTTCTAGTTACCAGGGGTAGCATATATCTGGGAGCGTACAAGGCAAGCCAGAAGGGCTAGTAATTGTGAGAATAGTCTGATTGCTGTAAGACAGGCTTTTAAGTACATCTTGAAGAACAGATATGGTAACACAAACAGGCTGTGTAACAGCTATAATTCAACGTATGAGATAAACAGTGTAAAACACTGAGACACAAAAACATACTTCCAATCGCTCTGCCCACAATCGAAACTGAAAATGAATCGAGAACCCAGTTGCTTAGAAAACTTCTCTTGCGAGAAAATCCAAATTCTAGTAGATCTCTTCCCTCGTTCACTGTAAATCTGGGCTCACAGATTTGCACTTTCATAGAGCTTCAAATACGAGTTTACTTAACCTATGAACAATGCACGCTAGATTACCGCTCAGTTGTTACAAGAAAAATATGGCGTAATCTCTTTATTTCATTTCATTTTATTTGCCGTTTGTTTTCCACAGTAAAGAGAGACATTGATTGTATTAAGCAAAAAAAGAAAACCTGACGATATTTATGGAAAACCACACATCATATGTAGAACAATGAATACTTAACTATCCTGATGGATAAAAACTGGCTTGAACTGGATCTCGAACGTAGAACCTACGTTTGGAGTACATGTCGTACCTTCAGTAAGACTGTACCTCTCTCCTAGTTTTCCAACAGTGTGTCCGATGAAATTAGCCCTTCCAAGACATTATTCATGTGTGTTTCATGTTGAAGACAATTACCCACAACTGCTTTCACAGCATTGACATAAAATGCAATAATCATAGCGGAAGCAAGTGACTGTTTTAACAGCAGGCGATAAAGTCACAAATCCAGCACGGTGTGCCTCGCACCGCTAAAATCACAAACTAATACCGTTAGTTACGTGTTACATACATCATTTGTACGATTTTCCAATCTCTCTCCCTCTCGTTCGCTCGCTCGCCCTCTAATATACATAGGATTAATTTTAACATTAATGAAACCATTATTTTTCTGTCTCACTCGTATAACTTCACATAATAATAACTAGGAGTCATTTTTTTCTTTTTAAAAGGTATCTGTTTTTAAATAGAAATACATCTATAGAATAGAAGGTAGTGTCCTGAAGAAATGATTTTAGGTTAAGTTTAAAACCTTTTAGCAGCCGTCAGGCATTTACGTTAGTGGACAAGTGAACAAAAATTTGTGTTGGTGCACGTCAAACTGTTTTCTGAGACGCTGGTAGCTATTAAAAGGAGTACTAAAGGTCATTTTCTTCTCAAAACGTGACAGATTATTTAAGTCAAGTTTCACTAGCTATAACTCGTTGAAGAGGCACCTACAAGATGACGGCGGTTCGACATCTCCTGTTTTCTTACTGCTCGCTTTTTTGCAGTCAGTGGGCCTACTTTCTTTGTATGTGATTAGTTAGCCCAAGAAATTATTCCATAACACGTTATTAAGTAAAAGTAGAAGCACGTAAAATATATTAGAAGGTTGGTTCGCTTGTTTTTTAGACTAGCAATTGTGCGAAGATCGGAAGTAACTGAACTGCACTGTTTGAGTAGCCCAGTAATATGTTTCTTCCAGTTCAAGTTTTCATTTATACGTACACCCAGACATGCTGAGCATTCTGCCGTATTTACTGACTCTTATTCACGTGCTACATCAGTTCTTGAATAACTATAAAGTACAGAACTGAATACAGTGTGTTCCTCTAAATTAACAGAGTGTACATTTTCAGAGAACCACTTAATAATTCCTTGGAAAACATCTTTCACGATTTTTTCTATTACTTTCTCTCTAACCACATATATTACAATACTATTATCATCTTCAGAAAGTATCAGTTCTGCTTGATAATTGTTAAGTGGAAGGTCATTCATGCACACAAGGAATGGCAGTGTATCTAAAATTGGTGGGACTACTTTCGTGATTTGTCTCAATTCTTTAAAATGTGTTCGCCCTGCAACATTATTTGAATAATTGTGAGCAACTTTTTGCTTCCTGTTTGTTAAGTGCGGGTCAAATGAGCTGTTTGTAAAGCCATCAGTACCAAAAAACTTAAATCCTGGAAATAAAATGAATTGATCTACGCAATCGAGGCCTTGGACAGATGAAAAACAATATCAACTGGTGATATTTCATTATTTAAGGTATTTGAGGTGAACGGATATTGCTAATTAAGCAATGAGAAGTGCCATACCTGTGGTTGCTTGTGATGGCTACTACGAAAATCACCATTTTTGCAGTTCATCCCTTTATTAATAATAACACTTCAGTAGTAAACATATTTATGAGTGAGAGCACAGGATATTCCCATGCCCTGTGAAATTATAGTGATGACTGGGTGTTGTGTGTTGTCCTTAGGTTAGTTAGGTTTAAGTAGTTCTAAGTTCTAGGGGACTGATGACTATAGATGTTAAGTCCCATAGTGCTCAGAGCCATTTGAACCATTTTTTGTGAAATTATATCCTGCTTTTGGAGCGTATATAAGATGTTGTGAAACGTTACAGGTCCCTCTATTGTAAAGATTGAAAATTTAAATTGTATAAGTCTCCTTTAAAGAATGTGTAAAGGGCGCACAAACAATGGAGGCGACCGGCTCTGGTGAGAAGCTGGCTGCGAGGGAAGACGGATCGGCTGCCAGCAGCACTTGCGTGAATCGCCACACTGCCGGCCCGCTGCCAAACACAGTCGTGCCCTCAATTCAGGGGACTCCTGCATTTCGGGCGAGGCGACACTGTGCCTCTCTCCACGGTGAAATATTATTCGCCTTTCGAAATCGGGCGCATACCGCCACTTTGCATATTGAAAGTCTTATTCTGAAATCTCATTCGTCATACCGACATCAGCCAATACTGAATCAATGCTGTTCGCCCAAATGATAAAACTGTTTCGTTTGTGACTGCAGTTTGTTTCGAAAGTAGACTGAATCTTTGTCGTAATTAATATTTTCGTAATTCTGAAAGTACGAAGAAAAAGATATATACCACAGCTTTCATAACAGGACAGATACTTAAAGGGACATGTTTCTTGCAAGCAGTAGCTGAAGTCATGTTAGCAGGAAAGATTAAGAGCAAAAGATCAAGACATGAGTCTGAGGTCTTGCTACTTTAGCCTTTCTAATCGAGGCCCCCATCAGTGGATTATCAAATCGGTAACTCCCGTAGACACACGCTCTAAGAAAGAAAAGGAGAAAAATGATAAACCGCGAAGGAATTAGAATTTGATGGAAAGCGATAGATGCTATGTACAATAACAGACAAACAAACTATTACAGTTTCAGGAAAATTGGATGATTTATACAAGAGAGAGAGAGCTTCACAAATTTAGCAAGTCAATATCACGTTGGGGTACCTTTTGCCAGTACACAAGCTCCTCTTCGTCTTGGAATTGATTGACAGAGTTTTTGGATGTTGTCCTGAGCGGCACCATGCCAAATTCTGTCCATCTGACGTGTTAGATCGAGAAAATGCCGAGCTGATTGGAGGGCTCCGCCCATAATGAATCAAACGTTCTCAACTGGGGAGAGATCCGGCGACCTTTCTGGCCAAGGTAGGGTTTGGCAAGCAAGGAGGCAAGCAGTAGACACTTTCGCCGTGGGCGCGCGGTCATTATCTTGCTGAAATGTAAGCCCACGATGGCTTGCATAGGATATCATCGGAGTATCGCTATGCTGCAGGGGCGCCGCAGAGGACAGCCAAAGAGTTTCTACTATGAAAAGAAACTGCATCCTAGACCACCACTCCATGTTTTTAGACCGTATAACGGACGACACTTATCGCACTGCTGTCCAGTGTATCTCCAGAAACGCCTTCGGCCTAGAATCGCATTGACTGGAGTGGAAACCTCTCCAATGATGAAGCGTACTTATTTCGTGGTCGTTGATCTCTCCAGGGTTGGTCGCCCACGGTTTTATTATATGTTTGACCTATGCTGAGAAGTGAAAAACAAATATGTATGTTTGTTTATTATGATTCAGCACAAAATAAAAGTACATTTTGCTCCGTTTCAATACGGCCCAAGACGGTGTTCCCAGCATAAAAATCATCAGAGTCGAAGACGCACAGTGTCATCTGAAGTTGTCGCCCACAAATGCCGTAACCCACAGAAAAGCTCTGATAAGATTGATCTTCCTCAGAGGTAACTTCTTCTATTGTTGTGGCGCATGATGTCATTTTTACGGCGTCAACCAGGCTCTACGTCATGATTATAAAGTGTCCTATGAATCGAATTGTCATTTGTACAATTTCATACGACACGTAAGGCTAATTTCAAGCATGATGCAAACGATCAATATAGAACTCATGAATTTTCACAGATTGCCGAATCTTCCTGCATGCACGTCGTGTTTAAAATATGTTGATTTAACCGGGTAATTTTGTGATAGGATGGCTAAAACGTATGAAAACGAAAATTTCAAGTAAAATATCAAAATGAAATTTAAGAAAGATGTGGTTGGACTCGTATTATGCGAAGGAAACGTGCAAGGTGTCACCAAATGATCTTCACGTACACTTGAGTGCAGATCGTAAAGAGAAAGTAACTTACCCATGGTGTGTCGCTGCCAAGTAACATAGCTGAATTAAATCTGGACCATACGTAGAAAGAACTGCTGAAATATAGTACACAAGGTAACCGGAAGAAACGCACAATGAGACGAACAGAAATGACACTTTTCTTCAAACACAATGATTACACTGATGTCAGCGCGATTTATGTTGGTCCGCTGGGCATTACAAAATGCGAGACATCGATCTTAATAGGGTGTGTGATCAACGCAGACAGTAATGCATGATCTGCAACGGGCTGCCGCGCAGGATTGGCCGAGCGGTCTAAGGCGCTGCAGTCATGGACTGTGCGGCTGGTTCCGGCGGAGGTTCGGGTCCTTCCTCGGGCATGGGTGTGTGTGTTTGTCCTTAGGATAATTTAGGTTAAGTAATGTGTAAGCTTAGGGACTGATGACCTTAGCAGTTAAGTCCCATAAGATTTCACACACATTTGAACATTTTGCAACGGGCTCTCTTGCTGGCCAGAAGATTGGTAAAGAGTCTTGTGGTGGGGCGCTCCGTTCCTCCACCAGTTCAGTTGACAAGGATGGTGCATCTGGAATTGCTGCAGAAATTTCCCCCATCTCGTCCGACATGGGATGCTCGATGGGAATTAAGTAGGTGAGACTGGCATGCCCGTCCATTCTACGTAGGTGTCAAATTCTACATCTATAAAGTATGCATAGCTTCAGTATCATTTCCATCCAGTTGTTTTGATAGTGATTATTCCGTCTACTGAGTCATCAAGTAAATATAGTAGGCGTAATTAGGGTAGTGCAATGACACTTACAGTAACAGCTGGTAACGCTGTTCATATGGGCTCAATTAAATATCCGTGAAGTACGTTTCGGTTTGTGTAGGCAATAAATAGTATATAGCTTAGGGCATAACCCACCATTACTGTTCCAAGAGCTCCCTCACCTGCACTGTACGATACTGTAGAGCATTGTCATACTCAAAAATGAAGTTTGTGCCGATTGCAAATGGGAAAGGAGTATCGTGTCACAATAATGTTTACTGTGGAACTCTCTGTTTTG
Organism: Schistocerca americana; assembly: GCF_021461395.2. Classification (NCBI taxonomy): domain Eukaryota; kingdom Metazoa; phylum Arthropoda; class Insecta; order Orthoptera; family Acrididae; genus Schistocerca; species Schistocerca americana. The sequence goes on from NC_060125.1 coordinate 498,866,503, forward strand.
CCGGAGCGAGATGCGAAATCGGGACCTTAGCCTTTCGCGGGCAAGTGCTCTGTCCACGTAGCTACCCAAGCACTACTCACGACCACTCCTCACCGCTTCAATTCTGGCACTACCTCGTCTCCTACCTTCCAAATTTCACAGAAGCTTTTGTGAAAATGTCACTCTGGAAACGCTGATCGTGTTCAAAGAGCTGTGGGTCAATACACACGTGCAACATATGCCTCTCCACATCATAATGCCTGGACCATCAGCCGATCTTGTTCGGCATTGTTCCTGGGAGCAGTACGCCTTCGCTCTCTTGCCGTATTAGGGTAAGTCCAAAGTTACTACCGAGACGGCTGGCTCCGGCGGAGGTTCGAGGCCTCCCTCGGGCATGGGTGTATGTGTTTGTCCTTAGGATAATTTAGGTTAAGTAGTGTGTAAGCTTAGGGACTGATGACCTTAGCAGTTAAGTCCCATAAGATTTCACACACATTTTTCACTACCGAGACTGAATCTGCAATCACCGGTGAAGAGCGTGTGATCCCAGTCCTCGTTGCTCCGATCCTATGCTCATTGCACCATCGCAAACGATGCCGCCGATGTGCGAGTGTCAGCAGAAGACAAAGTACAAATTGCGTGGTAAAGAGTCCACCCCAATGCAGTCGCCGTACCGCGGAGGAGCTTGAGATAGCGTGTCTTGCTAGTCTGTAAAATGTGACTGCAATTGCACCTGCTGTTTGACTTGGGTCCCTGCTTGGTTGTTGCTCAATGTAGCAGTCATCCGCTGCTGTGGTTGACTATGGTCGACCACCTCCTCTCCATCGGGCCGCTCCCCATGAACGTGAAAAATGTTCAAATACGTGTGAAATCTTATGGGACTTAACTGCTATGGTCATCAGTCCCTAAGCTTACACACTACTTAACCTAAATTGTCCTAAGGACAAACACACACACACCCATGCCCGAGGCAGGACTCGAACGTCCGCCAGGACCAGCCGCACAGTCCGTGACCGCAGCGCCTTAGACCGATCGGCTAATCCTGCGCAGCTGCACGTGAAACATTGCTGCGCACAGTCCCAAACTCCTGGACTATACTCGTCACACTTCCCTGTGATTTTTCTTTTTCGCAATTCTCGATGATTGCTCCCCGTGTGGAGTCATACAAATGTTCTCTACAGTCCATGTTGGAATGAAGAAAACCAATATAGTACATCCTAACTGCTCGCTGATTAACACACGTTGTTTTTTCTCCCGTTCCTACAACTGCCTCATCACGAGGCCAGCCCCATTTGGCGCTATGGTCACGTTGACCCCACATCATACGACGTCCAGTTTTCCGTGCTTACTTGGAGACCTCTTGCAAGACGATGCCACCCTTTCATTCATTTCCAAAGTTAATATAGCGGCCAAAGACTTCCGGTATTAGAAGTCATCCTCATTTTGCCAATGGTGTTCTCTAAGAGGGCGGAGTTGCACACAGAGGCTTAGCACATTATCTTGACCTTGGGGTGGGAAACTACCCCTAAATGCAGAAGAATCAGCAATTACCAACCGCATGAGGATGCAGAAGGCAACAGGAACCGCCGCATTAAAGCCACTTAACGCGTATCCACAGGACATGTTGCCTATAATTGAAAAAGTGTAGTGATGATCTCTCCATTGGCAAAAGATTCCGGAATAGTCCCCAATTCGGATCTCCGGGAGGAGACAGCCAAGGGAGAGGTGACCATCAAAAAGAGATTGAATATTCAACGAAAGGACAACGTTCTACAAGTCGGGGGGGGGGGGGGGTGGAATGTTAGAAGCTTGAATGTGGTAGGGAAGCTAGAAAATCTGAAAGGAGAATTGCAAAGGCTCAAACTAGATATAGTATTGGTCATTGAAGGGAAACGGAAAGAACACGAGGATTTCTGATTACATGAGTATAGGGTAATATCAACAGCAGCAGGAAATGGCATTGAGCTCCCTTGCTGTGCCCGCAGGACAGGACAGAGAGTTTAATTTGTGGAAAGGGGCCAAAATGAGTGGCTGTCAGTTGCACTCGAACATACTACTTTATTCATTTGACAAACATTACTAGAGTAAAGAAAACATTAAAAACAGAGCAAGTCAAACATTAATTTTAGAACTTAATTCCCGGCTAAGTGCGCCATTCAATCTCACGCCTCAAGGGCAAAACAACTTTAACTTAAAATCGGCTGAAGGCCAATAACTTAAGGCTCAAAACAGGAATTTGAATTTTAAAAGGCAGAAGGCCTTATCCTAAAGTTTCTTTAAATCAGGCTGAAGGCCCAAACAGTCTCACGCCTTAAGAGCAAAACAACTTTAAAGTCGGCTAGAAGCCGTACATAAACAAACAACAATGACAAATAAGAAAAGGCAGCACATCAAACGGCGCTCGGAAGTTTCCAAGGGTAGGCCTGGAATTCAAACACTAACGCTCGCTTAGGTGAGTCAGGCAGTCGGCCCAACAATTCTCAATCTGACGGCAACCCAACCGACAGACAGTCAACGGACCAAGTGACAGGATAACTTCTGCTCCACCCGACCAGCACACAACAGGGAGTTCAATGGAACAACGCAGGAGGTATCGGCGCCAACAACGAATTACACATTCAGCTGTTAAGCTATACGCTGCGATGGACAGCCACAATACGACGAGGAAAATATATTGCCTGAATTTACGTCAACGCCCAGGGCAGGTAACCGGAACTTTACTGGCCACAAGGCAGAAGATTCTGCTGGTGTATTTTAATTCAAAAATAATCAATTTAAGTTAAACCCCACAGGAGGGTGGCTAGAATTTCGCCATCTTGAAAACACACGTTGTTGCTCGCGGTAATGTCCCAACAGCCCACAACGAAATTCAAACAACACAACGTAAACAGTTGGGGCTGACTGGTAAATTAAATAAAGACGTAATTTTCGTTTCCGTGATCGGTGAGCCACGGACCTTGTAGGAATGTGAACAGCCCCTCACACTCCGACCGCGCGTGGACGCTGCCAGCTGCCCTGGCCAGACACACACCATGGAGACTTCCTCACTGCTCCATGCCAACCGACCAACTGTCCGCACACGGAACAGATGGAAACTATAAGCGCGAAGCCAAAGATAGTACAAGGGTGCGAATATCGATACACGCTGCTGCTGCCACTCACGGAGAGAGAGGATAACAGCATAACTCGCGATACCGTGAGAGACTAATCACAGAATAGCAACCAGGGTTTAATGCAAAGCATAACACGAACCAGCCACGGCTCATGCATAAAGAGAATAGGGCTCGTTATAAATCGAAAGATAGGGCAAATAGTGTGTTACACTGAACAGTTCAGTGATACAGCTGTTCCTGCCAGGGTCGACAGCAAACGAACATCTACGACGATACTTCAGGTATACATGCCGACATCGTAAGCTGAAGATGAAGAGATCGAGAAAGCATATGAGGACATTGAAAGGGTAAAACTGCATAAAAATAGACGAAAATCTAATAGTCATGGGGGACTGGCATGCAGAGGGGAGAAAGACTAATTGAGTTCTGTGATAAATTTCAGCTAGTAACCTGTTAAAGAGTCACACGAGGAGGAGGTATACTTTGAAAATACCGGGTGATACAGGAAGACTTCAGTTAGAGTACATCATGGTCAGACAGAGATTCCGAAATGAGATACTGGTTTGTAAGACGTACGCAGGTGCAGATACAGACTCATACCACAATGTAGTAGTGATGAAGAGTTGGCTGAAGTTCAAGAGAATAGTCAAAAAGAATCAATACGCAAATAAGTGGGATGCAGAAGTACTAACGGATGACAACACACACTTAAAGTTCTCGAAGGTTGTAGATACAGCAATAGGGACTAGCTCACTAGGCAGTACAGTTGAAGAGGAATAGACATCTCTAAAACCAACATCACAGAAGCTTGAAAGAAAAATATAGATACAGATAAGATACATGTGAAGAAACCATGGCTAACAGAAGAAATACTTCAGTTGATCGATGAATGAAGAAAGTGCAAAAGTGTTCAGAGTAGTTCAGAAATACAGAAAAACAAGTCGCTGAGGAGTGTAATAAGTAGAAAGTGCAGGGAAACTAAGACAAAATGGCTCCATGAGTCATGTGAAGAAATTGAAAGAGAAATTATTGTCGGGAGCACTGACTCAGCATACAGAAAGGTCAAAACAGCCCTCGGTGAAGTTAAAAGCAAGTGTGGTAACATTTAGAGTACAAAGGGGAATTAAGAAGAAACAGGATTCGTTTGTAGAAAAGATCCAGTAATAGAATCAGAATTTAAAAGAGTTTTGGAAGATTTAAAACAAATAACGTCGGAGCAATAGATAACATTCCATCAGAATTTATAAAATGATCCGGAGAAGCGGAAACAACACAACTATTCATCTTGGTGTGTAGGATATATGAGTCTGGCGATACAACATCAGACTTTTGGAAAAATAGCATCCATGAAATTCCGATGATTGCAGAAGATGACAAGTGTGAGAACTGTCGTACAGTCAGCGTAGAAGCTCATGCATCCACGTTGCTCACAAGAATAATGTACAGAAGAAAAAAAAACCTGAGGATGTTTTAGATGACGATCAGTTTGGCTTTAGGAAAGGTCCCACAGAGGCAGTTCTGACTTTGTGGTTGTTAATTGAAGCAAGGTTAAAGAAAAATGACACATTCATAGCATTTGCCGACCTGAAAATAGCATTCGACAGGGTAAAATGGCGCAAGATTTTCGACATTCTGAGGAAAAAACGGATAAGTTACTGGGAGAGTCGGATAACACACACCATGTACAAGAGCCAAGAAGGAATGTAAGAGTGGAAGGCCAAGAACGAAGAGTTCAGATTAAAAAGGATGTAAGACAGGGCTCTAGTCTTTCGCCAATATTGTTCAATCTACACATCGAAGAAGCAGTGACGGAAATAGAAGAAAATTTCAAGAATGGAATTAAAATTCAAGTTGAGTGGAAATAAATGGTAGGTTTTGCTGATGACATTGCTACCCTCAGCGAAAGGGAAGCATAATCACAGGATCTACTGAATGATATGAGCAGCATGAGCATACAATGTGTATTGGGAGTAAATTGGAGAAAGAGAAAAGTAATGAGCTTAACTGATGTGTGGGGCGGCGGGTTTAAATAATTTTGTTTTCTATTGGTTTCTATAAGTTGTATACGTCGTCTCACTCACGCAAGCGTGGTAACTAATTTAGTGGTCACCCAGAAAGAGAAACATACTGACCTTAGTCTCGAGTCTACACAACCGCATTCTGGTCCAGCCCAATGTAAGAAAAGTTTCTGTTCTCCTATTTCTTTGCGGGATCAGACTATGATTTGAATAAAAGTATATAATTTCAGATAAAATTATATTACATAAGGTTTCTCACGTACAACACTAGGAAATTCAATATGTTCAACTGAAAACAAGTCTTTCTATTCTAACAGCACATTTAGCAATTCGGAGGCGACCTCTATGGCACGTTCCTACCAGATTGTCTTTCGACCTGACTAAAAACACGTAACTGAAAGTTTGCGATAAATGTTCAAAGTTAATGCTCGCCATAAAAGTGGAAATAAAGTCACCACTTGCCACGCGGAATTGTAATTCACACGGACGACACACTAACAGTTACTCTGGCGAATTATAAGCGATCCAGGACGGAGTACAGTCCTCGCGAGTCACACTATTCGTTTTTACGGAAAAATACGCGCCTTGTCACAGTTCGCCTTTGACGTCATCCGGGGGCAGAGCGCGATCCGACGTTTAACAGACGTGGATCTTACAGTAGCTGAATGCGAAGTGAAGTTCTCCACTGCCTCTCGGGCTGTATTTATGTAGATGCCGGAGCGGACGGCCGAGGGAACATCTGTTGTTTACGGCTGTCTGCATTTTGCAGCAGCATCCGAATGACAGCTACCTCGGGCACATAATGTTTGATAATATATTTACAAATTACTTCAGTAACTTCTTTATTTGTTACTTGTATTCAATTAAGTTGTTTGAAAACGCGGAAAAAGTTTGAGTTAGTTTGATTGAAAAGTTTGTCTTCTAGAATTCTTATACTGGACCTAGCGGTAGATAGTTACCTCTGAACCATATCTTTACTAGAACTTATGTCGGCAGTTATTAATACAACTCTCAATTTTGGTACAGCTCTATCATTTGGTATGTTTTATCATCCACTTTAACCAAAATTCTCTATCATTAAAATTACAGGCACTTACTATACAACAATTGGGTATATTTTAGCTACAAAATTGATTTTTACTTAATTACTCAAAAAATATAAGAGGTGGCTTAACGTGATGCTTTAGTTATTATTTTTAGGGTGAACTGAAGCATAAAACAAATTTTCATGTTTCTAAGTTCATTATTTAGCGTCTCTGATTTTCCTAAAAACGTGGATTCCGGTGTTAATGCTTGTTCTGAGGTTTTGGAAACCTGCACCACTTATTTATGTGTTCTAAAGACACCATCTGACAAAATTCTGGCTTTCTAGCTTTATTATTTAGTGGCACTTATTTTTCTCTTAAAACGGCATTTTGACGTAAACTGCTAAGTCTAGAGAACTAAGACTTAATATTTGGAACATTATTACACTAAGCTATATTTTAAAAAAGCTTTTAGACATAAATTTTGATTTTTAATTTCATACTTAATTGTGATGCAATACTTTCGCGCTACGCTCAGACGCGTTAGGGTGACGTGGCGCTACTATAGTTCAATTCTTTTATCTTAGCGGCTCGCGCATGCCCGCCCAGACGCGGGAGATTGCTACGTTGCCAGTTGCACACGGCGCACGCGCCAATAGAAGCAGCGCCATAGTATAGCATAGTTCGCAAGCTTACGTGTAGGGGGGAGCGCGCAGTTCATGAAGTAGAACCACCACGGCCGCATTAACCCTTCCGCTGCTACAAAGACGTGCTCCCTGCATTGCGCGCTGTGCGCGATTTTATCACTGCACTGCTCGCCTGTGCAGACACATCGTGTTCCGACTGCTTTGACACTCTTATCATTCGATTCCACAAAAACTATTTGGCCCAAAAATTAGATTTTTATACGTCTTCTTGACTGATCCTTCTCCCCATAAATGACTTAATTTTGTTTCGATGTTCAACGCAGTTATTATGCATTAACTATAGTAAACCATTGCACGAAATTTTGAAGAGTTTGCAGAGGTAAAAGTCCATAGAGTATACTTTCCGTATCGTCGATTTTAGTTGCCACAATGTTGAGAATGAAATGTGGACAAGATACCCAAATTTCAAATAAAATTTACTGTATAACAATATCTCATTTAAGTACCACATAGGTGTCATATGTAATATTGAGAAATATTCCGTCTTTCGCTACTGTAACAAAAGTTTATTTACACTGAGCACGTTTGGCTTTATTTTAAAGCACTTCAATCAATCAAAAGGAAGTAGACAAAATACATTAAACAAAATTGTGGACTTACAAAAACATTAGGACTTGAATATACCGTCTATCAGTGAAGTGCTCTGAGCTATGTCAAATATAATTTTTGTGTGTGGCACACACAAACATCATTTATTTTCTAAAACACTGATCAGCCAACACAAACGTTGAATATTGTGTTACCGCAGCACAAAACTACGAAAGGTGACTTGGCAATGGAGGAGACAAAATACTGTCCACTAAAGATGCTTCAAAAGAGAGAAACGCGTCTGGTCTAAATAAGTCGCTTATTACAGTTGCAGAAGAGGAATATATTTCAGTACCATTGGTAAAACTGCGACTGTGGAACAAAAACAAGAAAGAGAACATGAGTACTATTGTGTATGTACCATACCTTTCATTGATTCAAGTGCTTTAAAATAAAGCCAAACGCGTCCGGTGTAAATAAAATTTTTGTTACAGTCGCGAAAGACGGAATATTTCTCAATATTACATACGACACCTATGTGCTACTTAAATGAGATATTGTTATACAGTAAATTTATATGAAATTTAGGTACCTTATCCACATTTCATTCTCAACATTGTGCCAACCAAAATCATATGGAAAGTATACGCTATGGACTTCTACCTCTGCAAACTCTTCAAAATTTCGTGCAACGGTTTACTACATTTAATGCTGCATAATAACTACGTTGAACATCGAGACAAAATTAAGTCATTTATGGGGGGAAGGTATCAGTCAAGAAGACGTGTAAAAATCAAATTTTTGGGCCAAATAGTTTTTGTGAAATCGAATGATAAGTGTTTCAAAGCAGTGGGAACACCATGTGTCTGCACAGGCGAGCAGTGCAGTGATGACAAAATAGGGCACAGCGCGGAATGCGGGGAGCACGTGACTGCAGCAGCGAAAGGGTTAATGAAGACACAAAGCACTAGAAATTTCAAAAAATTACATTCAAACGAATATAATTCGTGAAGTAAAGCACTTCGATATTGTTTTAAATAATGAAAGTATTAAGCACCACACCAGGTTTGAACTCATAATCTTCTGCGTAGAAGCCCAACACTTTAGCCGTTACGCTAATCCAGCTCGTCTGACTACCGAACGCTATGAGGGCTCTAACACATCACGCAAAATATTGACAAACACTGTTGGTACGACTATGAATCACTCACGCATCGTCGAAGTGCAATGGGAAATAAACAATTACCACTGTTCTTTATTGCGAAAAAGCGGTTCGTGAGATTGATACAAACACCTTTCCTTGCTATCGCCTGAATTAGGAGTCTTATTGATTGTTTGGTTTAATTAATTAATAGAATATGAAGCAATTGGTATGAAGAATACTTTTTCCAAACTTTCTATAAAAGAAAGTCTGCTATCAAGACATTGCTTTTGTTCTATTACTTTATTTATGACTGAACGTTTCTAAAACTGAAGACACTCATCCATGCTCTGCACTGCAGTCGAGATCTGGCAACGTCGTTCTCTGTTCATTAGCTGACTGTGTTTTGTGACGTCAGATGCGCAGAACGAACCTAAGCTCGGCCGCCAACATAAATGAAGCGCACTTTAGCAGTGAACTGGGGTAAGTCCCGGCACACTCGCTCACCTCTGTATCTCACACATGATACAGCGCTTGGTTTGCTTTAGATGGTGAGCCGCATGCTGATTTTCCGACCGCGACTGAAAATCAAGCTTTGAGTGGTGCCGAGCACGGATCTCGGTAGGATTACTCTGAAAACTGGATGGAATCGTCTAAGTATAGAAGTGAATGCATTTGATCTAAGTAGCTCTGGCACTCTTCTTTATTTATAAGTTCTCGTCTGTAACGGACTGACTCTTAATCCTTTAAGTCTGCCAAGTGTCCTACATTGGGCGAGGCTATTGAAAATCACTAAGTCCTAACTCTAAGGAAGAGCATCGTGGAGGCTACGTCTTCCACTCACTGCTGTCACTGAACTTCAGTAGGGTCAGAAGGCCCAATTTATAGTACAACTTTTTGCTTAAGGACCCTTCTGGAAGGTTCGATGGTGATGATCTGGGAGTGGCTAGTCATGCGGTTAGAGCGTGGTGCCCACCATATTTGGTGCTTCTGGAATATTCTCTCTTTGCCACCCTGTAAGCTACAGGGATCTGGTTACTATTACTACTCACGAGGCGGCAGCGCTAGTATCCGTTATCGGGTTCAAATGTTGGTTCGCCGCATCTGGACTGTTAGTAATCTTTCTATAATTGTGCTTGTTTCATCATGTCTGTAATTAATTATTAGCAAATTAGCATATAGTAACTATTGCACTGATGAAATTGTAAATATGTCAAAAAATATGATAACGAGAAAACGTCCAAGGACGCCATCAAAAACATGGTAAAATTCTAATCTATACTTATGTGCCGCATTTATGTCTAATATAAGAGAATTGTACGAGTATATTGGAGAATTTACGTGCAACACAGCAAGCTCTCGTGCGGGGTAGCCGTGCGGTCTGTGGCGCGCCTTGTCACGGTTCGCGCGGCTCCCTGCGTCGAAGGATCGAGTTCTCCCTCGGGCATGGGTGTGTGTGTGTTGTCCTTAATGTAAGTTAGTTTAGGTTAGATTAAGTAGTGTGTAATTATAAGGATCCATGACTTCAGCAGTTTGGTCCCATGGTCCTTAACACAAATTTCCATTTACACCGCAAGCCATTTAAGGGCTGCTATCTTGGCTCAGGACTGTTCGTCGAAGGAGCAGATGTAAGACTCTATGAGCGGCGTGTCGGTCGCATCATTAAAATTCATCTACAATGTTTCTGAGGACAGTTTTATGGACTTGCAATGAATCCACCCTACTGTCTTGTGGACTTCGAATTTTTCGTCCAACGGTCCATGGAGTTGTAATTTTCACCAGATACCTTTGTCTGGATTGTGGTTTCGATAATAATTGTTGGATTTGTATTACATTTTCTAGGATTTAGTGTCTAATACTAACATGCTCTGCTGCTCTTAATGATTTTTGTTAAGCATTCCTTCTGTCTTTTTGTGAGTTCAGGACCTAAAAGTTCAATAAACTTTACCTATTTTAAAAATAAAATCCGTGTGAATTGGAACATTTATTTAATTTTATCACCATCTACAATCTCGTTAGCATTTAAAGAAGTTATTGTTTAGGCAATACGACTATTTATTTGTGATGCAAAATCTTAAACATGGCTGCGAATCAGCAACTGTATAAATATGGAAAGGTTGAAAAAATCAGCCTACCGGTTGCAAAACAAATGTTTGTTAGCCCTTGACCTAGATTTAGATATTTCTAAAAATATCGTCTTCAGAAGGAATGCGCCTTGTAACATCACATGATGCTAATCCAATGTACTATCATGTGATGTAACAAGGCCAACTTCTTCTGAAGAAGATATTTTTGGAAATATTGAAACCTAGGTCAAGGGCTAATAAACCTTTCTTTTGCTGATTTTTTTCAACCACTACTTATTTGAGATGTGATGAGTGTATAGTCATCCCCTACATTTAGCTATTAGGCATTAAAAATTGATCACGAATTTAGTAGCCTTAACTTACCAGCAAGTGGAGGCAAGAAAATTACACATGTTGGCTCAGGTTTTTGCTATTTGACTGACACGGTAGGCACTGCAACGCTGAGTAACAGTACGTCAGGCAGCAGTGGTACTCGTCAACAATTAGTGGGTCCAGAGCTTCCAGTAGGACACAGCAGCATTCAGTGATCTCCGAACAGCCAACAGAGCGCCGTAGCATTCAACCGTTTCTGGAGGTAGCCAGCTGTATGTAAACACTGCACACATCAAACAGTCAGCTGGTATTAATCCTCATGCATGATGCTGACGTTCTGCTGCTCGGCCATTTAAGTGGAGGTTAGTTTCTCACGCTTACGGTGTTTACGGTGTGATATCTCTTGTTGGATACTGTTTGCAAACTGTGTTGCGAATGGAATCAGTAGGAAAGAAGTAAAATTAAAGCTTCATAATTGACGCTGAAGTTTGAATCCATTAACAGCGGAAATTTAGCAAGCAATAACTTTTTTTTTTCTTTCGTCATGTGAGGCTGTTAGCGAGAAAATTTTCATGAACGTTTGCAAGTATGATTGTAGTTTCATCGGAGTCGCTGACTCTCAAATTCTGGATGAATGACGTCCGAATGCTTGCGCGCAGCCGCTTACGCTACCTCAAGAGCTATGTGTTTACTGTTTTTAATTGTAACATTTCTTACGTTAAAATTTTACCATAAAATAATACCTCATAATGAGAATAATATGACAGCAGTTAAAATTTTTTAATTCGGTCAATACGTAGAGAAACATTTAAAATCTTTTTATTTCTTTTTTTCCCTGGAAGCCGTTATATATGCAGCCTGCAATTGATATTGCGTTCCAGACAGGGGGATAGACGCTAATTATGGAATCTAAGAACAAAGTTGCGCTGCCACAGTGCCACCTATTGATTTTTTAAGAAATTATACAAGTTATTGTTTCGATTTATAGCCTTTTGACTGTGGGTAAAGGCAAAAAAATACTAGCATCGAAACTCGTTGGTCCTATTAGTTACTATGTGCGTGCGATAAACTGATTTTTGTGGGAAAGGTATCTACAGTTGCCCTGATTCATGAGGGGTAGTGGTTAGTTTATGCGCATACAGCAATAAGAGAAGAAATTGATGCAAAATGATACCGAAAATTTAAAAAGTGGCATTGTGTATATTGGAGATGATGAAGAGAGGACTGAGAGACAAAGAATGTGCACCGATGAGAAAAGTCTATCAAATGTGGACTCTGATCCACAGTTGTCGACTGGTGCTCTGGCTGATAACTTTCATAATGTTCGATGCACCACTGTTTACACAATGGTCACGGGAAGGCTCTGACATTGAAAACTGTGTGCAAGGTGGGTACAGAAAAACGAATCGACCAACATAAAGAGCAAATAAAGTGTGGCAGAAGAGCGTTTCTAGGCCGCTACCGGCTAGATGAAGATAGTTACAGGCGACGAGATATGGATATCCTACACCAATGCGGAACCTAAACAACAGTCAGGGGAATGGTTTCACTCAGCTTCACCTAAATCTGGAAACATCAAGCCCTCTCCTTACTGAAGACGAAAAATTATGGCACTGATTTCTGGTACCGAATGACGTGGCTATACTATCTGACTGGTGCCGCGAGAGCACTCTCTAATACAAAACACTGTTAATTCACCTGAGAAACACTGAGTAGCTAATATCGACCTATGTCACATATCACGCGTCTGTAGTACTCAGCGTTGTCAGACGTCTGGAATTACTGTAACCAAAGAGTAATAACGAAAGACTGTACTTTGGTGTCTTCACACAGACATGAGACTACCATTAACACATTCACACGTAAAAAAGGAAACGTACTTACGTGTGAAGCAGAGTAACGAAAAATTAGATTGTTGGATAGCTATGCACTGCATTTAAAGAAAGAGCCATGTTCCTTTTCTGGACGGTTTCAATAATTTCCGTGACGTCTGTCGGACAATGAGAGTCAGACATCAAAGACAGTGGTGTATGACGTCAGCGCGCGCAGGCCAATAGCCTTTGGCGGACTACTGCGCGCTAGTTTGATGGCGGCCTTTGTTCGGTTCCAGTCGTTCGCTGTTCATTTCCGACAACGGCAACGAGCGGCTCGGCTAAACTTGGTACGTTGTGATTACTTGGAGCCTCTTGTGCCCTTTTTGAAGTGTTGTCTGCACTTTCCAAGCCGATTCCGCCAGCTTTTAAAACAGAGAGAACTCCACACTTGGTCTGCTTCCGAATTTCTACAAATGGCGTGTCTCTTAATTTATAGAAAACACTACACGTCAAAGTACTTTTAATCTGCACTGATAAGCTTAGAACTTGATTGCTAGTGCCTGGACTTTTATGTTTTTATAAACCGGGTTTTAGCGCTTTATTTTCTTGGAGTAGCCTTTTTTACGTGTAAGCTATTTTAGCCTTTTGCCGTCTTTTAGTAAAAAAGCTATGCGTGACCACAATCCATGTTCTAACGCTACAACTATCAAGAAATTTTTTATTATATTTTGGTATTTCAATTCCCGATTAACCATATTTCTCACTTTTGTCAAGTGAAACTTTTTCTGTTTTCTCCGAGTACATTTTTGTAGGCCAACAAAGAACTCTCTACAGCACAACAGACCAGTGGCGCATATTTCATGGACGCAACTGCTCGTGGTCCCAAATACAATCCACCTTTCAAGTGAATAATGGCGGACAGCTTCTTTATATCTTCATGTCCAAAATTCCTCTGTAAAATATTCCTTAATTTAGTAACGCAAGCTGTAAGCGCTGAGTCAGCTATTTCCTCCAGACAGAACTGTACCTAGAAAATCATGTCTACAGCATCCTTCAGTGGTGGAGGTGCGGACACTACCGTGGATGTCAGAAGAAAGCTCTTAAGAATACGAACGATGCAACATTCTTGTTTATCTTAAGGGCCATCTTGGCTTTTTCATTGAAAGCTGATTTACTAAAGCCAAATATATTTACTATCCCTTTAAAGTTTTGATAGTGTTCGGCAAAATATATAGCTGCCAACAGTTAGGTGCCGTAACGTCTAAGTATGGGTTCGGGTAGGAGGCGAATGTTTCGAGCTATTGACCTAAAGGACTGAATGCCGTTGGGAGCATCGAGAAACACTTTCCTAACAGACGAAATAATACTCTTAACCACAAGAAAATTCTACTTCTAGGCGAAGTAAGTCATGGGCAAGGTGTGTACAGTGGATGATACTGTTGTTGCTCCTGCTTTTAACATATAAACAGCACAGGCTGTCACTAACACCAAAACATGCTCAAACTTATCTTCTCCTGTATACAGAAAGGGCAGGGCATCCCTGACAGCTTAGGCTACAGCAGTGTGATTCGTCTTCTCCAGTTATTTACACAGGAGCAGTTGGTGTTTTCCTGATGCTGTGGAATTTAAATTTCCGCACCACGACATCAGCTATAAATCTGCCACAGCTGTCAGTGGTTTCATCATCTCGAAGCCAAATATTGTGGTCAGCAATGCCTGTTTCAATATTAGCAATAGACTTTCCATACAACGATTTCACATAATTTTTGCTCAATGTCGATTCATCTGGTACACCTCAGTCCCTGATGCTCTCCAGGAAATCCTTAAACGTACGGTCCTCTAGAATGTTCTGTGCCTCAACAGCCGTTACTAGCGCCTCACGTAACTTGCGATTAAAACTGACCACAGCTCCATATGTCACAGAAGTAATTCTCCCTAGTGACGCTTGTAATGTGAACTGCGAGATCTTCTTTTTGAAGAAAACTGTGATTTTTTATCAAGGCTTGTCTAAAATGAAAACAAATGAACACTAAGAAGAGTTAACATGGGTAGGGGCTATACTTGGCAACCGGAATAAATTAATAATTGGTTCCTTTTACCGAATTCCACCCCCCCCCCCACCCCCCCCCTTTTCTCTCTCTCTCTCTCTCTCTCTCTCAGTTTTTTTGCGTAAGTGCTTGCATTACCCTTTTCAGCCTTTTCCTGTACAAGTACATTCATTTATTTATTTTTTCAGTATTTTTTGCAAAAGTGCGTTTGATGATATTTACAGTATAGAGTACGAGACAGTACACAAAAATATAAAATAAAATAAGGCATATTAAAAATAAAATAAATTAGAAATTGAAAATTAAAGATTTTACGTCTTATTGAAATACAGTGTAAGTTTTATAGATTATACAATATTTTTCATTATGATTACTTCATAAATCCTATTTGAATAGATTAGAATACAATAAAATACAATAAAGTTGTAGCATATGATAAAAATACAGTACAGTAATATACAGTGCGTAAAATGCTTTGAGGTGACTGATGTTTGTGCTTTAATGTGGTGTTACCCTCATTTTATGTGTGTGAGTTGTGGTGGTGTTATTTTATGTTACTACTTAAGTGATTTATTTATTTATTAACTACGTTTGTGTATTTGTGTATAGATAGATATGGATAGATATGCTTAAACATTAGCATTAAGATTAACACTGACAGCGCCACTTTTCTTTATATTGCCTGCTATAGGTGGGAGGCGTGGATAGTATCAAGATATACAACGGATTTGATTTGATTGAGTGCTCTCATGTTTACATCAATTCCTCCAGTCACCTCAGGGGGATGGCTTTCGTGGCGGTGGTGAACAATTACATAATTTTCATGTCTATGCTACTTTTTATGTCTAACTTAGTTCTATGGTTCATGTGTGTGTGTGTGTGTGTGTGTGTGTGTGTGTGTATCCAATGCAGCCACATTGCTCGTATGAAAATGTGTCTCCCGTAGTTTGCTCTGAGTTTAGGTTAGGAGGATGACTTTCGTGGCAGTGGTGAACAATTACATAATTTTTACATCTATTCTACTTTTTATGTCTAACTTAGTTCTATGGTTCATGTGTGTGCGTGTGCGTGTGTGTGTGTGTGTGTGTGTGTGTGCGTGTGTGTGTGTGCGTGTGTGTGTGTATTTTATGGGGTTAGTTTCTGTGTCTTTTGGTCAGGTGTGGAGGAAGTGGGATGTCTTGGGTGAGTGGTTCCATGATGGGGGCGAGGTCTGGGTATTCTTGGCTGGTGTTGATTGCTACTGTACGCATTGGATGGGTGTAAATTGAATTTTGGTCGCCTGTTCACTCGTGGTCTTGTTGTCAGACTCTCTCCCCACTGAGATGACATAGTTGCTGGACATTTCAAAGAAAATTTCAGTCACATTTCAAGTAGGTAGCCCACTCGTACAATTACAGTTCGTGGTGACTTCAATCTATTGTCGATACGTTGGTGGAGATATGTGTTTAAAGTCATTGGTAGGCATAAAACGTAGTCCAAGTCGTACTGAATCCTTCCTCAGAAAATTATTTTGGAAATTTAGTTCAGGAGATCACTTGAAGCGTAAATGTTTGCGAAAAAAGACTTGTACTCTTAACAACAAATAATTCATAGCAAATAGGCAGCATTAAGACGGATGAGAGGTTAGTTGCCACAATGTCGTTGTAGCAAGACGGAATAACATAACATTCACATCCATCAAAAATAAATGCAAAATATATCTATTTTATAAAACATATAAAAATTCGCTTGATGCGATCCTAAGAGACAGTCTCCACTCCTCCCAATCTGACTGTTTAAGCGTAGACCAGACGTTGTTTACATTCAAAGAATTAGTATCGATGACAATTGATAGCTCATACCAAACGAATTAACGTATACCAAATGAATTAGTAAGACGTGATGATACACTAAACAGGTCAGAACATTGGTACAAAAGCAGCGAAAATAGTATGTCAAATTTAAGAGAACGAAAGACCTCCAAGACTGGAAAAGCCTTACAGAAGCTAGAAATATAGTGCTACCTTCAGTGCGAGATACTTTTAATAGCTTCTATGACGAAACTCTGTCTTGGCAGAAAACCCAAAGAGATTTTGGTCGAATGCAAGACACAACCAATACCTTCGCAGCGTGCTAGCAATGGCAATGTTACTGATGAGCGGGATACTAAAACATAATTACTAAACGTGATTCTCCGAAATTCCTTTACCAGAGATGACGAAGGAAATATCATGGAATTCGAATAAATAACAACTTCAACATGAGTAACTTAGACGTAGATAACCTCGGTGTAACGAAGCAGCTTAAAATCCTTAATAAAGGAGAGATCTCCCGCCCAGACTGTATACCAGCTAGGTTCCTTGCTAGGTTCCTTTCAGAGTATGCTAATACAATAGCTCCAAGTATAGCAATCACATACAACCGCTGGTCTTCAAAAGATCCGTACCCAAATATCGGAAAACAGCACAGCTCACGCCAGTACTCAAGAAATGAAGTAGGAATATCCTTCTGAATTGCAGACGTATCATTAACGTAGATTTGCGGTAGGACTTCGGAACGTATACTTATTCGAACATCGGCAGTTACATCGAAGAAAACGATTTATTGACAAATAGCCAACATAGATTGAGAAATTATCGTTCTTTTGAAGCATAACTATCTCTTGGTTCTCACGAAGTGATTAGTGCTATCGACAGAATGTGAAACTAAGTCCATATTTTTAGATTTCTACAAGGCTTTTGACACCGTTCCTCGTAAGCCACCAAGCCTGCCAATTGAGTATCGTCTCAGTTGTGCGACTGGATTCGTGAATTTCTGTCAGAGAGACCACAGTTCTGATGGAAAGTCATGGAGTAAAACAGAAGTAATGTCTTGCGTTCCCCAACGAAGTATTATAGACCCTCTGCTATTCCTGATTTATATAAATGACGTAGGGGACGATCGGAGCAGCCCTCTTGGATTGTCTGCAGACGATGCTGTAATTTACCGTCTTGTAGAGTCATCACATTGTCAAAACTAATTACAAAACGATTTAAGCAAGACATTAGTATGGTGCGAAAAGTGGTAGTTATAGACCCTCTGCTATTCCTGATTTATATAGATGACGTAGGGGACGATCGGAGCAGCCCTCTTGGATTGTCTGCAGACGATGCTGTAATTTACCGTCTTGTAGAGTCATCACATGGTCAAAACTGATTACAAAACGATTTAAGCAAGACATTAGTATGGTGCGAAAAGTGATAGTTGAATCTCAATAATGAGAAGTGTGAAGTCATCGACATGAGTACTAAAAGGAATCTGCTAAATTTCTCTCACATGATAAATCACACAAATCTAAAGGCTGCGAGTTTAATTAAATAGTTAGAGCTTACAGTTACGGATAACTTAAATTAGAACGAGCAAATCTATAATTCTATGGGACAAGCGAACCACAGACTGCGATTTATTGGCAGAACACTTAGAAAACGCAACAGGTCTACTAAAGAGACTGCCTACCCGTCCTCTTCTGGAGTACTGCTACGCGTTGTTGAACTCGCGACTGACGGAGGACATCGAGAAAGTTCAAATAATAGCAGCTCGTTTTGTGTTATCCTGAAATAGGGGACAGAGTGCCACGGATATGGTATGAAATGCAAATGATGGTAGCAAGATCTTCTCATGTAATTTAAATCATTAACTTTCTACTCTGAATGCGAGAATATTTTGTTGGCACCCACCTAATAAACGAGTTATGATCATCGCAATAAAACAGAAGGAATCAGAGTCCGCACGGAAAGATTTAAGTGCTTCAAGAGAGTATGACACCCACCATGCTACTTTGCAAGCCGTAATGTTTTGTACAGTAAGGTTTGCATAAAATTTTCGTGAATTTTCTTTTCAAAATTGCGATGTTAAAGTTCCTAATTTAAGCAAATGTTATGTAAATTATCAAAATTATAGAAACAAATCACCCCTCCAACAGAACTTCAATACTAAGATTATTCAGTTTGTTGTCCTGACTGCAATAAGATAATTAGTTTCTTATCATAAATAATGGCAATCAAATGTTATTTCAATTATAAAATTCCTTACTTCTATCAATCAGGAGAATCTTACGAGCTAATAGGAAAATTCAGGAGGAAAGACTACTTCCAAATTAAAGAGCTATGTTTCCTCTTTTGAGTAAAGTACTTACATTAACCCAAACTTAATTATTTAAAAATATTGTTAGTTAAAGATTTCACCTGGTCCAAATTTTCAGTACAAATTATAGCCAAATTACTGTAAATTTGTGGGATCTGTTGACACACTTTTGATCCCTCATTCTTCTGAATTCATTAACACCCATAGTGAAGAGCAAGGGTCCTTAATTAAAAATAACTAAATTAAACAAAAATTACTAAATTTTTCATAGCTAAATTTTAACATACAAGATGGATACAGTGTTCATAAACCCAGGATTCCAATTTCTTAGGCACAAATTAGTTCTGTGTACGCTAGTAAATACTGCTCATGGTAAATAACATACAAACAAAATGTAATGACAAAATCAACAGTCGATAAAACATAACTTTCTCACTGAGTAAATTTGTACACTACTATAAATTAACAAAGTTCAGTAATGGTTCAAATCGCTCTTAGCACTATGGGACTTAACGCCTGAGGTCATCAGTCCCCTAGAACTTAAAGCTACTTAAACGTAACTAACCTAAGGACATCACACACATCCATGCCCGAGGCAGGATTCGAACGTGCGACCGTAGCGATCGTGCGGCTCCGGACTGAAGCGCCTAGAACCACTCGGCCACACCGGCCGACCAAGTTCACTAATGACCTGGTCCAAGTCTTTATAAGGCTCAAGCTTGCGCTATTTTCATTGTGTTCAGTTTGCTCATAGCTATCAGCTGACAGCTAGTCTGCTCTTTAGCCTAGCCTCGGTAACCTTTAGAGCTGCGCCTCGTTCGTGTAAACTGAGCTGAGAGAACTTGTTTTATGATAACAGATAGTTAAAAGAAATGTTGTGTCGTTTGAACAATATTTGTGACTAACAGCAGTCTGTGACTTTGTAACTTAATAGTGAGTGAGGCAACTTGTGGTCACTCATCTGCATGGTGTGCTCTTTTACTGTTTGGCGAAATAAGAACTATTATTCTCTGCATATGTCCGTAGTAACTAGCTGTGTGTAAAGATTGTTAGAGATTGTAAGAGACCTTGTCATCACCGGTAAGCTCTTGAAGACATGATTAAAGATTGGTAAACTTCCAATTTTGAACTTAAGAGAGAATCCTCTGGCCATTCATTTTAAGGAAGATCCTGCTACAATACTTTCATTTGGTGATCCAGCTAAACTGCACAACTATCAAAGCTTATTCGACAACTGGTACGACGAGTTTCTGTGATAAGTGGAACGCCAGAGTAGTCGTATAGAGGTTGATGCTGATGTTAGAGATGGTAGTAACTACGAATCTGATCATGTAAAATGTCAACTGAATCACGCATGTCAGCTGAATCACATATGCATGTTAGTAAACCAATTTCAAATTGAAAATCCAAGGAAAGATGACTATCAAGAATACTGACAGATAAAATGAATTAGAAAAATAACTTGTGTTTACTTATTTGTTTTTGACATGCTTGGCAAAAGTCACTCGACTGTCAGTTGCGTAATTGGTGTCTTCCCTAATCCACTGCCAGAAAAGACCGATTTTTGATGATTACCCTTTAGGCATGACAAATTTAAACTCAATGTGTACTACTCAAATTGGGTCAAAATATCACACAGCTTTACTTCGTCACTACAAAAATAAAATAGATTCAAATGTCGCCGATTTGTTCCTTTATTATACGTTTCTATTGTTGAACGGCATTTAAATAAAGGCTGGCTGGATTTGTCCCAACACAATGGAATTTGGACATATTCTCAACTCGACAATGCTAAGACAGTGTCTCATACCCATTGCCGATTTCAATGAGGGCTATATTTTTTGTACCTTCCGAACTAGAAATGTAAGTAGACGCACAGTCATCCAGTTTTGCACCCTCTTCTGTCGCAATCACAGGAGTGCCAAATTAACACATGTATCATCTACATCTGCATCTACATCCGCAAATCACATTTAAGTGCCTGGCAGAGGGTTCACCGAACCATCTTCACAATTCTCTCTTATTCCAATCTCGTATAGCACGCGGAAAGAATGAACACCTAACCTATATCTTTCCGTACGAGCTCTGATTTCCCATATATTATTGTTGTGATCGTTCGTCCCAATGTAGGTCGGTATCAACAAAATATTTTCGCATTCGTGCTTTACTCCATGGGGAGTAGCATAGGCAGGCTGAAGGTAGTTCCGCTGACATTTCACCCGTAGGGAAACAGCGGAGATAAAGAGCAAAAGCGAAGATGCAAAAATTATCGAAAATGATGAATAGTTTTCTTGTAGTTCATGTCGAGCATAGTGAAGTACTTTCAGTTTTAAGCCGAAATGTTTCTCATTCCTCAACCATCGGGTTTCCTCTCCTTTTCTGTGCTCAATTCCATCCTTAATTAGTGGTCTATTAAAGGTGGAAAATCGTTAATGAATGTGAGGAAGTATATCCTTGACCACATTTACTTGAAAACTGTGCTCTTCATTCGGCTTTGTCAGAAACAATGAAAACTGATTCAGACTGATTCCGAAATTTAGTTTTTTCTTTTCTTATGAAATACTTTTACCTGAAAAGGCGGAGGGTGGATAACAGTTATCAAAACTGTGAATACATAACCGGTAATTTTACAATGAATACCAAAGTACAACTTTTGTAGATTGGAATTATAGATTTACATTACAGCACCACGCAGCAGTTAACTGTGAAATACGAGTTCGCACCAAATAAGAATTCGGTCTGTGTTACCTCTTTCCAAATGTGCAGTCGCTGTGTGAAAGCATCTCAGAAACCATCCTCTATCCTATAGGGATCATCTCAAAGAAAAATCGTACTCTGTTTGTCGCGTTCACCATCTGGCCACCTCACACTCCGACCATGTGACACAGACTCTCGCAGTAGAGTGGCAAAGACGCTCCTAACGCACCCTCTAAGAGCCAAAGAGTAACATATTATTCATGTGTTCAGGTATTTAAAGACGCTCATAATGACAAACATTTCAAAGAAAACAGCCATTTCTCATAACACAGAATCGTTTTCACATATTATACCGTGTATACGATTTTAATCAAGGTACAGACACATGTAGACCGTCTTTGATACCTTTCACGCAAAATGACACTTGATCTTCAACTCAGGTCTGCATCGACTGGGACGTTCTATTTTGTTACTGTCTATTTCTTATATTTATTTAATTCTTTTAGAGTAAGTAATAAATAGATTATCTTTCGTCATATTGTTTCATGTTATTACTGTATTTTTAAACTACATTGTAAATAGGGATCGTTACTGAATGCATAATCGCATTTCATTTTATTATAGTAACTATGATTGTTACTTGCGTCATCAGTGAAATGTACCTTCTGTAGTAACACATAGACTGCAGGCCATAAAGTTCATGCTACAAATAGACGTTAAAAATGGGTCTAGGACCATAGTCTCAATATTTCGTGTAGCCTCCTCTAGCTACATTACTGTTCTGCAGTCATGCATAAATTAAACACGCATCAGGGAAGCGACAAGCGTAAAACAAAGTTATGACAGTATTGAAAACAGATTGGAGGAGGACAGAACATATGACCAGGAGAAATAATCGTTAACAGTCTAAGGAAGTTCGTTGCTGGATTTTCAGAGATAAATAAATGACTGAGATGATGACTTAATGTAAGTAGTGTAGAAGATCTTGGAAAAGTGAAAAATCTGAAAACGCGAAGAAGTGCGGAAGAACCCTTCTTCAAGCGGTAACAGGCAAATATAATATGTTGATGATAAAAAACGTCATAAATAATTGCTGAACTAGTCAAAGAATGACATAAAATCATGAAAAGATTCCATGGTGATAACTACACTAGACAATGTAATATTTTGTCTTTATCGCTTTTTTATTGTTCAAACTTTAAAATTTTACTCAGTTCAGCTATTAACTCATCTTTTCTATAGCCTTGTACACTGGCATTTTGATGAGGTACTATGTATTGGTGTCTGTTTGATATGATTCGGTAAACGGTCTATAGCTGGAACGTGAACCATTGTAAAGTTTTGGCACATTGTTTCATTTGTCTGCCACTATTTTGTTCTTATTTTGTTGGGAGTACCGGGCACGTTTGCTTGGGATGAAAGATTTGCGTTTTTCTCACTGGGATGGTGCACTCCCAGTGGGGTCTCTAGTTCCTGTTTGTTGGCAGAAGGCGGTCAGCCAGCCTCATTAGGAAGGACCAGCCAACTGTCCAGGTAGTTGGCAAGTTTCCGCGGAAGTGATACTGGGCTTGCTTCACGCTTTTGTTGGCTGCTGCTGGCGCCTGTCCTCACTTAGGGCAAAGACCGTGATGCCGCCTCTGCCGTCTCCAGAGAATAACTGAGCATGACATTTCTGCACTTTCTGTACAGGCATCAAAGGATGAGATGGCCAGGAACTGGGGAAAGTCGCTTTGTTTTCGATCCAGATTTTTGGTGTACTCAGTTGAATAAGTCGACTGTACCACCGTGCTTGATGCGAAAAGGTTAACCAGTCTTTGGGACACTGCTCCAGGCCATTGCCAAACCCGTATTTGTTAATGCACGTTATGTACTCAAGGAGTCGGTAGTTTCTGTTGCAGTCCTCTATTTTTTCACGACATTAAGGATGTTCTGGTTCGTCACACGGCTGTATAATTGAGCCGTCCCCTCCATATGAGCTTTTTTTTTTTTTTTTTTTTTTTTTTTAATTTGGCAGTTGAGGGTGCAGAAGGAAGTTTCTGGACTATTCGTTTCCCGTCCACCACCTGGTGCTAGTTTTAGCACTCAAGCCGATTTTTAGAGAAACGTCAGTGTCGCAGTTGTGGTAATGACACCTATATTGTGAGTAGCTGGCAACTTACTTCCTCTGCCTCGTACATTGTGTTGAGTATTTGACTATAATTTTTTGTCGCTTTTGTTTCCTTAGCTTTGAATTCACCAGCAGTCCAAGTGAGAAAGTCCTACTGGCCTTTCCCACTCAAGCTTCAAAATAATTTGGTACCCTCCACAGCGTTAGCGTAATTTTGTGTAATTTCTATTGCGATTTTGGAGAATGCTCTCTGTCAATTTTATGTAAATTCTGTTTATCGTAAAGAGCAAATTAAAAATCTGTTATTTCAGACTTGACAGATTTTTCAAGCTCCTTTAATTATACTACAGCTTTTCCATGGATAGACGACCCACAAATAAGAGGTAACCTGTCGAATAATTTGATGAGTGTGTTTTTGTTGTGTACCGTGGCTAAACACTACCATTTGAAGTTAGAGAAATTCCATCGAGTTTGTTTGTAGAACAGGAAAGTGATAAAGACTGAGTATTACATTGTCTATTGATAATTTTACCATTCGATTGCACTTTTGTTTTGTAAAAATAAGAAAACACTGTAAAGAACACAATCGATACAGTGAGTGGGTGCCTCTAAACTGGCACAGTATCCGCTGCTGTAAAATGAAATAAATCTCTTTCATCTTCAATAAACGTCTTCAGCTCTCATGTTAACTGTTCAATTAATGTAGCGCGTTTCATGAAAGCTGTATACGGAACTGGAATTGCTGTCCCGGACGCAGCGGCCGAGCCGCGCTCCGCCGGTGCACGCCTAGTTGGACAGAATATTCTGCAGCGGGCGCGGTACGTATCACCGAACACCAGAGCCGACGTGGTGTTTTCCGCTCCGCTGCGCAATTCCATTTTTCATATCCGCTTTGCAGTGGGACCGTAATTTTTCATTCACCACAAAGGACATCGCTCTATGAGGAGGACAGAAGCGAAAACCCGACCGCTGGAAAAATTATTCTAAAAATCTTTTCTCACGAGTTATTGAAATGGTTTTCTACCGATGACACCGGGGGATGACGGTGGGCCGTTTCCTGTAGCCTATTACACATCAAAGTGTACTCACCACCAACGTCATCTTGTGAGCCGCGGAACAATTTACTGTCAGCTGTCGGATTCTGTGTTGCTTCCTGTCGGCAAGCAAAAGTAATACGCAGGGTTGTTCATTTTGAAACAAGTGCAATCTTTCTATTTTTCGGTGTGCTGAGATAACTGCAACGCAAACTAATTATTTGTTTCTGTAGATAGTAAAGTCAACATGAAAGTTTCGAAATTTGCGTTGGATGTCTGCATTCAACGTCAGGAGGTGCAGGTAACATCATCGAAATATAAGCTTCGCAAAGTGGTATTCCGGTCTCCTTTTCAAATTCCAGACATCAGCACTTCCAATTAACTATATCCGCTGAGTTGTATCCTTCCTATCTAATCAAAATGGTTCAAATGGCTCCAAGCACTATGGGACTTAACATCTGAAGTCATCAGTCCCCTAGACTTAGAAGTACTTAAACCTAACTAAGATAAGGACAGCACACACATCCATGCCCGAGGCAGGATTCGAACGTGCGACCGTAGCGGCAACGTGGTTCCGGACTGGAGCGCCTAGAACCGCTAGGCCACAGCGGCCGGCTCCTATCTAATCGCCCATCCTTTGTCGCTATTAACAATATCAATTCGCATAACTTCCCTCTCACCGCAGGAGCGCCCCAAGGCTCTGTCCTCTTCCCTCTCCTTTATGTCCTTTGCACCGCTGATATGCCCAAGCTACCATCACCAGTTCGCCTCCTTCAGTAAGCTGATTCTTAGCCCTCGACCTTACACTCTAGAAATCCCAACGATCCCTTGAGAGTCATCTCAATATTTACCTCCTGATGTAACCAATGGCACCTCGACATCAACCCCTTCAAAAACCAGGCAAAAATTACAGGGGGAACCGCCCTCACCCTCCGCCTTCATTACTTCTTCCATACCATTTTCATCCGTCCTCTCCAGCTAACTAACTCATTAAAATATCTTGGACTAACAGTCGACTGACAATTAACGTGAAAACCTCACCTACTAACCACCCAACAGAAAGCCTACAATAGACTACAACTACTAATAGGCCATACTTGGGAATTACACCCCTCCACTATTTTCCACATCCGCAAAACCCTGATCTGACCCATTATCTGCTATGCAAATATTGTGTGCGTCTCTACTCCATCAAAATTCTATAAGTCCCTCCAAATCCTCGAATACCATGCACTCTGTCGCCCCTTTCACATCCGTTTACCTTCCCCCACCCCCCACCACACCTAGATCCTCTACTGTCTCATCAATTTTCCGCCCCTTTTCATCCAAATCAGATACCTACGCATTTCCTATAGTTCCTAGTTTCCAATAATCCCATTGCCTCCTCTCTGACCACCTGATCACCAACACTGCTATGTTGCCGAACCTTCACAAACACATCCCTGCATCCCTACAACTGCACACACTCCGTATCCTATCCCAGCGCAACTTCAACTAACTCTGTCTCCCAGACAATGAGATCCACCCCGATATTTGTCTGTCCTACCAACTTTAACTCTTCCCCAACTATCCACACCACGTCAGGGCTCCCCTCTCCTTTCCCTCTCTATCCATGCCGTTTCCTCTTGCAACCACAGCTCTACCCATACGACACACTACTCCTCACCCTCTGTCTTTCCCAGTGACTGTATTTGCCAGCATCCACCTCATCTCCTATCTGTCATCTCTGTAGTTTTCCTATCTAACATACACCTACCTTCTTACCCACACCCGTCAACCTATGGGACATATTCTTTCCTCCACACCCCCTAGTGCAGGTCCTTCGTATTTTGTGTGAAAGGGCAGTGCTTCAGTGTTTTTATCTGAAGAATTTCACTTTGCTGCAATGCGTTTTTAAAATGTATGTATTTCGTTGTTTTTAACTGCCCATTTTTAATTTTTAATTTAAAATAGAAAACATTCCAAATTTTGTTTGTATTTCTTGTAAATTTTTTATAATTTTCCCAGCTGGAGAGTAGAGAATTGTGTTGCTGACAGTCCGCCTTCCGCCGATGTGGGGCGAAGGAGATGAAACAACAATAAAGAAAAAATAAGATTGACGCACTCCGTCTCACTTTCCGTATCCGTTTACCTTTCCCCATATGGATCCTCTAACACGTCATCAAATACCCACCTCTCTTCTCCTGAACACCTCCATATATCCTATATTACCTACAAACTAGATTTCAATAACCCCATTGTCTCTCCTCTGATCAACAGCCCTGGGATGCTGCCACGCCTTTACAACTACGAACACTCCATATTCTACCCGTACGTAAGTTCAAACCTCTCCCAGACAATGAGATCCGCCCCGATATTTATCCTGGCAACCAACATTAACTCTTCCCCACCTATGCCACTCTACATCACGTCTCTCCTCTCCCTATCCCTCACCATCCACCCCTATCCTTTCCTCTTGTTACCACTAATATACCCACACATCAAATTCCTCCCCGTCTTCGACCTTTCCGACTTTCTGTCTTCTCACTATCCACCCCAACACCTATCTTCATCTCCACAGACTTTTCTACTCCTCACATACTGTTGTACATGTTCTCTCCTTCCGAAGCACTTTTCTCCCAGTGCAGGTCCATCACATTTTAAGTGAAAGTGCAGTTCTTTAATGCTTGATTCTAGAATTCTGCCATGTTTTTCAAAGTACATATATTCGTTTTTTAGTCTGTCTTAGATTTTTTAAATTTAAAATAGTAACTCAGTCCTCATGTTGTTTTTCTCATATTTGTTACATTTTTAAATGACCTTGGCTGAGGAGAATATTGTACCGCTGACAGCCCCTCTCCTGTCACTGTGGGGCGAGTGGAATGAAATAACAATAAAGAAATACCATAATTCTGAAACCCTCAACAACGCATTAGCAGCCCTGAAAACACTAGAAACAGCAATAAATTGTTTCGCTGTGGCTGTGGGTGTGCGGTACAACAATGTCCATTAATTCCTACCACAAAAATCTGCGTGGATTGATATGTGCCAGACTTAACTGCAAATCTGGGTACCTGGAAGCTTCGGACAAAATTTTCATCTGGGAGTATTGGGAAAGGAATCTTACACTGTTGGTTTCAATGATGGGCAAGCTACAAAAACTGGTTCTTCAGTACTTCAGTGAAGTCATTCTTCCTTGGAGAACGTGCCATCGCCATTTGAGCTTCACTGAAACACCCAAATACAAATCCACAACCTCTTCCAACCATCGCCACTTCCTGAAAGCACTCCTACCGAATGTCTTCTTGAGTTCTACAATGAAAAGCGTGTCGCAAGAGAAGAAAGCGTAGAGGGCCAACGGTTAATAATCAAGGTCATTGCACGATTCACATCAGGTACATGGCGAGCATGCCGTTTTGTTACGAAAGCAATGAGAGCTTAATAACAGAGTTGTCTTATTGACAAACGAAAAGTAAAAAAAAAACACAATAAGCAATAAGCGTTCAATGAATTACGACGTAAAATTTGACCGACAGACCAAAGGAAAAAGTTTTATAAATTTTGGTCTTATACAAACTCAGTGAAGAGGTCAAACTCATATCCAGTTGCCAGTGACCATACTTATAATAAAAAGAAGGATCACAGAAAGAATTTCGTTATATTGATTCCGTCTTCCGAAATTAATTCGCTGGCGTAAATCGAACTTCGTATCCTCCTATCAATCGTCATGTGAGCGCCAACGTGACAGATATTTAGGTAATACCAAATGGATTCACGTTTTGCCAGTCTGGATTGACGTCAGCTCTTTGCGACATATGAGAATTTGTGACGCACCCAGACTCGAACACCGATGTCCCGCCTATTGCGAGCAGTCGCCTTGAGGACATTTTTTCGAACGGTCGCCTTGAGCGTCTTTTTTATTAGTTTATTATTTCTCACAAACATCAAAAATACAAAAATTTCGTAATAATGATAAGATGCATAACGTACTGTACAATCAGAGCAAGAAAAATGTCACACAAAGTTTTTCTCTTGCGACATTAACATTTTTTTAACTTTTTAATTTTTTTATATAAATGAGTAGAGTCATATGGCCCTAACAATAGTGAAGATAATAATATTAAAATACAAAACGAAACCTGTGCGACAGTGCTTTATTTTGCCATTAAACAATATCAAACCGAGTACAGTGAAACTAAGAACAACTTATGAATGACGACCACTGGAATTCCTGTCCGGTTCCTACTCTCCACAGCGGGGACCCGGATACGTCTACTCGGAGTACTGTCTTCTTCAATAAAACAATGTCCACTAGTATCAACTTTAGTACAGCCCCGCGGGGGCGAAGAGGGGAAGGGGTGCTTCAGTACACTGAGTAATTAGCACTATTGTACAATTGTGGATCAAGTGTTATGTTCGCATTTTATGTCCGCTTTGCAATCGACATGCTTTTAGCAAACACTGAAACTGTACTTTCTCTTTTCGTCCAAAAAATCGAAAATGCATTAGAAAGCGCCGTCCAAACTGATATAGTCTTCCTTGACTTTTCGGAGACTTTTTTACATTTCAATACTTTCATTTAGTGATCAAAAAACAGTCATACGGAATGTTGGTCTAGTTTTCTACCTATGAAATGTATTTGCAGTGAGAGACGGCCTAAACTGCA
Source organism: Schistocerca americana (assembly GCF_021461395.2). Lineage (NCBI taxonomy): Eukaryota > Metazoa > Arthropoda > Insecta > Orthoptera > Acrididae > Schistocerca > Schistocerca americana. The sequence goes on from NC_060125.1 coordinate 498,895,859, forward strand.
GTATAAAAGTCTTACTTTTATCATCACGATGGATTTTTGTCTGTTCCTGTGGTTGGGAAAAACAATAATGAATTAAATAGGGTCTGTCTCTTTGCAAGAACGCAGTTTCTGTTATGTTTAATACCCAAACATGCGTCACCACAGTTGTGACATCCTCAGAGGTTTTTTTTCCCCTGAAATATACATTCAGCTGTTAATTATATTAGGAATACGTTACATTAGATTTTGTTGTTGTTTAAATTACATATGCACTTCATCTTTTCTTACATCATGTGTTCTCTGTGGCAGCCAATACACATCAGGCACAAGTCTAAATTAATGTATCACTTAAATATTAATACAATAACAAAAACACATTTAGTAGGGAATAAAAACCAAGTACAGCTGAGAAAAGGTAAAATGAAGCAATTGAAAGCGTGAAAAAGAGAGCATATGCCACAACTTTACTGGAATATACGGTTTAAATACAAAAATTCAGTGCAGACGCTGCCCTAACATCCCTGTGCTGCGGATGACATGATGTATTAATATAGACTAGTGGCTGATTCCTGTCGGCCGCCGTAGAACACACACAACGTACAAAAAGGTAAAGTACATATGTAATTTAGATACCAATAAAATTTGAAATAACATATTCCTAACTACTTAAAATCTGAATGTATATATGTCAGGAATAATAAAAGAAAAAAATCGCTGATGATCCCACAGCTGTGGTGAAACATGTTTGGATATTAAACAAAACAAACATCGTGTTCTTGCAAGACGGCCGATCCTATTTCATTCGTTGTTGTTTTCGTAACTGGCATTATCATTCGCATCTGTATTCATTGTTTTCATGTCGTTCTTCGTTTCAAATTTACATCTGGGCTATAATTGCTGTGTGACAATTACATTTCCATAGAATACGAACAACACCTAGCTTACAAATTCAGCTACTCTTCTACAAACAGTAGGCTACAGTTTTATTTTCATTGTACATCTACAGCTTGTACGCTCCAATTCCACCTTCACTATGCGCATATAACCAATATTTTATTGTTGAAACTATTTTAAATCCCCTGCTGTGCACACAGCTGCTGACCTGCCCAGCCTGGTGAGTCACGGGGAAGCGAGAGTCATTTAAGCTCAAACGTCTTGAACGGCAGGAAGAGTCTGTGGAGAACTCACTAGCTCAGCGGTAGATGGCAACCAGCACGGCTGGAGTACGTCAGTGGAAGTCGTGATTGGTCAGTGGTAAATAATGTCTCCTTGACAACGTTATATTGTATTCTATCATCTAGCCTTAACAGAAGGCCGCAGTTGTCAGTTTTACGGCACAAGTTTCTCAAGTACCTGTATTGATTGGCGACTCCATAGTGTCAGTCTATGTGATCGCCGTAAGCTTATTGACACCAGTGCTTACTAATTTAAGTTATAATTACAGCACTGAAGATGGTCACTAAGTGACCGAAAATAGATTTTGCGATAATAAACAAAAATATACGACCAATGCTGTCTCTCCATCCAAGTATACTCAAGTACCTGTATTCAACGACAAAATGTACGAAAACTGAATATACGAAAAAAACTTCCACACAATATGAAATTTGTGAGATATAGCTCCATGGAATACTCTCTTTCAAACTCTGAAGGTGGCAGGGGAAAAATACAGGGAGTGAAAGGCTATTTACGATTTGTACAGAAACCAGATAGAAGTTATAAGAGTCGAGGGACACGAAAGGGAAGCAGTGGTTGGGAAGGGAGTGAGACAGGGTTGTACAAAATGGTTCAAATGGCTCTGAGCACCATGGAACTTAACATCTGTGGTCATCAGTCACCTAGAACTTTTTTTTTTGTCATCAGTCTACTGACTGGTTTGATGCGGCCCGCCACAAATTCCTTTCCTGTGCTAACCTCTTCTTCTCAGAGTAGCACTTGCAACCTACGTCCTCAATTATTTGCTTGACGTATTCCAATCTCTGTCTTCCTCTACAGTTTTTGCCCTCTACAGCTCCCTCTAGTACCATGGAAGTCATTCCCTCATGTCTTAGCAGATGTCCTATCATCCTGTCCCCTCTCCTTATCAGTGTTTTCCACATATTCCTTTCCTCTCCGATTCTGCGTAGAACCTCCTCATTCCTTACCTTATCAGTCCATCTAATTTTCAACATTCGTCTATAGCACCACATCTCAAATGCTTCGATTCTCTTCTCTTCTGGTTTTCCCACAGTCCATGTTTCACTACCATACAATGCTGTACTCCAGACGTACATCCTCAGAAATTTCTTCCTCAAATTAAGGCCGGTATTTGATATCAGTAGACTTCTCTTGGCCAGAAATGCCTTTTTTGCCATAGCGAGTCTGCTTTTGATGTCCTCCTTACTCCGTCCGTCATTGGTTATTTTACTGACTAGGTAGCAGAATTCCTTAAATTCATTGACTTCGTGACCATCAATCCTGATGTTAAGTTTCTCGCTGTTCTCATTTCTACTACTTCTCATTACCTTCGTCTTTATCCGATTTACTCTCAAACCATACTGTGTACTCATTAGGCTGTTCATTCCGTTCAGCAGATCATTTAATTCTTCTTCACTTTCACTCAGGATAGCAATGTCATCAGCGAATCGTATCATTGATATCCTTTCACCCTGTATTTTAATTCCACTCCTCACCCTTTCTTTTATTTCCATCATTGCTTCCTCGATGTAGAGATTGAAGAGTAGGGGCGAAAGGCTACAGCCTTGTCTTACACCCTTCTTAATACGAGCACTTCGTTCTTGATCGTCCACTCTTATTATTTCCTCTTGGTTGTTGTACATATTGTATATGACCCGTCTCTGCCAATAACTTACCCCTACTTTTTTCAGAATCTCGAAAAGCTTGCACCATTTTATATTGTCGAACGCTTTTTCCAGGTCGACAAATCCTATAAAAGTGTCTTGATTTTTCTTTAGCCTTGCTTCCATTATTAGCCGTAACGTCAGAATTGCCTCTCTCGTCCCTTTACTTTTCCTAAAGCCAAACTGATCGTCACCTAGCGCATTCTCAATTTTCTTTTCCATTCTTCTGTATATTATTCTTGTAAGCAGCTTCGATGTATGAGCTGTTAAGCTGATTGTGCGATAATTCTCGCACTTGTCAGCTCTTGCCGTCTTCGGAATTGTGTGGATGATGCTTTTCCGAAAGTCAGATGGTATATCGCTACTCATATATTCTACACACCAACGTGAATAGTCGTTTTGTTGCCACTTCCCCCAATGATTTTAGAAATTCTGATGGAATGTTATCTATCCCTTCTGCCTTATTTGACCGTAAGTCCTCCAAAGCTCTTTTAAATTCCGATTCTAATACTGGATCCCCTATCTCTTCAAAATCGACTCCTGTTTCTTCTTCTATCACATCAGACAAATCTTCACCCTCATAGAGGCTTTCAATGTATTTTTTCCACCTATCTGCTCTGTCCTCTACATTTAACAGTGGAATTCCCGTTGCACTCTCAATGTTACCACCGTTGCTTTTAATGTCACCAAAGGTTGTTTTGACTTTCCTGTATGCTGAGTCTGTCCTTCCGACAATCATATCTTTTTCGATGTCTTCACATTTTTCCTGCAGCCATTTCGTCTTAGCTTCCCTGCACTTCCTATTAATTTCATTCCTCAGCGACTTGTATTTCTGTGCTCCTCATTTTCCCGGAACATGTTTGTACTTCCTCCTTTCATCAATCAACTGAAGTATTTCTTCTGTTACCCATGGTTTCTTCCCAGCTACCTTCTTTGTAAATATGTCTTCCTTCCCAACTTCTGTGATGGCCCTTTTTAGAGATGTCCATTCCTCTTCAACTGCATTGCCTACCGCGCTATTCCTCATTGGTGTATCTATAGCGTTAGAGAACTTCAAACGCATCTCGTCGTTCCTTAGTACTTCCGTATCCCACTTCTTTGCGTATTGATTCTTCCTGACTAATGCCTTGAACTTCAGCCTACTCTTCATCACTACTATATTGTGATCTCAGTCTATATCTGCTCCTGGGTACGCCTTCCAATCCAGTATCTAATTTCGGAATCTCTGTCTGACCATGATGCAATCTAATTGAAATCTTCCCGTATCTCCCGGCCTTTTCCAAGTATACCTCCTCCTCTTATGATTCTTGAACAGAGTATTCGCTATTACTAGCTGAAACTTGTTACAGAACTCAATTAGTCTTTCTCCTCTTTCATTCCTCGTCCCAAGCCCATATTCTCCTGTAACCTTTTTTTCTACCCCTTCCCCTACAACTGCATTCCAGTCGCCCATGACTATTAGATTTTCGTCCCCCTTTACATACTGCATTACCCTTTCAATATCCTTATACACTTTATCTGTTCATCTTCAGCTTGCGACGTCGGCATGTATACCTGAACTATTGTTGTCGGTGTTGGTCTGCTGTCGATTCTGATTAGAACAACCCGGTCACTGAACTGTTCACAGTAACACACCCTCTGCCCTACCTTCCTATTCATAACGAATCCTACACCTGTTATACCACTTTCTGCTGCTGTTGATATTACCCCACACTCATCTGACCAGAAATCCTTATCTTCCTTCCACTTCACTTCACTGACCCCTACTATATCTAGATTGAGCCTTTGCATTTTACCTTTTCAGATTTTCTAGTTTCCCTACCACGTTCAAGCTTCTGACATTCCACGCCCCGACTCGTAGAACGTTATCCTTTCGTAGATTATTCAGTCTTTTTCTCATGGTAACCTCCCCCTTGGCAGTCCCCTCCCGAAGATCCGAATGGGGAACTATTCCGGAATCTTTTGCCAATGGAGAGATCATCATGACACTTCTTCAATTACAGGCCACATGTCCTGTGGATACACGTTACGTGTCTTTAATGCAGTGGTTTCCATTGCCTTCTGCATCCTCATGTCGTTGATCATTGCTGATTCTTCCACCTTTAGGGGCAATTTCCCACCCCTAAGACAAGAGAGTGCACTAAACCTCTATCCGCTCCTCCACCCTCTTTGATAAGGCTGTTGGCAGAATGAGGCTGACTTCTTATGCCGGAAGTCTTCGGACGCCAATGCTGATTATTTATCAAAATTTAGGCAGTGGCGGGGATCGAACCCGGGACCGAAGACGTTTTCATTATGAATCAAAGACGCTACCCTTTTTTTTCTCTACCATTTTTTTTTTTATTAGTCATAACATTCTACAGTAGTACATATTTTTCAACTGACATTTAAAAGTAATAAAACAAAGGTTCCTTGGCATTTTAGAAAAAAAAATCCAAGTCTAAACCAGATAGTGATGTTCGTCACTTGATCGTATTTGTTTTTCAAAGATCAAATTGTCTCTCGTTTCTTCGTGTTCTGAATCGCATCGAAAATGGAGTTCACATGACTGTTCTTCTGAGGAAGTTGGCGTATGTATCATAATAATTATTCATGCGTAGTAGCTTGTGATGCTGGTCGGAAATGTACGTCCAAAAATCTTCTTCGCTCCTTTCTTTACTGGGCAGCAGGTAAAATACTGCGTGTCCCGTCAACCAGTTGACGGCATTTTTCTTCCAGGTGGGGTATAACTCCTCTTCCGGGTATAAAAGGCACGCTGGCGTTATCAAATACGGCGGTTTTCTCTGCATAGTTGCTAATTTTTTTCTGATTGACAACCATATATTATTCGCATTTCCACAGACAAATTGATGTTCATCTGTATCAATCAGGTTGCAAATGATACACAAAGGGGAATCAGCCAGGTGAATGGAATGTAGTCTGGAGTTCGTTGGAAATTTCCTATTCACAAAGTAGTACCACAATGACCGCACTTTTGTTGGTAAATATGGATGATGTATGTTCCTCCAGATATCATGCCAAGAGTGACCGACGTATTTTTGTTCTATGATGTTCTTGGTCTGAAAGTTCATTAAGTTTTGGTATATTTTCTTGACTTTGATGACATCTTTCTCGGGTGTTCCCAGTCCAATGTAGCTATACTCTACGAAGAAATGTTTTAGGTGGTAAAGTTCATTTGGGATGTGGTGAACGTCTATTGGGGCGTCCTGGCTGACCGGCGCTATTTCATTTAACAAGAATGCGGTGACACTGTCGACTGACCGCTTCCACAGTTTATATGTTTTACAGACGTACAATGCTTGTGCTTTATTGTACACGTCTGTGAGATTCAATCCACCATTCCCAGTCGGTAGAGTCAATGTTTGGTACTTGACTTTGAAGATGTGGCCGCGGCTGACGAAATGGCCAAAAGCAGCCAAAATCCTGTTCGCCACTTCCCTAGGCATTGGCAGGGCTTGAGCCACGTAATTTAATTTAGAGGACAAATAGATGTTGACGAGAGCCACTCTTTGTATCTCATCAAGAGTACGGAGATTGTGCTGACGTATACAGGCACGGATGGTGTTGAGGATTCTTCTGTAATTAACTGCGATGGTCTGCCGAATATTTCTTGTGTACTCCACTCCAAGACATGTCATGGTGACAATTTCCTTTATTGGCCCATGAATGGGAACTCCTAATCCGCTTCCAATATTCATTATGCCAGACTTATTCCTATTCATTTTCGCACCAGATACTTGTTCATATTTGTTTATTATGTCGAGTGCTTTCTCTATCTCGTCGTTGTCTTTGACAATAAATGCAACGTCATCGGCATATGCTCTGCAGACAATCCTACGGCCGCGTGTAGTGAATCCTTGTAGGTTGTGGCTCAGGCGAAAAAGCAATGGCTCGATTGCTATTGCAAAGAGTGACATAGACATCGGGCACCCTTGTCGCACCGAACTTTTCATTACAATGGGCTTACTGGACTGACCGTTTACCATAACTATCGATGTTGACTTCTGCAGAAGATTTGTAATAATGTTGATAAAACCTTGCGGGAAGTTCATGGCACGCATGGTGTGAAAGAGATAAGCATGATCGACTCTATCGAATGCTTTCTCAAAGTCCAATGATACGATGGCGCATTTTATTTTACAGGCTGCGGCAATGGAAATAATATCTCTGTAGTCGCACAGTGTTTGGTAAATTGATCTGTCTTTTCCTACGCTCGATTGATATGATCCAGTGACTGTGTTCAATACTGATTTTAATCTTTCGTTTATGATGCGGGCAAATATTTTATAGTCCGAATTTAGGAGAGTGATAGGCCTAAAATTTGTTACAGATTTTCCTGCAGGATGTTTCGGGATTAGAACAATGGTTCCTTCTAGGAAGTCGCGTGGGATGCCATTGGCGGGATTCATTAATTCGTTACAGATACACGCTAATTTGGGAATCAACTGTCTTCTGAACATTTGATAGAACTCGGCCGGAATTCCGTCAGGCCCAGGAGACTTATTTTTCGGGCTTCGTGTTATAGCGTCTGCGACTTCTTCTTCTGTGATTTCAGTTAACAAGTTGTTTGCTTCTACCGGGTCGAGCCCGCGTGTGAATCCCGTCATGATGTCATTGTCCACCGGGATATCCATTGTCGTTTTGCCTAATAACTCTGCGAAGTACTTGTGAATTTCGTTCTTGATGTCACTTTGCTGCGTCAGTAACCTACCGTCAGAAGATCTTAGTTCGGTTATTATTTTCCTGCGTTGCCCCTTCCTCTCATTAATCACATGATATATAGATGTTTGCTCTCCTTTTACAGCATCGTGAAGTCCTGCTCTTACTTGATGACCTTCCAGCTGTTTCCGCTTCAGTCCGAGAAGTTTAGCCTGAATCCGTTTTATTTCCACGTAGCTGGCGATTACGGACTCATCAGATTGATATAGCTCACGAAGGACTTGGAAGTAATATTCTATCGTCCGTTTCTGCCAAACACTTTTCTCGCGGGAGTAATTCATCAGCGATTTTCTTATCGCGGGTTTCACACATTTCATCCACCATGCCAGTGCCGAGGTATATGAAGCGAATTTGTTCTCGCACGCGTTCCATACGTTATTGAATATTTCGTGGTATTCAGGGTCTTTTAGATGTTCCACGTTCAACTTCCACAAGCCTCGTCCCCTGTACGTTTCTTGCCGTTTTAAGTTCATGGTACATATGTATGCAGCGTGATCCGAAAAGATAGTGGGCCATAACTCTGTTTGGAGAACGTGTGTTTCCAGGTCGACTGTTACATAGATCCTGTCGATGCGACTAGCGGAATGATTCGTAATATGAGTGAAACCCGGCAATGCACCGTTCTTGAGCTCCCAGGTGTCAATTAAGCGGAGTTCTGTAATTACGGCTCCGAGTTCTGCACAGTTATTAAAATGCGGCGTCTGGTCTTTTGGAGACAGCACACAATTATAATCACCTCCAAAAATGATATGCTCGTAGCGGCCACCGAAAAGGGGAACTATATCATCTTTATAAAATTCAGCTCTTCGCCTCCTGTTCCCGGTGCCAGATGGTGCATAAATATTTATAAAACGCGTATTGTGAATGGTGACAGCTAGACCTCTGGCGTTTACCAGTTTCTCCACATCTTTGATGATAATTCCTTCTTTGGCGAGTATCGCAGTTCCGAGGTCACTGTCGCTCCCTGGATTTACGACTGCATTGTAACCTGTGATGGCATCCAGTCTAATATCTGTTACTTCTTGTAACATAATAACATCAATATCAGCGGCGTAGAGCATGTCTTGCAAGTTCTTAAGGTTTAATTCGCTACGGATCTTGTTTAGATTCAAAGTCCCGATTCTATAAGCTTGTAACGAATTCACGATTAATTAAGTAAGTATACAAGTCGTTATGACCCACTGTCGACAAAGCCTAAGGTTTTCCATGTTATGGCCGAGACGATGTCTCGTCCCTCATTTGCTTGTCTTTCTGCACTGGAATCTTTCCTCCTGGTAGGTGTGACACTTCCTTCATTTCCTCATCTGCGGGAAAATCTTCAATGTCATCTGCCCAAATTTTCGTATCACTGCGTTGAGACAACTCTATCTCTGGCCCACGTTGAGATGGAGTTCTGTTCTTTGTTTCTTTACTTGTGGACCGTTTCGTTTCACCATCGTGTTGCGTCTGCGTTTTCACTTTTCGAAACTCGTCTTTTCCCGCTGTATGCGGGGTCTGTGGGTCTACGTCAAAATTGACGGATGTCATACCACTGATTTTGCGACCAATTTGTTGTGCCTTTTCACGCACTGATTGTACCTTTTGAGGAGCGTCAGGTGGAGCTATCCTCCGTTTTTTATGCTTTTTGGGAAGAGATCCGGATTTCTGTCGCTCTTCAGTCTCGGAAGCCGTGCTGGGATCTTGTGCAGCATCCTCGTTCTCGTCTCTCTGTACATCTTGCTCAGTAGTTCCGTCATTTTTGGAAAGACATCCTGCTTCTGTAATGGGCGCCGCTTCAGGCGACGGAACGACAGTCGTTACTTCAGTAGAGCTAGTGGTCACTGACAAGTTTTGGTCGTCGTCTTTTCTGTCGCCACTGCTCTCCAAAGCGAAACTCGGTGTCGTAGCAGAGTGGCCACGGGTGGCCGTAGCATATGTCACTGGTAAGGTCGTCATCGTCATGGGAGGGACTACTTCCCCCGCCGGTACCTGCGTCACTCTCCTCTGTATACATTCTGAACGTACGTGTCCAGTCTGTCCACAGCCGGAGCAAGTACGCGGCTGTCCATCATACATCACAATAGCTCTATAACCGCATACGTAAACATACGAGGGAATATGCTGCTGAAGATCTATTTTTATTTGCCTGACACCATTTAAAACTGGAAACGTTTGAAAGATGGTCCACTTTTCCGCAACATTACTAATGACCTTCCCATACGCTTTGAGGACGCAATTAATTTGTTCCGTAGTTATTTCAAAGGGAGGTTCAAAAATACGGACTGTTCTTATCCCGAAACCTGCATGATCTACTTTGACATCACCGACGTTTCCATCACAGTGATTAAATTTAAAAGATCCTCCACATCCTTCAATAATCCTATCACAGCATTTAGCATTCACCATCTTTACATAAACTGTGCTACTCACAATCGATAAGTGGATCCCAATTATATCAGTGGAACTGAGCTTTACTACATCGCGCAAGAACTGTTCTACTTCGAATACTTTAGGTCGTGCAAAGCGTTCATCGAACGTGAACTTCAAAGTATCTTTGCGAAGCGGTTGCGTCATATTCATGTTCGATTCATTTTCAAATATACAATTGGCGTGTAAGCCACAAGAGCGCCCACTTACTTGTCAGCGCGCGGCCGGCCGCAGCGAGCACGTAGACAAGGCCCGTTCGCACAGCTCGCCCACCGAGGCACGACTTGGCGCTGCTCAGGGACTCGTTGACACCGCAAAAACACACGGCAACACTAATTTGTAGGTGAACACACACTAAATTATCTGTATTTTTCAATATTTCTCGAGAACCACACGAAAACTGATGGTTGTTGACGTTTCTAACCAGAGACCCTTGACCACGGGTACTACTTAGAAGTACATAAACCTAACTAACCTAAGGACATCACACACATCCATGCCCGAGGCAGGATTCGAACCTGCGACCGTAGCAGTCGCGCGGTAGACAGGGTTGTAGCCTATCACCGATGTTATTCAATCTGTATATTGAGCAAACAGTAAATTAGGAGTAGTAATTAAAATCCATGGAGAAGAAATTAAACTTTGAGGTTCGCCGATGACATTGTAATTCTGTCAGAGACAGAAAGGACCTGGAAGAGCAGTTGAACGGAATGGGCAGTGTCTTGAAAGGAGGATGTAAGATTAACATCAACAAAAGCAAAACGAGGATAATGGAATGTAGTCGAATTAAGTCGGGTGATGCTGATGGAATTAGATTAGGAAATGGGACGCTTAAAGTAGTAAATGAGTTTTGCTATTTGGGGAGAAAAATAACTGATGGTCGAAGTAGAGAGGATATAAAATGTAGACTGTCAAGGAAGGCGTTTCTGAAGAAGAGAAATTTGTTAACTTCGAGTTTAGATTTAGGTGTCTGGAAGTCTTTTCTGAAGGTATTTGTATGGAGTGTAGCCATGTATTGAAGTATAACGTGGACAATAAATAGTTTAGACAAAATGAGAATAGAAGCTTTCGAAAAGTGGTGCTACAAAAGGATGCTGAATATTAGATGGGTAGATCACATAACTAATGAGGAGGTATTGAATAGAATTGGGGAGAAGAGAAATTTGTGGCCCAACTTGACTAGAAGAAGGGATGGGTTGGTAGGACACATTCTGAGGCATCAAGGGATCACCATTTTAGTATTGGAGGGCAGCGCGGAGGGTAAAAATCATAGAGGGAGACCAAGAGATGTATACACCAAACAGATTCAGAAGGATGTGGGCTGCAGTAAGTACTGAGAGATGAAGAAGCTTGCACAGGATAGAGTAGCATGGAGAGCTGCATCAAACCAGTCTCTGGACTGAAGACCACAACAACAACAACAGTTCCCACTGATATTTCTAAGACGCCTGTGGATAGTCTTGGTACAAAACCGGGTGAAGTTTCTATAAACCCACTTGTTACAGCTCTTGGAAAAATGTTATTTCCACAGTCACGCATTCTGGAGGACGACGGTTCAATTCCGCGTCCGGCCATCCTGATTTAGGTTTACCGTGATTTCCCTAAATCAGTTCAGGCAAATGCCGGGATGATTCCTTTGAAAGGGCACGGTCGACATCCTTCCCTTGTCCGTGGAGACCGATGACCTCGCTGTTTGGTCTTTTCCAGCAAATCAACCAACCAACCAACCACAAAGTCAGTTGGTACGCTGCTTTGCCAGTTGTTTCTGTCGGGCCAGTTGTTACGTTCATAAAGCGGATTGTTAATGCTATAATGCCACTTATAATCATTACAAAGCCACTCGTAGTTCATGCCAGAATCGCTGTTTTATTGTTTTTGAGATTCAACGTACTCTCCGCCCAACCACTGCAGCACAACCTGTTGAGATGGATGAAGTCACGAGGGAGGAGGTAGGCACTGCATTTATTCCATACACAGGCGCAGCGCACTCTCGGGGAAAATCGCCCGCATTCTGAAGAAACACCGGGTCGGAACTGTGTTTTGTCCTCTAAATAAAACTCGTGCATTGGTGGGGAGCGCCAAAGATGATCTCGGTTTGAGGAAGGCCGGCGTGTACCAGATTCCGTGTCAATGTGGCAAGTCGTATATTGGTCAGACGATGCGTACCGTCGAGGATCGATGCCGTGAACACCAGAGGCACACTCGACTGGTGTATCCGAGCAAGTCGGCGGTCGCTGAACATTGCTTGTCGGAAAATCACGCCATGGAGTATGGCCGCACGAGGATTCTGGTACAGACGTCGAGATACTGGGACAGCGTTGCTAGAGAGGCCATCGAAATTCGCACCAATGACGACCTCATAAACCGTGACTGTGGCTATAATCTTAGCAAGGCTTGGGAACCAGCGATTGGGTTAATCAAGAGTAAATCGCGCAAACGTATAGTTGTGACGACCACGGCGGACAGAGCCATCACACTGACGTCATCTCAGACGCCGTCGCAATCTGTTCCACCGAGCGACCGTGGCGCGGGGCGCGGACGGCGGAGGGAGCGCGCTGCGGGCGGAGGGTATTTAAATCGGCCGCCACCGCGACCGAACCCAGTTCCCTCTGATCAGCCATAGCGTACGGATGTCCGTGCCGGCACGTTCAGAGGAGCTCAGTCCGTCAGTTCACCTGATGATGGCGACATGTATGATCGCCGAAATATTGTGCCCCTTGGACACTATTGGCCGGCAGCACACCCGTGGATATTTTGATTATCAAATACGCCGGGAGAAACTCAAGAATCACACATTGGAAGTGTTGTAACGTCCCCTTAGAAAAATTAATGAATTACTGTGCTGATAAACCTTTTACATTATTTGATTTTCAAACAGCTGAGCAAAACTGAACGTACTCAGACATTACTCTCTTTACTTATTCTGATCAACACTAAAATGACACACAATATTTTTAGCGCAACGCAATCTGACTTCCAATAATCCCTACAAGAGAATGGCCCTGACTAAATTAACCTATACGTTTCACAAATCACTTACCTCACAAAAATCTTCGTTACTCGAACTACTGCAATACAGCGAGCGCCACTACTGCCAGCTAAATAAAAGATTCTAACTACTGATGGCACTAACCACTGATAGGCACAGTTAGCAAATGAAAGATTTTGATAGAGAAGAAACAATGTATTTACCTAAATAGTGTTCAAACGTCATAATATATATATACCAGTCCATTATATCCAATATTACAAATTTACTCTTTCTGATGGACACACGTCCAGATCGTCCGTTCTCAAAATCCGCCATCTCTCTCCCCATATCCACCACTGCTGGCGGCTCAGCTCCAACTGCGCAACGCTACGCGCTGTTAACAGCCAACTGCCCAACATTACAATAGCAAATTCCAACAATGCCACCCAGCCACAGACTGCACAGAGCACAGCCAGTGATTTTCATACAGAGCGCTACGTGGCGGTGGCGTTGCCAATATAAGAACCTAAACAGCCTACTTACGTAGCCCCCTATGAAACGTCCCCTTAGAAAAATTAGTGAATTACTGTGCTGGTAAACCTCTACACTATTTGATTATCAAACAGCTGAGCAAAACTGAACGTATTCAGACATTACTCTCTTTACTTTGTAACAACAACAACTGTACATATAATAATTTTTCTTCTGATTTTCAATGAATTAATGTAAGCAACTTTCGATGTGAATATTAATTTTTATGTCAAATTTCAAGAAATGCTATAACAGAATTGAAGTGTAACACATGTTGAATCTATTGTAACATGTTTAAAATTGTAATTGTGCGCCTGGTCCATACGTAGGCAATGTATTAGGATATGTGGAATGTAAAACCTTTGGTGAATACCCTTTCTGTAGCGGAGCGGTAAAGGGTGGATGGCAGGGGAGCGCGGGAAGATGCACACGGGCGCGGCACGGCATAACGGGCTCAGCAGTAACAGTCGGAGTTGTGCATCGGTCTGAGGAACACGTTCCGGATCGAGGAGGCTATCCTGGAAAAAGTGGTTTCATTGAGCCTCGGATGTGCCGTTTCCGACGACTACACAGCATGGCTATTTTCTATAGGCACTGAATTGAAAAGGATTGCGACGCTAAGAAGAAGCAAAGTGCCGATACACTAAGAGTCATAGCTGTGATTGTATGTGTGCTGTGCGCCTCGCCATCTCGCCGCCCGCCAACCGCCGCATCGACACGAACAGGTTGAATCTTTAGAATTGTATTCGTGTGGACCAGTGTTAATTTTGTTCCTGACTTCAATAACAACTTAACTTTTACCAGAATTGTCCTATCAATTAATTATCCTTATCACTAACCTAGACAGGGTCCTTTCCACATGTTATGCAATCCGAGTGCCCCGAAATGAAGATTTAATGTTTATGTTAATAAGAATTTCCTGCAGACCTTTTTATGCTAGAATGAATTTTAAGGAGCTTTATTGTCAATGAAAATATAAGCAAAGAACATAGGTCTGACAAAGTTGGAAGTTAATTTTGGAACTGGTTTAGTAATGAAGCTTAATTAATTTGAGACAAAAATAATGGTAGTTAAATGAGGAAGTAATAAGACAAAAAGAGTAGTAACTCATATTTTCTAAATCTTGAGTGATTAATGTTTCCAATAGTAAATATTTGCACACAGTGATCATAACAGTTTCAGGGTCCCCCCTCCCTTCCACTCTTTTCTTTTCTATTCATTTAAATTCTGGAGTGTACTGAACTGATATGACCTGCAAAGTTAAAGTCAATATAAAACCTAAATTTATCAGTGTTTTACCCTTATTAAAATTAACATTGTTTGTGTGATTCAAAAGTACTATTTCTAGGGTAACCTATGCCCGATTTCAGTCAGATCAATATCAAAACGCAGTTTGTAGTAATCATTATAGTGTAATGTTGTGTATTTATAGCTTGTCCAAATTAGTACAGAAAGGGAAAATATTAGTTCACTAGATTTTTTTGGTTCTAAAATTTACCATATAATGCAGTATTACTACGTGTTGTTATGCTTGTACGTACATCCACTTGTACAAGGAAAAAACTCACTTAATGCCTAATTAGGCTGGCGACCGTATTATTAACGATTGGTAGCATCTGCTGTGTATGTTTCTTGCCCGTCCTAACGTGTAGTTGCACTTTAGACTTGCTTGCCGTATCATTGTTGTTACTGAGTGGGCGTAAGTCTGATCTTGCCTCCATTCAGGTACACGCGGTCAACATATTTACTAAAATCCTTTCTTATAAGGTGGAGCCCGTCAACTTATCATAGTACAGGCTTTAAAGAGTTAACGTACGCCAGAGCGGAGACGTTACAACTTATTCTGATCAACACTAAAATGACACACAATATTTTTAGCGCAACGCAATCTGACTTTCAATAATCCCTACAAGAGAATGGCCCTGACTAAATTAACCTATACGTTTCACAAATCACTTACCTTACAAAAGTCTTCGTTACTCGAACTACTGCAATTCAGCGGGCGCCACTACTGGCAGCTAAATAAAAGATTCAAACTACTGAAAGCACTAACTACTGATAGGAATAGTTAGCAAATGAAAGATTTTGATAGAGAACAAACAGCCTACTTACGGCGTGTATTCGCCTTCGCCATACTGCCGTATCACAAGGCCTGATGGTATGGGGTGCCATTGGTTACAGGTCTCGGTCACCTCTTGTTTGCATTGGCGGCACGCTGAACAGTGGACGTTACATTTCAGATGTGTTACGACCCGTGGCTCTACCTTTCATTCGATCCTTGCAAAACCCTACATTTCAGCAGGATAATGCATGACCGCATGTTGCAGGTTCTGTACGGGCCTTTCTGGATACAGAAAATGTTCGACTGCTGCCTGGCTATCACATTCTCCAGATCTCTCACCAATCGAAAACGTCTGGTCAATGGTGGCGGAGCAACTGGCTCGTCACAATACGCCAGTCACTAATCTTGATGAACTGTGGTATCGTGTTGAAGCTGCATGGGCAGCTGTACCTGTACACGCCATCCAAGCTTTATCTGACTCATTGCCCAGGCGCGTCAAGGCTGTTATTACGGCCAGAGGTGGTTGTTCTGGGTACTGATTTCTCAGGATCTATGCACCCAAATTGAGTGAAAATGTAATCACATGTCAGTTCTAGTATAATGTATTTGTCCAATGAATATCCGTTTATCATCTGCATTTCTTCTTGGTGTACAATTTTAATGGCCAGCAGTGTATTAAATTCTTACGCTACTGGTAGAGAAGACTATAAAATCATTTATTTTATTAATGTAGTAATGTACTAAAATTTTTTAGCCATAATAACCAAGCAAAGGGTCATTTTATAAGAGGAAAAGAGCTGTATGAAGAGCCACCATTCACAATGGTTGTCGGCGGGAGGTAGAGACGTCTAACAAACGCTGCCGAATACGTCTTTGTGAGAAGGCAGAATGGGACCATACCGGCTGCAACACAACACGACGATATGGGGCAGAAAGAAGGACGCTGCCTCCTTCCTTTCCCCCTCCCACGCCCACCGCGACAGCTGAGAGGAAGGTCACAGGCAATAAATCACTCGGCCGGCTGTCTCCAAAGCTCCAACAAAAACATATTCCATCTTGTTAAACTTGCAGCTACAATAATTAAACAGGTACTATTCTCGGAGATTTAGGTGTCTGCCGTTTCTTACACAGAGTAGAGGACGTCTTAAAAACCGTCAGAGTAAACTGCTACTAGTTGTGTGCCGATGGTTCATTACACTTCAAAGCTCTATGATAAATTCTATATTATGAACGACTTCGTACAAAATCCATGGAATCTTAATTTATTGAAATATCCCATGACGCCATAGCAAACGTCACTGATTCCATTCCCTTACGAACTTTTGTCCAAAAAACTTTAAACTGTTGTATCGACCATAGTAGGGAGAGAGTTTTTGTGACATTTTATGGTTGGTAACACCAAGAAATTGAAAGCAGTCGCTGGGGCGGGTCCTTCCTGTTTAACAGAGTGTTGACTTTATACGAACCAGGCGGTAGTGTTTCAACCCTTTGATAGGTGCTGTCTCCTCTATTATAGCTGATCTCTGTACCCTCTCACTATACTTGCAAGAAATTTCTTTTACAAGAACGAAACTATAAAAATCTTAAATCCAATTACACCAAAATGAAGACGGCGATGTGGCAATAAGTACGCTACCAGTAATATATTTCTTATCATTAAAAGCACTCAGCAAGATGCGTCATGACGAATACTCACCGAGAATGATTTTTTATACAATAAAAGATAGTACGTGACGCTTAACAGTGGAATTCTAGTAGTGCTTTTCGTTAACATTCTTGTAAGGTGCTAATAAGTTATCCACACTAATGTTCAAAATGTGAGGGTGCAGCTGAGCCTTCAACAAACCCATGTGGATATCAGAATGATCCCCACTGGTTGGAGTGGCTGATAGCCAGGTCACTCCCCATAGACGCATACGCATTTAAAGAAAGAGATGTCGTGCGACAGATAACTAGTAATGGAAGTTTGGCCCTAGAAAACACGAGACAAAAAAAGCTCTTCCTCCAGCATATAACGAAGTGCTCATCTAACTACGAAACAAGACTATGGTCCACATTAATCCCCATTTATTACAAAATTCCCTTCTAGAGTACGCGTTCGATTACAAAAAATGCATAGAACAACAAAATGATAAATTGTTAGCATGGATCAGTAATAATCTAAGACGTAAAAATCTCTGAAAATACTGAACAGTGGAATGTCACAAGACCGTAATCTACACATTAATTACGGAAAGATAAAACCCACTATGGTCGCACAGTGATTACCTGAATCCGCCAGAATGCTGAAAACTACACATGCAGCTAACATTTCAGACTGAGTCGTAATGAGCCTTTAAACATTCACGGAAAGGTTGCATTCCAAAATATGGCTAATATTAACAATAAATCTCCAAAAGCACGTTAACTCTCGTACCCTACTTGCTCAAGCTGCGGTTTCTTACCATATTCAGCTCTCGGATGCGTAGAGCATAGAGACTGTCGCGATCTGCTGCAGACAGCAACGTACCAGCTCTTCATTAGATATTCAGACGGATTCTTTAAGTCAGGAGTTCTCTACACAACCCCCAGATGAAGTGCTCTCTTCTATCTCCCGAACCTAAGTGCGTCTCGGCCGACATAGGTTCCCTTTTCCACCGTGTAATTTCTCCCAAATTTTGTTCGCCAATGAAAAATGCTCTGCAAAGTGGTGGCTAATAATATTTTTGCTAGCAAGACGACAATAGCCCCTCCTTGCAAAAGCTTTGTAACACTAACCAATTTTTATACTCCCAGCCATGCAGTGCCTAAACGATTCTGAATTACTCCCGCACGCCTCAGCCAAATTTCAAGTTTTAGTCAATGCGATCGACCTCATGTCTGCACTCATCGGAAATTGGCGTCTAGACTTCTTCTCGTTCGCGGTTTGTTTGCATTAGCTAATGCTCAGAGGTTGTTTCATCTTGCATAAAGTGACGACAGAAGGTTGGTTCAGTGCTTTACACAGAGAAAACAATTCTAACCCACAAAGCAGCCCAGGGACTGCCAAAATCTTCGTCTACGACCGTTGTTCAGAAAGTAAGTTGCAATTGATCGCGAAATGGAAACCACAGTGAAAACGAGAAACGTTTTATTTGCAACAGTTAGGTACACCTTCCACCTACTTCTCTACATAGTCGCCGCTCCAACTTCGATTGTTGTCGTAGTGTTGTATCAACTTTCCAATATCCTCGCCATAGAAAGCAGCCGCTTGTGATTTCGGCCAGTTATCTACACTGGTCTGCAGCTCGTTGTCTGTGGAAAAATTTTGTCTTCATAGCCAGCGGTTCTTGTGAGCAGAGATGAGACTCAGTGGGAGCCAATTACGGACTGTATTGTGGGTAACCAAACACTTTTCATCGGAAACGCTGCAGGAGCGTCTTCATAGCCCCTGCAGTGTGCGGCCGAGAATTGGCATGAAGAAGGAACTGCTCGACAGTTGCGTTATGTGGGGTGCATGACGCAAGCGAAATGTCTAACCAGGCCTCATACTTGGCGGGAGACGCTATTCCCTACGCTTCTTTACGTGTTCACTGTTCATTCAGAACCGAAAAGAGCGACGCGACACGATCGACGGGCATACTAGACACACTGCCCGACACATCTGTGCAATGCTTTGCCGGATTTTCCCAGTGGTTTCCATTTCCCGACCGATCGGAACTTACTTTCTGGACAACACTCGTATTATTGACTTCCCCTCGCACAGCGTTCCTGGAAGGCGTTATGGGGCAAAACGAAATTCTTTTGAGGTCGTTATTGGGAAGATGGCCCTGTTTGTATAAACGGAAACTCTCTGTGAGTGCAGGTGTTCATCATGCTATGCTAACTGCTCTTGTGACTGCAGCCCTGTCGCCCACATCGCACAGACTGCGTTATGTGAAAGCTGCAGGAAGGCGACTTGCAGATGCAAGCACGGAGGGTCCTGTCCAGTACCTGTTCTTAGCGGTCGCCTCGCTTTGCCCTTTCACCTCAAAAGGTGGGTCGCAATCCACAAGGATGTCGATCGAAACATTTAGCCACCGGCCTGCCCACTGTGCCCATCGTGGGGCAACACGAATCTGACTGAACTACAAAGGAAATTAGATGCCAAAATGGCACGAGGTAAAAAGAAGGAATGAGTATAAACGTAGATGGCTTACTCTATTAACTGATACGAATAAATTTCAGGCAGGAATGATTAGAAAGTCAATTATGAATTGCACATGATACGTACCAGTACAGTAATGGACGGCTGCGTACCTAAAAGTACCTGAAAGTAAGTTTTGCATGCTGTGTTTTAGCTGAGTAACATAGTTCAATGAAACGTAGACTGCTGCAGTATAGTAAAAGATGGCTGAAAGATACATGCACTCAGACAAACGTAAATGACACTTTTATATGTTCCAGAATGAGATTTTCACTCTGCAGCGGAGTGTGCGCTGATATGAAACTTCCTGGCAGATTAAAACTGTGTGCCCGACCGAGACTCGAACTCGGGACCTTTGCCTTTCGCGGGCAATTGCTCTACCATCTGAGCTACCGAAGCACGACTCACGCCCTCTACTCACAGCTTTACTTCTGCCAGTACCTCGTCTTCTACCTTCTGTAAAGTTTGGAAGGTAGGAGACGAGAAACTGGCAGAAGTAAAGCTGTGAGTACAGGGCGTGAGTCGTGCTTCGGTAGCTCAGATGGTAGAGCAATTGCCCGCGAAAGGCAAAGGTCCCGAGTTCGAGTCTCGGTCGGGCACACAGTTTTAATCTGCCAGGAAGTTTCATATCAGCGCACACTCCGCTGCAGAGTGAAAATCTCATTCTGGAAACATCCCTCAGGCTGTGGCTAAGCCATGTCTCCGCTATATCCTTTCTTTCAGGAGTGCTAGTTCTGCAAGGTTCGCAGGAGAGCTTCTGTAAAGTTTGGAAGGTAGGAGACGAGATACTGGCAGAAGTAAAGCTGTGAGTACAGGGCGTGAGTCGTGCTTCGGTAGCTCAGATGGTAGAGCAATTGCCCGCGAAAGGCAAAGGTCCCGAGTTCGAGTCTCGGTCGGGCACACAGTTTTAATCTGCCAGGAAGTTTCATATCAGCGCACACTCCGCTGCAGAGTGAAAATCTCATTCTGGAAACATCCCCCAGGCTGTGACTAAGCCATGTCTCCGCTATATCCTTTCTTTCAGGAGTGCTAGTTCTGCAAGATTCGCAGGAGCGCTTCTGTAAAGTTTGGAAGGTAGGAGACGAGATACTGGCAGAAGTAAAGCTGTGAGTACCGGGCGTGAGTCGTGCTTCGGTAGCTCAGATGGTAGAGCAATTGCCCGCGAAAGGCAAAGGTCCCGAGTTCGAGTCTCGGTCGGGCACACAGTTTTAATCTGCCAGGAAGTTTCAAATCAGCGCACACTCCGCTGCAGAGTGAAAATCTCATTCTGGAAACATCCCCCAGGCTGTGGCTAAGCCATGTCTCCGCTATATCCTTTCTTTCAGGAGTGCTAGTTCTGCAAGGTTCGCAGGAGAGCTTCTGTAAAGTTTGGAAGGTAGGAGACGAGATACTGGCAGAAGTAAAGCTGTGAGTACAGGGCGTGAGTCGTGCTTCGGTAGCTCAGATGGTAGAGCAATTGCCCGCGAAAGGCAAAGGTCCCGAGTTCGAGTCTCGGTCGGGCACACAGTTTTAATCTGCCAGGAAGTTTCATATCAGCGCACACTCCGCTGCAGAGTGAAAATCTCATTCTGGAAACATCCCCCAGGCTGTGACTAAGCCATGTCTCCGCTATATCCTTTCTTTCAGGAGTGCTAGTTCTGCAAGATTCGCAGGAGCGCTTCTGTAAAGTTTGGAAGGTAGGAGACGAGATACTGGCAGAAGTAAAGCTGTGAGTACCGGGCGTGAGTCGTGCTTCGGTAGCTCAGATGGTAGAGCAATTGCCCGCGAAAGGCAAAGGTCCCGAGTTCGAGTCTCGGTCGGGCACACAGTTTTAATCTGCCAGGAAGTTTCATATCAGCGCACACTCCGCTGCAGAGTGAAAATCTCATTCTGGAAACATCCCCCAGGCTGTGGCTAAGCCATGTCTCCGCTATATCCTTTCTTTCAGGAGTGCTAGTTCTGCAAGGTTCGCAGGAGAGCTTCTGTAAAGTTTGGAAGGTAGGAGACGAGATACTGGCAGAAGTAAAGCTGTGAGTACCGGGCGTGAGTCGTGCTTCGGTAGCTCAGATGGTAGAGCAATTGCCCGCGAAAGGCAAAGGTCCCGAGTTCGAGTCTCGGTCGGGCACACAGTTTTAATCTGCCAGGAAGTTTCACTTTTATATGTTGAAAATAATTACCCTGACATCACCACGATTCACAATGGTCCCCAGGAAATTACAAAACATGAAATGAGGTTTTTAATAGGGTGTGGGATCGCCAAGGACAGCAGTGCATGGTCTGCAATGTGCTCTCATGCTGCCAACATGGATCATAAAGCGATATTATGGTAGGCCAACCCATTCGCCCACATCAGCCGATGTGGCCGAGCGGCTCTAGGCGCTTCAGTGCTTCAGTCTCGATCTGCGCGACCGCTACGGTCACAGGTTCGAATCCTGCCTCGGGTATGGTTGTGTGTGGTGTCCTTAGGTTAGTTAGGTTTAAGTAGTTATAAGTTCTACGTGACAGGTGGCCTCAGCTGTTAAGTCCCATAGTGCTCAGAACCATTTGAACCATTTGAACAATTCGCCCACCAGCGCAGTTGACAGGTGCTGGTTGGTCGGTGGTGCATGTGCATGTGCTGCAGTACGTGTCTCCAAGGCATCCCACACGTTCTTCATGGGATTTAAGCAACATTTATACTAATCCACAACAGAAATGTTCATACACATCTATTTGTAAAATATACGCAAGAATCCGTATAGTAAACATGGGGAACACTACTATTAGTTTTGATGGGGGATTAATGTTAAATGCCTCTGCCTTGCTCGTCTTGATTGATAAGATATTGACAGGAACGTATTGATATTCACCGGTAGGTCAATGAAACTTGACAATAAATCAATTCTAGAAAGTGTTATCTTCAATAACAACAATGGAATATTAAGCTTTGTGGTAGATATTTCACCAAGAGCGTATAGTTTTAGTTAAATGGGCGGAAGTACACTATGTGATCAAAAGTATCCGGACACCTGTCTGAAAATGACTTACAAGTTCTTGGCGCCCTTCATCGGTAATGCTGGAATTCAGTATAGTGTTGGCTCACCCTTAGCCTTGATGACAGCTTACACTCACGCAGGCATACATTCAATCAGGTGCTGGAAGGTTTCTTGAGGAATGGCAGCCCATTCTTCGCGGAGTGCTGCACTGAGGAGAGGTATCGATGTCGATTGGTGAGGCCTGGCACGAAGTCGGCGTTCCAAAACATCCCAAAGGTGTTCTATAGGATTCAGGTCAGGATTCTGCCCAGGCCAGTCCATTACAGGGGTGTTATTGTCGTGTAACCACTCCGCCACAGGCCGTGCATTATGTACAGGTGCTCGATTGAGTTTAAAGATGCAATCGCCATCCCGAATTGCTCTTCGACAGTGGGAAGCAAGAAGGTGCTTAAAACATCAATGTAGACCTGTGCTGTGATAGTGCTACGCAAATCAACAAAATACCATCACAACATGACACCACCGCCTCTGAATTTTACTGTTGGCACTATACACGCTGGCAGATGACATTTACCGGACATTCGGCATACCCGCACCCTGCCATCGGATCGCAACATTGTGTACTGTGATTCGTCACTCCACACAACGTTTTTCCACTGTTCAGTCGTCCAACGTTTACGCTCGTTACACCAAGCGAGGCGTCGTTTGACATTTACCGGCGTCATGTGTGGCTTATGAGCAGCCGCTTGACCATGAAATCCAAGTTTTCTCGCCTCCCGCCTAACTGTCATAGTACGTGGATTGGATCCTGATGCAGTTTGGAATCCCTGTATGATGGTCTGGATTGATGTCTGCCTTTTACGCATTACGCCCCTCTTCAACTGTCGGCGGTCTCTGTCACTCAACAGAGGAGGTCGGCCTGTACGCTTTTGTGGTGTACGTGTTCCTTCACGTTTCCACTTCACTATCACATCGGAAACAGTGGACCTAGTGATGTTTAGGAGTGTGGAAATCTCGCGACAGACGTATGACACAAGTGATACTCAATCACCTGATCACGTTCGAAGTCCGTGAGTTCCGCGCAGAACCCCGTTCGGCTCTCTCACTTTGTCTAATGACTACTGAGGTCGGTGATATAGAATACCTGCCAGTAGGTGGAAGCAAAATGCATCTAATATGAAAAACGTATGTTTTTGGGGGAGTCCGAATACTTTTGATCACATAGTGCATCTTGGCTATGATGTATCTAGCAAGATGTAGTTTATTTCACTGAGAGGGACAGAAATCAGCTTTACAATGTCAACTGTTGACATACTTCTACTTATCATCCGTCACCATACATGTGATAGTGGCACGCCGTGTCTGCATGTGGATCTTTCATTTTTCGGTAAATGATATGGCAGCAACCACTAGTAATCTTCTGCTTGCTCATGGCTGTCGCTGCTCGTGACATAGTTGTTAGCGCGAGACAGCACCCGGCAACACACTCACCATTGAGGTAGGTCAGGCACATAACAGCACCGCGTAGTACCAGGCTTCCCTCTGTGTCAGCTACTCTTGGTCAAAAACATCCCAAGTCGATAGTTTCTTGTTTAGATATGCCACTGGTACATTGTTGCAATGACATTATCTTTGACCGAACACACTACCAGCAGGCGCACTAGATTTGAAAGATCCTTACCTGAAATGGCAGTTCTCTCTGTTTACGGCGTCTGTTTTGTATGAAGACTCAAACTGTAGTCTACCTCTCGGAGGTGTAGGAAATGTGTAAAGACAGCAGTAACGAGGATTGAAAACTACGTATTACAGAATTATTACGATAATGTAACACACTGGAATTGTAACCCAGTGCTTGCAGATGGCATAGGAAATTGTTATTCCATTACTCATTTTTTAGCTTTAAAAACATCTTGTATCAGTAGTAACTGAAAAGGAAGACAATGGTTGCATATATAAGTAGTGGAGATACAATTCATATATTATGACAGTGAAACGAAAAACTTTCTTAAAATAAGAGGCGATTAAAAAGTTCCATTTGAGGGCCTTGTTACAGCGTATATGCAATGTAGCGTGACTGCGATGCGATTATGTAAGCACCGACATGTAGGAGAGGGATTAGTTTGGCATTCTTGTCCTTCCGACGTGCGTGCGGCAAATGCAGACGCGCGAACTATCGTGACGTTATTACCAAATGCGTCCCAACAGGACTAGGATGCCGTTATTCTTTTCTTGGATACCGAAGGTCAAACGCCAGAAAAGATCCGTTGGGGAATGAGGAAATGGGAATTGGCTATCATGCCTGTCAAAAACCACCGTCGGTGCACCAAGTTCCGTGCTGGTCATTATTCGACGCAAGAGCCGGTAGATCTGGGAGGCTAGCCTCAAGGAACCTCAAGTAGCCTGGTGTCTTCATCACTGGGGAACCGCAATGAGGAACACCGGAGAAATTACGGCTTGCAGTTAAGGCGAAACGTTCGGGAAAACTTCGAATAGGGGTGTCGCTGCTTCTTGATAACTCACGTCCCCTTTTCTCAGACGTAATGAAGAAGTTACGCCAAGTGGGAGATAGTCGAACACACATCCCACCGTCCTCATCGAACCCCATGTGATTATCACGCCTCTGGTCACTTAATGAAGGCCTTGGCGGGCCTATGATTCCTGTCGGATCGAGGAAGTGCAGCAGGCAGATACGAACTACTCCGTGCAGCAGGAGACGATGTTTTACCAAACGGGTATCTGCAACCTTGTGCGTCGATAGCCTCGATGCTCACGGAACTTTTACGTGATTGGCATACCGATTCTGGACTGTACGGCTTTCGAATGGAAACTCTGATCACAACGTTATGTGTATTGAGCTATATTATGAGCACGTATTAGTGTTTTGTTGTGATCTATACTTGTCATGAGAACGGACACGGATATTTGAACCTGCATCGGGCAGAAAAAGCATTCCATCTCCTTCATGCATATGCACAGTTTCCTCGACTAGATCACGTGATAGCTCCCATGAAACGGCTTAACATATAAGAGGCTGCATTCCACACTGTGTAACGACTTAGATGTGTGCAGACAAGAGAAGTATATGCCTGTTACAACCTACATAGCGCACAGTTTTTGCGGGAATATTCAATAACATGCAGACATAAAGCAATTGCCAAGTGGGAGCCACACTACTGGACTAGAGTGACGTCATGCTCCACCCGCTTTGTTATATTAAGCTCTCCTTTTTATTTCTATCGTAGTTGCTGAGCTGTGATTGGAAGATCTAAATATGTGTTTACTTGAATTAGATTGGTTATGTTCCTCTCCAAGTCCCTTCTACAGCGTTGCAGGTAGCTCTCTGATTGGCTGTTTCACTTTCTTCAACCAAGAAATTAAAAACGAGCAGCGTGAGGGGAAGGGGATTCGCTTAGAGATGAATGAGGGGGGCGGAGTGTTAGAGAGGGTATGATGCATAGAATGGAATGTGAAATCATTCGTTTTCTCTTGTACCTTCATCCAGACAATCAGAAGATCTAATATCAAATTCTATTCTAAGTAGCGACACACTTGCTACTTACGAAGCAGAACACATTTAGTTTTGAACGACCAACAACGGTTTCCGTTAATCGCCTGTGTTAAACTCAGTTTCAGTTATGCAAATCTTCCACTACTCTAGCAAATCCAATTTCTTCTGATTTGGTTAAACATAATAATTTCTAGACAGGCTTAAAAAACTTATTTTACATGATTTGTTAAATGTAGCACAGTCTTGTTAAACTTCATTGTAGATGACCATCAGCTACTTACTTTTATGTTCAATGCTGATGGTCATCTACAATGATGTTTCATAATTATTTGACAGATGTAAAGCCCCAACTTATCACAAATGTAACACATTCTGTCCAGTGTTAAAATATAATACTTTCCATTGAAACATTCTGTACATAATATTTTTTTCTATTTCTCAACTAGCGTTGTGTTAAAGAACTACAAAGCAGCACTATAATGTTGACAAAATAGGTTTGAACAGTAAAAGACATGTGGAAGTAAGGATGGACGATTGCTGAAGATAGAAAAAGGCCACTTAGAAAAGGGAGGGAACATTTTTCCAAAGTCCTGAAAAAAGAGCAATTGGAAGACGGGATGACACATGGAACGTGCCAAGTGGCAATGAGAGAATCAGCGCAAACATCCCAACTAAGCCTGAAACCAAAATAGCTCTCAAACACGTGAAGAACAGAAAGATTGAATAAATGCACAGCATTACACCTGAGTTGCTTAAAGCAGATATTGATACCAGTGTAAATCTACTACATACATTGTTTAAGGAGATATGGACAGAAGAGAAAGTAACAAAGGATAGGAAAGTGGAGCTGATTATTAAGTTGGCACAGAAAGGAAATACTACCAATTGCAATAACACCGCCCTATCTGTGCCAAATAAAGTACCCTGTTGTGCTAATTCGGACATGTCCGTAAGAACAGTCACAATTTCGATCCCACAGCCATTAGGCTTCAACCAAGACACAAGGGAATTAAATAACATTAGCTGCCAGTGGGCATTTAATTCAATCAATGGAGAAAATTTGTGCCATCCGGACACAGTGGTCATCGCAACTGCACGGGCCACCCCAGCACGTCTCACGTCAGATCTAAATCCTCAACTCATCCACACAATACTAATGTAGTGCATCTATGTAGCGCACCTAGACCTTCATCCTCATTACTCGTGACATTTCGCCGATTTCCGCAAGAGTTCGAGATTGGTGTGCATCAGCAGCCGCCTTCCCAGTGATTTAAATCAGTGTCACTGGCAGCTAATGTCATTTAATTCCGTTGTGTCTTGATTGATTCATAATGGCTGCGAAATCGAATTGCTTCCTTTCTTTCGAACATGTTCAAAAGAAAAGACGTCACATATATGATGGTGAGGACTGCTGACACAGGCTAACGGTGGAAAAAGTTTTTTGCTGGATATACCTTATTGATATGTTTTCTAGGGTGGGAAATCCAAATATGATACTTAAAAAACTATCACCTAACATTTCTTCACATTTTACAGTTAATTTATTAAATGAAGCGTTTTTTAAGAAATTTGGCAGATTTTATGTAGTTAAAATATTTTGAAAAGGTGTAATGAATGTAAATGACGTTGGTAACACTGCTGAAAGACATATGCTGGTAAAAAAGGTCGATTCTATTTTTGTATTACCAGACGGTGTTTTGTCTACTGTTAACCTAACCTCACTTTCCCGTTTCCTGTACTTGTGCTCAGTACAATGTCTAATCGTGGTTGTAAAAACTCAGCAGACAATTTTCGTTATATTTGTGGTGAATTTGTGATTAAAAAACCCCAAAGAAACATTACACACTATGTGAAAAAGGTTTATCTATCATACTTTGAATCTAAACTTGGTGTATGTTATGTGCGTGTTGAAGATTTGAAAAAATGGTCCAAAAAGGAGAAAAAAAGCCTTTAGATTTGCTGTTTCTATGATACGGAGGGAGGCAAGAAATCATTCTGATGATTGCTACTTTTGCAGTGTTGATAATACTGGTCATAATTCGAAAAACAAGAATGTAATAAGCTACCCTAACATTCTGTCCGCCATGTGACCAGTAGAGCATGGTGTAGAATTGCCGGTTCCTGAACCACCAGAAGATTTAACTTCCATTCCAACAGAAATATTTTTTGATGTACAATGTGATTTAGATGAACCATATGATGATGAATTCCAATGTAATACAGAAAGTCTAGAGCCCAAATTGTGTACTCAGACCGAGCTTAACGATATGGTGAGGGATCTGGGCTTAACGAAAGCAAAAGCTGAATTTCTTGGCTCTGGATTAAAAGAATAGAAGTTATTGTCAGTTGGAACCAGCATACACATGTATAGAAATAGAGAGCAGCAATATTGGTTCAAATGGTTCAAATGGCTCTAAGCACTCTGGGACTTAACAGCTGAGGTCATCAGTCCCCTAGAACTTAGAACTACTTAAACCTAACTAACCTAAGGACATCACACACTTCTATGCCCGAGGCAGGATTCGAAATTGCGACCGAAGCGGTCGCGCGGTTCCAGACTGAAGAGCAGCAATATTCCAAGTGTTTTCAACAAGAAGGTACTGCTCAGACATTCCCAGTCTGATGAATGAGTTTGGTATTGAACACAAAAAGGAATACTGGAGGCTGTTTATTGATTCATCCAAAACTAGTTTAAAGGCTGTTTCATTACACAGTGGAAATATGTATGCATCTATACCTGTTGGACATTCTGTACATATGAAATAAAGCTATGATAACCCAGAAACAAAGCTAAATAAAATAGGGTATTCTGCTCATGGTTGGATGATATGTGGCGATCTAAAAGTAACATGTGTGCTCCTTGGTCAGCAAGGTGGCTTTACCAAATTTCCATGTTTCTTGTGTGAATGGGACAGTAGGGCTACTGATCAACACTAGTGCAGAACGAACCGGTCTGTTAGGTGAGAAGAACATTCTACGCCAAAACCTTGTAGATCCAAAAAACGTACTCCTACCACCTCTACATATAAAGTTATGCCTAATGAAACAGTTTGTATCGGCTTTACCTAAAGATGCACAATGTTTGAAGTATCTCTGCCAAAAGTTTCCACACCTTTAAGAAGCTAAACTAAAAGAAGGCGTCCTTGTCGGACCTGACATTAGAAAATTGATGTTTGATGTTAACTTTAAATCCACAACGACCTTAAATGAGAAAGAAGCATAGGTATCATTCAAGCAAGTCGTTAGAAAGTTCTTAGAACATGAAAAAGACCCATAATATGTTTCTACTATAGCTACAATGTTAAAGAAGTTTAAAACCTTAGGATGTTTAATGAGCCTGAAAGTTCACTTTCTGAAAAGTCACCTAGATTACTTCCCAGACAGTATGAGAGACGTTAGTGAGGAGCAAGGAGAGCGTTTTCACCAGGACATTAAAGTGATGGAAAAACGCTACCAAGGCCGCTAGAACACCAACATGGTGGGGGATTACTGTTGGTCACTTCACTGAGAAGCTCAGCAAGCGACTCATCGTAGAAAAAGCTACACGCGAGGCTTCAAAGCAAAAAGAGGAAGAAAATACAAACCAATTCCAGCTGACAAGTGAAACCTCTATTAACACATACCATTGTTTCCAGTAGATTACTGTAAATACAAATCATGCTTATGTTGTAACAAAGCTTTTCATTAACATCCCCATTTACTTTATAGCATAGGATTTTTATTCTATATAGTGAAAAGCATATTACTCGAAAACTATGGGTGATACAAAAAAACTAAGGCTAGATTTGGATTCAGCTCGTAAAAATCTATAAAGATCAGCTATCAAAGTAAAAAAAAGTTTTTCAAAAAAATTTTTTCGTTGGCCTGTGTAATTGATCACTTCAGTGGAAATGCACACCACACTAGCTCTCACTAGAGTAATCAAAACGCAGCGAGTAATTAGGATACTGGGCTAGGAGCACTACAGTAGTAGTTTTTGGATAAGTTGAGAATTTGGATTTGAAGGGACGCGTCCTTGGGTAGTCTATGCAGTTGCATTGACCACTGTGTCCAGATAGCGTAGCAGTCAGCGTATACTCCAAGTAAGCAGGAGATGTGGGTTCGAACTCTGTCTGGCACAAATTTTCCCCCTTGATTTAAATAAATGCCTCTGGCAGCTAATGATATTTAATTTCTTTGAATCTTGTAATGAAGAGAGTTGTTAATAGAAGGGAAAGAAGTATTCAATGGGGAATGCAAGACACGCTTAAAGACCTTGATTTTACTTATGTACGTGTTTGCTCTCGCAACGATATCGTGACATGTAAGAGAAGCTGGCAAGAATGCAAGAGGAAACAGAAATTTCGGGATTAAAATGAAATGGTCGTAAGAGCAAAGAGATGAGAATTCGATTTGAAAAACATGAAAAAGCTTTGGAGTGGAAATGGAATAAGAAGACTCCTCTAGGAAGTACCGTCCATAAAAAAGGCGGGGCAGGGAGGATGTAAAGAGTTGGATACGGAATACAAATAGAGCCTCTGATATCCACTTCAGCTGGCAGTGTTCTTATTCTGTAAATAAGTTGCTCAGTAGGGGATGTTCATGTAATGATTTTTTTAATTTTTTTATTTATTTTATTTTTTTGCGTTTTAATAAGAACATCTCAAGACGACCCAAGCTGTAATTGCTTGACATCAATTCAAGGTCATTACTACTGGATGGTTGCGGAACATGGACGGGAACAAATACGACTGTACAGCAGCTGGTCTTCATTAGCCGGGGTCTTCGGCAATTTACAACTATGAGGTCGCCGGCAGATGATGAAATGTCGGAGGTAACCAACCAGAGACCAGTCCGGGATCAAAGACAGGAAAGGAAACGGAGGTGGACTGGTCACACAATCCCAGAAACCATTGAGCCGTTGAAGCGGCAGCACTGGATTGGTATCTACAAGGAACATGTAGACGTGGTCGCCCAAAACGACCTGGAAAAGAACGGTGGAAGAAGAAGGTCTGAAAGCTGGGAAAACATGGAGTAAAGGGAAATGTTTGGCTGTCAACAGAACCAGATGGAAGTTCTTTATTGCTGCTCTATGATCTAACAGAAACAAGAGGCAATAGATTAAGTACAGTGTGTCAATAATTAAGGTTCCATTTTCGAAACACTGTAGAAATAGAAGCACTGTTTGTCAGAATGAAGCCAAATTTGAACAGCTTATTCAATTGTAATTCAGTCAGAGACAGCAAAGGACTTGGAAATTGAACGGAATGGACAGTGTCGTGAAAGGAGGATATAAGATTAACATCAACAAAAGCAAAACGAGAATAATGGAATGTAGTCGAATTAAGTCGGGTGATGCTGATGGAATTAGATTAGGAAATGAGACAGTTAAAGTAGTAGAGGAGTTTTGATATTTGGGGAGCAAGATAACTGATGATGGTCGAAGTAGAGAGGATATAAAACGTAGACTGGCAATGGAATGGAAAGGAAAGCGTTTCTGAAGAAGAGAAATTTGTTAACATCGAGTATAGATTTATGTGTCAGAAAGTCGTTTCTGAAACTATTTGTATGGAGTGGAGCCATGTATGGAAGTGAAACATGGACGATAAATAGTTTGGACAAGAAGAGAATAGAAGGTTTCGAAATGTGGTGCTACAGAAGAATGCTGAAGATTAGATGGGTAGATCACATAACTAATGAGGAGGTACTGAATAGAATTGGGGAGAAGAGGAGTTTGTGGCACAACTTGACTGGAAGAAGGGATCGGTTGGTAGGACATATTCTGAGGCATCAAGGGGTCCCCAATTTAGTATTGGAGGGCAGCGTGGAGGGTAAAAATCGGAGACTAAGAGGTGAATACACTAAGCAGATTCAGAAGGATGTAGGTTGCAGTAGGTACTGGGAGATGAAGAAGCTTGCACAGGATAGAGTAGTAAGTAGAGCTGCATCAAACCAGTTTCAGGACTGAAGGCCACAACAGCAACAACAATTCAACTTTACGGGCGGTCATCGGCGACCTAATCAACAGTATATTGTTGATGCAGGTGGAAACGTCAAGGGAGAAAAAAATATACGAAAATTTGAAGACTAGATGGCACTGTATGCATCAGAATATGCAGCCCAACAAACGCGCTGCACAGGGCAGGTCCTCAGTTAGAGTCCGAATCTACAAACGTAGCTGTTTCCACAAAGGGTCGCGCAATGCTGGTGAAGCTCTGATATAGGAACGGTGACTGTGCACCACTAGCCCTGCAGAAGTTCCAGAAAGTGCATGAAAAAAGGCACCGATCTGATTTCTGCTAAGGATCTGGAGAAACTGATCCCAAAATTTGGAAATATAGGTTCATCTGAAGTGTAGTGTGGCGATAAGAGGAAGGCAGTTGATCCAAGACCTGTCGGAGATATGGCCGTAGCACTGCGGAAGGGGTCGAACGGTGATGTGCAAACATGCCACGTTGGAAATGCCTGCGAACACGGAGCACAAAATCCTAGTAAACATTCTGCATTGTTATCCATACAAAATCACCCACGTTCAGGAGTTGCTTCCTGCTGTGCTGCCAATAAGATAAGGGTTCGCTGTGGAATCTCTTGCTCCCGTGGAAATGTAAAGTAAATGGCCATAGAACATTCTATAGACAGGGCAAGTTCATTACCATCTACCAGGCCATGTCTATACGCAGAACCCCAGATTATGGCCAACGGAAAACCCGCACGCACAGCAACCTGTACCACTTCACTATGCAAAGGTGAGTGTGTAATGCGGCTCGACGGCATCGTTTATCGTAGGGCCATATTTTTTCGAGGATATGAATCGTATGGGTTGTGTCATCCGTATCGTCACTGGTAAACGACATGAGAGGTAAACGAAATGAGAGTCCTTTGCTCTCCAACGTCATTCTAACCCTTCAACAGTGTGGATGTGGGGATAGGATCATTTTGATGCAAGACTGGCACTACTCCGCACATTGCGCAGTCAGTGAAGTGGCTGCTGAACAGGTATTTCGGAGATGCTGGAATTATTTGCCGTCATTTCTCTACAGCCTAGTCGTCTAGATCACTTAATCTTAATCCATTGGCTGTAGAGTCATCTGAAAGATGTTGTGTTCAGTGCTCCAATTATGAACATAGCTGAACTGGCGCAACCCCAGGAACTCTCAGCTGAGGTGGAACATGCTGTTTCTCTAGTTCAACTTGTGGTAGGAAACGATGGACGGCACACTGAACATGTCTTGCTCCAGTCTCACTAGAGGTATAAGCCGATGTCATTTTGCTTTTTGTGCGATTTTTGGCCTCGGGACAGTTAAAAACCGATTTTTCCCATCAAATATCATACTACCTTGCCGTGATGGATGGGCTTACTGAAATAACAGTCCAATAATCGTTGTCTGCCGAACTTTTGCGGTCATGCGCATTGAACAGTAGAGATGATGTTACGTGCAGCGCAAACTGTAGCCGTAGTAGAGAGATTCATCTGTCATTTGTAGCCGACACAATTGATGTTAAGACGCTTTTAATGACATTTTTCATAAAAAAAAATCCACGGCCTCAATAATTTGCTGTTTAAATTTGGCGTTATTCCGAGCAGTGGTTCTCTCTCTACAGTGTTTTCAAACTGGAACTTAAGTGATAGACACCCTGTATATTTATGAGTAATATCTGTGTAAGCAAACACTCAGCTGTCGCCCGAGCATAACAAGCCAAAAACACGTTCGTGGCGTCACAAATAACATTTTCAGAACACTGGGAAAGCGTTTTCTCTATAATGACATTCTTATTTGATTCGCTGTAAGACATCATAGCCGAAAGTCAAAATTTAAAAATTAGGAAAAAATTAAAAAGTCATCACCTGTGCAGAACGGAGAACTTTCATCACTGTACTCATTATTAATGTTACGCCAAGGATTTGGCGAGCGGCTAAAAGCGCTACAGTCTGCAACCGCACGACCGCTACGGTCGCAGGTTCGACTCCTGCCTCGGGCATGGATGTGTGTGATGTCCTTAGGTTAGTTAGGTTTAAGTAGTTCTAAGTTCTAGGGGACTTATGACCACAGCAGTTGAGTCCCATAGTGCTCAGAGCCATTTGAACCAAGGATTTGGGTGCAATTTTGACGCGCTGAATGTGAAGTTATCACTTATCTATGACACTAAATGACTGGAGAAAATATTTAGAGTAAATGAATTAAAATAGCGTTGTGCAGAAAATTAATTACAGCACAGGTATAGCACTAGAGCAGTTAAGGAAGGTGCTTGACATTTATATCCGAATCGGGCAATTTTCTTCTAACTGAATATCCATCGCCCCGACGAGCCGCGGCAGCGCCAGTAGATGGCGTATTGTCTGTGTTCACTACAGTCTTCCCATGTGGGGTCTTCTGCTTGGAAGGCGGCGCTCGACGCTTCGCAAAGTCAATATTTGTCCCTAGAAGCGCGCCACAACACGTTCAGCGCGCAGGGGCTGAAGCCGCGGCGTTCATTTTAAACCGCGCCGCGGCCACACAAGTCTTCCGCAAACAGACAAAGACGCCACTATGGCGGCACATGAGCTGTCGAGTGCTTTGTCAAACCTTCCTTCGCTCTTTCACAGGTTGCCCCAGCGTGCGGTTCTCTGGCGGCGCTGCCGAGACGTGAGCTGAAACCCACTTGCCTTTCTCATTCTGATGCCGGTTAAGATTACCGATACGAAGCCGACGCGCCATTTTACAGCCGGAAGTTCTTTCAAGTAACATCAACTTCAGGAAAAACCACTTCTAATTACTTACAACAATGGTTTTAAATCATCTCAAGACACTAGAAACTGTTAACTATTTTGTTACATTTTTCCTGACTTTCATATTATATGTATGTTATCTACACATTTTAGTGCAAGTTTTTTGTCCCCTCCTGAGTTTTTACGTTAATTATCTAATGTTTAGTTATCTTCTTTCTGCTGGAT
Organism: Schistocerca americana; assembly: GCF_021461395.2. Classification (NCBI taxonomy): domain Eukaryota; kingdom Metazoa; phylum Arthropoda; class Insecta; order Orthoptera; family Acrididae; genus Schistocerca; species Schistocerca americana. The sequence continues at coordinate 498,930,884 of NC_060125.1, forward strand.
TGACGCTGTCTTCCGTCACTTCATTCCTGTATCTCGGAATATAACGATTCAACAGACTTCCATATTGTTTCTTAACGAAACATATTTCGCTTAATTTTTTCAGTGGCCTACAACGGAAATGTCCGCCCCGATAGATGAGTGGTCGGCGCGGCTGTCTGTCACGCCAAAGGGCCCGGATTCGATTCCTGGATGGGTCGGGGATTTTCTCCGCTCAGGAACTGGGTGCTATGTTTTCCTCAGTATCATTTCATCATCATCAGTGGAAGGCAACGGGAAACCGCCACTAGAATCTCTTCCCTAGACGCTCATGCGGTGGACCTCTCTGACTAGCCCCCCCCCCCCTGGCCGTAAGGCAGAACAAAAAGTTACAGTTACAACGGAAATGATTAAATAATTATTTAAGTATCATAAATATTAAGTTTTAAGTGATTCAGTGTAGATACACAGTGATCCATAGCAGTACTTTTAAATACGTTCGCTTTTTATTTCAATCAGAGGTGGAATATATAGATTAAGCATATACTTCTGTCTCTCCCTTCCTCTACATTTTTCCATTGTATCTTCTGTTATCCCTGTGGCCTTGAAATCATCTAACTATTTTGAATAATTTGTATTGTTCAATATTTTTGTGCACAGTACTTCAACACTGGTGGAAGGATAACCGAAAATTCTTGATGAACTGTGTAGACGATATATATGAAACTGGGATGCAGAGAGAGCAACAAGAAGTGTGATAGTGGAGACAATACGAGGCGTATTCGGAAAGTAAGGTCCGATTAGGAGCGAAATGGAATGGAACTTTGCCCAGATGTGTTGGGAAGTGTCTGTAGTGAGCCTGTCGATCGCTTCCCGTCGCTCTTTTTGCGTCAGAGCTCAAAGTGATCACGTAGAAATGCCTAAATCGACAGTGTCTCCCGCCAAGTATGTGAATCTGGTGAGAGATTTCGCCTGAAGCTATGCAGCCCACATAATGTAAATGTCATAAGTTTCTTTCTACAAGACAATTTTCAGATGCATTCTGCAGGAGAAATGAAGACGCTCCTGCAGAGTTTTCGATGGGAAGTGTTTGATCACCCACAATACAGCCCTTAATTGGCTCCCTCCACGTTTATCTCTGCTCACATGAATCGCTGACTACGAAGAGAACATTTTGGCGCAAACAACGAAAGACAGACGAGCGTAGAGAATTGGCGGAAAGCACAGGCGTCTGCTTTCTGTGACGAGGGTACTGGAAAGCTTGTACAACGCAACAGATGTCTAAGATTGAGCGGCGACTATTTAGAGAGGTAGCTCAAAGGTGTGGTTAACTGTGACGAAAAAAAAACAAATTTTATTTTCACTATGGTTTCCATTTCGCGACCGATCGGAAATTACTTTCCGAACAGCCCTCGTCCTTTGGTATCCATACACTTGGGTGAGAGTGTATATTTACTTTTCTTTTCTATGTTTTTGTTTTTATTTTCTTTATTTTTGATTAAATGTGTATCGATGAAAATATAATTCTTCTATTGGTACTGATTCGGTCACAGAGCTTATTTTCTATTCGTTTACGGTCTCCTGACTGAAATAGATTTTGTGTAGGGTTGGAATGCCCTATTTTTGCTAGTTTTTTTAAGCATTACAGTCTCTGTTTTATTACAGTGGGTAACAATTATCCTGTATTAGATACTACTCATACGTAAGAACAGATGAAATTATTTTTAATGGTCTTTTAGGCTCTTTGTACCTGACCTTAAGTTTGATAACAGAAGCACGGCTTAAGACAGCTTCATAATATATGTCGACTCAGAAAACACCTTCTAAAGTGCCAGATGGCAGACGTTACATGAAATTGTAAAGTGGATATACTCCATAAGTAATGACGCGTAATAAACTCTATGAACAAGAATGAAGAGCGAACAATGCGAATGGAACACCAAGAGCCAAGGGCTCGTACTGAAGAGGCTCACAGCTTTTATAGCGTTTCTCTTCTATGATTCAACATACATATCAAAGAAACTATGAATGAAATTCAGTAAGAGTACAGAATTGGGATTAAAATTCTTGCTGAAACGATATCAAGGTATCTTATGCTGGTGACATTGTTATCTTCAGTGAAAATGATGAAGCATTGACTTGTTTATCAGGGTGAAAAATAATAAGCACTTAATGCCGACTGAGAGTCAGCCAAAGAAAATCGGAAGTGTTGAGGAGGAGCGATCTGAGATTAGTCAAAAACTAGTGAACCACATTATAAGCGAAGTGATGGAACTCCTATATCTTGGAAAAATCCAATGCATGACGTATGATGAAGATGGACATAAATAATGGAATGGAACAGGCAAAGAGGGGCAAAAGAAATCTGATAATATCAAATACAGGGCATAAATAGAATAGAACAAGCAAAGACAGGCGAAGGAAATCTGCTAGTATCGAACATAGTCCTTAATTTGAGGAAGAAAGTTTTGAGAATTTACAGATGGAGAAAATCATTGTATGAAAATGAGTCATGGACTGTGGGGAAACCTGCAAAGAAATGATTCAAGGGGTCTGAGATGCTGAAAATTAAGAGGCTTGGTGAAATAAGAGGAGTTTCAGCGAAAACTCAGCGACAAAATGAATCTTTGGAGAACGCTAAATAGGAAATGTACAGGATTATGGGACACGTGTTAAATCGTCAAGGAGTAATTTCCATTGTACTAAAGGGAGACGTACAAGGTAAATATTGTTGACGAAGATAGAGATCAGGATGCAGGACGGCTATAACTGAAGTTCCAGAATTAAAACGCTGTAGAAAGAGAACCATTGTTCAGAATGACGCTTAATTTGAACATATTATTGACACAGGAGGAAACGTCATGGGCCAAAAGAAAAACTAAAATTTGACCAATAGATGGCGCTGTAAGCGTCAGAACATGCACATCAACAGACGGGTGGCACACGACTGTTTGTTAGTTTGCGTCCGAGTCACCCAACATGTCTTCATGACTGATCGCGCGCTGCTGGTAAAGCTCTTTTGCAAGAACGATGACTGTGCGCCAGCAGACCTGCAGAAGTTCAGGACACTCGACGGTATGAAGAAAAAGGCATTGGTCAGTTTTCTGGTAAGGATCCGGAGGAAATCATTACAAAATTTGAAAAGACAGGTTCTTTCGAAGTACAATGTGTCAGAGGGAGGAAAGCAATTGATTCGACGCCTGTCGAAGATGTGGCCACAGCGTTGCAGGAGGTGTCGAACAGTGGTGAGCAGACATGCATTACACGGAGAATTGCCTGCAAGCACGGAGCATAAAATCATACGAAACATCTTGCACTGCCATCCACACAGAAGTACCCGTGTTCAGGTGTTGCTTCCTGCTGACCTGCCAGCAAGAGAAACCCTCACCCTGGAATTTCTTTCTCGCATCGCAATGTACAATCCATGCTCATGGAAAACTCTGTGGGCAGATGAAGCCCATTTCCGTCTCCAACGGCATGTCAATATGCGGGACTGCGTAATATGGATAACGGAAAATCCACACGCACATCAACCAGTACCACTTCATTCTGCAAAGGTGACTGTGTGGTGCTGGTTGACAGCATCGTTTATAATAGGACCGCATTTTTTCCAGGAGATGAGTCCTGCGTGTCGTATCGGCTGTACCGTCTCTGGTAAATACTACTCGCGTCTTTAGCGCAATAACGTCATTCCAACCCTTCAACAGTGTGGATGTGTGGGTAAGATCATTTTTATGCACGACTGACAATCCTTTGCACATTGTACAGTCAGTGAGGCGGCTGCTGCAGAGGTATTTCCCTACAGCCTTGCTGCATATGGCATGAGCTTAAAAGGTGGAACTGACGAACGTTTGAGCATTCCGTAACTTTTTTGACTTTAAATACAATTTTTTTAGCGTAATAAGTATCTTTTCAGAGTTGCGTGTTTGATTCTTTTCTTATACATACTCACATACACTTCGTTAAGATGACGTCAATCGGAATCATGCCAACGTTTCAAGTGAAAACAACGAAATTAATTTTTTTACGGGCAATAAATAGTTTTAACAGTTGTTAAAATATGAGATTTAGAACGATGTGTGAAAATGAAAATGGTGAACAAATTTTTAAATACGATATATTAAACAAATGCAGAAGAAATAGGAATTATTATTAAATATTAGTTCTAATGGATTTTAGTTTTGCTGTAAATATTATTTTCAACATCTAGCAAGTATGAAGTTCGTAACTGTGTAATATGAAAGATTATTATTATTATTATTATTATTATTGTAATACATGAAGTGAAACGTTTTATTGGTACCATATTCGTACTATATGAGTAACCTGTTTCTAAACAAATGAGAGCCAAGTGGATGAGAACTCAAACATTGCAGGTGTACGACTTCAGTGCAAGATAATGAAGGAATTGTATAAAATATCAGCTATTTCCCATAAACTACACCTTTTACATCTAAATAAAATGGCTCGATGCCTAGTTCCGCAACCATCTGAGGAGGAAAAAACTTGGTGGTTCCAGACAAATCAAAAATTATAAATTCCTTAAAGTCCTACATTCGCAGTGTTGGAGTCAGTAGTGCACATTGACAGTAATGTCACAGCGAAAGTTGCAGTTGTTTGCTTATTTCCTTTCTAACATATTTCATTGTATATGCGGCTTTTTGTATATAGGCTTTTTGTATATAGGCTTTTTGCGGATGATGCTGTGGTGTATCGAGAGGTTGTAACAACGGAAAATTGTACTGAAATGCAGAAGGATCTGCAGCGAATTGACGCCTGGTGCAGGGAATGGCAATTGAATCTCAATGTAGACAAGTGTAATGTGCTGCGAATACACAGAAAGATAGATCCTTTATCATTTAGCTACAATATAGCAGGTCAGCAACTGGAAGCAGTTAATACCATAAATTATCTGGGAGTACGCTTTAGGAGAGATTTAAAATGGAATGATCATATAATGTTGATCGTCGGTAAAGCAGATGCCAGACTGAGATTCATTGGAAGAAGCCAAAGGAAATGCAATCCGAAAACAAAGGAAGTAGGTTACAGTACGCTTGTTCGCCCACTGCTTGAATACTGCTCAGCAGTGTGGGATCCGTACCAGATAGGGTTGATAGAAGATATAGAGAAGATCCAACGGAGAGCAGCGCGCTTCGTTACAGGATCATTTAGTAATCGCGAAAGCGTTACAGAGATGATAGATAAACTCCAGTTGAAGACTCTGCAGGAGAGACGCTCAGTAGCTCGGTACGGGCTTTTGTCAAAGTTTCGAGAACATACCTTCACCGAAGAGTCAAGCAGTATATTGCTCCCTCCTACGTATATCTCGCGAAGAGACCATGAGGATAAAATCAGAGAGATTAGAGCCCACACAGAGGCATACCGACAATCCTTCTTTCCACGAACAATACGAGACTGGAATAGAAGGGAGAACCGATAGAGGTACTCAAGGTACCCTCCGCCACACACCGTCAGGTGGCTTGCGGAGTATGGATGTAGATGTAGATGTAGATGTAGAACTTGCATATTGTATGATGCATTCAGAACCAGTTTCTGTTGGTTACTTAACATGCAAGAATTATATACAACTACGCAGCTCCAAAGCAAGCGGTCGTCTGCAACCTCAAATACTCGCAAGTAGCTCTACCGCCGAAACATCTAGCAGTTGACGAGGCAACACGTTTTGCTCTCTTTGCCGTAACCGCCTATGCGGAGACAAGTTAAGCAAAACGTCAACGTTGACGCAGGCTGACTTCACTTAATTGCTTCCGGCGATCAAAGTCCTGGAGTTCGCGGAGACAGAAGCAAACGACCTGCGACAGGCCCGGCGCGCAGCGCATCCCTCCCCTGCGCCAGAAATTTCATTAATGCCAGCGAAAGGCGCGCGGATGCTTACTTTCATAATTGGCACTAAAGCACACTCGACGCAACTGCTGCCGTATAAGAAATTATATTTCGGAGGACACGTTTCTCTTCGGTGGTAGAGAGGGAAGAAATTTAGTGACAACCACGGTGCATGCGGTTCGAGCCACGTAAAATGCTATCCCATCTCTGTAGTTGTGAGGTTAATCAAATACGCGTTGCTTGTTTTTGCAAGTGTTCTGCCTGTTTTTGCGCGCGTTTCTCTCTCGCACAGCAATCGCGCTCGGCGCAACCCAAACATGGGCTCTGAGCGACGCTGGAGTGGGAGATAAACACGAATGCTACGCCTGTTTCTCTCGTAGATGCCAAAACTCCGAAAGTGTGCGAGCTGCACTCACTAATTGTGAGATTAAAATCTCGGTCATTCTCCCCGTCTCATTCTGCAACTCTCTTTCTATCTTCCATCATATTTCTAGATCATTTTACAGCAACAAAGCACACACACGAACGGTGTTTTAGGAAGAAGGAAATATGAAGTGTGAAAGAGATAAAAAAGACAGGAATAACGATTTCTGTTAGTTGTAGAGTCTGCATTTTAGTGAGTTCCATCGAGTATATTGAACCACAGTTCACTGTGGTCTGTATTCTGTGGTAGCTTTTCTAGCAAGCAGAGAGTTACTGAGTCCCTTGTAAATCCATATGATTATTGTTACTGTAGTTGTATTAAAGTCGAATTCCTATTACGAATAAATTTTTCTAACTACTTGTCGAAAAAGCTCAAAAAATTAACAACTTTTTTCTACTTGATTTCATCATTTTCCCATTTGTAGTCTGTAACAGAAGGTGCGGTTTAGTTTTCAGGACACATTAATTACACGTAGAGGAATAAAATATGTAATTAGGGCACGGATCCAGAAACTCCTTATTTCCATGTTAGAGCTCATTTTCTACTGTTCTACATAATCAATTAATCATGGAAAACACACAGAAACAGAAGGTACCATCACAACATGAAAGGTTTTCTTATATAAAATGTTCAAAATACCCCCTCGTTTACGTTTGGTTAGAATGTATAGCAAACTCTAATCCTTAAGTTCACCAGCAGTGCTTGTTGGTCCAATTGAACGAAGGTAATATTGACATGTGACTTTTGACTTCATTGTCGGAGTTCGCATGTGACTAACTTCATTCCTTGTGGTGACTTGCTAGTAGCTTCATTACTTGTGCTGACAAGCGACTAACTTTATTGCTCTACCAACATCAAACACGTAACATCAACTGTTTAGTGTTCCTCACGGTCTTGGTTCCCGGTGCAGTACAATGGAAGTGTAGTCGAATACAAAGTTGGCAGACGCCCATTTCCTGTGCCGGTTACCAGGTGGTAACGGCGATGGCATTGAGCGTTTGTACTGGAAGAGATTCCCATAACGGTGGTGTAAGCTTGAGTCAATCGATTGTCGTCTTGGGGAGCATAGGACGTTAAAGCCTACTACTCGCCATTGGGGAAGGCCCTAGAAGGACGAAGACACCTCGCCTAGAGGAGCGATTTCTCTGTGCAGTTCACGACAGCATTAGACAAATAGCGCAACAAGTAATGTTGAGCACATGACTGCCTGGAGAGAGCTAAATGAGTATCTGCTGTATCTGTACCATGTACAGCGTGGGCAGCCACTATCATCAGCTGATTTCCCTGCACGGATACGCTTCTAGGAACGGTTCATTCAACAATGCGTTAACCCTCACTTTAGTGCAAACGTGCTGTTCACAGATGAGCCATCGTTTCGGCTTGATCAGACTGTAAATTTTCTCAAGAAGTAGTTATGGGCTGTTGAGAATCCTCACTAAATAGTACAGCCATATCATCACTAAAGAATTTCTGTCAACTTTTGGGCCGGCATTGTTCGTTACTGTTTTTTAGGGCCTCCTGTTCTTTCAGCCAGGCTCAACGGGGAATCTTACCATTCTTCGTTAGAGATTACTCTACAAGTACGACAAATCGTGCACGATGGAGCTCCTCCTCATTTTAGCGTTCTTGTTCGAAGTCTTCTAAATAACAGATTCCGTGACAGATGGATACGTAGAGGTGGACAAATTCCTTGGCCTCAACGGTCTCCGGACCAAAACCAACTACACTTTTATTTGTGAGGGCATTTGAAAGCTCTTGATTACGGAAGCCCGTTACGATATGTAAAGAGTCTCGGTGCCTTTATTCTGGAAGGCTCTGGAACAATACCCAATCCTCCAGGGATACATCAGTGCATCAAGGACTCAAACCGACGGCGGGTTGACGTATGTATCCTTGCTAACGGAGGGCATTTTAAACATTTTATTAATGAAAGGGAAGTATTCACATTGTGCTGATACCTTCAATTTCCCGTGTGTTTCCGATGATTAATGTGTTGGATAGTTGTAGAAACTGGGTTTCATCACGAAAATGAAGCGTTTCCAGACCCATGTCCATAATAACATACTTTCTTCCTTTGCCAGCCGGGGTGGCCGAGCGGTTCTAGGCGCTACAGTCTGGAACGGCGCGACCGCTACGGTCGCAGGTTCGAATCCTGCCTCGGGCATGGATGTGTGTGATGTCCTTAGGTTGGTTAGGTTTAAGTAGTTCTAAGTTCTAGGGGACTGATGACCTTAGAAGTTAAGTCCCATAGTGCTCAGAGCCATTTGAACCATCTGAACCTTTCTTCCTTTGCCTGTAAGAAATACTTTCTGAAACGTCGGCCATACATTTTTGTTACACCCTAAATGTTACATGCTCAGTTTCCTGGAGAGCAATACGTAGTTCCACAGATTTCCAATTAAGTTTATTTACAACTTTTTAAAGTAATAGAGGAGGTGCAATGAAAGCTGCTATTTGTGACTGAAATCTGTCGTAGAAGTAAGATACATTCTCCTGCCGTAGACCTCGAAAGATGCAGTTGTACATTTTGTGGCCTAGAACAGGGTTATGTATTCCACTGTTGTGCTGACCTAACCAAATTCAAATGGTTCAAGGGGCTCTGAGCACTATGGGACTTAACATCTGAGGTCATCAGTCCCCTAGACTTACAACTACTTAGCCGGCCGTGGTGGCCGAGCGCTTCTAGACGCTCAGTCCGGAACCGCGTGACTGCTACAGTCGCAGGTTCGAATCCTGCCTCGGGCATGGATGTGTATGATTTCCTTAGGTTAGTTAGATTTAAGTAGTTCTAAGTTCTAGGGGACTGATGACCACAGCTGCTTAGTCCCATAGTGCTCAGAGCCATTTGAACCATGTTTAGAACTACTTAAACCTAACTAACTTAAGGACATCACACACATACATGCCCGAGGCAGGATTCGAACATGCGACAGTAGCAGTCGCACGGTTCCGGACTGTAGCGCCTAGAACCGCTCGGCCACAGCGGCCGGCGCTGATCTAACCTCTAGGGATGTCGTGTAATAAAGTGGCATGTTACGATCTAGCGGACTCTGTTCGGAAGGAAAACGTTGAAGAGTAGCCTGCTTAATAGCAGCTTGTATGTCTCAAAGATCATCCTCATATTGTATGTTTTCTTTCCATAGTCACTGCTCAACGTTCATATTGTCCAACTGAATTATTTTTACCGGCGTCAAATTATGAAATAAAACGCGAGAATTTTCAAGAACAGGAAGTGGGGGACATTACTCTCTCGAGAGGAATAACTATAGACTTTGATAGCGCTACTTTTGTTCTGGAATATTACAGAAAGTCTATTCAATTTTTTCGTTACATAGGAAGAATGAGTATACCTCCAAATAAATTGTCGTTAGTGATCTTCATTCAGAACTCTCGTATTCACTGTTAAGAGTTGTATAGGATAGAAATAAAATGTTTCAATACTTTATTTCAGTAAGCTTATAAAGTATCCAATACAAATGAAGTTATATATTTGTATGAAAATACATCCAAAATCTACCGAACATTTTCACTGTTGTGCTTCACATATCGCACACTTCCAAAAAATGCATCTCCCTGCCTTACTTCACACCAAGAAAATACGCTGTCATGCTAGACAAAAATCACAGTTCAGTAGCAGTAGTAGACATGGTAAGAACTAAACTGTTAAAGCAAGTAAACTAAAGTCTATATACATCTCGGACGCCGTTTTAAAAGAAATGGCTGTTTCTTGTACTGTTACGTCTCTATTTTTTCGACCTAAATCCGTCTATATTTTTTCAACCAAAATCCGATGGAAATGGAAATGAGCGTTTGGCGTCATTGGCTGGGAGGCCCCTTACGGGGCAGGTCCGGCCGCCTTGGTGCAGGTCTTATTACATTCGATGCCACATTGGGTGACCAGCACATGAGGATGAAATGATCATGAAAACAACACAACATCCAGTCCCTGAGCGGAGAAAATACCCGACCCAGCCGGTAATCGAACCCGGGCCTGTAGGACGGCAATCCGTCACGCTGACCACTCAGCTATCGGGGCGGGAAACCAAAATCCGATCGAATTGACGTAGAGCGTCAGTAAATAAAAGATGTGTAGGGTGTCCCAGAAATTTAGCGAAAACTTAGAGGGGCCATATGGCATGTATTGAGGAACAAATAGAGGATGGGAACCTGTGTCCAGAAACGTCATCCAACGACGCTACAAAGCGTCGAAGTTACAGGAGCCGGCGCCTGCCACTAGGCTACCCCTTCGGCACCATACGTGACTTGGTGCGCTGACGGACCGTAGACGGAAGGCATCATGATGTTGTTCGTTATTCAGTGATCGCGACTGATTGCCACGACCACCAGTGGCTGCTGCGTAGAAAGACTTTGTCTCCTATGAAAGTGATGCTCTTTTGCCTCAGTGGATGACGCTTTCGGATGCAGGTTTCCATTCACAATGTATTTTTCTACTGAAATTGTCTAAACTAGTAGAAACGTAAACTGCAGATGACAATTCGTATCCGAACCCGCCATCCCCTAAGGCAACAGAGCATCGCATTCGTAGGAGATAACGCCTGCCCACTACTCAGCAGATAGGTCTCCTACACTGTCGATCGTGGTAATCAGTCGCTATCACTTGATAACAAACAACATTTCGAGACATTCCGCCTACGGTTAAGCAGCGTAAAAAGCCACGTTTGCTGCCGAAGTGCCGGTCTAGAGGCAGGCACAGGTGACTGTAACTTCGACGCTCTGTAGCGTCATTTTATGACTTTTCCTGACACTGATTCCTATCCGTTTTATGACGTTTCCTGATACTGATTCCTATCCTCGATTTGTTCCTCAAGGTAGCCTCTACAGCCCCACGAAGTTTGTCGCAACATTTGTGGGACACACTGTATAAGTAAAAAATTTGTAAGGACTGAAAATAAGCAGTTTACAAAATATAACTGTAGAAGACAGCCAGAAAACGTATACAGAGGCCCAAAATCTGAAAAGATACTTTGGTACAGTGAACATGTATTGTAGCAGGATTGTGAGAGGGTTGTAATACAGCCTGGAAGTGAACTTGTTGACGAAGAGATTGACAAGATTACCGATATTATCTCACCGTAGCTGATCAGAAGGAAAATATATCGTTACGGCAACTGAGCTACTGACAAAGCTGATGAAATCAACGGTAAAGACTTTAGATTCACCACACAATTTACGATAGTATCAGAACTCAATAAGTCGTCGTCGTGGCAGATGAATTCATTTTTACTCGTCAATGATTAACGTTTGTCTCGTAGATTTCTTTCTTATTTTTCTTCTGGACAAAAAGTTATTTGAGGTGATCAAGACAAACGGGACATGCTGTGTAGTTATCATGTATACAGAAGTTTTCATTTTTCAGCTGTGGTTATGCAGTATATTGTACACGGGAGAGTTCGTACACAGCGTAAACTCTGACTGTGAACTTGGAAGATTTCTTATGAACATGGTGGGAGGGAGAGGGGTTGGGATGGGAGGTGGCTGGTCACAATGGTAGACTAGCTATGGGGCTTTGAGTCGAGAGAGACCCAATGATTTACAAGAGAACGCATCACATGATTGGCGAAATTTATAATGCTGAGTTCACAGTTGTCTCAATGACAATACTTTTGTTAAATCTCAGTAATTCGGTTAGATGAGTGCTATGATTGGCTTGGCGCAATTACACAGACGTATCTCCAAAAAAAATGTGGATGCGACCAATGAAAGCTGGCTTGACAGGTTTTTATCACCGATTTTCTCGTGGTTCAAAATGGTTCAAATGGCTCTGAGCACTATGGGACTTAACATCTAGGGTCATCAGTCCCCTAGAACTTAGAACTACTTAATCTAACCAAACTAAGGACATCACACACATCCAGGCCCGAGGCAGGATTCGAAACTGCGATCGTAGCGGTCGCGGAGTTCCAGACTGAAGCGCCTAGAACCGCTGGGCCACAGCGGCCGGCTTCCCCTGGTCTAAGTACGATTGTCGGGAGGGACAGTTTTCCAGTTGTACAGTCATACTGGAAATAAATATTGCTTGCAATCCCTCTTGAATGGTGCGACAATGCACTACAAGCTGTTGGGCGTAATCACAATGTCGTCCACATATTTGACTACGCAATACCACTGCTCACTATCAAAAGGTAATTACGTGTCTTTAGAAGGGTCTCGACGTCTCCAGCCGTAGTCATAATACAAAAGATAGCATAGAAAGCGGAAAAACTGAGATAAGACGTTTTGAGCCACAAGAAGAGACTGTGCTCAAAATGCCGGCATGAGGTTTCCCTACCGATAACTAAGGTCAAAGCGTTCCCACCTGCAGCGGATGTCCGTAACATTATTGAACAAGATGCATTATCGTTGGATTACTGGGTACTTCGACTGGCTTTTTGCCTTGCACTACGAAATTCAAGTCGCCTTTTTCGAGCATGGACTTCAGAGCGCCACAGGCAGAGGCGCTCACAGATGTCGTGTTTCTTGGTTCCCGGAACGCTTTCGTTGCGGTTCCACATTGTCGTCTGGTGAACAAAATACGATCTTAGCGGATAAAGAACCAGTTTTGTGACTGGAGGTAGGACTTCCTTGCAGATCAAACTTAAGAAGTCATTCTTAAAGATGTGAAACTAACAAACCTAATGGCACTTTCGGGAGTTCCGCAAGGGAATGTTAGAGGACCATTACTATTTACAACACATGTAAACAGTCTAGTGGAAGGGCTGTGACACTGTTCTCAGTCGCTGCAGTTGTCTGCACAAAGGAAGTAACACCAGAAGTCTGTAGCTAAATGCAGAAAGACCTGCAGAGAATTAGTTTCTGGCCCAAGGACTCCAAACGTAAAGAAATTGCCCATAAATAGGTGAAGGGATCCATTACTGTTCGATTACGTTACTGACGATAAGTCAATGGAGAAAGCGACAACCGTAAAATACGTAAAGGAACTGTCCAGAGCGACATAAAGAGGTATAACCACAAGAAGATACGTAATTGTGGGGAAATTATGTGTCAGGCTGATTAATTGGAAGAACCCAAAGGAAATGAAATTCAGCCACGAAATAAATGCCGTGCAAAGGACCCGTAAGAGCGATTCTTGAGTATTTCTCATCATTCTCGAACGACAGTCAGCCGTGTTCATAGAGAGATAGAGGAAATCCAACAGCCTTTCCGCAAAGCGTCTGTTTCCACAAATTAAAACATATACGCAGTAGGTGTTTAAACTCTGTCACTGTCAAAAGCATAACAAATAATAGTAGTTATATGGAAAAAAAGATACATAGCACATATATGCTCTAGTGATATGTGTCGATATGTATAATACCCCTTTCCCAAAAAATTACTTTTTATGTGTATAAAGGCTTCATGTATCGATCCAAATGTCAGAGACTTTGTGCTTAAATACTTATGTAAAAAAAGAAGGCGCAGCCTTCAAATTTTTTAGAGACTAGCTATGAGAAGCCTGGCTTTTCGCACTTGTCCTTTCCTGTTCCATCTGTCAGAATGTAAGCATCGTGGGCTGCAGCTACAAATGATTTCCCCTGCAAAGAACTAATTTTGAATTAATAACGTGTTGTGCCTTATTCATCCACCAGGTTACATGCTTATGCAAATATTTATTCTGTTACAATTTGTACTTTTCAGTTTTTATTCGCGGGGAAGACGCATCTCTTCGATGTGGCACCGATCCGCCATTAGCGTGACTTTATTACTAATTTACAATATTCATTTTCGCTTATCATAAAACCGGAGCCTTCGGTCATGCAGGAAAGAAACCCGAGGTTTTTTTTTAATCCGTCCTACAGCATAGAGTTAAAACGTGATATTCAGTTTACATTTTCTAAAATACCATCGGTCCGCATCCCCTCTTGCATAGTTCCCAAAATCACTCTGGAAGACTTGCAAGCTTCATTGTATTAAAGTTTTATTTGAAACATTTGAGTGAGCCAACTCGCATGCTGGGAAGAAATAATTACTAAATGTGGTCCTCCAAAAATTCCTGAGCACTGATAGAAGAACGAAAGTGAGGAGACATTCGACACGGGCTCCTTCCGAATTCTGATCCAGTGCCTTATTAACTCCCTTGTTGCGGCCACCGGAATAAGTCATGAATTCCTTTCGAATACGCATACAGTGACTTATTAATTACAGTACTTCTCCTGTTGCAGCCATCTTAATAAGTCGAGGGTTCCTTCCAACTATGAATCCCCAGCCTTATGAACTATGGTACTTCGCCTATTGTGACCACCGTAATAGATCAGGGATTTCTTCCGAATACGAATCCTCTGTTGTGCCCACTAGAATAAGTCAGGGGTTCTTCTGGATATGAATTCAGTATCTTATTGAGTACGGCACTTCCCCTGTTGTGCCTACCAAATTAAGTCAGTGTTTCCTTCTAAATACGAATCCATTACCTTATTACCAACGGTACTGCCCTGTTACGGCCACTGGAATAATTTCGTCGGATGAGCTATGTATACTCCCTGCACAATAGTAGACATCGGTACTTCATACGAACACGACAGCAATGAAGTCTTAGTGATGTAGTGAAACGTCCCCTTTGAACAATTATACATGACTGTACTTAAACTGACACACAATATTTTGTTAGCGCAACGCAATCTGACTTTCAAAATTCCCTACAAAAGAATGGCCCTGACTAACATTAAACTATACCTTTCACAAATCACTTACCTCACAAAAATCTTCGCTGCTCAAGCTACTGCAATACAGCGAGCGCCACTACTGCCAGCTAAATAAAAGATTCAAACTATGGAAGGCACTAACTACTGATAGGGATAGTTAGCAAATGAAAGATATTAATAGAGAACAAACAATGTATTTACCTTGATATCATCATATATAAATATAGCAGTTCATGACAAATTTCAAAACTCCGCCATCTCTCTCCCCCACATCCACCACTGCTGGCGGCTCACCTCCAACTGCGCAACGCTACGCGCTGTTCACATCCAGCTGCCGCTGCCCAACACTACAATGGCAGACAACAATGCAAACCAGCCACAGATTGCACACAGCACAGCCAGTGATTCTCACACAGACCGCTATGTAACGTTGCCAATAAGAAAACATAAACAGCCTACTTACAGTAGTGTAGACATTCATTCTTCGCAGTGACTACAAGCTGACCACTTACAGATTACTAAATAACATACTGTCTTAAATTTGTTAGAAATGAATATCAATGTTTCACTTTACTCATGTTGTTATACACAGTACAATGAGAGGAAGTCACTGATAGATAGCTATACTTTTATCATCTTTAAACCGTGAAGTATAAACGCCTACTGCAACATTGTTTGAAGGCCATAGGAGCATAAAATTACAGCAACACTGGAACGCTACCAAAGGAACGTGAAAGAAATCACGTTGAGTGAGAAGTCTTCGAGGCACTTCAAACAGCCATGCCAAGCAGTGATCTCTTGCCATATGAACTATAGAAAAAACGTACATTAAAGCTTCGTGCACACGATGCCTTTTCTCTCATCAACCTTACTCATTCACTCGACACTCCCTACAGCGCAAACATGCACGCGCATTTGCGCTTGATCAATTTGTTTTAAGTGGAGGGCGTGCATCATGAAGCATTGCTTGTTATGTTTGGTGGGGATCTCTTGCGCTGTTTGTGTACTGTGCTGAGGCTATGTTTCAAACTCATTTTTCGTTAAATGATGTCTGTAGACACCAAAAAAAAGGACACTGCAATTTGTATATGACTAGCGACCTGGCCTGCCTCACACGGGTACCACTTAGTAACTCCGACCGGACGACTTCTGTATGACACCTACTGATTGTAATATTACTGGATTTGAGATACTTTGCACATATTTGTCATAAAAGAGAAGAACAGACAACGAGCTGTAGTTCGTAAAAATGCTAAGCATCACAGTGCGTGAGTAAAGAGACAAAATACTTTTTTTAATGTGCACCTATACCAAGACGCGCGTCCAGCGTTTAAACACTCTAAATAAACACTAAGACCCGCTGGGCGCAGATATTTAAAATCGTTGCCGCAGCGCTTGATAGCAAGAAGCTGCGAAACAGAAGAAAGAACAATCTATCTTTTGTTAAAAAAAAATTCTAGAGACTTCATTACCCTTGTGCTTTTGGTCGCCGACATCTTAAGACGTACTACATACCAATGCTACAAGTTGTATTTTTAATTTGTGTAAAAACTATGTGAAACGACGAACAAACGTTTCGGTAACTCGGGTGAAGATGTAATGTACTTACGCACACGCAAGGACATTTAATTGTAGGAAGGAACGCACTGACAAACCAGCGATTATTGGACTGCGCCAGGTACAAAAGAAATATCAGATGTAAGTCATGTATTTATTGTGTATTTATCAATGTCTAGAAGTTTAAAGCCAATTTGTTCAAAATATATAAATATTTTACGATGCATTAATTTTCTCCTTATTCTTTTCTTTCACTAACCAAAAGTGATGTTCATATTGTAAATGAGCTTTGTTACAGGTTCGCTCTTTATCGCGGTGTCTCGATTGTATTTGGGAGACCATTAATGCGTTCAACTTCCGATCTGTTAATCTTTCTCTTACGAAATTCCACTAAATAGCTTTCACTTCCATTTTTATGTTCAGATAGGTCCCTTTGGCATTTTCATCGAAGATTCTGACTGCGTGAAGGCAATCCGGGTCAAAAGGTCAATTAACAAAAACCCTTCGCGTCATCAATCTGTACGTCTCCTGAACACAATCGAGAAACGACGCTTCGGTGATCAATTAATACTCTCTCTCTTGTCAAGTCGTACTGAAAAACAGCCACACAGGATAGGCGTAAGTACGCACTCTAGTGTCAGCCAGTAAATATTAGCAACCATCAGTGACAACATCAGTATTATTATTTACTACTATTTCTTATACAGAATAAGCAACTTCCTAACGCTAGATGATATACACAAACCTTTTTCGTGAATCAGTCTATTTACTAATGGAAATTGTATGAAAATGCCTACAGTAGGTCCTGAAAATAGGCTTCACACACAGATGGAAAAACGCAGTGAGGGACTTCAGTTTATAACTGCAATACAAACAAAAAAAAAATCGTATCGAACGCCCCTTGTAAAATTTGAATGAAAACCTGAAATGTAATGCCCTAAGCTAAGTATTCGGTTTACTTGGCGGGATCTAAAGATAAGATGAAAGGTCTCCGATAATATTACGATGGTACATAAATTCGTAGAGTTTTTTTCGCGTGCTGGTATTCCCGGTTTCTGTGGGTTTATTTATCGAGTGTCATTTTTTATTTGTATTTCACTGTTGGTATTTGAGTTTACATATTGTCATTTTGTTATTTGGAGATAGTGAGTGGAGCTGTGGTGGCTACAGAATGCAGTGACAAGTGGAGAAATCGGAACATTTCCGACGTATTCTGCTTTTGAGTTTAGTGGCGGGATGACAGCAACGGGGGCAGCCAGAAACATTTTTGCCGTATGTGGGGACAACGACATCGGACAGAGCACGCCAAGAAAATGATTTTCTCGTTTCGAGGATGATCGTTTTGACATTAGTGACTCTCCACTTTCAGAAAAACCTTCGGAGTTTGGTAAATATCGTTTAAATTCATTAATCCGCAATGATCCACGTCATTGTAGTCGAGAACTGGCTAACCTGATGAACTGTGATCATTCCACCATCGTGTGACGTTTGCACGCAAGAATCGGGTGTACGGGTACCGCATTCTCTAAACGAAAATCACAAAAAATCTGCGTGTGGCCATACGTGCACTCTGCATGCTCGTTATCAATTGGCTCGTGAACAACACCGACCATTCCTATCCTGTATCATTACTGGTGAAGACAAATGGTGTCTTTATGCTAACATAAGGAAAAAAAGGAATGTTTGAGCGCAAACAAAACAGCAACTCGCGGTGAAGACTTGCGTGCATCCACAAAAGATAATTTTCAGCATCTAGTGGAACAGAGACAGTGTCGTGTACTATAAATTGCTTCCCGGAGGTGTAACCATAACTGCTGACATTTACTGCCAGTAGCTGAGAAGTGTTGTAGACGCAATCCAAGAATAACAACCAAGAAGACTGCGTGAACTGTTGCTTTCCACGACAGAGTCCGCCAGCATTGTGCTAGTCTAACAAAAAACACTATCCAACAGTTGGGTTGGGAAGTCATTCCGTAACCATCTTATTCATCTGATCCTGCGCCATCGTTCACCTCTTCTGTCATCTACCGAACAACATTCAAGGAAGTTCTTTTCTGGATGAAAATGCGCTCAGAACATAGCTTGACGAATTTTTTGCCTCAAAACCACGCGATTTCTACAGTAGCGGAATCGAAAAGTTACCACAGAGTTGGGGGAACCGAAAAATTATTCCAGCGTTGGCGGACTGTTGTAAATAGTGAAGAATAATATATTATTGATGACAAATCTCAGTTATATGTCTCTGTTGTGTTTATTAAACTTATGGAAAATCTCTGCGAATTAATGCATCAACCCAAGATTACAGTAAAGAATTAGATAAGAGTCGCAATAGGAAAACAGAGAAAAAGCAGCCGTCAACTTCACCAAAAATTTCGTATGAAAACTATGGTCTAGCGTTGAAGTTATGACGACTTAATAGTACAACAACTAAGGAGCAGAAGAAAAAATATAGAGCAAATGGAGCGTCTCAGCTAGCTATTGGGAACTTAAATTAAGGACACGGTGACGCAAAAACTACAAATTTTAAACACATGACCCCTGTTGAAGTGAATCCTGGAATGCATGACGATGCCGAATATGTCAAATCTGAGATTGCTAATTTATAACATCTGTGAGTGAAGCTATGTAAACAATGTTTTCATAAAACAAAATACAAATAACAAAATGAAAGCCCACTAACTACGACGTAACTGCTAAAACCCTCCCTTAAGTTTGTCTCAGTTTCAGAAATAATCACTGGACACGAGATTGTTAATCTATAATATTTTTTGAGTAAAAGTTGTCTGAACATTGTTTATAAAGTGAAATACAAGTAACGTAATGAAAGCCCACTACCACACAATCATTGACGACCTTCCTTAAGTAAGTCTCAGTTTCAAAACTAATCAATGACACGCTTTGTGTGAAAATACGAAATAAATCTCTCAGACTCATAAGACATGCCGGTTGCCACATAACAAGATTATGCACATCAGTATCTCGCCTAGGAATAGAGATACGATTTCTCAGTAAAATTTTGCAGTGACCTGAAGTTTGCATACACAGCGTCCACTTCACTTTGTCTTTCTCGTATGTGGCACGTTCCTCTGTAATCTAAATATAGCATTACCCATAGTAGTCTTCGTGTTTTCTTTTCCTGATGCCTTTCATCACAATGAGCACATTACAGGTTGCCTAGCGATAAAAGAATACACAGCAGCCTGCATAACCAGAGACGGAAAGTGTGACCATGGTAGCTTGCATGCTTACAGTACGTTCTGCCCGCTAACGGTTGTGAGTGCGTTTTCGTTTCCATGCATCTGTGATCGAGCTTGAAAAAAAGAGGTTTAGTGTGGACATACTTTAATAGCAACAAGGGTAAGCATCTTGGTTCCTATGCTACACATGTTACTTGTAATTTTCTAAAATGTGTATCTAAGAACTGAAGATCTTTTTTCTTCTCGTGTTATGGACGCTGTTACATTTTGGTTTTGTGATAGAAAATTAATGATTTATTTCATTAGCGAAAATTTCCCGAAAAACCGCCTGCACTGAAGATCCTGTATGTCAACTGCTTTTGCATCGGTCCCATAGATTTGCAAAATACGTAACGATTGTGATTTGTTTGTTTCCAGAAGTGATTATGGTTGGAACAGAAGTTGCTGTAGTTAGCTGCTTGCCTTCTTTAATACTTTCTTTCTTTCTTTGTCTAATTCAAAGTAGTAATGTTTCACATGAATGAAAAGCCCCATGTGACCATTAAGAACACTACATAATTACTGTCTGCTGTATTTATTACATTTTTGTCATTTGTATTTCTGCTGTATATGGCTATAGTTCTTTCTTATTTCTTTTGAGATTTTTTTAAGGTTTTACAGGCAAGATTACATTTATTTAAAGACTGTTAAAGTTTCTAAAATCAAGACATCATATTCATGGAGGAGGTCTGACATGTTAGTGAGATGTGACTATATGTGGTTAAATGATGTAATAATTAGGTATGTTTGATTTGCATACACCTTACACGACAAGAAAAGATGTATCAATTATATTTCCTCTTGTTACTCCATAGCATTCACGGGTAGGATTATTTCGTTCACTTTAAGTATGTGGAGCCTGCAGTTCCCTACTCCATGTTCTGCTATTTGGTATTGATCATGTACGTCTCAATGGGAAATCAGTTCTCGTAATCTGAATATATTTGGAGCCCTTAGAACAAAGTAACTTCTCATTGAAACCATCTGTTATAAATACGTTGGATAACTTTGTTGCTCCAGCAGGATCAGAGCCTACGGAAATTATATCCACATATCATCACCTTGCTACATGGTTTACGGCCCATTTTCCAGTCGATTGAGGGAAATGAAAACTTGATCTGAAGCTATCGACCTAATAATTCCATGCGTCTAGAGTGTGTTGGTTAAAATTTCATCCTTATGCGAGTCTATTTTCAGTTCTTTCAAGACACAAGAAAAGCCATTCCTACAGATAAATGAGATGAGCTCACGGTAGTTGTTGGGTCTGTTTAACGTTACTAGAAGATTTTACGTGGGGGTAGCGACACAGCATACCCACTGGTAATATTCCTAAAATTCAGACTGCTTAATTTCTGATGTGATACTAAAATTGCTTGGGACTTCTTCGTTTTTAGTTCAGTTCCCCGATTTTGCTCCCATCTGACAACTGAAAATACTATATTCTCTTTTCTCTGTGACGTACTGGATGGGCTAAACAAAAAGTTTGTAACGCTTGGCGTATTTTTTATTTAACAAAGGCATTTCACTGTGTTGATCTCACAATATTGCTCCAGAAGTTGGACCATTACGGAATAATGGGAGTAGCTCACAATTGGTTCACCTCTTACTTTAGCAAAAGGTCATTATTCACAATGTTGATAACGGCTGTGATGTGGGATGTGAGTTGGGTACTGTGAAGTGGGGGGGTGCCCCAGGGATCAGTGTTGGGGCCGCTCCTGTTCCTTATTTATATACGAGGCCTGTTCAGAAAGTAAGCTCCGATTGATTGCCAAATTGAAACCACAGTGAACATCAGAAATGTTTTACTTGTAACAATTAGCTACACCTTTCAGCTACTTCTCTACGTAGTCGCCGTTCTGACTTAGACTTTTGTCATAGCGTTGTACCAACTTTTCAATAGCCTCATCATAGAAGGCAGCCGCCAGTGCTTTCCGCCAATTCTCCACGCTGGCGTACACCTCGTTGTCTGCGTCAAAATGTTGTCTTCAAAGACAGCGGTTCATGTGACCAGAGATGAAACTCAGGGGGAGACAATTGCGGACTGTATTGTGGGTAATCTCACATTTCCATTTGAAAACGATGCAGGAGCATCTTCATTGCCCCTGCAGAATGCGGCTGAGAATTGTCTTGAAGAAGAAACAGCACGACAGTTATGTAATGTTAGCTGCATAGCTTCAGGCGAAATTTCTCACCAGGCCCTCGTACTTGGCGGCAGACACTATTTTCTAGACATCTTTACGCACTCACTGTGAGCTCAGAAATGAGAAGAGCGACGTGATGCTAACTGGGGCTATACTAGAGACACTACCCAACACATCTGTGCAAAGCTTTATCGGATTTTCAGAGTCGTTTCCATTTCGCGACCGATCGGAGCTTACTTTCTGAACGCCCCTCGTAAATGATATGCCCTCTAGTATTACGGGTAACTCTAAAATATTTCTGTTTGCTGATGACACTAGCTTGGTATTAAAGGATGCTGAGTGCAACATTGACTCGGTTTCAAGTAGTGCAGTACATGACCTCAGTTCATGGCTTGTAGAAAATAAACTAACGTTAAATCATAGTAAGACTGAGTTATTACAGTTTCTAACACACAATTAAACAAAACCTGACGTTTTAATCTCACAGAACGGGCATATGATTAGTGAAACTGAACAGTTCAAATTTCTGGGTGTTCAGATAGATAGTAAGCTGTTGTGGAAAGTCCACGTTCAGGATCTTGTTCGGAGACTTAATACTGCCATTTTCACTATTCGAACGGTATCAAAAGTGAGTGGTACTTCGACACGTAAATTAATCTACTTTGCTTATTTTAATTCACTTATGTCGTATGGTATTATGTTTTGGGGTAACTCTTCCTATTCTAGAAGGATATTTTTGGCTCAGAAACGGGCGGTTCGGGCAATAAATGGTGTGAGTTCACGAACCTCTTGTCGACCTCTGTTCACAAGTCTGGATATTTTGACATTGGCCTCTCAATATGTATATTCCTTATTGTCCTTTCTTGTTACCAATATTAGTTTATTTCCAAGAATAAGCAGCTTTCATTCGGTTAATACTCGACAGAAATCAAACCTCCATTTGGATCGGACTTCCTTAACTCTTGTGCAAAAAGGTGTACAGTATACTGCTGCATCCATTTTCAATAAGCTGCCACTCGAATTCAAAAACCTTTGCAGTAATCCACGCGCTTTCAAGTCGAAACTGAAGTTTTTCGTCACGGGTCACTCCTTCCATTCTGTCGAGGATTTCTTTGAAAAATTAAGCTGACTCTTATTGTATTGCAGACAGTATTTACTTAAACTTATGGACTGACTTTTTTCAGGTTCATGAACATTAATTTTTATCTGTTATTACTTTTATGTTGTAAGTTCATGTACTGACAAGTTCCATGACCTTGGAGATTTTCTCCTCAATTTGGTCCTACGGAACTTGGCGTGTAAATAAATAAATAAAATCTGAAAACTGAGGATGGTTAGTCATTCATCTGGATGATAGAAGTGTTGTTATCTTGAGGTCTGGCACTTGGCCAAAGCTGGAGACCCTCGGCGTGGAAGTGATGTTTACTGGAGGACCGAATCGACGATAAATCATTGACATACAAAAATAAAAATAGTGGGTCCTGGACTAATCCCTGTGGAAGTCCTGAGAGAACGTACTTACAGGACGACTTATGATTGGTACAGACAACAATTTGCTGACTGCTTTTCGAGTAGCTTTCAAACTGCTTCGTACCAGCTGAAAATCTTAACGTCTGATTTTTCTGAGCGGTACGTCAGTGTTCTCGCTTCTTTACCTGTGACTACAGCTTCGTACCAGCTGAAAATTTTAACGTCTGGTTTTTCTGAGCAGTACGTCAGTGTTCTTATTTCTTTACCTGTGGCTACAGCTTCGTACCATACTTCTTTACCTGTGGCTACAGCTTCTTACCAGCTGAAAATTTTGACGTCTGGTTTTTCTGAGCAGTACGCCAGTGTTCTCACTTCTTTACCTGTGCCTATAGAAGGCTATCAAGGTGCGATCAAACTGTCCGGGAGGCACGCGGGCGGCGCTGCTGCATATCGCCTGCAGAGCGTGTAATGCACGCGCGCCCTAAGCGGTCGATGTTTGTGAGGGGGAAGGGCCGAAGGGCCGCTGACGGCCGCCCGCGGTGCCTCCACAATCAGCCGCATCTGCATGCCAATTGTTCCCCACGCTGATTAGATTTGGCGCTCGTTGTGCAGCGCGATAGCGCCGCCGGCGGATTTGACGGGCGAGCGCCGCCTCCAGAGGCAATTGGCCCGTCGTCGGCGGAGACGGAGGAACTTAAACAACGCTATTCGAATTCAGTCAGCCGCGCAGAAAAACGAACTCTTGTTTGCCTAGTCTTTGGAAGAGAGTACGTCTACATCCGTAATTCACTTGGCGACTTTCTGCAAGGACTACGCTTCCATGACCCTTCTGCCCTTCTGCTTCATTCCGTGCGTTAAAAAAAAAAAGTGGAGTGGGGAAGAGCAAGAGACACCTTGCTGAATTTAGGATACGCGAAGAATAAAAACACAGAAAAGAAAACGTAAAGATTTCACAATCAAGGCGCTGCTTATTTATCTTTTCTAGGGGCCCATGAAGTTTATCCAGGCAGCGTTTCAAACGCAACCTTCGATTTGATCACTACCTCTCTTCTAACATGTTATGTAAATTGAAGGTGGAGGGGGGAGAAAGGAAAGCAAAGACTCTAATGACTTGAGCTGCATAGGCACTTCGTACAGAATCAGCGGCTACGATTCGAATGTGTGCCAGACCGGGACTCGAAACCGGGATCTCCTGCTTACTATGTTGTTGCGTTAAAAACTGCACCACCTGGACACAGTGTTTATCGCAAATGCGCGGACTATCTCGGCACGCCTCCCGACCGACCCACATTTCCTTCTGGTGCCACCTATCCACGGTCCCCGTCCATTACGTGCATGCTCGCTAACTGTACATTCCCGCTGGGGTAGGACGTAAATGGGCATCCACACTGAAGGTTGTGATTTCATTGCTCGTCGGCCGCGCGGAGTGGTCGCTCGGTTTGAGGCGTCATGTCACTGACTGCGCTGCCGCTACCGCCGGAGGTTCGAGTTCTCCCTCGGGCATGGCTGTGTGTGTTGTTCTTAGCACAAGTTAGTTTAAGTTAGTTCAAGTAGTGTGTGAAAGTCTAGGGACAGATGACCTAAGCAGTTTGGTCCCTTAGGAATTCACACATTTGAACATTTTTTTCGTTGCTCGTCGAGATGAATCAGTTATGTGAATGTGTGGTGTCTGTTCTTTCGGACATGTCCGAAAGTAGAGGCACAATGCATTCATATAATCTCTTCAAACAATTTGAATGGAAGTTTTACTAGTGAAAATCAGTTTCATGTACGGTGTTGGCGAGAATGCGCTGGTGATGAAAGCAGATATCGCTGTGAGTACTTTGTTACTATCGAACTTTGGTCAAGGGTGCACTATAAAATCTCGATAAACAGAAAGCATTAGAAGAGTTGATAAGTGACAGTTTCGAAAGAATAATTAAGTGATTCTCTGAAAATGGACAGTACCTAAATATCGAAAAAAAAATCGCTGCATTCAGTTCTGTACAACAAGTAGAGTCGTACAAACAATTGATGAAGCAGATGAGCAGAAGTCCATAAATGTGACAGAATACTCCAAATTTTTGGTGTATGTACTGATGAAAACTTGAACTGGAAGAAGCGTGCCAGACGTTGTGGTCGAGCGGTTATAGGCGCTTCAGTCTGGAACTGCGCTGCTGCTACGGTCGCAGGTTCGAATCCTGCCTCGGGCATGGATGTGTGTGATGTCCTTAGGTTAGCTAGGTTTAAGTAGTTCTAAGTCTAGGGGACTGATGACCTCAGATGTTAAGTCCCAAAGCATTCAGAACCATTTGAACCAATTTTTGAAGAAGCGTATTACTGAGCTTCTCGCAGTTAGGTTCAGCTATTATACCTCTTCGTATAATTGCTAATCTTTGAAACAAACTTATTTACCTTCTGACATATTTTGCATATTTACACTCAATAGTATCTTGCGGAACAATATTCTGAGGTAACTCCTCACATAGGCAGAGAGTACTTTATGCATGGAAGTAAGTAGTAAGAATAATATGTGATGTTCACCCCCGAACGACATGCAGGTACCTCATCAAAGAGCTTGGCGTTTCAAATGGGTCGTCACAATACATGTATCCGCTTGAGAAATTCGTCATAAATAATCCGTCATAATTTGAGAACTGGAGGGAAACGTCACATTTATTAACCAATGTTAAAGCCACCAGTGTCTCAGAAAGAAGCACAATAAGCAGCAAGAAATACTTTTGAACATTTACCCAACGACATAAAATTTCATACCGGAAGCGAAGCAGGTTTTAAACATATTTTACGTTTGTTTGTGTGGCAATCTTCCGCAGCTGCTGTTAAAATCTATTATTATTAGGTATCCATCTTGAGCTGACTGCAATTTGATTAATAAGAATTACACCAGACGCGTTTCGCTTTTATTTATAAAGCATCTTCCGTGGTTATTCTGCAAACTGGATACTTACGTTTGGACATTTTTGGTTCTTTTCGGTTAAAAACATCGATTTGTTTATGAAGTCGGTGTGCAAGATGCTTACGGTATTTCTTTATATATTCTGCTTCATACCTCCTTGCTAGCAGCTATTGACGTCGAAAGACTCGATTCACATCTGCACTTGGCAGTTTTTGCCGTTCTAAAGTCTTTCTTGGGCTGCATTATTTACACTTCACCTTTTAAACTGTTACTCAAACTCCACAGTAACAGTGTTTATGTCTGCTCGTTTGTTTTCGTTCACGTTTCAGATGAAAACTATGTGACGGACCAGGAGTCTAACGCTTAACTTTGCCTACAAGGTTTTGTGTTCGATTCCTTATCTGGCATGAAGTTTTAATTTGGCAGGAAGTTTCAGATTTAATTCGTTTGCTTGAATGCCAAATTTCTGACACAGTGTCTAATTTGAAAGTTCCAACAACTCCAGTACGCTCTACAGTGTCACAGTTCACTTCATTCATACAAAATTCTCTTTCCCATTTACGAAACACTATCATTCACTAGTCATCCATGGTTCTTTGCAAATTGTTTAACATAATAAGAATTAATTTACTACAAATTCTATCTGCACCTATTCACTCAAACTTGCGAGGACTTATGTTGATTTTTTCGTTGCTATAGCTGCAATTTACTTCCGCTGTATTCTTCAACGTATCCTGCTTCCTTAAATAATTACGAACGTTTAACTGAAAAATTCTTTGAGCAGTACAGGACTCAGACACAATCAAATTTCAGGTCTCATCAAAACACACTGATAAACAAGCAGAAAAAGTACATTTCTAGTCGTTGAAATTGCAACAAAAGGAAGGCTCGGAAATGACGAAATTTTACTTATTGTGTGTATATCGTACAATAGAAAACAGCCATGATTTAATATTTAGGTTATTTTTGGTTATACTGAGTGAGAAATTTAGTGCACTGACCTGTCACTTCTGCCAGCAACAAAGAATCTAATGCGCACAGAGCCGAACTTTCGATGATGACAGGTACAGGTGTTTCAGCCTAAGCCTGATATCACCAGTCATAGAACTGACAATCCTTATCGTGCCTTTTTCTCGGTAACCCATAGCCAGACGTTTCAGTGAGTGAGAGATGTGGAGAACGTACTGGCTGACGCAGTAACAGAAAATCTTCTGTATCGATGTGGGTAAGGTTAGCACAGGCAGCATACGTTCTTGCGTTGCCATTTGTTAAGCAAATGCCGCTGGGCTCGTGGATGTGTTGGTATGTAGGTTTGAGTGCTCCTCATTCTCCCTTTAATGTTGCTTCCCATGAATTGTGACACCCATAATCTTCATGCTCGGCCCTGCTTCAGTCCCGCTAAGATGGACCTATCTCTAACTACATTGTAAGCTGTGATTTGAATGTTGATTATTCGCATTTGGAGTAATTTTAATAACATCGATGTACACCCTTGTGGCTCAGAAAACTTTAGGCTCATATCGTACTTCTTCCACGTTAGATTCCTCTGAATGATTCTGACTTCCATTTATTAAAATATTTTACTCTTTCAAACAGTATTCCAAATTACTCTGCCTCTCGTTACCAATTTATGTAACTGCCAATATTTTCATCAACAAGTTCCCATTGATAAGCACACTACAAAGAAAATGTTATATACACCTATCTACAGGGTGGTCCATTGATCGTGACCGAGCCAAATATCTAACGAAATAAGCGTCAAAAGAAAAAACTACAGAGAACTCGTCTAGCTTGAAGGGGGAAACCAGATGGCGCTATGGTTGGCCTGCTAGATGGCGCTGCCATAGCTCAAACGGATACCAACTGCGTTTTTTAAAATAGGAACCCCCTTTTTTATTACATATTCGTGTAGTACGTAAAGATATATGAATGTTTTAGTTGGAACACTTGTTTCGCTTTGTGATAGATGGCGCTGTAATAGTCACAAACGTATAAGTGCGTGGTATCACGTAACGTTTCGCCAGTGCGGACGGTATTTGCTTCGTCATATATTACCCATGTTGAAATGGACCGTTTACCAATTGCGGAAAAGGTCGATATCGTGTTTATGTGTGGCTATTGTGATCAAAATGCCCAACTGGCGTGTGCTATGTATGCTCGTCGGTATCCTGGTGATATCATCCAAGTGTCCGGACTGTTCGCAGGATAGTTACGTTGTTTAAGGAAAAAAATGGCTCTGAGCACTATGGGACTCAACAGCTGTGGTCATCAGTACCCTAGAACTTAGAACTCCTTAAACCTAACTAACCTAAGGACATCACGCACATCCATGCCCGAGGCAGGATTCGAATCTCCGACCGTAGCAGCAGCGTGGCTTCTGAGTGGAGCGCCTAGAACCGCACGGCCACCACGGCCGGCTGTTTAAGGAAACAGGAAGTGTCCACCCACATGTGAAACGTCAACCACGACCTGCAACAGATGATGATGCCCAAGTAGGTGTTTTAGTTGCTGTCGCGGCTGATCCGCACATCAGTAGCAGACCAATTGCGCGAGAATCGGGAATCTCAAAAACGTCGGTGTTGAGAATGCTGCATCAACATCGATTGCACCCGTACCATATTTCTATGCACTAGGAATTGTATAGCGACGACTTTGAACGTCGTGTACAGTTCTGCCACTGGGCAAAAGAGAAATTACGGAAAGATGACAGATTTTTCACAAGCGTTCTGTTTAGCGACGAAGCGGAATTCACCAACAGCGGTAACGTTAACCCGCATAATATGCACTATTGAGCAACGGAAAATACACGATGTCTGCGACAAGTGGGACATCAGCGACCTTGGCGGGTTAATGTATGGTGCGGCATTATGGGAGGAAGGATTTTATCGATGGCAGTCGAAATGGTGCAATGTATGCTGATTTCCTACGTAATGTACTACCGATGTTACTACAGGGTGTTTCACTGCATGATAGAATGGCGATGTACTTCCAACATGATGGATGTCCGGCACATAGCTCGCGTGCGGTTGAAGCGGTATTAAATAGCATATTTCATGACAGGTAGATTGGTCATCGAAGCACGTTCACCCTATCTGACGTCCCCGGATTTCTTTCTGTGGGGAAAGATGAAGGATATTTGCTATCGTGATCCACCGACAACGCCTGACAACATGCGTCAGCGCAATGTCAATGCATGTGCGAACATTACGGAAGGCGAACTACTCGCTGTTGAGAGGAACGTCGTTACACGTATTGCCAAATGCACTGAGGTTCACGGCATCATTTTGAGCATTTATGGCATTAATGTGGTATTTACAGGTAATCACGCTGTAACAGCAAGCGTTCTCAGAAACGATAAGTTCACAAAGGTACATGTATCACATGGGAACAACCGAAATAAAATGTTCAAACGTACCTACGTTCAGTATTTTCATTTAAAAAACCTACCTGTTACCAACTGTTCGTCTAAAATTGTGAGCCATATGTTTGTGAGTATTACAGCGCCATCTGTCACAAAGCGAAAAAACGTTCCAACTGAAACATTCATATTTATTTACGTACTACGCGAATATGTAATAAAAAATGGGGGTTCCTATTTTTTTAAAAACGCAGTTGATATCCGTTTGACCTATGGCAGTGCCATATAGCGGGCCAATCACAGCGCCATCTGGTTTCCCCCTTGAAGCTAGACAAGTTTCGTTCTCTGTAGTTTTTCGTTTGATGCTTATTTCGTTAGATATTTGGACCGGTCACTATCAATGGACCGTCCTAAATATATATATATATATATATATATATATATATATATATATATATATATATATATATATACCACTAAAAGCAAATTTGTGCAACTGATATTCTCTTTGCACTATTTTCTGCACACACTAGAGATAGAACGTTCAGTAGTTATACTTCTTCTTCATACAAAGAATGTGTCAGTTAAAAACGGTATGAAATACTTTTGGGTCCGTTATACAGCATGTAGGAGTTGTAGAGGGGGCTTACTGCATAAACATCCGACAAGGAACCCTTGTCTGGAAATGTACCATTTGAGTGATAAATAAGTGGTAAAATCGGATTACTTTCAAATCTCCCACTTCACGATGCCCACACAGCGGAGACAACGCGCTCTGACCTGTTGCTCTATAGGAACCATATCATGAGCAATGCTTCGAGTAGGCGTCGTCAGCTTCCCTTCTACCTAACGAAGGATGTCCTCTTCTATGTACAGCGTGCGGCTTGCCTTTTTTGCAGCAAAGTCAACCCTCCTAGATGCAAACGTAGTGTTTCTCCGCAACTTTTATTGTAGTCGGACAAATATAGTACGTGATGTCATAATTATAACAGGTGCTGACGACGGTGCCCATTTCTCAATTTGTATGCATACAGTAATGCATGATATTTGAAAGCGATCCGATCTTCAAACATTTTGTATCGAAACGGTATACACTACGTGATCAAAAGTCTCCGGACACCACCAAAAACATACGTTATTCATATTACGTGCATTGTGCTGCCACTTATTGCCAGGTACTCCCTGGACAGAAATATATGTGACCTACGAGTGCTGATTGTCACAAATGGACGACGACATATGGAAGTATATGTCTGTCTGTGATTGGTGCTTGGATGACAGAAGCAGTTAAAGGGATCGCTCGCTTGAAGTGGTAAATGCGCGTTAGAGTTCTGATCCAGCACCGGTTTTCATTGTCATCATTCCAATACACAGTTGGCGGTGTTTTATATTCGCATCCGCGGATACGTTTCCCGTATTGCTAGACTGCAGTCACTGCAGTGCCTGTTCCTTAAAACATGCATGCATGATCGAGGAAACATTGCATCTTACTTCTTAAGAACACAGACAGTGTTGTTTCGTATAAAGTTCGTTTCAAGTTCCGCTTTCTTGCCCTGGACTATCCAATCAGTATACTGATCTAATGCTTGTAATTTTTGGTGGTAAGTCTTGCAGTAAGACGCGTAGAATGAATCAGATGCATGCATGCATGCATGTATGCATGGTTTCTCGATGTTTACATGGCAAAGCAACGATGTCCACGGTGTGCCAGCAGGCACAGTCCTCACAGTTAATACGGTTCTTGTATCTTAAAAATTCGGAATTGTATCGTTTAATTGGTAGAAACGTTAAACGCACTACCCATATATCAAAATGATCAGCCTTTTATTTGTCGAAAATACTTTTACAAATACTTCAAAGAAACGGCTTCGGTGTCTCACTCCTTATGTGGGTAAAAGGGTGAAGTACATCGTATTATCTGTGTCTGTGAACTAATTCTTATTCTGAATGTTGCTCTTTTTTCGATAATACGCACAATAAAAAATGAAAGTGTAAATGCGATTTGTTTGTCTGACGTTTACCCTCAATACATTGACGCTGGTTACCAAACCACAGGTATCAAGCTATATTTTACACCTAGCCGATAGCTAGGCGTTTTATGGTTACTACTTATCTTACTTTAAAGCTAATGACATATTTTATGCTAAATAAGATTTGAAACTAATGTTATTTCTGTTCGATTTTTTTACGTCACTCTCGTCCTTTCCTTCCCATGCCTACAAAGACTCTGAGAGTTGAAAAGTCACGAGGACTATCCCAATCAGCCTAATATTTACAGGTATACACTGCAAGCTACTGTATGGTGTGTGGTGGAGATTGCTTTTTGTACGACTGTCACTTTCCCACTTTTACTGATCCAGTCACAAAAGCCGCGAGGAAAGACTATTGTCGGCAAGCCTCTGTGCAAGTTCAGATTTCTTTAATTTTGCCTCATGGTATTTTTGGGCGACTTGATTCGGAGATATCAATATAGCTCTTGATTCGTCTTGGAATACATGCGCTTGGAATTTAAACAACGAATCACGCCGTGATGTACAATACCTCGCTTTGCAGCTTATGCTACCACAGTTTAATGTGCATCTCTGTAACGTTTTCGTGCTTGCTAAATGAAATCGCCCGACGAGCAAAATTAAGATATCGATAGGATGAGGGTTTTTCATGCTGCCTTCTTTGTGGATAGGCCACACTTCCTGAGGATTCTTCTAAAGAGATGTCTTGTCTCTGGAACTCCTACGGTTTGTTTTATGTGGTCGTTCCACTTCAAATCGCTCAGTGTGCATTTTCTTAGATATTTAATGGATGTGACTGCGCAGAAAAGAGACTTTTCTCCAGCCTACCACAAGATGTGTACAACAAACAACTGCAGCCCTCTCCAGTCTCCTGACAAAGAGAAACTGAGCAAGTAAAATGTAATTTACTTTTCCGATCAAGTATTCAGCTTATCCGTAAAATTAAACAATTGACGTATGTCGTCGAATTGATCTGATTGTTAAAAACCATTCAAAAGCAAGACCACACAAAATATTTTTTTATTCGAGATAACCGGTTTCAACAGTCTTATCTATCATCTCGAGGTCTTAAACGTTTCTTGTAGTAAAACGTGTTCACTAGATGCTGACCTCGTGCACAAGATGTCAAGTGGATGTAACTCCGCGTATTATAAACGCTTTCCATCAATAAAATATTTAAAAACACACAGAACCTTGTCGAAAAGACCGTGTTTGTATACCGTTTTTGCATCGTCTAACAAGCATCTGTAAGCAATACGTATGTGATCATGACCTTTTGGACAAGATCTACATGTCTAAATATTTCAGCGATGACAAGCGTTTATAATGTGCTGAATTTTACCCAATTGGCATCTGGTGCATGAGGTCACTGTCAAATGAATAAGCTTTATTACAAAAAAAAATGTTTAAGACCTGAAGATGATGGTTCAGACTGTTGAAACCGGTTGTTTTGAATCAAAAAGTGTTTTGTGCTATCTTGGCTTTTGAATGGTTTTTATCAATTAAAACTGATCGCCCTTCAGTAGTCTAGCAACGAAAAAATTCAATTGATCTGATTGTTACTTCAAAAGTCAGTGAATGTAATCCTTATATATGTACATATTTCAACCAGATTTGACAAAGAAACAGCAGGTCTCACAAGTATCAGCACTGTGGGGTTTTTAACATCATAGCTCCGATAGGAATGGAGATAAGGGTTAAAACGTGTTTTGTCTAGCCCTCGCTGTATAGGCTGCCTTGCATGACAGGTATGTTTTGTGGGAATAGTATCGGCCTGTCTCACTGGCCTGTTTGTAGTGCAGCCTACATATTAGGGGCACAGAAAGGTTTCCCAGCCCCTTCCATACAGTCAAGGCAGAGAGAGATGAAATAACTGAAACAGGGGGAAGAGGAGATGAACTGGGAGAGGAGGGAGAAGGAGATAGTGATGGGAAAGAGGGAATAGATGAGAGCCAGACTAGGTAACTGGTCAGAGAAATAGAAAGGCACTGCTGGATATTGCAGATGTGAAGAGAAGAATACAGGAAGAGAGAAGGGAAGGAGGATATAGACAGAGAAAGGGGTATGAATACATGGTCAGACAGAAAGTTCATACGAAGTGGACAAAGAGAAGTGTGAGGAAAAGGCAGAGAGAGAAAGTGGGAGGAAGGGGGGAGGAAATAGGCAGATAAATGTGGGAGGATAAGGTAAACAGAGAGATGTGAGAGGAAGGGGGTGAA
Source organism: Schistocerca americana (assembly GCF_021461395.2). Classification (NCBI taxonomy): domain Eukaryota; kingdom Metazoa; phylum Arthropoda; class Insecta; order Orthoptera; family Acrididae; genus Schistocerca; species Schistocerca americana. The sequence goes on from NC_060125.1 coordinate 498,964,650, forward strand.
CACAAAGAGGGGGGTAGGAGGAGATGTGTAAATAAATGTGCTGAACATCTGCATGGGCGGAGCCACAAAAAGAAGGCTAGTTTTAAATGGTGTCAAACAATTTTCCCCGGTGGTTAGAGATCACTGTAAGCTTGACTAATAAAAGGACTGTCATCACCTGGGAGTAGAGTAATTTTTCGAACCTCAGATTGATTATTTCTTAAATTTTGCAATTTGGCGAAAATCTACGAGGGGCGTTCAGAAAGTAAGCTCCGATCGCTCGCGAAATGGAAACGACTATGAAAATCCGATAAAGCTTTGCACAGATGTGTTGGGTAGTGTCTCTAGTATAACCCCAGTTAGCATCACGTCGCTCTTCTCATTTCTGAGCTCGCAGTGAGTGCGTAAAGATGTCTAGAAAATAGTGTCTGCCGCCAAGTACGAGGGCCTGGTGAGAAATTTCGCCTGAAGCTATGCACCTAACATTACATAACTGTCGTGCTGTTTCGTCTTCACGACAATTCTCAGCCGCATTCTGCAGGGGCAATGAAGATGCTCCTGCATCGTTTTCAAATGGAAATGTTAGATTACCCACAATACAGTCCGCGATTGTCTCCCCCTGAGTTTCATCTCTGGTCACATGAACCGCTGTCTTTGAAGACAACATTTTGACACAGACAACGAGATGTAGGCCAGCGTGGAGAATTGGCGGAAACCACTGGCGGCTGCCTTCTATGATGAGGCTATTGAAAAGTTGGTACAACGCTATGACAAAAGTCTAAGTCAGAACGGCGACTACGTAGAGAAGTAGCTGAAAGGTGTAGCTAATTGTTACAAGTAAAACATTTCTGATGTTCACTGTGGTTTCAATTTGGCAATCAATCGGAGCTTACTTTCTGAACAGGCCTCGTACAAAGGCTGCCAAATCGTTACTTTGAAATCCGTGCCACTGCTACTTGGCGGCGGAGGGACACTAGACCGCCTCACCATTCTCAGAACTAACGCGACTCCAGTAGCGTTAGACTCTATGATCCCTTGCTTTAGTCGCCTGAACATCGTAACTGCCACCCTCGTTAGGGTGGCCATAGGGTAACCTTTCTGCTGGCAGACGCATACTGTGGTGCAGAGTAGAGAACGGTGCTCGTCAGCTCACTCCGTCGTAGCTCTGGTGTCGAACACTTCGTTACCCTCACTAGCGTGGGTGTTGCCGCCCTTTTCATGTCTGTGTGACCGCTCGCTGTACTTGGTAGCAGCAGTGGAAAGTGCACCTCATGGTGGTGGAGCTTTGCTCAGTAAAACTGAGTGAGAAAACGGTTCTGATATCAGAACTTAACAGTTAGCATCCGACTGCTAGGCGTGGTAAAGCTATGTGTGCTTCGATATAGGTAATTTGTGCTTGTAACTCCCGGTGTTTTCTCTTTACTGGGGCCGGCCGCGGTAGCCGAGCGGCCTAGGTGCGTCAGTCCGGAGCCGCGCGACTGCTGCGGTCGCAGGTTCGAATCCTGCCTCGGGCATGGATGTGTGTGATATCCTTAGGTTAGTTAGGTTTAAGTAGTTCTAAGTTCTAGAGGACTGATGACCTCCGATGTTAAGTCCCACAGTGCTCAGAGCCATCTCTTTACTGGGGCTGGAAGAGTTATTCAGATGCTCTTTTATGTTTTATTTGTCTTGACCTATAGTAACATATATTCATGCCAGGTTTGATTTAATTATGGATAGAGCAACTGTTTTTATATTGTAACAGATTACCTAGCTTTTCAGTATGTTTTCGGAGCAATATAATTAAGTTTTTGTCAGTTATGTCTGTTTTACAGTCTGTATAATTCCCCAGTTTTCTCCTATAATTGTTCCTTTTGGCTCTCAGAAACTGCAGCTATACAATGCGGAGTCCTTCGCCAGCCACAATCAAGACAACAGCAGATTAGCAGGTGAAACCAAGTGTTCCAGCTACGAAAGGTATTCAGTAAATAACGCAGCACATTTTTTCTCGGTCACTTTCAGTTGAAGAAATGCGGAATTTGTTGTGGGACATCGTGGAACATTCCTGCTTCAGCCACTATATTTTCATGAATTTCGGGTAGGTTGCGACGCTATGCGTATCCTTCAAAATGGTGTATGTAATAGAGGTGTGTTCCAAGCAGAGAGCTGTCATTGAATTTCTTTTGGTGGAAAACCAGAGCTTCGTCGATATTCGAAGGTGACTGTAGAAGTCTACAGAGAGCTGGCAGTGAACAAAAGCACGTTGAGCCGTTGGGCGAGGCGTCTGTCATCATCACAGGGAGGTCACAGAAGCCTCGTGTGCCAATAGGTCGCACACAGCCGTGACTACTTCAATGTTGGAACGTGCAAACACTCTCATTCGAGGTGATGGATGGATCACAATCAAACTCCTCGCTGGTGAACTGGACATCTCCGCTGGTAGTGCTGACACACTACTCCACCAGTTGTGGGTTTCCCGCCGACTAACACAAGACGACAAAGAGCAATGAAGGACCACATTAAGAGGCTGATCGTGACAACTTTTTGTAGAAGATCGTCACAGGCGATGAAACATGGGTTCATTATCTCGGACCGGAAAGAAAACGGTAATCCATGGAGTGGCACCATACCACCAGTCCTCCAAAGAAAAAGTTCAAAGCTGCCGCTTGTAATGATTCTTTATTTACGTGACCATTACGGCAATCCAAGCCCAGTTCTCGATACCAGTAATATCGTACTACTTTACTGCGAAGTAACAGTCATATTTTTGTGACAATATTCACATTTTGTTTTATTAATGTATAAGTTCCGATGTATCGATATATTACAGTGATATGGTTCTTGTGTGTATTCATTTCTGTGAGACTGTCATAATCTTTGACTTACTTGTAACCGTTTTGGCGCGAATGCGCACAGAGAAGTCTTTGTTTCACTTTGCAGAGGTTAAGTTGTTATTTCGCTTTGTAAAAGAACAGTCAAGTCTTGTGTTTGGTTAAAGTGGAAATTAAATATATGAAGATTGATACAAAACTGTTTTCTTGATGATGTGGTAATTAAGAAGAAGTATATGTGAATTTACAAGAAGTTTAGTAAAAATGTGAATCCTGACCACGAAGTCATAAATTATTTCTACCATACCATTGTTCTGATCGGGGATTGTTTGACCATTAAGAATTTCCTGAAAAATGCATTTGTTAGGTCTTCAAATATTGCTAAAATACAGATCGGGATCTCCTAGCAGTCAATGTGGAATCACCCCAGAATCAACAAGATGAACCATAACAACTTCGACGAAATCTACGTGGGAATCCATTCAAGATAAGTGTCAAAATTAATGGCTTTTTTACAGTGACTTCATTATTTCCATTCTGACGATACCATCCATAGTCAATAACTTTGTTGTTGCCCGATAAAGCGAACATATGCTGCGTGAGCAACATTATTAATCTGATTTCTAACCTACTTTGCAAGTGGTGATATTTTTAGAAGCTTCAGCCGTAAATTCACGGTGACGGCCTTCTGGTATTCTAAAGTGGTAATTTTGTGTTGTGTCCTCATCATGTCGCAACGATTCACTCTGGAATGTGTTGTGCTACCCTCAGGACACTGAAGAAACGACTTCAACGTGTTTGTCGCCACAAAAATGCAAACGAACTTTTCAGTCTCCATAACAGCACAAGGACTCATATAACTATGGGCACCCGAGAGGAGTTCACGAAAGTTCATTGGATGGTTTTTCCTCATCCACCCTACAGCCAGGATCTCGCACGTTCCGAGTTCCATCCGCCTGGCGCAGTGACGGATTCCCTCCGCAGAAAGCTGTACGTGATGATGGGGAGGTTACTGATGCGACAAGGCGTTGGATCCGACGTCGACCAGTGGAGTGGTACCATGCGGGCATACAGGGCCTCTCAGTCACATTGAATGTAGAAAAAACATATAGTTTCGCAGCCAAGAAAGTGGGAAATAATGCAGTGTATTTAAATCCTGGATTGTGTTGAAAAATAGAGTTTCATAGCTAAGAGAGTGGGGAATAATACAGAGTAATAAATCCTAAATAAATCCAACCTAATTTCAGAAACTAAGTGTTGCATTACTTACTGAACGCCGATCGTAATTGCGTGTCAGGGGGCAGATAGATCAATAATTCATCAGTCCTATCGCCACGTTCAATTAGCAAATACGACAACGTTTCCAGCTGCTTCCATTGACTGTTTGGAATTCGTGTTATTATATAATAACGGGATTTCATCGTCATCTTCAGAGATTAGGCCTTTTGGCCTGTTCCGCCTCGGAATTGTTCACGCCATCTCTTTAAAGGAGTCCATCAACTCCTGTCGGTTGGGTTATATTGCATTGCCACTTTAATTAGTCTATCATTAGATATACGTTGCACACAGTCTTTCGGGTTCAGTCAGTATTTTTCAGTTATGTCTGCACAGGTTCAACTTTTAGTTCTTGTCTAATATCGCTACTTTTTTATGTTTTCGAACAATGAATGTCCCACTACAAAACGGAGGAACTCCAACCTGTATGATTCGATTCGTCAAGGAAGGGGGGACAAAAGAGATACAAATAAATGGGTTAAGACTACCATCAACATGCACTTCTTGTACGAGGGCCACGTCCAAGTCCGCCACGTGGGGTTTCTCGTGGAGCATAGCCAGATTATATGGGACTTGTACAGTGTTAACGTTGATCATATCTAGGCGATAGTCTGTTCCGGCGTGCTGTTCCCCCTAGGTTATATGGCCTTCCGAAGGCTCACAAGGAAGGGGTTCCGCCCTATAGTGAGTACCATCAGCGCTCCGACATATCGTGTAGTCAAGCATCTTGCTTCTCTGTTAAGTCCACAAGTAGGTCGGTGTGAACATCATATCAGGAACTCAGCTGATTTTTTACGTCGTTCGGAGGGACTGCGGTTCAATGACTCTGATATTTTAGTGAGTTTCGATGTGGTCTCTCACTTCACTCGTAATGCTCTGTCTGATTCGCTGCGGTTAATTGAGACTACGTTGGGTGCTGAATTAACTAATCTCTTTCAGCATGTGTTGACATCCACTTACTTTTTATTCAATGGCCAGAGCAGACAGATGGAGTTGCGATGGATAGTCCGTTGTCTCCTGTGATCGCAAATTTGTTTATGGAAGACTTCGAGGAATGTGCATTGGAGTCGGCGCCTTTGAAACCCGCCTGTTTCTTTAGATATGTTGACGATACCTTTGTTCTTTGGCCTCATGGTAGGGAGAATCTGAATGCCTTTCTAGAACATCTGAACACGATCCACCCGAACATTCGTTTTACGATGGATGTGGAAGAGGCTGGTTGCCTTTCCTTTCTTGACGTGTTTGTTAGGAAGAAGGATGATGGATCACTGGGACATGCAGTCTAAAGGAAACGTACTCACAACGACTTGTATTTACAGGCTAATAGTTGTCACCATCCGGCTCAGCGTGAAGGAGTACTTCGTACCTTGGTACACAGGGCATATATCGTTTCTGGCGCTGAGACTTTACCAGCTGAGCTGTCCCATCTTGAAGTTACATTTCGTCAAAATGGTTATAGTGATAGACACACTGAGCGTGCGTTGGGCTATCGAACAACTGTACATCGAGTGACTGATGATAATTCTGAGTCGACACCTAAGTCTACTGCCTTTTTGCCTTACGTAGGAAACACTTTCACCAACATCGGTCGTATTTTACGGAAATGCGATGTGAAATGTGTTTTCCGACCTCCATCTAAAATTAAAGTGCTTTTGAGTTCTGTTAAGGATTATCTTGGTTTGCGTAAGGCGGGTGTATATCGTAATGCTTGTAGCTGCGGCATGACAAATATTGGTCAAACTATCAGGACCGTGGAGGACCGATGTACTGAGCATAAACAGCACACACGATTACAGCAGCCAAGTAGATCTGCCATTGCCGAACATTGCTTGGATACTGTTCACCCCATGTTATGTAAGAACACTGAGATATTGGCATGTATCTCCAGCTATTGGGACAGTGTTATTAGGGAGGCAGTTGAGATTAAATTAGCGAGCAACCTCGTTAACAGGGATGAAGGTTTTTGTTTAAACTCTGTTTGGAATCCGACTCTGTCAAAACACAGAGGGACAGAGTCAATGCCACCTCACGGCGAATTCGTTGTCTCACTATCGACAGCTCTGACTTTGGTCATCTTTGGTGGCACTAGTGTTCAGTGTGTGTCGTATCTCTCCTGCTTCAGTCCGAGAATGGAGGTTTTAAATTTGCACGTACGTCGCCTATCCGTTGCAGTTCGCCTTGAAAATGACGGGGTGTTCTCCCGCTGAAATATCGGCAGTCGCTGAAAGTGTTACCTGGCTGAATTCCCGGAAGTTACTTGAAATATGTGTGTGTACGTATGTATTAAACCGGGGACCTAGAGACGACGAAGAGGCTTCGTCCTTCCGTAGCCCTCAGTGGTTCACAACCCCACAGCAGGCCACAGCAGTCCACCGCTGCCCCACACCGAAGCCAGTTTTATTGTGCGGTTCAGCCCCCAGTGGAACTCCCCGGAAACGTCTCATACCAGACGAGGTTAACCCTAAATGTTTGCATGGTAGAATACTTATGGTGTATGCGTACGTGGAAACGGCGTTTGCGCAGCAATCGCTGACACAGTGTAACTGAGGCGGAATAAAGGGAATCAGCCCGCATTCGCTGAGGTAGATGGGAAACCGCATTAAAAACCATCCACAGGTGGCCGGCACACCGGACTTCGATACTAATCCGCCGGGCGGATTCGTGGCGGTGACCGGCACGCCTTCTCGCTCGGGAAGCAGCACGTTAGACCGTGTGGCAAGCCGGGCGAACAGATACGACTGCTTCTTGCGGTACCTCAAGAGAAAGTTCAAAAGTACGTAGTTTGCGGAGGTCGAACCCTGCGTGATCACCCGAAACAGCTCCGAGGTGGCCATGAGGATGGGTCTTCACACAACACCAGCGCAAATTTGTTCGATCCGCAGTTTGATGTACACGACGCTGCTCGTGATACAGAATTGAGTTCCTACAACACCTTGAGGTACCAGATGAAGTTCGTCACGTATGAACTGTTTCACTTCGTTTGCTCGAAGTCGTGGATCTTCTTCTTGAAAGGTGATCTTTATAGTCACACTGCGGTAAGATAATGCCATTGTAAGTCAGAATGTGAATGAACATAGCAGTGTAGCACTGCACACTAACGTGTAAACAACAACACGCCCGTGGAGCGCTGCTCCATCCGGACACGCAAATGCGCGGACTGTCTTGGTATGTTGCCCGGCGACACTCATTCCCGCAGGAAGGTTGATGTAAATGTAGATACGCACTGAATGTTGTCGATTGTCCATCCTTGTAAATGTGATGTCTGTTCTTTCGGACATGTACGAAAGAACAGACACCACTCATATGTATAACACAGCAGTTAGTTCCTATAGGGAGCAGAAGATTGTAATTTCAAACTCTTCACAGAACAACCTTCTGCTGACAGAACTGATATTGAGATATGACTTGACTGTAGTGGGTGAATTAAAGTAACTGTGTACCTTTGCTCTTTCTATGTTTGCGTTCTCTGGTGGACTAATATAATATGTCGACAGAAAAGGAAATCGGTAATTTTAAAACATTAACTAATTCTGTGTGTCAATCTGACCGACACGTATCCTGAAACAAAAACTTATTATTTCTTAGGCATTTTTCCAAATTACAATAATTTAGGGCTTCATTTCTCTACTTATCAATGAATATGTAATCATACATTAATCTTGGTTTTAATACAGTAAAGATTCAAACAGATTTTTTTAACTTGAAAACACTGATGTGTCTTCAGTCGAAAAAAATGATGATCGATAAATTATCATAACTATTAATTATGAACGGAGCAAAAGAATTTGAGATATTCGTTTGCAGGTCACTTTGATGCAGTACAGTTTTGGCTGTAACGAATATTTCACTGGTTCGATTACGTTGCTGTAATGGAAATGAAATGAGCGTTTGGCGTCATTGGCCGGGAGGCCCCTCGCGGGGCAGGTCCGGCCGCCATATCGCAGGTCTTATTACATTCGGCGCCACATTGGGCGACCTGCACGCCGGATGGGGATGAAATGATGATGAACACAACACAACACCCAGTCCCTGAGCGGAGAAAATCTCCGACCCAGCCGGGAATCGAACCCGGGCCCAGAGGACGGCAATCCGTCACGCTGACCACTCAGCTACTGGGGCGGACGTTGCTGTAATGAAGTTATTGCGAAGATCAATTGTACTAATACTAAGATTTTATTTATTTACGGATTTGTAGTACTAGAGTTATGATGCCAAGCTACTGACCTACCATTTTCACCTTACATATTACAGTACTGAGAATGTGGAGTCACATCCAACAGTCATTTAAAGAGAACTTCTTTTTCATCTTGATCACTAGTGCGGCTGTACATACACGCGCCACATGCACTGATAGGGGCTATACTGATTTGGTTTATGTCTAGCGACATATACTGCCAAGTTCTATTAGATTTTTTTCCTCAGCTCTACTGATCCGGCTTACTATGTAACAATGAGGGTTGTTACGACTTTATTACTTTCCGATACAGACACGTTAACACGCCAAATGTGTGTTACTTTGTCCATATAATATTGCAAACATTATGTTGTTAAAATGTGCATCCGCTAAGTCTTGCGCCGGTTGAGGCACAATTAGAACAAAACCCAAAGACAAGGTGAAACAGTTTTATGGAAAACTAAATAAACCTAATACTACGCCTTTGAAAAAAAAAATGTTAGTTACTACAACAGTTTGTAAAAGCTCTTGATTGGTACAGAATTTGCACAAGTGCGACCAGACGGCTGTACTGATGAAATAATCCAAATTTAATATTCCCTCGTAAGTAGAAAAAAATGTAGTGAAGCTGGACGGTCGATGACAAGTTCCTAGTCGCCTCCGATACAGAGGCCAAGTCCCGATGATTGTGAAGGCAGACACTGGCGGTTCCCTCGATCGGCGGTGGCTGTTGGGACACGGTGCGTTATACGTACCAAAGGTTCCAATCGAGAATCTGATTGGAGAACTGCTGGTGCATTCAGCGCCTGGCCCAGAGCTCTTACGAAGATACCTCGGAGCGGCTTTGGCGGTTCTAAATACCCAGGCAGCGTAGAGATGCTAGAGGAAATATACTAATGGAAAGAAATCACAGCACCAAGAAGGAGTTTTGTGCCATAAACCAAAGTTGTCAGGCATGTTTCTGCATCTTGAAGATGGTGTCTATTCTTATCAATACCTCATTGAGATTCTACGAGGTCGTATAATAGGGCTACGAAAAGCTAGATGCTGGAGAAATATTTGGCAGGAATGTAGCCGCTGTACAAGACAGTACGGTTGTCATAAGAATGTATGGTCACAAGAAGACCGGTCTCTGGATGGTCACGTGGCACTACCGGTAGGCTAAACCGGCTCTGATGCGACTGTACTGCATCTGCAGCACTAATTGTAGTAGCAGATGGCACCACAGTGACAAATCAGTTACTTCAGGGTAAGCTCCGACCCAGACGCCCTGTATTGTGCACCCCACTGACCCCAAACCCCCATTTGCGATTTAAGTGGTGTCAAACGAGAGTTCACTGGAGGGCAGGGTGTAGGTCTGTTGTGTTTTCTGATGAAAGCTGCTTCTAGCTCGGTGCTAGAAGGAGGCCAATTGACGGCCTGCAATCAACCTGTCTGCTTCTGGACACATTGGACCTGCATCTAGAGTTATGGTCTGTGGTGCGACACCATGAGCACTCTCGTAGTTATCCCACGCACCCTGACTGCAAACTTGTGTGTCATTCGGGTGACTCGCCTGTTCTGTTGCCACTGATGAACAGCAGTCCAGGGGCTGTTTTCCATCAGGGTAACGCTCACCCGAAGACTGCTGTTGAAACCTAACTTGTTCTACAGAGCGTCAACATTTTGCCTTGGACTGCTCGACCACCAGATGTCCTGCCGAGCACATGTGGTACATCATCGGAAGACAACTACAGCGTCACTCAAAAACAGCATTAATCGTTCCTGTGCTGACTCCATCCCACAAACTGACAACCAGCGTGTGAACGGCAATGCATGCTTGTATTTAACATCCTGGTTGTTACACCTTTCACTAATGTACCAGAATTTCACATTAGCAATGGTTTATCTTACGCTTGCATTATCCTGTGATCTTGCAATGTTAATCACTTAAATATTTGATTTTATCCATACTAGATGAGAGGCCGTGGTTGTGAATGTCAATGTTAAAAAATATATCTGCTCAACCACTTGTCTATAGTGTAAAACACTAAGATTGACGCGTTTCGGGAGTCAAGCTTCCATCATCAGAACAATGAAAAGTAAAAGAACCTGTTAAAACTCGCTAAACTGGAACATGCACCAGGCACAATAAAACTGATAATAAAATTAAAATATCGTGGCTACTTCCCTTGTTGCAGCAGTGTCTTGCAACATGCATCTCCACATAGTCGTCAAAATATAAAAAACTCTAAAATGGAGTCACCATCTAACCACATGGCTCTCTCCTCTATCGTCGTAAACCGTCCGTGCCTCTTCGTTGATACCACACCCCACGTAGCCAAACACGACAGAGACGCGAGTGAGCTCACGCGCAAGTAAACAAGGAAGTCACAGAGATGTCTATACAAACAGATAACGTATACATGTTCCAATGGCCTCATGAAATGATGGTATCCTGCCAGTTGCTAAAAATGTAGTTACTAAAAGAAACCAGTGAAATGTTTGAAAAAGTTATTTGTATCACCAGTTAGCTGTTCATTCAGTGTGTTCTGATTATCCACGCCATGTATCGTAATTTCCAGCTGTTCTAGTAGATTCAGCTTTTTGCCTTTGTCCTGTCTATGTAAAATAACGAGATCCTGATCTATTCCCAACATGAGGTGTCCCGTTTCCCAAATATGCGCGGCTACAGCTGACTTTTCGAAATTATTAAGACGGAAAGCATCACTATGTTCTTTGTAATGTACTTTAAAGGACCTACCAGTTTGGCCTACATAGCTTGCCTTGCACGTGTCACACTGAATTTTATAGACCCCCAGCTCTCTCATATTTATCGCTTTCCTACTGTAAATTATTTCTTAGTTTAAATCGCATCGTATTATTGGTCTGGTTCTTTTACCTTTTATTATTCTGATGATGGAAGCTTGACTTCCGAAACGCGTCAATCTTAGTGTTATACACTATAAACAAGTGGTTGAGCCGATATATTTTTAACATTCACTTAAATATGTACGTAGACAAATTTACTCCCGAAATTTCATTGGCCCATGGATGTAAACTGGTCCACAGATTCAGCGACCTCTGGTGGAGGTCGCGCTGCCACCTGTTGGCCTAGCCAGCATACACATCTTCTGATTTAACCCCTTTGGCATTAGGCCACTGGTACAGAACTGCTGCGAGAAGGGTTGTCGGTCTGTATGGTGTACAGCCCCACACGGTATTATCAAACCAGTCATAACCTTTTCATTTGCTTGCATTCATTCCAGTACAAGTACACTCATGAATAAATGAGTTATAGACTTCTAACTAGTGGATTCTAGCACTGTTTGTCGCCTGAAGTACAAAGATGGAGGTGTACTTACACGATGCAAACCACAAGTGGAAGATTCTTCATTGCGAAATATGAAAATGTATCGTTGCAAAGCCATATGCTACGGATATCAGCAAAATTCACATGTACACATATCTGTGCACTTACATTACATTGAAGGTCCTTCAGCAGCTAAGTGTAGCCCGCAGAGAAAGCTGTTCTTAGAAACATATATCGGTGAAAAAATTAACTGCTCAAAAGACAATGGTGAAATATCATTATGCAGTTTTCGATATTTTCTTACTTGTAAGCTTCAGCTGTTGCAGCATCATTCCTGCTACTCATTGATCTGCAGGGTATGAAATTTCCTGTACATACTCTCGCCATGTGTGGCTACTGAAATTGGTATTCTTCTTTCTCCAGCTGGTGCGAGAGAATGCAATAAATTATTTTATTTATAAGATGGAAATTATATTTGTCAGTATTCCTACAGGTACCACGGTGATTTAGCACGGTCTATGTATTCTAGCAGTAAGTCGAAAGAATTTTCGAATACGCTGTATAGTGCCGATAATCAGGTATCAATGCACTCAAAATGCAATCACATCACTCTGGCTGAAATACACACATAAGTTAAGCAGAAGATATGACAGCGTCGTATCTCAATGAAACTTCGTATGCATGCACACCATCAGAGTATGAGTAAATGTTTATAGTTACCATTCTCTGCAATAGGCAGAACCGCCGGCAGAGTGCGATAATTTTGTTCCTTGTTTAGTAATGTTACCAGACCTGATAGGGTGTGTTTGGGACGTGAACAATGTTAGATGTTGAGTGATCTCTGTGAAGATCACGGAAATGGAAAGTGTTAGTATGAGAAAGCATTATGAGCACATGACAGAGTTTGAAAGCGGCCTCACTGTGGGTCTCCATTTGGCCAACTGGCCAAATCGTGCAATTCCCAGACTTGTGGGATATTCGGATGTGACAGTGGCCCGATGCTGGACTGCATGGAAAGTGAGGGCAAGAATAACGGTCTTCAAGGTTCCAGTCGACGACCAAATAGGAGGATCGCCATATTGCGTACAAGCACGTCGTAATACTATCACATCTGCGCCTGCCATCCGAGAACACGTAATCAGCTACCTGGAACATTTTAGGACATCCTGCAACATCAGTCAGAAATTGCCAACGGTCGGACTAGCGTATTAAAGTCCAATATAAATAGCTGTGTTTAGGGTGACGCTGTGACTGGGAGGCGTGGACAGCTGAAGAATGGCGTCAGCGTTGAGTGACGGATTATTTTTCTGTACTACCCAGCATGACGACCGTCGGAGATTATGGTGACGACGTCGGGAGAGGCCCCATTACTTCAGTATTAAGGAGAGACACATCGATGGTGTGGGTATCCATCGGACCTGACTTCAAATGGCTCTGAGTACGATGGGACTTAACATCTGAGGTCATCAGTCCCCTAGACTTAGAACCACTTAAACCTAACTAACCTAAGGACATCACACACATCCATGCCCGAGGCATGCGACCGTTGCAGCAGCGCGGCTCCACACTGAGGGGCCTAGAACCGCTCGGCCACAGCGGCCGGCGGACCTGACTTCTGGTCAAGGATGGCAATAGTTATGGGAACTCTGATAGCACACCGGTACGTCACGGACATCCTGCGTCCCTCTGTGTTACCCCTCATGCCACAGAATCTTGGTGCTACTTTCCAAGACGATACGAACAGCCACATATGGTACTTTTCCATATGAACTGTCTGCATGGTGTTAAAGTACTCTGGTGGCCTGCAAGATCGCCAGATCCGTCCCTGACGGAACACGAATAATCGTCCCGGCGCCAATATCCAGGTCCGCCGCTCGTGGTCTCGCGGTAATGTTCTCGCTTCCCAAGCACGGGGTCCCGGGTTCGTTTCCCGACGGGATCAGGGGTTTTCACCTGCTCCTAGTTGATAGGATGTTTTTGTGTCGTCTTTATCATCATCATTCATCCCCATTCGGTAGGTGAAAGACAACGCAACCCTCCTCCATTAGCACCTTGCCCAGTACGGCAGTGCGGGTCTCCCGCATCGATCCCCTACGCTCTGTCAAGAAGCATGGAACTTCATTTCCATTCCAGTATCCAGGATGTCAACGACCAGTTACTACATTGTGGGTCAGCTTCCCGACAGGGTACAACGGTTTTACTGCACCCTCCCCAATCGAATCAGCACATGCATCCAGGCCAGACACTGCAACTTCATTTTCAATTCAATAAACTTTACCAGCAGCTGTACACTTTAAGATATTATATTTTATTCTGAAAGAAAGCAGTTTCGGCAATTCATTTTGCCATCTTCAGGCCCCATACGCTTTTTTCAAATCAACGAACTTATCATATAGTTCCATAAAACGGGAATCGTGAATTCCAATCGTTGTGTAGCTGATTCATACGAAGGCGTGACAGGGGGGCTCATACGAGTACTTCCAAGTCCTTTGTAAATATGACGTTTTTTAATCACTGAAATGAAATCATATATTTTATCAATCCGTGAAGTTTCGTTTCGTTTCCTCCCCCGTTTCTGTGTGCCTCGCGATTTTTTGTTGCGAAGTGTAGAATGCAGTGTTATTCCACAAATACTGGGCAGTTGCTCGCCGTTTACATCACGGAAGGTGGTAAACGCAAATATATCTGAATTTGCAGCATGTCCCTACTTATTATTTCCTTTCGAAGAAAATGTATTTCTGGCTATCCTTAAGCACTCTAAAGTCGGATGTAGACATCAATACGAAGAAAACCTTTGCAAAATTCTCGGTAAGGTGTTACGGCAGTTAATATCAAGAGCACAAACATTACAGTGATCTGGAGAGAATTTATTGTCTAGCTTTGAATGCCTGATGAGCAGTCAGATATGAATGCACGTCACGTTATTGTGTAGACAGTTTATATTTCCACTTAGTGGCAAACGCCGTGGAAATTTTATCGTTTCTCAGAATGTAGGCAGCCACGAGCTCCGCAGTAACTCCATGCTGTAGATGGTTCGGTATGTTCCTTGGCTGGCCCTACAATCACGGTAATTGTGTATACTAACCAACATCGTCGTCGAGGCTGTTACGACGCCATCAGCTGTGGTTTATGCTAAGCTAACAGAATTGTGACCCAATCACGTGCGGTTATTACTTTAAGGTTACTGTCTTACGACACTGTTTCAAAGCCATTATCTCCAATATGTCAAAAATTTGACACAGATGACACAAACGTGTAAAAAACAAGAACTACATCAAACATCCTGAAAACTACTGTTCATAAGGAAGGTTTCCGGCTAAACAAACAAAATGTGTTGTTGTTGTGGTCTCCAGTCAGAAGAATGGTTTGATGTAGCTCTCCATGCCGCTCTATCCTGTGCGAGACTCTTCATCGCCGAGTAACTACTTCAACCTATATTTTTCTGAATCTGCTTGCTGTATTCATCTCTTGGGCTTTCTCTACAAATTTTAGCCCCCACACTTCCCTCAGATACAAAACTGGTGATCCTTTGATGTCTCAGAATGTGGCCTATCAGCCGATACCTTTTATTGACCAAGTTGTGTCCCCAGTTCTATTTAGTACTTCCTCATTAGTTATGTAATCTTCAGCATTATTCAGTAGCACCACATATCGTAAACTTCTATTCTGTTTTTACCCAAACTGTTTATCGTCCATGTTTCACTTCCGTATAAGGCTACACTCCAGACAAATATCTTCAGAAAAGACTTTCTAACACTTAAATCTGTATTCGATGTTAACGGATTTCTCTTCTTAAGAAATGCTTTTCTTGCCATTGCTGGTCTACCTTTTTATATCCTCTCTATTGCGGCTATCTTCAGTTATTTAGCTGCCCAAATAGCAAAACTCATCTGCTACTTTCAGTAGTGTCCTTGTTTTGCTTCAGTTGATGTTCACCTTATATCCACCTTTCAAAACACTGGTCATTCCTTTCAACTGCTCTTCCACGTCTTCTGCTGCCTCTGACAAACTTAAAATGTCATCGGCAAACCTCAAAGTCTTTATTTCTTCTCTCTGAACTTTAATTCATACTCCAGACGTTTCTTTGCTTTCCTTTCCTTTTTATTCAATGTACAGACTGAGTAACATCGAGGATAGGCTACAACCCTCTCTCACTCCATTCTAAGCCATTGCTCCCCTTTCATGCCCCCCCCCCCTTTCCCGACCCTTATTACTGAACCCCGGTTTCTGTACAAATTGTTAATAGCCTTTCGCTCCCTGTATTTTATCCCTGCTACCTTCAGAATGTCAAAGAGAGTGTTCCAGTCAACAATGTCAAAAGCTTTCTCTAAGTCTACAAAATCTATAAATGTTGGTTTGCCTTTCATTAACCTACCCACTAAGATAAGTCATAGGGTCAGTATTGCCTTGCGAGTTCCTACTTTTTTCCGGAAACCAAACTGATTTTCCTCAATGTTTGCTTCTACCAGTTTCTCCATTCTTCTTTAAAGAATTCGTGTTAGAACCTTGAAAACATGACTTTTTAAACTGGTGGTTGGCTAATTTACACACCGGTCAGCAACTGTTTTCTTTAGAATTGGGATTACAGCATTCCTCCTGAAGTCTGAGGATATTTGGCCTGTCTCAAGCGTCTTGCGCACAGGATGGAAGAGTTTTGTTATGGTTGGCTACCCAACGCTATCAGTATTTCTAACGGAATTTCTACTCCCAGGGAATTGTTTCGACTTAGGTCGTTCAGAGCTTTGTCAAATTTTCTCGCTGTATTGTATCTCTCATGTCGTGTTCATCTACGTCCACTTCCCTTTCGAAAATATTGCTTTCGTCTCCCTTGTATAGACCCTCTATATACTCCTACCACCTATCAACTGTCCCTTCTTTGCTTAGGACTGATTTACATATAAAAGCTTTTGATTTTCATACAGCTGCTTGTCTTTTCCCCAAAGGCCTCTTTAATTTTCCTGTAGGCAGTATCCATTTTTCCCCTAGTGAAATACATTTATTCTCTTTCCATCTCTAGTTAGCAATTTTGCACTTCCTGTCAATCTCATTTTTATTCCCTTTCTCCAGTTTCATTTGCTGCATTTTTAAGTTTTCTCCTTTCATCAGTCAAATTCAGTATCTCTTGTGCCATCCAAAGATTCCTACAGGCCTTGTCCTTCCACCTATTTGATCCTCTGCTGCCTTCACTTTTTCATCTCTTCTACACATTCGTCTTCTACTGTGTTCTTTCCCCTGATCTAGTCAACCGTTGCCTGATGCTCCCTCTGAAGCTCTTAACAACCTGTGGTTCCATCTCCTTAATTTCCTACCTTTTTTCCAATTTCTTAGTTTTAATAATGAGAAGATCTGGAAGAAAATGAACAGAGGGTGACTAACCGTGGCAGAATTTTAGTCAGGATGAAGGACCTGTACCTATACTAACAATAGAGGAAGTTAGACAGTCTTTTAAGACTAAGGAATAATAAGGCTCCAGGTAACAACAACATTTGAGCAGAGATGATCAAGGTTGGAGGCGAACATCTAACAAGATTGATACATCAGCTGATAGTGGAAATATGGGAAGAGGAAGAGATGCCAGACCAGTGGAACATAGCAATTATATGCCCGATTCATAAGAATAAGGACAGCAAACTGTGAAAATTATCGCAGTATTTCTTAAGTCAGCGTGGTGTACATAGTATCAGCCAAAGTCATTGCTGTGAGAGATGCACCAATTACAGAAGAAATACTCGGAGACTACCAGTGCGGTTTTCGAGGGGGCAGATCAACAACTGACCAGATCTTCATTATAAGGCAAATAATGGAAAAGTGTTATGAATATAATGTGGATGTACACCAGCTATTTCTAGGCTTTAAACAGGCCTATGACAGTGTTAAAAGGAGATAGTTATATGACACCTTAATGTAGATGGAATTCTCAAGCAAACGTATCAGACTGGTACAAATGACCCTCACCAGCACAAAATGCCAGGTAAAATTAGAAGGAAAACTTTGAGGTTAACCAAGGGTTAAGACAGGGTGATGTATTATCCACGCTACTCTTCAACATAGTGTTGGAAAGAATGATTCCAAGGGTGGAGATTGATAACCGAGGTGGCACTTTCGTTACCTGTATGCAGCAAACTCTAGCTTCTGCTGATGACGTGTGTAAGCTGTCTATAAATTTGAAAGAAATGGAACAAGGATTTGGCAGACTGGAAAAGGAGGCAGAACAGTTGGGACTTTGAGTAAATAACACAAAAACACAGTATCTCATTGCTTCCAGGAAAAATGCTGTTGTTCAAGAGAATATATTAAGTTGAACAGAGGCGATTATGAGAGATATGAGAAGTTCCAATACCTGGACGTGCTGGTTACGGAGGATAGCAGAACAA
This sequence comes from Schistocerca americana, assembly GCF_021461395.2. Classification (NCBI taxonomy): domain Eukaryota; kingdom Metazoa; phylum Arthropoda; class Insecta; order Orthoptera; family Acrididae; genus Schistocerca; species Schistocerca americana. The sequence goes on from NC_060125.1 coordinate 498,982,554, forward strand.
GGGAAGAAATAAAATATAGGATTTCGGCAGGAAATAGAGCTCACTGGGTCCTGATCAAGATCCTTCAGTCACGTAGCCTGAGCAGAAAATCGAAGGTGATTGTCTATCGAACAGTCATAAGACCGGTGGTAATGTAGGTCTCAGTAACATGTACAATGGCTGTAGCAGAAGAGCTCTTGAGAATGCGGGAGACGAAAATATTAAGAAAGATTTTTCGAGCCGTGTATGAGGTGGGGCATTGGAGGATGAGGAGAAACAAGGAATTACAAGAACTGTATACAAATCTTCACTTGGTGACTGAAATTAAGTGTAACGGATTGAGATGGCTGGGCCATGTAGAGCGAATGTCGGGGGATCGAGCTGTCAAAAACGTTTACATAGGAAATCCAGGTGGCAAAAGAAGCAAAGGGAGACCACGGAAACAACGGCTGGAGGACGTGGAAAATGATTTGAGAAATATTGGAGTCAGGAGGTGGAGGAAACGAGGAAAAATCGTCAGGATTCGGCTGTGATCATCAAAGAAGCCGAGGCCCTACATGGGCTGTAGCGCCTAGGAGTGAGTAAGTAGTAAATTACAGTTCATAATCAATAAATTGTGGTCAGAGTCCACAACTGCCCTTGGCAAATCTTACAATTTAAAATCGGGTTCCTGAATCTCTGTCTAGCAATTATATAATCAATCTGAAACCTTCCGCTGTCTCCAGCTCTCTTCCACATATGCAAACTTCTTTTATGGTTCTTAAAACAATGTTAGAGCTGATTAAATTATGCTCTGTTAAAAATTCTACCGCCGGCCGGTGTGGCCGAGCGGTTCTGGGCGCTTCAGTCTGGAACTGCGTTACCGTTACGATCGCACGTTCGAATCCTGCCTCGGGTATGGATGTGTGTAATGTCCTTAGGTTAGTTAGGTTTAAGTAGTTCTAAGTTCTAGGTGACTGATGACCTCAGATGTTAAGTCCCGTAGTGCTCAGAGCCATTTTTGAAAAATTCTACCAGGTGGTACCTCTTCCATTCCTTTCCCACAGTCCATATTCAACTACTACTATTCCTTCTCTTCTTTTTCCTACTTTTGAATTCCAGTCCCCTTGACTATTAAATTTTCGACTCCTTTAAGTAATGAGTAATTTCCTTTATCTCATCACACACTTCTTCAATCTCTTCATCATTGTGGAGCTAGTAGGCATGTAAACTTATACTACCGTGGTAGGCGTGGATTTCGTGTGTACTAGACTATGACATTGCCTTCACTAATCTGTTCACAGCAGCTTACTTGCATTCCTATTTTCTTATTCATTATTAAACCCACTCCTACATTACCCCTACTTGACTTTGTACTTATAACCCTGTATTCACTTGACGAAAAGCCCTGGTCCTCGTATCACCAAATTTCACTAATTCCCATTATATCTAACTGCAACTTTTCCCTTTTTAATTTTTCTGACACACCTGCCCGATTAACGGATCTAACATCCCACATTCCGATACGTAGAATGCCATGTTTGTTTCTCCTGATGAGGCCATCCACCTGAGCACTCTCCGCCCGAAGATTGGAATGGGGGAACTATTTTACCTCCGGAATATTTTACCCAAGAGGACGCCGTCAACATTTTACCACATACTAAAGCCTCACATTCTCGGTAAAAACTACGGCTCTAATTTCCCCTTGCTTTCAGCCGTTCGCAGCACCACAACAGCAAGGCCGTTTTGGTTGCTGTTACAATTCCAGATCATCAATCATCCAGACTGTTGCTAACTACTGAAAAGGCTGTTGTCCCTCTTCAGGAACCACACGTTTTCTGGCCTCGCAACAGATACCGCACCGTTGTGGTTGCACCTACGGTACCGGTACGGCTATCCGTATCGCTGAGACACGCAATCCTCCCTTCCGATGGCAAGGTACTTGGTTGTAGGGGGCGAGGGCGAGCTACAAACGAATTACTCTACAAAAATGTGTGTAAAAGGAAACGCTACACTCTCGTCACTGGTTTATTACGTGAAAGCTACATGAATTACGCCTATTAAACACGCTAGAAGCTTTCGTGTCCCGGTTTAGGAAGGAGTGTATACGTTGCTTAAAGTCTCAACAAAATTTTGTGAGCTGCATAAGTAATCGTGTTAACAGGCGTTATCCGCTTTGATGAACCACGTTTAGCAGTGTTCCTCACGTACCCATTAGTCGTTTCTCCTTAGAATCTGAAATCGTCCGAGTATTACATTTCAGCGGCCATCACTGTAAAATGCCTGTAGTAGTATTTTACCGTCGTTGGGAAAATCAATAGGTTCATATTCTCCCTAGAAGGTGTGATCGACAGGCGTCAGTGCGCTCACTTGGTCAGTACAACAGAAGCCCTGCAGCAGGTACTATGCAACGTCGTAGACAAGTAATAATGAGGAGAGATTCATTATTTCATCACACGCTTGTCATTATGTGAATGTTAACTGGCAGCCAGCCTATAGAATAAGTCACTAACGCATGCTAATGCAATGCTCTGTTCAGACATAGCCTGTTCGAAACTAGATAGCCATGGTGTGTCACATCCACCTAGTTTCGAACAGGCTACGTTTGAGCCGAGCATTGCACTAACATGCGTTAGTGACTTCTTCTACAAGCTTTCCGCCAGTTGACATTCCAAACTAAAATGTAGGATCAGCCAAAAACCGTGTAAAATCACTAATTTAACACATTTTGAGAGAACATGCCTTCATTATCAGTAATATCTGCTCATCCTGATCATCAATGATTACTACGACCAAACGGTGTTTGCAAGCCTGAAGGAACACTGTGTTCTTCTAAGGAAGTTGTAAGCAAAGCAGAAATGGTGTTGCAATAGTCATCCCTATAAATTTGAAAAACTGTGTTTTCAGTTATGAACACATTATCTCCATAAAACTGAATGCTTCTTCGTGTAAACTGGAGGTCATTCAGATGTATGCCCCTACTGCTGCAGCATCGGATGAGGGGACAGAGTAGTTCTACGAAAAACTGGAAAAAGTCCTTAGTAAGATCCTGAGCTTTTCTTTACGCTGCTGTTATGGTCACTGAAGAAAAATTTAGTCTTTTGATGTCCAGCAACTCAATTTTACTGGCGCGTTTCTTGTAAACTCATCTTCAGACTATCTGCAGAAAGGATACAAAAGTAATGAGGAACTCAGCTTTTTTTGAGGTAATTACTAAATAACAAAATTCTCAAAAGTTTAAAGGAACATAAAATTATATGAACATACCAAAGAAGGTGCAAGAATTACAGATGAATATCCCTGCTAGTCACAGCATACTTAGTACTGTCACACATAATATCGCAAAGACTCACACCCTACACTGAGGACGTAACAGGGCACTACAAGAATGGTTTTCGAAAAAATTAATCAGCAACAGGCAACATATTCTGCGTAAAACCACTAATAAAAAAAAATATGGAAATGCAACAAGTGCATCCATTAGCTTTGCATAGACTTCCAGAAGGCCTACGTTTCGGTGCACAGAGAAACAACATGGGAAATTACGGCAGAATATGGAATCCCCAACAAACTCATCAGCTTGGTCAAAATATCTATGGAGAAGGCAGTACGCAGAGTGACATACTGTGGTCGGTATAGTATTTGTTTTGAGAACAAAATCGTACTGAAACAAAATGATGAGCTACGCCAAATTATCTTTACCTTTGTCATGGAAAAAGTCGTAAGAGAAACCAAACGATCAGCAAATGAAGACAGCACAGATAAACAACCAAGTATACTGGCCTGTGATGATGGCATAGTTTTAGTACTAAATAATACTGGAAAAATTGAAATGCTGTTCAAGAACCTCTATGAAACCGCCATGAAAATAAATTTAAAAGTTAATGAAGAAGACACAGAATACAGGATCGCATACAGGGAAAACATGACTTCAGGACTACATAAAAAGCCTCATAAATAAAACTACAATTTCAAGAAGACTCCCAACTTCAAATGTATTGGTGTAAAATAGATGCTTGCAGCAGCAAACAAGTCGAATACCAAACTAGACTACGGGACGCAAACAAAGTTACTTTTTCCTCCAAAAACGTCTATCCTCCAAACTCCTGACCAGGGAAGACAAGCGGAAATTCTAGAACGCAATCATCAGTTCAGTACTGCAACACGCAGCCGAAGCATGAAGCATGGCCAAAAAAGAAGAGTAGCAAATCTGTCTTACAAAACACGGTTTACACAAAAATCTTCGGCCCAAAATTTGATCAAGCTACACAGACATGGGTTTGGAGATCCAACGAAGAACTATTTAAGCTAGCCGGCTAACCCTCGGTAGTAAACATCACCAAAGTGAGACGTTTGCAATGAGCATGCCACGTTATCTGAATAGACCATGACAGAATATTCCTTGAGATATATGACAATTAGATGGAAGGCTCCAGATCCGTTGGAAGACCAAGAAGCAGATGTCAAGAAGAGGTAACCGCGGAATGCAGAGTGCTGGGTATCACCGAATGCGAGGAATCGGCACAAGACTCGAAGAACTGGAGGGAGACAGTGAGAGGGAGCATGACCGTCACGTCCCAGAGATGGTAACGGACTGAGTGAATGAGTGTATACCAAAGGAAAGAGGGTGCTTCACACACACACAGTATGGCGTCAGGTAGAAGTAACAAAGGGTATAAGTGATAAAATATGACGTTCTACAAGGTAAGAACTATGGCCACCAGGTGGCGTGAATAGTAGCACAAGGTACAGCCGAACGCTTTCGACCCACCAATATATCTGTAAGATTGTCGCATGCCTCTTACGTGAGTACCCCTAACAAAGAACAGACAGTAATACAAGGAAACTTCAGTGGCGAAATTGAAGATACTATCCAATACAAGTACCTATAATCTGTGTTTGGAACTTATGGTCTAGCTGAGAGAAATGACCGAGGCAGGTACTTACTGAATTTCTGTGTGAATAAAGACTTGATTGTATGCAACACTATGTTCCAACATGTCTCGAAACAACTGTACACTTGAATGGATTTAGAAACCACACTGACCAGCGTAAACGTTGGAAAACTTCGCAGTCTGTTGTCTACGAATATGTGGATAAACATTAATTCTGCCAAGAAGAGATGTGAAAGACAATTAACTAGCAAGATGCACTTTGTGAATTTAGTGAGCTTGTAAGACCAAAACTTCACATCAGTCTTGATAAGGATGCACCAGCATCACAAACATGGGACCAAATGAAGGTCATTTTCTCGTCACTTCCGATATCAGAATGATCACAACATGCAAAGCACTCTTGGATATCACTGTCCACACCACACCTAAATGAAGAGAGCAAGCACACCAACACACCAACCAGGCTCAAGACAAATATAAGAACCTGCGCAGAGAAATGCAGCGTAAATGCCGAAAGGACGGATCACTCTTCGTTAACTTTATAAGTGATGAGATAGAACGTCACAATTACAATCAAATATGTCGTCTCTTCAAGGAACTCAGCAGCAGCACCGGTGAATTTATTCCTCGTAGGTGGGTGGCAGATGATAAGAATGGAACCCTGTCAGAGACAAGGACGATGCTGTTGCAAGGTACATACAGAGCTGCGAAAAGTTGTATTCTAGAATTAACAACAGTACGGACAGTCAAGCTGTTGTAACTTACATCGGAGCCTGCCATCTTAAGCCGCGAAACAGAGAAGGCAATGCAACATGTGAAGGACTATAAATCCCTTGGTATAGACAGTATATTTGGTGACCATAAGAAGGTAGGGCGGAGACTGTATTAGTGTGAACAGTTCAATGATAGGGTTGTTCTCGCCAGAATCGATAGCAAACCAACACTGACAGCCGTGGTTCCGGTCTACATGACAACGCTGCAAGCTGAAGATGAAGAGAAAGAGCAAGTGTATGAGGATAATGGAAGATTAATGCAGTATGTAAAGGGAGATGAACATCTAATAGTGATGGGGGATGGAATTCAGTTTTAGGGGAAAGAGTAGAAGAAAAGGTTGTGGGAAAATATGAGCTTGGACTAGGAATGAGAGAGGAGAAAGACCAATTGAGTTCTGTAATAAATTTCAGTTAGTAACAACGAGTGCCGAGCGGATCTAGGCGCTTCAGTTCGGAACCGCGCGACTGCTACGGTCGCAGGTTCGAATCCTGCCTCGGGCATGGATGTGTGTGATGTTCTTAAGTTAGTTAGGTTGAAGTAGTTCTAAGTTCTAGGGGACTGATGACCATAGATGTTAAGTCCCATAGTGCTCAGAGCCATCAAAATTTGGTTCTTAGCTTGCTAGAATGACTGCATAGCTATTTCCTTTCTGGACCTACTCGCGTTGCCTTCCCTTCGTGCCCCTACAGTTGCCACTGTTTCTGCTTCAGAGTCACTTACTTAAGACAACGATACTATGTGTAAGACCACGATAATGTGGCACTCGATAATGCGGCAGACCCAACAGAAATTTTTCCGTTATTTTAGCTATGCGTGGTTGGCAGTACAGTCGGAAGGCTGCGTTTGCTAGTGAACCGAACGCATTTTCAGCAGTAGAATTTGACGAATAGATCGACATTCTGCATTTACATCTGCATCTACATCTACATGGATACTCTACAAATCACATTTAAGTGCCTGGCAGAGGGTTCATCGAACTACCCTCACAATTTTCTATTATTTCAATCTCGTACAGTGGCGGAAAGGACGAACACCTATATCTCTCGGTACGAGCTCGGGTTTCCCTTATTTTATCGTGGTGATCGTTTCTCCCTATGTAGGTCGGTGGCAATAAAATATTGTCACATTCGGAGGAGAAATTTGGTGATTTGGATTTCGTGAGAAGATTCGGTCGCAACGTAAACGCCTTTGTTTTAATGATGTCCAGCCCAAATCGTGTATCGTTTAAGTGACACTCTCTCCCATATTTCGTGATAATACAAATCGTGCTGTCCTCTTTTGAACTTTTTCGATGTACTCCGTCAATCCTATCTGTTAAGGGTTCCACACCGCGTAGCAGTATTCTAAAACAGGATGGACAAGCGTAGTAGAGGCAGTCTCCTTAGTAGATCTGTTACATTTTATGTGTGTCCTGCCAGTAAAACGCAGTCATTCGTTAGCCTTCCCCACAACATTTTCTATGTGTTCCTTCCAATTTAAGTCGTTCGTAATAGTAATTCCTAGATATTTAGTTGAATTTACGGACTTTAGATTTGACTGATTTATCGTGTAACCGAATTTTAACGGATTTCTTTTAGCACTTATGTGGATGACCTCACAATTTTCGTTATTTAGGGTCAACTGCCAATTTTCACACCATTCAAATATCTTTTCTAAATCGTTTTGCAATTTGTTTTGATCTTCTGATGGCTTTATTAGTCTATAAAAGACAGTGTCATTTGCGAACAACCTAAGACGGGTGCTCAGATTGTCTCCCAAATCATTTATATGAATAAGGAAGAGCAAAGGGGCTATAACACTACCTTGGGGAACGCCAGAAATCACTTTTGTTTTACTCCATGACTGTCAGTCAATTACTACGAACTGTGACCTCTCTGACAGGAAATCACAAATCCACTCACATAACTGAGACGATATTCCATAGCACGCAAGTTCACTACAAGCCGCTTGTGTGGTACAGTGTCAAAAGCCTTCCGGAAATCCAGGTATACGGAATCGATCTGAAATCCCTTGTCAATAGCACTCAACACTTCATGCGAATAAAGCGCTAGTTGTGTTTCACAAGAACCATGTTTTCTAATTCCACTTCGACTGTGTGTCAATAGATTGTTTCCTTCGAGGTAATTCATGATGTTCGAACACAATATATGTTACAAAATCCTGCTGCATATCGACGTTAATGATATGGGCCTGTAATTTAGTGGACTGAATTGACAGAATTTAGTTATCGAAGAATATCTGACTGAATATGTGATATTATGGTTTCCAACCCATAGGAGGCACCAAAAATCTAAAGTGACGAAGAAGGAATGGCTACAACGCACATCTCTTGCGATGAGGCTCCAGAGGCCTTACACATGTGAAATTGGCTGAATGTAGGGAACAATGCAACTTATATCTGCACATCATACAAAACAACTTTTGTCAAAAGGGAACTCAGTGCATGGCAAAACCTGTCTGCATTTCTGCAATGTGCCAGAAATCTCAAAAGAAAATTACCACTAAACGATCCGTGATAAATACCAGTCAGACATATTCCATGTCCTCGACAACGTCAGATATCTGAACTATTCCTGAAGGCAGTAATTCCAATTAGACTGCACCAAATTCTTGATAATAATTTTTATTAATAAGCGTATTCTTCATATTTTCAAATCAGTGGTGGTTATTTTATTTCGTGACTGACATATGGAAAATTATTTATTTATACTGATCTTTTTTAAAACTTTGGGCCATACATTGATTTAATACAGCAGTATAGTTTTCCACTTTTATTTCAATTTTGTTTTTACGGAAAAGTAACACATACTTTTAATTTTTGTGTATTGCAATCTCTCCTGTTGAGTGTAATAAATAAGATTCTTGTTTTTGTATGTTCAGCCTAAAGGCTTTGCTTCTATACCTTTCTTTAAACCAGCTTTTTACAATGACCTTGATATTCCGGCATGATTGATGATCCGGAATTTGCTGATTCCCGCGTGTGTCGGCTTATGAAGGACCTACTGTACTCCAGCCACAGCACTTTGCTTCTGTTCCATAGCTACTATTCTCGAACATGACGCTGCAGTCCTCGGAAAATCTGATGTTCGAGCAAATTAACAACGCGCTTGTAAATATAGGCCACTACTCGTAAGTTTCGCTCAAACAAAAGTCTGTATTAATAAGTTGTGCAGGCTGTATGCAGGAAAATTTGCGACATTGAGGCTTAAGTCTCAAAAATGTTTGTGCAAATATCCGTTATTGCAATGCGAATGTGACAAAAAAAGAGTGTTACAAATATTCAGCACAATTTTCAGCATTTGCTATCAGTTGGTAGTATAAAGGTCATATTGCATTCTTATCGATAATATATGTGATTGTGCTTTACCAACAACGATTTTTGATCCCTGGTAATTCACACAGTTAAGAGTAAGAAAATCAGAGTAACATAAACTGTATTTTCTCATTTCTTTATACACTACTGGCCATTAAAATTGCTACACCCCACAGGAAGAAGATGCAGTGATATGCAAATGATTTGCTTTTCAGAGCATTCACACAAGGTTGGCGGCGAAGGCGACACCTAAAACGTGCTGACATGAGGAAAGTTTCCAACCCATTACTCATACACAAACATCAGTTGACCGGCGTTGCCTGGTGAAACGTTGTTGTGATGCCTCGTATAACGAGGAGAAATGCGCACCATCACGTTTTCGGCTTTGGTAAAGGTCGGATTGTAGCCTATCGCGATTGCAGTTTATCGTATCGCGACATTGCTAGTCGCGTTGATCGAGATCCAATGACTGTTAGCAGAATCTGTGGGTTCAAGAGGATAATACGGAACGCCGTGCTGGATCCCAACGGGCTCGTATCACTGGCAGTAGAGATAGGCATCTTACCCGCATGGCTGTAACGGATCGCGCAGCCACGTCTCGATCCCTGAGTCAACAGATGGGGACGTTTGGAAGACAAAACCCATCTGCACGAACAGTTCGACGACGTTTGCAGCAGCATGGACTATCAGCTCGGAGACCATGGCTGCAGTTACCCTTGACGCTGCATCACAGACAGGAGGGCCTGCGATGGTGTACTCAACGACGAACCTGGGTGCACGAATGGCAAAACGTCATTTTTTCGGATGAATCCAGGTTCTGTTTACAGCATCATGATGGTCGCATCCGTGTTTGGCGACATCGCGGTGAACTCGCATTGGAAGCGTGTATTCGTCATCGCCATACTGGCCTATCACCCGGCGTGATGATATGGGGTGCCATTGGTTACACGTCTCGGTCACCTCTTGTTCGCATTGACAGCACTTTGAACAGTGGACGTTACATTTCGGATGTGTTACGACCCGTGGCTCTACCCTTCATTCGATCCCTGTGAAACCCTACATTTCAGCAGGATAATGCATGACCGTATGTTGCAGGTCCTGTACGGGCCTTTCTAGATACAGAAAATGTTAGACTGCTGCCCTGGCCAGCACATTCTCCAAATCTCTCACCAATTGAAAAGTCTGGTCAATGGTGGCCGAGCAACTGGCTCGTCACAATACGCCAGTCACTACTCTTGATGAACTGTGGTATCGCGTTGGAGCTGCATGGGCAGCTGTACCTGTACACGCCATCCAAGCTCTGTTTGACTCAATGCCCAGGCGTATCAAGGCCTTTATTACGGCCAGAGGTGGTTGTTCTGGGTACTGATGTCTCAGGAGCTACCCACCCAAATTGCGTGAAAATGTAATCACATGTCAATTCTATTATAATATGTTTTTCCAATGAATTCCCGTTTATCATCTGCATTTCTTCTTGATGTTGCAGTTTCAATGGTCAATCGTGTAATAAGCACTCCGTTCAGATACAGTCATCAAGAAATCAATATCAGATTACTTGCTTCAAGGATAATAATATACAGTGACAAGAGCAAAAACGAGCTTCTCACTGTTACAGTCATAGAGCCCAATCATATAGGCCTATAAAAAATCACAGATGTTAATATGGACGTAAAAATTATTTTTGTCTTCATGGATGTTACCTCACAAGGAGTAAAATTGAATAAAATTACCAAAATTTACGAAATTCAGACTGCAGTATACTCCTGTTCCATAGTTAACGTAGCCAAAGAAAAACAACCATGTGTACACTGCAGGAAGCTGTGCAACGCCGCAATGTTGCCATCTTTCTTGAGTTCAAGGGCCTAGACAAAACTTTTCCAAGTATTAACGTCTTCATCTATACGTATCCATGTTGTTCGTGCTGGTTTTCTAATGCCATCTATATAACTTCCCACTGGGTAAAATAGTCGCCTTGCTCTTTTTTTATCACTTGGAATCCAGCAAAGAATTTCCTTCGTCCATTTATCCTCCATATCCCTCGTTACATCTCCCACTCACCTCCATCCCTTTTGTATTACGGTCGTAATTGTGTCACCCGCACCAGTACTTGCTTGTGGTTTAAAAATTGTGAAGTGAGGCGTCATGGTTTCACTGCAGTAAGATGGATACAGGTTGCACAGGGTAAGCAGAGATGAAGAGATTTGCACAAGATAGACTAGGATGGTAGGCTGAAATAAATCAGTCTTCGGACTGAAGACCACAACAACGACCATTTACGTTAGTTTCTTTTGCCACTGTTTTCCAATCTTTTTTCTCCTAGAATTTTCAACGCTTATCCATCCACATCTCGCTGACCGATCTTCTGCTTTTGATGGCTTTCCTATTCAATGTGCGTGTCTCACTACCAGTACTCAGAAATGGGAATCAACTCTGATTGTGGACTTCCCTTTTGAGTCAAATGAGGAACTTATTTAATTTCCCAGAAGCCCTCCTGGTCATTCATTCCGTTTATTTCTTTTACTGTCCATTAGACCATTCTCCTCCACTTACCAAACTGTAAAAACTTGCCCAATAATTCTATGAGTCACTTTGCTAATTAGTACAATTTTCTTTTAAATATGTAGGCTATACAGTACTATAGTCTTATTATAACTAGTTTAATGTGGTTTTATTAGGTCTATTCCCTGTCTATTCATTTGGCTAAAATCTTGCAATTGATTTCAAGCCAACTTTATGGTGAAATCGAGACTTTAAATTTTGAACTAAGATCAGAAATGAACACCAACGCATTATTAACTCGCTTTCTTGTAGGTCTGTTCGGCGGAAGTGGTGGGTGAGGGTTGGAGGTTAAAATTCTTCGTACTGTCTGACATGTGGGTGCTCTGCAGGACCAGTACGTTGTGCAGGTAGTATCGGAATGCATTTCAGGCGGTCGTCTGGCATGTGAGGGATCAGCCAGTTTTCTGCAACATCGTTGCGATGATAACAGGTGCCTCGCCCAACCACTCATCATACTTTTGTTCACTGCCAGGAGTCTGCAGACATTCTGCAAGCTCCTACGAATAGCTGCGTTGCTCTGGTTTTCTGCCAAATGGAAATGACAACTCTCTGCTTAGAACCCATCTGCGTTACAGACGTCCTTCTGAAGGCTATTTATTGCACCCCCACCTATCGGAAATTCATGAAACAATAAGGACTGCAGGAGGAATGTTCCACAATGTCCCACAAGAAATTCAACATTTTTTTCAAGGTAAACTGGCCGAGAAAAAAATGTGTTTCATTACTTATTGGACGTCTCTCGTATATCACAGGCCTTGCTTCGCAAATGCTGTCGGTACAGATTTTGTTGAAATCAAGTCAAAAGCTTTCTCATAACCTATGAATTTTAGATAAACAGATAATTCACGATCAGTTGTTCTGTCATTTACTTTCACTGGATTGTAATTTATGTAACAGCTTAGGTTATAATAGAGCTTCTCAGCAACGTTTTATACATTAAACGGTTCAGTTAAGCGTCAGATAAAGGAAAGTTTCTGTGACGACAGTAGGAGGTAATATTCAGGCACTGATCCAGAACTGAATTCTGGAGCGATCTTATGTTCTCCACCACCCCTCCTCTTCCTCATCCGCCAAATAACAATGAAATGCAGAAAATGGTTCAATTTAATAATAAGGGTACGTTTATTATATGAAAGTAATAAAAATATTTTTGTGTCAACGTTTATTTCATTGTTTTATCATACCAAAATTAAAATTGTTTCAAAGGCATCCCTAAGAAAATTTAAAAAGTGCACATGTCAATTAATTTATTTAAGAATTACAATAGCAAAAATCGCACAATTTTGACAGCCTCATAATTTACGCGATCGAAGCTGAAGGGGTTAGTGCAGGAGAGGAATTTGTGGCAGACCGCATCAAGCCAGTCAGAAGACTCATAACTCAAAAAGAAAAAAAAAAGTGGAAGTGTGCACGCCTCATTATCCACATTTCACTTACCAGTTCGATTCTGTACACTATGGTTATGTGGTCCTGCTCTTTGAATCGTTTCCGCTTCAGTCTTTCAACTGTATCTCTCTTTCTTTATGGAGGGTCTTTCCCTTTACGTCTTCCATAACTTGCTGTCTCTTACCGGTTATAGCTGTGGAATTACGAACCCGTCGAATTTGTTGGCAGCAGTTATGGAAGCCAACGGCCTTGCCGCAGTGGTAACACCGGTTCCCGTCAGATCACCGAAGTTAAGCGCTGTCGGGCAGGGCTAGCACTTGGATGGGTGACCATCCGGTCTGCCGAGCCCTGTTGGCGAGCGGGGTGCACTCAGCCGTTGTGAGGCAAACTGAGGGGCTCCTAGATTGAGAAGTAGCGGCTCCGGTCTCGAACAGTGACATCGGGCCGGGAGAGTGGTGAGCTGACCACATGTCTTTCCATATCCGCATCCGGTGACGCCTATGAGCTGAGGATGACACGGCGGTCTGTCAGTACCGTTGGGCCTTCATGACCTGTCCGGGAGGAGTTTAGTTTTTTTAGCAGTTACGGAAAGACTTTAAATGTTGTGTGCCTTTTCCTTTTTGGGAAGTTCTCTGCTGTTCTCCGGTCAGGCTGCAAGAGCATTCATGTGGGCTAGCTTTCAGAAGTGTAGCCAATCAGTATGCCTTCTTAAACATACGTTGCTGAACCACTGGAAGGCAGCACATGGCCTCTAAGGAAAATGTGTAAGCCGAAGGGAAACGAATGCGGGAACGTTCTAGCACAAATGGGAAAATCCAGTGACAGAAGCAGTTTAGACAAAGGGCAGATTTTTACAGCCAGCGCCTGGGAACTAGCATACCGGAAAGGCAAAGCTGGTTTGCTTTCGTGCGCTGCTCTAGTGACCTTCCGTGAAAAACGGCTGAGGTACGGTGAAACCACTAGTAGGTGACATATTGGTGGGAGCCCACGCAAACATCATAGAACGCTACATAATCCAGGAACGGCAGTGATCAGTGGCATATCTGGCAACTGGAGGGTCGGCTGCTGCCGGCATGAGATTTTCGGATCACGCAGTTCAGCGCACATTGCTGAACATGAGGCACCGCAACAGACGACTCATACGTCTTCCCATGTTGATCTAACGATATTGTCAGTTGTGACTGCAGGGGACACGGGATCATCGACATTGTAATTTGTAGCACTATCACCTGAATGGCGTTTCCTGTTACACCAGGTTGATGGTCGTGTCCTGATACCCCACCATACAGATGAACAGCTGGTCGGAACGTGTACTGCGCCAAGGACGCAGGCGCTGGAGGTAATATAATGCTATGGGGAAATTCACTCGGGTTTCCATAGCAAGTAATCGAAAGGACTAGGACAAATGTGGACTACTTGAACATTGTTGTGCACCATCCGCATCCCCTCATGCTTGATCTCTTCCCAAGGGCGATAACTTGTCTTCCACGATACCTCTCAGTGCCACAAGGCGGCAAACGTACTACAATGGTTTGAAGAATGAACAGTGAGGTCACGCTATGTCTTTTCGACTAAATTGGCCTGATCTGAACCCCACAGACCGCATGTGGGACGCTATCGGGTGTGAGTCCCACATTCACAAACCGCTGGTCTGTTATTTATTGTGTGACCTGTGTGTAGACATACGGTGTCACATACCTACGGAAATCAATCAAAGACTTACCAAATCCATGTCACGCCGAAGCACAGCTAAATTTCATTCTAAAAGTCCACCAACACGCTGTTCAGCAGGTGCTCATGAAGTTTCGGCTGATCGGCATAGCTTGTCATTTTCTGGAATGCCTCATCATTTTCGACGCCTATACTTTCATGCTTATTTATTTTCGGAAACTTAGTTGAAAAACTGGAAAGAAATGTTTTTTGTAAAAATATGAACGCTTTTTTTTATTATTGGTACAAGCAGCGATCTGTTTAATCAATTTGAAATAGTAATCACTTTTCATCGTAATTTTCTTATTAAAAATGAACTCATATTTCAATGGTAACGAGTTTAGATCATATCTAGATCATCATCAGATCATGTCTCACGAAGTGGTGAGCAAAGACGACGAACGAAGCATTGACAAGTGTCGGAAGACACCTCCGGCAACTGCAGTTGTGTCATCCGACACTTGTCAATGTTCCGACCATTGACTCTGCTCACCATCCTAATGGGACATTGTCTGATGGTGATCTAGATATGGTCGAAACCCATTACCATTGACCTGTTATTTTTAACTTTTAATAAAAAATTTGCTATTAAGACTGACTATTATTTCAAATTAAAGTTTTTTGTAAATTATTTCTAGGAAACAGGGGGCAAGCTTGAGCCCTGTCAAACAACCACTGTCTCTTGGTTCCGCTACATGTTCACATTTCATTAACGTGCTAAAGCCTGCCGTGATTGACACTGTCGACATAATAACCAAGTTGGCCATGGCGGGGTGCGGCGCCACCGTCGGCCAGATCCTTCCACCGCAGAGCGAGAGCGTAAATTCCGCGCGAGGCCCGTCTACACCGGCGCCGCCCGTGCTAACCTACTTTGCGCCCGATGAAGAGCCCCACAAATACGGCTTCCGCGGCCCGTCCATTTCCTACGGTGGCGGAATTCCTCGCAGCAGGTGGCCGCCTGGCGAGGCTTCCGTCTTTCCGCAGAGTTTTCAGACACCGTTTTCGGTGCAAGAATTCTTTCTCGCGAGTTTCTGCAGGAGCCTTTGTCGTCGTATACCACGACTACAGCAAGGGATTTGCCCTGGATGATCACGATTTACTCTGCACCCTGCACCTAGTCATAAAACACTCTGGAACAGTGGGACAAAGAAACGATGTGGCACTCAAGACGCTGTCTACGATTCTGCGTAAGGGAAAGTACTGGTCTTTTCTAGATGTGTACGGATCTACGTTACCATTTGTAACCTCTACTTCTACTCATAATACCTTATAATCCATTCCATTTGTCTAAACTGCAGTGGAGTTTCTAAGAGGTATGGTTATAAACCGCGCTTCAGTCCAGAACCGCGCTGCTGCTGCGGTCACAGGTTCGAATCCTGCCTATGGATTTCTGTGATGTCCTCAGGCTAGTTAGGTTTAAGTAGTTCTAAGTCTAGGGGACTGATGACCTCAGATGTTAAGTCCCATAGTGCTTATAGCCATTTGAGTCCTAAACCACCTTGGCTGTCCTTGGGCGGGTGGGGGGAGGTAACAGTAATTCTAGGTGTTTCAGAAATAAGTACAGGATTTTTGTGGGATGATAGGTTGAATGTAGGCAGTCATTTTAAGTATACGAACATTGGATTGCTGACGCATATTTACGACTTTAGGCGACCTCACTATGTCATCGCTACGCTTGGTAGTGCGATAACCGGCGGTACGTATTCGTAAGTTTCGATGTCTAGTGTCATTTGTTTTCACTGGTACTCGCGCCCTAAGGAGAAACTCTGTACTGTAGTTCCCTTTGTCCTCATTCGGTGCTGCATACGTGAAGTGATCTTTCATTCGTGCACTTCGCTCCCACCTCAACGGAATTTGTAATCTAGTGTTGTACCAAAGGCAAGGCAGAGTGTTATGGAACAATGGAAATGTAAAAAGATTGTTTAGTCTGTGTTATCATACGTAGGACGTGGAACGTTAACCATGGGATGAACTTGCAGACACGAACTTGGCATTTGGTGCTGCAGGAACTGTGGAATGAGCGTGGTGTATGTACGCAGAACGTTATCCAAACAGACAAATACCAAATCAGAGAACAGTTGCTTCTGTGGGTCGTCGTCTCCGTGAAGGGGTCACAGTAGCTGAAGAGTTCCATGTTCGACGTCGACTATAGAGTGTACGCAATCCTAGTTTCGAGAAACAGGTACTACAAATGTTCGACAACAATTCTTCAGATAACGTACGCTTCGTTGCTCATGCTCTAAGTGCTAGTTCTAGCAGTGTTTGGAGAACTGTGCGTGATGGTCATTATCATCCCTACAAGGTGTGTAAGTGACAGGATCTTCTACCCACTGATTTTCCAAAACGGAACGACTATGCCGTGTGGTTTTTACCGCAAAGGATGCTAACTACTGACCTCGGAAACATGGTTCTGTGGGCTTATGAATCGACTTCCACCAACGAAGGAATGTTCAACAGTTGCAATTCCCATGTATGGTCTCATGAAAATGCTCGAGTTACGACTGTCCACAATTTTCAGTAAAAATTTTCAGTTTCTGTTTGGGCTAGAATTATTCACAACAAGGGTGTAGGGTCCTACATTCTTCCACACCGTCCAGCTGGTCCTGTTTATTGCGTATTTTTCGAACACGTATTTCCCCGTCTTATCGAAGACGAATGTTCTTCTAGCATGATTGGACACTCCCAATTTCACAACCTAGTGAGAAGATTCTTTTACAGGCAGTCCCCTGGACTCTGAATTGGACGTAATGGACCACTGGCCTTCAAGATACCCAGGTCTCACACCACTTGACTTTTATTTTTGGAGCCACGTGAAGGTTCTTGTTTATCAAACTCTTGTAGACACTGTGGAAGAACTCGTAGCTCGAATTGCTTTCTTGCAGGAGATGTCCGAGGTCAAGCCAGTGAAACATTACTGAATGTCCACCGTTCTGTGGTTCAACGGCTTGGGTTATGGCATCAACTCAATAGCGGACATTTCGGGTATATGCAGCAATTACAATTCCTCCAGGCAAAGCTAATGCGATTTGGCGTTGTGTAGCGCACTAACTATGAGTCAGAGAACCCATGTACGTATATTTATAATGATTGCCTATATCCAGTCTATCATCCCACAAAAACTCTGTACCTTCTTCTGAAACACACGATATTTCAGAAGCAGGAACTGCGTGTTTCACGTGCAGTGCCCGTAAAGTAATTTGGCGCAAATCTGCATAGAGGAGGAGGGGACGAGGGTACTGGTGGGAGCTCGACTGTGAACGACCACCACACAGTAATGGGGCGTGGAGGAGAGGGGAGGGGGGTGCTGTTCGATAGGAGCACAAAAGTATACCTCCCATACCTTGTAAGCTACAGCTAGCATATCATCAAACGATCATATGAACAATGCAGTTCGACGAATAATTTGACAAATACAGGCATTCAAAGTCAGCTGTTTCTCAATAGAACACCGAAAAAGAAACAGTCGTTTAAACAAAGGACAATCAAAACAAAACAAAACAACACAACACTAACGACTACGTTTAAAGTGGTGCCGTGAGCGGGAAGCATGGGCTAATGATGAATAGCGTCACACTGTGCTCCGCGATGAATTCTGGTTCTGCACTACCCAAGATAATCATTGCTGGCGTGTATGGTAGCGACCTAGGGAGAGATCACATTCATTCAATATCTTGGTGTCACTCCTGGAGTCGTGATGTCGGGAGCTATAGAGCACAACTTCCCGTCACGGCTGGTAGTACACTATGTGATCAAAAGTATTCGGATACCACCAAAACATACGTTTTTCACATTAGGTGCATTTTGCTGCCACCTACTGCCGAGTACTTCGTATCAGCGACCTCAGTAGTCATTAGAGATCGTGAGAGAGAAGAATGGGGCGCTCTGCGGAACTCACGGACTTCGAACGTGGTCAGGTGATTGGGTGTCACTTGCGTCATACGTCTGTAAACGAGATTTACACAGTCTTAAACATCCCTAGGTCCACTGTTTCCGATGTGATAGTGAAGTGGAAACGTGAAGGGGCACGTACAGAACAAAAGCCTACAGGCCGACCTCGTCTGTTGACTGACAGAGACCTCCAACAGTTGAAGAGGGTAGTAATTTGTAATAGACAGACATCTATCCAGACCATCACACAGAAATTCCAGACTGCATCACAATCCATTGCAGGTACTATAACAGTTAGGCGGGAGCTGAGAAAACATGGATTTCATGCTCGAGTGGCTGCTCATACGCCACACATCGCGCCGGTAAGTGCCAAACGACGCCTCGCTTGGTGTAAGGACCGTAAACATTGGACAACTTAACGGTGAAAAAACGTTGTATGGAGTGACGAATCACGGTACACAATGTGGTTATCCGATGGCAGGGTGTGGGTATGGCGAATGCCCGGTGAACGTCACCTGCCAGCATGTGTAGTGCCAACAGTAAAATTCGGAGACGGTGGTGTTATGGTGTGGTCTTGTTTTTCATGGAGAGTGCTTGCACCCCTTGTTGTTTCGCGTGGCACTGTCACAGCACAGGCCTACATTGATGTTTTAAGCACCTTCTTGCTTCCCACTGTTGAAGAGCAATTCGAGGATGGCGATCGCATCTTTCAACACGATCGAGCAACTGCTCGTAATGCACGGGCTGTGGCGGTGTGGTTACACGACAGTAACATCCCTGTAAGGGACTGGCCTGCACAGAGTCCTGGCTGGAATCCAATAGAACACCTTTGGAATGTTTTGGAAGGCTGATATCGTGCCAGGCCTCACCGACCGACATCGATAACTCTCCTCAGTGCAGCACTGCATGAAGAATAGGCTGACATTCCCCAAGAAACTTTCCAGCACTTGATAGAACGTGTGCCTGCGATAGTGGAAGCTGTCATCAAGGCTAGGGTGGACCTACACCATACTGAATTCTAGCATTACTGACAGAAGGTGCCACAAACTTGTAAGTCATTTACAGCCAAGGTGTACGGATACTTCTGATCACATAGTGTAATTGAGGCAACTCTGACCTCACAACGGTAAGTTACAGAGATCTTGCGTTCTCTTGTGCTACCTCTCATGTAATAGTATCGTGGTGCCATTTTTCAACAGGACAATCAATCATCCAGGGTACCAGTCTCAACTGCTGCCTACGGGGTGTTGAGATGCATTCCTGATCAGCAAGGTCTCCAGGTTTGTCCTTGATAAAATATGTGTGGGACCAGCTCGGACCTCAACCCGGTTGCAGTACGTGTGTGATGTCCTTAGGTTACTTAGGTTTAAGTAGTTCTAATTCTAGGGGACTGATGACCTCAGATGTTAATTCCCATAGTGCTTAGATCCATTTGAACCATTTTGACTGAAGTTTCATCCTCAACATCATCATTCTGGGGCTGTGTTTGTAAGAAAGCTATACATACCCTAATAGGGTGCAAATGGTTCAAATGGCTCTGAGCACTATGGGACTTAACATCTATGGTCATCAGTCCCCTAGAACTCAGAACTACTTAAGCTTACCTAACCTAAGGACAGCACACAACACCCAGTCATCACGAGGCAGAGAAAATCCCTGACACCGCCGGGAATCGAACCCGGGAACCCGGGCGTGGGAAGCGAGAACGCTACCGCACGACCACGAGCTGCGGACCCTAATGGGGGACAAGCTTATCAACAGCGATGCATGTTTTAATTAAGCGCCGCCTGGAATCCAGCACTATCTGTCATTAAACTAAAACGGGAGAACTAAGAACTCCCGATTCGTGACACGATGCAGCGCACTGCGGAGGTGTCGTTCAACTCCTGACCACAGGAGCGTCCGGCAGCGCAGTCTTTGCCCACTGCACACGCGCCACGGAAGGCCTTTCTCTGGCTCGCGGCATGGGGGTACTATGAGCAACGATATCAGCCAACTGTGAGCGCCTCCCTAAGTATGCATATTGCCTGCTCCCGGCCGGATAACCTTCGATTATCATCAGTCGTGTGTTTCAGCAGTGACAACAGCAACTACCAAACCTGTAGATATCGAGCAGTTGTATCGATGAAATTGTGTGGGATATGCACATTATGATCTATTGCCAGAACCGGACAGTGCATACCAACAGTAAGGAAATAGAGTCTGGTCCAACTACATTGGATAACGTTGACGGAATTAGATCAGGTAATGAGCCACTGAAAGCAATGGACAGTAGAAGTAAAGAGGTTTTCAGTCAAGGCAGTGGCAACAAAAACGCACCCGAAATTGGGAGCTATGTTGAGAGAAGGGTTGCTTTCTTTTGTGTATCAGCGGCGTGCTTTATTTTGTCCATCTTCTTTCCCTGTGTGTACATAGGGCCCCCTACTCTTCGTATAGCTGAAGGCAGGGGACGACATCAAGTTTCATGTGCTTTGACGTAATATCAAAGTGCCCGTCGTACTGTATACTGAGGCCCACTCACGTTGCGCACCATTCATGAGCTCTGATAATTTTTTTTTTTATGCTGGCCCAAAACATATGACAATTCCGAAGATGAGGCACAGCGAGTCGCTCAATGCCTCCTTCTCCATGGCACTGCAAAGCAAACAGTATGGACGACCATTTGACGTTCTTTGACCACAGTGAACGTTTATCTGCATTAACTTATCACTCGTGGCGGGAAGCAAGTTTAATAACAAAATATGATTTCTATGATCGTGAGTAGTGGCATAAAGTGCTTACAATTCCGGCCTTACTATTATGTATACTGACTTTTCTACTCTCTTCAACACACTACATGGTCTTCTAGGTCCTCTATTTCTGTACAAGGATAGTGTCTGGGATGCATCTTCAATTCACATTCACACTTTCCCTGCCCTCCCTAAGAGCAAATCAAAAATGGGAAGGTAGTACAGGACCATGGCTACATACTGGTCATGCAAACACGCTGACACCATATGTGCTGCACCAGCCAGACAACTGTTGAACAAAGAACGAATATTTCGTTATACTGACGCTGTGCCCACTTCAATGATCCCGTCCACATGCATTTTCCTGGTACAAGTACAGTCAAGGTCGGCAAGTTAAGAACGTCTCACCCTTTGTGTGGTAACTAACAGACGTGACTGGCTTTTATTCACTCACCTCGTTGCCCAATTATATATCACAAGTTCTTAGACGTTTCACACTCGCACTCTGCCCGACTTTGTTTTTTGAAATGTATTCGCAGTTGCGATCGTGGACAACCATCGCCTGTATATTTGAATGACGAAAATGAAAAATTTTAGATATGAAGTAGTAAGTGTAAAAAACATTCTATCGTGTAAAAAACACATGTTAAACTGACACGTTTGTGATATTATTGGATTTCAGATATTTTGCATATGAGAAAAGGACAGCCACCGATCTGTAGTTTGTAATGATACTAAGCATGACAACGCGAGAGTAAAGAAACGAAATCAGTTTATAACGTGCGCCTATACCAAGACGCACGGCCAGCGTTTAAAAGGTATTTTAAGCACTATGACTCGCTGGGCGCAGATATTTAAAATCATTGCCGCAGCGCTTGATAGCAAGAAGCTGCGAAACAGAAGAAAGAACAATTTATCATTTGTTAGGAAAATTCTAGAGTCTTTATAGTTAGTTGTACTTCTGGTCGCCGATATGCTAATATGTACTTCATTACCTTTGAGGTTTGGTCGCCGACTTGTTAAGACGTGTTGTGTAGCACCGGTACAAGTTATATTTCATTTAGTGTGAAAAACCACGTTATCACCAAGAAAAAAAACGCTTTTGTAAACCTTGTGACGATAAAAAAAATACTTACGCGCACGCCAGGACATTTAATTTTTACAAAATATCACACATACAAAAGCAGCGATTGTTGGATTGCTCCATGTATGAGAAAAACATAAAAATGTAAGTTTTGTATTCATTGTAAATTTGTTAATGTTTATAGTTTAACGCCTTTGTTCTTTGAGAATATATTGATGCTTCACTGTACAGAAAATCTATGCTTATTCTTTTCTTTAAATTAACCACAAATAATGTTTATGTTTAAATGAACTTTGTTACAGGTTCGCTCTTTATCGCGGTGTCTCGATTGTATTTGGGAGACCATTAATGTGTTCAATTTCCGATCTGACAACTTTTTTTACATAATTTCACTGTTTTGCATTCATTTCCAATTTTTTTTTAATTCAAATAGGTCCCTTAGGTAATTTCATTGAAGAGTCTGATTGCGTGAAAGCAATCCGGGTTAAGAGGTCATTTGAGAAAACTATTTTCGCGCAATCAATCTGTACGTCTCCTGAACACAATCTAGAACCGACGCATCGGCGATCATTCATTAATTTTTCTCTCTTTCCAAGTCGTACCAAAAAATGGCCAAGGAGAACTGCCATGAGTCCGCAATCTAGTGTTAAAAGTTGCATTCTTTATCTTGTCGGCAAACATTGCCATAAATTATCATCATCAATGTTATATTTGGTTAAATGTGAAAAGCAAAAACTTTTCAACGCTAGACGTTCCACCTCATTATGAAATTTCGTTTTCATGATCTGTGGAATAATATTAATGTAATGTGAAGGACCGGGACTCAAATCCGGATTTCCCGCTTATCGCGAGCGGTCGCCTTATCATTTTGTATCCATGCAGGACTCACGGCCACACCTAAACTTCCGTATATTGTCAACCGTGTGTCTAAAACCTCTACTCGTACATCCATTATATGTATTCCCGTACAGCTGAGAAATTTTGCTTCAAAGTCGCTTTCCCAGTTTCGGCGAATAAATACGATATTGCAATACCTGTGTTGTTTCCGAATTACAATGCAGTGTTCCTTCGGACAGGAACAACGCATCGTAATTCGTAATAACACAGGCACTGCAATAGCGTAACCTTATTTATTCATCAGGAACAGTGCAGCTCATTGTCGTGTGCAATGACCCCTCCTAGAGCGAGAGATGGTTGGCAAAAGTACTCATGCCAAACCGTTACTGGATTCACAATCACGCACACGATCATTCCAATTTTTTTTTACCTGGTCTGAACACATCCAAGAACATACAGAAGGCCCATCATCCGTGCGATCCTGCCACATGGGGCGAGGAAGAAGGAGGGAAGATTACGGTTTAACGTCCCCTCGACACCGAGGTCGTGACGGATGGGTCGGGCGAAGAGATAGTGAACAACCAATGCTCACCGATTTTAATATTATTGGAGAATTCATAAAGCCACACGCTGTGTATTTCAACTTAATTCCGCACTCGCAAACCTCAGCTGAAATCGGAACAAGCACGTGCTCTCCACATTGCCCATGCAGCCAGCGACCATGAGGACCATAGGAGACAATGGTAATCCAATTTACTAGTCACATAATTGTGCTTGTACGCCAAAAGATTTTCGGACGCAAGAAATATCTCAACCAGAACTAGCAAGCGGAATTACATTTCAAACATAATCTCTGAACACACATAAATTACGCCATAAACTACCAACAAAGCTTGCCTGTTGTTTACGCAAATGGCTTAACCGATCCGGTCCTTCCCACCCAATTTTTTTTATCAGATGAGAAATAATAAAAACTCACGCTTGTTTTGCAGCACATATTTCCTGTAAAAAAACGTGGTGCTGCATTATTTCTCCTAAATATCTCACGTACAACACCCCCAACTGATGCCGAAAGCTACGACCTTTCATCTCCGGCGTCCGCGTCCGTGTGTCTAACGTGGCGGCACAAAAGACAATTCCACTTTCTTGTTAGTGGTGGGGAGAGTGGACTTCCTATAGAGACCAATCATGTCTTTCATACATGCAAATCACTACTCTTCTTTGCTCCTCATGCCTATTTTTTTACCAATTAAGAAAATATAAGATATCCAAGATATCTTTGGAAGCTTACACTTACATCTCAGCAGACGACACTCACCATATCATACAAAACCCAAGCTAAACACCAGAACAAAGAAGAACCAAAATTAATCAGACAACTATGAGGATACTTAATGATTAGTAAGGGACGTGCATTGTTAAAAAAAGAAACTTAATTTGTCTATCCTTTCTCCATAGATCACTAGTACTACTGTCCCGAGAATAGAGGATATTATTGGTACTAATGAAGACCCAAAGTGGTCAAAAGAGAAAAAGCGAAAAGTAGTTCCCTTATGAAGTTAATATTTAATGTTAATTAAGTGTTGATGTAGCCTTACGTGAAGGTTAACAGTACAGACAAAAGAAGAATAGAGGTTTCTTAAATGTGATGTTAAAGAAGAATGGTGAAGATTATGGTACCATTGAGAAATTAATGAAAAGAAACTGCATAGTATTGGACAGGAAAGAGGTTTACTTCAAAACTTGCCTAAAAGAATGGGTAGTAGATATAATACATGCTGAGGCACCATGGAATAATCAACTCGGAAATAACGAAAAGTGTGGGGAGGACGGGTATAAATTATAGAGGGAGATCAAGGTATGACTGCAATAAGGAGGCTCCAATAAACATGGGTTGCAGTAAATTAAGTGAAGGGGCTCACACATGGTAGACAATGAAAGTATCTAAGGAAAAATATTTAAGGATGAGAAGTTACGGTATGAATCTAATAAAATGAAAACTATTTAATTTGGAAATTTCTAATGAATGGAATTTTGAACAGTGTCATATTAAATAAGATTAACCTTTGGCGGTAAGACTCACTAACAGTGACTATTCATTATGTCTTAGAAAGTGTTCACATCTAATTTATTCCACTGAAAGCAAAAAGCAAATATCCTTCCACATGAGTTCTATAATTAGCCAGTGATAATGTGTTACCTGCGACAGACGCTCGGTTCTGTTCTGTAATGGTGTAGCTGCAAGTGAAAATGCTGTTGTGACGTGCTGTAATATACCGCTTGTCAAGAAAGACAACCTATCGACACGTCGTTATGTTCATTTGCTTAAAAAAGCTCTTAATATTGTATTCGAAATATACATAATTTAAGAAAAGAGAGAAAATTATTATAAATGAAAAATCGAATCAAATCAGAACTTAATTTTCACAAACTTGAAAATCTGACATTTAAACTCCTTTTAATAAAATTAGTCATCCTTTTTAAATGGGCCACAGACACCTAGCATTATTGAAGTATGAAATTGCTATCAGTTTTATTTTTAAATTATTAAATCAAAATCTCCTTTTAACCAACTGACGTGGATGGAACTTGCTAACAATTTGGATATGACTGATAAACAGTCTCCTTTACCTAACACTCGAAATCACTAAACAATGAAACTTAACTACTCAACAATGCTTTTCTTAACACTCAAAGACAATGCCTTCATGTTTCCTTGTTTTACGCAAGTTTCTGTCAAAGTTAAAGTTTTTGCAATCGACTTCTTACACAAATGACTGATAAATTCCTTCTATGGTAAATTATGCCTCATTAAATCGATACATTACAAATTAGTTTTATAAATAAAATTTATAGATGCAAGTGGCATTAATTGTGTTTCTGTAACGTTCTTATGTTATAAAAGTCAAACTAACCTATCAAAAGTTCCTATGCTGTGCAAAGTAGGTGGCTTTCTCCTCACCCGAACCTTTCAAGCGTCGTAGGGAGCTGCATCAAATAGTTCTCTGGCTGAACGAGAACTGATATATCGACTACCGAGAGGGCGTTAGCGTTGTTGCAAATCGACGACATGTGCAGGAATGCATATGCATACAGTCGATTGCATTTAATTTCTAGAACGTAGGACTTTTCGAGACCGTGGATTGTTGAGACGTACATGGAACTTCTCGGGTAATGTCAAGAACGAGGAGTACAAAATTGGTCCGCAGGCTGAAGGTAACAATAGAATAATTTATGCTCCCCATTCTTGACATAATCTGAGAAGGTCCATGGACATCTGAATAATATATCGTCTAAAAAAGTCATGTATCCTTGAAATTAAATGCAATAGCAGTATGTACATGCATTCGTGCACATGTCGTCGATTTGCAAGAATGCTAACGCCGCTTCGGTTGCCGCCATATCAGATCATGTTCATTATTTTTTACTCTATTAGTAATGGTGTCCATCGTTATTAAGAATGTGCATATGAGTCAAACTTATGCAGCTAGCACTTCCTTCGTCAAGCGAGCGTAGCTGTCGTCGTTTCTTACGTTTTTTTTCTTTTTAAGAAAAGCAAGAGAACACCAGCCTTTACAGTCATCAGTTTTGCACCATGAAACATCATCGTTACAGTAAACTGTCTGCTACTAAACTCTGTTAACAACCAGAAAGCCAAATGGCGTTTTATGCGTGTCTACACGAACTCCGATTTCTACAAAATTTATTTCAGAAGCAACCATTAGGATTTCTGCTATGCGAGGTCTACAGGGGACCCAGTACATCGCAAATAATACAGAGTAAAGGCGACATTTTTATGTGTCGATACATACATTTTAAAACTCACGGCTTTACTCGGCGTGTAACGAGTTAATTACTTTTGCGAGGGATTTACAGCCGACAATGCGCCAATGCAGCCACAAGATTTATTGTTAATGGAATCAATTAATCCCAAACGATTTCCACTGGCCAGCTTGGGTCTAGTTGCCACCCCCCCCCCCACCCCCTACTGGCGCTGCCACATTTTGTCACAGTGTTTGTAATACGATGTAGGCAGTTCGTTAATCAAAGTCGGATTTACACAAATGGACCATTTTGTGGTCTGTGAGACAACAAATGCCACACGCACATTTAAATAATCTCGCGTATTTAAATAATCATCGTTAGTAAAAAACAGATTATATGAAACTTGGCATGTGTGTTAAAGTTCACTTTTCGGCAAACATGCGTGTATTGCATTGACTGAGGCATCTGCCGTTACGACTATCACTAAGGTCTAATTTGGTTTTTATATTGTCTTCACGTTGGAATCAAGTGTGGAGAGATGTTCTCATCGCCTCGACGAGGAAATGAGCATTATCATAAACTTGTTAAATGTTTTGAGTGCAAAATACTTCAAATTTTTCCTTCTCTTAGAGCTACGAGTAAACAACGATTGTAATTTTGATGATGTTCACTGACTTGCCTGCAGTGGGTATATTGCAGTCTAGCGCAACATTCAAATCAAAGTTGTGTTCTTACTGCACCATCTGTGGTGTAAAGATTAAAGATAGTTCCAAATTTCTCACTGTTACTTATTTCTTTTTTAAGGAAGTTCTAGATTATGTGTAACTCTAATTTCGGAGTAAGGGGACAGACTTGTTGTCAAATGGATCGTATTCAGGAGGAGTTTAGGATTCAAATACCTACCTGAGCTTCTCAGATTGTTTCTTATGATGGTTTCTTTTTCTTTTTTTTTCAGAAATGAATTCAGGCGAATGTGTGAGCTCTTCATGGAGACTGTGACTGATTAGTTCCCCATTACTGGCTAACTTACATTTGTCGAAAAACACTAAAGCACAAACGTCGTTACACATATTAAGTCTAATCAATAAAATAACCCCTTAAACTTAATATTTGTAATTATCCCAAAGTCAACAGAACCCCTTACACCGCAACTCGCAGGGAATCATTCAAGAGAAACCATCTCTAAGGATGAATTTAAAGAAGAATTAAACAAAATAAAAAGTGACAACGTCCTAGGAGAAGGCTCCAACAATCTAGAGCTTGTTAAGGCTTTCGTGGCCACTTGTTGACAAACTGCCTATTGGCTTCTGTCTCGGGTTCTTCGGCCGACGTTCATCTAATGATTTTTCTGACGTTTCGCCAGCACGAGTGGCTGGCATTGTCAAAGCTTCACCCTCCATTGCAGTTCACCACCGGCAATGGAGGGTGAAGCTTTGACAATGCCAGCCACTCGTGCTGGCGAAACGTCAGAAAAATCATTAGATGAACGTCGGCCGAAGAACCCGAGACAGAAGCCAATAGGCAGTTTGTCAATCTAGAGCCGTTTAAACACCCAAGCAAGTCAATTACTGGCAGACTGCTAATGGTCTTAAATTTCATCCGGTCAGGAGATGATATACTTGCGAGCTGGACTAAATCTGTTGTCGTTCTTGTCTTCAAAAAAAGAGACCTGATGAATTGTGATAACTACTGAGGAACGATATTACTGAAATCTTCATATGAAATTTATATCAACATCATGAAAAATAGATTGTACAGACCCGTCATGAGTGAGGATCACAATAGCTCTCTAAAATAAAAATCATGCTGTAAACGCTATTTTCATTGAAATTACTAACAGAATACCATAGAGTTCAATCTAGAAACATTGTGTGGCGTGGATAGTTACGATGCCACAAGGTAGGCGCACGCTCTCGTAAGTTGGCACTACAAGAGGAGACCGGCTACACCGACCACAGCGCCCTTGATTTCGGCCCCATCTCACCAAGAGCAGACAGCCTGGAAATATCGCTCCTACTACCGAGTCGGCTAGCTTGCTACTGGACTTTGTATTAGTTACGTTCAGTTAAAGTTTAGGCAGCAACAAGTATTTGTTAGTTTTGAGATTATACAGAACAGTCATCCTAACTTCACAGAATTAGACATTGACTACGGCTTCACATCTGCGTGCTCATCCTAGCCAAAGTCATGTATGCATTTGATATTTACTTGTGTTTTTGACTCTATTAAAAGTGTTCAAGTTACATGTAGTACCGAAGTGCTTCACCTCTCCTGCTCCTACTCGCTTCCTTCACTCTCGGCCTATATTACAGAAGCAGTTCACAGGAGCAGACGCCTATCCAGGCGGGATACAAAATACTGCCTTTGTTGACTTCAGAAAAACTTTTTATTAAATCAACACAAAGAAATTATTACAGATTCTGGCAGATGATCCTATTGCCCAGAAACTTATCTGTTCTTAAATTGTACACGAACACATGCCCACTATCGTTGTAAAAGTTATCTGCAAATGAACAAAACTGTAGGTACTACACCCACCTCCAGCATCACTACTGCTACAACTAGTACGACTTCTATTACTACAAAACACACATTACTCACGTACTGGATCTGCTTATCTAACTTACAATTTAGGGTGCACTTGGTGACGACTACAATTCAGTCTTCATACAAAAGTAAAATAGCACTGTAAAGAAACCCAAAATTTGTATGTATTATTTTCTCGTAGAAATAAAAAACAATCGTGGCTTACTTATTGGCTCTACACATCATAGTTTAAGGTACACCTGGCAGTGGCTGACTTACGCTGCCACACAGAGGAAACTACATGACAATTCGATGATAGAACAATAGTTTTAACATCTGCCTTCGTTTCACATCCATACTGATAACCGACGACGGCTGCTTCGCTTTCAACTACCCCCTTCAGTTTACATTTCAAAGTCAGCCAAACATCGTAAAGACCCATGCTAGGCTAATAACTTTGTCCTGCAGTATAAAATGTTTGTCACATTCCGCTGATAATGCTAATTCATAATCTTACACGAAGGAAACTGCTTGCAGCTTGGATCAAAGTATATACCGAACAGTCGATTTATCAACATTGTTTAATACACTTCCTTATAGACAAAAAACAAGGGTTGCTATAATTTCAACCGTCCACTTTTAACTACTTTTTATAGTCCACTAAAATTATAGCGACACCATGATAGGCAATTAGCTTCATTTTGTGGTATGAAATATCTGCAATTTTTGGTTGATAATGCTAACTTATGCTGTCTTAAATGTTAGTCAATGTTTGACAGACTTTGACAGTGTTCCACAGAGTCAAACACACCCTTTTTCCCCATTGTCTTTGTTCTTTCCCATAACTAATCGGATTAAAGATACATGTATTTGTTCACATACTTAATTGTGTTTACAACTGAAATTTATGAACCAATGTTCTTATTCCAAACAGTCACCTCAATCGACGAAATTAACATTTATGATGCATAATAGTTTTCCACTTAATCATGAGGATATTGTTATTGACATTTCTAGTGTACTTGCACGTCTAAACATACATACATACTCTGCAAAACGTCTATTGGCGTGGTGACGGTACACTGTTCCACTCACAGATAGGGCGAGGAAAAAACTCCGTATGAGCCATATTTCTCTTGTCTTGTATTCTTGGTCCCTGCGCAAAATTTAACTTGGCGGCAGTAGTATCGTTCTTCAGTCAGCTTCAAATGCCATTTCTCTGAATTTTCTCAATAGCGTTCCTCAGAAAGTTCGTCCCCTTCCTTCCAAGGATTCCCATTTGAGTTTCTAAAGCGTCTCCATAACATTTTCGCGATATTCGAACCTGCTGGTAACAAATCCAGCAGCCCACCTCTGAATTGCTTAGATGTCTTCCTTTAATCCGACCTGATCGGATCACAAACGTTCCTGCACTACTCAAGAATCGGTTGTACTAGTGCACTATAAGCGGTCTCTTTTACAGATGATCTGCACTTTTTTAAAATCATCCCAATAATCTGAAGTCGACCATTCTCCTTCCCTACTACTATCCTTACATGCTCGTTCCATTACATATCTCTTTGCAACGTTACACCTAAATATTTAACCGATGTGAGTGAGTCAACCACCAATAGACTGATTCCGTATTCGATCATTCGAATATATTCCTGTTTGGAAGGCCTAATAATTGAGGCGTTCAGTACAGCAGTAATTCGAACCAGCATCTTCACGTGCTGTTCACAGATTACTTTTCATAATAGACTAATATTGTTTTGCTTTCCGCATTAAGCCGGAAGATAGAACAAGCAAATATATCCCCATTTCTTATTGCTTGCAATTACTTCACACACTATAGACTGGCGACCGTGAAGTACGCACTGACAAATGTGTTCTACTGACAAGAATTTTCTGAACTTTTAATTCATTTTGTAACTAATGTATTTGTATGTCTATGATCATGAATTGCATGGGAATACTAATTTCGAGTGGAGAAAGTCCATGAGAGAATAGAAAGACTGGCACACCGAAAAGAGAAGATACATCGTCAGTTAAGCACAAAAGCAAATTTGAAATTTAAGTATTCTCTTACTGACTATCTTGCTGCCAAGTGCTTGCTCAGAATGGCTCAGAATTCAGCCTTGTGGTTTAGTTCTACGCAGTAATTAGCAATTTTAAGTAGTTTGATAGTGATATCTGAGCGCTGAGAAAATAATCGAACTAAGCACTGTTGGACTTCTTTTCTTTCTGAGCTTTACTAGAAGTCGTTGCATCGAGTAATAAGTAACGTTATTTCTTATTTTAATAGAAAAGCAAGTTTTATTTTTGAAATTTTCGTTTAATTGATGTTATGGTGAAAACAGCAAAACAAATTACAATGGACACTTATCAGGCTAGCAAAGTCGATTTCAGCCCTGGAGTAGAAGAATTTATCATTTAGCAAAGCCAGTCGATAGATTTAGTAACTGAAAGCTTTCAAAACTAAAAGTAATGTTTTCGAAGATGTCCTTACTGCTAAACTGCGTAAGTGAAATTTCGACAATGTAAGAGAGGAAGTCGACGGAAATTTCAGGGGTTTATACAGAAATGACAAATTTCTCAAAAAAAGAAAAAGAAACATTGTCTGCCGAACAGACAGGAATTTCGGAGAAACACTAAGCTTTGTCTTCCAAAAACTCACAAAGCAGGACACTGTCTCATTAGAAGTTGCATAACCTTTAGAGAAACAGGACAAAATGACGAAGGAGCTGTTTCCCAAAATATGAACTTTAAAAAACAGCACAGGCTGGTTTACCACAGGCCATGCAGACGTTGACAGATGAAGTTACTGAAATTAAGAGGGAGCAGTCCATGCTCTCTGTACCTGTTTGACAGCTTTCTAATAGGACGAATAATATTGCTGCAGGAGAAATCCATGCAGCCCGAGTTACAAAGAAAACAGTTTGCGTAGGAGCTACCTTCTTACAAGCCCAAAAAGAACAAACAAATTCTTCACTTAATGAACATGAAATTCCAAGAAGCTATAGGATAGATTACTAGTCAGGGAATGGTGGAACATGATCGTTTCAGCAGTCAAACGGAGACCGAGCTACGAAATGCAACAGAATAATTAGATCAATATTTGTCACTACCACAAAACGTTGCTAGTGACCAAAGAGAAAGCGTAAATAAAGAATTAGGAGAGGTAAGGAATAGTCAGTCATTTGCACATGGTTCTAAACAAAAGCTCGCTTCTGAACCTGCGTTGAGCAGGCTTTAGTGGATACAATCAAAACCTGCGTAGTCCAGCTCCTGACAGGGATATGACAGGCGATATAAGTCGTCCATCGACATCTACCCCGGAAAACTATCTGCAACTGCGTTTATTCTCGAAGTGATGATCGAGGAATTTGGTGGGGTCAGTGATCAGTTAATTCGCCTTATGGAGTATGACAGTGGGGATGACACTAGTGGCAAGTTGTACCCTGATGGTACCAAGTATGACAGTCAACACTTCACAGGGTCTCAATCAGTTATGAATGCACTCGTTCTGTTAACGAAGGTACGAGCATATGGAATAAGTTCACAAATATGTGAGTCGCTCGAAGACTTGTTAAATAATAGAACCCAGTATGTTGTCCTGGACGGCGAGTGTTCATCAGAAACAATGGTATCGTCAGGAATACCCTTGGGATGTGTGAAGGGATAGTTGTTGTTTCTGCATACATAAATGATTTGGCGGTCATTTGGCGTCCATAAATGATGTGGCCACTATTTCATTTTCTAATAAAGGGATTTAGTGCTGCGCGACCATTCACATAATTCTTGCAGATGCATAGATTTGCTCCTGGATGTCGCTGGAGAAAATAGTGATATCTTCTAATTAGAGAATAGATTGTTTCTCGAGCGGTCTAAGGCGCTGCAGTCATGGACTGTACGGCTGGTCGCGGCGGAGGTTCGAGTCCTCCATCGGGCATGGGTGTGTGTGTTTGCCCTTAGGATAATTTCGGTTAAGTAGTGTTTAAGCTTAAGGACTGATGACCTTAGCAGTTAAGTCCCATAAGATGTCACACACAATTGAACATTTTGATCGTTTCTGTGTAACAAGTGTTAAAAAGTCTCCAGTGCATTTTTCAAACCAAATGGCATCCAACTGTACCGATAATGGGCAAATAGAACCCAAATTCTGTTTTAGTACGCTCGTCCAGTGCTACTCCTAATTGGTGGTATACACTTCACAAGGTGGTAAAATAACATTAATCTAGCTAAGATGTCTGTAATGTTCGTCATAGGATTCGCAGCAATTGTTGCCCATTGGTTTAAATATCTACAGTCAGAGTAGAATCTATAAGCCTTCTTACCATCTTCAAACTTCTTTGAAACAATGATGAAAAGTGCTGACCAGGGATGGGCACTTTAGTCTATAATTCGATCCTGGATCTGTTGATCAATAAACTCCTCCATCACTGGTTATAGATAGCATGGGACCCGACTTGGCTCTGTGTATACAGGCAGCTCGTTCCTAGTAGAAATAATCTACTGTGCTAACTGGTGTAGCTGGCAATGATACAGGCAGGTCAAAGGATTCTACATATTTCTCTAGTACTCTCTCCATGTCCATTTTATCGCATCCTTGCGGATGCAGCATCTTTCCCCTTAGTACAATTAAATCAACAGACTCTTACAGGCTAGGAGTACTCTACACTGAAATTCCTGTTCAACTCATCTTCCTCCATTATTCCTAAGTTCAGTATGAGTGCAGCTTTTGATAGCCTCAAATCTTTGAAACAAAGCTGCCTACACTGGCGGGCACTACTCAGCTTCTGTCAATGTCCAGCACAAAAGATAATTTGTGTCTTACGAGATATTGTGTCCGATTGGGTTCCACTACACTCAAAACATTAAATGACAGATCACCTCATAGGCTCATACAAAGCAGCCTTCAGAATCTTTACTGAATTTAATCCTATGAATCACGTCTAAGAAACCACGTGTGCTGTTTATTGGCTTACTCGATGTCTTGGGTGTTCCTTGCCACGTTTCGGTTTTTTCATCAGTAAAACTGAGACAGAATGAAGTCGCATTCAACTTCATTACGTACTATTGTAGATCAAGTTTGGCGTGGTGTCTAATTAGGACGCCTAGCCCAAGAATGGCATCGTAGCTTATGTCTATGCTAGAGAGAATTTCCACTCATATTTGGAAGTCTCTCGTCCCCACTTGAAAACTCAACAAATCCGAACCGAACGAGTCAACACTATTACTACCAACGCCACTTAGTCTACAATGTGGTGGGTTCAAATTCACAGCACCGAATACACTCTGGCTAGCTTTGGATACGTGAGATCCTGTGACCGACAAACACTTACACAGTCTTCCCTTTACATAAGCAGATAGAGATATGTCTCCCACTAGTTTCCCGTAGCGGTGTCTTGTGCTGAAACTTATTGGGTTCGGTGGTCACATGCTCCACTTAACGTAGGAGTGTGTGTGTTACACTGATTCCACTTTCCAAGCGCCTGCTGACATTTTTGAACGGAATGTGTCACCTGTTTGCACATTTGACGCCATAGCTTCCTGCGAAACCACTGAATGTGACCTGGAAAACTACATTTTCAACATATGACCTCTGTATTAAAAACTGCTCACATCTCCTTCAGTCTCGTTACTGAGTCAATGTCAGACAAAGCTGTTACAGTTGTTACTGCTTTGTCCTCCAAGGTTTCCGGGAATGCTACGTCTACTTTTCACAAAATCTCAGCTGGTGGACTCATTCAAAATGCAACAGGTTCCAGTTGTTCTGCTCCCTATAGAATTACGTTATTGGTAAGTGTGCTGACGTACACCTTCGCCAGCACACGGCCGACACTAGGAAATACTGTATAGCAAGCGCTGAGTAAGGGACGCCTATGACAATAGAAGACCAAGACACGCCCCCAGGCTACGCGCCAATAACGCCCCCTGGGCATTGTGCATATAGGTCGCCGCCGCCTGCCGAGCTGTCCCAGTCTCTCTCTCAGTACCTCAGCTCGTCGCAACAGGACTCAGTTCGCATTGTACCTCGATGCGTCGCACTGTGCTCCAGTCCTCCATAATGATAGTCGTCGCCTCGCACCTTAGCTACCTGTGAGGTCCAAATGGCTCAAATGGCTCTAAGCACTATGGGACTTAACATCTGAGGTCATCAGTCCCCTAGACTTAGAACTACTTAAACCTAACTAACCTAAGGACATCACACGCATCCATGCCCGAGGCAGGATTCGAACCTGCGACTGCAGCAGCAGCGCGGTTCCGAACTGAAGCGCCTAGAACCGCTCGGCCACATCGTCCGGCAGCTGTGAGGGAACTTTGGTCATTGTATATAGTTGTGATACGGAGACGGACAAGATTCAAGAATTAGTACATGTTATTTGATTGCTAGTAACCACAGAACTTCATATTGAATATCATTGAAATTAAGTACTCCATTGGTTCCTGTAATAAAGTGAATTTTAGCCCCGTGCGCATTTTGCATTGTAGTGAGAGGAAACCGGTCACCCGCCTAATGTACCACCGTCTCCTCGTTCAGCCAGGAACCACAAAACCGTACAAGAGGACACAGCCACAACAGGAAGATCATCATCCGTCAGTTCATAAGTATTATTATTCGTTTATCTGATTCGATCTACAGAACTTTCTACTGATTCTCCATGTTTTTACACTGTACCATTAAAATGTTCTTGGTAATAGCTACAACTATTCTTTCTTGTGCAACAGTCTACTGATCCTTCCTGAAAGTCTGTGAAGGACTGAGGATCCCTTAACTTCTCACTGCAATTTACAAACGCTCTAGTTTGAAACGAGCGACTTTTAACAGCAGCTCGCGGTACCCGAGTTATTCTCTTCCCCAGACTTACCCAAAAAAGGGGCACCAAAGAGGCATTACTAGCGTCAAGAATGGATGGAGACACGCTAGAAGTCGAGTTTCCTTTTCCTCGACTCTCAAACGATCTATTTTTTTTACCCAACGCCTCATTATTAGCTCAGACTCTATCCAGCAAATGCTGAGTCGTCTCCTGAGTTGTCACTTTCTCACCGACTGACATTTTTTTCTTACTACTGCCACCACATGCGTACAACAAACACAAACAGAAAACCAAGGAAATTAAAAACACGAAACTGACGGATCCAAAAACAACTTAGAGTCGGGAGTTACTTGAGAACTGCGCTGACTGCCACTGCTGGTGCACCCTCCTCATTTCTATGTTTCGTTGGTCCACCATCACAGACTCCAACAGTTGTTGTGAAACAAAGTGTAATAAGCTGCTGCTTCCACGAGGCTGTAGATGAGCAGTTGTGTGCTGCAGGTAGTTGGAATTGCGGACAACGTAGGCAGCCAATCTGTCACCAAAACTCTTTAATAGCAATCATGTAAGAGCGTGGGGTAGTGAAGCTGCAGCAGGACTACCCGGGTAATTAACAAGGAACTGTAGGTGGGGAGCAGCAGCGGAAGGCGGTCGGTGAGAAGTTTACTTGAACCCGAGGGTGAGGCTCAGACCTTGGCGACGGCGGCTGATGGCGGCCTGGACTCTAGCAGTCACAGCTCAGTCACAAGCAAGGCTGTACATCATAGTAGGGCCCATCTGTGCCGATGAAGGACTGGACCTGGGGGTTTAACTACCGCCGCCCAGGACTAAGTCCGCGGGAAAGGCGTGTTTCTGTGTCGCTTGGAAACCTCTGGAACAGAAGCCATTCTTCGGTGGCCGGCAGGTGTCACGCGGCACTCGGCCAAAATGCAGAAGCTTCCTGAAGGCTGTCTCTCATCTTTACTCTCTTCCTCGTCTTCCTGGAGTAATCTCTATCTTATTCTCCTTTAAATTATTACAGTCGCGGTATTCATCTGTGTCCTCGGTGGCTAAGATGGATAGAGCGTCTGCGATGTAAGCAGGAAATCCCGAGTTCGAGTCGCTGTCGGGGCACACATTTTCAGCTGTCTCCATCGAGGTATATCAACAACACCTGTCGGCAGCTGAGGGTTGCCATTTATTCTAGAGAAGCTGCACGGTCATCAATGGTATCTGTTCTTTCGAGAACAGTTACTATCTTCATATTTAGCCTCCTTCGCCTAGTCAGCTTTTGCATTTTTTTCTTCTGCTGGCTTAGCTTTGTCCAGTCGCTCTTCATCGACGCTCCTGAGTATCTTCTGTGTGAATGCGCTTGGATGGAAGCCTAATCCCTGCAGGCACTTAATCCTACCTATATTTCCTCTATTGAACACTAGACAGGCACCACATGCATCTATCTTCACAGCAACTGAGGACACAAATACTGTTTTTGGACAATGCATCCATTTGTATTCTCTGCTTTCCCATGTATACATTTTTTCAGCAGCACAGAATTGGCTAGGCACCCGAAAGTTTGTTTTATAACGTTTGAAACAGTAAGCGGCAAACCATCAAACCATGTTTGTGGGTGTATAGCTTTCCACTGGCTTCTGCCTGAAAGTATTTGCACCACGATATATCGCACACGAAATATTGTGTTGAATATTATCATCTGTGGAAAATCTGTGAAAGAATATTGCCCACCGGCTTGCTGCATTGTTTTCACAGTATGTAAGTTATCCCTGGTAGGTTTCCCATAGTATATTTGTAAAGTATGAATTTCCTTGTCTGCCAGTATGTTAATACCTCCCAGTGACTTTTCATGTTCTAATTTCTTCCCTTCCTTTTCTATTTTAAATCTGAGAAGTCTAGTCCCATTCGCTTTTGAACATGCCCCACACATTCCAGTCTTTCAATTTTAGTTTGTGAGCCGTAAGGATTGCTCTCTAAAGCAGTTTTAAGAGCACTAGCATCTCCATGACCAAAATTAATCACATACCTAAAACCATATTGTTCAACTGACCTTTGGAATAGTAGTTTCATCCTGGCTGCTTCTAACTCGCCATTTGACCCTTGGTAATTTTTGCTGCACACTTTATTAATTTATGCTGCCACCTTTCTTATTCACTATCATCATTGTTCTTTCTTGTGTTACACTGAGAGCAATATTTGGTCATTACTTGGAAGTCTAAAATTTCCCCTGTACCTACACTAATGACAGATGATACACCCTGAAGTGATGTATGGCCCCTATTCATTCAGGTTCCATCAGAAGAGACACACAGATCTGTCTTCACTATACAGTATTCTTCCTCCCCTTCATTGTTTACATCTGCTTCCTCAACAGCTCCTTTCATGTCTTCCTTGCGCTCAAGACACTGAGTAGTGATCTGTTGTAATCACTGGATCTAGTCACTGGTGCAGGCACGTTCATCAAGCCACAAAACAAATTTATGCCTTCTCTGCCAACACGTAAGCGTCTCACGGCGTAACACAATACTCTATTCGCCTCATGCATCTTTCCGTTGAGAGGAGAAGTCTTGAACAGAATATCATATTTACAAACTTTACACAAAATTTGTATATTACTTACAATACCAATTCGGTCACTGTCAGAGTACAGACTAAAGCCCTTTGACCCACAATTATCACATGTACATGAAACATCAATCAAACGAGCAACAATTTGTAAGTCGGTTAACCTAAATCCAGTGAAAAACTCGTCTTTATCAATGAACACAGGCCCATCAATTCCTTCACTAATTTTCTTCTCCGATGAACTCAGTTACATTGTCGAAAACTGTTATTCCCACTTACGACCAGAATCTCTAACACTTATTTAAATTTCGTGTACCTTTTAGGTGTGAAATTCGACATTTCCTCACTTTTTCGATTATGTGTCCACTGTTACGACGCATTTCGAGCAAAATAGGTTAATATACGTGAAACTAAAAACTGAAATAAGTTTGTAGCACGTTCTGTTAAAAAGACACGTTGTAAACAAAGATAATCTTTCTCACAGCCTCACAGCCTTCTACACTCGTCTACAGTCCGTTTTGATAGCGTGAACGAAAAATGAACGCACAATAAATTTCTAGCGTATAAAAGTTGTGGTTCATAGCATAAAAAGAGGGGGCGTGGCTGGCGCAGACATCCAAACAAAGTTTTTTAAATCATATTTCTAGCCAGAATTTGATTATGAAACTTCGCGATAGTATCCGTAAAGAATCAGTCTAATGAATTACGCAATAAAAAACTATTTTTTTCGCAATTTTGCCCTACATCTGCCCTGAAGTAAGGTGGGACGTGATGGTATACGTGCGACAGAAGGGCAGGGTTCAGAATGACGGCAGGCACAGTAGGGTATTGGGATTCGTTTCTGAAGGGAACATAGGACCGACGAAGGTATTCCTGGTGTTTTAAGAGACGTAGCGACTTTGTAAACGGACAGGATCCGGATCATGGTGGGTCCGGAGCGAGGGGGTGAAGGGGGGAGATCAAACGCATACAAAAAACGAGGCGATATGGATGGCGTTCAAGGATTTGGAGAAACTGGTAAATCTTGGGAAGGGCTGACATCCAAACAGAAGTTGCTAAGATGAGGAGGGAGAAGATTGGCGTCTTGGGGGTTGTGACGTACTCTCGAAAGTCAAGCTACTGGAAACTTGCTGTGTGGTACAGATTTGTAGATCAACTATAGCTTCGGCCATTTCTTTAGCTCAATAACGGCAGCGATACCTTCATCGTGCTCTGCAGAAACACAAATGACTCTGTGGAGCTTTCAGTGATTGAGAAGGCGAAATTAAAAACAAATAAATAAATAAAGCTGGCAACCGCAGCAAGAACAAATCATGAAATAGTGATCTGGGTATTTATGATGGACCACATATTGGGCCGATTAGTATTTTTAGTTTATTGTGAGCTTGCATCTGTATGGTTAGTCGGTAGGGATCCCAATTTAGCCTTTGATTCAGTGGTAGTCCACGTTATTTTATTTTTACAGGTATTTGAACAGAACGGTTGTGAATTTTTGGTTCTCGTATGCGGAAAAATTAAGTGATATTTCTTATAGTTATTCAGAGCGTTTTTATAGGATTTATGGGCAGGTATCATCGGTTACAGCAGGATGTTAAATTACTGAGTTGGAATCGGCGGATGTAATATCTCACAGCCTGCAACAATTCCACTGAGAAGCAGACAACGTTACAAAGCAGAGCTGCGAAACGAATAGTTACATCCGCATGCTGATGTTGGCTTTTGTGTAAGCTATTGAGTAAAGACATTCCATTCCGTCGTATGAGACGTAAAAACAACACGTAAATCGGTGAGCATTCAACGGCACTCTGCAGAAACGTCTTGCAGTTTAATGTGGTGGGATATTGGCAGCACATCGTCAAAGGGAATTTAACACGAGCAATAAATTGTTACCCTTGGTTTCCCTTAACGACTTGCAGTATTAGAAGCCGTTATTGGCCACAAAGCTTTGCCGGGAGGTGATTAAAGTGGGATTAATCGCAGAAAAGGCATCGAAATAACAGCAATCAGAGCTATTGCTCAGACTGCGGATTAAACTGAACTGTACGTGTATGAATGATGGTGGACATGTCGTATAATACCACGTCCCATGAATCAGTCGGTTCCCAAACAGTGATTTCTTCCATTTCGCTTGTTTTACTACAGAAATGGCGTAGTAAAAACAAATATGTTTGTTATTTTAATGTCACATCCTGTCCAGGTGACATAGGTGCTATTAGAAATAAATTACCTAACACTCGTTTCTGATGACGAAGTGCAAGACGTTTACATATTTTTTATAGCGTAAGGGATAGCATTTGCTGATATTGAGGTAAGGCACTCACAAGCCCGACCGTAAATACGATCAGGTTAGTGCTTTACCATCCATAGTATTTTCGAAGATTTTAAGCCTATCGTTCGATACAGATGTTTCCATGAACTGTCAAGCAAACCACAAATACTAACGGCTCAAGAAAACACAATTAACTTAATTGTAAAATATCTTACTGCTACAGCAGTGCTACACACAGCCCTGATATGTAAGCGGCCTTTTCTGCAACTGGTGGGAAACAACCCTTTTCGTATAATGCCAACAACGCATCACTTACTGGTAGAGCTACGGTGTACTGCTTATATCGGTACTTTCCACCACCAGCGAATCGCAAGCTCGCAAGATCAACGTCTTTGAGTGTTGTGGTTGTAGATGGAGAAGCAGAGCGTAGATGTGCAAGGAACCTAATGTTAAAGTGTGTGTGTGTGTGTGTGTGTGTGTGTGTGTGTGTGTGTGTGTGTGTGTGTGTGTGTGCACTTTTAATTGCTACTGAAAAAAAGACATGTCGTTAGCTAACTGGAGGCAGATCGAAGACAGCAAGCCATGTGGTCAAACGTTGGTGCTTGAGTTATTCACAAAGTGTGGCGACAACTTCCAGCCTTAAATTCAACATCAATGAGGGTCACACGTTATTAAGTTTCTTACCTTTTTTTTACACTCGAAAAAACTGGAAAACTGGATCTTGACATCACGCCATCTACGAACTATCTTTGCTGCAGTTATATGTAAG
Source organism: Schistocerca americana (assembly GCF_021461395.2). NCBI lineage: Eukaryota > Metazoa > Arthropoda > Insecta > Orthoptera > Acrididae > Schistocerca > Schistocerca americana. The sequence continues at coordinate 499,024,372 of NC_060125.1, forward strand.
GGTCACATCATTAAACGTTGTACTAGGAAGGCTTAATGAATATGTGGTGTCCGCCACCATTGTCCCATGTATGAGACAATGTTTACAGTCGGGATATCAACACGTACATCAGTCAATGACCAACCCCTTCCTATCCGTATATGTTTCAGCTTGCGTTATTATGTGACGGGAGATATGTTGTGATTACGGGACAAGCTGTAGCTCACTATCGACCAACAACGAACAAATATGTGTTGGTTGGTTACCTCATGAAGAATCAGTACTTCTGGTTGGACATTACACGTGATCCCAAACCTTTTGAATCAAAATTTTGCAGAAGGTAGTCTAAACCTGAGTATTTTCAGATGGAAAACTAATGGAGAAATTCAATATTTTATTTTCTATTGGGATAAAAATTATGCTGTAAATAAATAAAGGCAAGGTATCCAGCCACTAAAATTCATATTTTTTGTTACGACACGTTTCAAAGGCTTTGCTTTAACATCAGGCGACGGTTTGAGCTCTAGTCAACCATCATATCTCACGAAAAATCAAGTACCATTGGACCTAGTTTGTATGTCCCTAATTAAACCAAATCTCCGGTTGATACACACCTTTTTGATTTTTATTTTATATTCTCTAACTTTTTTTGGTGCGATAACTGTACAGTACTTGAAACTATGAACATAATAGCGGCATTCTACAACGAGAATCATTATAGCTATATTCAGCCAGTCGCAGTACACTGGTTCTGATAAGGGTGACAGTTAACAAGTTGAAAATGGATTGTCCCCGATTCTCTTCCGATAGCAAAAATCACATCAAAAAGAAAGATAGTGGCAGTATTCATAGGCGAAAAGTTAGACGCACTGTATAGGGTGGATAAAGGAGAACTATTGAAAAACGTTGCTGAATTTGGTGTTGAAGCAATTATACGGATTTGAGGATGCTCAGACACACTATGGGTGTCAAAGATGTAAACAATGGACAGCGAAATGACGATCATGGTATGATTTCTGTTGATGAAATTATAACCATTTGTTCGTCTCACGGAAGTAGCAATATTGACATGCAGGGTGATGACATAAAGACACATACAGAGCCAACAACGCAGCTGAACAAAATAACGGTTTATTTGGAAGGTCAGGTGAAAACAACTTCTGCCGAACTACTCCTGCTGAAATGCCTACTGGGTCGTGATGCATATAAACGACGTAAGAATATGGCTTAGTATGAAAAAACTCGCTGTTTCTTTCAGTAACTGGTCAATGCCTGTGTGCGGAAATGTCTTTACATGAAAATAAACCAAATGGGTTTGTTTGTAGCATTTGATCCATATTGTATTTTTTCAGGTTTTTCGCATTGAAGTTTCTGTTATCTGCATGACCTACTGTCCGACTTAGGCCGTATAAACAACTTTACACTGGGTGTTGAAATAGAGCAACTGCTTTTACTGGATTAGTAAACAAAATATGAAAAGCACATACAATCAAACTGATAATTTAAATACCAAAACCCTCCCTGATGATGAAGCAAGGAATGTGAGAAGCGTCGCAATTAGCAAACTAAAGTTTACTAACCGGTTACGTTGTGTGTATGAGGGACAGTCAAATGAAAAACGAACACCGACCACAGCTGGACATTAGAATGGATCCATTCAAGAGTGATCACTACGAGCGTTAAGGAATTTATCCTACTGGTGGACGAGACGATCAATCCCTGTTTCGCAGAACGCGGTCGGCCGCTGACGGATAAACAAGCGCACCCACTCCTGCTCTTCCTGATCCGACAACAACCAAAGTCTACATATGTCTTCATACAGGCCGCCAAAGATGTGAAAATCACACGGTGGAAGATCCGAGTCGTACGAAGGATGCTGCAGTGTTTCCCGGTCAAACTGCTGAAGTGTAGCTTTTGTCCAGTAGGTAGTGTGGGGGTTCTGGTGTTATCATGCAAAAGGATGATTCCGCCCCACGGCATTCCGACAGCCAGAGAGCAAACGGCAAAGCAACCAGTGGGAACATTCCACATTTCCCTTGCCAAAGAAATCCAGAGCCGTTCACACAGGCTCCAATTAGATCATGATGACTTTCTTCTTCAACTGCACGGGCCCTCTGCTCGCCGAGCTCATCGAACCTGGAACCACAGTCAATGCGCAGTGAAGACACTTCGCAGAAATTGTGACACGCTACTAAGTCAAAATGCCGAGGAATCAGCCTTTTGCACGACAACGCCTGCCCCACGCTGCTAATCGGACGAGGGCTACGCTTGAACGATTTGGTTGGGAAACAGTGCAACATCCCCTGTGTGGTCCCGATCCCTCACGGCGTGACTCTCAGAACTTTGGGGACCTGAAGAACGATGGACGTTGGTTTCGGGTCGAACTAGGAAGTTCAAGGGTGGTTGCAGCTGTGGATCCGTCGCGGTCGACCGTGTTGTACGGAACAGGAATTGATAGTTTCATCTCCTAGTGGGATAAATGTCTTAATGTATTTGGTGATTACTTTTGAATGGAACCATTTCATGGTCCAGTTGTGTCCAATTTTGGATTGTCCGCCCCTTATATTTACAGTTTAACCTTACAGCCACGAAAGAAGCCTATGAAGCACGCTTCCTTGTAAACAGTTTATACGTTATGGTAACAAATGAAGTTTACAACAACTGCAGCCAATCTCTTGTGCTGAGGATGTAAATAATTCCCAGTGATGTTTCACTCGTAGTATTACGGGGTTCATCATTAGAGATAAATAAGTAATAGGGATGGAGATTAACACTGTGAACAAATAACCAGTTTCGAAAATTATAACAGACGGTTTCTTCTTCTGGCATCAGTCAACTAATGTGCATCTGTGGAGTGAATCAGTCATTGTGGATGCTGCGGCTCGGTGTTTTAGCATCTCTGAATTAAAAGATGATTATCCATCACCTGAACATATCTCGCGATGGGGGCTTAGATTTTTCCTGTTGAGCAAGGTTCGTAAGACTAACAGCTAGAGGAATGCCCAGTTTGAAGACTGCCACTCACCGACGTAACAGGAAGAACCAAACAATTGGTGAATTAAATTTGCCAGTTCTGAAGGAAGATCTTCGCAAAATGGAAAGGTGAAAACTTCGTTTCTGTGTGGGTAACACCCACATCTATTTCGCATTCTTACTGTCGATGTTGTATCACGTTGTGATAAATGTAACTCTAGCTATTGAATAGGTTGCCCTTTCGTTACAATTGCTGCAGTTTCTGTGTACGGTAGATACATAAAGAGGAATATCCGAGATACTGCTTGTTCTAATTGGTCGACTATTTCGTTTTCTATCATTCCAGAACGTCGTTTCTTTTTCAGAAAAATGGCATTTTTGTGTTCTTCGGTATAATGAACTAGTTCCTGTAGATGAGGGAGACAATAGTTCCGTTTGAAGCTCCAGAAAGCATGCTTTTGTTTTTCTAGGACGAACTGTGGATCTGTTATTATCAGAATATCGTTGATAAAATGCAGTGCGTATCTGAGTGACCCTCTTATTGTTTGATCATTGGCCGCAAGAGCTGCTCCTTTCGGTGGGAAACTTGTACGTACTTCCGGTTGACGTCGTGTCACAGGGGTCACCTAGGTTGTCGGTTTCTCGTAGAGTTCACGCAACGATGCTTCGCCGCCATCAGCAAGGCGAGATGAGGTGCAGCACTTCGTTACGTAGACGTCTCGAGGCCACTTTCTCGTAATTATACTTCAGTGTTTTCTGTGAAATACATCTTTTGGCAGCAAGTTTTTCCACTGTATATGCATGAGTTATGTGCTTCCTAATCACGTACATTAACTCAGATGAAACGTATCCGCAGATATGAATACGAACAACTATCAGCTGTATTACGGAATGACGACAGTCAAAATTTGTGTCTGACCGGGCTCGAATCCGGATTTCCCACCTTACGGCTTTCGATGTTCGAAGAACTTTGTGAGAATATTGTCAGGTCTAGTTCTGTTGAATGATTTGGACGTTAATCTCCACTCGAGAAACAATATAATTAAGCTGCAGTCACTAATAGATAATCAATTCTTTCCTTATAGAAATCAGGATATTTAGAGGACAATTTTGAAATCCTTCTGAATTTTGTTTTACCTTGTCTTCTCTGTAGTGAATATTATGTGAGGAAATTTCGTGCATTTTTTGTGCATGGTGCAGTAAAAGGTTATGTTTGAGGTATTTATTTATAAATTGTCGTTACTGTAATGATTTCGTATCATAATAATAAGCTACTTATTCCTTTCAGTGAACACAAAACATGCATGTGATACAATACATTAAAAAATAAAACAAAAATAATGTAAAACGTAAAATAAAAGCTGAAAAATAAAACAAATACAAATAAAACAAATAATTTGACTAACAATGAAGGTTTTGACATTCCAATTAAGTATGTTGAAAATAGGCTGACATTACAGGGCGTACAGCGTATTTTCCAATCACAGTATTTCAGAAACCAGTTAATTACACATGGATATATGTAGCATGAAAGGTTCTTTTTATGTTGTAATAAACGTTTTCATTTTCCAAAATTAATTGTGGTGGGGTGTTTTGCGAAATTTCAGATTATTACAAAATGCGATTATAGAATTTTCAAGAATGTTAATTTCATATTAACTATTATATGAGAAAATTTTTTTTATACACCATCGTTTCGAAAATATTCCCGCCAAACCTAATATGCCAAACTACATTTTGGGTGTGTATTGCCTCTTGAAATTGAAATTGAGCACAAATAAAATAATAAGTATTGCATTATTTTGCCCCCTCTACACACCCGCCAAGTTTCATCAAGGAAGTTTATTAACACATGGGAATATTCCCTTGTCAGCCACTTAAAGGGGGCATTATATTCAATTAATATAAATCGCTTTGTCAGAGACCATATCGTTATGTAAAGCCGTTATGTATTGTTCCGTATGATTAGCAAAGATTATTTAATTTCGTTTAACATTGTTTAAATAACTGACGCATGGATAGTCTCGTTGTAATTACATTTTGTGTTGCGATTGTTTTCATATAAGTAAGCAGTCTTTGTTGCTCTATATAATTTGGTATAATAATAAGATTATTTTAATCAAACATACTTTCCCTACCACAGAAATGGTTAATATCCTTTAGTAATGTTTATAAAGAATTATTTTATGTACCAGCTATTTAATTAAGTTGGAGAGAGACTGGTTTGGTGACGCGTCTATTGCGCTGAATTAGACCACGATCATACACACATTTGCTTTCCTTACAAGTCAGACCTTGTAATCTAAAGTACTGATTACAAAGTCCGATTACTGTTTCTGTACACCTCATATTATCACTTTCCAACGTTACCAAGCTTTTCTGCTCCCCAGTGGCCAACTTTGCACCTAACAGTAACGTAAATCCAAAAATAGCGGTTAAAAGTGTCGTCTTCGTCCAATAAGGAGTTTTAATACAAGTTAACATTGAAATTCTACTGTTTAATGTGTTCCAGCTGTGGTCCCACTTCTGAACGATAAGCTTTCGAAGGATTCAAGTTCAGCCATTTACTTATACACTCATTCATCTGAACGTAATATATTACACATTATATCTGTGGCACATTTATCGACTTTCGCTTATTCAGGACTGATTTTCTTTCAGGACTGATTTGGCTGCACGAGTATACCTGTTTCATGTCTTTGAGGCGAGAGTGGCCTCGGCCAATGTATAGCAAGTGCCTGGTCGCCTCATATGGCTTGCTTGTTTAGAAGGAAATCAAGCTGTCCTGCTTCAGTATATTCCGTTTGGGTTGCTCTGGAGTGAATCTGTTTTGGTCAAGTACGTAATGGTGTACTTTCGAGTGAGAGTGCATTACATTACACTGAGAGGGATGGAGAGCGATAACTGAAAGCAGCTTATAGTTCGTACTCATGCAATTAGAATTGAATATGTTATTTTTTACACGCCGAATCCGGAATGTTTCTTTATTTTACGACTTGGCGAGCTATATTGGAGCAGTGTGATTACTTTGGAAAGTTATCGGATGAGTAGCAGAGTGGCACATACAGTTACAGTCAGTGTGGGTTATTGTTTCTGATTCGTGACCGGGTTCGGCAAGCTTCATAACCCGAATAGGTTGGGTGTCTTATATGATTTTCAAATTTGCGTTGATGGACTGTGTGTCTTCAGTGGGTGTGATCTCCGTTAAGTCTTGAAGCATAATGATAATCCAAAGTTATCCCTAATCTTATACCTTTATTTAAAACCCATGTTATTAATATATTCAGTTAAATGAAGAGGAATTTCATGAGATAACAGATGTCAGCAGCATTAAGACTTTTTACTTACGCCTATTCCAAAGCAAATAAGCTAAATATTTTTATGGCTAATTCAGTTAACGTTTCGCTCAGCATCATTTTTGGTCGCCACAAATATTAAGAAATAAGCCATTCATAGCATTAGAAAATTATTTTCAGGTTATGGAGGGTCAGTTTGCCTCTAGAGTTTCTGGGCACCAGTTGTTTCGTCGTCTCGTTTTATTTTCCGTGAGAACGTTGTATTACTGGGTCACAATCAATAGTAGATCGTTTCAGATGCCAAAAGAATTTCTGTTGCATTCCGTATGCGTGTCTGTGACGAATCATTCCGGATAGTTTAATAATATTTCCTTTAGAAGTTAATGACTTTGAGTAAAGGGAATCTTTAATCAGGGTGATTTAGAGCGGAACTTTAATATTCTCTGCTGCTAGACAAGTCACACACAATATAACAGATACCATACGCACTAAAGAAAGAATATCAGCGCTGCCATTAAAACCATTACAAATTACGAAATAACTACCGCCTCGAAAAAAAAGTCTTTCGAGGCTCAAAAAGAGACGGTGAGAATAGTATTGACCAACAAAGCATGAACAGGCATCACGCCTTATCCCTGAAAGTGAAGATGATGATGGTGATGATACATTAAAACTTACAAATGGATTGCAACTAGCTTCTGGCAATAATGTACTACTGACACCCAAATATGAATTTCAACTATTGTGCTGAGGACGGTCAAGTAAGGCTAAATCAGTAGTGAACAACGCTTAATTCATCAGGTAAAAGTAGTAGTCACAATGTTGTTTCTGTTTGTAGATTCCAGCAACACCTTGCTTTAAGCTATCAGAAATTCATTTGGTTTATAAATTAAATATGGTATTCAATATATCTGATTTAGTTTGCAGCTTGTGAGACATGTACCTTTTTGGAGTCATTATAAACTAATTTAATGGACGACATAGCGTCTTCCAATAAAACGTATATCTATTATTGAGATAGATTTTATTAGTTACTATCCTCTTCCCCATGTCTTCACCAACATATGCGTTTGACACATATACTAAATACTCCCTCTCCTTTCCCTCTCTGTGTCCACCACTTCCTCCTTCTATCTGTCCACCTCATTCTCCCACCTCTATTTATCTCCACCTCCCCACTCTCTCTACCTCTCCACCTCTCCCTATCCCACCCCTCCCTCCATCCACTTCCTTCTCACCTCACTCTGTCCATCGCCTTCTCTATCCACATAAACGTATCTGCAGCCATGTTCATCAGCAAGTGTGGTTCCTGCAATTTAGTTCAATAGTACAGGCCTAAATCACTCCCACAACACACCAATCAAGCAGGAAGGGCTACATGTTAAGAGCGCGAAAATCATTTATTTGCACCTAACTCCTGGCTGCCACGTAAGCACGTCGATAAAGCAGACCTGTATCACTCCTTCATAGCACACTTGGCATGCACGGTAGCTTACATGTTGGAACGATAAAACCATTTCTTATCCCTGACATGTTGGCTGCCCTGCAAACTGGGTTGATCTGGCAGGCTGATATTGTTCCCACACAACATATCTGTCACACATGGCAGCCTATATGCAAGAGCTGGAAAAAACACGTTTTTACTTTATCTCCGGTCGTACAGGAGCTAGGAGATTATAAAGCCCACATTTCTGACATTGTCAGCACTTCTGTTTCAGAGCCAAATTTGGCTGAAATCGATCCAGGGGTTTGAAAGGAGATCCCAGAAATACACACATACACTTTGTTTTATATCTATAACAGATTACACATTACATTATTTCATTTGTTGTGTGAATGTGAAGATGCGATTCTGCTGATACGAAAGGGTGTGCAAATGATTACTTTATGTCAACATTGACGATTGTTACCATCAAGTGGCATCCTGAGCTTTGTTGTTGGAATATTTGTTGGCACGATCTGTACTGCTGTCCATAGACGAGAGTGTATCTTGATATTTTATCGAAATCAGATACTTATCTGTGCCACTGCATTGTGTCTAGCTTGAATTGTAGTGATCGATATTTAAGACACAATCTGTAGGTAGGTCAATCATTGTTGCTCTGTTACTGTTGACTGCACATGAAATAGGAAGAGAACTTCGCTCCAGTACTTGCTGTACGATATGCAAGACCACTTGAAAAACACACTCAATTTCATGTCTTGCATACTAGTTGGCAGTCAACGAAGATCGACTGTACACTTAAGGTGAGACAAAGCTTTATTTTCCTATGTAAGTTATATACCAACTAAAACAAAATTCTGTGAGGTGGTAAGCCATAGAGATAACAACATACAAACATAATAATAATAATAATAACAATAATAATAGTAAGGGTAGCATTAGCAGTCATGCCCTGTCGAATGTTGAACTGATGCATTAAGTTCCTAATTTTGTTTGCTTAGTCAGCACTTTTTCTGTAAATCTATCCACTTCAGGATAATTGCTCTAAATTCTTCATTATATAAAAAAAGAAGAACTAAATTCCTGCCCTGAGTTTAGAACTATTTCAAACTTTTGAGAATAATACTGTCTAGATCACTTAATGCTTTTTTATTAATTACGTTACTTCATGACATGTTTCTGCTGCTTCTACCATCGCATCGAAACTTAGAACTTCTGAAACGAAATTCAACACCACTGTGTAAGTTTCGATGTGATGATGCAGAAACCGAAACATCTCGCGAAAAGTAATTATTAGAAAACAATTAATTAATCTGAACGGTTCTTGACTGGAAGTCCTTTACTGAACAATAATTTTTTTTGCAACATACCGCACTGGTGTAAGGAAAATCTAAACAAACAATGTGATATCAATCACTTGTTGTTTATCAAGTCGGGTGACAACCTAAAACTGACTTACAAAGGCCACCAAGTCATAACGAATGCACGCCGCTCGAGATTTTGGATTATTCTCTCTCCCTCTTACACCACATGCTTAGTCCTGCACTTACAGATTGCAAAACCGACGCTTGAATAATTTTACCTCACAATTTTGTGAATTTTAATAGCGTAAAATTAACATTTAAATCGTTTTGTTCTCTAGCCTTCTTACTACGAGACTACTGCGCTTGTAAGGGTTAAATTTCGATCTAACTGAAAACGTAATTAGTTTTTGCGTAACGTGTTAAAAATTCTTTTTTTCTTTCAGCATACTCAGAATGTTAAGTTACTACTCTTTAGCGAAATATGGTGGCATAAGAGGGCAAGAGGATAATCGAAATCTCGCGCGGTGCTCGTGCGCTGTGGCTTAGGTGGCTTTTGTAAGCTACTGTTTCCCAGCTTTACAGACTACAAACGTCGTATGTCAAATTATTCACCTCGATTTCCCATATACTACTGTGATATGCCGTAAAAAGATACTGTATATCTACTGTGTACGGTATATAACAAAACATCACTTACAAATTTCGATGGGTTGCAGTGACTGTCTAGTGAAACAAATTCGGAGTTGGAACCCATAACCGGAGACGTCATCCAGCGATACTACAGAGTGTCAGAAGTTATAGGCATTAACATCTGCTGCTACGCCATTCCTTAGCCAGTGCGGCTTCTGCAATGACAGAATTCAGCACATTAGAAGGCGTCGAACGCTTCCAAGCTTTCCACAACAATGTGGGTACAGCTTAGGTTATGTTTGCTACTGAAGGCGTAGGCCAGTGGCTGGAGTTAATCCCTATAACTTCCACGATCTGTAATAACATTCTATGACTGCTCCAGACATGGGTTTCCATCCTCAATTTGTTGCCCATGACCCCTCGAAATTTGTCTATATCGTTTTGTTGCAACCTGTACATTGCAGTAGTGGTATTACAGCACCATTGGCTGTCTACCGCAGCCCAGTGACATTCCTCTTTACCTATATACGTACCATCTGTCAACTGTCTGCCCTGCATGAGCTCTGCAATTCCTGCTTTCCATTCCTTTCTGGTTCTACCTCATGTCGGAATACAATTCTAGCTGATTCCTTTCTATCCAGCGTATCAGTAGTTCACACATTTGCACTGTCTGCTTGATGTCTTCGCTCTTTACCCTGTTAATATTTCGGATTTGCAGAATCTTTCCCAATACACAGTGCTGTGTTGAACCTTTCATTCATTTTTCTTTGTCATTGCCCACACTTCTGCCCATTTGACACAGCACGATCTTGATTATATCCAACTGATAAACCTGCCATCACCGTTTCTTTGAAGAACGGTTCTCCCATGAGTAAAGCAGCATCAAACGTCTGATTTCTTCACAATTCAGTCAATGTGTTACATACAGGGTGTCCACAATAAAATTTTCAGTTTCAAAACGCTTTAGAAAGAGAACCACTGGATGACGTCAAATTTGAATAAAATATTACTGACACAAGGGGAAACGGCAAAGAAGAAGAAGAAGATAGACGCGCGGCAAACGGCTATGCCTCAGTTTGCGCCCGAGACGCTCAACATAATTGTCTCCATGAACGATCGCGCGCTGCAGGTAAAGCTCTTCTACAAGAACACTGATCGTGCGCCAGCAGCCCTGTAGGAGTTCCGCATTCTAAAGGGTATGAAAAGACTCATTGTTCCGATACTAAGGGGCTGGAGAAAATGATTACAAAATTCTAAAAAGAGAGGTTTTAAAGTGCAGCGTTGCAGTGGGGGAGGGGGGGGGGGGGGGGAAGAAGCGGATATGACATCTGTCGAAGATGTGACCACAACATTGCAGGGGAGGTCGAGTTGTGATGTGCAAACAAGCAGCGCACGGGGAATTGCCTGAAAGTTGGGCATGCCTGCGAGCATGATGCATAGGCCTAAAATCGTGCGAAGCATCCTGCACTGCTATTCATAAAAATCATCCATGTTTAGGAGCCATTTCCTGCTGACCTACCAGCAAGACAAATATTCACTCTGTAATTTCTTACCTACACGGAGTTGGACAATGAAAAACCATGGAACGTTCTGTAGATGAAGTCCATTCCCATCTACAACAGTGGCTGACAATCTGGGGGTAATTACCACTTGAGGGGTAAAATAATATTTTCTGTTGGGTAAAAACCAAACGATTCGACTCAGCTTCAATCAGAAAACTAAATTATTTTCGAGAGATCATTACTATTACCACAGTTTTTAAGACTTCAGTATTGATTATATAACTTATATAAGCTATTAGCAGCATTAATGCAGTGTAGGTTACAGGTTCCTTGCATAGTCCACCCACTACATACATATGTTGTGCTTTGTCCCCTATGTAGCCGATGACAAAAGTGAGACATATGCGTAACAAATGCTTCATATCTCAAGAAAATGTCTTCTCCAAGTTGTAGACTATACCTGCAGTAGTCCGAAAATAGCTTCATTACTCGCTTCGAAACAGATAAAAGAATTAATTGACAGCACGACACAGTAGTATCCACAAAAGGGTTGCCTTAGTGCTCTACACCGTATTATTATCATTATTATTACTATTATCATTATTATTATTATTATTATTATTACAATTAGTGGCTGTGATCAAGCACAAAGCATTAACAGGTTGAAGTCTTCAAAATTCTTCCAGTTCAGAAGTAAGGAGTGCAGCAATCAAGTGATTTATGAATGTATAGTGCACACATTTTAGCTTAGTTGATTTTAAATGTGGTTGCAGTATGTAGGTCAAGCAAGTGCTGCAGTGGAGAGGAGTAATGCAGAGGAAGTATGTTTTGTAACAAGTGTCTGCCTCACTGTGGATAGTTGGCGTTATCTGGGAAGGAGTTGCGGGTAGCACTTGCCATGCACCACGATTTTTTTCGTCATTCATTCTAACACGCACGCACACACACACACACACACACACACACACACACACACACATTTTCACACACAAAACTAAATATCATATACCTTTCATCAATCTAAAAATAAAATTGTTCAAGGATAATCTTTCATTCTACAATTTAGTTAGGTACTTAAGTTGGTGACAATGTGGTGGAGGTGGGGGCGGGAAACAGGTTGCAGGGGGGGGGGGGGGGGGGATCCGATAATCTCTGATTGCACTCGGTCGTAATGATCTAAGAAAGGTTGGGAACAGCTGGTCAAAAAGGACATGTCATTACGCGGAACTGCAGAATATGGGCAACGGGTAATCCACACGCGCATCAACCGGCATCACCTCATTCTGCAATGGTGACCGTGTGGTGCGGGTTGACTGCATCGTTCATCGTTGACCCACATTTTTTCAGATCATATCAGTCCTGCGGCTGCCAGCACCGTTACTGGTAAACGCTGTGAGAGTCTTTTGCGCACTAAAGTTGATGACGGCACTTTGCCCAACTAGAGAACGGGAAATGCTAGAATTATAAGCCATCATTTCCCTATAGCCTGGCCGTCCAGATCACCTTACCTTCATCTATGTGACTTCTGTGGTCGGATCAACAGTTTTCCTGCCTCTGCCACATTGTGCTTCAAAAGAACCTGTCTTTTCGAATTTTGTAATCATTTTCTCCAGTCCCTTAGCAGACATCAGATCAGTGCCGTTTTCCATGCCCTTGAGTGTTTGGAACTTCTATAGGGCTATTGGTGCATAGTCATCGTTCTTGTAAAAGAGATTCACCAGTAGCACGCGATCCTTCATGAAGACAGTTATGTTGAGTGTCTCGGACGCAAACCGAGAAACAGCGGTGTGCCACGCATCTGTTGGTGTACATATTCTGATGCTTACAGCGCCATCTATTAGACAACTTTCCGACTATTCGCCCTGCATCAATAATATGCTGCTCAAAATTGAAGTCCTCCTGGGCAGTGGTTCTTCTTCTACGGCTTTTCGAAACTGGATTTTAATTATGGACACCCTGTATTTGACGTTAAGCTTAGAAAATGTATGAAATTCAGTTTACAGTTTGTTGGAAGCCTCTAAGTGTAGTCATAATCAAACAGTAGGTGAGTAGAGTCTGAAAAATTTACACATTGTTCTAAGCGAAAGCAACTTTTTTACGCAGCGTTTTTGACGTCATATTTCCTGAATTGTGTGTCGTATAATGATATAATTGTGGTTGTGAATTCAGAGTTACATGTCGACACTGTCTCCCAAGTGTGTTGTGATCAGAGTTACTAGCAAAGAAGCAATTAATTAAAGCTTAATGTCTGATGCAGAAGTTTAATTGCATGAAAAGAGAAAATAAAGTAGGCTATGAACTGGGTTCCATTCATCATTTTATGGGGTGGCTGGCGCAGACAAAAAGTTTCGAAAGGGTTTGAAATGACATGTGAAGTTTAATGGAAGTCACAAAGTGTTCTCATTCTCAAATAATAGATGAATATACTCTGGGTAAGTTGTGCGCTATAATACTTGTCTTACTGTGTTAAGCATCTAACGTGACATTACACTCTTGATGAGTAGATCATAACAGCATTTTAAATTTTTAAATTTGATCAATAATTATATGAAACACTAGTCTCTTCCCTGAAGGTTATTCACGTGTGTGTTCAACATGTATATTGCAACACAACTCTTCTTCACCGCTCTCTCAGTCCACTTCTTCCTTATCCTCTCACCCCCCCCCCCCCCCCCCAAGCGCAGTCTGTCTGTCCAAATCGTCCTCACACCTCAATCTGCCCATCGCTTCCTCCTCACTTTGCCTTTCCATATCCCTCCTCGACCTTGTCCATTTCCTCCACTCCGGCCATATCTTCCTCACCCTCCCTCTGTCCATATTCTCTTTCCCCTCCCTCTGTCCAACTCCTCTTTCCACTCTCATTTCCTCCGACCCCCCTCTTTGTCCATCCCATCCTCCCTCTTTCCACTCTCATTTCCTCTGACCCCCCTCTTTGTCCATCCCATCCTCCCCAATGTCTCCTTCTAATCCTCCTCCTATTACTATGCAGGTCCCTTCCTCTCTCTTTCTGTCACATCCTCTCTGATATCTGACTGCACAACTCCTCCCCCCTTGCTCGCTGTCCATCTCCTGTCCCTGCTCTCTTTACTCAGCTGTGCCCATCCATACGCGGATCCCCTGCAAGGCATGCTAATACTGGTAGCACAACATCCCTCTCATGCAGGGTGGCCTACATATCTGTGATTGGAAACCCTTCTCTGCTGCTATGGGAGTAGAAGGTCTAAGTTCCACAGAGTTGGTTATATATAGCAAGCAGTAAATGTGCCAATCTTAGATGAAATTAATCCAGTGGCTTCGGAGGAGACTGATGAACACACGCACGCACACACACACACACACACACACACACACACACACACACACACACACACACACACTTGTGCACAACACTTTTTCGAAATCCCATAATTAGCTCCCACTCCCGTACATAAGTTTGAAACTTGGCTGAAGGGTGTATCCATCTTTCCTCTGTAATGGTGCAAACACGTGATGTTCTGTGACATCATCCTTAGGCTCAAAAGTGCTTCAAAAAGCAAGGTGTCAACACATGCGAAAATAAGGACAGAGATCAGAAGCTCATTTGCTGTGCAAAGTGGGTTAATGGTCACAGTGGCACCAAATTTCACAGAATGCTGACCAACGCCATCGTAGATGTGTCACATGATGGGGAGGCCATCAAGCCCCTCTTACCCATTCACCACTTCTTTCAACGTCTCTATGATGGGGGTCAGGACCGCGACGCCCGTTGTTAAACTCAAGTGGTTTCCATTTGAATAGTCAAGGAAAAAATTTTAGACTTACTGCCACTCAGAATCAACATGAAAAGGCTTCAGGGGGTGGCACAATGGGCATCAATGAATCCACGGCATTCCCTGGCGTCGTGGGCTTCCAGATATATTGCGGTCGAAAACGACATTTCACTTTATGATCAGCAGCAGGACCATGTTCTTAAAAGCGGTAATTATTCTGAGATTCAGATGGTAGTGTATTCAAGTCATTTTATTATTATTATGATTATTATTATCATTAGATATATTAGTATTAAGTAAGAGGAAAACTTTAGGAGTAATTCCTAATAGGACAAAGAAAAAAGAGCTTGTGTCAACGGCTGTCCAGAAATGGACGATGTGTCTGCAATAAAGAGAGCTGTGTTGGTACATCACATTACACAGTACAGATATGAATTTATTGTTTAATTAATGTATATTTACCGTCGTAGATGGCGCTGATGAACAACAATTAACTCTTTGTTGCATGTTGTGTGATTTCAGCTAAGTCGAAGCACACTCATTCATTATTCATTAGAAGAGAAAACCGAGTTCTATTTCGGCTATGGCCAACCACATCGCAATGGTCAAGATATGCTAAATCACTTACCCTCCTAGACAGCACTAACCAACTCACCAAATATTCACCTTTATTTTTCGGCGTTTGTGTGAACATAGATCCTTTCAGAAAGATGGAGAACCTGGCCAACCACAGCAATTTCGTACAGCAGCTTCAGAGTAACAGATTGTGTATTATAGTGACTAAAACAAATGGTCGACCAACATGGATCAAGCCAAAGGTGAATGTCGTGTGTCCCACACGAAGGCCGATACTGTCCCTATAAGGAACAATGACAGCGGATTTTCCTACGCGAGAAAGCATTTTTCGCTGGTTGTTGCGACATATTACCGTCATTATCGGACGGAGTAATCTGCCGTTTGTGCTCTTCACCGACGAAGCGATATTTGGTAGAGATGGCATCATAAACCAACATTATTGTCCTCAGTGGGCTCTTCGGGAATGGTTGAATCGTCGCATCAACAACGGTTTAACATCAGTGTTTTGGTAGAGATTATTGTGGATACCTATGTGGGTGAACCTTTTGCCGCAACATCTTCCCGGACCACATTAATGAAATTACTGCAGAACACTATGTCTCTTTTTCTAAAAAAAAGTGCTTTTAACAACGCCACGGATAATTTTGCTCATAGGTGATAGAACACAGATCACTTTCATATCAACTTTGGTCAATATCTTAACTTCGTCCGCAGGAGGTGGATACAACGAGAAAACCCTTGACCAGACGCAAAACTCTACGAGTTTTACCGGCGGGACGTCAACTGCTGAAGCAGTTGCTGATGTACTGGCCCATCAACATCCTGTTCTCAAAGCCCGCCGCCCCCTCTAGCTAAATCCTATAAAATTCGAAAGAGTGAGGCAATCCGTGACGAGACGTGTTAACGCTTGCATTGCTTCCCATGGCGGCCACTTTCATCCGCCTTTCATCATTTGCAACCTAGCAGAAATTATTACTTTGTAATGCTTGGTATAATGTTGAGCCGTGCGAGGCTCGTGTTCGTGCCATATCTCATTTGACATCCTATTTTGACTGTACTACCATCTCGTTATGTTTATTTCAATTACTGGTGTCACTGAGTTGCCACCTTGCCTGCCCGTGAGCGGCAGCAAAGGCGCTTATCGATATAAGCTCTGGCGTATTATCTTCGCTGATTGCTAGTACTTCCCTGTTGTTGTGTGTTTGAAGTTAGTTCGGATCTGCCAGTGAGATGGGAGGCGCTAGCACTGCAGTTCGGATCTGGCAGTGTTTGACTTAGGATGCGGCAGAAGTTCAGTCGGGCGCGGCTGCAGTGAGGTCCGGACAGCCATGACTCGCACGACGGTTGCCAATACATATCACTTGAGTGGGAACCACCTTGGTTGGTCGTAGGTCGGTCGTCTTGTCAGAGGACGTGTATGTTGCTGGCGATCGCTTATGGGTTGCCTGCGTGTGCCGACTCCTGATTCGTCCTTGTTATTGCACAGTCGCTACCGTTAGTAATGTCTAGTCCTTCATGCAAGTGTTCGTGAAACTGTGTGTAGCTTGTGATGTCGACTGCTCAGTTATTTTAGTGCTGTCTCTATGCTGATGTGTGGCAGTCGGTCGGTTGGTGTGGAGCAGCGAGGAAATCTCCACAGGGCGTAGTTTGGCCGGGCCCACTGGCGATCTCTACACAGTGTTGGAGTGTGTGGGGCTGTTCCCATTGCTACGAGGTCCGTGGCTCACCGACCCTGGACACAAAAGTTGAGTTTGGATTTAATTTACCAGCGAGTCAAGACTGATTCCGCTGGCTTTCCATTGTTGGCTGTTCGGACATTCCCGTGAGCAGCAAAGTGTGTTCGAGTTGGCGAAGGTTTAGCCACTGTCCGGTGGAGTCTAACTGTATTTGGTTGTTTGCAATTGAAGTGCACCAGCGGAATTTTCTGCCTTGTGGCCGTTAACGTTCCGGTTACCTGCCCTGGCCGTGGACGTAAATTCGGGCAGTGTCCTTTCCTCGCCGTTTCGTCGCTGTACAGCACGGTGTGTAGTTTGACAGCTTAATATACTCTTGGTTTTGGGCTGGTCGAGTGGAGTGCAAGTTACCTTGTTGGTGGGCCTGTTGACTGTCTGTTGGTTGGGTTGTCGCCAGATCGAGAATGGTTGGGTCGACTGCCTGTCTCTCATAAGTGATCGTTAGTATTTCAAGTGCTGGCCGACCCCCGAAACTTCTCATCGCCGTTAGCTGCACTCCCTTTTCTTATTTTCTGTTGTGTGTATTTGTATGGCTCATAGCCGATGGTTTTGAATCGAAGTTGAATTGATTTTACTGGTGTTTTAAGTCATGGGGCTTCAGCTGCTTTAACAAAAAAAATGGCTCTGAGCACTATGGGAGTCAACTGCTGAGGTCATTAGTCCCCTAGAACTTAGAACTAGTTAAACCTGACTAACCTAAGGACATCACAAACATCCATGCCCGAGGCAGGATTCGAACCTGCGACCGTAGCGGTCTTGCGGTTCTAGACTGCAGCGCCTTTAACCGCACGGCCACTTCGGCCGGCTGCTGCTTTAACATTAAAGTTCCTTCCTTTTCAAGTGTTATATTGTTTGGGCCTTCAGCCTGATTAAAATATTGTTTAAAGATAAAGCCTTGGGCCTTATGCCTACTAAAAATTATTTTAGTTCTGTTTTAAGACATGGCCCTTCAGCCGTTTTAAAATTAAGATTCCTTGCTTGTCAAGTGTTAGATTGAAACTTCCTGGCAGATTAGAACTGTGTGCCGGACCGGGACTCGAAGTCGGGAGCTTTGCCTTTCGTGGGCGTGAGTCGTGCTTGGGTAGCTCAGTTGGTAGAGCACTTGACCGCGAAAGGCAAAGGTCCCGAGTTCGAGTCTCAGTCAGGCACACAGTTTTAATCTGCCAGGAAGTTTCATATCATCGCACACTCCGCTGCAGAGTGAAAATCTCATTCTGGAAGTGTTAGATTGTTTGGGGCATTCAGCCTAATTTAAGATAAGGCTTTGTTGCTTAAATTTATTTCACCTTGAGTTTTAAGTCATGGGGCCTTCAGCCGTTTTTAAATTACGGATCTTTGTCTTTCGAGCATCACACTGTTTGGGGCCTTCGGCCTAATTGAAGAAAAGGTCTTCTGCCTTGTGTTTTTTATTTAATTTTACCTTGATTCTTAAATCATCGGCCTTCAGCCGTCTTTAAATTAAGGTTGTTGCTTTTCAAGTTAGATTTTTGGGCCTTCAGCCAAATTATAGAACTTACTTAACGTGAGGCCTTCTTCTAAGTATTCCTTTTGGCGTCTGAATCTTTGAGTTAATGGTTTTTAGCTGTTTTTTCTTTAATTAAATCGGTTGTGCCCTTAAGGCATAAGATAGTGTGGCGTATTCAGCCGATAATTAAGTTCAAGAATTTGTACTGTAGTTTTTGGTCAAATAAATAAACTTGTATGAGTTTGAGTGCAACTGACAGCCGCTCATTTCTAGCTAACTGTCCTGTCCTGCAGGTTTAGCAAGGCGTTTCAAATGTACAGAACCATTTTCTTTGCCGCTAACTCACCGTCCGTTTCCCGACTTACGAAGATCTCCCTAATGCAGGTAGCGTATCAGACTTCTTGCAGTATTGAGTTTTCACTGGAATTAAGTGATAGATAACATGAGAATACTACCATAGCAACGATTGTCTTTCTTCTGCTTACAAGTTGAGCTATTTGCACTTGTAAAGTTGACTGACCTGGAAGAATGTTGTACATCAGTGAAAACGGAGGATGTAAGTTTCAGTCCATAGGATATTATATTGTCAAATAAAAGCATGGAAAGGAAACTAGTTCACGAAACTGGAAGCAGAATGTTATGAAAAGTAAGCTAACAGCGGAAAATCTTGTACATCTACAGCTGATAAAAACGTATCTGAAAAAGAAAAACTGAAAAGTGCAGTACGTGCAGTAAAGTTTTATATCATTATAACGTAAAAATTGTACACTTGAATAATTTGTCTGGTCTGGCCGTCGGTTAGGGCAAAACAACAAGGGGCCAATGACACGTTTGTACAACTACTTTGTCTTGACAGGATATTTTACAACAGCAGAACAAAAATTTGTTGTTTCTGGACATAGATTTACATTAATCGAAAGAAAAAAGAGTAATGGATGTCATGATTACCAATGAATGGATGATGTAATATATTAAGCCTGTTTAAGCATATCTTTCACTATGAAATGGAAACGAGCGTTTGGTGTCAGTGGCCGGAAGGCCCCTTAGGGGGCAGGACCGTCTGTCTTGGTGCAGGTCTTTTTGCATTCGACGCCACATTGGGCGACCTGCGCTCCGGATGTGGATGAAATGTTGATGAAGACAACACAACACAACACAACACAACACCCAGTCCCTGAGCGGAGAAAATCCCCTCCCCAGCCGGGAATCGAACCCGGGCCCCTTAGGACGGCAGTCCGTCACGCTGACCATGAAGCTATCGGGGCGGACATCTTGTACTATAAAGAAAATGAGCCAGAATGACTTTGTTGCTGTCAGTTTTCTTGAAGGAATTAGGAAGTGTGACCAGTATTTGAAAATTACTATTTACGTGGTTGAAAATCAAATCAAATTACTTAAATTCCGTGCATGTGCGTCTTAGTCATGATGTCAATCATCCTTTCGTGAGTCATTGCTGCCAAAAACCTCAAGTTAACAGCCCTACATCTGTTACGAGATTTCCTACATCTGCATCTACATCTGCATCTACATGACTACTCTGCAGTTCACATAATATAAGTGTCTGGCAGAGGGTACATCAAAGCACCTTCACACTGTTTCTCTATCGTTCCCCTCTCTAATAGCGTGCAGGAAAAGCGAATACAAATATTTCCGTACAGGCTCTGATTCCTCTTATTTTATTACAGTGATCATTTCTCCCTTTGGAGGTGGTTGTCAACGAAATATTTTCACACTCGAAGGAGAACGCTGAACTTTCATTTTTTTTTTTTTTTTTATTTATGGGCCTTTGGCTTTAACTATTTAGCCAGAGTAGTGAGTAACTACAGATTTGGTGTACAATATCATACACACAGCATAGACTTTAGAAAATTCATTAACTTCAGGTAAACTTTATGGTATACTTTGTATATTCACATACTCAACACAGTCTGTGAATCACATCTTCGCACTGGATCCTTTGCGTCTGACTTAAACTGAATATCTGCTACTTGCAGAAAACCGGAAGTACTGTTATAATTCGTTGTGGATAGGTGCCGAAACGAGTCCGCCACGATGTATGTTGGGGACCTCCCGCTCTGACCAAGGCCTTAAGAAACTCGTTGCGTTGTCTTCCAAGCGTAAACACCCTAGTATCACATATTTGAGGTCTGCATTCACAGTTGGGTGGACTTCGCAGTATGCAGATGGCTGAATTTCCATCCTGTAAAGCCCGTGAACCTGTTGAATGTGCGTTATAGTAGTTGTACGACCTCTAGATAGTTTGATGTCCGCCCCGATAGCTGAATGGTCAGTGTGACGGACTGCCGTCCTAAGGGGCTCGGGTTCGATTCCCGGCTAGGTCGGGGATTTTCTCCGCTCAGGGAATGGGTGTTGTGCTGTCTTCATCATCATTTCATCGCCATCCGGCGCGCAAGTCACTCAATGTGGCGTCGAATGTAATATGACCTGCACCAAGGCGGCCGGACCTGCTGCGTAAGGGGCCTCCCGGCCAATGACGCCAAACGCTCATTTCATTTAGATAGCTTGATTTGAGAATCTGATTTCTTGCGGAATACTCGGCAGTGTTATTGCACAATGTCTTCCATTGAACTGTTGCGAGATCTCCCATTTCTTTGACCATTCTTGATGGACCTTTATCTTTATCCTTATAATGAACTCTTTGTGTTGAATGCAGGTGTAGTAAGACTGGCCATCAATCACACTTCGGGTCGCCAGGAGCTCCGCCATCTCGTTAAATGAGATACCAGAATATACCTTGATCCATAATAACTGGACACTTTTATATTGACTTTCTCTCTGATAGATTAACTTAATTACATCGAGCACATGGGGGTTAGTGTAGGAGCCCTACTGCTGCTTTCCACGTTTTCCAGTGCACTCCTCGCATCCGTGACACTAACGAATTCGTCGAACTGATTAACCGCTTATCGAAGGGCTTCCTTCATGGAAGATGCTGGCTTCTGTCGGAAGCTTAAAATCAGCCCAAGGTGGTGGATCCCCCAGAAGTAAGCAAAGCCGGTGCCCTCTCTTGTTTTGGAGACCTCAGTAAATATTCTGACAGATGAGGGCCACGTTGATGCAGTCAGATAGGAAACGGAAGTAGAGGTAGTGAAAGTTCGATCCGACCCTCTGGGCTGTTAGAAGATTGTGGGTCGGTTGGTCAGTGTTTCGTATTCCAAGCTAAATGCAGAAGAGAGAGTCTTTTAGGACGAGTGGTATCGCATATATTTGCTGCCTGAAGCTGTGGAGTAGTACACGTGCTCTCTTTCTTCAAATCCTATTCACGTACGAAATGTCCTCGATGAATTAGTTAAGATTTTGAAGAACAGGATGAACAGTTTGCGTTGCTCTACTCAGGATGAATTTATGAACCAACAAAGTTCTCCGGAGTTGAAGGGGCATCTCCCTTGCCTCCACAAAAAGCGCATTCACAGGTGTAGAATTCATTGTCCCAAGACAGGCGCGGTACTGCAGTAGACGCAACCATAACCCAATACAGACTGCATATTGTCACGGTACAAAGTGGGTAGGACTGTAACATCAGTTCCCCCCCCCTCCCCCCCTCTCCCGTTTCACCATACGCGAGACACCGCTTGTAGGATATAGAGCGATCGACCGACCTTAGGATATCAAATATTATACGTGGCTTGCCCGCTTCAGTCTGCTGCCGACAGAGTGAACAAGCCATTTGACTTTAAGGGTAAAAGTCCTAATCGTATCTCGGATGTTGTTATTGCTCATCTGTGCCAAAGTTGAAGATTGAATTGGGGTGGAAATCATTAAAACAAAAGCGTTTTTAATTGCGGCAATATATTTTCACGAAATTTCACATATAATAACCGAGGCACTGCCTGCCCTATTTCGTGGTCATACAAAACGAACTGCCCTTCTTTGAACTTTTTCGGTGTCCTCCGTCAATCTTTAATTTCATAGCAGTATAAAGAGCTTCTCCTATCGGCAGAGAAAATGAGGGACTTGATGGATATATGTAAATACTGTAATGAACAATACAGGGAATTTTACATGAAAATTGAACATTTTTTTAGTTTGGAGATTAATCAAATACATAAAAAACGGTTCTGAGCGCTATGGGACTTAACATCGGAGGTCATCAGTCCCCTAGACTTAGAACTACCTAAACCTAACTAACCTAAGGACATCACACACATCCACGCCCGAGGCAGTATTCGAACCTGCGACCGTAGCAGTAGCGCAGTTACGGACTGAAGCGCCTAGAACCGCTCGGCCACCGCGGCCGGCTATCAAATACATAAATTTATATATACACTCCTGGAAATGGAAAAAAGAACACATTGACACCGGTGTGTCAGACCCACCATACTTGCTCCGGACACTGCGAGAGGGCTATACAAGCAATGATCACACGCACGGCACAGCGGACACACCAGGAACCGCGGTGTTGGCCGTCGAATGGCGCTAGCTGCGCAGCATTTGTGCACCGCCGCCGTCAGTGTCAGCCAGTTTGCCGTGGCATACGGAGCTCCATCGCAGTCTTTAACACTGGTAGCATGCCGCGACAGCGTGGACGTGAACCGTATGTGCAGTTGACGGACTTTGAGCGAGGGCGTATAGTGGGCATGCGGGAGGCCGGGTGGACGTACCGCCGAATTGCTCAACACGTGGGGCGTGAGGTATCCACAGTACATCGATGTTGTCGCCAGTGGTCGGCGGAAGGTGCACGTGCCCGTCGACCTGGGACCGGACCGCAGCGACGCACGGATGCACGCCAAGACCGTAGGATCCTATGCAGTGCCGTAGGGGACCGCACCGCCACTTCCCAACAAATTAGGGACACTGTTGCTCCTGGGGTATCGGGGAGGACCATTCGCAACCGTCTCCATGAAGCTGGGCTACGGTCCCGCACACCGTTAGGCCGTCTTCCGCTCACGCCCCAACATCGTGCAGCCCGCCGCCTGTGGTGTCGCGACAGGCGTGAATGGAGGGACGAATGGAGACGTGTCGTCTTCAGCGATGAGAGTCGCTTCTGCCTTGGTGCCAATGATGGTCGTATGCGTGTTTGGCGCCGTGCAGGTGAGCGCCACAATCAGGACTGCATACGACCGAGGCACACAGGGCCAACACCCGGCATCATGGTGTGGGGAGCGAACTCCTACACTGGCCGTACACCACTGGTGATCGTCGAGGGGACACTGAATAGTGCACGGTACATCCAAACCGTCATCGAACCCATCGTTCTACCATTCCTAGACCGGCAAGGGAACTTGCTGTTCCAACAGGACAATGCACGTCCGCATGTATCCCGTGCCACCCAACGTGCTCTAGAAGGTGTAAGTCAACTACCCTGGCCAGCAAGATCTCCGGATCTGTCCCCCACTGAGCATGTTTGGGACTGGATGAAGCGTCGTCTCACGCGGTCTGCACGTCCAGCACGAACGCTGGTCCAACTGAGGCGCCAGGTGGAAATGGCATGGCAAGCCGTTCCACAGGACTACATCCAGCATCTCTACGATCGTCTCCATGGGAGAATAGCAGCCTGCATTGCTGCGAAAGGTGGATATACACTGTACTAGTGCCGACATTGTGCATGCTCTGTTGCCTGTGTCTATGTGCCTGTGGTTCTGTCAGTGTGATCATGTGATGTATCTGACCCCAGGAATGTGTCAATAAAGTTTCCCCTTCCTGGGACAATGAATTCACGGTGTTCTTATTTCAATTTCCAGGAGTGTATATCGGGTGATCAAAAAGTCAGTACATATTTGAAAACTGAATAAATCACGGAATAATGTAGATACAGAGGTACAAATTGACACACATGCTTGGAATGACATGGGGTTTTATTAGAACCAAAAAATAAAAAATTTCAAAAAATGTCCGACAGATGGCGCTTCATCTGATCACAATAGCAATAATTAGCATAACAAAGTAAGACAAAGCAAAGTGATGTTCTATACAGGAAATGCTCAATATGTCCAACATCATTCCTCAACAATAGCTGTAGTTGAGGAATAATGTTGTGAACAGCACTGTAAAGCATGTCCGGAGTTATGGTGAGGCATTGGCGTCAGATGTTGTCTTTCAGCATCCCTAGAGATGTCGGTCGAGCACGATACGCTTGCCACTAAAGGTAATGGTTCAAATGGCTCTAAGCACTAAGGGACATAACATCTATGGTCATCAGTCCTCTAGAACTTAGAACTACCTAAACCTAACTAACCTAAGGACATCACACAACACCCAGTCATCACGAGGCAGAGAAAATCCCTGACCCCGCCGGGAATCGAACCCGGGTGTGGGAAGCGAGAACGCTACCGCACGACCACGGGCTGCGGACACTTCATGTAACCCCAAAGCTAATAATCGCACCGCCTGAGGTCTGGGGACCTGGGAGGCCAAGCATCACCAAAGTGGCGGCTGAGCACACGATCTTCACCAAACGACGCGCGTAAGAGATCTTTCAAGCGTCTAGCAGTATGGGATAGTTCTAATAAAACCCCATGTCATTCGAAGATTGTGTGTGTATTTTTACCTCTCTATCTACATTATTCCGTGGTTTATTAAGTTTTCAAATTTATACTGACTTTTTGATCACTCGGTATATATATATGGTGTTACAAAAAGGCACGGCCAAACTTTCAGGAAACATTCCTCACACACAAATAATGTGGACATGTTTCCGGAAATGCTTAATTTCCATGTTAGAGCTCATTTTAGTTTCGTCCACCTACGCTCAGTGGAGCACGTTATCTTTTCATACCGGATACTATACCTGAGCTGCTATAACATGTGCCTTTACAAGTGCGACAAACATGTGGTTAATGCGCGACGGAGCTCCTGCACATTTCAGTCGAAGTGTTCTCAACAACAGATTCGGTGACCCATGGATTGGTAGAGGCGGACCTATTCCATGGCATCCACGCTCTCCTGACCACAACCCTCTTCGATTTCATTTATGGGGGCATTTGAAAGCTCTTGTCTACGCAAACCCGGTACCAAATGTACAGACTCTTCGTGCTCGTATTGTGGACGGCTGTGATACAATACGCCATTCTCCAGGGCTGCATCAGCGCGTCAGGGACTCCATGCGACGGAGGGTGGATGCATGTATCCTCACTAACGGAGGACATTTTGAACATTTCCAGTAACAAAGTCACGCTGGTACGTTCTTTTGCTGTGTGTGTTTCCATTCCGTGATTAATGTGATTTGAAGAGAAGAAATAAAATGAGCTCTAACATGGAAAGTAAGCGTTTCCAGACACATGTCCACATAACATATTTTCTTTCTTTGTGTGTGAGGAATGTTTCCTGAAAGTTTGGCCGCACCTTTTTGTAACACCCTGCATATTCTGTCACAATAAGAGAAAATTATTTTTTTTTTATATACGGCGTTATTCCACAATATACTTTTACAGGATATGCAACGTTCTTAGAAGGAAACCTGCATATAAACTTAAATTAAGTTTCTAAATTGTTTTTGTAGCTGCAGATGGAGAAAATCAGCAATCACAATGTGATAATAGAAAATAAATACAAAATGGTTTATAGTCCAAGGCACTATTATTAAAAGGCGACCGGTTTAGATCATCACAGGATCATCTTGAGACCTTCAACCATTTTGATGGGTAGTGGCTGTACATGGAGCAGGAGCCGCTCAATGGCGACAGTCATCTGCTCTTGACTATCGTCATTCAGTGGCCGCTGCTCCATGTACAGGCACAACCCATCAAAATGGTTTAAGATGTGAAAATGATCATGTGATAATCGAAAACGGTCACCTTTTAATAAATGTGATTTGCGTTATAGACTGTTTTGTAATTACTTCTGTAGTACGTATTGTGTCACTTGATCATAAAATTTAAATTTGTGGTAAGGACTGTGGGACCAATCTGCTGGGGTCATCGGTCTCTAGGCTTACGCACTACTTACTATAACTAATTTACGCTAAGGACAACACACACACACACACACACACACACACACACACACACACACACACACACGCGCGCGCGGGAGCGAGCGCGCGCGCGCCCGCGCTCGCGCGCGCGCGAGCGAGCGCGCGCGCGCCCGCGCGCGAGCGCGCGTGCGCGCGCGAGCGCGCGTGCGCGCGCGCTGGCCCGATGGAGGACTCGGAACTCCGACAGGGGGAGCCGCCCAAACCGTGACAAGGCTCCCCAGACCGGACGGCTACTCCCGTGGCATTTGATCATACGTACTGAAATGTATAAATAAATAGTACCAAAGCGTAACAATTATTTTCACTTCCTGAAAAATTATGAAATGGTGATATACAATCTTCTTTGAGACAGGTCTTCATATGCTGATGTTGTTGTTGTAGTCTTCAGTCCAGAGAATGGTTTGATGCAGCTCTCCATGCTACTCTATTCTGTGCAAGCCTCTTCATCTCCCCGTACCTACTGCAGCCTACATCCTTCTGAATCTGTTTAGTGTATTCATCTGTCTCCCTCTACGACTTTTACCCTCCACGCTGCCCTCCAATACTAAATTGGTGATCCCTTGATGCCTCAGAATATGTCCTACCAACCGATCCCTTCTTCTAGTGAAGTAGTGCCACAAACTCCTCTTCTCCCCAATTCCGTTCAATACCTCCTCATTAGTTATGCGATCTACCCATCTAATCTTCAGCATTCATCTGTAGCACCACATTTCAAAAGCTTCTATTCTCTTCTTGTCCAAACTAGTTATCGTCCATGTTTCACTTCCATATATGGCTACGTTCCATACAAGTACTTTCAGAAACGACTTCCTGACGCTTAAATCTATACTCGATGTTAACAAATTTCTCTTCTTCAGAAACGCTTTCGTTGCCATTGCCAGTCTAGATTTTATATCCTCTCTACTTCGACCGTCGTCAGTTATTTTGCTCCCCAAATAGCAAAACTCCTTTACTACTTTAAGTGTCTCATTTCCTAATCTGATTCCCTCGGCATCACCGACTTAATTCGACTACATTCCATTATCCTCGTTTTGCTTTTGTTAATGTTCATCTTATATCCTCGTTTCAAGACACTGTCCATTCCATTCAACTGCTCTTCCAAGTCCTTTGCTGTCTCTGACAGAATTACTATGTCATTGGCGAACCTCAAAGTTTTTATTTCTTCTCCATGGATTTTAATACCTACTCCGAATTTTTCTTTCGTTTCCTTCACTGCTTGCTCAATATACAGCTTGAATAACATCGGGGATAGGTTACAACCCTGTCTCACTCCCCTCCCAACCACTGCTTCCCTTTCATGCCCCTCGGCTCTTATATGTGCCATCTGGTTTCTGTACGAATTGTAAATAGCTTTTCGCTCCCTGTATTTTACCCCTGCCACCTTCAGAATTTGAAAGGGAGTGTTCCAGTCAACATTGTCAAAAGCTTTCTCTAAGTCTACAAATGCTAGAAACGTAGGTTTGCCTTTCCTTAATCTAGCTTCTAAGATAAGTCGTAGGGTCAGTATTGCCTCACGTGTTCCAATTTTTCTACAGAATCCAAACTGATATTCCCCGAGGTCGGCATCTACCAGTTTTTCCATTCGTCTGTAAAGAATTCGAGTTAGTATTTTGCAGCCGTGGCTTATTAAACCGATTGTTCGGTAATTTTCACATCTGTCAGCACCTGCTTTCTTTGGGATTGGAATTATTATATTCTTCGTGAAGTCTGAGGGTATTTCGCCTGTCTCATACATCTTGCTCACCAGATGGTAGAGTTTTGTCAGGACTGGTTCTCCCAAGGCTGTCAGTAGTTCTAATGGAATGTTGTCTACTCCCGGGGCCTCGTTTCGACTCAGGTCTTTCAGTGCTCTGTCAAACTCTTTACGCAGTATCGTATCTCCCGTTTCATCTCCATCTACATCCTCTTCCATTTCCATAATATTGTCCTCAAGTACATCGCCCTTGTATAGACCCTCTATATACTCCTTCCAGCTTTCTGCTTTTCCTTGAAAGCTGATATGATTTTTTTTATTCTTTCCCCTGACAGGAATCGCCTCATATATTTACTCTCTACTTAATTCTGAGCCTACTGCTGTTTACAGCGAGGTAGCATTACCACGACCGAGCATGTAGAGCCGCCGGGTTGACACTTCCTCCCACGCCCCACTTGCAGCCTCCGGAGCGCCCGCTAACCGCCTCCGCCGCCTACGCCTCCGCCGCCGCAGCGCACGGCTTATTAAGGTCGCCGTGCGGTCCGGAAGGGCAGCGCCACCCCCGCCACCCCCGCCTCCGCCGCCGCCGCCCCTAGCGTCCAGTGTGTGCCCCCTGACCGTGACGAGCCTGCTTTTGTGCTGCCGCTGATGAATTTCCGGCCGCCACTGTCCCCCAGTCGACGGCGCCGTAATTCACCGACGGGAATTCGACGCTCTCCACGTCCGGCCGGGTCGCTGGCCTGGAATTACTGGGAGACTGCAGTGGTGGGCGATTTTTTTGTCTTTTCTCTGTCTCTAAGGGCTGTTGTACTGCCGTAATAGACAAGTATTTCTTCTTCTTGTCGCTAGGATACTAAAGCTGCATCTCTGTCGCCAAGCGCCTTCGTCTCGCCTTTCTTCCTCATCCTCTTCTATCATTTTTCTCTCCATCGCTGATGCCCCTTAGCCACTCTTTTCGGGCTCTTCCTCTCCTTTTTCTTCTAGGAGGTTGCCAAGAAAGTGCTCTCCTCGGTCATCTGTTTTCTTTCGTTCGTTTAACATGCACTCACCATCTTCGCTGTCTTTCTCCTATTCTGTCCGTAATAGGTCGACGTCGTTTCTCTTATCCCTCACTTCTTACGCAAGTCGGAAAAGTCTACATGTTCTTCTCAAATTACCCATTTCTAAAGCTCCACCGGCGGCGGTGGCCGAGCAGTTTAGGCGCTTCAGTCCGGAACCACGCGACTGCTACGATCGCAGGTTCGAATCCTGCCTCGCGCATGGATGTGTGTGATGTCCTTAGCTTAGTTAGGTTTAAGTAGTTCTAAGTTCTAGGGGTCTAATGACCTCAGATGTTAAGTTCCATAGTGCTCAGAGCCACTTGAACCATTTTTAAACCTCCAAATCTCTTTCTTTTCAGCCATAATGGCTATGTTTGTGGACCGTGACTGTGTGGGATAATTATTTATTTCAAGTTTCTGCTACCAGTCACTTATTATTTTATTTTATTGTTAATCTAACATAACGCAACGCGTTTTGAACATGTTCTGTTCATTTTCAAGCGTTCCCTACTTCAGACCTCATGCCCCTTCAGTTTCTACATCAGTGATCCAGTGCTTCTGCACATACATCTTAGAGTGCTGGAGACAGGCAGCATTCCTATTTCAGTGATTTGGTTTCTCTGAAGGTCTCTCTAGAAATTTCTCTCCTCCCTTTAATGACACATTTTGCTAACTTAAAGAAGTTTATAGCACCTCTTAGACAAATTTTGGCAGTTACCCTGACCACAACATGTTGAACAATATTTCCAATTTTTAGTGAGACTGTGTCATAAGCTTTCTCAGGCTCCTTTTTTTGAGTCATCAGTCTTCTGACTGGTTTGCTGCGGCCAGCCACGAATTTCTCTCCCGTCGCAGCCTCTTCATCTCAGAGTAGCACTTACAACCTACAACCTCAATTGTTTGATGGATGTATTCTAAACTCTGTCTACCTCTACAGTTCTTGCCCTCTACAGCTCTGCCTAGTACCATCGGAGTCATTCTCTGATGCATTATGAGATGACGTATCATCCTGTCCTTTCTCCTCGGCAGTATTTTCCACATATTCCTTTCCGCTCCGATTCTGGGCAAAACCTCCTCATTCCTTACCTTATCAGTCCACCTTATTTTCAACATTCGCCGGTAGCACCACTTCTGGAATGCTTCAACTATCTTCTATTCCGGTTTCCTCACAGTCCATGTTTCACTATCATACAATGCTGTGTTCCAAACGTATATCCTCAGAAATTTCTTCCTCAAATTAAGGCCAATGTTTGTTATTAGTAGACTTATCTTGGCCAGGAATGTCCTTTTGCCAATGCTAGTCTGCTTTTGATGTCCTCCTTGCTCCATCCGTCATTGGTTATTTTGCTGCCTAAGAGTAGAATTCCTTAACTTCATCTGCTTAGTGACCATCAATCCTCACGTTACCTTTCTAGTTGTTCTCATTTTTACTACTTCTCATAACTTTGTCTACTTTCGATTTACTCTCAGTCCATATTCTGTACTAATTAGACTGTTCTTTCATATCATGTGATTCTCTTACACTTTCACTCAGAATAGCAATGTCATCAGCGAATCGTATCATTGATATCCTTTTACCTCGAATTTTAATTCCACTCCCGAACCTTTCTTTTATTTCCATCATTGCTTCTTCGATGTACAGATTGAACAGTAGAGGCAAAAGACTACATACGTATCTTACACCCTTCTTAATACGAGCACTTCGTTCTTGATCGTCCACTCTTATTATTCCCTCTTGGCGCTTGTGCATATTGTATATTACCCGTCTCTCCCTATAGTTTACCCCTATTTTTCTCAGAATTTCGAACATGTTGCATCACTACATTGTCGAACGCTTTTTCGAGTTCGACAAATCCTATGAATGTGTCTTGATTTTTCTTTAGTCTTACTTTCATTATCAGACGAAATTTCAGAATTGGCTCTCCAGTCCCTTCACCTTTCCTAAAAGCAAGCTGACCGTCATCTGACACGTCTTCAGTTTCCCATTCTTCTGTATATTGTTCTTGTCAGCAACTTGGTTACATGAGCTGTTACGCTGATTGTGACATAACTCTTGCACTTGTCAGCTGCTGAAGTCTTCGGAATTGGGTGGATGATATTTTTACGAAAGCCAGATGCTGTGTCGTCAGACTCATCCATTCTGCACACCAACTTGAATAGTCATATTGCTTCCACTTCCCCATTGATTTCAGAACTTGACACCCGCGCCGCCCCCGCCAGTCAGCCCGCACGCTATTCGTCCGTTTCTTTCGTCAGTCGACTCGACTGAATTATCGAGTAGCTGTACTTTCCCATGTAGCACGCGCTTCACCGTCACCGTCATCGTCCTTTATACGTTTATGTCTGGCACATAGCTAACACATACGTACGAGAAAAGTCGCGGCCATTCTAATGATTTCGAAACGTTATTCTGTCTGGGGTTTGTTCGAGAAAAGTCGCGAATATTTTATTGTTTTGTGATTAAAAACAGACTAATGGGAGAGATTCTTCAATACAAGCAAACGAGCATAAACGCCCTTAATGATCGTGATTGTGTTATGCAATTTGTCCTAGATCTGACATCCTAATTTGCACACGCTGTACAAAATATTTGCTTGTCTACGTGCATCAACTGCTAAAGTAGAAAGTTTTTCAACATAGCGGCGTAGAAAGATATGGCTGAGGTCTGCAATGAAGGAATATCGACTTAATGGCTTAGCTCTGATGAACACTCACCCTGACGTTGATTATCGTATTGACAATGTAATTAACCAATTTGCCAGGAAGAATAGGTGCATAGAAGTCATCATTTCAGGTAGAGAACCAAAATTGTAGCTTTTTTATATCATAGATGGCATTGTCTTGTATGTGTGTATAATCAGTTTAAATAAAACTTTCTTAAAATTTGCTTGTGACATGATTATTTTTTTATTACAGTAAAAGTAAAGGTAGCTCAAGATATCTTTAGCCTCCACCACTGTATCACAGCAGACAAATCTTGCCCCTCATCAAGGCCATCTGTGTAGCGTTTCCACCTATCCGCTGTCTCCTCTGCATTTATCAGTGGAACTCCCGTAGCACTCTTTATTGTTACCACCCTTACTGTTAATTTCACCAAATGTTGTTTTGACTTCTCTGTATGCTGATCCAGTCCTCCCGATAAACATTTCTTTTTCGATTTCTTCAAATTCTTCATGCACTTTTCAGGCTCTATGAA
Source organism: Schistocerca americana (assembly GCF_021461395.2). Classification (NCBI taxonomy): domain Eukaryota; kingdom Metazoa; phylum Arthropoda; class Insecta; order Orthoptera; family Acrididae; genus Schistocerca; species Schistocerca americana. The sequence goes on from NC_060125.1 coordinate 499,056,885, forward strand.
GACCAAATGACTGCATACATTCTTTCTCAATTTCTTTCCCATTATCTGTTTTGTGGTAGAGATGTTATCCATACATGACCTGTTTCTTCGAATGGCACTATGTTCTTCCATTTCAGTTATAAACTCCTCCACTCTTGATTTTAAAATCCTTCTGTGCAGACTGCTAGCTGAATTTATACCACGATTTTGCCACACGGTTTCTTGCTTCGTTTTCTATGTAGGGGCTTAGCTACACTAAGTTCATGTATGCTGGAATTTATTCGTTAAACAACTTGCTTCAATATTTGTACAGAGTACTCGCGCCATACCTAACTCTACTGGTGAACTTCCAGGTCCTGGTGAACTCCCCATTTTCATGTGTGTAGCGTCTTCTTTATTTATTTCGTGTTTATTGTCTCTGTCTCCTCACTGCCCAGGTTCTTTCTCATCTCCCACTTTTTTCCTTGCACTGAACCCTTTTCCTGTTGAGAGACCTTTAAAATACTGCTCCCACTCCATCAGACAGTTAATCGCCAGATTTACTCCTTTTTTTTTGCATCTTTCCTGAGTCCCGTAACGATTTTTCACGCCGCCGCCAATGTTCTACCTCACATGCATCGATCGACTTCATCGGGTTTATCCATCCAGATCTCAATCTCATTTTTCGTTTTACAGATGCCGTTTTCGCTTATCTATTCCTTCTAATAGTGAAGGCTTTATCCAGTTTATCCCTAGCTCGCAGTCAGTTGTTACACGAAATATTTTTTTAGGTTAACCGTTTCTTCAGTGTTTTAAATCCACCTGTGTTTCATATATCGTCATCTGGATACATGATGAAATCACAGTAAAAACGCGGACGGTCCCTATCCGTGGCAGAGCACTGTGTGACAGACTGAGTTGAGGACGCCTTCCGACCATAATGTTCTAACCTGCGCTATGAGCGAATAGGCTAGGGTATCGTGTTCAAACATGTGTGTGTTTCCCACGGTATCAAAATCCTGCTAAGAATTGCAATTGTACACCTCACCTGCCCTCATTTCCTGTAACAAATGAAGCCCAAAGAAAATGATGTCAGGTCTTGTGGTCGTGGATGCATTGATTCAGTCCATCTTACAGACATGAATCGTGAAGTCAGATTGAATGTCGATTAATCAGAGCTTATCGTGAGGATTTAGGTAAACAGGAAGGGCTGCACCACAGTCACAATAATGGGACAAGTCCAAATTTAATTCCTTAACTGAAATTTATTCTGCATTAAAGATTTTTAAACAAACCGATAAACGAATACTAAGCACTGAAATCAAGAGGAAAGACAACACTGTTATCCACATGTAATCAAACATCACATAAAATAAAAGTTATAAAAAGATGTCAAGAAAACCATTATAAGGTTGAGACGAGCGAGCGAGACAGAAACATAGCAATGACGAGCAACAGTGGAGAATGAAGGCGCGCTACCTATCTTGTAGGCCATAGCATCCCCATGCGTTAAGCAGACAGTGGCTGGTGCTCTTCAGTCTCCATGTGTTATGCAGACAATGGCTAGTGCTTGTCCTCTGATCGCATAAATCACGTACATTATTTACGCCTCACGGATTGTAAATGTCAAACTCGATTTTCAGGAGCTCTCACTACTGCTGCAAGTGCGTGAGGCCTTATAGCTAGACATTCATCAACATGGCGCCAGCTACGAGATCCTCTGTGATAGATGCTGAATAGGTGGACGCTACTTGTCGGCTGCTCCAAGAGTAGAAAGACAAAAATTGAAGATGTTACCCTGCTGGGTCGTATTTAAAATCTCAGTTCCTGCAACAAAAGAGCAGATTTCCAGGATAAACATTGTTTTCTACAGCAATGCTGAACGACCTGTCCCACAGAAAGCTATGTCTAACTCACAAGCGTATTCTGAGAGAATTCCTCGTATCTGTTAGGTTACTATTACATGGCTAGTCGTAACTGCAAACTATCTTCCAAGTATGTATTCCTGGACTCCTGGCGCCCTTCGCCATACAAAGAAGTCATCGCCATCTTGGTGATAGCCAATAATTACAGTAGTAGACCAAAGCTGTTTGCAGCACATTTTGTTAGTGCGGGTTGCCTACATTAGAGGCAGGTATCCACTCAGGGACAAACCTAGTGTTCTCCTTTGATTGACAGGTCCTTAACCTATTGCTCCCCCTCCCCCACTCTCAAACCCCTCAGGAAGTCTCTCATTCGCTGCTACAGGTACACTTTCAAGTACGAGGTATTGCAATAGCCCCTCTCTCACTCTTATCAATTTTATTGACTACTTAATTAAATTAATCAATAAATTAACCTCTGCCCCTCTGGTAAAGCTTCTCCCCTCTCATCCTCCCTCCCAGAAATTAGTGAGAAAAAGATTCCGTTGATTGGTCATTTGGAGGGAATTCGATTGTACTCTACAGACTATTGTTTAAACAATTTAGACAATATGTGAAATATTGTTTTGTTGTTTATGGCAGTGTATGGAATACAGTTTATTTATTTAGTTAAAGAATTTGTTGAGAAATTGATTGATGTGTATGGTATACTGTTTAAACAATCTAGACAATGTGTGGAATACTGTTTACTTAAACAATTTATGGAATTCAATGCAGTGCATCGAATATAGTTTATTTATTTATTTAAACAATTTTCAGGAAATCAATCACAACCCCCACCGCCACATCCTCGACCCCTCGCCCCCTCCCCTGTCCCCTTCCCCTCTTCTACCTGGAAATTGGTGGCTCTGCAGTGGAGAGGAAGGATCTCACAAAAGGAAATTCAAGGGTATACTGTTTCTATATTAAAAAAATCAGTTTTCAGGGCTTCAATTTCACTTTCTCATCATGCTCTACTGTTCGGAAAGATGCAGGTCTTGTGAGAAGACAGTACATCGATGGAATTTCTTTTTTTATTCTGATTGTGCAAGGAATATCATCATGAAATACACATCACATGCAATTACACAGAGTTAAAAATCTTTCAATCACAAAGCACGCAGTGCCCGCTGTACTCTGTCCACTGGACTGCACAGGATGCTACCGCACCCGCTCCCAGGAGTCAAAATGCACATGCTTTCTCTACGAAGTCACGACGTGGCCATCAGCTGCCAAACCTTGCAGTGGGATCAGTTCACCTAGGCACTGTTGCTGGCATGACGACGCAGAGCTACAGGTCCTACACTAAAGAAATCTGTTCCAATGCCTCCTAGATCAGCACAGGGTGCATTGTTCCTAGCGATCATAATGGGACATGTGAGCTGATGCATTGCCACATAATGTTAGCATAGTGACTGACCATCTAACAGGTTAACAATGTTGTACTGATGTCAAATGGCTAGGTAAATAAGAGCCAAGTCGACGTCTTGGAAATTGTAAAGTGTCCCAGAAATAGTTAACGGTCGCTTTTGAAGGAGCATTCATGGTGTCTCAGCTTGTCTGCGTGGAAATTCTGGTCCTAACAGGACCTGTTCACGAAAATAATCCAGAATAACACCGGTTGCATTCTTCCTCGCAATCCTAACAAAACGGCCCATCCGTCACTGAATATACCTGTCAAATTCCTGCTTCTGCCAGCGTGGAAGCACCATCCGCCATTGTTTTCTGCAAATGATACTTTCAGCGGCAAAACTACTTTGTACAGATTGCCATATTGCACTGACAGTTAAACCCCGCAAAAGTCATCAAATACATACCATGTACTCATATAAGTACGAAAAGGGGCTTGATATACTTTCGACTGTCTAGTTACAACTATTTTTCCAGGTCACCCAAGTACCCACTGGATGCAAGAACACCTTATCCAGCCAAAAATCGATAAATAGTCCCCTATTTACGATAATTAATTCACGTCTCTTGCATAGTCATAGTGGAAAGCAGCAGAAATAGTTACCTGGATGACTTGGAAAAGTAGCTGAAACTAGGCAGTCGAAAGTATAGCAACCCCCTTTTCGTACCTATATGAATTCTTGTACAAAGGATGAGCAAGCCCCATCTGGAACAAAGGCATTACTGTTTCCGGTCCTGACCTGCTTGCTTACTGCTACGCTTTCTACGGCCATCTCCAAACTCACACGAATATTGGGAACCAAACACATATTTATCAGTGTAACTACAATTAAATATTAAGTTTGCTACCGCAGTCTGACACCGAGCAATGTACTGGATAAATCTCCTCTTTACAACCATGCTTCTGGAACAAATCTCAGTATCTATGGCGCACATAATTTTCCACGTAAAAACCAATCCTTCATCCCTCACGATAGGACCCGCAGTAGTGACCACCACAAACTCGCACATATACCGCAAAGACTGTTGTACAAAGGCTGGGTCGGTTCCCCTCGGCACAAAGGCGCCACTGTTTCTAGCCCCGACCTTTTTGCTTGCTCGCTCGCTCGCTTGCTTGCTTGCCTTCTACACACATCTCCAGACCCTGAGAGTATGAGAACACGTGTATTTTCACATGGTTTGCCAGAATATTATACCATTTACGCGGTAAGAAGCACATAGAAGCATGCTACCAAGCGCTCATGCAACATAATTCCGAAGATATAGACTAGAAATTATTTCTCTAGAAGCTCGAAACTTAGCTAGGTGGAGTGAGCTGTAAACCACTGAGTAACTAGAAGCGTATCCCACCTGCGAAGACTCGAAAAAAAAAAAAAAAAAAGAGGAAACTGATACTTCCACGTCACAAACGTATGTAATCACTATACTTACAATTAAATGCTACGATTGCAGTCTCAATTGGACGACATTCGACAATGAGCGAAGTATCGGAAATACACTCTGCTTGCAGCTGTGGCTCTGGAATTATAAATATCTGTACAATTTTTATTACTTGACATTCTCTTCCGTTTGCTATCACAGTATTACATGGGAAATCTATACTTCCCTTACGACTGGATGTAGTCATTTCCTTTGCACATGTCTGAACACAAACACATACTTTATAAGCCTGATGCTCATGGCGAGCTTCTCACGCACCCCCTACTAGTAAGTGTAATACTTCGCCAATAACTGATTGCTAGCGATACGAAATAATACTGACAAAGTCTGCGATGGGTGGACATGTCTCATACGTTTTTCTTGCGAGTGGTACCACTGTGTCTTAGAAAGAGAGGCGTAATCGTCTTACAAACTCCCAGATGTTAAAAAAAAACACGATTACAATAACTACTGTATGTTACTGTCGCAAGCGGACTTGGTTCTGCAGGTACATACAAGTGTCAGTGTGAAACGCTATACTGGCTTCATGAATCAAGGCATAGCACTACCTCCGAACGAAGTGGTTTTTCCGGACAAATACAACGACACTGAATATAGACGGTGATCGCCATAATGGATATTATCAGACCAACAGTGTGGTTACACGTCGACGACCATGCAACCTCGTAATAAAATTACCGAATTCAGAAAGTGATTTGGCTGAGGAACGTGGTATGAAACCGGTATTTGCAACTCCCTCATGCCACCGCTAGATATTTCTCCAGGATAGAACGACATTTTCACTCTACAGCGGAGTGTGCGCTGATTTGAAACTTCCTGGCAGATTAAAACGGTGTGCCGGACCGAGACTCGAACTCGGGACCTTTGCCTTTCGCGGGCAAGTGCTCTACCAACTGAGCTACCCAAGCACGACTCACGCGCCGTCCTCACAACTTTAATTCTGCCAGTACCTCGTTTCCTATCTTACAAACTTCACAGAAGCTCTTCTGCGAACCTTGCAGAACCAGCACTCCTGGAAGAAAGGATATTGCGGAGACATGGCTTAGCCACAGCCTGGAGGACGTGGAAAAGACACCGTCGATGTACGGTAATAACAAGCATCTCAGTTCATGGTTCAAACAATTTTAGAAATTTTACAGTAATTTCAACACTGACCAATGATGCGACAGCATGTTACCCAATTTCCGTATATTCGCTAAACTGTCCCTTCCTACTTTGCGAGTATCATTGCAAATGCAGATAGGTGTCAGTGCTGTATGTCCATTCATTGTTAATTTTCGAACATATACATCTTCAAAGTATACCATATTTCTAGCACCGCGAGCACACTGCGCAATTTACGATCTATCTCTATGCAGATGGGTGTCACAGAGCATTCTCGCAGTCTTAGGATAAATTAGAGACTGAAAGACCCTCTCGCACTGTCTTTGACCAACCCACCCTGCAGTACCGTTACAGATTTAATCTGCAGCTGAGCAGAATCAGACCGCTACATTCCACGTCTCGTGAATGAATGGAGACTGCCAAGTCATCACCCTTCCAAGTGCACAAGATTTCTGCAGACGCACTCATATCGAGTAGGTTAGCATTCCTTACCGCCGGCCCTGGTGGCTGAGTTGTTCTAGGCACTTCAGTCTGGAATCGCACGACTGCTATGGTCGCAGGTTCGAATCCTGCCTCAGGCATGGATGTGTGTGATGTCCTTAGGTTATTTAGGTTTAAGTAGTTCTAAGTTATAGGGGACTGATGACCTCGGATGTTAAGTCCCATAATGCTCAGAGACATTTGATTTGAACCCCTTATCGGTGCATAGTAGTAGATTTGAAAGTGCTGTGATGTAAAAGCAAATGGTTAAGAAAAACAAGAAACGTGTGGTTTTTATGCATGGTTGAGCTCCAGACTGGTGGACATTGAAGCATTTTACGTAAATAAACTACGCTATCAATTTTAAAGTATTGTTACGTGTCTGGGATCAGTACCAGGTAAGAGGTAAGAGGGTAGAGGGAATATAAATACATACAAAAATGTTAGATCGCTTCAGTTTCCGACCTATCAGTCACGTGGAATGCAGCACTGTTAACATTCCGATGTAAGAAATATATTTCCAGCTCATGACATACATCCTTCCTGCATGTCTCTCAACGATAAACTATGGTAACAAACTGTAGAATGAAAATCTACTTCCTTAAAATAACGATTCTGTATGATACATGCACAATGTAGCTTTCCAGAGATGTATAGCGTCCACTGTTCACATCCGATCACAGTTCAGAAATTATACTATGCTTGCTTCAGGTCTATATAAAATTATCGTTAGTGATGGTAAATACCTCTTACGAGGAAACAGATAAACGCATAGCAGCAGCGTTCGACATGTGAAATTACTCATCATGCCACTACTAACTTTCTAAATGGGACATTTGTCGAGCAGTTGTAAATATGGGGATTGCAGTGTCTCAAGAACACCTATCGCTATCTTAGAGTCATCTTAGTTATGAAACTGAAGTCTCAATTTTATACCCAAGATTCGACAAGGGAATGGAGTATATCGCATAAATCTTCGTTCGTTTAGAGGAATGTGTCGAAACAGAATGGTCACGTTTCATCACACATGAGATGGAAGTCCTCTGATGTTGGAGAGGTATGCTGTTAACGATCGCAAGTAGGTAGTACTCTAAGTAAAATACAGAACATGTTGTTGTATATGAGTCGAACGCAGGCTGTCATTCAACTGATGCATCCTGACATAGCAGTGGAAGAAATGGTCAAATGACCTGCGCCAACATCTCCCTCCCTCTCTAGAATGCATCGTCAATCTGCCATTAAATCGCACCTCGTTACTCAATGGTTTACAGCACATTCCACCTCGCTAAGTTTCGGGTCTCTAGAGAAACAATTTCCAGTCTATATCATCAGAATTATGTTGCGTGAGAGATCGGTAGCATGCTGCTACATGCTTGATGTCGAGAAGTATAGCGTAAATGGTGTAATATTCTGGACATCCATGTGAAAAGACGTGTGTTATTATACTCCCAGACTCTGGAGATGTGTGTAGAAAGCAAGCAAGCAAGCAAACAGGTCGGGGCCATAAACAGTAATGCCTTTGTACAACAATCTTCGCGGTATATGTGCTAGTGCGTGGTGGTCAGTACTGCGTGTCCTATCGTGAGAGATGTATAGATTCAGCACGTTGATAGCTGTAAGGGTAATGAAAGAGTTTTTTTTACGTGGATAATTATGTGCGCTATTGATACTGAGATTTGTTCCAGAACCACGGTCGTAAAGGGGAGACATATCCAGTACATTGCTCGATGTCAGACTGCAGTAGCAATCCTAATACTTAATTGCAGTTACAGTGATAAATACGAGGAGCGACAATAAAGTAATGAGACTGATTTTCTTTGCAAGATGTGACAACCCTGCAGGCTTGCATAGGCACAATATCTTTGACCTTGGTCTATAAGCTGTTTCTAGTCCAAGTGGCACATCGATGCAACTGCTCAGTCGTGAGTTGTGCTGTAATCAGTTAACACGTGTTTGTTTTAGAAAGACTTCGTAAAAGAGTTCTTCGTGTCCGTGGCAACATTGCTGATAATTGGATTCTGCATCACGATAATGCGCCATCCCATACTGCAATTTTTTTTCCTAAAAACAATTTTCAGTACTACCACAGCCACCTTATTCGTCAGTTTTCGCTCCATGCGACTTTTTTCTATTTCCAAAAGTCAAAACGGCGGTCAAGCGACACCATTTTCAAACAACACAAGATGTCCGAAAAAAGATGTCCGATAAGCTTTGACAAGGATCTTGGAGGATATTACAGAAGATGAGTTCCAGATATGCTACCATCAAGGGCATAAGCCCTGGAAAAAGTGTGTGCAATCAGAAGGGAACTACTTTGAAGGAGACAACACTAAAAATGACTAAAACGGTAAGCAACTTTTTTTCACATCAGTCTTATTATTGTATTGTCGCACCTCATATGTGTCTGGTTCCCAACAGTCATGTGTATCTGGAGATGGTTGTAGAAAGCATAGCAGCAAGCAAGTGGGTCGGGACCAGAAACAGTAACACCTTTTGATGAAGGTTTCTTAGGTCTCCAGCCGGGTGGCAGCGTTGATATCTCGCAACGTTTCGGGAAGTGTCATACTATTCATCTGCTGGCGAAGGTGGGTAGTATGACACTTCCCGAAACGTTGCGAGATATCAACACCGCCACCCGGCTGGAGACCTAAGAAACCTTCATCAATAGTTTACGCCAGGAAAGCCTACAGTCACAGACAGTAACACCTTTGTTTCAAGATGGGGCTTACCCATGCTTTGTACACCAGTTCAGAGAGTCCGATAAAGCTTCTGGTATATGACGATTTGGCTCGCGGCTCCCCCTGGGTGAGTGAACAGTGAACTAGTACCCAGTTCGCATTGAGTTGCCATTGGGACCGCATGTGTTGCGTGTATACTCTGCAGATGTTTGAGAAGATTCAGTACGACAAGTGTTTGCTCTGGGAGTATTGATAGCGTTCAAACTCCTAAAACTTAGGTCCTCCTGGAGTGGGTGCTAGTCCGTGGTCGGCTGGCCCCTCTCTGGCTGCCACACACTTCTGCTGCTGTGGTCATGTGCCGTGTTTACGGTAGCAGTTTCCTCTGTCGGCGCTGCACTGCGGCGTGGTTAGTATGTGGGGTGTATTTGACGATCTGTAGACCACTTTTTGCAGGGTTTAATTGTCAAAGCAATATGGTGATCTGTACAAAATAGTTTCTTGCCATGGAAAGTTTTGTCTGCAGAAAAAAAGGCAGACAGTGCTCCCACACTGGCAACAGCAGCTGTTTGACGAGTAAATTCAGCAAGAGACGGGCTGTCACATTAGGATCATTAGGGAGAATACATTCTGTGTTAATCTGGTCTATTTTCTTTAACAGGACCTGTTAGGACTAGAATTTCCATGCAGACAAGCTGAGACAGCGACCATTAACTACTTCTGCAGCACTTTATAATTTCCAAGAGGTCGACTAGACTCTTATTTACGTATCCATTTGACATCTGTATAACATCGAGAACCTTTTAGATGGTGAATTTCTATCCAAACATTTCATGGTGATATGTCTGCCACGATGGGCAGGTAAGCACACATTCACAGCTAGATGCAGCTCTCATGAGCCATTAGGATCGCTAGAAACAATGCTCCCTGTGCTATGCAGGGAAGCATTGGAAGAGATTTCTATAGTGTAACCTGTGCCGTAGAGGTCACAGGTAGAGAAATTTCGCGCCATCGATGGTAAACAGTGTTTTTTACATACACTGACTGTTTGTGCACTACATCACTTTTGGCTGTTTATTCATTGTGAGCTTGTTGGAAGAGCCTTATATATGCACTATTTTTTGACAATTTGCGAGTTGTTTTCGTGTCTGCACTCCAGTGTACTGCATTATTTCGGTGATTTACGAGTAGTTTGCAGGCCTGTATGCTGTGAACTGCATTATTTCGGTAATTTACGAGCTGTCTGCGTGTCTACACATCAGTGTACTGCATGATTTTGGTTATTTAAGAGTTGTTTGTGTGTCTGTAGACTATGCAGCGTGACCCTAAGCAAGTCAGGGCGAGTGTTTTGTATCAGTAAAATAAATAAACTACATGAAATCTGTCCCTAATTAAATCGCTCCAAAAATAAATAAAGTACACTCCTTCCTATCTCCAGCAGCCCAGTGCAGGTCGAGTCCTTTTCTTGTCATTTCCCCCCCCCCCCCCCCCCCAGACCACCATCTTGGATTATGTCACAGGTGGGATGATGGTGCCCTCTGGTGACATTAGAGTGAACCAGGTCAGTTCGACTCTGGACCTCATGGTGAACACACTGGATGGAGCTACTGCCTCAAATTTTTTAAATAAACACTACATGCAAAATAAAGACTTAGGTCCATCCTATCCACCATAGGCTGAGTAGCTTTCCCTCCAATTCCTAGGAGGAGGTGGCAGTTGGACGACTTAGGTTAGTGGAGGTGGCCCAAGTGACATATTTTCCCGCCATTTTCTTAGGTTAGTGGAGTTAACTGTGGTGTTTTGCATTGTCCTGCTGGAATTTTAAATTCCTGTCATTTTCTAGGCGAGGGGAGGGGGAGAGGGAGTGGTTAATTAATTGATCAGTTTAATTAAGTAGTCAATCAAACTGATAACAGTGATAGGGGCTATCCATTAACTCAGACCCCAAAGTGTAGCAGTGAGAGGGAGGGAGTGGGTTGAAGGTTTCCTGAGGGGGAAGGTGAGTAGGAGGGGTTGGGGGAACAATAGTTTAAGTACCTGTCAATCAAAAGGAAGAATACTTTTAGCAGAACAATGATTAAGAACCTGTCAGTCAAATGAGAACAATAGGTTCATGATCTGTTAATCAAAGGAGAGCAATAGGTTTGCCCTTGAGAGCATAACTGCCCCTGGTGTAGGTATCCCGCACCAACAAAATGCGCCACAAATGGCTTTGGTCTACTACTAATTAAAGATGTTGTAATAAAATTTACCTGGCACAAAATTACTCCTGTACAGAGCGAATACTGATGTGTAATTTACATCTCACTGTTGTCTTGGGAACACGAAGAGAATCGTGAGCCAAGATTACTTTATATTAATTCATTTGTTAATCTTTTACATTATAAAGCTCAGTGTATTTGTGTATGTCTAGGATCTCCTTCCATAGCCCAAGATCGATTTCAAGTAAATGTGGCACAGAAACAACAGGCCTCACAAGTACCAGCACTGCAGGATTTATAACCTCCTAGCTTCAGTAGGAGCAGAGATACAGAAATATTGTTTTGTCCAGCCTCTGGCATTAGACTATACTGTATGGCAGGTGGATTTTGTGTGACCAGTATAAGCCTGCCTTACCACCCTGCATTATAGTACAGCCTATGTGTTAAGAGCATGGAATAGTTTCTGGGCCCCTTCCTTATAGACTAGACAGAGAGAGGGGAAGGAACAGAGAGGGGCAGGAGGAGGAGATGGAGAAGAGGGAGAAAGGGATGGACAGTGGTGGGCAGAGCACATCATGGTCAGAGAGAGAGGGTCTGAGAAGTTAATAAGAGAGAGGGGGAGCTGATGTAGACATTGAGTGTGTGGACAGAAGGAGATGGACAGAGAGAGAGAGAGCGAGGAGGAAGAGATGTGTGTAATGTATATGTCAAACACATCTTCATAATAAACTCCCTGTTCCCCGCCCCCTCAACTGCTCTCCCCTAACTCACAATCCCCATCACACAGTGATGTGGTAAAGGGGTAGACCCTGCTTTGTGGGTTGCCCAGTAAGGCAGGTGGGTAGTGTGGGAATATTAATGACCTGCTTCATCATACTGTACACAAGCAATTCTTACTATAAATAAATAAACTGCTGCATCTTTTGTACTGAATTCTACTGCCCTCATCATTGATGATGTACCTATGTAAATCCTACTTCTATGGTGGTGGTTAAATTCTTTTACTACTTTCTAGGGATTACTACAGTCTACACGCCATTGGCTGAAACAAAGGGAACAAAGATAATAAGACATTCTGACCAAATGCGTATTGGAACAAGTACGTTCTACAGGCGACCCACATATTCTCTGTGTGAAGACGAGGTAGATAGAAAGAGGTAGTTGACTGACATTTGGCAAAAGTACATGCGGACAAAGTCATCGGTATTTGGTTAATCACCTAATAAAATAATTGGTGGAAGGATGTGTGACAGAGTACACATGGTGCCACCAAATCTTTAGCGTTTAAATCAGCAGACAGCAGAAATCGTCAGTTGAATACTATGAAATTTAAGAAATTATGGTCGAAAATGAATATTTGGTATCCTGTTGACATAAACATAAGAAACTAAGCTCGTATTATCATATCAAAGTGAAGACAACCAGTCTCAACTAATACAATACATACAGCGGCAGCCGGCCGTGGTGGCAGAGCGGTTCTCGGCGCTTCATTCTGGAACCACGCGACTGTTATGGTCGCAGGTTCGAATCCTGCCTCAGGCATAGATGTGTGTGATGTCCTTAGGTTAGTTAGGTTTAAGAAGTTCTAAGTTCTAGGGGACTGACGACCTCCGATGTTAAGTCCCATAGCGCTCAGAGCCATTTGAAACATACAGCGGTGCTTAAAATAATTCTCCACGCTTTCAAATGCAAGTGTTGTATGTCGTATGGAGGCTGGCAGCTAGAACTCTCTCAAGCATTTTCTCCTCAGTTGATGCTGGGGTGACATACACTAGCAGCTTCGCGTAATACAACACGAAAAACTTGCTCAACCGAGAATTTCGCCGATCGCGCTGGCCACTGGACAGACCTTCTGCTTCCACCCCAAGCTTTCTGGTATCAGTCGCTCAGGTGCTCACGGACGTTTATGCTCAAGCCGAATGGTTCACTGTCGCGTTAAAATCGCATCCTCTTTATGACATGAACAGCTGTAGTCTCCAATAAATATGGCAGCTGGAATGGGGCATGTTAGTTACAGCCCTGTTTTGATGAGAGTATCTCGGGGAGGCAACAAATACATACGATCGGATTTACCTGATTTTAGTGCACCAGATGTAGTCTAGGGAACATTTGCAGACCGCTGCAGATCCGTTCCTGTTTAAAAAGATTGCTGGTACAAGTGTATACACTGACCAGTTGAAATAATGTGAGCACCTGTCAAAAGCCTGAATAACCACTTGCTGCAACCTAGACCGCTGAAAGACGCGCAGGAAAGAGTCATTGAGGTTCTGGAAGGTATCGAAATTGATATAGAGCCCTGTGGACTCCACTCCAGTGGCCAGTTGCCCCAGATTTCTCGGTTGAGCACCCATGACGCGGACAGACAGATCAAGATGGTCCCATAGCGTCTCGACTGTGTTTAAAACAGGGATTTCGGTGACCAGGGGAGTATGGTAAACTCATACTGGTGCTCTTCAATCCACACATGTACACTGCGAGCTGTGGAACACGATGTTTTTCTCAACTGGTAGAGGCCTTTGCACCGAGGAAAATCAAATTGCATGTAGGGGCGGCCATGTTCTTTAAGGATAGATGTATACTTGAGTTGATCCATCGTGCCTTCCAGAATGGCGAGATCACCCAGGGAATGCCACAAATACATTCCCCAGACCATAATGCCGCCTCGTCCCCCTAGGATCTTTCCGACGATTGTTGCGGAGTATTTGCTCTCAGGCGTTTGCGCTGGATAAAGCGTAAAAGACGATTCATCTGAAAAAGACACCTGTCGAGACTCAGTGGAGGTCCAACTGCAGTTCTGGCAGGCGATGAACTGCAATCAGCGTGGATGCATGAACAAGGCGCCTACTGCGGAAGCCCATATGCAGCAACGTTCGCTGAACAGTTGTTGAGAAGACGCGGCAGGTCCCCTCTGGTCTATCTGAGCAGTCACTGCTCAACAGTTGCATGTCTATTCGCCCTTACACATTTCGTCAGCCGTCGTTCATCTCTTTCATCTATGGCTCATAGTGAACCACAGCTGCTTCGGCGCCGGTTTAGGAAAGCGCCATTTTGCCATGCACGGTATGGCACACAAACAGTTTAAGAACTTAGCTGTTTCCGAAATTCTTCCATCCTTAGCCTGAGAGCCAATAATCAAGCTTTTTTGGACGTTAGATAAATCGTTCCGTATCAACATTATGACAACGACTGGATTACTTTTCGCGTCCCCCCCCCCCCCCCCCCCCCCACCTCCCAACACGGGTTTGTGCGTCGACCTGGCGTCTGTTAGTCGTTATTATACATTGAGTTGGTACAATGGTTGAACGAAAGTAGGAGAACATAACGAGAGATGCAAACTTGAATATAAGCGCACACCCTAGCCAAGCATGCAGATAGTGATGTGAAGGTCGACGGCAACATGTCATGACCTCACACAAATGCAGTATGCTTTTCGATCGGTACCCCTGTGATTTGCAGTGGGATGATAGAGACTAGCACGAGTGGGATGGTTGTGGGAATCTGGAACATTCTATAATAATTAGTACTGGAATACTTTAGTAAATAACTTTTATTTAACTGTATCCTGCTACTGCACTGCAGGAACATAACTAATAACAACTATCTTTCTTGAATACAAATGACTCATTAACAGACATCAACTGGATTATACAACAACCAAGATAACACAATTCTAGTACTACGTGCGTAATACATGCGTGAACTAGAGGCTGCGAGCCTAGCGAGCTGAAGGCTATTCTCCTCTGACTTCGCTCACAACTGTAGCTGACACGGCCGGTGCGATCTGCAAATCTCTGTCCGTGCCATACGGCGGCGCTGCAAGCGCCAGCGAATCCAGAGAGGTTGCAAGTGCTAGACCGCTATCGATTATCGCAACCTCTAGCGTGGTGTCTAACGTTGACACCACAGAAAGCACTGTTGTTATTTGACGACGAATGCCACCTCTGCAATGCCCTCACATCTTTGCAGGTGTCAGTCGTGGTCAGAAAATACACTCCTGGAAATGCAAAAAAAAACACATTGACACCGGTGTGTCAGACCCACCATACTTGCTCCGGACACTGCGAGAGGGCTGTACAAGCAATGATCACACGCACGGCACAGCGGACACACCAGGAACCGCGGTGTTGGCCGTCGAATGGCGCTAGCTGCGCAGCATTTGTGCACCGCCGCCGTCAGTGTCAGCCAGTTTGCCGTGGTATACGGAGCTCCATTGCAGTCTTTAACACTGGTAGCATGCCGCGACAGCGTGGACGTGAACCGTATGTGCAGTTGACGGACTTTGAGCGAGGGCGTGTAGTGGGCATGCGGGAGGCCGGGTGGACGTACCGCCGAATTGCTCAACACGTGGGGCGTGAGGTCTCCACAGCACATCGATGTTGTCGGCGGAAGGTGCACGTGCCCGTCGACCTGGGACCGGACCGCAGCGACGCACGGATGCACGCCAAGACCGTAGGATCCTACGCAGTGCCGTAGGGGACCGCACCGCCACTTCCCAGCAAATTAGGGACACTGTTCCTCCTGGGGTATCGGCGAGGACCATTCGCAACCGTCTCCATGAAGCTGGGCTACGGTCCCGCACATCGTTAGGCCGTCTTCCGCTCACGCCCCAACATCGTGCAGCCCGCCTCCAGTGGTGTCGCGACAGGCGTGAATGGAGGGACGAATGGAGACGTGTCGTCTTCAGCGATGAGAGTCGCTTCTGCCTTGGTGCCAATGATGGTCGTATGCGTGTTTGGCGCCGTGCAGGTGAGCGCCACAATCAGGACTGCATACGACCGAGGCACACAGGGCCAACACCCGGCATCATGGTGTGGAGAGCGATCTCCTACACTGGCCGTACACCACTGGTGATCGTCGAGGGAACACTGAATAGTGCACGGTACATCCAAACCGTCATCGCACCCATCGTTCTACCATTCCTAGACCGGCAAGGGAACTTGCTGTTCCAACAGGACAATGCACGTCCGCATGTATCCCGTGCCACCCAACGTGCTCTAGAAGGTGTAAGTCAACTACCCTGGCCAGCAAGATCTCCGGATCTGTCCCCCACTGAGCATGTTTGGGACTGGATGAAGCGTCGTCTCACGCGGTCTGCACGTCCAGCACGAACGCTGGTCCAACTGAGGCGCCAGGTGGAAATGGCATGGCAAGCCGTTCCACAGGACTACATCCAGCATCTCTACGATCGTCTCCATGGGAGAATAGCAGCCTGCATTGCTGCGAAAGGTGGATATACACTGTACTAGTGCCGACATTGTGCATGCTCTGTTGCCTGTGTCTATGTGCCTGTGGTTCTGTCAGTGTGATCATGTGATGTATCTGACCCCAGGAATGTGTCAATAAAGTTTCCCCTTCCTGGGACAATGAATTCACGGTGTTCTTATTTCAATTTCCAGGAGTGTATTTCTGTGTCATAATGAGTGCATTATGTCGGAGGAAAGTGAATTCGACTGTGAACAAGTTGTTGGTGCTGGTATGTTCGTTCTTCCGTAATGACAGTAGCCGAAGTGTTTAGTGTTTGAAACGCCGTATCGAGGATTTATATCGCATACGGGGAAAAAGAAAAAACATCATCCGCTATGTCACAAAGCGGGCGGAAGTATGTGTCGAGTAAAGGCGACGGACGGTCATTGAAGAGGATTGTGACTAAAAATAAGAGGGGACAGCTGCAAAAGGCACTGTAGAAGTGAATGTCGCACTCGCGAACCCTGTCGTCACCAAAACGACACGATGGGAGCCGCAGAAGCAGGAAACTGCAGGTGATGCAAATGCTCGCAACAGGGAAACGTCGTGTTGAAACCATAAAACATGGGCTATGGAGCAGCGGAAGAGAGTCATTTGGTCTGATGAATATTGTTTCCCACTGTTTCCTACTTCTGGCCGAGTTTACCTTCCAAGAGTGAAACATGGGGCGGGTACCGTCATTACTTGGACAGCCACATCGTGGTATCATACGATCCCCGAGCTCACTCTGCTAATTGCCATTACTGATAAGGATTCTGTGATCATTTTGGCTGATCAGGTCCATCTCATTGTACAATATTTCTTCGTCAATGGTGATGCTGTGTTCCAAGATGAAAGGCCATACAGCCCACATCGTCCAGCACTGTGAACAGATCGCAATGTTAGTGAGCCCGTATGGTTTACATTAACCTCAATCATCGTTATTTCGCGACTATTTTGCAGGAAGAATGATACGAGATTCACTTGAAAACTGTGCAGAAGATGTATTTATGTATTCGTGAAACGACTGGAAGTTATTTTGAATGCCAAAGGTTTTTCCTACGTCGTATTAGCCATTGCAATGTATTGTGTTTTTGGTTTTCCCATATTTTTGTCAACTCCTCGTATTTCAGTAAACGATAGCAGGCACCTAAATTCCCAATACAGGCTGTACTGCTCATGAATGTTTAATCTGCAAAATGTAAAGGTATATTAACACAAAGCCTTGCCACCCTCCACAATTCTTTTACGACCACATTCGAAGCCGCTATGGGCCCGCGAAATAATCAAAGTCCCAAAACTTCCAATATGTGGCCACTTGCCACTCAGAAACTGAACATAAAAACTTGCAGACACTCGGGCTGTGGACACTCCTCCTCTCCCATTCGATTCTGTATAGAAAGATACTCACTGTCTTCAGTCTAAACCACAAGTCCCCAAGACGCGATGGACTCACCAACTATTTAATGTTCCAGCACTGCACTACACGATTACTTGCCGCCTAAAAACAACGCCTGCGTCCTGAAGACAAAACTCCTCACTCTTTGGACGCTAAACACGAAGTTCCCCTTTCGCTTTCCACCAAAAAACTAGCTTATTTTCTATTGCCCCCAGTTCGCTTTTTATTGGCTGCAGCTGTCGTCCCTCCCTTATCATGCCACGCCCTAGTCACGTGAATAATCCCGATAAGTTGTTCTAACTTAATAAGCAATACTGTAATGACTGATGCATTTAATGCATCACTGGCACAGGGAACTTTATCAGACATGTTAAAATATACAATTGTTACACCTCTTCATAAGAAATGTGACAGGAAACACTCAAATAAATATCGTCCAATTTTCTTACTGATGTCTGTTCCAAAATATTCGTGAAAGAAATGTACTCAAGAGCAATATCGCATTTAAGTAGAAACTAAAGTTAAGATTCCAGAAGGCTTTCATGACTGAGAATGCTAGTTACACATTCAATTATCGTTAGTTGGATTCTTTGTGATCTTTCTAAGGCGTTTGACTGTGCGGATCGTGTTAGACTCTTGGTAAAACTCAAATTTTATGGGATCGATGGCTTTATACACAACTAATCATACTCAACAATCAGAATGAAAAATGCTGCACTCAGTAATTTAAACAACGTTGCAAGGGTATAAAATTTTTGTGGCTGGGGAAAGATAACAAAGGGAGTCCCACAAGGTTCAATTCCTGGTCCACTCCTGAACCTTATATGTGTTAATTACTCCCATTTAATGTCCAGCAAACAAGCAATGCTTGTGTTGTAATACATTCCATTAGAGAGAAAGCAACAGAAGAGAGTGTGAATGAGATTTTCAAAAGAATTATTGGTGGTTCTGAATTTTGAGAAAACACGCTATATTCAGTTCTGTACAACAAAAAAGTCATATCAAAAACGGATATAACATGCGAATAGGAGTCAGTAAATAGTGTGGAAAATTTCTGGGTGGACATACTGATGAAAACTTGAACTCGAAGAAGCAGATTGCGGTTCTTCTAAAAGAATTAAGTTCAGCTAGTCTTGCTCTTTGTATAATTGGTAGTCTTGGAAACAATCAACCACCTGACACATTTAGCGCATCTTCACTCAATAATGTCTAATGGAATAATTTTCTTGGGTAACTCACCACGTAGAAAGGAAGTGTTGGCTGCACAAAAGCAAGCAGTTCAACTGTTGTCTTCATGTAGATACCTCTTTATGGAATTATCCATTTTAACTGTGCCGTCACAATACATAATTCGCTAATGAAATACGTCAGAAATACTTCACCACAATTTGAGAGGAATAGTGATGACCACACCCACAATACTACAACAAATAAAGACCATTGTCACTCATTATAAAACTGTCGGTGTCTCAGAAAGGAGCTCAATATACAGCAACAAAAATTTTTTGCCAATTGCTCAATAACATAGAATGTCTGACAGGTAGCAAAACAAGTTCTAAATCTAACCTAAAATAATTTCAGCTAGACAACTTCAATTCCACGGACGAATTGCTATTTACAAACCTGTAGCCTGAAAAAAAACCTTTTCTTAGTTGTAGTTGAGTGAGTAGGACTAAAAAAATAATTTGTTTAGTAAAGATGATACTAATCACATATACATATCCTGTAAACTGGCTCGTTTCAACAGAAAAATCGTTCAGATGATCTGTGGAACACGTAGCTAACCTAGAATATTTCACAGTTTAGAACCAGGTGATCAAGATTAATTGAAAAACTTGTGTAAAAAAGCGCTCAAATGCTGCCCAAAATGGCATCACACTCTTTTCAGAGCAAAATTCAGTCGTCAGTTACAAATATATTCGCAACTGACGACTAAATTTTATTTCGAAAAATACTACAGTTGCTGAGAATTAAGCCATGAATAAAATAATAAGGCGCCAAATACTATGTATTAAAAGCGAATGCCGTCTCATAAAATATTACTCTAACGTGACGCAAATATTGTGCAAATTTTAATGTTAATAGCCGTCAGTGAAGTTTAGGAAATAATGTATTTAGTTTTGCATGCGCATCAAATGCTCGTAAATGTGAACCGGTGGAAATTCCAGCTCCGTCGCTTTCGACGCGAATTTCATGTGCACTCCCTCCTGTGCTTGCTTTCCAGGCCGCGTGGGACCCGGCCGAATTAGTTTGCCGCCGTACCCGCTCCATCTGTTAAGCAGCATCTCGGCTATTCACAATGACTTGCCAGAGAGCGTACAAACAATAGCACCCGTTTCAGCTATCCGAGTGCAAATGCTTCGTCTCATTTACACTCAGAGACGTCCAGTCCTGCAATATCTCTAAAGGCCTGCCCAAATTTTTTCTAAGCCAGCGCGCGAGTTGGTGGCTTAACACGCTTACCCTTAAATGCTTTTCTGTTCACCATTCCTCCCCGAAATTCTATAGCCCACTGAAAACCCACATTTAAGAGTTCCCCAGCGACCATTTGTTTGTCTTCGAATGTCTGTCCAAGCTATTCAGAACCTCATTCACCACGTCGTAATTACAAGCCCAATCGAAACAAATGCATGTATCCATGCTATAATATTTCGAACGGTATATAAGGTGTGGGCAATGGCGTAATTGACATTAGTCAATTCTATCCAAAGTTTAATAGAGAATCGTTGCTGGTGATTTGATATGACCATGACGAATGAATTTTCATCACTGGTTATGGGGGACTTGAGAAAATCGTCACAGATGAAAGAGTCCTCATATCTGAACAATACATAGCGTAAGATGTTTGACACTACAGTGCTACATTAGATGTCTATTAATTGAACTGAATTCTTAGCATCGTCTTTCGAATAAAGTGGCTGTTCTTAAACTGTGTAGGGACCGCCGACCACAAACATGTCGTAATGCAGATTTTTGTAAAAACTACCATAAATATTTTATACCTATTTCAAATGTTATGCGACCATAAGCAGACAGAGCAAAGGATGAAATAATTTCGTATAAAACTATTTTTAATTATTATTTATTTTATGCATGCAGGTTAATCAAAATATATTGGCTATTTTGGCAACTAACTCATCTTACATCTGAAATGGAAATATAAAGCCATTTAATATGACTATTAAGGGCCTAGTATTTGAAAACCGATCGCTGTGGCAGAGGTCGCTAACGGACGTTTGCGCGGTAGCGCTCGACGTGGAGTAAGCCGGTTAGAATCCTTGCGGTGGAAAAATATTTTCACTGCCAGTATTTAGCCGGCGAGGTGTTGAGAGGTGGTGGCGTGAAGTTCCTGATAACCAGACTTTGCGCCCAAGTCCTGGTTTAAATACAAACCCTCTCCACAGTGTCTATTGAAGGGAGGGCATGCAACATTGTTGGTGGTGATGCGTCTGTCGGATGGGGACGTTAAGCCTGGTGGTTCCCTTGGTGTTGTTCTCGACGAGTAGGCTATGTGATGTCGCCGGAATTCAGCCTCTCCCTTCCCTTAACATCATCATCATCATCATCATACAGCAAAAATATTGCACTGAATTCCACACAAACACATAATACATACATCCAGTATTACAAATATTGTAATGTTGTAATGGAGGATGTTGTGAGTAAATAAATTAAAACAGAAGTGATTTCTGGCGTTCCCCAAGGTAGTGTTATAGGCCCTTTGCTGTTCCTTATCTATATAAACGATTTGGAAGACAATCTGAGCAGCCATCTTCGGTTGGTTTCAGATGACGCTGTCGTTTATCGACTAATGAAGTCATCATAAGATCAAAACAAACTGCAAAACGATTTAGAAAAGATATCTGAATGGTGCGAAAAGTGGCAGTTGACCTTAAATAACGAAAAAAAGTGTGTGTGAAATATTACAGGACTTAACTGCTAAGGTCATCAGTCCCTAAGCTTACATACTACTTAACCTAAAGTATCCTAAGGACAAACACACACACCCATGCCCGAGGGAGGACTCGAACCTCCGCCGGGACCAGCCGCACAGTCCATGACTGCAGCGCCTTAGACCGCTCGGCTAATCCCTCGCGGCTAAATAACGAAAAGTGTGAGGTCATCCACATGAGTGCTAAAAGAAACTCGTTAAACTTCGGTTACACGATAAATCAGTCTAATCTAAAAGCCGTAAATTCAACTAAATACCTAGGTATTACAATTACGAACAACTTAAATTGCGAGGAAAATTGTTTCAAATGGCTCTGAGCACTATGGGACTTAACTTCTAAGGTCATCAGTACCATACAACTTAGAATTACTTAAAACTAACTAACCTAAGTATATCACACACATCCATGCCCGAGGCAGGATTTGAACCTGCGACCGAGGCGGTCGCGCGGTTCCAGACTGTAGCGCCTAGGCCGGCCAGTGTGGCCGTGCGGTTCTAGGCGCTTCAGTCTGGAACCGCGTGACCGCTACGGTCGCAGGTTCGAATCCTGCCTCGGGAATGGATATGTGTGATGTCCTTAGGTTAGTTAGGTTTGTTGTTGTTGTTGTTGTTGTCGTTGTGGTCTTCAGTCCTGAGACTGGTTTGATGCAGCTCTCCATGCTACTCTATCCTGTGCAAGCTTCTTCATCTCCCAGTACCTACTGCAACCTACATCCTTCTGAATCTGCTTAGTGTATTCATCTCCTGGTCTCCCTCTACGATTTTTACCCTCCACTCTGCCCTCCAATACTAAATTGATGATCCCTTGGTGCCTCAGAACATGTCCTACCAACCGATCCCTTCTTCTGGTCAAGTTGTGCCACAAACTTCTCTTCTCCCCAATCCTATTCAATACTTCCTCATTAGTTATGTGATCTACCCATCTAATCTTCAGCATTCTTCTGTAGCACCACATTTCGAAAGCTTCTATTCTCTTCTTGTCCAAACTATTTATCGTCCATGTTTCACTTCCATACATGGCTACACTCCATACAAATAATTTCAGAAATGACTTCCTGACACTTAAATCTATACTCGATGTTAACAAATTTCTCTTCTTCAGAAACGCTTTCCTTGTCATTGCCAGTCTACATTTTATATCCTCTCTACTTCGACCATCATCAGTTATTTTGCTCCCCAAATAGCAAAAGTCCTTTACTACTTTAAGTGTCTCATTTCCTAATCTAATTCCCTCAGCATCACCCGACTTAATTCTACTACATTCCATTATTCTCGTTTTGCTTTTGTTGATGATCATCTTATATCCTCCCTTCAAGACACTGTCCATTCCATTAAACTGATCTTCCAGGTCCTTTGCTGTCTCTGATAGAATTACAATGTCATCGGCGAACCTCAAAGTTTTTATTTCTTCTCCATGGATTTTAATACCTACTCCGAATTTTTATTTTGTTTTCTTTACTGCTTGTTCAACATACAGATTGAATAACATCGGGGAGAGGCTACAACCCTGTCTTACTCCCTTCCCAACCACTGCTTCCCTTTCATGTCCCTCGACTCTTACAACTGCCATCTGGTTTCTGTACAAATTGTAAATAGCGTTTCGCTCCCTGTATTTTACCCTTGCCACCTTTAGAATTTGAAAGAGAGTATTCCAGTCAGCATTGTCAAAAGCTTTCTCTAAGTCTACAAATGCTAGAAACGTAGGTTTGCCTTTCCTTAATCTTTCTTCTAAGATAAGTCGTAAGGTCAGTATTGCCTCACGTGTTCCAGTATTTCTACGGAATCCAAACTGATCTTCCCCGAGGTCGGCTTCAACTAGTTTTTCCGTTCGTCTGTAAAGAATTCGTGTTAGTATTTTGCAGCTGTGACTTATTAAACTGATTGTTCGGTAATTTTCACATCTGTCAACACCTGCTTTCTTTGGGATTGGAATTATTATATTCTTCTTGAAGTCTGAGGGTATTTCGCCCGTTTCATACATCTTGCTCACCAGATTGCAGAGTTTTGTCAGGACTGGCTCTCCCAAGGCCGTCAGTAGCTCCAATGGAATGTTGTCTACTCTGGGGGCCTTGTTTCGACTCAGGTCTTTCAGTACTCTGTCAAACTCTTCACGCAGTATCATATCTCCCATTTCATCTCCATCTACATCCTCTTCCATTTCCATAATACTGTCGTCAAGTACATCGTCCTTGTATAGCCCTCTATATACTCCTTCCACCTTTCTGCTTTCCCTTCTTTGCTTAGAACTGGGTTTCCATCTGAGCTCTTCATGTTCATACAAGTGGTTCTCTTATCTCCAAAGGTCTCTTTAATTTTCCTGTAGGCAATATCTATCGTACCCCCAGTGAAATAGGCCTCTACATCCTTACATTTGTCCTCTAGCCATCCCTGCTTAGCCATTTTGCACTTCCTGTCGATATCATTTTGAGACGTTTGTATTCCTTTTTGCCTGCTTCATTTACTGCATTTTTATACAGGGTTATTACAAATGATTGAAGCGATTTCACAGCTCTACAATAACTTTATTATTTGAGATATTTTCACAATGCTTTGCACACACATACAAAAACTCAAAAAGTTTTTTTAGGCATTCACAAATGTTCGATATGTGCCTCTTTAATGATTCGGCAGACATCAAGCCGATAATAAAGTTCCTCCCACACTCGGCGCAGCATGTCCCCATCAATGAGTTCGAAAGCATCGTTGATGCGAGCTCGCAGTTCTGGCACGTTTCTTGGTAGAGGAGGTTTAAACACTGAATCTTTCACATAACCCCACAGAAAGAAATCGCATGGGGTTAAGTCGGGAGAGCGTGGAGGCCATGACATGAATTGCTGAGAATGATCTCCACCACGACCGATCCATCGGTTTTCCATCGGGTGTCAGGGCTTGTAGCAATTGTAAACGGCAAGGCTTCTGCTTTAGCCTTTTCCGTAAGATTTTCCAAACCGTCGGCTGTGGTACGTTTAGCTCCCTGCTTGCTTTATTCGTCGACTTCCGCGGGCTACGCGTGAAACTTGCCCGCACGCGTTCAACCGTTTCTTCGCTCACTGCAGGCCGACCCGTTGATTTCCCCTTACAGAAGCATCCAGAAGCTTTAAACTGGGCATACCATCGCCGAATGGAGTTAGCAGTTGGTGGATCTTTGTTGAACTTCGTCCTGAAGTGTCGTTGCACTGTTATGACTGACTGTTGTGAGTGCATTTCAAGCACGACATACGCTTTCTCGGCTCCTGTCGTCATTTTGTCTCACTGCGCTCTCGAGCGCTCTGGCGGCAGAAACCTGAAGTGCGGCTTCAGCCGAACAAAACTTTATGAGTTTTTCTACGTATCTGTAGTGTGTCGTGACCATATGTCAATGAATGGAGCTACAGTGAATTTATGAAATCGCTTCAATCATTTGTAATAGCCCTGTATTTTCTCCTTTCATCAATTAAATTCAATATTTTTTCTGTTACCCAAGGATTTCTACCAGCCCTCGTCCTTTTACCTACTTGATCCTCTGCTGCCTTCACTACTTCATCCCACAAAGCTAGTTAGGTTTAAGTAGTTCTAAGATCTAGGGGACTGATGACCACAGAAGTTAAGTCCCATAGTGCTCAGAGCCATTTGAACCATTGTAGCGCCTAGAACCGCTCTGCCACCCCGGCCGGCTAACTTGGAAGGAACACATAGAAAATGATGTGGGGAAGACTAACCAAAGACTGCGTTTTATTGGCAGGACACTTAGAAAATGTAGCAGACCTACTAAGCAGACTCCCTACCTACGCTTGTCCCTCCTCTTTTAGAATACTGCTGCGCGGTGTGGGATCCTTACCAGATAGGACTGACGGAGTACATCGAAAAAGTTCAAAGAAAGGCAGCACGTTTTGTATTATCGCGAAATACGGAAGAGAGTGTCACAGAAATGATACAGGATTTGGGCTGGACATCATTAAAAGAAAGGCGTTTTCCGTTGTGACGGAAGCTTCTCACGAAATTCCAATCACCAACTTTCTCCTCTGAATGCGAAAATATTTTGTTGACACCGACCTACATAGGGAGGAATGATCACCATGATAAAATAAGGCAAATCAGAGCTCGTACGGAAAGATATAGGTGTTCATTCTTTCCGCGCACTGTACGAGATTGGGAAAATAGAGGATTGTGAAGGTGGTTCGATGAACCCTCTGCTAGGCACTTAAATATGATTTGCAGAGTATCCATGTAGATGTAGATGAAGACGTAGAAACTCCTTGGAAGCTGAATCATTGTGGACACCCATCTAATAGATTTTCCACATATACATCCACGAGTTGTTCAATACCGTCAAAAGAAGTACATTTTTCCATTGAAAGCTAGTTGTAAGTGGTTTTATATTTCGGTACACGAAAATGTTTCCACTATTAATCATTGAACAAACCACTCGTCACTTTGCGTGTTATAATTTACAAATTCGTCTATTCGAGACCTTAAGTGTTTAAGAAATATGACACATGTTATAATTAGGTGATTCATAGCTTGCATTTGTGTGCACTGCACATCCTCCTTCCGTGAGACATACAAACCATTTTCTCGAAAATGCGGGTTGTAATCACTCTGCTCTTAACTTTAAATGCAATACGTTAGCTACATTCCACGTGCAGCGGCATCTGACCTAAGGGGACCAAATGCTAAATCTGCACAATAGGTTACTTAATTTCGATGTATCAGAATTATTATGGCAAATAACAAAGGATACTCTAGAACATTATCGAACAAAGACGTCAGACTATAAGATATGAAAGTTTTTCTCTCATTTAATAGAATTCTTAGAATCAAGCAAATACGTTAAACAATAAGATGTGAAAGATTTTTTTTTCAAACTTCTTAAAATGGAATGAGAAAATTACATTCCAGTTGCCATGTTGACGCCACGGCATTATTGGAGCTACGCATCGAAGCTATACCCACAGTTGACGTTATTCTTAGCGCTTTCAGTGACTGTCGATGGCAACATTCTTCGCAACACACAGCGAAGTTCGATATCAGCAAACTGCTTCGCTCATTGCTGCTGTACAATACATAGGACGTCACAGACCTTTTGGGTCAAATCGGAACAAGTCGTAGTGCTTCCATCACCAACTGTATTGGGATAGGGAACCAATGGTCGTAAATGTATATTTATTGTGCTACGGACATACTGCACACCCCATAACTACAACGGAGCTCGTAGTAATTGTTCACAGTGACGACTGCCGGTCTCAGTGCATGTATTTCAATGGCGCATGCTGTTCTGCTGCGCTCTCGCGAAGATCCTGGGTGTCTGTTTTACACTGATGAGCCAAATCATTATGATCTGTTTCATAGCGTGTTGCTCTACTTTTCAAACTCAGTACTACAGGGTTGCTGCTTGACATGGATTCCACAAGTCGTTGACCGGATTCCAGAAGCATGTGGCACCAGATGTCTTCGCACAGATCAAGCAATTCCCGAAAATTACGGAATGGTATTTCACGGGCATGCAGCTGACTACCGATCAGTGTTCTAATGGGTACAGATCAGGCACATCAATGTTAGTTCACGATAATGCCCCTCCAACCACTGTAGCATGGTTCTGATCTTGCAACACGGAGAGGTATCGTGCTGGAAGATGTCATCGCCATAGGGCGAGACTTCAATCACGAAGTGATCCAGGGTGTCCGCAACAATGTTCATGTAGTTTATTGCTGTCATGATGCCTTCGATTACCACTACAGATCCCATGGAAGTCCAAATCAATGTCCCCCATAGCATAAACCCGACCTCACCGATCGGCATCTGGGGCGCAGTGCATGTTCTGTGGAGCCATCCGACTTGACGGCTTGTAAGACCCGACCGTCGATCTGGTATAACAAGAAATGCGATTTATTCGACAGACTACACGTTTCCATGGAGTCACGGTGAAAACTCAGTGACCCACTGCAATCACAACTGGCGATTTCGTTGGGTTAACACTGGAACACGTGGGGTCGTGTGCTGTGGAGCTCCATATTCAAGAATGTCCTTTGAAATGTGTGCTCCGAAACACTTCTGCCTCCACCAACGTTGTACTCTGTCATTAGACCTGCCACAGATCACTGGCTATCTTGGACTACACCTCCGACCTCTACGTTTTGTGATGAGACGTGATAGTCCAGTAACATACGGTGTATTCGTTACTTTACGCTCCTTCAACAACTTTCCTTCCAGCGTCACGTTCCCACATCACCACCACGAGACATTCAACCTCGCGGTGGGCAGTGGTCGTAATGTTTTGGCTATCAGTGCACACTGTAACAGGCAGCAGTTGATGAAGAGCATACACCTCTGACCACCAAACAGACATACCGTACGCAAATAAGCTCGTTGTACGTGGGTCATGGGACGACCACCTGCGTCGCTCCGGCGCATTAACGTGTGCCACACGCACACCATTATCCTTGGTGTTAGTTGTCCATTGCATCAGACAGCTTGTGATCTGATCACGGGGAGGTGTGTTACTGTGAACATTGCTTGACGCGTAGTCAAAGAGTGAACGTTACTTGTCACGGGAGTTGGCACCCATGCACTTAATGTACAGTGCGGCAGGATGTAGTGCCCATAATGCAGTACATCTACAGAGAATGCTTCCCATCAGGCGTCGTCCTAATTGGAAAAAGTTTACTTCTGTGGATACCAACTTACGAGAGACGGGGTCGTTCATGCCACAGATGGCTAAGGTTCCAGCCAAAGGCATACCCGAACACCTGCCTTTGAGGAGATGGTGTCGGAACGTACGGCCGACCACCCAGCAATAAGCACGCATCAACCTGTCTGTTAAACAGTCTGTAAATTACTGGCACAACAGGTGTTAAACTTCTATCAGAAAGAACATGTACAAGCACTGAGACATTTGATTTTCAACCCCTCGTTCACTAACCTGCGTTCCTCAGTAACCATTAAGCCACAAGATGCATACAGTGGGCACTCTGTTAGGTGGGTGGCTCCGGTGATCTTTTCTATTATCCTCTTGAACCTTTGTGCAAGGACGCTGACCAGTATTTTGGAGTCACTGTTAAGCAGTGTGGTGGGACGTAGGCTTCCGAGAGACACATTATGCGGGGTTTTCGGAATTTCTTGCAAGAAATCTTTCGGGACATCGAAATGAGGGTCATAAGTTAGTTATATGTTTTTAATAGTTTAACTGTCAGTTGTGCGGGAAGACCTGGTAAAACTTTACCGATTTGTATATTCCTTCTTTAATTCCCTTTTGTGTGGTTAAAACAATTCTAGCATTCATTTTGACTTCTGCAAAAATTTTCTCTTGCCCACTCTTCTTCCCACGCGAAACATGAAAAACTGATGTTTCTTAGCGGAAAACGGTGTCCTGCCTTCTCGATCGAACTAATGACTCCTAATTGTGCTACAGAGCCAAAATTTTTGATTCTGTTTTCTTGACCTGGAGTTAGTCCCCAGTTGCATCTGGTTTATGGAGAACCCTCTGGCACTGACAATAAAATCCTACAGTTTTCTTATGCCAAAGGCTTTTCTCTCTCGAATAATGCATTAATATCTTTCTTAGTTTCTGTCTGACGTATTGAAGCCACCATGTGCAATCATAGCTATAAGAAGTGAGCTTCCTCTCACATCCTTTATGTGTGTTGATAAACCGTTGCATCTTGCATATGCGCGACATTTAATTTCCAGTATCTTCGTGCTCGATGTGTTTCTTGGTGTTACATATTTTATGTTGTTATATAAGCAGCATGGTCAGAAAACCTCGTAGGCCACATGTCGAAAGTACTTTATTTTTCAAGTTGCTAGAGACGTAGATCCTGTTTTTAAGCTCCCACATGTCAGGTAGTCTAAACTAAGTATACTAACTCCATGGACGTGTTAAAACTGGGAACCTGATCTTTGTCATTTAAAACACATTTCAAGTCTCCCGCAAGTAAGAAATCGTCATCGCGCCCATCGAACAGGGAAGCAGTTTTGTGTTTGAAAAACTCTGCTCTATTGCGTCGATTGCTGCTGCCTGGCGGTGAGTAGATGATGATATACGTGTTATAGAATATGCAACCAATGACTCTACCACTAGGAAGAGTTTCAACGTCTTTAACGACAGTTCCTTCGTTCGTTAGTATTGCTGTCTCTAGTTCTCAAATGTCTCTAAGCACTATGGGACTTAAAATCTGAGGTCATCAGTACGTTAGACTTAAAACTACTTAAACCTAACTAACCTAAGGACATCACACACATCCATGTCCGAGGCAGGATTCGAACCTGCGACCGTAGCAGCAGCGCGGTTCCGGACTGAAGCGCCTAGAACCGCTCGGCCACAGCGTCTAGTTTACTTCTATGTCGACAGTTAAAAATAGCATTGTACCTATTTATCTCATTTAATTCAGCGTCTTTTACTTCTTGAGGTCAGGGAAAGTCGATATCGGCGGCATATGAAAAATCTTACAGGCTATTCAACTTAACTGAACTTCCAATACTGTTTATATTCACGGTTAAGTCGGTAAGCTTGAAGGGGGTTATAATTTTTTGAGTATTGCTGATTTAAAAGCTCTCATCACTGTCAGCCATGCTTTGACAGTTTTAATATGTATCTGACACGTAAACATTCCCCAGTTTTTGATCCGCTATGATCACAGTTTCACTGCCTAACATTCTAGTCGTAGAGCCATTTCGTTCATCTCTACGTTCTCGATTGGTTCGTCCATTCAGTTTCCTTGAGAGGTAGTGATGTCTGTATTTTGTCCGAAGTCACGAGGTTACTGGTTGCACCTGCAAAGTGGCTCAGGTTAGCAGCGGTGGAGGCACTTTCTATGGATGGTACTGGTTAATTATGGGCAGAGGTTCCCACAGATCTTACACTGATTTTCTAACCTATTTGTATAGTCTTTGTACCCTTTAGCGGAACAATTAGCTCAGTCTCTTATGCTTCGTTTCTTGTTTTTTTTTTTTTTCTAGGGGAACGACTTTTTGGTGCAGTGAAGAGTCCTCTACAGTTTCCTGGTCTTGATTAGAAGAGTTTTCCTCAGCAGATGTTGCTTCGGAAACTTTCCTCGGGAGGTTGGTGATTCGGGCTTTCGACACGGTTTCTGTGAGTTGTGGTTTGGTCAAGGACGCCCCGCAGTTTCGGTGGTCTCAAAAGTAATGCCACATGCACTAATATTGTCATTCGCAAGTCTTATCGAGATCTGCGTGGGTTGTTCCTGTCCAGTGACAGCCGTTATCGTAGTGTTTTTGATGCGATAGTTATTGTACCATTCGTCACAAGTTCTGTCGGTTGCGGTGTGGTCAGGGACACCTCCGCATATCTGTGGTCTCCTTCGGAACGACTCTTTCACTAACACTGTCATTCGGGATCGTTGCCGTAATAGGCGAGAGTGGTTTCCGTCCTGTTGTAGCCTACACGTAAGTTAGATGTATAGTGATCGCAGCCGCGAGTCTTAGGGCTTCACCGGCCTGCAGCTGGGCAACGTGCCTGTGTATACATTGGGCACGAGGGTGACCCGTTGCACCGCATCCAGACTAAGTTCTGGGATGCTCTGTATCCGATACACTAATTTAGGAAGGGATATGTCGCTTCAGACCAGCTTTTAATTGTTTCACACCAACGCAGGGAATCTGTGGGCACTGGACCACTTCTCGGCATTATTACTTAAGACTTTCCCACAGCTCGAGCATACTCTATTAACACATTCAGGAGGAACTTCAAACGGAAACTCAAACATTCTAACATTTCTGACACCTAATGCGGTATGTGAAATAGTACCAACATTTCCATCACAGTGTTTAAATTTTAAACTACGTGCACGCGATTGAACTACTTTCTCACAAAGCTCTGCACTCCTCAATTTGACAAAACGGACACGCTGACTGTCGATGTATAGATTCCAATAACATCGTCAAAATTCAGTTTTTGTTCCTCTTCTAGGAACTTTTCAGTCTCAAAGGAGTTCGGTCTAAGACACTACTGGCCATTAAAACTGCTACACCACGAAGATGACGTGATACAGACGCGAAATTTAACCGACAGGAAGAAGATGCTGTGATATGCAAATGATTAGCTTTTCAGAACATTCACAGAATGTTGGCGCCAGTGGCGACACCTACAACGTGCTGACATGAGGAAAGTTTCCAACCGATTTCTCATACACAAACAGCAGTTGACCGGCGTTGCCAGATGAAACGTTGTTGTGATGCCTCGTATAAGGAGGAAAAATGTGTACCATCACGTTTCCGACTTTGATAAAGGTCGTATTGTAGCCTATCGCGATGCGGTTTATCGTATAGAGACATTGCTGCTCGCGTTGGTCGAGGTCCAATGACTGTTAGCAGAATATGGAATCGGTGGGTTCAGGAGGGTAATACGGAACACCGTGCTGGATACCAATGGCCTGGTATCACTAGCAGTCGAGATGACAGGCATCTTATTCGCATGGCTGTAACGGATCGTGCAGCCACGTCTCCATCCCTGAGTCAACAGATGGGGACGTTTGCAAAACAAAGACCATCTACACGAACAGTTCGACGACGTTTGCAGCAGCGTGGACTATAAGCTCGGGGACCATGACTACGGTTACCCTTGACGCTGCATCACAGACAGCAGGGCCTGCGATGGTGTACTCAACGACGAACCTAGGTGCACGAATGGCAGAACGTCATTTTTTCGGATGAATCCAGGTTCTGTTTACAGCATCATGATGGTCACATCCGTGTTTGGCGACATCATGGTGAACGCACATTGGAAGCGTGTATTCGTTATCGCCATATTGGCGTATCACCCGGCGTGATGGTATGGGATACCATTGGTTACGCGTCTCGGTCACCTCTTGTTCGCATTGATGGCACTTTGAACAGTGGACGTTACATTTCAGATGTGTTACGACCCGTGGCTCTACCCATTTTTTTTTTTTTTTTTTTTTTTGCACTATGGGACTTAACTTCTGTAGTCATCAGTCCCCTAGAACTTAGAACTACTTAAACCTAACTAACCTAAGGACATCACACACATCCATGCCCGAGGCAGGATTCGAACCTGCGACCGTAGCAGTCCCGCGGTTCCGGACTGCGGGCTCTACCCTTCATTCGAATCCTGCGAAACCCTACATTTCAGCAGGATAATGCACGGCCGCATGTTGCAGGTCCTGTACGGGCCTTTCTGGATACAGAAAATGTTCGACTGCTGCCCTGGCCAGCACATTCTCCATATATATCACCAATTGAAAACGTCTGGTCAATGATGGCCGAGTAACTGGCTCGTTACAATACGCCGGTCACTACTCTTGATGAACTGTGGTATCGTGTTGAAGCTGCATGGGCAGCTGTACCTGTACACGCCATCCAAGCTCTGTTTGACTCAACACCCAGGCGTATGAAGGCCGTTATTACGGCCAGAGGTGGTTGTTCTGGATACTGATTTCTCAGGGTTTATGCACACAAATTGGGTAAAAATGTAATCACATGTCAGCTCTAGTATAATATATTTGTCCAATGAATACCCGTTTATCATCTGCATTTCTTCTTGGTGTAGCAATTTTAAAGGCCAGTAGTGTAATTGCGAAATTACAGCTGGATTTCACGATAAGTATCACACATTTATTAAATAATATACACTGATCAGCCAGAACGCTGTGAACACCTGCCTAATAGCCGGTATGCCAGCCTTTGGCACGGATAACAGCGGTGACGCATCGTGGCGTAAAAGCAATGAAGCGTTCGTAGGTCGTTGGAGGGAGTTGGCACCACATCTGCACACACAACTCACCTAATTCCCCTAAATTCCGGAGAGGGTGCTATGAGCTCTGACGTCATGTTCAATCACATCCGAGATGTGTTCAATAGGGCTAGCATTTGAGTAGCTGGGGGTCCAGTACATCAATTGGAACTCGCTACTATGTTCCTCGAACCACTCCATTACACTTCTGGCTTTGTGACACGGCGCATTATCTTGCTGAAACGCCGTCGGAAAACTTGATCGTCGTGAATGGGGTGTACGTGGTGTGCAACCAGTTTACGATACTCCTTGGTCGTCATGGTGCCTTGCACGAGCTCCACTGCGCCTGTGGATGCCCACGTCAGTGTTCCCCAGAGCGCAATGCAGCCGCCGCCAGCTTGTCTCAGTCCCACAGTACAGGTGCCAAGCAGCTGTTGCCCTGTAAGACGACAGAATCGCGCCCTCCCATCGGCATAGTGAAGAAGGTATCGGCATTCATCAGACCACGCAGTGTAAATGGCATTAAGTTCAAGAACAAAAGTAATCGTATATAACCAGCAAACAAGCTAAATGTATCATAGTTCAGTGCTGTTGTATAACAGTCTCTTTACTAGTTGCAGATAGTTAATCGAATTTGACACTACTGTTATTCGAGGTGGAAACACTTTCCTTCAACCAAAATGAACAGTTTTGTCACACAATACCATACGCACACAACACTAATATATTTTTCCCTGTCAAAATATTTCATGACTGTGGTTACGGAATAACCAGGCCTCATACATTATCAGATAAGAATTCACATCACGTAAGATGCTTTTTTCATTTATAGAAGTGCACTATATTTATTTATTACCACAGAGTTGGTTCTGGGCCAGCAATACACAATTATTATCTCAATTATGACCAACAAGATTTATGTCTGTATAGAAAATCAATTTACAACTACCGCTGCAATATTTCACTAAGATGGCGGCTAACATAAGACAATCACTTAACGATTCTGCTTCAGGCCCTGTTTTACTCCTAACAAATAATTACATTAAATCTTTTTGTACCTTCACTATATGCATTAACATTTGAAAATAAAAAGTTAATCGCTTGATTATTCAGCATTTACGAATAACCCGCACTGTAGATCATTAGCGCTAATGGTTGCCCTCTTTTGTAGCTGAGCAGAAAAGAGAAAACTTAACATTTATTAGGACGAGAATTATAATAAAATAATAATGTCAATGAAATTATTTCATTGGCCTTAATTATTTATTATTTTATTACCGATGAAGTCCTTTTTAGTAATATCGCGAGAATACGATTAGGCCTAATGTTCGTTCACATTCCACACACAACGGTGTCGTGAATATTATTCTGACTAAATATAGGTGTAGCCTATACTGCTGTCGTCAGGTCTCAAGTATCTCAAACACAAGTGCTCTTTTTTCCAGATGAAAACAATATCTGGGACACGCTATTAATGTGCAACGTATTCACCCCTTCCAGACTCATTTGCGAGCCATCATAGATTTGCCGGCTTCGAAAAACCTAAAGGAACTGCAACCAATATTACGCAAACTGAAATACTACTTCAAATTCTTTCCTCACACCTATCAGATTGCAGCTCCGCTTCACAAGTTACAGTGTACGAAAGTTCCGTTTGTACGGACGAAGGAATGATTTCTGATCAATTGAAATGGGCACTATTTAGTATTTCGTGCCTCATACACCTCGATCCGGCTAAACCAGTGGTGGTAGCGGTTGATGCTTCTTCTATTGGCCTAGACAATGTTCTGTTACACCGTGTCGGATCAACGGTTCGTCCATTAGAATATACCTCCTAACTGACTAGGACTCAGGCAAGCTACAGTCAGATAGAAAAAGAAGCATTGACGATCATTTATCGTGTAACCAAATTTCATCGTTAGCTCTATGGAAGGAAGCTGAACTTGGTCACGGATCATAAGTCACTCATTTCACTCTCGCACCCAACCAAGCCTGTTCCGTCACACACGGATCAAAAATTGCAACGATGGGCTTTATAACGATATGTTTACGTAATGCGTATACATAAACATACAGTTATAAATGTCCCCGTTCGTAGTAGCTAATTATAACAATATGTTTACTTTTGTGCTGTAACATATAGCTATAATCAGCGGTGCAAATATATTTGCGAACGCCGACCGCGTGCGGCTGTTTCTTGTTGGATCGTCTGATCAGTCGGAAGTTGCATTCCAGACGAGAGTAAATGCCTATTCAAAATATAATTATTTTTGGATAGTTCAACATGAATTTCCTAAGGAACCGTAGTTTATCATGCATTTACCAGTAGAATATGGCACGGAGAAAATATTTAGCGGCATACAGCTTCCGTCAGATTTCGACGAAAGAATTCGTGACTGTGAACTCTCTATTTGGCAGAAACATAAAGAAAATGAAATTACTTCATGAAGGAGTGAGACATAGAATCTACACTAAATAAATAGTCCACACACCAGATCCATTTAACTCTGAATTTATGGCAATTAATAGATGAACTTACACTACAATGAAGAATTTAACATGGGTGCCGTTTTGACTGGCACTTCTCTTCTCGTAATGAAAATAATTCCTTTGACGTTTTCACATACACGTCGCACAATAAATCTACTGCTGTGCAGTATTGCACTTTTAGTATTGCACATTTACTTTACACTAAAATAATATTATTTTGAACGATAATAATACGGCGGCAAGACATGCGCGGCCGACACAAGTTACAAGAGACAAGAGAAGAATGAGTAACTGTTCATCGAGAATATCTCGTACATCAATAAAAATGTGTAAAAGTGTTCTTCTTCTGTCCGTTTTTCGCGCCGCGGTTTTCAAAGCCAATAACTCACTGCATCTCTGACGGCGCTTCGACAATAAACAAGTTACGTCACAGGTCGTCCACCTTTTACATTCTCGCAGCATTATTTGCTAACTGTAGCTGTTTCCGAGCGACTGCTCGATTAGTGAATAATTTAAAATGATAAGGCAATCACATAATGTTACAGCTTTATTGCTGTCGGGCTACAACTCTGAAATATTGTACCACCCTAAGGCTCAACATTCCAACACCGATGAGATTTCAGAGACGATCAGTTCAAATCTCCTCTGAAGCATGGTGTTGTCAGATCGATGCTCTGGACGCTTCTGCAGCTCAGCTTTCCCGTGGACTTTCGTCGCACAGGACAGGAGACTGTGTGGATACAAATTCAAGCATTGTGCTGAATTACATGCGCACAGCGTGACGAAAGAGATTGAAAGACATTGTTTGGCTGTAAGTACGTTGATACTTCGCTCACCGTCAAAACATGTCGGTACGGCGAGAACGACCAGACCCGGGTCATCATCCCACTTACCCTACAGCGGTATGTTTAAGGTTGTTGCATTATGCGCTCTGAAGTATTGTGAGGACACAGCGGCTTGGCCACGGAAAGACGCCCAGATTGAAGACATGACATCAAGCAGCGCCGCTTGCATGGAGCAACAGGAAGCTCAACCTCAACGACTTTCTGACTGACCATACACGAGTGGTCCGTGAAAACTTATCCACCTTGATTTTGCTAGCCTTATTGTAGTGAATGTGTTCAGTTGTTATCCATTTGTGGTTCCAATGAACACTATGACGTCGGCCAGTATTATCATAAAACTTAACTCAGTTTTATGTAGCAAGGTTTTGTGGGAAGTGTTACTATCTGATAATGGACCGCAGTTCACCTCACAAGAATTTGAACAATTTTGCATGGGCAACTGCATTGATAATGTGACCACAGCGCTGTTCCAGCCGCAATCGGATGGTGAAACTGAAGCTTTGGTGAGAACATTTAATGTGTGGACGACTAAATTCCGTAGAACTCACACATGGGACCAGGTTTTGCAACTGTTCCTGCCCACCTACCACGCAGTGGCTCGAAATGGATCTTTCCTAGTTAAACTTCTGCACGGCCACTGGCATCGCACCCTGTTTCATATGCATAGACCAACGAGGAGTAGTGGTCAGTACAAAGATTCTCATTTTGCGATCCAGGACGCAGTACTCTTCAGCACCTTCCGGCCCAGACAGCGATGGCTACAGGAAACCCTTCACATGTTATTGGACACAATGTGTTCTTGATTTCTTCCCCTACAGGGTCGATGCTCAGTGACTCAGAACCAACTTTGCCCTCTCAGACTCCGTGATATTGCCGCTCCGTTTCGCTTTAGAGATTCAGTTCAGAGCCAGGAACCACGTTCGCGGCGGTCTGCCGTGGACCAGATGGCATCTCAGCCTTAGGCGCTTCCCTTGGAGGTGGACGCGTCTTCATCGATGATGCCAGCATGACAACAGCCCATAGCGCCGTGGGCAACGCCTCAGCGCCCTGACGCCTTCTTCTCCGAGGTGAGTCTTCCAGCGTTCGAGACTCCAGCCGTGGATGTGGGTGTGCGCCCTCCCTGCAGTTTGCCAGGCGTTCTCGTGGCGGTTGAGGGTGAACGCCGGGACGCAGATGGAAGCCGTTCGTGGGCTTCAGTTCCGGAGTTCCGGTTCCCATCCCATCTGCTGCGCCTGCACCTAGACCTCCCCCTCACCGTCAGCTTCCACCGAAACCACATGCGACCACGGCCAGGAGATTTGTGGGGAGGAGTGTGGTTGGTGTAAGCACAGCACGCACCACCAGGCAGCACAGTAGAGTAAATATCTCTGGAGTGAGCATTGCGTTCTGCGCATGTTGTCAACATTTAACCAGGATTGTCACGTGATCTCGGGACTCCGCTGTGCGTGTGTGCTTTCTACTGCGTTTGAAGTTTATAATACCAAGAGTTTTTGTTGTGTTTCACCGTTTGTTGATAGTGTAATAGCGATGGTGAATTACTGTTGTTGCTACGGATGCAAAGAAAAATATATGAAAGGAGGGATAGTAACATTTCATGGTTACATTCCATATAGCTCTAATTATAGTTTTCATTTTAGTAAGAGACACTATATACGTTCAAAAATTTCGAGACGCATTATAATTAAGACTTGATTCTGTAGACCTATTTTTCTACGATTTTATGACTATATAATAGGTATTACGGCTCGTACAAAAGCTTACAAACAATCGCTTCCTCTCGTAAATTTGCTAGTGGAACAGGAAAGGGAAAGGTTAGTTGTTTCGGTAAATACTATCCTCCATGCATTTATCAGTGACTTGTCAATTATGTATATAGATTACTCAGTCTACTATTTATTTAATGAACTGGGAGCAAGTACTTAAAATGCGTTAAATAAATACCTCAAAGTGCCACCAGTAAGAAAAATTGTGCTTTAGGTCGCAAAAAGGAGAAAATAAATACGCAGAAATACAAGAAAAAAGGACGAATTAGCAGGGATATAACCGCTAATGTGTGGTAAATTCGTGCGAAAGTACTAACGTACTGTCAAGTCGTTTTGCAGGACTATCACTGCAAAAATGTACTTCAGGCTCTGTAATACTGTAAAGTGCGGTATCATACCAAAAACTACCAAAAATCGAGTTCATCTGAACTATGACACCTATCGCAAAGAAGCTGAATGTAATATCACTTGCCCTTAAAAGTTACGTAGCTGGTTTATTCCCGGTATCAAATGGATACTGTTAAAATGTCTGCGCAACATATACATATAATCCACGACACGTAAGAAAAGAATCCGTCTGTACTAGGGATGTAGTGACATTCTAAATATACAGGGCGCTATACGAACAAACACGACGACGTCCCGAGATCACGTGACCAGGCCGGCAATGTATGTTGACAACACAAAATCTGTTCTGCGCATGTGAGTGCTCACTCCAGAGATATTTACTCTATGGGCAGCACCACAGGCGTCGATATCTCGGTGACCTAGTCCAGAGACGGCGTATATCCCAGCGATTGTTGCACCATGAAGTCGAGGCGGTGGCGTTACAGCACTGCGGTCTCTTCCAAGTCAGCTCGACCAGTGTACTTCGCGTACACATATGCTTCTAGCGAGTCCACACCAGCCCGTCTCCCGCAAACAAGAACTGTTTACTATTCAGCCTTAGCTTCTGGAATAGTAATTGAACTCCAGGATCTGCTGCCTGAACCGATTAGTACCAAGTTGAGTATTCGTCAATAAATGTGTGTGCTCTTGTCGCTAATCATTAACAGTGTATCAGTGTTCTCGTCGTTCGCCTCTCATAGTGTTTCCCTCAGCGTACTATAAATAGCTGAGGGTGGCGACGATTAAAGTTTTCTTCTGCGGTTGTATCAAAAGTACCATACTGCAGCAACCACTGAAATAACATTCAGTATACTCTCAACCCGTGAAATTTCATTCCGCTTACTCCTTCTTTAATGGGCTTTCACTTTCTTATCAAGTAGTATAATTGATGAATTTTGTTACTTGAGCATCAAAGAGCGGAAAGGACAGGATATGTAGTTATGTTTAAATATTAGGAATTTTCTTCTGAAGGTAGGCCTATCAGCCTATGTATAGCCTTGAACAGAAGGGAAACATCGACGATAGGGATGCCAGCTAAGAAGAGAACAAAAGCTTTCGAAGTGTAGTGCAACAAAAGTGTTGAAAATTAGGTGGTGTAGTGTCCTTTTTGCAATACTCGCCATTATCGAGGTGAAACATAAATAAAAATGACTGTATGTGACTCAAAATGAACTGCAAACATCGATTTATCTGCGAAAGGTAGTAACACTAACTGTAAAAATATACAATATAGATCGATAGATACAGAAAAGACATTATTTTTATTGTGTGAGATTATAATGTGTAAGTAATTAAAAGAAGTATTATTATCTTTGTAAGAGTATAAAACACAATGCAATGCTCATTCTTCTGTCAAGTCTGTTTTGTTCTGTTCGTTCTGATGTTAGCTGGAGTAAGGTACGCAAACTATTGTGCTGCGCTAGCATTTGTTTCTGTCGTAACGTAATTGCAAATATTTAATGGTGTAAGCTGTGCCCTAGTAAGAATATATTAGTATAAAATGCTCTCCGTGTGTTATTTCAAGAACCTACGCCACACTTATCTTATGAAAAGAATATTTAATGAAAATTATTTAGCATGTTTCCAGCTGCTGCGGAGCGAGTAACAGTGGTCTCTGACTGTTAAAAATTAGCCGCCATTACGCGGTACATTTAAAAATATTTTTTCACAGCACAATGTCTGATAGCCGGAACGGAAGAAATTATGTAAAAATATTCAGTGAGATTAATTGAAGAAATCAATTGAAATAATTGTATTAAAACTTGTCTATTTTCTGTGATAGTAATAATTTCAGGTCAGTGAACTGGAGCTGAGTAATACTACGCTATTGCATTTACAGTAATTTGTAGGGAGCCTGGCGCTCGATGAAACCAGATATAATACGTAATTGGCAACCTACGAAATTCATTATTTTGCTTATTATATCTCATTTGTATTTTTTTGAAAGCTAAACATAAAAATTAACTTCACTAAAAATCAGTAACAGATCACGATAAATCAAAGGACAAAAAAATTTACTAGGAGAGTGTTTCCTCTAAATAAATAGTTACATTATTTTTGTAAGAGATATAATAGTGGGTAGTTCGAATAGTTGCTACTGACGTACTGAATCGAACTGGGGAAAAAAGCAATTTTTAGCGTAGAGAGCTGTATCAAATCAATCTCGGACTGAAGACAAACACATCAAACCCCCTAAAGTGTAACGTATGCCTTTATGAACATTGCCCACTCGTAATGTAGGCTCCCTAACACTCCAGTCTATTGGAACCCTTATCAAAAGACACTAATCTAAAAGTGAACTCTACCACCTGCTACAGTAACAGACATTTTGCGGTTTACGTAAATCTAGACGTGAGAGACTCATACAACCACCGATGGAAACTAACGCTATTTCCATTTCTTTGCTCCGTATAAGCGTAAGGCAGCCTGCAAGATTGCCTTTGTATCGTGCTTTCTTAGTTTTGTTAGACGTGTATTTTGTGTCTCTTTTATTGTATTTAATAATGTTTGTTTTAGCGGTATGGTTCGTAAGCCTTTTGATACGTTACAGGAAACAATTATTGGTGATTTTAGTAACTTATACTATGAGACTGGATTTTAAAGGCACCAATAAATGTGTTACCCAATGAGTTTTTTTTTTTTTTAAATAAATCATTCTGGCTTCCCTCAAGTCCCTATGTTATTTTTAAAAAAATCAATGAAAAATCGGGAGGCAGTAATAAAATATTGAAATATTAGTCTTCGTCGGTAGGCCCATTGTCTAATTATACTTCTGTATGATTAATACAAACCTGAAAAGACCCACCTCATTAGCTGAGCGGTCAGTGCGTCTGACTGCAATGCGAGGGGCTAGGTTCGATTC
Organism: Schistocerca americana; assembly: GCF_021461395.2. Lineage (NCBI taxonomy): Eukaryota > Metazoa > Arthropoda > Insecta > Orthoptera > Acrididae > Schistocerca > Schistocerca americana. The sequence goes on from NC_060125.1 coordinate 499,098,662, forward strand.
CCGGCGGGGTGGAGATTTCCTCCACTCAGGGATTGCGTGTCGTATTGTCATCATATTTTCATCATCATCCTCACGCAAGTCGCCCAATGTGGCGTGAGCTGAAAAGACTTGCAACTTGGCGGTCGCACTTCCGCAGGCGGGGACTCCCGGCCATCAATACCGTACAGTAATTTCATTTCATTTGACACCTGAAAAGTCTGTTCTCCCTACGAATGAAGATAGTGACCTTTCTTAGCCAAATTTAATATGAACATCGTAATCGCATCGTTATCCAGTGTAACAGAATAATGTTAACAGAAGAGTAAAGAGTAATGGTTCAGAATTATTAACACTTTTTGTTAACTATGAAGAGGCACCAGGCAGTATACACAACCGCCTTAATATTATTACATTTATTTTGTGTGATTTTTGTTACTGTCCCATAAATTATATTAAACAAACTCCTTGTCTCTTATCGGATGTGATCGTCAACTAGCATACATACTAATTATAGTGATGTCTGAACGATGCCATACTGTAACAGTTTCATGCTTCTGAGAAAACTTTTGAAAAATTAATTAAATTGTTTTCATTTTCTCAGTGATTTTTCAAGTTTGTTTTGTCACGATGTAAAGATATCTTGTATCATTCCACAATTTTCTTGTGATACCGTCATTCTGTATCTCCATGTGGATCGCAACACATTTCAAAGTCGCCGAAAATTTTGACTATAAATTATTCGATTTTCATATAGGAATTCATAGTGGTCCACTAATTTCTGTATTTCCGTTTTCCGGAGTCTAGCATCGGAAACTACTGAAAAAGCTCTGTCTGTAAATGAATTCTTAGCCAGTGCCAAGCCATAAAATTTCAGTAGAAACACTGTTTCGTAAATGAGCAGTAGTGTAAATGTCTACAAACATCTTTATAAAACTAAAAATAAAGTTTTATGCGATATCTTCATTGAAAGACTTGCAATTTTATTGAGTAATAAGCAGAAGGTTTTTTAATATACAAAACATTGACTTTAGAAATACAGATTTAAGAGACTCTTCCGAAACTGTCACAAAACTAAAAGTGATGTTCATTCTTTTTAATAACAACCCCCCTGCGTCATTAATCTCCTTGCTGGATATGCACAAGGTCAGCAACGCACTATCACAAACAGAGTCACTGTTATGAAACTTCATTATAGAGTCACTGTTAGATTGTTGTCAAATTCAGTGTGTTCCGTCATGAAGCACAAATCTTAACAGAATGAACCGGATAGAAACACTAGTGAGAAATAATTTAGATAATCACCATTCGTTCCTTCAGTTATCATTTTTTTCGCATCACCGTTAAAAAACAAAACGTGTCGAAGCTGGACGAGCAGAAAGTACTACTCTATTTCTTCGGTGGATCAATAATCTGGGCCTGGATTTCTGTCTCCCAATACTTCCAGTACGTATTTTTCCTTTCTTAGCGCTGGCTTTCTTCTGCGCGAATCCCAGTTTCAAATCTTCCTTTACCATCGATGTTTTGGCATTCTCTGTGCTTGCAAGTATCATTAAGGCATTATGTCCTCCAAAGTTCTCGTTATGGAGCACTTTATCACCATTCACCTCCAAACCTCCTCCAAAGTTTTCGTTATGGAGCACCTTATTACCATTCACCTCCATACCTCCTCCAAAGCTCTCATTATGGAGCATGTTATCACCATTTAGCTCCATACTTCCTCCAAAGTTTTCGTTATGGAGCACTTTATCACCATTCACTTCCATACCTCCGCCAAAGTTCTCTTTATGGAGCACTTTATCACCTTTCACCTCCATACCTCCTCCAAAGTTCTCATTATGGAGCACTTTATCACCACTCACCTCCATATCTCCTCCAAAGTTTTCGTTATGGAGCACATTATCACCATTCACCTCCATACGTCCTCCAAAGTTCTCGTTATGGAGCACTTTATTCACCTCCATACCTCCTCCAAAGTTTTCGTTATGGAGAACATTATCACTATTCACCTCCATACCTACTCCAAAGTTTTCGTTATGGAGCACGTTATCAGCATTCACCTCCATACCTCCTCCAAAGTTCTCGTTATGGAGCACTTTATTCACCTCCATACCTCCTCCAAAGTTCTCGTTATGGAGCACATTATCACCGTTCACCTCCATACCACCTCCAAAGTTTTCGTTATGGAGCACGTTATCACCATTCACCTCTATATCTCCTCCAAAGTTCTCGTTATGGAGCACGTTATCACCATTCATGTCATACCTCCTCCAAAGTTTTCGTTATGGAGCATGTTATACCATTCATCTTCATATCTCCTCCAAAGTTCTCTTTATGGAGCACATTTTCACCATTCACCTCCATACCTCCTCCAAAGTTCTTCTTATGGAGCACGTAATCACCATTCACCTCCATACCTCCTCATTTCGCATCTTAGCTTGTTAGACGCAGACGTCTTCTCGTATGGTTCATTTTCACTGTTTAATTTTTCTCCCTAAATTTTCTTATTTGAAGTCACATCTGAACTCCGCAAAGATGTTCTCCAACACACTGTGAAATTTTCTTTTCCTTGTGTGCTGCCGAATATTATTGCTCCGTATTGTCCCATGGAAAGCTTTAGCAGCTCTCTTTCCCATGCTAGTCTGGAAATGTATCCTCGTGACATGCATCAATTTTTTCTGTTACTGCTCCCAGGTATTTGTAGCTTCTGCAAGAATTTTGTTTCCTCTTCCTCAGTAGAAAGTTTCACTCCCTACTGAGGCGGTAGCCCCGGCGACCACGCGGCCGCAGTATCACTTTGTCGGCCAGCCGCTCAGCCCAACAACGGCGGCAGCGGCGTCTGCGGCGAGCTGTAGGCGCCGCTCCCTCCTCACAGGAAACGCCAACGTCTGCGGCGGCGACCGTCGAGGTAACAGTCGCGTCATCCATCTGCACAGAAAACAAGAAGTACACACATTAAAATGCTTGCGGCTTCACTGTCCCTGGACATGAAATATTATGGAAGTGCAACTTAGAAAGTAGTCTGGAGAAAGGGAATGTTTTATCGGTACTGAATGTAGATCTGGACACTTTTTAAATTCTACATCAGGTAAGCAGTGAACATATCTGCAAGGCCGGAAACATTTCATCGATACCTATTACAAAAATGGGTAGACCTGTATGTGTGAATGTTCCATTTCTCTTCCTAAACAACTGACTGATTTCAGGCTTCGTACACACAAGCCCTACTGTCCGGAAGCAATCGCAGTGGGGTAAAAACAGCATACCTATCGTAGGAAATCGGTCTCTGTATGATTTTATCGCTACTGAAAAAAAATCTCTAGGATAGTGCATACATTTCAGTACATTGTTAAATAAGTCTAAGTGGAAATATTTCCTTTGTTGTTCCTTGAGGGAATCACTCATTTAGTGAATTACTCCGTGTCGTTAACTATAAATTTCGTGTGGGAGTAGGTGTGCAGGAATGATGTAGTTAACATTCAGAGACACTTGAACAACCGCCTGAAGGAAGTTATGAACTGCCGGTATAGATCGTTTTGATTGCCCTTTTCTGAAGTAACATTGTTCTCTATAAACTAATTCAGTTTATCATATCAGAGGCTTTAACTACATGAAATTGCACAAGGAAAAGATACGTATTAGTGACAAAGGCGGTCTAGGCTACTGCACATATCGAAATCTTGATCTCAGTACTGTTTCCAACAAAAGATATGTTTGGTAGTAATGTTTTGGATCGGTATCATGCACGAAAGACGGACGCTTCTAATCACTATCGACACAAATATGTTGGCTTTGCACTATCGGGACAGGATCCTGCAACGTATTGTCGAGTTTTACAGTCCAGAAAACTGCCCACGAATTACTCTTTCAAGACTATAATGAGTAATTGACTAATGTCATGGCCAAGAGAGAACAAACCTATATTTACATAATTTGTAAAGTTAGAGGCATCCTTTTTTATCTTTTTAGCTGGAACACAATCTTTGACACTGTCAAGGTACCAGGAATAAAACACATGGGATGGAAACTTATCTATAGCTTGCACAAAAAGAATGAGCAAGCAGTAATAGATACGAATAGGAAATCTGGAGAAAGACTGAGGGGAGGAACAATGGAAACGTTGATATTTAGCAATAACATTGCGATTCTGTCAGAAAAAGCCAAGGAGTTTAAGAATTAGTCGAATGTAATGTACAGTGCTTTCAAAAGAAGAAGTTACAACATAAACATCAGCAAAATCAAAACAAGACATAGTACAAAATGGAATTATTCAGGTGATTCTGAGAGAATTACGTTAAGAATTAGTAGAAGAGGAGTAAATTAACTGACAATGGCAAGAGTAGGAAAGATATAAATCCAAATTTGCATAAGAGAAACAGTGTCACAGGAGGTAGGGGTTTGGGTGGGAGAGGGAGTGAGGACCAAAAAGGTGAGTTTATTTCAAGCTCCAATCACATACGTGTGTCGGACGCCTCTCATAGCAACTGAGGTTAATATAAGGACAATGTTTTATCTGGACAGGGAATTTCAACCTATTGTGTAGCCAGACAGTGAAAAATTTGGTGATATGCTCGAGACGTTAATGCAGAAACATACGCCGCTCACATCATGATCACCTTACCACAAGAGGTAGGAGTCAGTCTGATGGAACAGGCTCCAGATAAACGCGACTTTTAGAAAAAATACCTTCCACACCATTCCGAAGATAGCAAAGACAGATAAGTGAACGAAGTATCGCACAATCAGCTTAACAACTCATGTATCCAAGCTGCTGACAAAACTAATATAAAGAAAAATGGGAAAGAAAACTGAGGATTTATTTTATGACGATTATTTTGGCTTCAGGAAAGTTAACGGTACCAGAGAAACAATTCTGTCGAGGTGCTTGATAATGGAAGCAAAGATGAAGAAAAATTAACACACTCTCATTGGATTTGTCGACCAAGATAAGCTGTTCGAGAATGTAAAATGGTGCAAGATGTTAGAGTTTCTGAGAAAAACGAGGGTAGCTGTAGGGACTATCGGATAATATACAATAAGACTGGAAGACCGTGAGCTAAGCGCTCAGATTAAAAAGGCCGTAACGCAGGGATGCAGTGTTTCGGCACTAGTGTCTATACGATATGTCGAGGAAGTATTAAAAAAAATTTCAAGAATGGACTTAAATATCGGGGCGAAAGGGGATCCATAGTGAGATTCTCTGATGACATTGATATCCTCATTGAAGGTGAAGTAGAATTACAAGATCTCTTGAATGGAATGAGTAGAATGATGAGTAAATTATATCTGTTGAGAGTCAACCGGAAACAGACAGAAGTAATGAGAAGTAGCGCAAATGAAAATAGCGAGAAACTTAACATGCAATCGGTGATCACGGAGTACACGAAGTTAGGGAATTCTGCTTCCTTAAACCAAGGTAACCCGTGACCGAACAACCAAAGAGGACGTAAAAAGCAGAATTAGAACAGCCAAAGAGGGTATTTCTGGCCAAGAGAAAGTGCCTAGAACCGCTCGGCCACAGCGGCCGGCTGAACGTTTGCATCAAAGTATTGTAATGAATCATGGATTGTAGAAAACCAGAAGAGAAGAGAGTAGAAGCGTTTGAGATGTGGTGTTACTGAAGAATCTTAAAAATTACGTGGACTGATAAGAAATGAAGATCTATGCAGGATCGACAAAGAAAGGAACATGCTGAAAACGTTGATAAAATGAAAGGACCAGATGCTAGGACATCTTTTAAGACATCAGAAAATAACTTTCAGCGGTCTGGAGAGAACTGCCGATCGTAAAAACTGTAGAGGAGGTTCTCCTGCAAAAAAACTGAGGACATGAGGCCCACGTTCTACTCTAAGATGGAGAGGTTGGCGCAGGAGAGGAATTCCTGGCGGGCTGGAACAAACCATTCAGGAGACTCAAAATAATAATAATAATAATAATAGTGAACGTGACTGAACACTCCTTGGATGCGTTGACAATTGCAGCGACTCGTAGGTACAATTCTTACACACTGTTATGACCCCTGGACGCCTACTGTCGATGGCCGGCGCAGGTTTGAGCAGACGCATCACGATCTTCTTCTCGATGGTATACCTAGGCGGATCCTAGTAAATTACAGTACACAAGGCGGAGCTACACAATGGTCCCAAGCGAGAGGCGCTCCCAGTAAACACCAGACAGAAGAAAGGTTGAGTCCACAATGTGCACAATCTTAGATCTGGACTTTGGCTGCTCTAACTATTCATGTAATTTCGTCCTTCTTGCCGTCCCTGGTTATCTTAACGTGGCCTTACCTTCCCAATCATGGCCTCCCGCTGCGACTCCTGTGGCCAAGGACGCTCCTCAAGACTGATGTCCGCAGCATCAGCTGACATCAGCGTCTTCTGCGGCTCGACGGCCCTCGAAGGAACGCCTCCCTCTTGACCTGGGCCCAAACGGAACTGCAGTCGCACCACGTTGAGATCCTGTTGGAGTTTGTTCTCATCGTCAGCTTTTCATTTATGCTTCTTATTTAATTTCTTTCCTAATATTTACCAATAGTCTAAGACATTCAAACTTGGCAATAAAAGCTCCTCTGACCTTATAATTACCATGACTATCAACAAGTGATGTATTGGCTGTATATTACTGTGTGCGTTGAACTAAGCTACAACTGAAGTTGTTATAATGAGCGAAGGGTTTCAAAAGAGCCCGTGTGTAAGTTATATATCACATTAATACGCCGGGATGACAGCTTTTATGGCAATGCGGGCTAGAGTACCCGCTCACTGAATCCGTGAAGTAGCTGAAGGAAACCCTAGCCAACTCGAAGGTGTAAATGCTGTGTCCATTGACTCAGTATTGGTGTCACTCCGTAGTTAGGTTCATTCATGTCCATTTATATCTCGTTGCTTTGCGAGGAACCAGAAACACGGAACGACCGTTTGATGATTTCCATTGTGGGTCGGATATGGAGGCCAGCGGCATGACGACGTCATGCGTCCGCTGTCCAAAAGGCACTAATTAAACAAAGGCCGATCCAGTCACTTGTCCATGAAACAACGAAAACTGAATCCCAGCCTACTGTCTTTATAGCTTCGATCAGTGTTTTCTATACACGGTTGATAGGTATTCCTTCCACAGAGCAAAATGATTACAAACATTGTAATTTGCGTTAGTGAGGCTAACGTGTTCGAATCCCCTACTCGAGCAGAACAGTGCGGGTTGTCCGCTTATTCTGACCACGTTTCAGGAAGTGGGGTATAATTACATTCTGATGCATCAGAATTAAGACGAAACTATAAAAGACAATAAACAGTCATGGCTATTAAGTGCCTAAAAGCAAGGTCATCATACCATAGTCCATCTGTATTTAATGACATCAGACAGAAATCTGGCTGAAGCGTGACAGTATGTGGGAACGGTAAAGACAGTAGAGCAGTATTGATGCCAGAATTGAGATATGATCTTATGAGGGAAAAAAGTGTAGTGGTGAAACATGCTCGTCAGCCAGACAGTAGACGAGGGTTGCCTAGGTTTTGTCTGTCGCGAAAGGCACCTCCATCACGTCAGACAGCCGTCCGAGCCGAAGCAGTGACAATACAGTAACTAAATAAAAATTCGTTCTTTCCTGGTAAAGTACAGATCCCTGCAGCTGTCAGTCGGTCATGGCTTCCTTATAGCTACCAGTAACTGTGAGAACTACGAAAACTACAGCAGTTCTGAAGGTAATCTGCAATCTGACATGATGGTTAACGAGTACTACACACAGAATCTGGCTGCACCTAAGAGTGAATGCTATGTTCTCCACACCCCTCGACGTGGCTTACCTGTGGGCTGAAAAATACAGGGTCAGCGTCTTCATCGCAGCCCGCGATGACACGAAGATCTTCGCTATCTGTCTCCCGGCGACAAGGGAGACAGAAAAAGGCGAGGGCTCTGCGGAACATCTGTGAAGATAAGAAAATAACATCAAGTGTTGTTCTCAACTCAAGCGTTAGTCTAGCAGAATGGCAGAGGCGCCGATCTGCACTGTCAGGCAATCAGAAAGCTTGGAATGGGTACTGGGAACATGAACAAGCTAAAGAAAGCTCTGGAGACCAAAATTTCTGGTAATGCAGGATTTTCGCCAACTTTAAGTATTAGCCCACAAAAACCACGTTCTGAGCTCATGCCAAAGCAAGAGCGTTTTGACCACATTTTAAGACGGAAATCAATACAACAGGCAGAATGAGTGGAGAATAGAATGGCAAAACAAACGATTTTCAGCTTATTGTTGTAATAAATTGCATAAAGAAAGTTTGATTCCATTGTTATTTTGGAAGTGATGAACAAACGATATATGTAACGTGAAATACAGTGGAGCGCAAAGTCTATCTCTATGCTACTTTTTTCGCAAAGTATGTATTCTTCACGCTAAACGTGAGGTGGCTGGGATACGCACGTTTTACTTTTCACCAAACGGCAATGCGGGACGGTGTCAAATGCCTTACTGAAATCAAGGAACACGGCATCAGCCTGAGCTCCGTTGGCCACTGCTGTGTGGATCTCATGGAGGAACAGAGCGAGCTGAGTTTCGTAGGACCTCTGTTTGAGGAATCCATGTTGATTTTTATTGAGGAGATGTTTATTTTCCAACGTCACTATTCTTGAGCATAAAACATGTTCCATAATCCTACAACAGATTGACCTCAACGGCATAAGTCTACAATTACGGCCTTTCTTAAAAACAGGAATGACGAGCGCTTTTTTCCGGTCGTACCTTTCGTTGCTCAAGCGATCTACAATAAATTGCTGCTAGAGGGGGAGCAAGATCATTCGCATAATCGTTATAGAATTTTAGAGGTATCTCATCTGGTCCTGAAGCCTTTCCACTACTAAGCGATTGTAGCTGTTTTTCAGTTCCGCGATCGGTTATCTCCTTATCTGCCATTTCGATGTTCGTACGACGATTCAAAGGAGGGACAGTGTTAGGATATTCCACGGTGAAACAACTTCGGAAGACTGAATTCAGTATTTCGGCCCTCTCTCTGTTATCTTCCTTTTCGGTGCCGGTGCGGTCGCTGAGGAATGAATAGATGATTTTCACCCACTTACTGATTTTACATACGACCAAAATATGTTTGGGTTTTTACTCGGTTCGGTTGACAACGTCTTACTTTAAAAATCATTGAACGCTTCTCTCATTGCTCTCCTTACGCTCATTTTCGCTTCGTTCAGCTTTTGTTTGTCTGCTAGGCTTTTACTTCTTTTGAATCTGAGATGAAGTGCTCTTTGTTTACGTAGCGCTTTTCTAACACGACTATTAAACCATGGTGGATCTTCTGCATCCCCTGAAACCTTACTCGGAACATATTTCTCTAGGGCATATTGAACGATACCTTCGAATTTTTTCCATTTGGTCTTCGTCCTCTTCACCGAATATTTGCTGCTGACTGCTGAGATATTCTGAAATTTGTATTCTGTCAGCCTTGCTAAGCAAGTATATGCTCTTACCTTTCTTAACATTCCTTGCAGGACCGGTCGTCATAGATACTGTCACAGCCTTATTGATCATTGATACCTTACTCTACGTTAACTGATTCAATAAGTTCTGGTCTCTTTATTGCCAGGAGGTAAAAGACGTTATCCTCTCGAGTTGTTTCTCTAACTATCTGCTAAAGGTAATTTTCGGACAAGACATCTACAACAATGCCACACGATTCCCTGTCTCTGGCACCAGTTTTCATGGCATAACACTCCCATTCCATACCTGTAAGTCACCTCCTATTAGAACGGCATGATCAGGAAAATTACTAATTATATTCTGCAAGTTCTGTCTGAAGCTCTCTACAGCTACAGATCCTGATCGAGATGGCCTATAAAAGCATCTAAGCAACCGATCATCAATTTTTGCCTTTCGTTGATACTCACTTTCACCCAGATTAATTCACATTCGGAATCCGTGATACCCTCGCTAGAAACATCCTCCAGGGTGTGGCTAAGCCATGTCTCCGCAATATCCTTTCTTTCAGGACTGCTAATTCTGCAAGGTTCGCAGAAGAGCTTCTGTGAAGTTTGGAAGGTAGGAGACGATGTACTGGCAGAAGTAAAGCTGTGAGGACGGGGTGTGAGTCGTGCTTCGGTAGCTCAGGTGTTAGAGCACTAGCCCGCGAAAGGTAAAGGTCCCGAGTTCGAGTCTAGGTCCGGAACACAGTTTTAATCTGCCAGGAAGTTCCATATCAGGGCACACTCTGCTGCAGATTGAAAATCTTATTCTGGAAACACCCCCAGGCTGTGGCTAAGCCATGTCTCCGTAATATCCTTCTTTCAGGAGTGCTAGTTCTGCAAGGTTCAGAGGAGAGCTTCTCTAAAGTTTGGAAGGTAGGAGACGAGGTACTGGCGGAATTAAAGCTGTGAGGAGGGGGCATGAGTCGTGCTTGGGCAGCTCAGTTGGTAGAGCACTTGCCTGCGAAAGGCAAAGGTTCCGAGTTCGAGTCTCGGTCCGCAACACAGTTTTATTCTGCCAGGAAGTTTCATATCAGCGCACACTCCGCTGCAGAGTGAAAATTTCATTCTAGAAACCTCGCTAGATTTTTATCAAATTTTTTACTGCAATAAACACGCCGCCATCTTGGCGACCAATCTGTTGTTGTTCTTGTGGTCTTCAGTTCTGAGACTGGTTTGATGCAGCTCTCTATGTTACTCTATCCTGTGCAAGCCTCTTCATCTCCCAGTACCTACTGCAGCCTACATCCTTCTGAATCTGCTTAGTGTATTCAAATCTCAAAGTTTTTATTTCTTCTCCATGGATTTTAATACCTACAATATACAGATTGAATAGTATCGGGGAGAGGCTACAACCCTGTCTCACTCCCTTCCCAACCACTGCTTCCCCTTTCATGTCCATCGACTCTTATTATTGCCATCTGCTTTCCGTACAAATTGTAAATAGCATTTCGCTCCCTGTATTTTACCCCTGCCACTTTCAGAATTTGAGAGAGAGTATTCCAGTCAACATTGTCAAAAGCTTTCTCTAAGTCTACAAATGCTAGAAACGTAGGTTTGCCTTTCCTTAATCTTTCTTCTAAGATAAGTTGTAGGATCAGTATTGCCTCACGTATTCCAACATTTCTACGGAATCCAAACTGATCTTCTCCGAGGTCGACTTCTACCAGTTTTTCCATTCGTCTGTAAAGAATTCGCGTTAGTATTTTGCAGCTGTGACTTGTTAAACTGATAGTTCGTTAATTCTCGCATCTGTCAGTACCTGCTTCATTTGGGATTGGAGTTATTATATTCTTCTTGAAGTCTGAGGGAATTTCCCCTGTCTCATGCATCTTGCTCACCAGATGGTAGGGTTTTGTCAGGATTGGCTCTCCCAAGGCTTTCAGTAGTTCTAATGGAATGTTGTCTACTTCCGAAGCCTTGTTTCGACTTAGGTCTTTCAGTGCTCTGTCAAACTCTTCACGCAGTTTCATATCTCCCATTTCATCTATCCTTTCGATAAACATTCCTACCTGAACGTAGGATTTCGTTGACACTGACGTCTGCTTTCAGTCAGCTTCCTTTTCCCAATACCATTTGTCCATTGTAACCTTCAGTAAGTGATACTAATTCTGGGACCTTTCCTTGGATGCCCCTGCAGTTCACCAAAATCATATTAAACTTTTGTATCTCTGATCTGCGAGGACCAAGATTCTCCGAGGTCACTGGGGCTAATTTAACAAGCAAATCGTCTTTCCTCCCAAGGGAGGAGTTATCAACCTAAAAAAGCCCCACGTGTACGGTACACATACTCCAGTACCCCAGTAGCCGCTTCCTGCGTGTAGTGCAAACGTGACCTATTAAGGGGAACCCTACAAACCTGCACCCGATAGCGGTGTTGAGAAATTCGCACCCGATACCGTCGCAGAGTCGTCTGAGCTTCTGGTTTAGACCTTCCACTCTGCTCCAAACCTGAGGACCGCGATCAACTATGGATACGATGGTCTAAATAGACAGCTTAGCCTGCACCCCGCGTGCATTGCCAGTTGCCTTCACCAAATCAGCAAGCAGCCGACAGGAGACGAGGATGGCCTCAGAACCCGAGCGGCGGGCGTCATTCGTGTCGTCATTGCCACTACATGCAGCCGCTTGCGCCCAGTGCGTTCGATAGTCCCCGGCAGGGCCTCCTCCACATCACGGATGAGACCTCCTGGCAAACATACCGAATGCACACTAGAATTTTCCCTAATTGCCTGCTATCTCCCTAAGGGGGTCCATCGCCCGCCTATCATTGGAAGTCCCAGTGACTAGCATAGCTACCTTCTGCACTTGTTCGGACTGGGCAGGAAAATGTACCGCTGGTCCAACAAGAGAGGCATCCCGTGCTGGCTCAGAGTTATCATCAACACTTATTAGCACCTCGTACCTGTTGCTAAGACGTAGGGAGCCAGCCGCATGGCCTGATCCCTCTTTCGCCTTCCGCCCAGTGATACGCGAACCCACCACTGTTTGCCATCCACTTTGGAGTGAGGAGTGACCTGTTAGATGCTGCGTATCGGAAGCCGCAGTGACGTCCGGGTCACCAGGGGATTCCAGTGGCACCAAAGGTGTCGCAGGTCTCGTTATTGGTAACCCGACGTCACGGCAACTTTGCACGTTAGCTAGAAATCCTATTTGCCGAAAAGTTACTACACGGGACAAATATTCAAACTAGAATGCACTTATCTAGACTGTGTGCTGTCTACTAGCACAGAATTAAAACTTAGTGGCGTGACGGAGTTTCTGGCGACGGAAACACTAGAAAGCCGCTCTACACAAGGATATTGACAAGACTTACGCAACAACGAAACTACAATTCATTTTCTAACCACTAGTCTCTACTGTAAAAGATACACGTACAGTTCACTTCTTTGCAGAAGCACGTGAACAAAAAACAAAGGTTAAATAAATTTGCAATTTATCGGGCAAGTTTTGCTGCTGCTCTCATGCGTCGGCATATTAATCTGAATATGCCAGTAATAGTGATTATGGCTGGATGCCCTTCTGTCACCCACCTTCCCACCCTCCCACCCCCCCCCCCCCACACGGAACGGAAGTTATGCACCCTACCCCACCCTCTCACCGTCTGCGCCTCTAAGTGTTATCTCAAGAGAAAGAGTGAGAATGTTTACGAAATGTTTGCAAACCTGTAACTGAGACGGGACGGCGGAACGAGCCCAGTGTTCACCTAGTTGGTTGCGGGAAAAGTTTCCACTTTTCACCGATTACCTAGTTTGGAAAATAAGTTGTAGTAATGCCTCACCGAGTAAATGGTCCACGTATAGCATTCATCTTCAAGCTGCTGTACTGATTTCCCATTCCCTTCCTAAACTAATGGAACTAATTGTCGTACTAAGAACGCCTAAACATACTTGTTTACTACACAAATGATAAAGGGTCGGTAAATATGCCTGTGGCGCCATTATCCTGGACGAAGAAGGTCATTTCGAAAAACAACATAGAATGCACTGCTAGTAACGTTGGCTAACAGTCACTGTTAAGTTAGAATACACTGTACTGCGGTACGTCAACGATGATGTCTGGTAGTCCTGCAATTCATTTGGACTGATTAATTTTGTTTTTTCACTGTAAGTAGTTAAAAGTTGTTGAAACTCATTTGGGCTAATTAATTTTGTTTTTGTCACTGTAAGTAGTTAAAAGTTGTGCCGACAGTAAAATGAAAAAAAAAATACAATGTTTATTGTGTTCCCGTCTTAGGAACCTACGTTGAAAGTTCTATGAAAGGAAGAAAGGGAGATTTCATAGCCCCATCAACGATGAAATCATTAGACAGTTTGGTGAGATGCCTGAATGGACAAGGGAGATGTCCTAAGGGCTGTCCAGCTCCCCCCAAAAAAAAAAAAAAATAAATAAATAAATAAATAAATAAAAAGTCTGGCGAAACTGTTTTAATGATCTTATAAAACTAATTAGCTACAAAATTTCTTAAGTATGCCAAGGAAATGATATCACTTATGCAAACTCACACTTCCTGCAGCTAATGATAAACATAGTATCAATTTAAACATTCCGCATTGTGGCACAGTCTGGTTAAATGAAAAGGGAAGACGAGAGAAAGCACACGTTTCTGATACATATGGGAACTGATTATACGTCGTAATTTCCTCCTGTCTCTGTCGTTAGCCTCCTCCCTCTTTCTCTGTCCGTCTCCTCATTGTTCGCCCTCTCTCTGTCCATCACTTTCTCCCTCCTTTCGCTGTCCATCTTCTCCTCCCTCCTCTCCATCTCCTCCTATCCCTCTCTCCGTCCATTTCCTCCTTTCTGCTTTCTATGTCCATTTCCTCCAACCCCTGTCTGTCTCCTATCCCCCATCCTGCTATCTGACCTTGAACCTTGCTTACGGTTATTGTATTTACAGAAACTGTAGCAATATTCTAATCATAAGCCGACAAGCCATAAATGCAACTTCCCTGCTTGCTACAGACTGTGAGGTAACGGGTGAATTGTGGTGCCCTGAAAATATTCTAAGTTTGGAGTTAGCGTGGCCGCACGGAATTCTTGGCAAGCCGGGGCTTGTGAGCAACCGTGTGGTGTCGAACATCAGCCGGAGCAAGAGGGGTAGCCCCAGTGCATGGTCCAGGCCTACCGTGTCACCGGGAATACCATGTTGACGCTGTGTCCAGGACTCTGCTTTGTGTCGATAAAGGAGATTTGTATGCCAGGAGTGCAAAAGATGGCGCACTTGGTGAAACCATAATGGAAGACATTTCACAGTTTATGTAGAAATTAATAATAGCCAGAGAAATCATGATATCTTAAAAAGAAACATGTATATTACTATTACATGCATGACAACTCTGATGGTGTAGTCAGATTTTCGATATCTTTATAAGTTTTAAGTTTAGTATCTGACTCTAAATTATACGAGTAACACCAAGAAACGAATTTCCAAAATCTAAGCGGTTCATCCGATTTTCTCGAGCAATGTGTTTTCGGAAAGCTATTAGCGTAAACCTAAATTGGTATGAATTACAGGCATGTAACTTGTACAGTGCATGAGTTATTGGAGGTCAAAGTGACCGATTCCTATTGATCGTGTCAGCCCATAAGAACTCCACAGTTACACGAAAAAACCGTAGCAGCATGCTCATAAATATTCTTTTTCGTCTATGTCTTTGTTTATATCCGATATATACTATTCATGAAGAAATTGGTCAAATACTGTGTTTAAGGAAGTACAGAAACATTAGGCTACTGGCCTACTTTTGTCTCTATTACTTTGATATATGTTTATTTGATTTGTTTACGTATTTAACACTGTGTGTTAGAGCATATTTATGGTTCAGCCGTAGGAATATTTATTTAATTTCAAGTTATTTAAATGTAAATCCAGTATTCTGTATGTGTTTCATTATGTTTGTGAGTGTGCATTGGCTTGGAGACATGGCGGGAGTGCTCTAGCCAATCACAGCACACGTTACTATGGTGTGTGCTACTGAAGTCAATGGAGAGACTGTATGGAAGTGGGGGAGGAGCATCGGGTCACAGAAGATGGGGAGTGCGGGCTACAGACGTTTCACTATTTTATATTTTATTCCTATATTTATATATTATTTGTATTAAACATGTATAGCCTATGTCCGTCCGAATGTTCATTGAAATATTGCATAAAAATTTAAATTAAATTGGCCAAGAAATTTTCGAGATTCTTGGTCATAACATATCCCCTTCCCATATTACACATTTTTATATATCATATTTACTTAAAAAATAAGTATAAAAACACGCTCTTATTCAAATGGAGTGTTGAGTCACAATTTCAAAGTAATCGGTGCAGAATTTTATAAGAGTTGCGGTTTTCCACAAACTAACATTTACATTTATAGTGATTTCCGCTATAACTATAACAAAAAACATATATTATAAAAATTTACAAAGTGCGTGCCTGCGTGCCTCTAAAACTCAGAAACGAGTCCAGGTACAATCAAGGTAGTTACATGATCTGGTAGCCCTCTGTCCCCCATCCATGAAGAAGGTTTGCGTTTTTATCTGAAGGGCGTGCTTTTGAAGACGTAAGGGCTGGGAAGTTTCACCCTGTAGAAATTTCTGGAACATTCCAGAACATTCGATAGTATTCGAGAACATTCGAGAGTATTCAAGAGCATTCCACAACATTCCATAATGTTCTGGAATGTTCCACAATGATATAACGTGAAACATTCCGGAAGATTCCAGTATGTTCGGGAACATCCTGAGATATATCAGATCATTGTGGAACATACCAGAACACTCTCCAATGTTGTGAATGTTCTGGAACATTCTGGACCATTCGAAGCGTTTTTGGTATATTCTGGAATTCACCACTGGTGGGGCTATCCATATAGTATAGAAAGCAAGACCAGTTGTGGGTTAGATCAAATGGTATTATCAGTGACGAAGGGAGGAACCTAAAAGTAGTGCAGTCAGTAAATAAAAACAAACGGTGAAGTGTTATTATAATTAGCCAAAGTGATACAGTGACTGAATATAGCCCGCATCTCGTGGTCGTGCGGTAGCGTTCTCGCTTCCCACGCCCGGGTTCCCGGGTTCGATTCCCGGCGGGGTCAGGGATTTTCTCTGCCTCGTGATGGCTGGGTGTTGTGTGCTGTCCTTAGGTTAGTTAGGTTTAAGTGGTTCTAAGTTCTAGGGGACTGATGACCATAGCTGTTAAGTCCCATAGTACTCAGAGCCATTTGACTGAATATAAATCGAAAATACACTATGAGAAGTGTGAAGTTTAGATAGTGTATTTGTTAGTAGAAAGGTGATTTGATTTGTATTTTAGACAATGCTGAAACGTAAAAGAGGAGGAGATCTTGCCAGCTCTGAAGCGAAACGGTGAAAACAAAAAGACCAGCGCAAAAACGAAAGAGACAGAGACCGCGAAGCACGTTCAAGTTCTCAATGAACGAGAATGAGCACCTCGAGAAGTAGAGAAGCCGAAGAACGACGAAATTAATGGGCTGAAGAATCAAGAATTGAGACACTATCTTATAATAAAAAACTCACGCCAGCCCCGAAAATATCACCCTACGAGAAGAGCTAACGAGGACAATTAAAGGGTACAACCTAACAAATGAAGTATTCCACTACGACTCCATAAAAGAACATAACAAACACAAACATGTCGCAAACGGAAAAATGTATAACATCTGCCAATTTTACAACGCGAAAAATACTCAGTATGGACACACCAGGAATCCGTTGCATGAATGGAAAAATTCAATTACCACCACTGGAAGCACGTCCGCAGAAATATTTACATTATATGACGGGGGAAACTCCAGAATCAAAACACTTTCTTCAACGTATAAAAGTTACAACGCCTGCGTCCAACTGACTTCTTTTGTGTCACTTCTATCAACACTACCAGAGATGAAATCTATTATGTTTTTTTCCGTCGAAGGACGTATCTACCACAACATGGGATCGTTACTACCACTACCGAAAGACGACCATGCATTTCTGCAAGTATATTTCGTCGGAAATGAAGAAACAGAAATTGATCAACGATGCACAAATCTCAATGGATTGAGACGAGCAGTAGTCCGAGATGTACAGAGGATCTTACGTGAATACAAGCCACAGCTTCACATATTCGAAACAGCACAGGCCAATGAATTCTTATGACTATAAAGTTATAATTTTTAGCCGACAAAAAACCGGATGGAGAACACGAACTTTGATTTAAGGCACCTCAGATAGACGAAGTCGTCATCGTAACTGTGGGCAATGGAAACACAAGTCGTGAGATAAATGTGCAAGTGAAGGACTACAGCGAGTTGCAGAGACACACCGTTCATATGATGCCCTTCAATATCCATTAAAATTTCTGCACTGAGGGGACGGATATCATTTTAATGTGAAACAAAAACCAACCTGAAACAGGCGTAGACACAAACTAAAATGTCGTTTCCAAGGAGCTCTGTGCTTACCGCTTAACGACCAGAGACAATGAAACATACAATCACATTCTCAGCACTCACTGTTTATTCCAACAATTCCTGGTAAATATATATGCAAAAATAGAAGCGGAACGGATGCTTTATACAATACTGAATTATGAGAAACTACGCACGGAATAATTCATCCACCTTCGAGGCGCTATCTTAAATGACGGAAACATTGACGACATTGTAACAATGGTAATCTTACCCTCATCATACACGCAAGTCCGATACATATGCAAAAATACACTAATGATTCCATGACCTACATACGAAAATATGGCCGATATGACCTCTTCATAACATTCACATGAAACTCTTCGTGGCCAGAAATATAAGAACAACAAAGATACGTACAAGCCCCTATGCATCGACAAGATATAACAGCCCGAGTTTTCCGGCACAAACAAATGAGATTTATTGAAGTAATCACAAGACACAACATCTTTGGAACCGTTAGATGATAGATATATATACCCGAATGGCAAAAACGAGGGCTGCCTCACTCACGTCATCTCATATGGCTACAGGACGTAATTAATCTCACGGATATCGACAAAGTCATCCAAGTTGAATTTTCCAGTCCACAAGAACATCCAAACTGTGCGACATAAAAGTGAAAAACATGATTCACGGATATATATTAAATCCCAATTCACCATATATAAGTGATGGTAAATGTACAAAAGAACACCCAAAACCATACCTAGATGACACACAAACCGGAATTGATGCCTGTCCCAAATACAGAAGACGATCAGCCAAAAACGGCGGCTGCTCAGTAAAAATGCAAATACGAGGCAGCGACGAAATGGGTAGTACCATACAACACACTACTTTCCAAAAATGTTCCAAGCACACATAAACGTAAAATACTTTAATTCAGTGAAATACATCAAATATGTCTGTGAGTATGTGAAAAAAGGTAGTGGTGTGGCAGTAGACGGCGAACAGCAAAGCACAAATGGCGAGATCCTCGTGCACCAAATGGGAAGATACATCAACAATAACGAGGCAGAGTGGCGGGATTTCGGTTTTCCCATACACGACTGTGCAACATCTAGCAGTACATTTGGAGAATAGACAGAGAGTTTACTTCACAAAAGACACGGCCAGAAAAATTTCAAGCGAACCACCTGAGAACATATCATTATTCGCTTTGTATCAACTGTGCCAAACGCACCCATTCACGAAAACGTTACCATATGTCGACGTCCCTACCTATTATACAAGAAACACAACAAGAGCAATATTTCAACGAGCAGGGGATTTCAGTAGAAGGTAATCCAGTAATCATGAAATCTGCCGCACTAGGCCGAGTATGCAGCATACATCCGAACAACGCCGAGTGTTTCTATCTCCGGATGTTGCTATACGAAATACGGGGATCAACAAGTTTCACAGATCTCAAGAGTGTTTACGGTTACTGTGCCAGAAGAAGAGAGCAGCATGCTAACGCTTAGGACCACGGGAAAACGACAACTAGTGGGAATTAACACTACAAGAAGTCTCTCTCACAGTCTCAGCTGAGCAAATGAGAGACTTATTCGCCATAGTTCTAACAACATGTAACCCATCGAACCTAAAACAACTATGGGAGTCTTTCAAAGAGAGTATGAGTGATGAAATACTGTACCAGATCCGATAAAACTCATCCTGAACTGACTATCGAGGTCAACGGCGACATCGTCAAAGAAACACTTATTCGCCTAGAAGATAAATGTATAGCAACAAACAAACAACCTACAACTTGGGATGCTAAACTTCGAAATTACAAAGGAAAAAAGATACAACATCAACGAACCTCTTCAGTAGATTGCTCACAACAAACTACTCCTCAATGACAATTAAAAGAAAATTTACAAAGTTACCACGGACCGGATCGACAACAACATTGGCGGGCTTATTTACTTGGAGGCACCAGGCGGTACCGGGAAAACGTTTGTAATAAATCTTTTGCTGGCAGAAATATGTGCTGAACAACACATCGCACTTGCACTAACATCATTCGGTATACAGTATGGCAGCCACACTTATGGAAGAAGGACAAACTGCCCATACCGCGCTACAGCTACCTTTGAATATAGCCAAAGAACAATTCTCATTATGTAGAATCTTAAGAGCATGTGGAACGGGATGAACTTGTAATTGAAGCTGAAAGTATCGTCTGGGATGAATGCACGATGACACATAAAAAGAATCGCTCGAAACCACTGACAGAACACACAAGACTTGCGAGCACACTCTGAAGTGATGTGAGAAGTTCTACTCATGCTCTCAGGAGCTTTTCGACAAACACTTCCAGTTATCCCCAAGTCCACACCAGCAGACGAAATCAACGCATGCTTTAAAAAATCATATCCCTCGTCACACATACAAATACTGCGACTAACAAAAAATATGAGAGTTGAACCACTGAAAGACGAAACAACAGCACATTTTGCTGAACCGTTTACAAATAGGCGGAGGCACATATTCTCCTGACCAGACGACAGGCCTCATTTAACTCAACAGTGATTTCTGACACATAGACACTGCTGAAGACGAACTCATCGACCAAGTTTATCCAGACATTGTTCAGAGTTATACAAATCCGGACTGGTGATTTGAAAGGGCAATTTTGGCAACTAAAAGTAATGTTGTCACCGATATCAACTTTAATATTGAAAAAAAATCCCGTTGAAGAGATAATATACATATCGATCGGCACGATGATAAACGTTGAAGGAAGTGTGAACTTCCCTACAGTGTTTGTAAACTCGTTGCAAGTACCAGCAATACCATTACACTGTCTTCGACTTAAAATTGGATCCACGATCATACTACTCAGAAAGCTCAGTTAACCAAAACTCTGTAATGGAACAAGGATGATAGTCAAACAGCTGTCGAATAACGTAACCGAAGCCGAAATTATGACTGAAAAGTACAAAGGGCACACACTATCTATTCCCAGAATCCCACTGATCTCTACTGAACTGCCATTCCAATTTAAAAAGACTGTAATTTTCAACCATGTTAGCCTCCTATTTTACAATTAACAAAGCGCAAGGACAAACTTTAAAGAATTGCGACATCAATTTCAAAGACACCGGCTTCCCTCACGATCAACTGTACGTAGCTTGCACTCGAGTAGAAAATTCGAAAAAATTGTCCATATATGCCCCGAATAACAAAATGAAAATTGTTGTTTGTAAACAAATATTTTGAATAGTTAGAATATGTTTTCAATAAACCTTTTTTTCCTCTTATACTTTAACAAGTATTGTAAATAGTTACATATTTTACAAGAGTAATTATTTTACGAGGGTAATCCCAAAAGTAAGGTCTCCCACTTTTTTATAAGTACATAGACCTGTTTATTTCTACAATGGTTTACATCAGTTTGCAGCTTGAATATTTAGCTATTTTTCGACATAATCATCATTTCTGTCGATGCGTTTTTGTAGACGCTGTTCCAGTTTTTGTATGCCCATATCATACCAGTTCGCCGGCATGCTGTTCAGAAAGTTATGAACCTCTCCTTTCACTTCGTCGTCGAAGCCGAATCGCCTTCCAACTTACGGGACAGGTGATAGTCACTGAGTGCCAAGTCAGCATGTAGGGTGGGTGGGTGATTATGCTCCACTGAAACTGTTGTAGGAGAGCAACCGTTTGCCGAGCGATGCGTGAGCGAGCGTTGTCACGGAGAATGTGTACGTCCTTGCTAAATATTCCTCTTCTCCCGTTCTGAATTGCCCGTTTGAGTTTTTTCAGTGCCACAGTATCTGTCAGCGTTAATTATGGTCCCATTGGGCATAAAGTCAACAACCAATACCCTTTTACGATGCCAAAAAACGGTTGACTTTACCGGCAGACTGTGTTTGTTTGAATTTCCGTGGCTTTGACGAAGAAGGGTGCCGCCACTGGCATGATTGTTGCTTGGTCTCAGGTGTAAAGTGGTGTGCCCGGGTTTCGTCACCCGTGACAACTGAGTCCAGAAAGTTGTCCTGTTCGGCTGCAAGGCGTTGAAGAAATGCACGGGAAGCATCAACTCGTTGTCGCATGTAGTCCTCAGTCAGCATGCGTGGCACCCATCTTGCGCACACCTTCCGGTAGTTCAGTGTTTCCGTTAAAATTATGTGAGCGGTGGTTCAGGAAACCTCAGGAACCAACGTGCAGAGATCATGCAGCTTGATCCGCCGATCTTCACGCATGCTATGCTCAACCTTCAACACTGTCTCCTCAGAAATTGACGGTCCCCAGCTCCTTTGTTCGTCGTGAATTTCGGTCCGACCAGCTGTAAATTCTCTACACTACTAACGAACATTTTTGACATCCATGCACGACTCACCATACACTTCCGTCAATTGGCGATGGATTTCAATCGGCGCAGGGCCCTTTGCGTTCAAAACCCGAATAACTGCGGGCAATTCGCACTTGGCGGTAACATCCAACGCGAGCTCCATTCTCAACAGCTGCCAAGCCAAGACTGAGCGCCTCAGCACGGCGTGCGCGTGTTTACACATAGCGCGTAAAGCAATCTTCATAACTTATACGAAAATACGAGACCTTACTTTTGGGAACAGCCTCGTACGTCTTATACTTTAAAATTTATCCTTTTATTCAAACTACCACACGATCTCATATCAACCCCATGAGTGAAACTCGGTACCCCAGCTAGTATATTTATGTATATTACATGTGGCCCTCTACTAGGTATATAAAAACACGCCTGCATTCCAATGCAAGGTTGTGCAAAAATACCAAAGCAATCGGTGAAGAACTTCAAAGATCTGCGACATTGAACAAACGAATATTTACATTTTTATTTACGTAGGAGTAAATGTTTGTTTGTTCAGAATGTAAAATCTTCGAAAGTTCTTCACCGATTGCTTTGCAATTTTCAAATAACGTTGCATTCGAATAGGTGCGTGTTCCTACTGGAACATCTTAGATATTTAAATACAATGACGGAAAAAAACTGCAGCACCAAAAGGTAATTAATGTAGAGTAATTAAATTTAGGAAATACGTCTGTCTAGGTGACATATTTAAGCGAATAACATTGCAAGACCACAGGTTAATGTAAGCGCAAAATAAGGTATTGCAAATCTGAAATTCTGGTAAATTAATAACTGGTGTAACCGCCAAACTCTTGAATGTAAACATGCCAATGTGCATGTATTGCATTGTACAGGTGCGGTATGCTATATTTTTGTAGAATGTAGTTTCAGGTGTGTTGCGCTTGGTACATTAATACAGGGACGGTTAATGCAGTTTGTGGATGACATTGGAGTCTTCGTCCGATAATGTCATATATATATTCGACTGGAGACAGATTTGGTGATGTAGCTGGCCAAGGCAACAAGTCGACACTCCAAAGATCATGCTGAGCTATAACAGTGGCATGTGGGCGAGAGTTATCCTGGTGGATCCCCCCCCCCTTTCCCGACCCACCGTGCAACGCCTTTCATGAATGGCAGTATAACAGACGGAATCATCAGACTGACGTACAATTATTGCAATCATCGTGCGTGGAATAGCCACGAGAGTGCTCCTGAAGTCATACGAAATGGCACTCCACACCCAAGACCATAACTCCAGGTGTAGGTCCAGTGTGTCTAGCACCCAGACATGTTGTTTGCAGGCCCTCAACCGGACTCCTTCTAATCAACACAATGCCAAAACTGGCACAGAGGCAGAACAAGCTTTCATCATAAAACGCAACGGACCTGCACCCTGTCCTCCAATGAAAACTCGCTTCACAGCACTGACGTCGCAAATGGTGGTGGTGTGGACTCAGTGGAATAACCGATTTGTAACAGTTCGTCGTGTCACTGTGGAGCAAACTGCTGCTCATATTGCTGATACAGATGGAGTAGGATGCGCCAGAGCCATACGCTGAATACGATGGTCTTTCCTTTCGGTAGTGCCACGTGGCCGTCCGGAGCCCTGCCTTCCTGCGACCGTACTATCTAGTGGTCATCGCTGCCTGCAACCATGTGCAGTGGCTACACCTCTGCCAAGTCTTCTGCAATATCGTAGAAGGAACATCCATGTTGACGTAGCCCTATTACACGATCTCGTTAAAACCCAGTGAGGCGTCTTATAGGCTCAGTATCTTAAATATTCCAAAACTCATTAATGATTCTTTTGAAATTTTGACACAACGTTGTAACTACTGTTTTATACACCAACAGAGCGTCGTATGGTGTATATACAGGGTGTTTCAAAAATGACCGGTATATTTGAAACGGCAATAAAAACTAAACGAGCAGCGATAGAAATACACCGTTTGTTGCAATATGCTTGGGACAACAGTACATTTTCAGGCAGACAAACTTTCGAAATTACAGTAGTTACAATTTTCAACAACAGATGGCGCTGCGGTCTGGGAAACTCTATAGTACGATATTTTCCACATATCCACCATGCGTAGCAATAATATGGCGTAGTCTCTGAATGAAATTACCCGAAACCTTTGACAACGTGTCTGGCGGAATGGCTTCACATGCAGATGAGATGTACTGCTTCAGCTGTTCAATTGTTTCTGGATTCTGGCGGTACACCCGGTCTTTCAAGTGTCCCCACAGAAAGAAGTCACAGGGGTTCATGTCTGGCGAATAGGGAGGCCAATCCACGCCGCCTCCTGTATGTTTCGGATAGCCCAAAGCAATCACACGATCATCGAAATATTCATTCAGGAAATTAAAGACGTCGGCCGTGCGATGTGGCCGGGCACCATCTTGCATAAACCACGAGGTGTTCACAGTGTCGTCTAAGGCAGTTTGTACCGCCACAAATTCACGAAGAATAACCAGATAGCGTGATGCAGTAATCGTTTCGGATCTGAAAAATGGGCCAATGATTCCTTTGGAAGAAGTAGCGGCCCAGACCAGTACTTTTTGAGGATGCAGGGACGATGGGACTGCAACATGGGGCTTTTCAGTTCCCCATATGCGCCAGTTCTGTTTATTGACGAAGCTGTCCAGGTAAAAATAAGCTTCGTCAGTAAACCAAATGCTGCCCACATGCATATCACCGTCATCAATCCTGTGCACTATATCGTTAGCAAACGTCTGTCTGCCCCCGGTAGCTGAGTGGTCAGCGCGACAGACTGCCAATCCAAAGGGCCCGGGTTCGATTCCCGGCTGGGTCGGAGATTTTCTCCGCTCAGGGACTGGGTGTTGTGTTGTCCTAATCATCATCATTTCATCCCCATCGACGCGCAAGTCGCCGAAGTGGCGTCAAATCGAAAGACTTGCACCAGGCGAACAGTCTACCCGACGGGAGGCCCTCGTCACACGACATTTCATTTTCAGCGAATGTCTCTCGTGCAGCAATGGTAGCGGCGCTGAGGGGTTGCCGCGTTTGAATTTTGTATGGATAGAGGTGTAAACTCTGGCGCATGCGACGATATGTGGACGTTGGCGTCCTTTGGACCGCAGCTGCAACACGGCGAACGGAAACCCGAGGCCGCTGTTGGATCACCTGCTGCACTAGCTGCGCGTTGCCCTCTGTGGTTGCCATACGCGGTCGCCCTACCTTTCCAGCACGTTCATCCGTCACGTTCCCAGTCCGTTGAAATTTTTCAAACAGATACTTTATTGTATCGCTTTTCAGTCCTTTGGTTACATTAAACCTCCGTTGAAAACTTCGTCTTGTTGCAACAACACTGTGTTCTAGGCGGTGGAATTACAACACCAGAAAAATCCTCTGTTCTAAGGAATAAACCATGTTGTCTACAGCACACTTGCACGTTGTGAACAGCACACGCTTACAGCAGAAAGACGACGTACAGAATGGCGCACCCACAGACTGCGTTGTCTTCTATATCTTTCACATCACTTGCAGCGCCATCTGTTGTTGCAAATTGTAACTACTGTAATTTCGAAAGTTTGTCTGTCTGAAAATGTACTGTTGTCCCAAGCATATTGCAACAAACGGTGTATTTCTATCGCTGCTCGTTTAGTTTTTATTGCCGTTTCAAATATACCGGTCATTTTTGAAACACCCTGTATATACAGCACTTTCATTTACACTACTGGCCATTAAAATTGCTATACCACGAAGATGACGCGCTACAAACGCGAAATTTATCCGACAGGAAGAAGATGCTATGATATGCAAATGATTAGCTTTTCATACCATTCACACAACGTTGGCGCCGGTGGCGACACCTACAACGTGCTGACATGTGGAAAGTTTCCAACCACTTTCTCATACACAAACAGCAGTTCACCGGCGTCGACTGGTGAAACGTTGTTGCGATGCCTCGTGTAAGGAGAAGAAATGCGTACCATCACGTTTCCGACTTTCATAAAGGTCGGATTGTAGCCTGTCGCGATTGCGGTTTATCGTATCGCGACATTGCTGCTCGCGTTGGTCGAGATCCAATGACTGTTAGAAGAATATCGAATCGGTAGGTTCAGGATGGTAATACGGAACGCTGTGCTGGATCCCAACGGCCCCGCATCACTAGCAGTTGAGATGACAGGTATCTTATCCGCATGGCTGTAACGGATCGTGCAGCCACGTCTCGATCCCTAAGCCAACAGATGGGGACGTTTGCAACACAACAAGCATCTGCACCAACAGTTCGACGACGTTTGCAGCAGCTGGACTATCAGCTCGGCGACCATGGCTGCGGTTACCCTTGACGCTGCATCACAGACAGGAGCGCCTGTGATGGTGTACTCGACGACGAACCTGGGCGCACGAATCGCAAAACGTCATTTTTTCGGATGAATC
Organism: Schistocerca americana; assembly: GCF_021461395.2. Lineage (NCBI taxonomy): Eukaryota > Metazoa > Arthropoda > Insecta > Orthoptera > Acrididae > Schistocerca > Schistocerca americana. The sequence goes on from NC_060125.1 coordinate 499,125,294, forward strand.
CAGGTTCTATTTTCAACATCATGATGGTCGCACCCGTGTTTGGCGACATCGCGGTGAACGCTCATTGGAAGCGTGTATTCGTCATCGCCATACTGGCGTATCACCCAGCGTGATGGTATGGGATGCCATTGGTTTCACGTCTCGGTCACCTATTGTTCGCATTGACGGCACTTTGAACAGTGGGCGTTATATTTCAGATGTGTTACCCATGTATCTACCCTTCATTCGATCCCTGCGAAACCCTACATTTCAGCAGGATAATGCACGACCGCATGTTGCAGGTCCTGTACGGGTCTTTCTGGATACGGAAAATGTTCGACTGCTGCCCTGGCCAGCACATTCTCCAGATCTCTCACCAATTGAAAACGTCTGGTCAATGGTGGCCGAGCAACTGGCTCGTCACAATACGCCAGTCACTACTCTTGATGAACTGTGGTATCGTGTTGAAGCTGCATGGGCAGCTGTACCTGTACACGCCATCCAAACTCTTTTTGACTCAAAGCCCAGCCGTATCAAGGCCGTTATTACGGCCAGGGGTGGTAGTTCTGGGTACTAATTTTTCAGGATCTATGCACCCAAATTGTGTGAAAATAACATGCCAGTTCTATTATAATATATTTGTCCTATGAATACCCGTTTATCATCTGCATTTCTTCTTGGTGATGCGATTTTAATGGCAAGTAGTGTATTATATATACGAGGGTGGTTTGATAAGTTCTCGGAACGGAACAGAAAAATGTACCTACATTACTGATACTTTGTTTTATTTTTCAATGTAGTCTCCTTGTATATTAATTCACTTGGACCAACGATGTTCCAATGCCTTGATCCCATGTTAAAAATGAGTTAGCCAGGCCTACAAAATAGTTGTCGACCCCAGCTATCAATTCTTCATTTGAAGTGAATCTTTGCCCACCAAGAAAAATTGCAGATTTTGGAAGACATGGAAGTCTGGTGGAACCATACCAGGTGAATAAGATGTATGTGGCAACAATTCATACCTTAGTTCATGTGATTTTGCCATGGCGACGGCACATGTGTGCGGGCGGGGATTGTCTTGATGGAAGATGATTTTCTTCCTTGCTAAATCTGGTCTTTTTTCGCGTATCTTTTGTTGCAATTTGTCCAGAAGGTTAGCATATTATTCTCCAATAACTGTTTGCCCAGTGGGCAGATAATCTACAAACAAAATCCCCTTCGCATCTCAGAACTCTGATCCATGACCTTTCCCGCCGAAGGAATTGTCTTTGCTTTCTTTGGCGGTTCACGTGTTCAGTAGGTGACGCACATGTACAAAAGAAAGCAACAGATACTATTATTGTCTGGAGTATGAAAACTGTATATGCCATGTTCCAAACCATATTTTTGCCTTTTGTCAACGACGGCGAGTAAACATCTTCTTGGCAAAAAGCATGGAACTAAAAATAATATTTTCTTTCTGAGACAAAATGTTGGAGTGAGGAAGAGTGAAACTGAAGTATTTACTTCAGCCAGGAGACATACTCGGACACCTCAACTGGAAACAGCGTCGCCGATGGAAGAAACAGCTCTGGTTTCGGGTCAATGCTTTGCACACGGTTTCAGCTTCACTACGAATTCTGTTACGGGAAGTTTAAGAACTGTTGACAGTGTGGAACGAGGTATACTAATTTCTGCTTATTGTAATCACATAGCACATACAATGATATGTTAAATTATAGTTACACAGAGAATTACGATTTGTCCAAATTATGCACATACTACTACAACCGATAAATCAAGTAGCACAAAATGAAAACTTACATTTCTATAGAACGGTTGATAATCGTAATCTATATGGGCAGTGGCGGATTTAAATATAGGCCCACTAGGCACGGGCCTAAGGGCGGCACCATAAGGAGTAGAGGCATATTTTGCTCTGTACTGATTTTAACCTTTTACGTTTTAAAATAACTGCTCTTACAAACGACAAAAATTTTTTAATATTGTTAAACTTGCTGGTTTAAATAAGCCTCAAGAACAAATTCGACAATACAAGCTTGGAAGTATATGAGTACATAGTTTACTTGGTGACTGAATGGAAATTTAACATTCAGTTTCTGTCTGGTATCATCTTTATGATTGTTCAAAATAGTCTGAAGTAAGCTGTCAGGACGGCAGTCTACAATACTAAGTTTGAAACCTTATTATACCAAGAATGTTGTCGGCTTCTACTTAACCCTACCATATTTTCCCCGTGAAAATACCGGGATCCCTGAAAAGCTGTTATAAACTAATCAGCAGTTTCTAAAATACTGCAACCTGTGTGGGCCTCAGTATGTAAAACCTGCTCTACTTAAATTTCTTGTAGAAATTACGGGGAAGTATCAAGCCACCCCTCCGTTGCCGTAATTACTGTGAAAGCTCTGTGGTCTTCAGTATCTGAGCTTAGATTTAATGACACCCGTTTAACAAAGCATTTGGTACTGGAAATGTTTTACATTTTTAAACACATGTTTATACGAAAATAACATGAGAAGAATATCTAATAATGTGTGAGATACAATTTAAAAATTTTATATTATTTAATTAGTTACTTTTTTTGGCGAAAAAAGAAGAAGAAACCAACTTTCGTTTGTCTCATTTATTGTGCTGCAGCCTGCACGATATCAAAGCTCCCACTCTGTGCAATCGTATAGTACGTGGAATCGCAAATTTTGTATTGAACTTCTTAACTAGGCTTTTTTTCTTCGAGGAAAGGTTATTTTTATTTTATGTTGGAACAAAAGGTACATTTGTGTGTAGACATAACAGCAGTGTTCACACAAATGTCAACTCACCACACCACATCAACTGCCAACAAGACTACATAAACTTTGTAGTCTGTCTTCTCTGCCCACAGAAACCGCTAAAATGTTATAAGAATAAGTGGGATAAGAATCGATCCAGCACACCTCACTGCTAGAAACTGCAAAAATTATTTGCTTTTTAAATTAGAAAGACAGTGTCAAGAATATTTAGAAGATATTTCGGTCCCAGCTAAGATTCCGGCGACGCGGGAAACAGAAGCCAAGAAAGGAATTTTCTTTACGAGAGGAATTCTGGCCGGCAGGTGTGCTTCTACTGTTCACTGACAACACATTAACAAGCGACAATGAAATTAAATTATTCTGCATTATCGTTCTTTCACAAGGCAGTTATGTCGAGTAGTCCGAGTTGGCCAGTTCATCGCTTCGTATTCAAAGGAAAAATCTTTGTGCTCGTGTGCCGTGTTTAAAGTAAAAAGCTTTGTGCTCATGTGCGATGTAGTACGATTAGTACTGGATACAGTCTTTCATTCTTTCCTTTTAAAAAGATTTTTCTTTTGTTTTGACTATTGGTTAACAATTTTAAGTACCTTAACATGAATAACAGTGAAAAAAGCGAACATGCAAAATAAAGTGAGGCGGCATTTCGGAAAGTATCTAAGGAAAGGTGAGAACAAGAAGCCAATGTTCTAAAAACGCTTGGAAGAGTAGATAAATTGTTGGTGTTTCGATTTCGAGTTCAAATAGTACAGATGATATTTGTGGCACTGCAGCTGTTGCAAAAGAAGTAAATACAGACGAAACAAAAGCTAAAAATGAAGAAAAGCAAATTCTTCCTGATTCCGAGTATCACGAAAAACTGAGTGTTGTGTCAGACATTTCAAAAAGAAATAACCTCGTTAGTGATGATCCTGCGGAATGGTGTGTCAATGAATCAGCAGTCGACATTCTGTTATAGTGTGGCATTAATCAAAATTGTAATGGTGATTTTTCTAATTCAAGATGATAAATAGGTGATAAGCCAGATGTTTGAACAAAAATATATTTTACCGTAAATTTTTAAACGGTGAATCAATTTTGCATGACTTTTTTAGTATACTCCTGTAGCACCGGCGCTATTTTTTGTGCGCCTTGTAAATTGTTCGGAGGTGTAAGGCGGCGATTGCTACTAGTGGTATTGCAGATTGGGAAAATATTTCTAATATTTTATCTAATCACGAGAATTCAATTGAACACAAAAATTCTGAGTTATCACTCTTAACAAGAAAAAAGTCTCTTGGAATAATAGATAACCATTTCGAGTCATTTGTTGAGACAAAAGAAAATGCACTTGTGCAGTGCGTTGAAAAGTGTGCTTGCAGTAGTGAAGAAGCAAACAAGTCATGTACTTCCCCTACGTGGACACGTTGAGAGATTCCATTCATTACATAATGGTCAACTTATTATGTCTCTTGAACTTATAGCCGAGTTTCATCCTTTTCTCGCAGAGCACATTGAACGATGTGAAAATCCAGGACAGGGAAGGACATACAAGTTATCATTCTTGAATAATGTGTGATGAAATAATAGAGCTTCTTTCTGCACGAATAAAAGTAATTTAACATAAGTGAAATAAAACAGGCGAGATAATTCTCTATAATAGTAGATTCTACTGTGGACATTTCACGTATTGATCAATTATCTTTCACATTAAGAAATGTGGACGAGAATGGTGAACCTGTTGAACGTTTCCTTCTGTTTTTACCGAAACCGGGACACAAGTCCGAAAATGGAGTTGAGGCCGTACTAAAAGTCCTATCTATAAATTCCATTAATATTACTGACTGTAGAGGCCAATCATATGATAACGCAAGCAATACGCCAGGAACATACACTGGCTTGCAGGCACGCGTCAAAGAACGAAATCCGAAAGCGTATTATGTGCCTTGTGCAGCACATTCTTTGAATTTAGTCGGCACTAGTGCTGCAAGCTGTAGTCGGGGAGCATGTTCATTTTTCACTGTAGTGAAAAACTTTTATAATTTTTTTTCCACTTCTACACAACGCTGGGATAAACTTCTTTCTTTCATGAAACCAGGAAGCAAAACGATAAAAACATTATCAAAAACACGTTGGTCAGCAAGAGAGTTATCAATGCCCCCACACATATTGCCACACGTTTGAAAAACCACTTGTGCAATATGAGACTTCACCATGACAGTATCGACGGACATATTCCAGAGATCTAATAGTGTAAATCTGAAATTGCAAAGTGAAAATATTGATACTAACATAGTGCATGAATTATATGAATCACTTATAGGATTTACTGCATTTATTCCTGGCATGTTCGACTACTGTGTAATTAACCCGTGCAGATTTTGACTGATAGACTATGAATAAACCTATAAAAGCCCCGTGGAGTAGACGAGAGGTCTATGGCGCCTTGCCACGGTTCGCGTGGCACTCCCCGTCGGAGGTTCGAGTCCTCCCTCGGGCATGGGTGTGTGTTGTCCTTATCGTGAGTTAGTTTAAGTTAGATTAAGCAGTTTGTAAGCCTACGGAACCGATGACCTCAGCAGTTTGGTCCCATAGGAACTTACCACAAATTTTCAAATTTACTTCCATAAAACATCACAAAGACGCAAACTTAATGATGACGAAGAAGCGGGCTCTAAAGAAGTTTTTCTGATTGGAAGGGAAAAATTTCTACCAGTACTCGGCAACTTGTACGCCGAATTAGCAAGGAGGAAGGAAAGCTATAGAACAGTGTTGGAATCCTACACAGTTTTCAGTAACCTTCAGAACAGTTCACCTGACGATATTGCTAAACGTGCAGCAAAATTCCAAGCGTCATGTGACACAGATTTAGAGCCTTCCTTCCCTATCGAATGTGTACATTTCTCGGAACTTTTGAAATCTTCAGAGATTAGCGATTTACCAGTCGAAATGAGCAAATTTTTACGAAAACAGAGGATACAGTCCGTATTTCCGAATGTTGAAATTGCTCTTAGAATATTTCTATTCATGGCACTTACGAAGTGTTTAGCAGGACGCTCGTTTAACGCTCTTAAAAGATTGAATTCGTACCTATATTCTACATTGTTTGAGGAGAGATTGTCCAGTCTTCACAGGGAAGCCGACCTGCTAACTGCTAACTGATAACCATCCGAATCCTGACTAGTGAGTTTGTTTATTTATTCATATTAGTTTTATAAATTTAAGATTATAGTATGATTTTTATTATAACTTAGATCAGATTCATTGGATTTACAAACTACATATTACCTTTTTACTTTGCAATTGCTGATGGCCGAATGCGGAACTAAACGTCGTTTACGTGCAGACGTGAGCGAAGGCGCCCGACAGTACTAAACAATACCCAAATGACCCAGGCAGCTCGGCGCTGTACAGTCAAGTCATACTGATACTGTAGTATATTAAAACTGATGAGTATTCTTGGCGTCTGCTGAAATGTGTAGTTATCGCGGAAATATACGTTATCGGAGTGTACGCACAGACGAAAAAGTGTTAATAAACAAGGTAGTTCAGTTCTGTCGATAAATACGTAAATACTTTGCTAATGCCGTTAGAAATGGTTATGGTGAGAGCAGTAGCTACAATACAAAACTGTTCAGCCCTTAGATGGATTAAAGATATCGTGTACACTTATCATGCAGCTACTAGCTACACTTCATCCGTATTTAGTTATTAGTTCGTACACCGAAATCTCTGTTTCATTTCTTACGCTTTCCTATAGATTCACATATTAATGCCAAACGTGATTTTTTTTATCCGCGACACATTCAAATTATTAGATCGTAAAACGACAGTTTAATTTTAATTTTGAACGCGTCTCTGTAAAAGTGTATATTATTTTCTAATGTATGACACGTTCGCTTCAATTTTTAGATCGTAACGCGACTTTTTAATTTTCATTTTCAACGGTTTCACATAAAAGTACTATTAAAAGTGAATGTATAACAAAAATCCGTTGTCTCTTATCAGCTCTTCTGAACTTTTAGGCCATTAAAATAAAGTTATTTTCCTTGTGTTCGTTTCTGTTATCTTTCGACAGAAAGATGTGTCGACACAATGCAGTTTTAAGTTTGTTTTATCGGCTGCCATACACCAAGTACAGTTCAGGAACCATATTACATTTTCATTGAGAGCGACTAGACTGCTGACACGTCCTTCAGAGCAACGAATAGCAGAGTACAGAAACAGCTCACGGCGCTCCCACCCAAAACGGCAGTTGTGAAGGGATCGGGTAATAGTTATTATTGAAAAGATGTTTTTTTTTGGGGGGGGGGCATACAATATGGTGTGCCTAGGGGCGCAAAATTTTTAAATCCGCCACTGTATATGGGATACAGTTTTAGAAAAGCACGACGGCCACCAAATATAACTGACAGTAAAAAAAGTTCATCTGAATGGAATGAACTCTATAAGACTTGTTATATGCTAATGCTAAAATGATTACACAGCACATACCATAAACGTTAATGTAGGACGAATTCTGACAATTTGGTAAAACTATTCTATTTTGCTTGTACTTTAACATGGATCAGTATGAGTCGTCAGTTTAATCGGTCATGGTTCAAAGACTTAAATAACAGATTTATACATTTGATTGAAAAAAAGACAACACAGTTTTCAGCACTAGCAGAGTATAGTGCATGTTCACATCAGAACACCATTGTCTGGATATGCGAAGTCTGTAAAGGATGGTAACTGCTCACTTACTTGTTCTTCAGCAGAATGCCTTCTGATGCTGGCTTTCTTTCTTCTTGTTAGCTCTCGAGAAAGTTCAGACAGCAAGTATCTCTGTAAGGTGTTAGTTAAGTAGCGCGCAACACTTAATACAGCACAACTAGCCACTCAGAACGAGTTCGCTCGTCGCGAATAAGTATCGCAATGTTGCCAAGCAACTGCTCGTGACGTATTGCGCGCTATTTTATTGTTGAGAACCTATTATAAAAACAACAATGACTCTGACTGCATCACTGCTTTTTATCGATCATATTCAGTAAGTTACCAGCTTACAACGATCGCGAGTCTTTAGAATATTAATAATAAACGATCATCAAGCCACTGACATACAAATTTACCACTTCAAGGTCTGAACAACCCACTACTGAACATAAAGTTTTCTCTAAATTCTGTTACATTCTGTCCCATAGCAATTAAACTTTTCAGTTTGCAAATTTATTAATGTATGTAGCGCTCAGCCATAAGAAGCTACGTATGTTGGGAATTAAAGGCGGATGCCCGTAGAACTGAATAACAACAGTGCTCTTTTTCTGGGGGACACTGGTGGGAGGCGTACTCTTATGCTTTTCTGTTCGTAAAGTAACTTCTCTGCGATCTTGGAGCCGTCAAAAGTTTGCCAACGATTTATTTCACGGGTGTAAATCGGATTTATTTCATTTTCTCGTGTTGGTAATCGCAACACAAACAATGCCAGTGTAGTCTGTTGTGGGAAAGGCGATACATTAAACTGTTTCAAAGTCTTACATCTACATCTACATCTACATGGATACTCAGCAAACCACATTTAAGTGCCTGGAAGAGGGTTCATCGAACCACTTACACAATTCTCTATTATTCCAATCTCGTATAGCGCGCGGAGAGAATGAACACCTATAACTTTCTGTACGAGCTCTGATTTACCTTATTTTATCGTGGTGATCGATCCTCCCTATGTAGGTCGGGGTCAACAAAATATTTTCGCGTTGGAAGGAGAAAGTTGGTGGTTAGAATTTAGTGAGAAGACTCCGTCGCAACGAAAAAACGCCTTTATTTTAATGATGTCCAGCCGAAATCCTGTCTCATTTCGGTGAAACTCTCTCTCTCTTATTTCGCGATAATACAAAAAGTGCTGCCTTTCTTTGAACTTTTTCGCTGCACTCCATCAGTCCTGTCTGGAAAGGATCCCACACCGCGCAGCAGTATTCTAAAAGAGGACGGACAGGCATGGTGTAGGCAGTCTCCTTAGTAGCTCTGTTACATTTTCTAAGCGTCCTGCTAATAAAACGCAGTCTTTAGTTAGCCTTCCCCACAACACTTCCTATGTTCCTTCCAATTTAAGTTGTTAGTTATTGTAATTGTTAGATATTTAGTTGAATTTATGGTCTTTAGATCTGACTGATTTATCGTGTAACCGATTCCTTTTAGCTCTTATGTGGATGACATCACACTTTCAGTTATTTCTCACCATTCAAATATCTTTTCTAAATCGTTATACAATTTTTTTTTATCTTCTGATGACTTCATTAGTCGATAAACGACAGTGTCATTTTCAACAACCTAAGACGGCTATTCAGATTGTCTCCCAAATCATTTATATAAATAAGGAACAGCAAAGGGGCTATAAAACTACCTTGGGTAACGCCAGAAATCACTTACATTTTACTCGATGACCTTCAGTCAATTACTACGAACTGTGTCCTCTCTGACAGGAAATCACAAATCCAGTCACATCACTGAGACGATATTCCATAAGCACGCAATTTCACTAAGAGCCGCTTGTGTGGTACAGTGTCAAAAGCCTTTCGGAAATCCAGAAATGCGGAATCGATCTGAAATCCCTTGTCAATAGCACTCAACACTTCATGTCAATAAAGAGCTAGATGTATTTCACAGGAACGATGTTTTCTAAACCCATGTTGACTGTGTGTCAATAGACCATTTTCTTCGAGGTAATTCATGATGTTCGAACACAATGTATGTTCCAAAATCCTGCTGCACATCGACGTTAACGATATGGGCCTGTAATTTAGAGGATTACTCCTACTACCTTTCTTGAATATTAGTGTGACCTGTGCAACTTTCCAGTCTTTGGGTACGGATCTTTCGTCGCGCGAACGGTTGTATATGATTGTTAAGTATGGAGCTAATGCATAAGCATACTCCAAAACGAACCTAAATGGCGTGTTTCTGTAACAGTGTTCTAACCCGTTTAGTGTACCAAGGAGGATCAGCTCCGTCGTTTGTCAATTTATTTGGCATAAATCTCTCAATTTCTGCAGATATTAATTCTTTGAATTTAAGCCACATCTGGTCTACACTTGTATTATTAAGTTGTAGTGAGTGGAGATTGCCTGTCAGTAAGGCGTCAAGTGAATTTTTATCAGATTTTTTGAATAGGTATATTTTTCTAGGATTTGGGGATTACAATACTCAGTCTCGCTACGACAACCCTGTGTTCACTAATCCCTTACACAACCTATCCCGACAACTGAATGAGTAGCTGACAGCCAGTGAGACAGGCGCCTAGAGCCAGCAGCAGGCGGAAGTTATGGGCACACCGGACTACCGAAGGCACCGATAGATGTCTCCGTTCTCTTCAGCGCTAGTATTAAAGCCCTTTCACTTACAAACACTAGCAATAAAATTGCTATATCTGCTCTCGTATCAATGAAGAGTACTAGTCAGATTGAAGGTACAAAGCAACAGAAAAAAATGGCTCTAAACACTATGGGACTTAATATCTGAGGTCCTCAGTCACATAGACTTAGAACTACATAAACCTAACTAACCTAAGGACATTACACACATCCATGCCCGAGGCAGAATTCGAACCTGCGACCGTGGCACCGCGTGGTTCCGGACTGAAGAGACGAAACATAATTTTTTTTTTTTTTTTTATTTTTTTGCCCAGATTTGGTATTTTCAGCACGCTCTTGACATTGTAGACCTAGGAATATTGTATTTCCTAACGATTTACGAAATGGAATGGCCCGTGCGTCTAGCTCAAACTATCATTCCGCGTTCACAGTCTGTTACTTCCCGTGGTGCGGCCATAATCTTATTGGAGATGTTCCCACATGAATTACATGAGTGTGAATGATATCTCCGGCAACGCACTGTAAGCGTATTGTCATATCGCTGGTTTAGTTGTGGAGTATCTTTGCGGGCAGCCGCGTCTAGAGAGTCGAGTGCGGGACACGGAACTGTTATGTTGTGTAGTGTGTAGCTCTGCATGTGAGAGGCATTGTTAGCATGGAAGTTGAAGTGCTGCTGCAAGTGTTATTTCAGTAAAGTGATGAAAATAAGTAAACGATTCAGAGGAAAGTGCGTCAAGAAGTAATTTAAAAATGAGCATTGCAGCTGTTAACGTATTTCTGTTGTATTTAACAAGACAATGAGAAACTCTGTAAGAATATGTATTGTTCTAATACAAATCAATTACATCTCAGCAATATGAACTTAAAACAAATTCTGCTGAGTGAAACAAGCAGTATCAGTAATATGATCCTGCCCAAAACTTCGCAAATGATGTGTTATCGTATGTTGAAACACTTGGTTTGAATATTTTTACGGTTAATGACCTTCACCACTCATTCTTTAGGTTAGTCACAGGCATTTCAAAGATAGCGACATCATCTGAGAAGTATATGCCTCAGACGGAACAACCATCGTTGTTCCACGTCCAAACCCACGGATTAATTCGAATGCCATGCCATTAATTTTTACCTATCTGACGACCTTACCTATCTAAAACCTGTAGGGTCATACAGAGCGGGATCAGAGGAGAAAGGAGCACACTGAAGTATCAGTATCGCAGGAAAGCATGAAGATTGGTGTAGCCAGCCACAATCAGTATTCAAAAAGATTTTCGTATAACAGTCTTCAGGAACTGACAAATAAAATTCATGTAATATATTTACAGAAGAACTCGGTGGAAATACTGAAAGAAGAGTGCATTATTTTTATTTATATTGATCTATCTCTGCAGTCCCATTACTAACTCTGTATTCTGCTTGATAGTAATTTTGAAGGGGAATTACGTTCAAAAGTAGTTTCATTAAACAAATTCTGTTCACCGTATTTGTTCTTGAAATTGTAGTGGTAGTAGATGCGAATTCGGAACCGACTGTGATGAACATGCCTCAGTATTTTTTTACATGAATATTATTTGAAAATGTGTGTATGTTTTATCAAACAACTACAGTACACTTAAAAGGGCGCTGTATGTTCCTGATAGTTCACACGCACGAAAATAACAAATTTTCTCTAAGACGTAAGAAACTTTCTTAATTGTTTGTTTCATTTGCACATAAACAACTACACCTGTTTTCTCTGTTAACTTACCTCATTCAGTACCAACTCAAAATTCGCTAATTTTCCGAGCCACACAATTCTTTTGGTGTCGGCTGCTTTGTATTACGATCGCCTCTCGGTTATGGCATCACCATACGGTTGCTTGACCTTGTCTCTAGGTGATGTTGGTGAAAACAAATAAACAAAGAAACACACACACTGATACACACACACGCACGTGGAAATACGTTCCGTATCGAAATACGCAATGCACTGCTGGTTACAGTCAATGCATGTGTTCCTCAACCAATTTCCAGGCGAAAATTCCGAAGGGAACTGTATGCAGGTGACATTCGGAGCAGGATACCTCGCAAAAAACCATTACTCACAACAGCGCCAAAGTGCCAAGCAACAGAATGCATGCAAGAGTTGCTTGGAGCCGTTGTACCTTAATTCTGTGATTCGCGATTTCTCCTCTTTACGAATAATACAAGCTGTTTGATGCACCGAAGGGTCAATGAGGTGTTCAATCCACAGGGTGTTGAGGGTTTAGTTCAGACTGGAGGTGTGTGTTTGATGTTTTGAGGGTCTTTCTCGTAATGTGACGTTGCTGAGCGGGGAGCTACGAATGGTAAGGTGCCAGCGGCAAAAATGAAAAGATAAACGTAAAAGATAAACTGATTTCATTTACAAATCTCTACGAATGTTTACTATTTTTTTTACACTCGAAATTTGAGAAACTCATATGAATATTATTATTCATAATTATCGAAGAAAATCAGATATAAATATTCTGTATTTCAGATTTGAGCAATTTTAATCCTAGATTTCAAATCATGGCATTACGCTAGATTTATGACTCCATAACAGTTTTTACGTCTGTAATTCTGCACAAGAAAATCAGCTCTAGTTATACTAATGCACAATCATTCAGCAAAACCTGAGTGGTAGATATCAACCTAAATAGCAGTAAAGCAGTTTGTCATTTCCTATTTGTACCTGTTTTGTATAAGTGTGAATGAGTGTGTGCATGTGTGTGTGTGTGTGTGTGTGTGTGTGTGTGCGTGTGGGAGAGAGAAAGAGAGAGAGAGAGAGAGAGAGAGAGAGAGATAAACTGTAAGCTGTGATAGACAAGGCTAAACTTGTGACTAGTCACAAGCAGGTGACTTGGGAGTGTTTGTTTTAGTGAAAGAGTAACAATTCGCCGATAAAGTATTTGGTAGTAGCAGCAGCAGGTAGTCATTAAAACTTACTTCAGATGTGCTGTGTAACTACTTTTGAGTTTGTAAGTATGAGAGCAGTATTTCAGCGTTACTTAGGCAGCCAGTCAATTTAGACCTAAGTACGAAAAAGAACACGTAATAGCGACCGTTTCAATTCCTGGAAATCATGTTCTGTTATATTTAATCGGATTATCGTTATCACTTGTTAATTAGTAGTTCTGATACAAAATAACAATCTAATGATTTTCAGGCTTTGTTCACCAACTGCGCCGGAATGGTTTGCAAACACGCAAAGGGGCAAATACACATACCGCAGTCAATGGGGGGAAATCACGCAGTCCCAGGCATGGCACCTTAGTCTAAATTGAGAAACAAAAGTTCCAATAGTATATTCATTATAAAACTATTACGTTGTCTTTCGATAAAACTGAAAGAAACATTCAGTTAATGGATCGAAACTGAGTGCGCACCCCCTCTCCAACTAGAAGGATTCACAACAACTGACGTTATGGCAGTCCTGCAGACGTCTGTGATTGTGACGAAGGTCAAGTAAGAGTTACACTGACAGAAAGAAAAATCGCAACACCAAGAAGGAGTTGTGCAACATATATGAAAGTTGGCAGGCGTGTTTCTTCATCTGAAAGATGGTATGCATTTATATTACGCGCCAGTCGCATAAGACGGGCACTAGTAGAGTCCTCAGAATCCAAATCGGTTTTGCTTTAAGTACACGCTCTTAAAGTCATTAGCGTTAGTTACCTTTGAGATAGGAGGTGGTGAGTTGTTGTTAGTAAAAAATGCCTTTAAGACGACAAAGATGCCATTATCAAGGCTTCACTGAGTTTGAGCGAGTTCATGTAATAGGACTACGAGGAGCTGGCTGTTCCTTCTGCGTTACTGCAGAAAGTCTTGACAGGAATGTAGCCACTGTACATGATTGCTGGCGACTGTGGTCACGGGAATGTATGGTCCCAATGAAACCTGGCTCCAGACGGTCACGTGGCACTACCTAAAGGGCAGACCACCGAGCTCGACGTATTGCTGTCGCATCGTATTGCGTCTGCAGCAGCAATATAAGCAGCAGTTGGCACCACTATAACACAGCGATCTGTTACAAACCGGTTACTTCAAGGGTAGCTGCGAACCATACGCCCTACAGCAAGCATTCGTCTAACCCCAAACCACCGCCATTTGCGACTTCAGTGGTGTCAAGTGCGAGCTCGTTGGAGAACGGAGTGGAGGTCTGTTGTGTTGTCTGATGAAAAGCGTTTCTGCCTCGGTACAAGTGATGGCCGTGTGTTGGTTAAGAGGAGATCAGTTTTGGGCCTGCAGCCAACCTGTCTACGTAGTAGACCCACTGGACCTACACCTGGAGTTATGATCTGGACTGCTATTTCCTATAAAAGAAGAACCACTCTCGTGGTTATCCCCAGCACTCTGACTGCAAGTTTGTACGTCAGTCTGGTGATTCGACTTGTTGTGCCGGAATTCATGAACAGCATTCCTGGAAGTGATTTCCTACGGGATAACGCTCGTACATATACAGCTGTTGTAACCCAACATACTGTGCACAGTGTCGAAATGTTGCCTTGGCCTGCTTGATCATCAGATCTGTCTCCAATGAAGCAAATATCGGACGATAAGTTCAGCGTCATCCAAAACAGCCTTATCCGTCCCTTTATTGACCGACCAAGCGTAACTGGCAGGGAATTCCATACCACAAACTGACATCTGGCATCTGTACGACATAAATCATGCACGTTTGCATGCTTCCATTCAACATGTCGGTGGTTATACCTGTTGTCAATGTATTAGCATTTCAAAATGGTTCAAATGGCTCTGAGCACCACGGGACTTGACTTCTGTGGTCATCAGTCCCCTAGAACTTAGAACTACTTAAACCTAACTAACCTAAGGACATCACACACATCCATGCCCGAGCAGGATTCGAACAGCTGCGAACGTAGCGGTCGCACGGTGCCAGACTATAGCGCCTAGAACCGCTCGGCCACTCCGGCCGGGACTAGCATTTCACATTTGCAATGGATTATCTCGCATTAGCATTAACTTCTGATCTTGCATGTTAATCACTTAAATATGTTCCCTAGAAAAATGTATTCCTGAAATTTCATTACTCTACATTACGTATTTTTTTCCACCAGAGTATTTTATAAGTCCACTAGCAACGATGTTTAGTGAAGGCCACACTGGGAGTTTCCACCTCTGTAGCTGAGTGGTCAATGTGACTGATCGCCATGCGAATGATCCAGGTTCGATTCCCGGTACTGCCAGACTCATTTCCCTAGGTGGGAGGACTAGTATGAGGAGCACCTAAACTCGTGACTCCAACTGAGGAGCTACTCGAACTATTGGTTGCGGTTCCAAGCTCAGAAAACTCCACAACGATTGAGAGAGCGATGTGTTGACCACATGCCCCTCCATACCGCATCCAGTGACACCACTGGCAGAAGGTGACGTGGAGATCGGCGACGCCCGAGTGCCCCGTGTAGGGCCACAATGCGAAATTGACTTACATTCAGAGTGCACGTCGTTCAGAAAAACGTATATTGTGCAGTAAGGTTGAAAGGAATGTGTGTTTGTGCGTGACAGTGTCTCTTACAGGTAGTAATGTGCAAGCCCTGATATTACGCAACGAGTAAATTCTAATGGCCTTGAAAAGATTACTAACGCAATCTCACTAGTAATAAAAACTCAAAAGTAGTTACACAGCACACACTTTCATATAATTAAATGCAGCAGATATTAAAGAGCTTGCATATCTGAATATAGAGTAGTTACTAAAGTAAAAAGAATAATGAAAGCAACAGGTGCTACAGACTTTTGCTATCTTCACACTTGTAGCGATCCACAATGCAGTGGGGCTGTTTGCTGAGTATATATTCATATATTCACAGAGCTTAGCATCTTAATAAAAACCATTCAGTAGCACTCCCACATTTCGTGTACGTAAAATAAATACCATTCCGTGATGGAATGTTACCGCACGTAAGAGTCTTGAAGTCCAGCAACACATTTAGTCTTACCTTATTTGATGCCTCAAAATAACTAAGCATCAAGCAGAGATAATGTGCCAATATCAGTCTTTTAACTCCAAACCGGAAACGTCTCTGCAACGCGTACTATTAAAAAGAATATATTGCTCTTCAAAAACATAGACACAAATTAATAGTTTACTGTGGGGATCATGCGCATCCTCAATCGTACAAAACAAGAACACATCACTGGAAGCACAATTCTATATCACTTAATAAGTTGACCTTCTCTCTCGCGCAAAACTTAAAATGGGGGCATTGAACATAAATCAGAATGGAATGGCATCAGAAATGCTGCAGTAACCAACTTCTCGGTAGTTGATTAATTCACAACCCCTCCCCTCGGCCTATATAACTGCGTGTGAATATGCGTAAGTGAAAACTGGGGCACAGAGGAATACTGTGTCACCACCTAAGCCACTTCAAGCCTTAGAACAGGATTCACCACCGTAGAATAACGTGGATTTGTCATAATGGTAATCTTGGCCATCGCACAAATTATTGAACATCGTAGCTCTCCACCAGGTAAAAGTAGTTCATCAGGATAGAATACTCCATCAAATATAGCTCCAAAACCAGACATGTCTTCACACTAAAGCATTGTACATGAGAGGAAATGGCTGACCACCTTCGACCATGGAAGGAATGTGACTGGCTGAGGGCCAACGGCTCACCAAAGACAATCTTTCGATGCACTGGTTGTGCAAAGAGTTTGCAAACACATCAGAATCGATATGTATTGAAGCTTCCGGGCTTCACAGAGCGTTGAAAAATAAATATTTTAAATAATTAAAAAGGTGAAATAAGTGCTGCGGAAACGACAGAGCGAATAACAGGAACGTTTCAACGATATGTGCACCCACAATATATCGAAACCAATACTTTTTGCCTAATTTATCCTCATGGTATGTCTTTACGGTGATATTCTGCAGCAGAAAATTGTGCTGTTAAGGCAGTTTCATGGTTCTTTTGGCTACTTGTCTTAGACTGGCATGGCCCAGAAACAGTGATGACCGAAAACGTTAATAGCATTTTGGTTCAATTGTGCAACACAGCGCCGCAGCTATTTTGCGCGATATGGATCTGAGAAGTAATTGGTAGGTTTTCTGATGCGTGTGGCATCACATGTCTGCGCACAGATCACGCAGTTCCCATAAATGGGGACGGAATGACAACTGTTAGTGTCCCACGTGTCTTCTGTCTGGTTCAGATAAGGCGGTTTTGGTAGTCATGACATCAATGCGAGTTCACTATCATGCCACCGTAGCGCTATTATGGCCCTCTAGCACTGACAGTTGTCATGCTGGAAGATGCTATCGGTGTGGAGGAAGACACAAGGCGTAAAGGGATGCTGGTAGCCCTCAGTAACGTTCACTTGGACGACAGCTGACGAGATGTTCTCGATTTCCACCACAAATCTCAGGCAAGCCGAGGTCCAAGTTCCTCATAGCAAAATACTGCCTCCACCGCTTGCGTTCGTGGTCTGGAGTATGTTTGCGTCAGCCGTTCGCCTGGATGACTTCGGCGTATCCATACACGACGATCGACTTGGAGTAACAAGAACGTTTTTCATAGGACGATATGACTTGTTTCCACTAATACACGGTCCACTCCTGATGATCTTGGACCTACTGTTGCCATAACTGAAGATGTCGTCGGTTCGTCATGAGAAAATATCGAAGTCGTCTGCGGTGGAACCCCTTGCTCACCAATACATTCTGAACGAAGTGTTCCGAAAACCTTGTACCTACACGATTATTGTAGCCTGTTGTCAGATATTTCACATATCGCCGCTTGTCCTGCTTTACAGAGGGGGTAGGCATCTGCGCTCCAAATTACATAACAAGGCGTGGATGGCCAACTGCTTGTCGCCTTCTCGTAGTTAGACGTATTTCAACCACTTTCCACAGTTACTAAGGACAGTATAACACTGATAGCCGGCCAGTCTTGGCATTTCCTTGTCGGTCGTTCCCAGGTTCTAGGCCGTAACAGGCTATGCTTTACCAAAGTCGCTTATGTCACTGAATTCTCCAGTTTGTGTATCGTCACTGGAATGATTCTCCATTCGCATCTCCTCCACTTACACAGTTTGTACTGCCATGTCATGATCCCTCAACACCGCCAGATGGCATGCAATCTTGCGGTGGACAATCGTCGTTATTTAGAGAAACTTCCAGGAAACCGAAGAGAGGGTGGACTAATTCGTACGCCCTATTCAGATACGCGACATGGAGCTCCTACAGGTTGCTCTCCTAAATAATACGAACACTTAAGCAGCGCGCCTAAAGACTCTCACTGGGACAGTTTATTTTCTACACGGTGCGTCAACACTAGGCGACATACAGAAACTGTTAACTAATACAGCCTCGCGAAGTGGCCACGCGGTTTGAGGCGCCATGTCACGGACTGAGCGGGCCCTCCGGACGGTGGTTCGAGTTCTCCCTCGGGAATTGATGTGTGTTGTTCATAGCTTAAGTTAGTTTGATTTAGTTTAAGTAGTGAGTAAGTGTAGGGACCGATGATCTCAGCAGTTTGCTCCCTTATGAGTGCACACACATTTAAACATTTTAATTAATGTAACTGACTGAACAAACACACACTAATAAAATGCTACGAATGTCACCGAGCACTGTACTGTACAGAAAGAGAAACTGATTCTTACTCATCCTGTACGGCAATTGTGGGTGTATGCTAGGTATCCCCATTTCCCCACCAGAAGCTCTGTTTGTTTTTCAGGTCACAAACAGACTACAGAAGCCGACCTCGAGGAACATCATTTTCGGTTGAGTCAATAATCACCCTGCGACTTGAAGGTTAAAGAAAAGTAAATCGACGTATACAGAATGTTTAGATTTAAACGAAGCTTTTAGTAATGCTGACTGCCGTATATAACTTGACATTTTGTAGGTAAGAGGGATAAAATACTGTGAGAGAAAGAGTATTTACAACTCCAACAGAAGTCAGACTCCAGCTATAAGTGCCAGAAGACACGAAATGTAAGTGTTAGTTGAGAATGGAATGTGACAGGGTTGTTACCTATCTCCGATGTTATTCAGTCTGTGCGCTGAACAATCGGTAAAGGAGAACAAGGAGAATTTTGGAAAATGAATTAATGGGGGGTAAAAAAATGAAAACTTTGAGAGTTACCGACCACCTTGCAATTCTGGCAGAGACGACAAAGGACTTGGGAGAGAAATTGAATTGAATTGAATGGATAGTGTCTTGAAAAGGTAGTGTACTATGAACATCAAAAAAATTAAAACAAGAATAATTGAATCTAGACATATTAAAAATGGTGATATTGAGGGATCAGATTCTTAAATGAGACGCCAAAACTACAGTGACTAACAAAAGAAAGGAAGCACACAGAAAACATGGCCGGATATTAATGCAACATCATACACGTAAACCGATGGGCAAAAACATTATGACCACTGGATTAATAGCGCGTTGTTCCGCTTTTGAAAAATATTGCAACAAAGATTCTGCTTGGCATGCATTCTACAAGTCCTTTAGAAGATTCCAGAAGTATGTGGCACCAGATGTCTACACATAGGCCAAGAAATTCCCGAAATTACGCGATGGAGGTTACAGGCACGTAGCTGGTGACTGTTATGTATTCCAATGCGTACAAATCAGGCACATTTGCTGGCCAAGACATCAATGTGGGTTCACTATGATCCCCCTCAAGCCACTATAGCACGATTCTGATCTTGCAACAAGGACAGATATCCTGCTGAAAGATGTCATGCCCCATAACATAATTCTGACCTCTCTAGCCTGTATCCGTGGCGCGGTGCATGTTTCGTGCACCCACTCACGTGTGGAGGGACCCAGCCGTCGACCTGGTGTCATTCAAGAGGATACATGTTTCTACTGACCCACGGTGAAAATTAAGTGATGCTGTGCCCACCGCTATCTTAATTGATGATGTCGTTGGGTCAACACAGGAACACGCAGGCGTCGTCTGATATGTAGCTCCCCGTTCAACAACGACCTTTGAGTGGTGTGCTCCGAAACACTTGTCGCTACACCAGCATTATACTCAGTCGTCAGAGCTGCCGTAGATCGCTGCCTATCTTGGATAATACAGTGGAGGATCCTCCGACCTCTACGCTGTGTCATGAGACTTGGTCGTCCGATACCATATGGACTACTCTTTGCTTCACCATACTTCAATCACTTTCGACAGGCACTGGCGACAGCAGTACACCAACAGGCGACGAGCTTCGCCATTTCAGAGTTTCTCGTTACCAGCTGCAGCGCCACATCAATGTGCCGTTTACCAAACTTGTTCATATCAATGGATTTCCGAATTTGCGGCCCAAAATGACTGGCCATTCGTCTCTCTTCTGCTTATATTGATTCCTTACTGTGACTCGTGTCCGTGACACCACCAGCAGGCATTCAACGTCGCGGTGGGGAGTGGTCACAACGTTTTGGCTCGTCAACGTACACAACAGTGGCGGGTTCCAGTATTCTGTAAAAGGTAGAAAGGCAACTAGGATGCGTTACTGAGACTCGTGTTTACTGTTGTTATTCAGACCATTAAGTGTTACGACCAAATCATATTAGCTCTATTTGTGTTGCACATCATTGATAACAGAATGCGACGTGTAGAAATATTCAGTGAAATGCAATTAATGAGCCTGATTCGTTGACATATTTTCATTACTCCTTTGTTATTCTAGAATATGAAAACTCCTGAACCATGTGCGTTCTTTTTTTCTATTATCTATCTTTGAAGTCTGGCATGTATCACGCAGTTCCGATTATTTCTCATTGTCACTTATATACCTTGCATGGCTAAACCGAATATACGCTCAGAAGGCGTTAGGAAGCCGTTGTACAGCAATGACTGTACTGGTGGTTATGCGGAATTCATGAATTTGTTAAAAGTTAATTTACGGATTTTCGAACTATTCATTGGTGGTTAGCGTAGCATATGCCGCTATTAATCGTTATATACTTCTGTCCAAGTTAATCCTTTGCAAGCAAGGTTCCGGCATCATTTCCCGTGTGATATAATCTAAGTAAGTAACTTCAAAAGATAAACGTAGGAAATGGTAATCAGCTACAATGTTACTTCTCTGCAGGCTGCGTTGTTGCAAGTATTATATACAAACCTGTAGGTGCATAACTAATCAAAATCACACATATTATTTGCTGTAACGCAGGGTTATCTGCTCTGAAGCAATCTCATTGTATATCTGCATACTTTCAAAAGTAAATATTTTATTTTGTGATGTATTACATCACTTATAAACAGTTGTACTGTCAAAGTCGTAGATTTTCTGCTGTCAAAGAGAAGCCACTCTGGAGACCGACCACAATTAAGCATGAGCTAAACCTTATACATCAAGTTACGTAGAATCAAACAGGTTACTAAAGTGCGCGTCATTTATGTTGGCGGCCGAGTTTAGGTTCGTTCTGCGCATCTGACGTCACAAAACACACTCAGCCAATGAACAGAGAACGACGTTGCCAGATCTCGACTGCAGTGCATAGCTTGGACGAGTGTCTTCAGTATTAGAAACGTTCAGTCATAAATAAAGTAATAGAACAAAAGCAATGTCTTGATAGCAGACTTTTTTTATAGAAAGTTTGGAAAAAGCGTTCTTTATACTAATTGCTTCATATTCTATTAATTAATTAAACCAAACAAGCAATAAGACTCCTAATTCAGGCGATAGGAAGGAAAGGTGTTTGTATCAATCTCACGAACCGCTTTTTCGCACTAAAGAAGAGCGGTAATTGTTTATTTCCTATTGTACTTCGACGAAGCGTGAGTAATTCATAGTCACGCCAGAAGTGTTTAGGTATCTTGTCCACATTTCATTCTCCACATTGTGAGAACTAAAATCGACCATACGGAAATATACGCTATGGGCTTCTACCTCTGCAAACTCTTAAAAATTTTGTGCAATGGTTTACTACATTTAATGCTGCATAATAACTGCGTTGAACATCGAAACAAAATTAATTCATTTATGGGGGGAAGGCATCAGTCAAGAAGACATGTAAAAATCTAATTTTTGGGCCAAATAGTTTTTGTGGAATCGAATGATAAGTGTGTCAAAGCAGTGGGAACACCATGTGTCTGCACAGGCGAGCAGTGCAGTGACAAAATCGCGCACAGCGCGGAATGCAGGGAGCACGTCTTTGTAACAGCGAAAGGGTTAATGCGGCCGTGGTGCCTTTACTTCATGAACTGCGCGCTCCCCCCTAAACGTAAGCTTGCAAACTAGCTATACTATGGCATTGCTTCTATTGGCGCGTGCGTCGTGTGCAACTGGCAACGCAGCACTCTCCCGCGTCTGGGCGGGCATGCGCGAGCCGCCAAGATAAAAGAATTCAACTATAGGCACGTCTGATGATCATGCGCCTAATTTAAACCCGTTGCCACTTAGCGAACTGCAGCAAACACGCCGCAAAAGCCGTCAGACTAGATAGGTAGCAGTGCAGCAATGTAGGGTTTGGGCACCACTCCATTACTTGCCAATGCGTTAATGGAAGAAAACTAGATTAAACCACATCCTGCGGCAAACTGTGTAATGGTGTTCAGGTTCAATTTACATGTGAGCTCAAACGCCATGATCTGCAGCACGAGCAGCATCTGACTAATGATCTACTTGATGTCATATGAGGGATGTTAAATGATTTTAACTACCTACACAACCACCAGGGAACTGAGTTGGGAAACTTATTAGTTGTATTCGAGAGTTTTTACTGAACATTACAAAATAACCTGTGGATACGAGCAAAAATTAGGATTTTACTCACATAAGGCGTATCGCCATGCAACTTAAGATGTTTCTCGGCAGCACCTCCCAGCAGCAGCCCAAGAAATTAGTAAAATGTTAGACTGGGGTGTCACTGAACCATCTATGAGTCCTTTCGGTCCTCCTTTGCTACCAAGAGCCCAACCTGGATCTGATGTATGTCTTGTGCTTGACGCATGACCTGTAAATCAGGTACTGTTTCCAGTGAGCACCAGACCCGAAAATCATAAGGAAAAAATCCAAACCTTTCGTATAGTCAAATACTTGTCCTGTAGAGATCTCAGGTCCTTCAACTGGCAGATATCTCCAGCAGAAACTCCTGTAGATATGTCTATTTTTTATGGACAGAATTACCAATTTAGGGTACTCCCCTTCAGCCTAAAAATGAGTTGAGATTGTGTTAGAGTGTGAAAACTCCTTAATGACTCACAGTTTATAAATAGCCACTACATCCTAATGTGAACAAATGCACGCTCTTCACAAAATATTGCAAAAGCTTGCAGATACTGGTGTTATGGTCAATCTGCGGAAATATAAATCTGGGTGGAACAGCATTACCTTCCTGGGTCATATCATTAGTCCAGATGGGATTGAATCTGTCTCTTCAAAGCTGAGTGCAATCATTAACTTTGCTACACGGAGAGCCAGGAAATAGTTAGTATCTTTTCTCAGCTTAGTTTCATCTTTTCAATGCTTTATTCCTAATTAGTTGCTTAATAGTGAACCATTGACTTGACTATTGAAAAAACACGCTCAGTGATATTGGTCAGGCGACTGCCCAAGGGACACTAAGGCCATTCAACAGGTGATTTGCACTTCTAAGCTGCTACATCACTCTGACATGAATCACGACTTTTGCTTGGCAACTGATGCTTAAAATGTTGGCTTACATTTTTGTCACTTTCCCATTCACAGTGTAGATAGTAAACCATCTATTTGCGCAATTGGTTTAGTGTATAGTATCCTCACACACAGTGAAAGATCATACACAGGCACAGAGTTAGAAGTGTTAGCTATTAGTGTGGGCCTTCAAAATGTTTCACCCCTACTTAGGCGATCTTCATACTGAGATAATTTGTGACCACCAAGCATGAAGAGATGAAACTAATAGAGAGTATTTCTTGCAACTGTGCAGAAACATGGTCAGTATCCAAGATTCTGACCCTAACTGGCGAAAGCTTAGAGAATTATTACAAGACAATCTACATCTGAAGTTGTTTGCCCCCTACAGAACCCATAACGGTGTGCTCTTTTACAGGAGACGCTCAATTTGAGATCCATCTGAGGTCAAAAACAAACTCACATCGTACACACACAGTGCCGGCGGTCTCTTGCGCCCCTTCTCCCTCCCCCCACCCCCCACCCCCTGAGCAGAATAGATGTGAAATACGTGTTCTTACTTTGTGATGTTTCTCTGAGTCTGTATGACTGTATGCTAGCTGTACAGCTTCGAGTGTGGCCATTATTCGTAAACTATATGATGACTATATCCCTGGCTTTAACTGTCCTGAAGTCTTTCCCTCAGATAATAGTAGTCCATTACAAACCAAAAGTTGAAAGACTTCTTCCAACAACACAGTACCAAACATATTCTCTTCTGCAAATGCGACTCATTGGCGAATTATGCCACATGAGTATTTAGGGAATAGAACCAATTTATCCAATCCTACAGTCATAAGAAGCACACTGCATCTCTAATTAGGCAAATTGTAGGAAATATTAAATGATTTACAGCCGTCATCTACCAATCGTGCTCCGACACAGCCAATTTTAGACCAGCCCAAGATCAATGAGCGGAGCTCGCCACTTCTGAAAACATCACGTCATGTAACTGTGTAGGATGAAAAAATAAGGCAGGTGGTAGTCAGGCTTAAAGAGAAAATGGAGTACATAAGTCACATTTGGACATGAATGTAGGGCAGCATAGTATTTATCTTGCAGTGCCAAAGTCTTAATCAGATGACACCCTCAAGCATCCCTTTTGCCTAGACATAACAAAAAGTGCCAATTAATGTATTCAGGCACATACGTTGTTGCAAGGATACAACATCCAGAATGTTATCTGTTACTCTCTCCCAGTTCAGTCAGGATCACAGCTCTGCAGGCATTCCAGGATCGTACCTGGATACCTGGATCTGTCAGTTATGAGGGAATAAGAACTGTAACTTTTGTGTTAATGTTCATAAATGTACACAGAGGTATTTAGTTAGTGTAAGTAGTTTATTTTGTTAATTATTACATCTGATATAAAGACGTATTTCAGTGATACCAGTGCATAAAAGTTGGTATTGTCATTCGAACTTAAACTGTTAGTGGGTAGACGTTGTCAACAGACGCTCAAAAATGAGCGAGTTTCCATACATACAAACTTCGTAAAGTGTCGAACAATCCACCCTAAAACATCTCGCATGCAGTTCACAAAAGTACCTATAGTGCTGCAACGATGCTTAGGGGCGGGCAGTGTGCTGCCAAGTGGCAAATGACAATTACTAGTAAGTACCAACTGACTGTTGTGTCTCCTGTTGAATGCTGTCCATCTCAGGATGGTTGCCTCATACAGCACAATTTCTTGTCCAGGAGCCCTGGACCATCACTGAAATAAACAGTGTGCACCGCATAAGACATGGACAGCATGTGTAGTTAACACTGATGAAATAATATTGTCAGTAATTTGAATTCTGCACGGCCACAACACCAGTAAAAATGACTCAAATGTCAATGACAGACATTGTCAGTGAACGCTGCAACTTAACTCGAGACAACAGCGCTATGTCATTGCACAGACGGTACGTAATTTACCTTGATTTGCCATCCAAAGTCTTTTAAGTTGTCATCCAACATGCAGTGCGTAACGGAAAAGTACTACTGATGCGTTCATTAATGATCAATTTGGTATGACGTTCATATATATAAATAAACATTCGTTATGCCCTGAGCCTATTACTGCAGCATAGTGACCATCTGTAAATGAGTTAATAATTATTCTATTTGACATTAATTTTCATCAGAGCTTACTGCACTCACTTCAAGTTATAAAATCATGTGTAAGTTTTGTCGCTAATTTCGATTGCTTTCTGCGTGCATCTGTTTGATGAACATGTTTGTTAACAAACCCATTCTTTTTAAGGGAGAGCAGTACCTTTTATTGTACTAATACATTTAGAATATCTTCATAAGTTTCATGAATCATCTGTTGCTGTACTCGTGTTCCTCTGTCGAGCTTTCTACAAGCCAACCCTCTAGCTGAATGACGCCTGGCCCAATCTGCTGCCCTGGTATGTTTTATTTCATTGTATTAGAGCAAGGCCGATATAACGATGCTATTAGTTAGTGACGGACTGGAATGTCTTTTCCATAGTTTTCCGAGTTGCTTTCGTCTGGAACTAGAGCAAATGCCTGGACGTGGTTTCACCATATCATCAACAGATTCTGTTTAGGGTTTATAAGGGGTCTGAGTAGTGATAGATGTTGATTTATCGCTGTGTAACACCGCTGTTATTTCGTAGGTGAATCTGAAGTTGGTAGCTGCCAAGTATGAGGTTTTGGATTACAGTTACAGTAACTGGGCTGTTTTTCACTGTGAGATGGACCAGTCTTGGCTCTGCAAAAACTTCCTTCAGAGCAGTAAGATACCCCTCTTTCTATATCAACAGGCTTCAGTAGTGTTGCCAAGAACGTGACGAGATGCAGCGCATTGGCATAACAGATGCAATGTTATCTTGTATAAATAGCTCCCATTTTGTAGGAGAATAATTCACAGCCCAGCAGTACTACTAGGACAAGGACACTATATCTGACAAAGGAACGATATGAAGCCAAGCAGCAGTTACTAATTCAGACCTACATTGCTGTAGCTGCCTCCTGCATCAAGTCCACCCACCTTTCAGTCTCGGCGGTAGGGATATCCAAGGCCCACACCATCAGCGAGTCCGAATCCTGCCTGGGGCGGGGGGAGGGGGGGGGCTGAAACATGTGCTTGCCACAGCACCTTACAGCGTTATTCATCAGGGTGCAGTCATCCACTGGGGAGCTGGTTACCACTGCAAGAATTCCGAACACCACTGATGCTGTATGCTTGTGGTGCAGCTCATGAAACTGGATCAGGGCTGCATATTGTTCACTGGCTACAGCCATCCTGGACAGGTTGTTTCAGCCAACCACCTTGACAACAGCTGTCACCTCACTAGCCATGTGGCACTTGCCACATGTTTCTCTGGATAGCCACTGGACTACAACTTAATCGGAATCTTCTACCACCAGTCATCTTGCACCAAACCCACCCCTTCACCTCCAGGATCAACTTCAGCTGTGAAGACCCACAATAGAGAATCACCATACTATACAACAGGAACAAAGTAACCTCTCTTCACATTTATATCCACCTTCCAAAAACAAGGAAAGGAGTTCCTGCCACATTCTATGTCATCCCACACCTTTGGTCAGTGGCTAATAGCTGCTCGGCTGGGGCATTACTGCTCCATTCATAAGCTCCAGCTAACACTGTAACACAGATGGCTACATCTCGAGTAGTGCGGTGAACAGCAAGCACAGACAGCAAAGGATTAGTGCTGCATTATTTACAGTGATGAATCTTGATTCTGAACCAGCTTGAATGACCATGGTCAGTGAGTATGGCAGGTACCTGTGGAGAGGTCCCATTCTTGAAATATTTTGCAGATACAAAGAATTGTATCATCTTGCCCGAAACTGTATCAGTTTTCCTTGAAATGGCAATTGCATGATTCAGAACTGACAGTGGGTTGCACACAAGATCATTCATCACATTGCAGGACACGCTGTTACGGTTGCAGAGCAAGGTGATACAATTTTGTGGACATGTTGGTACAGTTGGGGTTCGTGTTGTTATAGTTGCAGGGCAAGCTGCTACCGTTTTGGTGGTAAGTTGCTACAGTTACAGCGCTAGTTGTTGCAATTTCTGGTGGGAAATTGTTAAAGTTGTGAGACAAACTTGTGGTGAAAGCTGTTACAATTTTGGAGGGGCAAGTTTTTTCAAGTGCTTGGAGCAAGTTGTTACAGTTTCACTGCAACATGGGGTAAGTGTTGTAACAAGTCATAACTTGACAGATAAAGACTCACTTTGGTTGTCTAATATCATGATTAGACTTGCCGATGTCTGTTTGTGTGCACTGAACAATGTTGAATGGACAGTGACATTCCTGAAATGTACTGTTCTGCACAGACTCCTAACCTGAACCCAATGAAACACTTTTGCGCTTACTTAGAACATTTATTTCGCTCTAGACCCCAGCATGAACATCACAATCTTCTCTGGTTTCTGCTGTTCAGGAAGACTGGGCTGCCATTCCTCTACAGACATCCAAACATCTCATTGAAAGCATTCTAAGAAAGTTCAAGCCATCATAAAAGTGTAGGGTGGAGACAACTCTTATTCATTTTACAATGCAACAAATTTTGCTTTGGTGACTTATTGTAGTTTTGCCATTATATGGCATCAGTGGCAACGTATGGGCAACAATTATTTAGAAGTGAATATAAAATGATGCATGTAGGCCACTTGTTAAGTTTGTTGCTATTTGTTGTAGTGTAACAACCTGGTTGTCCTTGGGAAGGTAACATGGTAACTATAAAAAGAAGAAAAACATAGGCACAGCACCAACAGAAACATATACTGAGGTGGCAAAAGAAGTAATAACTGGTTCTCCACTGAAGAAGATTGTGAATAAATATGGCATAAATTTCATGATGCTACAATGATCCTGTCAATAGGTAAAAACTAGTTCTGTTGGTAATAACAGTTATAGTTTCACATAATTCTACAATTTATGTGCAATTCATGTGCATTAAATTTCTAATTTAATGCTATCATCTACAACACAATGACTCATTATGTAAAACAGCGTTACAGTCACTTAATGGAGATACTGCATTATTCTCAACGCCAGCCTTTGATCCAGCTGTGCTTCGCGTTGGCCTCAAAACAATATCACCAGGAACTTCTGAAACCTCGACGAAACTGTTAGGACTGAGGTAAATAATGTAATTACAATACAATATTGTGGAGAAATTGAAGGAGAAGAGCAAGTAGAGGAAGATTACGATGAATAATATGATGATAATGATGTAGAAGATGAAGAATTGGATAAATACAATGAGGAAGATATTGCTGGTCATGAAGAAAAGAGAATGGAATTATTACTATTCAGAAGATGATGTTCATGATTGGAAGATGCTCCCCAATGAATCACTAGCTGACTGTGACTTCATTCACCGGAAAAACTCTTACGAATTAGTACAGTGATAAATTTTCTTGGTTGTTTCAAAAATGGTAGACAAAAATCCACATAATAGTAATATAATAGCTACTGAACAGGATCTTTGAGAAGTATCAGTTACTCAGTGAAATATACAATAGCAACAGAAAATAAAGTATTCTATTTCAGAGGGTGGGAACCATTTATAATCATTAAGTCATTCCTAGAGAAATGTTATGCTTAGATAATTCCATTGTACCAAATCCTTGCTAAGTTACCAACTGAACCAAGACTGTTTCAGCAGTCTCTACTTTCCAGAGGTTTTTGTTGGATAATCTAAATTTCATATCTCAGCAAAACGATTCGCTTTTGGTAGGTATTCTGTTCTTACTGCAATGGTAAATGCATTCCAAGCATGGAAGATGTGTGTATGATTGCTGAACATACTGAAATTTGCTTCGTGCAAGTGTAAGATGTTGTCAACGCCAACATTTTGTCAATAACATTGTTTTATTTGCTAATTGTGGCCCACAGGTGGCTTTTAACATGTACATTCGATCAACATTAGTGCCCATGTCTGTTTTTCAATATTGTAAAACAAATTTTATGTATTTAGATGAATTTAATGCATCATGTACAAATCGAACTACACTCATCTACTAACCTACCATTTATGTCAGTAGTGCTAATAAGCGAGCTTTGTGAATCGTAATACTTATTACAGACAGTCTAAATGTGGAAATATTTATTTTGGAGGTCCATTGTGCTGAAAAGTCTGCTACAACAATCGGACATTGGTTTTGAACAAGTGCTGCTTAATCTATAAGTTTTTATCCGTAGTACAAATGTGCAAGCTGTGTGCATTTTTATTAATCTTATAGAATAATTAAATTACAACCGTAACACGACATGTGTTTCATGTTGGAACTCTTCCATGTTGCAGGAAGAAACATAATTAAATTTTGCTGCAAAGTTTCAATTTCTGTTTATGATCAGAAGTCTTATAGTTGCTTGTTACGCATGTCTCTGTGTAGTTTTGTGTGTGTGTGTGTCTTCTTGTTTGTACTCTATAAATTATAGGCCTAAATAATTTGTGTTGGTGAAAATGTTATATTTTTAGCGTTATCGACCATCTATCTCTCTCTTGTTGTACCATCCTTTTTGGTCGGTTTTCTTCTCTGTCTTTTTGCACTATTAACTTTGGTCATATTCTCTTGAATGCAAACATAACACTGACATTGTGTATTTGGTTAGATTTTGGTGTTATTTAGAAGCCGATCATGGGGAATACATTTTTAGACACCTTTGACATCCTAGTTTAATCTTCTAAGCGTTTCAGCTTTCTTCAAAACTTGTTATTGTACATAACTTCGACTAGGACAAATCATTTGTAGTAAAAGGTAATAATTACAAATAACCATAATCAACTATGTGTTCTCCTAAAGAGCATGATACATTACCTTAGTCCCCCTCCTAAAAAGGTTTGCTTAGCTGAAATATTATCAAAAATTTTTTAAAACGGCCGATGATGACAGTTCTTTCTATGAACTTCAGATTGAAATGAGAACAGTCACTACGCATTTTAGACATGCAGATACCACTGCAACACTTTACATGATCATAAAACAAATCAGATGTGGAAATATTTAATTTGCAGGTGCACTGTATCTTTCACCAAGTGTAGGCATAAGTCATAGATTTAATTACCTTCTTTCAGCAGCTGACAGTAATTCAGACTGCCTATTGCGTGTTGCACGCAGTGTAGTATTATACCCAATATGTAGTTAGTGGAGTCAGAAGCTCAGTTTTGTTATATCGCCTGATTTAGGTCCAACTGTTTAGTGTGTTATTTTAGTCACATATATTCAGGCATGAAAAAAGCATTGAGGTGCTTAATTAGACAGTCCACAATGATGTTTCGAGATCAATTTAACTGATAGGTGTGTATTCCTGTGTGTTGTGTTGTGTGTGTGTGTGTGTGTGTGTGTGTGTGTGTGTGTGTGTGTGTGTGTATGAGTGTTGCTGACCGATATGAGATGCGGAAATACTGAAAAATACGTCCACAATACATGGTACAAAAGTTCAAATATTTCAAATACTTTTGAGCTGAGCCGAGAGCACTGCTCTGCGTCTCCATAGAATTCTATTTTTAAATTTCACTGATTCCGGATGAGTGTGGAAGGGGATCGGGAAGCGGAGAGGGGAGGGGATGGAATATCAAAAAGTCAGCTCAACTACCTAGAAGAGCGCCTCCTACTGCCGTACTTCGTGCTGCATCATGTGCTTCTAGCGAGTCCACGTCATCCCGTCTGCAGTGAACGTTCTAGTGGGACAAGAACTGTTTACTATACAGCATTAGCTTCTGGAATAGTAGTTGAACTTCAGGAAGTGCTTCCTGAGCCGATTTGTTGCATGTTGAGTATTCATCAACACATGTGTGCGTTCCAGTCACTAATCATTATCAGTGTTTCAGTGTTCTCCTCGTTCTCCTCTCATGGTGTTTCCCTCAGTGCATCATAAAATGCTGATGGTGGCGACGAGTAAAAATCTCCTTCTGCAATTGTATCAAAAGTACGATACAATAGCTAGCGCAGAGAAGGGAAAGGGTCTTCGCAAAGCACAGGATTGATTTTTGTTTAGTCCATCCACCCACACTTGTTACTTGTTATGTATTTCTTACTCTTACTTTTTATATGTCTACTACTTTAGTGTGTGGACTTTGACTCGGGACAGACATACTACTGAGAGTAGTATGCTATTTTGTGTGTGGCATCCAACCCAAACTCCTTACAGGCATGGCTTCTGCATCACGAGACGGTTCTCTAATGCTTGTTATTCAGCTACAGAGCATGCAAATCCAGCAGTTACTGCAAAGCAAGGCTCAGCTAACACAACAACAACAGCAGAATCTACAACGAGCACAGCAGCCTCAGGCGGAATATCCATGTGCAATTCCACCATTTCTCAGTTTCAAAAAACAGCGTGAGGACTGGTCGGATTACTTAGCTCAGTTGATGAATGTTATGGAGGTACACCAATTGCAAGGTACGAAGAGCAATGCGTTTTTTCCTCCCATAGTGTGCACCGAAGTTTATGGGCTCATAGTGAAATGGTTTCCTGACAAACAACCAGAACGGTTAAACTTTGAGACCTAAGTTAGCAGGTTAACCATTTACTTTGATAAACAAACACTTGCAGCTGCTGCAAGGTTCAAGTTTATCCGCCTTCAGAGGGCAGCTGGTCGTCTTATAAACAGTGGAACACTGAATTACAAGATTAAACTAGGCACTGCACATTTTTGTGGCGTTGTGGACAATCATACAGTGATGTCATGCTGCGTGTCGCTATAGCTCAAATTATTTGTGACAATAGAATTCGTGCTGCTACTTCCTTCTCTAGATACGTTGTTACAGGTAACTGAGGGACACAACGCTTATAATTTATTTTAGTTTGAGTTTCAAATGCCAGATATTAACGAACTGCATAGAGACAGTGTTAGTAGCTGTGACGTAAGGGGGCGAATTGTGGCCCCCTGAAAATATTCTAAGTTGGCGTGGACGCACAGTCTGCTTAGCCATCCGGGGCCTGGCAGCAAACAAGTGGTTGGTTAAAAATGGTTCAAATGGCTCTGAGCACTATGGGACTTAACATCTGAGGTCATCAGACCCCTAGAACTTAGAACTACTTAAACCTAACTAACCTAAGGACATCACACATATGTGGTTGGGAACGTTAGCCGCATGAGAGGAGTATCCCCAGCGCATGGTCCAGCCGCGTGGCTGGGAGTTCCATTGTGACACTGTGTTGATGAAGGAGACACACCAGGAATGCCAAAGTTGGTGAAATTTGATAAACCTTAATGGCAGACATTTCACAGTTCGTATAGAAATTAATAGCAGCCAGATGAATCGTAATACCTCAAAAAGAAACATGTACATTACCATCATTTGCACGAAGATTCTGATGGTGTAATCAGATTTTCAATATATCTATTAGTTTAAAGTTTAGTATCTGACAATAAATTATACAAGAAACACCCAGCAACGAATTTCCAAAATCTAAACGGTTCATCCGATTTCGTCGACTTACGTGTCTTTAGAAAGCTATTATTGTAAACCTAAATTGGTATGAATTACAGGCATGTAACTTAAATACTACATGAGTTATTGAAGGTCGAATTGGCCGATTACTGTCGATCGCGTCAGGCCATAAGTATTCCACAGTTACACGAAATATGGTAGAAGCATGCTTATAAATATATTTACTCGTCTATGTCTTTGTTTATATCCGATATATACCATTTATGAAGAAATTGGTTAAATTGGTTCACCAACACTGAATCCAGCTAAGCATGTATTGTCAGCTTATAACAGACAGGAAATTCCTTGTTTGAAACTTTCAGAATTCCAGCCACTTCTCAGGGTGAACGAATTCC
This sequence comes from Schistocerca americana, assembly GCF_021461395.2. Classification (NCBI taxonomy): domain Eukaryota; kingdom Metazoa; phylum Arthropoda; class Insecta; order Orthoptera; family Acrididae; genus Schistocerca; species Schistocerca americana. The sequence goes on from NC_060125.1 coordinate 499,158,809, forward strand.
CAGTGCTTTCTTCAGATTTTCTCAGATACTTTTTAGTTTAATTTTTTTTGTATTTTCGGATTGTCAGTCCACAAATAAGTATTGCAAATTTCAACAGATGTGCCCACAGACAAGCTTATAGCTCTGTGTGACAAATTTAGTGAACCTTTTAGCGACAGTCTCGGTTGTGCGAACGATTTTTTAGTCTCGTGTCACTTAAAGATAACGCACATCCAAAATTTTGTCTAGCTAGGTGAGTGCCCATTGCCATTACGGAACAGTTCACTGAACAATTACGGCAATAGCAAGCTGATGGGGTCATTAAGCAAATTAGTGCAAGTCAGTGGTCTTTCCGACCACTCAGAATTCGCAAACCCTCAGGACGACTTCGACCGTGAGTTAAAAGTCGACTGTGAACCGTGGCTTGTATGGTTTGATTGCGTGTTGTACAATTTCAACAAGATTACAAAAACTAGTTACTGATTATTAATGTAACATGAGGATTCATTTAATCATGGTTTTCTCGTCGAATGATCGTTATTTTGTTAAAGAAATCTCCACCTCGGAAGGTATAGCAGTGTTTTCTGTCAAGCGTGTAAATAGCACTAAGTTCATGCACAAAAGTAATCATATATAGCCAGCAAATAAGCTAAATGTATGATAAGTAATCTGAACTAAACAAGTGTAACGATTTTTATTAACTTTCATTACTGCTGCAAAATAGTTCCTTTGCGAGTTGCAGATAGTTTATCGAATTTAACGCTACTGTTATTCCAGGTGGCAACACATTTCTTTAAGCAAAATCAACAGTTTTGTCACACAATACCATAAGCACACCACACTAATGTATTTTTCCCTATCCAAATTTTTCCTAAGAGTTGTTACGAAATAACCAGGCTTCATACATCAGCGGATAAGAATTTATATCACGTAAGATGCTGTTTGCCCTCATAGAAGTTCACTATATTCACAGTCTAACTGGAATTTATTACCCCAGAGTGGGTTCTGAGCCACCAATACACAATTATTATCGTAATTATGACCGACAACATATATGCCTGTACAGAAAATCAATTTAAAACTGCCGCTGAAATATTTCACAAAGATGGGGACTAACATAGGACAAACACTTATCGATTCTGCTTTAGGCCCTGTTTTACTACTAACAAATAATATACGGTATATTACATCTTTTTTCACTTTCACTACATGGAATAACTTATGAAAATATTTCTCAATATTAATCGCTTATTATTCAGCATTTACCAATAAACAGCGCTGTAGATCAATAGTGCTAATGGCGGCGCTCTTTTGTAGCTGAGCAGAAAACTTAACATTCATCAGGACGAGAATTACAATGAATTAAAACTCCAAAGAAATAAGATTCATTTAAATGATCCATAAACTCTATTCTTCAAATATTAATTTAACAACATAATACAGTTTTTTACAGACCTTTGTATTGCGAGGCGCCCATCACATCCTACCAGTACAACAGTTCGAACAAGAAGAAGAAATATTCTAGAACGATTATAGGTAACAAAAGATTGAGATTTTCATTCTGTTTTTCCATGGGTATTGTCTTAGATATAATATTGTACAAAATATTAAACAATGTCATTGACAATAATTATTGATTATTTTAACATCTATGAAGTCATTTCTATTAATATCAGGAGAATATGACTAATGTTCATTCACATTCCACACAGAATGCTTTCGTGAATATTATTCTGAATAAAATATGGGTGTGGATGTTACATTGCCCCTTGGGCTGAGAAAAAAAAACTAGTTGATGTATTGTACTTTTTTTTAATCAGACCACCATATCCTCGTTGCTTATTGTTCACTTTCACTTCATTAACGCCGGCCGCTGTGGCCGAGCGGTTCTAGGCTCTTCAGTCCGGAAACGCGTGACTGCTATGGTCGCAGGTTCGAATCCTACCTCGGGCATGGATGGTTTAAGTAGTTCTACGTTCTAGGGGACTGATGATCTCAGATGTTGAGTCTCATAGTGCTCAGAGCTGAGCCACTTCATTAACACGCTATTCTCGTCATGCAAATGTTCATATATAACAATGAGTAACTTACGACACCATTATTGTTGACGTGATTGTGTAAATCACTTCAGTAACTGTAAAATCATGGAAAATGAGGCGGATACTTCCCGGATTAACTTATTCCCCCTCCCCCCCCCTCCCCCTCCCGTCTGGGTTCACTGCATCCGGAAAACCGGGAACAAAGCCGTCCAAGGGGCTTCAAGAAAATACAGTTACCTATTCTTATGTGTCAGGCTTGACATGATTACAACAGATGTTTTGAACACGGGCATTTATGTTTGTGTGTAGTTGTATGAGAAGTCAAGAGATTCTTTCATCGAGGTTTAACCGAAAATTAAAAGTTCATGTATTTCAAAATGACAAAAGCTCATATATCGATTCCCGATGAAGTCACTTAGCGGCCTCCGCGTCGAGCCGCTGGATCGAAGGCATTTGGAGACCGCTGCTGGAACGCCCCTGACCACGTGGATGGAGCGTCGGCTGCCGTGGGCCACACCCTGGTCTGGATCTGTTGCTGCCTGGAAGTATTACTGCAGCAGGTCCCGCTTCTCTCTTTCCACGTTCCTCTCGTACAAGGTGGGTACATGAAATGTCGAAAAGGAGTATCAGTAACAAGGTAATTATTACATTCATCCTGTGGAAGAAGTGTTAGTTTCGGGTTCACTTTCATTCACACGGATTCATACAGTTTGTTTTCGGACGATGTCCTGCATCTTAACACTGTTCATTTGAATGTAGTGATTCACTGTCATCTTTAACTAGCTATGCACATGTACGACACTGCACCGTTTTTTCATTCAGGTGTCCATCGTGTACTCTGTTTATTTTCTGCGGTAAGCAAACATTTCCGCGAGACTCTGCGTAGCCAGCCCAGAGTTGTATTATATTGTTGTCGCACGGCTGGCTGTACAGTCTGCCTCGTAACATTTGCATTATAAGAGCTTTATTTGAGGTCTGAAATTTTATTTGTTTTTATACTGCTAACAGTTTTTCAACGACCATGTCGTTACTGCTAACATTAACACTCTATGCGCGTTTATATGTTCAATGACCACAGCTATAATCATTGTTTATCGCCTTCTTTAAAATAAAACAACTAGACACTCGTAGTTCTTGTGAGACAATCTTCACTGTCCTGATTGCTGCTAGTGTTTCATAAACCACACAACGGACAATCTTCTACACAGTTGACACTTTACAAAGTAATGATCTTTGTTCATGTTCACAATGTTCCATATTGAAATAACATGATAACAAAGATCATATACTGCCAAAAAAAAAAAAATGACAGGATGATCGTTAGAATCGTCTACACTTTTCTGACCATAGGGTCATGGGATCATGCGTACATACCAGTACTGTTCCATATTTGATGACACACATTTTATTTAAGTTTATTTATATTCATTCATTCACATTATTTATAGAATTATTATCAGATTATGGGACAGGTGTCCATGTTCGGTTCACCTAGCAAGAGAAAATCTCATGGGAGCAAATGGCAAAAATAACCGCGTAAAGGAAAAGTACCCAAAACGGTACACAACAGGAAAATACTCCATAAAGAGCGAATGCGGGTACAGACAAACACTCGAACTCACACGCAATTAACATCCGTCACTTGAGTGCATTTACATACTCCCATTCGTGGAGACAACAAAATTTTTAGGTCTTACATTTGACGGGAAACTTATCTGGTCTCCATATGTGTCATATTTGGCTGCCCGTTGTACCCGTTCTCTAAATGTCCTCCGTGTTCTCAGCGGTACGTCCTGGGGAGCGGATCGAACCGTGCTACTTCGCCTATATCGGTCGATCGTCCGCTCAAAGCTGAATTATGGGAGCTCTGTGTACTCCTTTGCACGGCTGTCCATCTTACGCCTCCTCAACTCTATACAAAATCGGGGGTTACGTCTTGCGATCGGAGCGTTCTATACTAGTGCTGTCGAGAGTCTTCATGCTGAAGACGGTGAATACAGATATATATAATATATATATATAAGTATGTAAACGCACGAACGTGACTATATATATATATATATATATGGGCTTTATTGCTCTCGGGAAACAACTCTAAAATCTTGTACTACCCTAAGGCTCAACATTCCAACGCCGATGTGTTGTCAAAGACTATCAGTTCAACTCCTCTGAAGCATCGTGTTGTCAGATCGATGCTGTGGACGCTTCTGTAGCTCAGCTTTCCCATGGATTTTAGTCGCACAATGCAGGAGATTGATGTGGATGCAAATTTAAGCATTGTGTTGAAATACATGCGCGCAGAGTGGCGAAGGAGATTGAAAGACATTATTTGGCTGTAACTACGTCGATACTTCTCTCACCCTGAAGACATGTCAGTACAGCGTGTGTTTTGCTGTCACACAGCAAGAATGACCAGGCCTAGGTCTTCATCCCACGTACCCTTCAAGGTTGTTACATCATGCGCACTGGAGTATTGTGAGGACAAAGTGGCTTGTCCGATGTTATTTTGCTTGGCCAGCAAAGTATGCCCAGGTTGAAGTCATGACGTCAAGCTGCGTTGCTTGCATGGAGCAACTGGCAGCTCAATTTCAACGATTTCCTGAACGACCATACCCGAGTGGTCCGTGAAAACTTATCCACCTTGATTTTGCTAGGCTTATTGTAGTGAATGTGTTCAGTCGTTTTCCATTTGTGGTACCAATTAACTCTACGACGTTGGGCAATACTATCACAAAACTTATCTCAATTTTTTGTATCAATGGCTTGCGGGAAGTGTTATTGTCTGATAATGGACCGCAGTTCACCTCACAGGAATTTGAACAATTTTGCATGGGCAGCGGTGTTGTACATGTGACCACAGCGCCGTTCCACCCGCAATCGAATGATGAAGCTGAACCTCTCGTGCGATCATTTAATGTGTAGACGAGTAAATTCCGTGGAACTCACACATGGGAGCAGGCTTTGCAACTGTTCCTGCCCACCTACCACGCGATGCCTCGAAATGGATCTTTCCTGGCCAAACTACTGCACGGCCTCTAGCATCGCACCCTGTTTCATACGCTGCACAGACCAACAATGGTCAGTACAAAGATTCTCATTTTGAGATGCAGGACGCAGTACTCTTCAGCACTTCCAGCCCAGACAGCGATGGCTACAGGAAACCGTTTCACATATTATTGGACACAACGTGTTCGTGATTTCTTCCCCTACAGGGTCGCTGCTCAGCCTCGCAGAACCAGCTTCGCCCTCTGAGACTAAGAGATATTGCCGCTGCGTTTCGTTTTCCAGAGTCAGTACACAGCCAGGAGGCAGGTTCGCGGCGGCCGGCCTGGACCAGATGGCATCTCAACCTTAGGCGCTTCCCGTGGAGGTTGACGCGTCCTCATCCCTGATGCCACCATCAGAACAGCCCACAGCGCCGTGAGCGACGCCTTTGCACCCTGCCGCCTTCCTCTCCGAGGTGAGTCTTCCAGCGTTCGAGACCCCAGCCATGGATGTAGGCGTGCGCCCTCCCTGCAGTTTGCCAGGAGTTCCTGTGGCGGCTGAGGGTGAATGCCGGGACGCAGATGGAAGCCGTTCGTGGTGGGCTTCAAGTCCGGTTCCCGTCCCATCTGCTGCGCCTACACCGAGGCCTCTCCCTCACCGTCGGCTTCCACCAAAACCACATGCGACCATGGCCAGGAGATTTGGGGGAGGAGTGTGGCGTAAGCACAGCACGCACCACCAGGCAACACCACAGGCGTCGATAGCTCTACAATCCACTCCAGATACAGCGTATAGCCCAGTGATTGCTGCACCATGAAGTCGCGACAGTGGCGCTACAGCACTGCAGTCTCTTCCGACGCCTTTCGCCTGGAGAATGGGGTGCCTCAGGGCTCAGTTTTGAGCGTCGCTCTCTTCGCCATAGCGATCAATCCAATAATGGATTGCCTCCCAGCTGATGTATCAGGCTCCCTTTTCGTGGACGATTTTACCATCTATTGCAGCGCGCAGCGTACATCTTTCCTGGAGCGCTGTCTTCAGCGTTGTCTATACTCCTGGAGTGTCGCCAATGGCTTCCGTTTTTCTGCCGAGAAGACCGTCTGTATTAACTTCTGGCGCTACAAAGAGTTTCTCCCACCGTCCTTACGTCTCGGTCCCGTTGCTCTCCCATTCGTGGAGACAACAAAATTTTTAGGTCTTACATTTGACGGGAAACTTATCTGGTCTCCACATGTGTCATATTTGGCTGCCCATTGTACCCGTTCTCTAAATGTCCTCCGTGTTCTCAGCGGTACGTCCTGGGGAGCGGATCGAACCGTGCTACTTCGCCTATATCGGTCGATCGTCCGCTCAAAGCTGAATTATGGGAGCTCTGTGTACTCCTCTGCACGGCTGTCCATCTTACGCCTCCTCAACTCTATACAGCATCGGGGGTTACGTCTTGCGATCGGAGCGTTCTATACTAGTGCCGTCGAGAGTCTTCATGCTGAAGCCGGTGAATTGCCACTAACCTACCGGCGCGTTATACTGCTTTGTCGGTATGCCTGTCGGCTATTGTCAATGCCCGACCACCCGTCTTATTGTTCCTTTTTTGACGACTGTTTCGACCGTCAATACGGGTTGTATGTATCTGCCTTGCTACCCCCTGGAGTTCGCTTTCGTCGCCTCCTACAGTACCTTGATTTTTCACCCCCTGCAACCTTTCGAGTGGGCGAGAGTCAAACGCCACCTTGGCTCCAGGCTCAGGTTCGCGTTCACCTTGAACTCAGCTCGCTCCCAAAGGAGGTTACCGCAGCTTCGGTATGCCGCTCCCGGTTTGTCGAACTTCGTTCGAAGTTCATTAATATGATCTTCATTTATACAGATGACTCTAAGAACAATGACGGCGTCGGGTGTTCTTTTATTGTCGGGGCACACAGTTTCAAATACCGGCTCCATGGCCATTGTTCGGTCTTCACAGCTGAGCTCTCTGCCCTCTACCAGGCTCCGCCGCCACCGACGTTCTTTTTATGTCATCTGCTCTGATTCCCTGAGCGCCATCCAGAGCCTCAGTGATCCGTATCCGGTTCACCCTTTCGTGCACCGTATCCAACACTCTCTTCAGCAGCTGGCGGACGACGGTTCTCCGGTTACCTTTATGTGAGTTCCTGGCCATGTCGGTATCCCTGGGAACGAAACAGCAGATGCCGCAGCCAAGGCTGCGGTCCTCCAGCCTCGGACAGCTTCTTGTTGTGTGCCTTCATCTGATTTTAGCAGGGTCGTTTGTCAGCGCATTTTATAGCTGTGGCATGCCGATTCGGCTACACTTACTGGCAACAAGCTTCGGGCCTTGAAACCTCTCCCCACGGCTTGGACGACCTCTCCTCGCCCTTCTCGGCGGGGGGAGGTCGTTTTGGCCTGGTTACGAATTGGACACTGCCGGTTCAGCCATCGCCATCTGCTGACGGCTGCGCCGGCGCCGTTCTGCCCATGTGCGCAATTGCTGACGGTACGCCACATTTTAACGTACTGTCCGAATTTTAATACACTGCGCGTTGATCTTGGCCTGCCATGTACTATGGATGTCATTTTAGCGGATGGCCCAGGAGCAGCTGCTCGCGTTCTTCGTTTTATCCACTTGACAAACCTGTCTAAATACATTTGATTATGCTGTTTTCTTTTAATCCCTTGCCTGTTAATGTGCCTTTTATAGTGTTGTCCCTTTTAGTTGCTGTTTTAACATTGTGCCTCGCAGTGCATTCATAACTTAGTCTGGGCGGTAATGACCACTGTAGTTGTGCGCCCTAAAACCACAAAAAAAAACTGCGATCTCTTCCAAGTCTGCTCGACTGGTGTACTTCGCGCCACACCATCTGCTCCTAGTGAGTCCACACCAGCCCGTCTCCCGCGAACATTCTAGTGATACAAGCACTGTTTGCTATCCAGCGTTAGCTTCTTGAATAGTAGTTGAACTTCAGGATCCGCTGCCTGAACAGATTAGTAACAAGTTCAGTATTTGTCGATAAATGTGTGGTCTTGTCGCTAATCAGTAACTGTGTATCAGTGTTCTCCTCGTTCTCCTCTCATGGTGTTTCCTAAAGCGCACTATAAATGGTTGATGGTGGCGACGAGTAAAGTTTTCTTCTGTGGATGTATCAAAAGTACCATACAACAGCAGTCACTGAAATAACATTCAGTACACTCTCAACCCGTGAAGTTTCATTTCGCTTACTCCTTCTCCTATAGGATTTCACTTTTTTACTAAACAGTGTAAATCACGAATTTTGTTACTTGAGCATCAAGGAGCGCAAAGGAGAGTAGATGAAGATACATTTAAATATTAGGAAGTTTCTTCTTAAGGTATTAGGCTATAGTGTAGCCGTGAACAGAAGGGAAACATCGACGATAGGGATGTCAGCTAAGAAGAGAACAAAAGCTTTCGAAGTGTAGTGCAACACAAGGGTTGAACATTAGGTGGGTAGATCGAATAATTGATACTGATGTACTGAATCGGACTGGGGAAAAAAGAAAATTTTATCGTAGAGAGCTGTGTCAAATCAGTCTCGGACTGCAGACAAACACATCAAACCCGCTAAAGTGTAGAGTATGCCTTTATGAACATTGTCCACTCCGAACGTAGACTCCCTAACATTCCAGTCCATTGGAACCCTTATAAAAAGACACTAATCTAAAAGTGAACTCTACCTGCTACAGTAACAGACATATCCATTTCTTTGCTCCGTATAAGACAGCCTGCAAGATTGCCTTTACATCTTGCTTTTGTTAGATGTGTATTTTGTGTCTCTTTTATTGTATTTCAAATTGTTTGTTTTAGTGCTACGGTTCGTAATCGTTTTGATACGTTATAGGAAACAATTGCTGATGATTTTAGTAACTTATACTATGGGACTGGATTTTAATTGCAGCAGTAAACATGTTACACAATGAATTTTATAAAATAAATCATTCTGGCTTCCCTCACGTTCCTATGTTATTTTAAAATCTATAAAAACCAGGAGACAGTACTAAAACAATGAAATATTAGTCTTCGTCAGTAGGCCCATTATCTGAAAATATTCCTGTCTGAATAATTTAGACCTAAAAAGGTCCGCCTCATTAGCTGCGCGATCAGTGAGTCTGACTGAGGCATCAGTGCGTCTGACTGCCACGCAAGGGACCAAGGTTCGATTCCCGTCCGGGTTGGAGATTTTCTCCACTCAGGGATTGTGTGTCGTATTGTCATAATAATTTCGTCATCAGCTACACTCAAGTCGCCCAATGTGGCGTCAGCTGTAAGGACTTGCAACTTGGCGGTGCACTTCCGCAGGAGGGGACTCCCCGCCATCAATACCGCACAATCATTTCATTTCATTTCTGTTCTACCTACGAATGAAGATAGTGACCTTTCTTAGTCAAATTTAATACGAATATCGTAATCACATCGTTATCCAGTGTAACAGAATAATGTTTACAGAAGAGTAATGGTTCAGAATTATTAATACTTTTTGTAAACTATGAAGAGGCCCCAGGCAGTATTGATAATCACCTTTAATATTAGTATATTTTGTGTGACTTGCTTTCCTGTCCCATAATTTAAACAAACTTTTTGTCTCTTATCGGATGTGAATGTCAACAAGCATACATAGTAATTATAGTGATGTGTAAAGGACGACATACTCTAACTGTATCATGCTTCTGTCAAAACTTTTGAAAAATTAATTAAATTATTTTCATTTACTCAGTGATTTTTCACGTTTGTTTTGTCACGAAGTAAAGATATCTCGCCGGCCGCGGTGGTCTAGAGGTTCTAGGCGCGCAGTCCGGAACCGCGCGACTGCTACGGTCGCACGTTCGAATCCTTCCTCGGGCATGGATGTGTGTGATGTCCTTAGGTTGGTTAGGTTTAAGTAGCTCTTAAGTTCTAGGGGACTGATGACCACAGTAGTTAAGTCCCATAGTGCCCAGAGCCATTTTTTTAAAGATATCTTGCATCATTCCACAATTTTCTTGTGATACCATCATTCTGTACCTCCATGTGGCTCACGAGGTATTTCAAAGCCACCGAAAATTTTGACTGTAAATTATTCGATTTTCATATAGTGAATTCATAGTGGTCCACTAATTTCTGTATTTCCATTTTCCGGAGTCTAGCATCGGCAACTACCTAAAAGGTTCTGTCTGTAAATTAATTCTCAGCCAATGCCAAGCCATAAAATTTTCAGTAGAAGCACTTTTTCATAAATGAGCAGTAGTGTAAGTCTCTACAAACAGCTTTATAAAACTAAAAATTAAGTTTTATGCGATATCTTCATTGAAAGACTTGCAATTTTATTGAGTAGTAAACAGGTTTATTAATATACAAAACACTGACTTTCGAAATACCGATTTACGTAACTCTTCCCAAACTGTCACAAAACTAAAAATGATTTTCATTCTTTCCAATAACAACTCCACTGCGTCATTAAGCTGCTTTCTGGATATGCACAAGGTGACCAACGTACTATCCCAAACAGAGTCACTGTTAATTTGTTGTTCAAACTCATTGTGTTCCATTCTGGGCAGCAGGTAACGTCGTGAAGCACAAATATTATCACAATGAACTGGTTAGAAATACTAGTGAGAAATAGTTTAGATAAGCACCATTCGTTCCGTCAGTTATCATTCTTCCCGCTTCATCGTTGAAAGACAAAACGTGTCGAAGATGGAAAACCAAGTAGTGCTTCTCTTGTTCTTCGACGGCTCAGCCTAGGAGTTAGCCGTCTACGATCTCCACACGCTGATTCCGATTCAATAATCTGGCCCTGGATTTCTGTCTTCCATTACTTCCAGTATGTATTTTCCCTTTCTTCACGGTGGCCGTCTTCTTTAGGGCGGATCACAGTTTCAAACCTTCCTTTACCACGGATGGTTGTGCATTCTCTGTGAATGCAAGTACCATTGAACAGGATCTCCTCCAAGGTTTCATTATGGAGCACTTTAGCACCTATCACCACCATACCTCCTCCAAAGTTTTCGTTATGGAGTACTTTATCACCATTCACCTCCATACCTCCTCCACAGTTTTCGTTATGGAGCACATTATTACCATTCACCTCCACATCTCCTCCAAAGTTTTTGTTATGGAGCATGTTATCACCAGTCGCCTCCATGCCTCCACCAAAGTTTTCGTTATGGAGCACTTTATCACCTATCACCTCCATACCGCCTCCAAAGTTTTCGTTATGGAGTACTTTATCACCATTCACCTCCACACATCCTCCAAAGTTCTCATTATGGAGCACGTTACCAACTTTCATCTCCATACCTCCTCCAACGTTTTTGGTATGGAGCACTTTATCACCATTCACCTCCATACCTCCTCCAAAGTTTTGATTATGGAGCACATTATCACCATTCACCTCCATATCTCCTCCAAAGTTTTGGTTATGGAGCACATTATCACCATTCACCTCCATACCTCCTCCAAAGTTTTCGTTATGGAGCCCTTTATCACCATTCACCTCCATACCTTCTCCAAAGTTTTCGTTATGGAACACATTGTCATAGTTCACCTACATAGCTACTCCAAAGTTGTCGTTATGGAGTACTTTATCACCATTCACATCCATACCTCCTCTAAAGTATTCATTATGGAGCACATTATCACAATTCACCTCCATACCCACTCCAAACGTTATGGAGTGCTTTATCGCCATGCACATCCATACCTCCTCCAAAGTTTTCGTTATGGAGTACATCACCATTCACCTCCAGACCTCCTCCAAAGTTTTCGTTATGGAGCACGTTATCACCATTCACCTCCATACTTCCTCCAAAGTTTCGTTATGGAGCACATTATCACCAATCATTTCCATACTTCCTCCAAAGTTTTCGTTATGGAGCACTTTATCACCATTCACCTCCATGCCATCTCCAAAAATTTCGTTATGGAGCACATTATCACAGTTCACCTCCATACCTACTCCAAAGTTGTCGTTATGGAGTACTTTATCACCATTCACATCGATACCTCCTCCAAAGTTTTCATTATGGAGCACATTATCACCATTCACCTCAATATCTCCTCCAAAGTTTTCGCTATGGAGCACATTATCATCATTCACCTCCTTTCCTCCTCCAAAGTTTTCGTTATGGATTACTTTGTCACCATTCACCTCTATACCTCCTCCAAAGCTTTCGTTATGGAGCACGTTATCATCATTCACCTCCATACCTACTCCAAAGTTTTCGTTGTGGAGTGTCACCATTCACCTCCATACCTTCTCCGAAGTTTTCGTTATGTAGCATGTTATCATCATTCACCTCCATACCCCCTCCAAAGTTTTCGTTATGGAGTACTTTGTCACCATTCACCTCCATACCTTCTCCAAAGTTTTCATTATGGAGCACACTATTATCATTTACTTCCATATCTCCTCCAAAGTATTCATTATGGAGCGCGTTATCACCAATCACCTCCATACCTCCTCCAAAGCTTTCGTTATGGAGTGCTTTGTCACCATTCACCTCCATACCTTCTCCAAAGTTTTAATTATGGAGCACACTATTACCATTTACTTCCATATCTCCTCCAAAGTATTCATTATGGAGCACGTTATCACCAATCACCTATGTACCTCATCCAAAGTTTTAGATATGGAGCACGTTATCACCATTCACCTCCATACCTCCTCCAAAGTTTTCGTTATGGAGCACTTTAACACCATTCATCTCTATACCTCCTCCAAAGTTTTAGTTATGGAACACGTTATCACCATTCAATTCCATACCTCCTCCAAAGTTTTCGTTATGGAGCACATTATCATCATTCACCTCCATACCTCCTCCAATGTTTTCATTGTGGAGAACATTATCACCATTCACCTCCATATCTCCTCCAAAGTTTTCGTTATGGAGCACATTATCACCAATCACCTCCGTACCTCCTCCAAAGTTTTCGTTATGGAACACGTTATCACCATTCACCTCCATACCTCCTCATTTCGCATCTTAACTCGTTAGCCGCAGACGTCTTCTATATAGTACATTTCCATTGTTTAATTTTTCTCCCTTCTTTTTCTTATTTGAGGGCACATCTCAACTTCGCAAAGAACCATGTTTTCCAGCACACTGTGAAATTTTCTTTTCTTTGTGTCCTGCCGAGTATTATTGATTAGCAGCTCTTTTTCCCGTGCTAGTCTGGAAGTGTATCCTCGTGACATGCATCAAATTTTTCTTTTACTGCTCCCAGGTATTTGTAGCTTCTGCAAGAATTTTATTTCCCCTTCGTCAGTAGAAAGTTTTACTCCCTACTGAGGCGGTAGCCCCGGCGACCACGGGGCCGCAGTATCACTTTGTCGGCCAGCCGCTCAGCCCAACAACGGCGGCAGCGGCGTCTGCGGCGAGCTGTAGGCGCCGCCCCCTCCTCACTGGAAACGCCAACGTCTGCGGCGGCGACCGTCGAGGTAACAGTCGCGTCATCCATCTGCACAGAAAACAAGAAGTGCACACATTAAAGTGCCTGCAGATTCACTGTCCCTGGACATGAAAGTTTATGGAGGTGCAACTTAGAAATTGGTCTGGAGAAGGGGATTATTTTATCGTCACTGACTGTACATCTGGACGCTTTTGAAATTCAGGAAAGTAGTGAGCATATATGAAAGGATCGAAATATTTGATCGATATATATTACAAAAATGGGCATATGTGTGTGTGTAAATTTTCCATATCTCCTCCTAAACAACTGGACCCATTTCAGGCTTCCTACACACATTCCTTACTTTCCGGCAGCAATCGCAGTGGGTTAAAAACAGCGTACCTATCATTGGAAATCAGTCTCTGTATGATTGTATCGCTACTGAAAAAAATCTCTAGGATAGTGCATACATTTCAGTACATTGTTAAATAAGTCTAAGTGGAAATATTTCCTTTGTTGTTCCTTGAGGGAATCACTCATGTAGTGAATTACACCGTGTCATTAACTATAAATATCGAGTGGGAGTATATGTGTAGGAATGATATAGTTAACATTCAGAGACGCTTGAACAACCGCCTGAACGAAATTATGAACTGCCGGCATAGATCGTTTTGAATGCCCTTTTCTGAGCTAACAATGTTGTCGATAAACTGATTCAGTTTATCATATCAGAAGCTTTAACTACATGAAATTACACGATGAAAAAATACGTATTAGTGTCAAAGGCAGTCTAGGCTACTGCACATATCGAAATCTTGATCTCAGTACTGTTTCCAACAAAAGATATATGTGGCAGTAATGTTTTGGGTCGGTATCATGAACGAAAGACGGAAAACTCTAATCACTATCGAGACAAATATGTTGGCGGTGCACTATCGGGACAGGATCCTGCAACGTGCTGTCGAGTTTTTCAGTCCAGTAAATTGGCCAAGAGTTACTATTTCAAGATTATAATGTGTAACTGACTAATGTCATGGCCGAGAGAAAGCAAACCTACATTTACATCATTTGTAAAGTTAGAGGCATCCTTTGATATTTTTCACTGGAACAGGTACCAGGAATAAAACATATGGGGTGGAAACTTGTCTATAGCTTGCATAAAAAGAATGACCAAGCAGTAATAGACACGGAAAGGAAATTTGGAGAGAGCCTGATGGGAGGAAAAATGGAAACTTTGAGATTTCGCAGGGACATTGTGATTCTGTCAGAGAAAGCCAAGCAGTTTCAGAATTAGTTGAATGTAATGTGCAGTGGTTTCAAAAGAAGTTACAACATAAACATCAACAAAAGCAAAACAAGACATAGTACATAATGGAATTATTCAGGTGATTGTGAGAGACTTACGTTTAGAATTAGCAGAAGATGAGTAACTTAACTGACGATGGCAAGACTGTTGTTGTTGTGGTCTTCAGTCCTGAGACTGGTTTGATGCAGCTCTCCATGCTACCCTATCCTGTGCAAGCTTCTTCATCTCCCAGTACTTACTGCAACCCACATCCTTATGAATCTGCTTAGTATATTCATCTCTAGCAAGACTAGGGAAGGTGTAAATCCAAATTTGCATAAGGAAGAAAAGTATTTCTCAAAAAGAAAAACTGTATCACAGGAGGTAGGGGTTTGAGGGGGGAGGGTGGGGGTTAAGGACCAAAAAGGTGATTTTATTTCAAGCTCCAATCACATACGTGTGTCGGACGCCTCTCATAGCAACTGAGGCTAATATGAGGACAATGTTTTCGCTGGACAGGAAATTTCATCCCATTGTCTAGCCACACAGTCAAAAATTTGGTGATATTCTCGAGACGGTACTGCAGAAACAGACACCGCCCACACCATGAGCAACTTACCACAAGAGGCAGGAGTCAGTCTTAATGGAACAGGCTCCAGATAAACGAGACTTTTAGAAAAAATACCGTCCACACCATTCCGAAAATAGCAAAGGCAGGTAAGTGAACGAAGTATCGCACAATCAGCTTAACAGCTCATGTATCCAAGCTGCTGACAAAACTAATTTAAAGAAAAATGGGAAAGAAAACTGGAGATTTATTTGATGACTATTTTGGTTTTAGGAAAGCTAAAAGTACCAGGGAAACAATTCTGTCATGGCGCTTGAAAATGGTAGCAAGGATGAAGAAAAATGAAGACACGCTCATTAGATTTGTGGATCAAGATAAACTGTTTGAGAATGTAAAATGGTGCAAGATGTTAGAGATTCTGAGAAATATAGGGGTAGCTGTACGGGCAGACGGATAATATACAATAATGTTGGAAAACCAGGAACTAAGTGCTCAGATTAAAAAGGGCCGTAAGGCAGGGACGCACTGTTATGCCACTATTGTGCAACCTATATATCGAGGAAGCATTAAAGGTAATTAAAAAAGTTTCAAGAATGATCTTAAATATCGGGGTGAAAGGGGATCCATAATGAGATTCGCTGATGGTATTGCTATCCTCATTGAAGGTGAAGTATAATTACAGGATCTGTTGGATGGAATGAGTAGACTAATGAGTAAAGAATATCTGTTGAGAGTAAACCGGAAACAGACGAAAGAAATGAGAAGTAACATAAATGAAAATAGCAGGAACATGCAATCGGTGATCACGGAGTACAAGAAGTTAGGGAATTCTGCTTCCATAAACCAAGGTAAACCGTGACCGAAGAAGCAAAGAGGACGTAAAAAAACAGACTTATAACAGGCAAAGAGGGCATTTCTGGCCAAGAAAAATATACTAGTATCAAACATAGGTTTCATTTTCATGAGGAAATTTCTGAGAATGTACGCTTGGATCAAAGTATTGTAGTGAATCATGGATTGTAGAAAACCAGAAGAGAAGAGAGTAGAAGCGTTTGGGATATAGTGTTACTGAAAAATGTTAAAAATTACATGGACTGATAAGACAAGAAATGAGGATCTATGCAGGATCGGCAAAAAAAGGGACATATTGAAAACGTTGGTAAGATGAAGGGACGAGATGCTAGGACATGTTTTAAGACATCAGAAAATAACCTACAGCGAGCTGGAAGGAACTGCCGATCTTAATAACTGTAGAGAAAGACTTCTTGCAAAAGAACTGAGGACGTAGGGTCCAAGTTCTACTCTAAGATAAAGAGGTTGGCGCAAGAGAGGAATTCCTGGCGGGCAGCAATAAACCACTCAGGAGACTCAAAATAAAAATAATAATGGACGTGACTGAACACTCCTTGGATGTGTTGACAACTGCAGCGACCTGTTGTAGGTACAATACTCGGACACTGTTATGACCCCTGGACGCCTACTGTCGTAGGTTGGTGCAGGTTTGGGCAGACACATCACGACCATCTTCTCCATGGCAAACCCAGGAAGCTCCTAGAAAATTACAGTAAACAAGGCGAAGCTACACAATGGTCCCAAGCGAGACGCGCTCCCAGTAAATACCAGACAGAAGAAAGGTTGACTCCACAATGTACACATTCTTAGAACTATTCATGTAATTTCGTCCTTCTTGCCGACCCTGGTTATCATAACGTGGCCTTACCTTCCCAATGATGGCCTCCTCCCGCTGCGAGTCCTGTGGCCAAGGACGCTCCTCAAGACTGACGTCCGCAGCATCAGCTGACATCAGCGTCTTCTGCGGCTCGACGGCCCTCGAAGGAACACCTCCCTCTTGACCTGGGCCCAAACGGAACTGCAGCCGCACCACGTTGAGATCCTGTGGGAGTTTGTTCTCATCGTTAGCTTTTCATTTATGCTTCTTATTTAATTTCTTTCCTAATATTTACCAATATTCTAATACATTCAAATTTTGCAATAAAAGCTCCTCTGAGTTTATAATTACCATATTACCATGACTATCAAGAAGTCATATATAGGCAGTATATTACCGTGTACGTTGAACTAAGCTACAACTGAAATTGTTATAATTAGCAAAGTGTTTCAAGCGAGCCCGTGTGTAAGTTATATACCACATCAATACGCCGGGATGGCAGCTTTTATGGCAATCTGGGCTAGAGTACCAGCTCACTGAATCCGTGAAGTAGCTAAAGGAAACCCTAGCCAACACGAAGGTGTAAATGCCGTGTCCATTGACCTGCTAATATTAAATATGGACTCAGTATTGGTGTCACTCCGTAGTTAGGTTCACTCACGTCCATTTACATCTCTTTGCTTAGCGAGGAATCAGAAACGCGAAACAATTGTTTGTTGATTTTCAGTGTAGGTCGGATATGGAGGCCAACGGCACGACGACGTCATGCGTCTGTTGTCCAAAAGACAGTAATAACGCAAAGGCCGATCCAGTCACTAGTCGATGAAACCACGAAAACCGAATCCCAGCCTATTGTCTTTATCGCCTCGTTCAGTATTTTCTACACACGATTGCTATGTATTCCTTCCATAAAGCAAAATTATTACAAAAATTGTAATTTGTGTTAGTCAGTCTAACGCATTCGAATCCCCTGCTCGAGCAGAACAGTGCGAGTTGTTCGCTTATCCAACACGAAATTCTGACCATGTTTCAGGAAGTGGCGTGTAATTATTACCTGATGCATCAGAATTAAGACGAAACTATAACAGACAATAAACAGTCACAGTGAAGTAAAAGAAGGCGCTTAAGTGCCTAAAAGCAAGGTCATCATACCATAGGCCATCTGTCAATGATATCAGACAGAAATCTGGCTAAAGCGTGACACTATGAGTGAACGGTAAAATCGATGACAGTAGAACAGTATTGATGCCAGAATTGAGAAATGATTTTATGAGGGAAAAAAGTGTAGTGCTCGAACATGTTCGTCGGCCAGACAGTAGACCTTGGTTCCCTAGGTTTCGTCTGTGGCGAAAGACACTTCCATCACGCCAGACACCCGTCCGAGCCGAAGCAGTGGCAAGATAGTAACTAAATAAAAATTCGTTCTTTCCTGGTAGAGTACAGATCCCTACATCTGTCAGTCAGTCAGTAACTGTGAGAACTACGAAAACTACAGCAGTTCTCAAGGTAATCTCCAATCTGACATGATGGTTAACGAGCACTAAACGCAGAATCGGGCTGCACCTAAGCGTGAATGTTATGTTCTCCACACTCCTCCACGTGGCTCACCTGTGGGCTGAAAAAAACAGGGTCAGCGTCCTCATCGCAGACCGCGATGACACGAAGATCTTCGCTCTCTGTCTCCCGGCCACAAGGGAGACAGAAAAAGGCGAGGGCTCTGCGGAACATCTGCGAAGATAAAAAAATAACATCAAGAGTTGTTCACACTTAATGCGTTAGTGTACCAGAATGGCAGAGGCGCCGATCTGCACAGCCAGGCGAACAGAAAGTTTGGCATGGGTTCTGGGACTGTATCTCATCAACGCGCTAAAGAAAGCTCTGGAGGCCAAAATCTCTGGTAATGCTGGATTTTCGCCAACTTGAAGTATTACCCCACAAAAATCACGTTCTGAGCTCATGCCAAAGCAACAGAGTTTTGACAACATTTTAAGACGGAAATCAATACAACAGGCAGAGTGAGTGGAGAATAGAATGGCAAAACAAACGATTTTCAGCTTATTGTTTAAATAAATTGCATAAAGAAAGTTTGATTCCATTCCTTCCCACTCGGGAAGATTCCAGAATGTTCGGGAACATCCCGAAACATCCCAGATGATTGTGGAACATACCAGAACACTCTCGAATGTTGTGGAATATTCTGGAATATTGTGGACCATTCGAAGCGTTCTTGGTATATTCTGGAATTCACCACTGGTGGGGCTCTCCATTAGTAAGCGTATATAAAGCAAGACCCGTCGTGGGTTAGAACGTCAATTTCTTATCAGTGGCAGAAGGGAGGAGCAGAAAAGTAATGCAACGAGTAAATAAAAACAAACAGTGAAGTGTGATTAGCCAAAGTCATACGGTGACTGAATACAAATCGTAAATAACGTGTGAGAAGTGTGAAGTTTACATAGTGTATTTGTTAGTAAAAAGTTGATTTGATTTGTATTTTAGGCAATGCCGAAACGTAAAAAAGGAGGAGATCTTGCCAGCTCTGAAGCGAAACGGTCAAAGCAAAAAGAACAGCGAAGAAATGAAACAGACAGAGACCGCGAAGCACGTTTTAGTTCCCAACGAACGAGAATGAGAACCGTGAGAAGCGGAGAGAACGAAGAATGTCGTAATTAATAGATTAAAGAATCAAGAATTGCGACACTATCTTATAGTAAAAAACTTTTGCCAGCCACGAAAATATCACTCTACGAGGAGAGCTAACGAGGACAAGTAAAGAGTACAACCTAAACAAATGAAGCATTCCACTACGACCCCACGATATAAGATAACAAACACAAAAATGTCGCTAACAGAAAAATGGATAACATCTGCCAATTTTATAACGCGGAAAAACTCAGTAGAGACACACGCGAATTCTCTCGCATGAATGAGAAATTCGATTAACACCACTGGAAGCACGTCCGCAGAAATATTTACGGGGGAAACAGAATCAAAACACTTTCTTCGACATATAAAAGCTACATCGCCTACTTCCAACTGACTTCTTTTGGTGTCACTTCTATCTACACTAACAGAGAAGAAATCTATTATGTTTTTTTTACATCGAAGGACATGTCTACCACAACATGGGATCATTACTACCACTACCGAAAGAAGACCATAGATTTCTGCAAGTATATTTCATCGGAAATGAAGAAACAGGAATTGACCAACGATGCACAAATATCTGTAGATTGAGACGAGCAGTAGTCCGAGATGTACAGAGGATCTTACATGAATACAAGCAACAGCTTCACATATTCGAAACAGCATAGCCCGAATAATTTCTTATCACTATAAAGCTAAAATTTGAGCCGACAAAATACCGGCTGGAGAACATGAACTTTGATTTAATGCACCTCAGATAGACGAAGTCGCCATCGTAACTGTGGGCAATGAAAACACAAGTCGTGACACAATAGTACAACAAGAGAAGGACTATAACGCGTCGCAGGGACACACCATTCATATGATGCCCTCCAATATCCATTAACATTTCTGCCCGGAGGGGGCGGATATCACTTTAATGTGAAACAAATCCAACCTGAAACAGGCGTAGACACAAACAAAAAAGACGTTTCCAAGGAGCTCTATGCTTACCGCTTTATGATCAGAGATAATGAAACATACAATCACATTCTGAACACCCACCGTTTATTCCAACAATTCCTGGTACATATCTATGCAAAAATAGGAGGGGAACGGATGCTTTATACAAAACTGAATCATAAGAAACTACGCACGGAACAATTCATTCGCCTTCGAGGCGCCGTCATAAATGACGCAAACATTGACGACATTGGAACAATGGTAATCTTACCATCATAATACACACAAGTCCGACGCATATGCACGAGTACATTCAAGATTTCATGACCTACATAAGAAAATAATGACGACCTGACCTCTTCCTAACATTCACATGCAGCTCTTAGTGGCCATAAATATAAGAACAACAAAGATACGGACAAGCCCCGATGCATTGACAAGATATAACAGCGCGAGTTTTCCGGCAAAAACAAATGAGATTTTTTGAAGTCATCACAAAAAATAACATCTTATGAACCGTTAGGAGATAGATATCTACAATCAAATGGCAAAAACGAGGGCTGCCTCACTCACGCTATCTCATATGGCTACACGACCTAATTCATCTCACGGATATCGACAAAGTCATCCAATCTGAATTTTCCAATCCACAAGAAGATCCGGAACTGCGCGACATAGTAGTGAAAAACATGATTCACGGACCATGTGGGCTATTAAATCCCAATTATCCATGTATAAGAGATGGAAAATGTACAAAAACGTACCCAAAACCATACTTAGACGATACACAAACCGGAGTTGTTGGCTATCCCAAATACAGAAGACGATCAGCCAAAAACGGCGGCTTCACAGCAAAAATGCGAATACGAGGCAGCGGCGAACTGGAAATACATAATCAGTGGATAGTACCATACAACACAATACTTTCCAAAAATGTTCCAAGCACGTATAAACGTAGAATACTTTAATTCAGTGAAATCCATCAAATATGTATGTAAGTATGTGAAAAAAGGCAGTGACATAGCAGTATATCAAATAGCTGAAGACGGCGAACAGCAAAGCAGAAACGACGAGATCGTCGCGTACCAAACGGGGAGATACATCAACAGTAACGAGGCAGAGTGGCGGATTTTCGGTTTTCCCATACACGACTGTGCAACATCTAGCAGTACATTTGGAGAATGGACAGAGAGCTTACTTCACAAAAGACACGGCCAGAAAAATTGCAAGCGAACCACTTCAGAACATACCATTATTAGCTTTTTATCAACTGTACCAAACGGATCCATTCACGAAAACAAGACCAAATGTCGATGTCCCTATCTATTTTACGCGAAACACAATAAGAACAACATTTCAACGAAGAAAACAAGGGATTTCAGTAGAAGGTCATCCAGGAATCATGAAATCTGCCGCGCTACGCCGAGTATGCAGCATACATCCTAACAACGCCGAGTGTTCCTATCTCTGGATGTTGCTATACGAAATAGGGGACCAACAAGTCTCACAGTACTCAATAATGTTGACGGTTACTGTGCCAGAAGAAGTCAGCAGCATCCCACCGCTTAGGACCACGGGAAAACGACAACCACTGGAAATTAACATCAAAAGAAGTCTCTCTCACAGTCTCAACTGAGCAAATGGGAGACTTATTTGCCATAATTCAAACAACATGCAACCAATCGAACCAAAAACAGCTATGGGACGCCTTCAATGAGAGTGTAACTGATGAAATACTGTACCAGATCCGACAAAACTCTTCTTGAACTGAACATAGAACTCAGCGGCGACATCGTCAAAGAAACAATTATTCGCCTAGAAGATAAGTTTAGCAACAAACAATCAGACCTTAGTACAACTTGGGATGCAAGCACCATGCTACCAATATGCTAAACTTCGAAATTACGAAGGAAAAAAGATACAACATCAACAAACCACTTCAGTAGGTTGCTCACGACAAACAACTCCTCAATGACAATCAAAAGAAAATTTACAACGTTATCACAAGCAAATCGACAATAGCATTAGCGGAATTATTTATTTGGAGGCACCAGGCGGTAGCGTGAAAACGTTTCTAATAAATCTTTTGCTGGGAGAAGCACGTGCTAAACAACACATCGCACTTGCACTAGCATAATTCGGTATACGGTATTGCAGCCAACTTATGGACGAAGGACAAACTGCACATTCCGCGGCTACAGCTACTGTTGAATATAGCCAAAGAAGAATTCTCAGTGTGTAAAATCTTACGAGCATCTGGAAAGGGATGAACTTCTAAAGCAAGTTAAAATTATCGTCTGGGGTGAATGCACGATGACACATAAAAAAATCACTCGAAACCATTGACAGAACACACAAGACTTGCGAGCACACTCTGAAGTGATGTGAGAAGTTCTACTCATGCTCTCAGGAGATTTTCGACAAACACTTCCAGTTATCCCCAAGTCCACACCAGCAGACGAAATCAATGCATGCTTTAAAGAATCACGTGGTTGGTCCCATATACAAATACTGCGACTAACAAAAAATATGAGAGTTGAACTATTGAAAGACGAAACAACAGCACATTTTGCTCAACAACTTACAAATAGACGAAAGCACATATCCTCTTGACCAGACGACCGCCCTCATTTAACTCAAAAGTGATTTCTGAAACAGAGCCACTGCTGAAGACGAACTCATCGACCAAGTTCATCCAAACATTGTTCTGAGCTATACTAATCCGGACAGGCGATTTGAAAGGGCAATGTTGGCAACTAAAAGTAATACTGTCCATGATATCAACTTTATTATTCAAAAGAAAATTCCTGGTGAGGGAGAATATACGAATCGATCGACATGACGGTAAACGTTGAAGAAAGTGTGAATTTCCCAACAGAATTTCTAAACTCGTTGCAAGTACCAGGAATACCATTACAGTGTGTTCGACTTAAAATTGGATCCACGATCACACTACTCAGAATGCTCAACTACCCAAAACTCTGCAATGGAACAAAGATGATAGTCAAACAGCTGTCAAATAACATTATCGAAGCCTAAATTATGCCTGGAAAGTACATAGGACACACACTATTTATCCCCAGAATACCACTGATCTCTACTGAACTGCCATTCCAATTTTTAAAAAAAACTGTAATTTCCAATAATATTAGGCTACAGTATTACAGTTAACAAAGCGCAAGGACAAATTTTAAAAAATCAACCTCAAAGACTCGTGCTCCTCTCACGCCGATCAACTATACTAGCTTGCTCTCGAGCAGGAAATTCGAAAAATTTCTCCATATATGCCCCGAACAACAAAATGAAAAATGTTGTTTATAAACAAATATTGTGAATAGTTAGAGTATGTTTCCGATAAACATTTTTTACCCCTTATACTTTAACAAGTATTGTAAATAGTTATATATATTTCTAATAATATTATTTTACCTCTTATACTTTAAAGTGTTTATCCTTTTATTTAAACTACCACACAACCTGATATCAACTCCATGAGTGAAGCCGGGTACCCCAGCTAGTATATTTATATATTATATGTGGCCTTCTGGTAGGTACATAAAAGTACGCGTGCATTCCAATGCAAGGTTGTGCCGAAATTTCAAACCAATCGGTGAAGAACTTTCAGAGATTTGTGACTTTGAACGAAGAGCATTTAGATTTTTATTTATGTGGGAGTAAATATTCGTTTGTTCAGAATCTAAAATCTTCAAAAGTTCTTCACGGATTGCTTTTAAAATATCCAAATAACGTTGCATTTGAATGCGAGCGTGTTATTGTATTCCTACGGGAGCGCCTTATGATATTTAAATACAATGACGGAAAAAAATTGCAACACCAAAAAGTAATTAATGTAGAGTAATGAAATTTAGGAAATACATTTGTCTAGGTGACATATTTAAGTGAATAACACTGCAAGACCACAGGTTATTGTAAGCGCAAGATAATGCGTTGCAAATGTGAAATGCTGGTAAATTAATAACTGGTGTAACCGCCAGAATGTTGAATATAAGCATGCTAACGTGCATGTATTGCGTCATACAGGAGCGGGACGTAGGTTCAGGCCTGTTGCACTTGGTACGTTAATACAGGGGCGGTTAATGCAGTTTGTGGATTACACTAGAGTCTTCGTCCGATAATGTCATATACATGTTCAGCTGGAGACAGATATGGTGATCTAGCCCGCCAAGGCAACATAGATCACGCTGGGTTACAACAGTGGCATGTAGGCGAGCGTTTTCCTGTTGGACAAACCTCTCTGCAGAGCTGTTAATGAATGACAGCAGAACAGATGGAATCACCAGACTGACGTATAATTTTTGCACTCATGGTGCGTGGAACAGCCACGGGAGTGCTCCTGAAGACATACGAAATTGCACCCCAGACCATAACTCCAAATGTAGGTGCAGTGTGTCTATCACCCAGACATGTTGGTTCCAGGCCCTCAACTGGACTCTTTCTAACAAACACACGGCCAGAACTGGCACCGAGGCAGAACAAGCTTTCATCATAAAACGCAACACACCTCCATCCTGTCCTCCTATAAGCTCTCGCTTAATCGCAAATGGTGGTGGTGTGGGTTCAGTGGAATGGACGGTACAGGGTGTCTGGCTCGGAGCCGTCCTTGAAATAACCGATTTGTATCTGTTCGTTGTGTCACTGTGGAGCAAAATGCTGCCCATATTGTTGATACAGATGGAGTAGGATACGCCGGAGCCATACGCTGAATACGATGGTCTTTCCTTTCGGTAGTGCCACGTGGCCGTCCGGAGCCCTGTCTTCCTGCGACCGCACTATCTAGTGGTCATCGCTGCCTGCAATCATGTGCAGTGGCTACACCTCTGCCAAGTCTTTCTGCAGTATCGTAGGAGGAACGTCAAAGTTTCCGTAGCCCTATAACACGACCTCGTTCAGACCCAGCGAGGTGTTGATAAAGGCGTCTTTGTCGTCTTGTAGGCATTCTTGACTAACATCAACTCACCACGTCCAGCCTCAAAGGTAAGAAAGGCTCACGACCATTACAGCGTGTATTTAAAGCAAACCCGATTTTCATACTCACGGTGGTACTACTGGCGCCATTCTTCTGGGCCTGGAGCGAAATTTGATCAAATATATTTCAGTTGTGAAACAGCCCTACCAACTTTCGTTTATGACGCACCACTCCTTCTTGGTGTTCCTTTCTTTTTCATCAACTTGTACAAATGGGTACATTGTTAGCAAAAATCTCATTTTCGTTTGCTCAGTATCTTAAATCTCCCAAAATTCTTTATTGATTCTTTTGAAAATTTGACACAATGTTGTATTCCAATACACTCGTCTTTTTATACACCTACAGGAGCGTCATGTGGTGTATAAATTTATATATATATTGCACTTTTATTTTTTATGCATACGAGGGTGGTTTGAAAAGTTCTCAAAACGGAACAGGAAAAAGTACTTGCATTACTGAAACTTTGTTTTATTTTTCAATGTAGTCTCCTTATAGATTAATGCTCTTGGTCCAACGATATTCCAGTGCTTTGATCCCATCCCGAAAATGAATTTCCTCCAGGCCCGCAAAATAGATGTCAACACCAGCTATAAATTCTTCGTTTGGAGCGACCATACCAGGTGAATAAGATGGGTGTGGCAACAATTAAAAACTTAGTTCGTGTAATTTTTCCATGACTGCGGCACATGTGTGCGGGCGCGCATTGTCTTGATGGAAGATGACTTTTGCCTTGCTAAACCAGCCCTTTTTTCGCGTATCTTTTGTTGCAATTTGTCCAGGAGGTTAGCATAATATTCTCTAATAACTGTTTACCCAGTGGGGAGATAATCTACAAAAAAAAGTTCAAATGTGTGTCAAATCTTATGGGACTTAACTGCTAAGGTTATCAGTCCCTAACCTTACACACAACTTAACCTACATTATCCTAAGGACAAACATACACAACCATGGCCGAGGGAGGACTCGAACCTCCGCCGGGACCGATCATTATTCTGGCCACATGTATTTGAAAACTACCTGTCCGTATAGCTCACCTTCCTGATGGGTCAGATACAAATGTGTTATGACAAACAGAGAAAATCGTTCATACTTCGAAAAAAAACTCGTGATTTATTTAGGAAGCTACTTTCACTGACTAACTGTACTGTTACATTAGACCTGCATATAGAAATTTTACTTGGGAATGTTAGTATTGCTGATTCTGAGTAAAGGCTCATCTATCAGTGTTGCACATGAGGAGGATTGTGTGTAGAGTGAGAGAGAAAAACGCGGATGGTCAAACGAAGAAGTACATTTTTTACTGGCTGAAAAATAATGCTAGTAGGAGAACCATCTGCACAACTGATACAGAACGTAAATGTAAAAATTAGCATCGTTTCTGATTTGATAACTTCATCTACAGTATCCACTTGTAAAATTTATATTGCGTAATTTAGCTCGTATCTGGAGTCAGGTGGAATGCAAAATGCTCTTGTTGTGACTGCTTTAGCGTGTCTTTCCATTATAAAGAGATCTTCTGGGAGTACTGTAATTGATCACTGGTGTACTTCTGGTTGTGCAGTTATACATCCGAGTTGTTGTGTACATTTTATGCACAAAAAGGAAACAACTCAGGTGAACACCCAGACTTATACCATTAATAAAAGATTCTGTTTATTGCAACTCCTGTTAAATAGTAACTGAGACGCAACTGAAACTAGGAAGTCTTTCTCAAACATTAGAAGCAATGGTGTTTCTTGGATTTCTAGAATTTACGAATATTCGTATCTGGTGATGATGTTTATCTCATATCTACTAATGTCTACGCCTGAAGCGCAATCGAGGAATGCTGAGAACAGGAAGAGATTTAGTCAGGAACCATATTAAATAATCGTCCATTTCCCGCAGAAATACACTTATGCATCTTAATTGTTAAAAAAATACTCTCAGTTTGACAGTGTAGGGTGTGAAAAAGCCTTGGACTAGCCCCATATTGTCTACTGTTCCACGCGGCACTACATAGCAGGAAAACGGATGACTACTTCTCTTCGTGTATAAAGGAAATCACTTCGTTGAAGTCCCTGCAATGATAGATGACTCTGTCATGAGGCAATGTCAACAGAGAAAAGGCTGGTAGTGTCTCCGGGGACATGACTTTACAGCACTGAATTCAGAACAAGTTTAACATTCACGTGTTCATTAAGTGACGCACATGTACAAATGAAAGCAACAGACACTATTATAGCCAGACGTATGAAAACTGTATATGCCATATTCCATCCCCTATCTTTGCCTTTTGTCAACGACGGCGAAGAAATACCTTCTCGGGAAAAAGCATGGAACTAAAAATAAAATTTTCTTTCTGAGACAGACTTTTGGAGCGAGGAAGGGTGAAACTGAAGTTTAGTTCAGCCAGAGACATACTCGGACACCTCAGCTGGAAACAGTGTCGCCGGCGGAAGAAACAGCTCTGGTTTCGGATCAATGCTGTTCACACGGTTTCAGCTTCACTATGAAATCTATTACAGAAAAAACATTGCTGCAAAGTGATAAACCAATTCTTGGAAGAGACAGTCTGACTGTCTGTAGCACGAGGTACCCTAATTTCTGCTAATTGTAATCACATAGCACATACAAGGATGTGTTAAATTATAGTTACACAGACAATTACCATTTATTCAAATTATGCACATATTACTACAACCGATAAATCAAGTAGCACAAAATGAAAACTTACATTTGTATAGAACGAGTGATACCCATAAAACTATATGGGCAATGGCGGATTTACATATAGACCCGTGCCTACGGGTCTAGGGGCGGCACCATAAGGGGGGGCGGCATTTTTTGCTCTGTACTCATTTTAACCTTTCACGTTTTAAAATAACTGCCCTTACAAACGACAAACATTTTTAATATTGTTAAACAACTTGCTCGTTTAAATAAGCCTTAAGAACAAATTCGACAATACAAGCTTGTAAATACACGAGTACATAGATTACTTGGTGACTGAATGCAATTTTAAGACTGAGTTTCTGTCTGGTATCATCTTCATGATTGTTCAAAATATTTTGAAGTAACCTGTTAGGACGGCAATCTACAATACTATGATTGAAACGTTATTATTCAGAGAAAGTTGTTGGCTTCTACTTAACCCTACCATATTTTCCCCATGAAAATACCGGGACCCCTGAAAAGCTGTGATAAACTAATCAGCAGTTTCTAAAATACTGTAACCTGTGTGGGCCTCAGTATGTAAAACCTGTCCTACTTAAATTTCTGGTAGAAATTACGGGGAAGTATCAAGTCAACCCTCCGTTACTGTAATTAATGTGAAAGCTCAGTGGTCCTCAACATCTGAGCTCTGATTTAATGACACTCATTTAATAAAACATGTTGATACTGCAAATGTTTTACATTTTTAAACACATGTTCATGCAAAAAGACATCAGCAGAATATCTAATAATGTGTGAAATACAATTTAAAACTCATGTTTATTTATTTATTTAGTTACTTTTTTGGCGAAGAAAGAATAAGAAACCAACTTTTTTGTCTCATTTATTGTGCTGCAGGCTGCACGATATCAAAGCTCCCACTCTAAGCAATCGTATGGTATGTGGCATTGCATATTTTATATTAAACTTCTTAACTAAGCTTTTTTTCTTCGAAGAAAGGTAATTTTTATTTTATGTTGGAAAAAAAGGTGCATTTGGGTGTAGGCATAACAGCAGTGTTCACACAAATGTCAACACATCACATCAACTGCCAAACAAGACTACTTAACTTTGTAGTCTGTCTCCTCTGTCCACAGAAATCGCTGAAATATTATAACAATAAATGGGATAAGAATCGATCCAGCACACCTCACTGCAATAAATTGCAAAAATTATTTGCTTTTTAGATATGCAGAACAAATTTGCGTCCCAGCTAAAATTCCAGTGATGCGGGAAACAGAAGCCAAGAAAAGAACTGCCCCATTTTCTTTACGAGATGAATTCCAGCCGGCAGGTGTGCTTCAACTGTTCACTGACAACAGAGAAACAGGCGAAAATGAAATTAAATTATTCTGCATTGTCGTTCTTTCATAAGACAGTTATGTCGAGTAGTCCGAATTGGTCAGTTCACTGCTCCGTGTTCAAAGGAAAAATCTTTGTGCTCGTGTGCTGTGTTTGAAATAAAACGCTTTCTGCTCATGTACGGTGTACTGCGATTGGAACTGGATACGGTCTTAATTTTTTTCTTTTATTTTGACTGTTGGTTCACAATTTTGTAAGTGCCTTAACATGAATAACAGTGAAAAAAGCGAACGTGCAAAATTAAGTGAGGCGGCATTTCGGAAATTATCTAAGGAAAGGCGAGAACGAGAAGCTAATGCTCTAAAAACCCTTGCAGCGTAGATAACTTTTTCGCAAAAAATGTTGCTGTTTCCACTTCCAGTTCAAGTAGTACGGATGATATTTCTGGCACTGCAGCTGTTGTAAAAGAAGTAAATATAGACGAAACAAAAGTTACAAAAGAAGAAAAGCAAATTGTTCTGATTTCCAGTTTCACGAAAAACTAGGTGTCTAGAAGACACTACAAAAATAAATAACCTCGTTAGTGATGATCCTGCAGAATGGTGTGTCAATGGATCATCAATCGACATTCTCTTACAACGTGGCATTAACCAAAACTGTAACGGTGAATTTTTCAATTCAAGAAGATAAATAGGCGATGAAACCAGATATTTGAACAAAAAAGTATTTTACTGTAAACTTTTTAATGGTGAATCCACTTTTCATGATTTTCTAGTATACTCCTGTAGCACCGGTGGTGTTTTTCGTGCACCATCTAAATTGTTCGGAGGCAAGGCGTCGATTGCAACTAATGGTATTTGCAAATTGGGAAAATATTTATAATCTTTTGTCTCATCATGAGAATTCACTTGAACACAAAAATTTTGAGCTATCACTCTTAACAAGAAAAAAGTCACTTGGAACAATAGATAAGCATTTCCAGTCATTTGTTGAGACAAAGAAATTCACTGGCACAGTGCGTTGGAAAGGGTGTTTGCAGTAGTGAAGAAGCAAATAAGTCATGTTCTTCCCCCACGTGGACTCGTTGAAAGATTCCATTCAATTTATGATGTCTCTTGAACTTATAACCGAGTTTGATTCTTTTCTCGCAGAGCACACTGAACGATGTGGAAATCCAGGGCAGGGAATGACATACAAGTTATCTTTCTCCAACAATCTGTGATTAAATAATAGGGCTTCTTTCTGAACGAATAAAAACAATTATCATAAGTGAAATAAAACAGGCGAGATATTTCTCTATAATAGTAGATTCTGCTGTGGACACTTCACATATTGATCAGTTATCTTTCACATTAAGATATGTGAACGAGAATGGTGAAACTGTTGAACATTTCCTTCTGTTTATACCAAACTTGGCACACAACTCCGAAAACTGAGCTGAGGACGTATTAAAAGTCCTGTCTACAAATTCCACTGATATTACTGACTGTAGAGGCCAATCATATGACAACGCAAGCAATATGTCAGGAACTCACACTGGTTTACAGGCACGCATTAAAGAACGAAATCCGAAAGCGCATTATGTGCCTTGGGCAGCACATTCTATGAATTTAGTCAGTACTAGTGCTGCAAGCTGTTGTCGGGGAGCATGTTCGTTTTTCAATGTAGTGCAAAAGTTTTATAAGTTTTTCTCCACTGGTACACAGCTCTGGGATGAACTTCTTTCTTTCATGAAACCAAGAGGCAGAACGGTAAAAAGACTATCAAATACACGTTGGTCAGCAAGAGAGAAAGGGTGTGCAAGTCTGTATGAAAACTGGTAGGAGGTTGTCAATGCCCTCACACATATTGCCAATAAAACATTGAAAAAGCACTTGTGGAATGTGAGACTTCAGCTTTATTGAATCAAATCAGCAGACTAGAAACAAAATTCATGATGACAGTTTGGAACGACATACTCCAGGGATCTATTAGTGTAAATCTGAAATTTCAAAGTGTAAATATTGATACTAAAATAGTGCATGACTATAAGAATCACCTTTAGGATTTATTGCGTCTATTCGTCGCATATTCAACTATTATGAAAATAAATCCATGGAGAATACACCTATAAAAGCCGCATGGGGTAGCCGCTGGGTTCGTGCGGCTCTCCCTGTCGGAGGTTCGAGTCCCCCCTCGGGCATGGGTGTGTGTTGTCCTTAGAGAAAGTTAGTTTAAGTTAGATTCAGTAGTCTGTAAGCCTAGGGACCGATGACCTCAGCAGTTTGATTCCATGGGAACTTACCACAAAGTTCCAAATTCACATCTATAAAAGATCACAAAAACGCAGACTTAATGATGACGAAGTAGCGGACTCTAAAGATATTTTTCTGACTGGAAGAGAAAAATTTGAAATCGAAAAGTTCCTCTCAGTACTCGACAACTTGTACGCCTAATTAGTTATGAGGAAGGAAAGCTATAGAACACTGTTGGACTCCTTCACAGTTTTCAGTAACCTTGAAACCAGTTCACCTGACGATACTGCTGAACGTGCAGTAAAACTCCAAGCGTCATATGACAGAGGTTTAGAGCCTTCCTTCCCTAGTGAATGTGTACATTTCGCGGACATTTTGAAACACCCGAACGACCCAGGCAGCTCGGCGCTGTACAGTCAAGTCATACTGATACTGTAGTATATTAAAACTGATGCATTATCTTGGCGTCTGCAGAAATGTATAGTTATCGCGGAAATATGCGTTATCGGAGTGTATGCTCAGACGAAAAAGTCTTAATAAACAAGGTAGTTCAGTTCTGTCGATAAATACGTAAATATTTTGCTAATGCCGTTAGAGAGAGTTATGGTGAGAGCAGTAGCTACAGCACAAAACTGTTCAGCCCTTAGATGGATTAAAGGTATCGTGTACACTTATCATGCAGCTACTAGCTACACTTCATCAGTATTTAGTTATTAGTTCGTACACCGAACTCTCTGTTTCATTTGTTACGCTTTCCTATAGGTTCACATATTAATACCAAACGTGATTTTCTTTTTATCAGCGACACATTCAAATTATTAGATCGTAAAACGACAGTTTAATTTTAATTTTGAACGCGTCTCTGTAAAAGTGTATATTATTTTCTAATGTATGACACGTGCGCTTCAATTTTTAGATCGTAACACGACTTTTTAAATTTCGTTTCAACGGTTTCATATAAAAGAACATATTAAAAGTGAATGTATAATAAAAATCCGTTGTCTCTTATCCGATCTGCTGAATTTTTAGGCCATTTTCCTTGTGTTCGTTTCTGTTATCTTTCGACAGAAGAATGTGTCGACACAATGCAGTTTTAAGTTTGTTTTATCCGCTGCCATACACCAAGTACAGTTCAGGAACCATATTACATTTTGATTGAGAGCGACTAGACTGCTGACACGTCCTTCAGAACAACGAATAGCAGAGTACAGAAACAGATGACGGCGCTCCCACCCAAAACGGCAATTGTGATGGGATCGGGTAATAGTTATTATTTAAAAGATTCAAAAAAATGGTTCAAATGGCTCTGAGCACTATGGGACTCAACTGCTGAGGTCATTAGTCCCCTAGAACTTAGAACTAGTTAAACCTAACTAACCTAAGGACATCACAAACATCCATGCCCGAGGCAGGATTCGAACCTGCGACCGTAGCGGTCTTGCGGTTCCAGACTGCAGCGCCTTTAACCGCACGGCCACTTCGGCCGGCCTTTAAAAGATTGTTTTTCGGTGGGGGGGAGGGGCATACAATATGGTGTGCCTAGGGGCGCAAAATTTTTAAATCCGCCACTGTATATGGGATACAGTTTTATAAAAGCACGACGGCCACCAAATATAACTGACAGTAAAAAAAAGTCCATCTGAATGCAATGAACTCTAAAAGACTTGTTACACGCTAATGCTAAAATGATTACACAGAACATACCATAAACGTTAATGTAGGACGAATTCTGACAATTTTGTAAAACTATTCTCTTTTGCTTGTACTTTTACATGGATCAGTATGAGTCATCAGTTTAATCGATAAGGGTTCAAAGACTTAAAAAATAGATTTATACATTTGACTGAAGAAAAGACATCACAGCTTTCAGCACTAGCAGAGTATAGTGCATGTTCACATCAGAACACCATTGTCTGGATATGCGAAGACTGTAAAGAATGGTAACTGCTCACTTACTTGTTCTTCAGCAGAATGCCTTCTGATGCTGGCTTTCTTTCTTCTTGTTGGCTCTTGAGAAAGTTCAGACAGCAAGTATCTCTGTAAGGTGTTAGTTAAATAGCGCGCAACACTTAATACAGCACAACTAGCCACTCAGAACGAGTTCGCTCGTCGCGAATAAGTATCGCAATGTTGCCAGGCAACTGCTCCTGACGTATCGTGCGTTATTTTATTGTTGAGAGCGTCATCCGGGGCCTATTATAAGAACAACAATGACTTTGACTACACCATTGCTTTTTATCGATCATATGCAGTAAGTTACCAGTTTAAAACGATCGTGAGTCTTTAGAATATTGATAATAAACGATCATCAAGCCACTGACATACAAATTTACCACTTCAAGGTCTGAACAACCCACTACCGAACATAAACTTTCCTGTAAATTCTGTTACATTCTTTCCCATAGCAATTAAACTTTTCAGTTTGCAAGTTTATTGATTTATGTAACTTTCAGCCATAAGAAGCTACGTGTGTCAGGAATTAAAGGCAGATGCCTGCAGAAGTGAATAACAACAGTGCTCTTTTTCTGGAGGACGCTGGTGGGAGGCGTACTCCTAAGCTTTTCTGTCCGCAAAGGGACTTCTCTGCAATCTTGGAGCCGTCAAAAGTTTGCCAACGATTTATTTCACGGGTGTAAATCGGATTTATTTCATTTTCTCGTGTTGGTAATCGCAACACAAACAATGCCAGTGTAGTCTGTTTGTGGGAAAAGCGATACATTAAACTGTTTCAAAGTCTTACGTCTGCATCTACTTCTACACCTACATCTACATGGATACTCTGCAAATCGCATTTAAGTGCCTGGAAGAGGGTTCATCGAACCATCTTCACAATACTCTATTTTTCCAATCTCGTATAGGGCGACGAAAGAATGAACATCTGTATCTTTCCGTACGAGCTCTAATTTCCCTTATTTTATCGTGGTGATCGTTCCTCCCTATGTAGGTCGGTGTCGACAATATATATTTGCGCATTCGGAGGAGACAGTTGGTGATTAGAATTTCGTGAGAATATTGCTTCGCAACGAAAAACGCCTTCATTTAATGATGTCCAGCCCAAATCCTCTATCATTTCTGTGAAACTCTCTCCCATATTTCGCGATAATACAAAAAGTGCTGTCTTTCTTTGAACATTTTCGATGTACCTCGTCAGTCCTATCTTGAAAGGATCCCACACCGTGCAGCACTATTCTAAAAGAGGACGGACAAGAGTAGTGTAGGCAGTCTCCTTACTAGGTCTGTTACATTTTATAAGTGTCCTGCCAATAAAACGCAGTTTTCTATGTGTTCCTTCCAATTTAAGTTGTTCGTAATTATAATACCTAGGTATTTAGTTGAATTTACGTCTTTTAGATTAGACTGATTTATCGCGTAACCGAAGTTAGAGTTCCTTTTAGCACTTATGTGGATGACCTCACAATTTTCGTTATTTAGGGTCAACTGCCACTTTTCGCAGCATTCAGATATCTTTTCTAAATCGTTATGCAATTTTGTTTTGATCTTCTGATGACTTTATTAGTCGATAAACGACAGCGTCATTTGCAAACAACCTAAGACGACTGCTCAGATTGTCTGCCAAATCATTTATATAAATAAGGAACAACAAACGGGCTATAAAACTACCTTGGGGAACGCCAGAAGTCACTTCTGTTTTACTCGATGACTTTCAGTCAATTACTACGAACTGTGACCTCTCTGACAGGAAATCACAAATCCAGTCACATAACTGATACGATATTCCACAAGCACGCAATTTCACTACGAGCCGCTTGTGTGGTACTGTGTCTTAAGCCTTCCGGATATCCAGAAATACGGAATCGATCTGAAATGCCTTGGCAATAGCACTCAACAGTTTGTGTGAATAAAGAGATACTTGTGTTTCACAGGAACGATGTTTTCTACACCCATGTTGACTGTGTGTCAATAGACAGTTTTTTTCAAGGTAATTCGTAGTGTTCGAACACAATACATGTTCTAAAATCCTGCAACATATCGACGTTAACGATATGGGCCTGTAGTTTAGTGGATTACTCCTGCTACCTTTCTTGAATATTGGTGAGACCTGTGCAGCTTTCCGGTCTTTGGGTATGGATCTTTCGTCGAGCGAACGGTTGTATATGATTTTTGAGTATGGAGCTAATGCATCAACGCAATCGCGAAAGGAGCATAATTGGTGTACAGTCTGGACCAGAAGACTTGCCTTTATCAAGTGATTTAAGCTGCTTCACTACTCCGAGGATATTTACTTCTACGTTAGTCATGTTGGCAGCTGTTCTCGATTCGAATTCCGGAATATTTACTTCGTCTTCTTTTGTGAAGGCATTTCGGAAGGCTGTGGTTAGCAACTCTCCTTTGGCAGCACTGTCTTCGATAGTATCGCGCAGAGAAGACATTGATTGTTTCTTGACTCTAACATACTTCACATACGACCAGAATCTCTTTGGATTTTCTGCCAAGTTTCGAGACAACGTTTCGCTGTGGAAACTGTTATAAGCATCGCATTAAAGTCCGCACTAAATTTCGAGCTTCTGTAAAAGATCGCACATCTTCGAAATTTTGCGTCTGTTTAAATTTTGGCATGTTTGTTTCGTTGTTTCTGCAACAGTGTTCTAACCCGTTTTGTGTACCAAGGACGAGCAGCTCCGGTGTTAGTTAATTTATTTGGTATAAATCTCTCAATTGCTGCAAATATTACTTCTTTGAATTTAAGCCACACTTGGTCTACACTTATATTATTAATTTGGAATGAGTGGAGATCGTCTCTCAGGAAGGCATCAAGTGAATTTTTATCTACTTTTCTGAATAGGTATATTTTTTTAGGATTTGGGGCTTACAATACTCAGTCTCGCTACGACAACCCTGTGTTCACTAATCTCTTACACAACCTATCTCGACAGCTGAATGAATAGCTGGCTGACAGTGAGACAGGCGTCTAGAGCCAGCAGCAGGCAGAAGTTATGGGCCCACTGGACTACCGAAGGCACCGATACATGTCTCCGTTGTCAAGGCACCGTGGTTCTAAGCTGCAGTATCCATTTCAGCACACGAATTAAAGCAACAGCCACTATACTTCCAGCTGGTACGAAGTGATAGCCTGCCAAATTCGTATTCCTTATTTATCTATATATTACAAAACTCACAATAAGTTGACACAATGCCTGCAAATCAGTGTCTCTTGATGTCATACATGCATGCGGTGTCCTGGCATCGTGTTTCAGTTGGTAAAAGCCATTCGCAAGCGAACGCCTACGTCTGTGCTTCTACACCCACATCCTGCAAAACCAGTCTGAAATACATAGTAGGGGTATTTCCCACTTTACCACGTAGGTGATTCTTCCCACTTCATTTACTTATGGAGTGTGGGAAGAATGATTGCATAACCCCCCATGTTCTCTGAATTAGTCTAATCTTGTCTTTTCATTTTCTACAAAGCTACACGTAGGCAGTTGAAGAATATTTCGAAATCCTTCACTTAATGTTGTTTGTCAGGGATTTTCTCTGCCTCGAGATGACTGGGTGTTGTGTGTCTTTCATCATCATTGACTCTCAAGTCGCCGAAGCGGCGTCAGCTAAAAAGGACTTTCAATTTCGGCTACTGAACGCCCCGCATGGGGTCCCCCGGCCAACAATGCCGTACGATCATTTCATTTCATGACCAAAAATAAGATGAAACTGCATAAACGTATGTTATGTTGCATTAAATTCAAACAGCACTTAGCAACACACGAAATGATTTCTGTGCACTTAAATAACAATCTTGCTACGATCACATAGCACAATGATTTTGTACCCAACAAGTTGTCGATACAACACAAAATAGCTGTTGACATTCGCCACTTCTCGTTAACCTCACAATTTCAAATTATTGCTCTTGTTAGGCCTTTGTATCTGGGTGTTTCAACAAATGATACTTTTATTTTGGTACCAAAGGTTATATTTTCGAATTATCGACCTGCTATCTCTGCCTTTTGTACCACCACCTTTGGCTACGTTTCATCTCTTTGTTGATCCACTTACATCTTTGATAGTGTTCGTTGAATGTAACATAGGAGCAGTTCTCCTTGCTTACACTGAAGTGACAAAAGTCGTGAGATACTTCCTGATAACGTGTGGCAGCAAATCGACGTGGCATGGGCTAAGCTGTCTCTACAGCTGTCCGTAATTGCGAAAGTGCCGCCAGTGCAGGATTTTGTACGCGAACTTACCTTTTCATTATATCCCATAGATGTTCGATGGTATTTATGTCGTGCTATCTGAGTGGCTATACCGTTCGCTCGAATTGTCCACAATGTTCTTCAAACAAATCCTGAACAATTGCGGCCTAGTGACATAGCGCGCTGTCATCCACAAAAATTCCATTGTTTTTTGGGAACATGAAGTCCATGAATGGCTGCAAATAGTCTCGAAGCTGCCAAACATCCAGAGAGGACCCAGTCCATTCCATGTATACACAGCCCACAGCATTAGCACACTACCATCAGCTTTAACTGTGCCTTTTTGACAACTTGGGGCCATGGCTTTGTTGTGTCTGCATCACACTCGAAACCTGGTATCAGCTCTTACCAACTGACACCGGTACTCATCTGACCAGACCACTGTCTTCAAATCGTATAGTGTCCAACTGATATGGTCATGAGGGCGCGTGAGGCACTGCAAGCGATGTCGTGCTGTTGGCGTGGTATCATGTATCGATACCACCTCATGTGTATCGAAGTTGGAAACGGAATTGCAAGTTTCGGTCAGATGCCGATAGCGTTCGTGCGGGACCTGAACACAGTAGAGCATGTCTGCTGAGCCATTCCTCCAGCAGCTCTGGACTACGAGTGCCCTCTGCTGCTGCAATAAAAGGTGGCTGGTGGCAGCCACAGAGCCACTCGCCCTGGGAGCCCCTTCACTGTGTTTTGCTATGCAGACGCTGCCTAGACGCGGCTCCAGTACCATTGTTCATGCTGTAGTGCAAAAATTCTCGTCCTTGTTACTATTGTATGAACTGATTTGTTGCTGCATTATTTGTAATGATTCTTCATATTCGTGGACAAATGCAAGTTAAGTAAATCCTCACTTTGTTATGTTAACTTGTCCGGTAGTCATTTCTGCTCCTCTCCAGTTTTTCCTACGACGAGGGTTCCTGCACCGCTCTGTAGCCCACCTCTCCTTAACGTTGTGTACGAAGTTGTACACAACAGTTACCAAAGGCACTCGGGTCGGTCGTCTACTGCCGTAGCACGTTAACGCCAAATTTCGCCGTACAGTTGTAAGGGATACGTTCATCCTACGTCCGACATTGACTTATCCGATTATTTTAGGCAGTGTTCTTTATCTGTTAGCACTGACACCTCTACGCAAACGCAGCTGCTCTCGGTTGTTAAGTGAAGGCCGTCAGCCAATGCGTTGTCCATGGTGAGAGGTAGTGCCTGAAATGTGGTACTCTCGGCACAATCTGGACAAAATGCAACTCGGAATATTCAATTCCCTTACTATTTCCGAAGTAGATTTTCCCATGCATCTAACTCCAACTACCTTTCCGCGTTCAAAATCTGTTAATTCTCATCGTGCGGCCATTATAACGCCGGAAACCTTTTCACATTAATCGCATGGCTTCCTTTAACATAATAAAATATATACTGCAAGTCACAAGAAAATAAAAATTAAAAAACACAAACAATTTTAAGTCTTCTGCTACTTCTTCCTCAAGGGTCTTTACAGAGTCCAAAAATTAACTTTAACATTAGACAAACAAGCAAAGACAGCACTACACTCAAGAGGTGTGTAACAAGTTGGATGTAGTAGGCGTAGCGGGTGAGCTGGTGCAAGAGAAGGGTTACCCCTTTTGTAAACATCATCAGTGGTGTTAGCGGTGTCGGGGGCAGGACCTGTCTCCAGTCTATAGCAGCAAGAGGTAGGCACTTGACCTACTGACAGACCAGAGATGAGGCAACAGATGACAAACGATTGCTCTTGTTAGAGACAGTCCTCCAGCAGCAGTTGTCAATGTTGTGGCAAGTGTCCGGCTCTCTTCAGTCCCTCCTCTCTGGTCGCCAGTGGCGTTATCCTGGTCGGGCCTCTCGAGACTCATGTGTCGAACAGTGGTGGTCCCAGGTGGCGTGTGACGTCAGGGGCTAACCCCCGTTACCTACTACCTGTTCCCAAAGAACGATGGTTTTTTTTATTGATGATAATGCACCATGTTACGGGGCCATAATTACTCGCCACTGGTCAGAAGAACTTTCAGGACAATTAGAGCGGATGATTTGGTCACCTAGATCGCCCGACTTGAACCACATGGAACAATTATGATTCATGATCCATAGGTTTGTTCATGCACAAAATCCTACACCGGCAACACTTTCGCAGTTATGGACGGCTGTAGAGGCAGCATGGTTCAGTATTTCTCCAGGGGCTTCCAACGACATGTTTATGCCATGCCTCGTCGAGTTGCTGCGCTACGCAGGGGATAGGATGCCCGATACGATATTAGGTGGTATCTTATGACTTTCTCCACCTCAGTGTGTGTCTGAATTGCACAATAATGGATATAAAAAAATGAAAATACAATCACATAAACCACAGGCTACAATTCGAATATTATTTTTTGCAATTTTTAAGGGGTATGTTATACACGCAGAAAATATTTTCAGTTCGATTCGAAGTAGATCTCAGTGGAGCGTTATGTAGGCGTGCTAAATTCTGCCCTCAGGCCAATGTCTTTCAGCCCAGAAGGACAGACGGACAGCTGGTTTGGCTTCTTACAGCACAACGAGGGCAATATATTCCAGAAATTCTTCCTACTGCTAGAGCAGCTGAAACTTACAACACCGCAGAATATGTTTAGCAACTCTGTGTTCGACGATCTTCTGATAGCCTAGAGGCGTAAGTAGTGGGAATAAGCCAGGAACTAAAGTATGAACAAAATGTGTAAACTGCGTGGAGCTACACCGAAATTCTGTACTACGCCCACTTTGTTTAACCTCTTCCTATTTCGTTGGTTTCCTTATATGTTAAGCAAATACACAAGCGCTCATCTATCAGACGCTTTTCGCTTTTATTGACAAAGTAGCACCAGAAGCTATATTATAATCATGAGGAG
The DNA here is from genome assembly GCF_021461395.2 of Schistocerca americana. Lineage (NCBI taxonomy): Eukaryota > Metazoa > Arthropoda > Insecta > Orthoptera > Acrididae > Schistocerca > Schistocerca americana. The sequence continues at coordinate 499,199,592 of NC_060125.1, forward strand.
TAGATGACACTTTTTATTTATTTATTTTGTATATACTGAATCAACGGACTCAATGTCATATTTTCTTAAGGACGGTATATTTCAGACTTTACTGCCAACGTCTTGTGTTCCTTGTTACATATTCTTATCACAACTACTACTCCTTCCACATAACCAGCTCCTGGAATCGAACTTATACTACATTCATTCACTTGGTTTGTTTTCTTCACCCTTACTGAGTTCAGATTTTCGATCATTGCACAAGATTATCTTGTAAAGTTTGCTTTTGTGATTCAAGTTTTATGTATTATATTATTTGTGGTTGTCCCCATTATTTCATTAGTGTTTGGTGTGCCAATTTTTTTAACTCTGTGTAAGAGATGATGCCAATGAAAACATTCTTAAGGAAGACGGTTTTTATGTGTATAATGTTTCAAAATGTTATTTAATCCTACAAATAATAGTGTCTAGTGATGAAAAAAAGTGAATCGCTTCCGCTGAATGAGGTTTAGTCTGTAGCAATGTGAAGACAGAAAAATCAGTAATAGTTACGACGGCTACTGAGGAAGTGAGCCATCTAAATAATTCCACTTTTTCGTTGTTTATGATTTTGGGGTTGCAGTGAGTGCCTCTTGATATTATTTTTACCCAGGCTCTAGACAGAAATAAGAGTTACAGAAATGGAAATAAGACTTGTTGGAGTGTACTTTAAGTATTTCTACTCACAGTTAATGCATTGGAAATCATAATCCTAACGTCATCAAAGCACAAGCTTCTCAAGGGCAGGGAAGCTCAAGAAATGCATAGACTGCAGAAAATATGTATTCTTCTTGAACCTATTCTGGTGAAGAACTGGCAATATTGTAGAAAACTTATGTCCAATAGGTGACTGTCGACTCACTTCCCTGATTGGTTCAAAATTAGCTTCCTAAATTCATTTGACACTTTCTCATAATCTCTATTAAAAATTTGAATGAAGTGTAACACTGGGTTATGACATTTATGATTTGGCTGATTTTCCATTGCGGATTATCTGTGTTATGACTGACAGTGAATGTGTACCGCACATACCACTGGCTCACTACGCATTTCGTAGCATGGCTGCTTTGTGAAGTACCGAGTGAGGTGGTGAAGAGGTTAGCTCACTGGACTCGCATTCGGGAGATGACGGTTCAGATCCACTTCCGGTCATCCTGATTTAGGTTTTCCGTGATTTCCCTAAATCGCTTCAGGAAAATGCAGGGATTGTTCCTTTGAAAGGGCACGGCCGACTTCCTTCCCCATCCTGCCATAATCCGAGGGGACCGATGATCTCGCTGGTTGCTCCCTTTTTCCCCAAATCAACCAACCAGTCTTTGTGAAGCAGAAGATGCATTAGCTCTTGGTTCCAATCTTACTGTAGACTTAGACACTCTGTCAGACTTTTACCTCTTCTCTTCCTGATCTACAAGTATCCTGAAAGAAATACAGTGAGCAAATTTTGGCATCTCCGTCTTAAGTCCTCTCGCAAAAATGTGACATTTGAACCCGGTTAAAACTTACATACTCGTGCTTATAACGAAATAATTTGTAGTGTATTTGTTCCATAATATATGTCCTTGAGCTCTGTGACAATTCTTTTAAACGATAATGTTGAATGTAATCTGCTACCAGTCACAACTTGATGTGGATTATTAAATCATTATCGATTTTGGGCTTATGTCCACCTTCATTTGATTATAAATTCAGTTTCATATTTCGATATTTAATGTCGGAGTTCACTATTCATCCCGAAAGGCAAGTTACGTGATGAAAGTATTCGGAAGTAATACCATTGAAAGTGACAAAGAGATGATAGTTGGATATATTTACATGTGTTGGAGTATCCACATCGTAAATGTACATTTTCCAACTAAGTACTCATTTGAACCAAATAGTAAGTGTACGTTTGTCACCAAAGTTATCACTTCAACAACCACATTCGGATTTTCAGGACAAATAGCTAACGTTACCACAAATGAGACACTTACAAGCTTTTATGTGCCAGTTCTCCCCAAATCTATAAAAGCCAGACAGGAAGGAGCTTCGCTGTAAGATATCGGTAACACATGGATGCCTTTTGGATAAAAAAAATTAGTAAATCCACTTTTGCCACGCATTTGAAAGAAAATTACCAGTCAGTTACAGACAATGGAAACTACCTTCAGATTATACACTATCAACAAAGGAAAGAAAATTAATCACGTTGTAAAACTTAATGTTAATCTTACAAATTCCAACAAATCTTATTCTCACTGAACAAGTAGACCTGGCAAACCAAACACTTTTACAGAACTTCTATGAATGATTTACATATATAAGCTGTAACTTATGGTTTTCTCACAACCACCAATCAAAAAATCTTGTATCTAGTTAGCACCTAAAATAAATTTGTCGAAATTATTTCATTTGTTTGAATCTTATGAAAGTCGAACATGAAGACAGATTACTATCTGGTTCTACAATCATATAATAGTTTTCATAACTTAGTAATATCTTCTATCCCTTCATGAATGAAACATTTCTGTGTTTCCCAGCTCCAATCCCTTTGAAAATAAATTAAATTAAAAAATAAAAAAAATTCAAATATATATGTCTAATGCTACTACTTTACGTTCCATATACAGGTAGTAACATTTTAAGTGGTATAACTAGCGATCGCTTTGTTGCTGTCTCCCGATTACTCCATGTTTAATTTTTTCTGACGAAAAGGACTTTCACGTTTCAGCAGATTAGCATTCCTGTGAATGCCTAGTTCAAGTCTTCTCTTTATCACAGAGTAGTATTTGGGCAGCAGCAGTTTGATTGATGAGCGGAGATTAATTTATCCTTAAATTTTTTTCACGCAGAAACGATCTCTTTTTTCTGGAATATGTTGAAGATGGCACAGATATGGTAGCTCAAGCCTGTGCAGTGTTCACGCGTTTTATTTCTTTCTACACCCAAATTTCCTTCTTCTTTGTAAACTTTGCAACCACGTTTACTGTCATACACAATTAACCAATCATTTTTAAGGTTTTATTTCTTACGCAGGTCTGAGAAGTATTGAAAGAGTTTCACAAGTTTTCAAGGACGCAAATACTGAAGCGTCAAAGTTTTTGCTGCATTAGAAGGACAACACCCCGGAAAGAATTACATTGTGTCCAACTTGCAGACAGAAATTTGAGAAAAGAAAATACTCCATAACATTTCTAATAACACTTCATTATTACAGACCACAAACTGTTATATTACAGTTCCTGAAATGGAAGGCTCCAATCACAAACGAAACTAAATACGTATTTGTAAAAAAACGAAATCCGAAAGCCATTAAAGAAGACGTGTGTCAGGCAAATCCAACACCTTCCATGAAAACCCTGACATGATAAGCAAATCCAGTAGTATGTCACATAGCTCCGAATAAATCGTGACATTAAATTAACCAAAGTAATATGAGTAATGAGTGAGCAAATGGAATACCACAGACTAACACAAGAATGCCTAAATGCAAGTCATACCTTCCCAATGTGAGACAGACGCAGTTCCAAGGGGAGAAACGAGAACAGAAGCCGAGAGCAGAACCGTGTTAAGCGAGAAGGCCCTACGATAAGGGACGGACACACCGGTCGCCAGCTAACTGCTACGACCACACCACCTGCAAGTTTTTAGGGTGAGACGTTTTCACGTCTCTGTTACGTTATGACCACCCCCCAGCCCATGTTAAAAGCTAGAGCCCTCCAGAAGAACAGTATAGATCTTACGATAACACAAAAAGGGCCACACCACCCGCAAGTTTTAGCGTGAGACTTTTTCGCGTCTCTGTTACATCAGGACCACCCCTCCGCCCATGCTGAAAGATAGAGCCCTCCAGAAGAACAGTATAGATCTTACGATAACGCTAAAAGGACCAGCTGTAAGATTTAGCGTGAGACTTTTTCGCGTCTCTGTTACAATGCAAACTTTAAAAACATTGCCCCACCACGAAAAGTATAACGTTTCTCAATGGATAGACAGAATTTTTGTAGGTGGAGCTTAAGGTTAACATTGAGACCCTGATTGGTCAGATGAAAACACAGCCAGATAGTTTTTTTTTAAACCAACTTCGGTAAATTGTAGTAAGGAGAAGTTAGGAGAGAGTTGCTTCCGAGAGGGCGAGCTGGACGGAGCTGCGCCGGCCGCCGCCCCCTGACGAACATCGACAAGGTAATGAACGCACGCGATGCCGCCTTTTTGAGCGCATATAGCTTCACTCAGAGCTGCAGAAGTCTCATCTGTTACATCCCCTTTACGTAATACTAGTGTCGATCGTCAATTAAAGCTCATGGTGTTCACATTTGCCACTTGAAGTAAAAATCTGAAACTCGATGATTTTTCTGTTAGATAGTTATTGAGAAGCCACATCAGCCACTGTAATTTACGACAAGTTAGATAAGTAATTAAAGATAATTGAGGGTCACTGTAGAACATTTTGATAGTTTTCTCTTTTGTGAAACTTTAATTAAACCTAGATTATAGATGTGATATGGCATAGGTCATCCTTCGATCCATTGTAGAACTTGGAAACCCATTCAGGGAATATTCGTTCACATTTTTGTTGAACGCAGTCGGTTTTTACCATCCTGTATTAAAACATTTCCTTTTATCAATAGTGCAGTTTATAAACAATGTTTTGGGAGTAGAATAAAATTTCCAATGGTAAACTTAACTACTTTTTCGATGTTAACATACTGTGCACAGTGTCGAAATGTTGCCTTGGCCCGCTTAATCAACAGATCTGTCTCCAATGGAGAACATATGGGTCATCATCAGACGATAAGTCCAGCGACATGCAAAACAGCATTATCCGTCCCCTTATTGACCGACCAAGTGTAACTGGTAGGGAAGTCCATCCCACAAACTGACATCTGGCACCTGTACGACATAAATCATGCACGTTTGCATGTCTGCGTTCAACGTGTTGGTGGTTATACCTGTTGTCAATGTATTACCATTTCAAAATGGTTGAAATGGCTCTGAGCACTACGGGACTTGACTTCTGTGGTCATCAGTCCCCTAGAACTTAGAACTACTTATACCTAACTAACCTAAGGACATCACACACATCCATGGCCGAGCAGGATTCGAACACCTGCGAACGTAGCGGTCGCGCGGTGCCAGACTATAGCGCCTAGAACCGCTCGGCCACTCCCGCCGGCACTAGCATTTCACATTTCCAATGGATTATCTCGCATTAGCATTAACTACTGATCTTGCATGTTAATCACTTAAATACGTGCCCTAGACAAATGTATTCCTGAAATTTCATTACTCTACATTAAGTATTTTTGGGTGTTGCAATTTTTTTCCACCAGAGTATTTTATAAGTCCACTAGCACCGATGTTTAGTGAAGGCCACACTGGGAGTGTCCACCTCCGTAACTGAGTGGTCAGTGTGGCTGATTGCCATGCGAGTGAGCCAGGTTCGATTCCTGGTACTGCCAGACTCATTTCTCTGGTGGGAGGAATAGTATGAAGAGCATCCAACTTCGTGACTCCATCTTAGGAGCTACTCAACCTATTGGTAACGGTTCCCAGGTCAGGAAACTCCGCAACGATTGAGAGAGCGATGTGTTGTCCACATGCCCCTCCATACCGCATCCAGTGACACCACTGGCAGAAGATGACGCGGCGATCGGCGAGGCCCGAGTGCCCCGTGTAGGGCCACAACGCCAAATTGACTTACATTCAGAGTGCACGGCGTTCATAGAATCGTATAATGTGCGGTAAGGTTGATAGGAACGTGTGTTTGTGCGTGACAGTGACTCTTACCGGCGGTAATGTGGAAGCCCTGATATAATGCAACAAGTAAACTCTAACGGATTTAAAAGGATTCCTAATGCAATCTCACTCATGATAAAAACTCAGAAGTAGTTACACAGCACACACTTTCATATAGTTAAATGCAACGGGTATTAAAGAGCTTGCATATCTGAATATAGAGTAGTTACTAAAGTAAAAAGATTAATGAAAGCAACAGGTGCTACAGACTTTTTCTATCTTCACAGTAGTAGCGATCCGCAATGCAATGGGGCTGTTTGCTGAGTATGTATTCATATATTCACAGAGCTTTGCATCTTAATAAGAACCATTCAGTAGCACTCCCACATTTTGTGTACGTAAAATAAATACCATTCCGTGATGGAACGTTACCACACGTAAGAGTCTTGAGGTCCAGCAACACACTTCATACCGTATTTCATGGCTGAAAATAACTAAGCATCAAGCAGAGTTAATGTTCCAGTATCTGTCTTTTAACTCCAACTTAGCTTAGTGTTACGTAACATAAACAGAGTTACTTTCTTTTCAGCCTCATTACCCTAATCTTAGAGCAACAAGATGGTGGTGCCCTATGTTCAATGCATTTAACCAAAACATGCGTAAAGGAAATGATCTTCCTAGAAACGTCTCTGCAACATGTATTATTAAAAAGAATACATTGCTCTTCAGAAACCTAGACACAAATCAATAGTTTACTATGGGAGTCATGCGCGTCCTCAACCTTACAAAACAAGAACATATCACTGGAAGCACAATGCTATATCACTTAGTAAGTTGACCTTCTCTCTCGCACAAAACTTAGTATGGAGGCATTGAACATAAATCAGAAGAAATGACATTAGAAATGTGGCAGCTACCAACTTCTCGGTAGTTGATAAATTCACAACCTCTCCCCTCAGTCTGTATATCTGCGTGTTAATATGCGTAAGTGAAAACTGGGGCACAGAGGAATACTGAGTCACCATCTAAACCACCTCAAGCCTTAGAACAGGATTCAGCACAGTAGAATAACTTGAATTTGTCATAATGGTAATGTTGGCCATCTCACAAATTATCGAACATCATAGCTCTCCATCAGGCAAAAGTAGTTTCATCAGTATAGAATACTCCATCAAATGTAGCTCCAAAACCAATCTTCCCTCTATAAGCATTGTACTTGAGAGATAATGGCTGACCGCCTTCGAACAAGGAAGGTATGCGATTGGCTGAGGGCCAACGGCACACCAAGGACAATCTTTCGATGCACTGGTTGTGCAAAAAGTTTGCAAACACATCATAATCGATATGTATTAAAGTTGCCCAGCTTTCTTAGAGACATGAAAAATAAATATTTTAAATCCTGAAAAAGGTGAAATAAGTGCTGCGAAAACGACAGAGCCATTAACAGGAATGTTTCAACGATATATGCACGCACATTACATCGATACCAGTACTTTCTGCCTGATTTTTCCACATGGTATGTCTTTATGGTTGTATGCTGCAGCAGCAAATTGTACGACTAAGGCACTTTTATCGTTCTTTTGGCTACTTGTCTTCGACCGGCATGGCCCAAAAGCAGTAGTGAACCAAAACGTTAATAGCATTTAGGTTCAATTCTGAAACGCAGCGCCGCACCTATTTTGCGTGATATGGATCTGAGAAGTAATTGGTAGGTTTTCTGATGTGTGTGGCTTCACATGTCTGCGCACAGATCACGCAGTTCCCATTAATGGGGACGGAATGGCAACTGTTAGTGGCCAACATGTCTTCTATCTGGTTCAGATAAGGTGGTTTCGGTGGTCATGAGACCAAAGCGAGCTCAATATCATGCTCCTCAAACCACTGTAGGGCGATTATAGCCCTCTGGCACTGACAGTTGTCATGCTGGAAGATGCTATCGCTGTGGAAGAAGACACAAGGCATGAAGGGATGCAGGTAGCCCCTCAGTAACGTTCACTTAGACGACAGCTGACGACGTGTCCTTGATTTCTTCCACAAATCTCAGACAAGCCGAGGTCCAAGTTCCCCATAGCAAAATACTGCCTCCACCGCTTGCGTTCGTGGCGTGGAGTATGTTTCCGTCAGTCGTTCGCCTGGATGAGTCGACGTATCCAGACACGACGATCTACTTGGAGTAACAAGAAACGTTTTTCATCCGACCATATGACGCGTTTCCACTGATACACGGTCCGCTCTAGATGCTCTTGGGCCTACTGCTGCCATAACTGGCGATGTCGTTGGTTCATCATCGGAACACATCGAAGTCGGCTGCGGTGGAACTCCTTGGTCACCAATATATTCTGAGGGAAGTGTTCCGAAAACCTATTACCTGCACGATTATTATAGCCTGTTGGCACATATTTCACAGATCGCGGCTTCCCCTGCTTTACAGAGGGGGCAGGCATCTGCGTTCCACATCATATGACAGGGCGTGAATTGCCATCTGCTTGTTGCCTTCTCGTAGTTTCAACGTATTTCAACCACTTTACACTGTTACTCATGACGATATAACACGGATAGCCGGTCAGTCTTCTCATTTCCTTGTTGGTCGTTCCTAGGCACTAGGCCGTAATAGTCTATGCTTTACCTAAGTCGCTTATGTCACTGATTTTCCAGTTTGTGCCCCGTATCGTCACTGGAATGATTCTCCTTTCGTCTCTCCTCCACTTACACAGTTTGTACTGCCATGTCACGATCCCACAACACCACCAGACGGCAGGCAATCTTGCGGTGGACAACCGTCGTTATTTAAAGAAACTTCCAGGAAACTTAGAGAGGACTAATTAACACGCCCTTTTCAGATATGCGGCAAGGAGCTCCTACAGGCTGCTCCCCTAAATAATACGAACACTTCAGCACCGCACCTTATGAATGATTGGCAACACCGTGCGCAGTCTCTCACTGGGAGAGTTTATTTTCCACACAGTGCGTTAACCCTAGGGGACATATAGAAATTGTTAACTAATATAGCCACGCAAAGTGACCCAACGGTTTGTGGCACCATGACACGGATTGCGCGGCCCCTCCCGACGGTGGCACGAGTCCTCCCTCGGGAATGAGTGTGTGTTGTTCTTAGCGTAACTTAGTTTGATTTAGTTTAAGTCTAGGGACCGATGTCCTCAGCAGTTTGGTCCCTTACGAGTTCACACACATTTAAACATTTTAATTAATATAACTGACTGAAGAAACACACACTAACAAAATGCTACGAATGCCACCGAGCACTGTACTGTACAGAAAGAGAACCTCATTCTTAGTCATCCTGTAAGGCAATTGTAGGTCTATGCTAGGTATCGCTATTTCCCCACCAGAAACTCAGTTGGTTTTCAGGTCACAAACAGACTACAGAAGCCGACCTCGAGGAACATCATTTTCGGTTGAGTCAATAATCACCCTGCGACTTAAAGGTTAAAGAAAAGTAAAGCGACGTTTACAGAATTTTTAGGTTTAAACGAAGCTTTTGGTAATGCTGATTGCCGTATATAATTTGACATTTTGTAGGTAAGAGGGATAAAATACAGTGACAGAAAGAGTATTTACAACTCCAACAGAAATCAGACACCAGCTATAAGTGCCAGAAGACATGAAATGTAAGGGTTAGTTGAGAATGCAATGGGACAGGGTTGTAACCTATCTCCGATGTTATTCAATCTGTGCACTGAACAATCGGTAAAGGAGACCAAGGAGAAGTTTGGAAAATGAATTAATGGGTGGGGGGGGGGGGGGGGGGGGGGGAACGAATACTTTGAGAGTTACCGACGAACTTGCAGTTCTGATAGAGACGACAAAGGACTTGGAAGAGAAATTGAATTGAATTGAATGGATAGTGTCTTGAAAAGGTAGTGTACTATGAACGTCAACAAAATTAAAACAAGAATAATGGAATCTAGACATATTAAAAATGGTGATATTGAGGGATCAGATTCTTAAATGAGACGCGAAAACTACAGTGACTAACAAAAGAAGGGAAGCACACAGAAAACATGGCCGGATATTAATGCAACATCATACACGTAAACTGATGGGCAAAAACCTTATGACCACCTGATTGTGCATTGTTCCAATTTTGAAACATATTACAACAGAGATTCTGCTTGGCATAGATTCTACAAGTCCTTTAGTGGATTCCAGAAGTATGTGGCACCAGATGTCAACGCAAAGCACAAGCAATTCCAGAAATTACGAGATGGTGGTTTACGGGCACACAGCTGGGGACCGATATGCATTCTGATAGGTACAAATCAGGTACATTTGCTGGCCAAGACATCAATGTGAGTTCACTATAAGCCCCACAAACAACTATAGCACGATTCTGATCTCGCAACAAGGACAGATATCCTACTGGAAGATGTCATGCCCCATACCATAATTTTGACCACACCAGCCTGCATCTGTAGTGCGCTACATGTTTCATGCACACATTCACCTGGATGAGGGCGTGTAAGGACCCAGCCATCGATCTGGAGTCATTCGATAGGGGACACGTTCCTATTGACCCACGGTGAAAATTAAGTGATGCTGTGAACACTGGCGCTCCACGTTCAACCACGGCCTTTGAACGTTGTCCTCCGAAACACTTGTGGATACACCAGTATTATACTCTGTCGTCTGAGGTGGCGTAGATCGCTGCCTATCTTGGATAATACAATGGTGGATCCTCCTATCTCTACGCTGTGTCATGAGACGTGGTCGTCCAATACCTTACGGCCTACTCTTTGTTTCACCACCCCTCAACCACTTACCACAGGTCTTCACGACAGCAGTACGCCAACGCAAGACTAGCTTGGCCGTTTTAGAGACTATCGCTTCCAACCGCAGCGCTATATCAATGTGCCCTTTGCCAAACTCGTTCATATCAACGGATTTCCGAATTTGCGGGCCGCATCTTTGCTATAATGACTGCTTACATTCTTTCCTTACTGTGTCTCTTGTCCGCAACATCACTACCAGTCATTCAGTGGCGGGTTACACTACTTTGTTAAACGTAGAAAGGCAACTACGGTACGTTGCTGAGGCTCTTTTTCAGTGTAGTGATTCAGGGAAATTCAGCTAATGAGCCTGATTCGTTGACATATATTCATTAGTTCCTGGTTATTCTAGAATATGAAAACTCCTTACCATGGCCCTTTTTTTTCTCTTATCTGTCTTGCAAGTCTGACGTGTATGATGCAGCTCCGATTATTTCTGATTGTGACTTACATACTTTGCATGGATAAAGCGAATATAATCTCAAAAGACGTTAGGAAGCCGTTGTACAGTAATGAGTGTACTGATGGTTACGCGGAATTCAAGGATTTGTTAAAAGGTAATAAACGGATTTTCGAACTATACATTGGTAGATGGCATAATATATGTCGCTTTTAAGTCGCTTCTGTCCAATGTAATCCATTGCAAGCAAGGTTCTGGCATCATTTCCGTTGTGGTGTAATCTAAGTAAGTAACTGTAAAAGATTATAACAGGAAACAGTAACCAGCTACACTGTTACTTCTCCGCAGGCTGCGTTGTTGCACGTATTATGTACAAATCTGTACGTTCATATCTAATTACGATCACTCGTATTTTTTCTGTAATGCAGAGTTATCTGTTCTGAGGCAATCAAGGTTTTTACTCTCACTGCATATCTGCATATTTTCGAAAGATAAAATTTTGTTTTGCGATGTGTCACATCAGCTATAAATGGTTGTACTATCAAATTCGCAGATTTTCTACTGTCAAGGAGAAGCCACGCTGGAGACCGACCACAATTAAGCATGAGCTAAGCCTTATACATCAGGTTATGTAGAATCAAACAGCTTACTAGGCACGCCTGATGGTCATGCGCCTAATTTTAGCCTGTTGCCACTTAGTGAAATGCAGCAAACATGCCTCAACAGCCGTCAGTTAATATAGGTGGCAGTGGAGCAACATAGGGTTTGGGCACCACTCCACTACCTGTGAATGCGATAATGGAGGAAAACTAGATTAAACCACGTCCTGTGGCAAACTGGGTAATGGTGCTCAGGTTCAACTTGCGTGCGAGCTCGAACGCCACGACCTACAGCACAAGCAGCATCTGACTCATGATCTGCCTGATGTCATACGAGAGAAGTTAAGTGAATTTAACTACCTACACAACCACCAGGAAACTTATTAGAGTCGCATTCGAGAGTTTTTAGTGAATGTCACGGAATAATCTATGGATATGGGCAAAAGATAGGATTTTACCCATATAAGACGTATCGCCATTCCACTTAAAATGTTTCTCGGCAGCAACTCCCAGCAGCAGCCCAAGAAATCCGTAAAATGTTAGACTGGGACGTGACTGAACCATCTATGAGTCCTTTCGGTCGTCCTTCGCTAGTAGGTGCCTAACCTGGATGTAATGTATGTCTTATGCTTTACACATGAGCTTTAAATCAGATACTGTTTCCAGTAAGCACCAGACCATAAAACCACAAGGAAAAATCCAAGCCTTTCGTATAGTCAAATACTTGTCCTGTAGAGATCTCAGATGCTTCAACAGGCAGATATCTCTAGCAAAAACTCTTGTAAACATGTCTATCTTTTATGGACAGAATTACCAATTTAGGGTACTCCCCTTCAGCTAAAAAATCAGTTCAGTTGTATTTATATCCACTTTGGAAACTGTGTTAGAGCGTGAAAACTCCTTAATGAATCACAGTGTTTGTTGACGATTTATAAATAGCCACTACATCCTAGTCTGAACAAATGCACGCTCTTCACAAAGTATTACAAAAGCTTGCAGATGCTGGCGTTATAGTCAATCTGTGGAAATATAAATCTTGGTGGAACAGCATTAACTTCCTGGCTCATGTCGTTACTCCAGATGGGATCGAATCTGTCTCTTCAAAGCTGAGTGCAATCATGAACTTTGCCACACTGAGAGCCAGGAAATAGTTAATATCTTTTCTCAGCTTAGCTTCATCTTATCACTGCTGTATTCCCAATCAGTTGCTTAATAGTGAACCATTGACTTGATTATTGAAAAAACACAGTCGGTGATATTGGTCAGGTGAGTGCCCAAGGGACACTAACGCCATTCAACAAGTTCCTTGCACTGCTAAGCTGCTTTTGCACTGCTGAGCTGCTACATCACCCTGACATGAATCACGACATTTGCTTGGCAACTGATGCTTCAAATGTTAGCTTATATTTTTGTCTCTTTCAGATTCACAGTGTAGATAGTAAACCATCTATTTGGACAATTGGTTTGGTGTGTAGTATCTTCACATGCAGTAAAAGATCATGCACAGCCACTAGTGTGAGCCTTCAAAAGGTTTCACCCCTATTTAGGCGATCATCACACTGAGATGCCGGAAAAGATGAGACTAATAGACAGTATTTCTTGCATCTGTGCAGTAACATGGCCAGTATACAAGATTCTGAACCTAACTGGAGAATGCTTAAAGAATTATTACAAGACAAACCACATCTGAAGTTGTTTGCCCACTATAGAACCCACAACGATGTTCTCTTTTACAGGAAACGCTCAGATTTGGATGCATATGAGGCCAAAAACAAACTCACTTCTTACACACACAGTGCCTGCGGTCTCTTGCCCCCCTCCCCTCCCCCTTAACAGCATAGGTGTGAAATACGTATTCTTACTTTGTGACGTTTTCCCTGAGTATGTACGACTGTTTGCTTTCTGTACAGCTTTAAAGCATCCCTTTTGCCTAGACATAACAAAAAGTGCCAATTAATGTACTCAGGAACATACGTTGTGGCCAGGATACAATATCCAGCCATTATACGTAAACTATGTGACGACTATGTCCCTCGCTTTGGCTGTCCTGAAGTCTTTCTCTCAGATAATGCTAGTCCATTATAAACCAAAAGTGGAAAGACTTCTTGCAACAACGCAGTATTAAACAGATTCTCTTCTGCAAATACGTACCATAGGCGAATTCTGCCACATGAGTATTTAGAGAACGCAACCAGTTTATCCGATCCTACAGCCATAAGGAGCACATTGCATGGTATCTCGAATTAGGTAAATGTGACGAAATATTAACTGACTTATAGCCGTCATCTACCAGTCGTGCTCCAACACAACCGATGCTAGACCAGCCCAAGATCAATGAGTGGAGCTCGCCACTTCTGAAAACACTATGTCATGCATGCATGCATTACTCACGTTTAAAGCGAAAATGGACTACATAAGTGACATTTGGACAGTATTGTTGGGCAGCATACTATTTATCTCGCAGTGCCAAAGTCTTAATCAGATGACACCCTAAAGCATCCCTTTTGCCTAGACATAACAAAAAGTGGCAATTAATGAACTCAGGCACATACGTTGTGGCCAGGATACAATATCCAGAATGTTATCTGTTACTCTATCCAAGTTCATGCAGGATAACAGCTCTGCAGGCATTCTTGGATCATACCTGGACCTGTCAGCTGTAAGGGAACTAGAACTGTAATTTTTGTGTAAATGTTCATAAATGTACACAGAGGTATTTAATTAGTTCAAGTAGTTCATTTTGTTAAATATTACATCCAATATAATGACCTTTTTTTAGTGAAACCAGGGCATAAAAGTTGGTATGGTCATTCGAACTTAAAATGTTAGTGGGTAGACATTGTCAACAGACGCTCGAAAGGGAGTGAGTTTCTGTTCACATTAACTTCGTTAATTGTCGAACAATCTATCCTAAAACATCTCGCATGCAGTTCACAAAATTACCTCTGGTGCTGCAACGATGCTTAGGGGCGGACTGTGCGTTGCCAAGTGGCAAATGACAAATACTAGTAAGTACCAAGTGACTGCTGCGTCTCCTGTTGAGTGCTATCCATCTCAGGGTGGTTGTCTCATACAGTACAATTTCTTGTCCAAGAGCCCCGGACCATCACTGAAATAAACAGTGTATATCACATAAGGCGTGGACAGAATATATGGTTAACACTGACGAAATAATATTGTCAGGAGTATGAATTCTGCAAGGCCACGACACCAGTAAAAATGACTCAAACGTCAATGATAGACGTTTCCAGTGAACGCTGCAACTTAAGTCGAGAGACACCAACGCTATGTCACTGCACGGACGGTATGTAATTTACCTTGATTTACCATCTGAAGTCTTTTAAGTTGTCATCCAACATGCAGTGCATAACGGAAAAGTACTATGGATGTGTGCATTAATGATCAATTTGGTGTGACGTTCATATATATAAACAAACATTCGTTATGTCCTGAGACTGCAGCGTAGTGACCAACTGTAATTGACACTAATAATTATTCCATTTGACATTAATTCTAATCAGAGCTTACTGCACTCACTTGAAGCTGTAAAATCATGTGTAAGTTTTGTCGTTAATTTAGATTACTTTCAGTGTGCAACTGTTTCATGAACATGTTTGTTAACAACCCATTCTTTTTAAGGAAGAGCAGTATATTTTATTATACTAATGCATTTCGAATAACTTCATATGTGTCATGGATCATCTGTTGCTGTACTCCTGTTCCTCTATCGAGCTTTCTACAAACCAACCCTCTAGCTGAATGACGACTGCCCCAGTCTGCTGCCCTGGTATGTTTTATCTCATTGGATTAGAGCAAGACTGATATAACGATTCCATTAGGTAGAGATGGACTGGAACGTCGCTTCCATTGTTTTCCGAGTTGCTTTCCTTTGGAACTAGAGCAAATGGCTAGACGTGGTTATACCATATCATCAACAGATGCTGCTTAGGTTTTATAAGGGGTCTGAGTAATGGTAGATGTTGATTTATCGCTGTGTAGCAACGCTGCTACTTCGTAGGTGAATCTGGAGTTGGTAGCTGCCAAGAATGAGGTTTTGGATCCCAGTTACAGTATCAGTGCTATTTTTTTCACTGCGAGGTAGACCAGTCTCGACTCTGCAAAAACTGCCATCAGAGTAGTAAGATGCCCCTCTTGTAGTAGAGGTAAGAGGTTTCTCTATCAACAGGCTTCAGTAGTGTTGCCAAAAACGTGACTGGATGCAGCGCATTGGTACAACAGACACCCTGTTATCTTGTATAAAAAGCTCCCATTTTGTAGGAGAATCATATACATCCCAGCAGTACTACTAGGACAAGGACACTATACCTGACAAAGGGACAATATGAAGCCAACCAGCAGTTACTAGTTCAGGCCTGCATTGCTGTACCTGCCTCCTGCATTAAGTGCACCCACCTTTCAGTCTCGGCGGTAGGGCCCACACCGCCATCAAGCCCGACTCCTGCCTGGAGGGATGGGGGGGGGGGGGGCGCTGAGTCCCTGGTGGTTGCCACAGCACCTTATAACATTACTCATCAAAATGCAACCGTCCACTAGGGAGCTGACTACAACGGCAAGAATTCCGAGCAACACTAATGCTGTATGCTTGTGGTGCAGCTCATGAAACTGGATCAAGGGCTGCATAGTGGGCAGTGGCTACAGCTATTCTGGTCAGGTTGTTTCAGCCAGCCAGCTTCACAACAGCTGTCACCTGACTAGCCATGTGGCACTTGCCACATGTTTCACTGGCTAACCACTGGACTGCAGCTTAATCGCAATCGTCCACCACAAGTCATCTTGCACTGAAGCCACCCCTTCACGTCCAGGATCAACTTCAGCTGTGAAGGACCCACAATAGAGGATAACCGTACTATACAACAGGAACAAAGTAATCTCTCTTCACACTTGTGTGCACCTTCCAGAAACAAGGAAAGGAGTTCCTGCCACATTCTGTGTCATCTCACAGCATTGGTCGGTGGCTAATAGCTGCCTGGCTAGGACATTACTGCTCCATTCATAAGCTCCTACTAACACTGCAACTCAAATGGCTGCATCTGGAGTACTGCCGTGAATAAGAAGCGCAGTTAGCAGAGGAACAGTTCTGAATTGTTTTCAGTGATGAATCCTGATTCTGAGCCAGCTTGGATCTCCATGATCAGTGAGTATGGCAAATACCTTTTGAGAGGCCCCATTCTTGGAAAATTATGCAGATACAGAAAATTGTATCATCTTGGCCGAAACTGCATCAGTTTTCCTTGAAACGACAACTGCATGCTCCAGAAGTGACAGTGGGTTTATGCAAGATCATTCCTCACATTTCAGAACAAGTTGTCACAGTTGCAGAGCAATGTGACGCAATTTTGTGGGCATGTTGTTACAGTTGTGGTTTGTGTTGTTATAGTTGCAGGGCAAGCTGCTACCATTTTGTGGAAGTTGCTATAGTTGCAGCGCAAGGTGTTGCAGTTTCTGGCGGGAAGTTGTTATAGTTGTGAGACAACTTGTGGTCAAAGTTGTTACAATTTTAGAGGGGCAAGTTTTTTTAAGTGATTGGAGCAAGTTGTAACAGTTTCACTGCAACGTGGGGTAAGTGTTGAAACAAGTCATAACTTGAGAGAAAAAGACCCAGTTTGGTTGGCTAATGTCATGATTAGACTTGCTGATGTCTGTTTGTGTGCCCTGAATAATGTTTTATGAACAGTGACATTCCTGAAATGTACTGTTCTGCATAGACCCCAACCTGAACCCAATGAAACACTTTTGGGCTTACTCAGGACATTTATTTCGCTCTAGACCCCAGCACACACGTCACTACCTTCTCCAGTATCTGCTGTTGAGGAAGAATGGGCTGCCATTCCTCTACAGACATCCAAACATCTCACTGGAAACATTCTCAGAAAAGTTCTAGCCATCATTAATGTGTAGGGTGGACACAACTCTTATTAATTTTACAATGTAGCAAATTTTGCTATGGCGACTTGTTGTAGTTTTGCCATGATATGGCATCAATGGTAACGTATGGGCAACAATTATCTAGAACTGAATACAAAATGATGCATGTAGGCCACTTGTCAAGTTTGTTGCTATTTGTCGTAGTATAACAACCTTGTTTTCCTTGTGAAGGCAACATGGTAACTACAAAAAGGAGAGAAACAGAGGCACAACACCCACAGAAACGTATACGGAGGTGACAAAAGAAGTAATAACTCGTTCTCCACTGAAGAAGACTGTGAATAAATATGGCATACATTTCATAATGCTGCAGTGATTTTGTCAAAAGGTAAAAACTAATTTTGCTGATAACAATCGTTATAGTTTCACATAATTCGACGATTTAATTACCTAAGTGAACATTACCTTATACAAAGTAATACAATGAATAATTTAATGTGTATTAAGTTTCCAATTTATTGCTATCATTATGTAAAAGAACGTTACATTCAATATTTTTACATTCCCTTACGGTAACTTAATGGAAATACTGCATTATTCTCAATGCCAGTCTTCGATCCAGCTGTGCCTTGCGTTGGACACAAAATAATATCACCAGGAACTCCTGAAACCGCGACGAAACTGTTAGAACTGAAGAAAACAACGTAATTAGGATACAATATTGTGGAGAAATTGAAGGAGAAGAGCAGGTAGAAAAAGATTACGATGAATAATATGATGAAAATGATGTAGAAGATGAAGAAATGGATGAATACAATGAAGAATATATATTGCTGGTCATGAAAAAAAATTATGGAATTATTACTATGTGGAAGATGATGTTCATGATTGGAAGTGTTCAAGCGTCAACTTTAGGTTACAATATCTCCAGATCTAATTAATATTTTACAATGCAACAAACGGCACTGATTACGTATTTGTTTATACGTTCAGATGTGCTAACAAAACTAACGGGGTTCCATTTTAAAAAACGTGGGTTTGTGTTAAAAAACATACTTCCGTGCATTTTAGTATGGTTTGTATTAACCAATTACACTTGCCCCTCTCCTCACGTTCGGTCTGTGGAATAGATTCGTTTGTATTTCATGTGGTTTACGAAATATATCCAGCGGTAATGTTAGGTGACTCACCCTGTATACAAAGGCTACAGAAAATAAAGGGAAATACTCTATTTCAGAGGGTGGGAACCATTTATGAACATTAAGTCTTTCCTTGAGAAATGTCGTGCTTAAGTAATTCCATTGTACCAAATCCTTGCTAAGTTACCAACTGAACCAAGACTGTTCCAGCAGTCTCAACTTTTTTTTTTTTTTTTTTACGCTGTGGGACATAACATCTGAGGTCATCAGTCCCCTAGAACTTAGAACTACTTAAACCTAACTAACCTAAAGACATCACACACATCCATGCCCGAGCCAGGATTCAAACCTGCGACCGCAGCAGCCCCGTGGTTACGGACTGAAGCACCTAGAACCGCTCGGAGACCACTGCGGCCAGCAGTCTCAACTATCCCGACGTTTTTGTTGGATAATCTAAATTTGATATGTCAGCAAAAGGTTTCGCTTTTGGTAGGTAGTCTGTTCATATGGTAAATGGTAAATGCATTCCAAGCATGGAAGATGTGTGTATGATTGCTAAACTTACTGAGATTTCCTTCGTACAAGCATAAGATGTTGTCAACGCCAACATTTTGACAATAACTTTGTTTTCTTCGTTAATTGCGGCCAACAGGTGGCTTTTAAATTGTACATTAGATCAATATTAGTGACCATGTCTGTTTTTCAATACTGTAAAACAATTTTTTTGTATTTAGATGAATTTAATGCATTGTGTAGAAATCGAACTGCTCTCATCTGCTAACCTACCATTTACTTCAGTAGTGCTAATAAGCGAGCTTTGTGAATCGTAATACGTATTACAGACAGCCTAAATGTGGAAATATTTATTTTGAAGGTCCATCGCGCTTGAAAAGTCTGGTACAACAATCCGACATTGGTTCTGAACAAGTGCTGCTTAACCCACAAGTTTTTGTCTGTAGTACAAATGGGCAAGCCGTGTGCATTTTTGTTAATCCTAGAATAATTAAATTACGACCGTAACACCACATGTGTTTCATGCTGGAGTTCTTCCATCTTGCAGGAAGAAACACAATTGAATTTTGCTGCAAAGTTTCAATCTCTGTTTATGATCAGAGGTCTTATAGTTGCATGTTACAATAAGCAACGTATGTCTCTGTGTGGTTGTGTGTGTTTGTTTTCTTCTTTGTACTCTATAAAAGATAGTCCTAAATAAATTTGTGTTGGTGAAAATGTTATATTTTTTACGTTATCAACCATCTATCTATCTCTTGTAGTACTATCATTTTTGGTTGATTTACTTCTCCATCTTTTTGCACTATTAAGTTTGGTCATATTCTCTTGAATGGAAACATAACACCCACATTGTGTATTTTGATTAGATTTTGGTGTTATTTAGTCACCGCTTATGGGAAATACATTTTAGACATCTTTGACATCCTAGTTTAATCTTCTAAGCATTTCTGCTTTCTTCAAAACTTGTTATTGTACATAACTTCGACTAGGACCAATCATTTGTAGTAAAAGGTAATAGTTACCAACAACCATAAAACTGTATGTTCTCCTAAATAGCATGGTATATTACCTTAGCCCCCCTCTTAAAAAGATTTGCTTAGCTGAAATATTATCGAAAATCTTTTAAAAACAGCCGATGATGACAGTTCTATCTATGAACCTCGGATTGAAATAAGAACACGCTCTACGCATTTTAGACAAGCAGATACCATTACAACATTTTCTAAACAATATAGAACAAATTAGATTTGGAAATATTTAATTTGCCGGTGCACTGTATCTTTCACCAAGTGTAGGCATAAGTCATAGAATTAATTACCTTCTTGCAGTAGCTGACAGTAATTCAGATTGCCTATCGCTTGTTGCACACAATGTAGTATTGTACCCAATATCTGTTTAGTGGAGTCAGAAGCTCAGTTTTGTTACATCACCTGATTTAGGTCCAACTTGAAATGACAACTGTCTGTTTAGTGTGTTATTTTAGTCCCATGTGTTTAGGCATGAAAAAGGCATTGAGGTGCTTAACTTGAGAGTCCACAGTGATGTTTCGACATCAATTTAACTGATGGGTGTGTGTGTGTGTGTGTGTGTGTGTGTGTGTGTGTGTGTGTGTGTGTGTGTGCGTGTGTGTGTACGTGGGTGCGTGTGCGTGTGCATTTTTATGCTGACCAATATTAGATGTGGAAATACTGAAAAATACATCTAAAGTACTGGTGAAAAAATTTGGATCGTTCAGTTACTTTTGAGTTGAGCCGAAAGTCTTGCTCTGAGTCTTCATTTATATTTCGTTTTAACGCACGCCAGAATTCTATGCTGTGACTGAGTGTTTCATTTTCAAACTGCACTGGTCTTGGTTGAGTGTGAAGGGGGATCGGAAAGCGGGGAAGGGAGGGGATAGAATATCAAAAAGTCAGCTCGACTACTGAGAAGAGCGCCTTCTACTGGTGTACTTCCTGCCGCATCGTGTGCTTCTAGCGAGTTCACACCAGCCCGTCTCCCGCGAACATTCTAATGGGACAGGAACTGTTTACTATACAGCCTTAGCTTCTGGAATAGTAGTTGAACTTCAGGAAGTGCTGCCCGATCCGATTTGCACCATGCTTGAGTATTCATCAATACGTGTGTGCGTTCTTGTTAATAATCATTATCAGTGTTTCAGTGTTCTCCTCGTTGTTTAGCCCATACACCCACTCTTGTCACATATTTATTTCTTGCTATTTCTTTTTATGTGTCTAGTACTTTAGTGTGTGGACTTTTGACTCGGGACAGACATATAATTGAGAGAAGTGTGCTGTTTTGTGTGCGGCATCCACCCAAATTCCTACAGGCATGGCTTCTGCGTCACGAGACGATACTCTAATGCCTGTTATTTAGCTACAGAGCGAGCAAATCCAGCAGTTGCTGCAAAGCCAGATTCAGTTACCACAAAAACAACAGCAGAATCTACAAGGCGCACAACAGTCTCAGGCGGAGCCTCTATCAGGAATTCCGCCATTCCTCAGTTTCAAAAACCAGCGTGAGGACTGGTAGGAATACTTAGCTCAGTTGATGAATCTTATGGAGTTACACCAATTGCAAGGTACGAAGAGCAAAGCATTTTTTCTTCCCGTAGTGGGCACAGAAGTTTACAGGCTCATAGTGAAATTGTTTCCTGACAAACAACCAGAACCATTAGATTTTGAGACCTTAGTTAGCAAGTTAACCATTTACTTTGATAAACAAACACTGGCGGTTGCTGCAAGGTTCAAGCTTTTCCGCCTTCAGATGGCAGCAGGTGGGAGTTATAAACAGTGGATCACTGAATTACAAGGTTTAACTAGGCACTGCACATTTTTGTGCCGTTGTGGACAATCATGCAGTGATGTCATGCTGCATGACGCTATAACTCAAATTATTTGTTACGATAGAATTCGTGCTGCTATTTCCTTCTTTAGATACAATGTTACAGGTAACTAAGGGAGAGGACAGTTACGGTTTATCTAAGTGTGAGTTGCAAATGCCAGTTATTAACGAACTGCATAGTGACAGTGTTAGTAGTGTTGTAGAACGTAACAAGGCCTATGTGGCATAGCATGTGACGCCACGTACAGAGAGAAACTGTGCCGTGCCCTACTGGCAGAACGCCGGCAGGCGGAAAAGCATAGCAACTTCTTTCTCAAAGTACTTCAGTCACTATAAGCGTGCTCAGTGCCCCAGTCGCGACGCTATTCTTTATTTTTGCAACTCAAAAGGTCAGGTTCAATCATTGTGCATGAAAAAGCTGCGTGGACAGCATATTCCCAAGCAATATGCCACTAGACCAGTTCAAATAATTAATATTGTCACCGCACAGCCAGCCGCGGAACAGTCCTACCTGGTGGCTATAGTAAATGTTGCGAAAGTTAGCCCAAGTACAAAACTTAGCAAACACCAGTCAGGTGATTTTCATGTGCCAAACAAGTCACGCCGACGCAAATGCAGGTCCTCTCCTAAATCTTTTCTCATTTCACCTCTTATGCATTGCAGTAGCTCACAGCAACAAACAGGATGTGATAGTTCTCTCTCAGATGTGGAACGTAGTCGAACAGGATGTTTGTTACTTTCACAGGAGCTAAGAAAGATGTACAACTGGAAACAGGTGCTTTAGTTACACTTTGAGCAAACTTGCTTGTTGAGTCCAGCTAAGCATGTGTTAGCAACTTATAACAGACAGGAAATTCCAATGTTTGAAACTTTCAGACTCCCAGCCATTCTTCAGGGTGTAACGAAGACAGTTGTATTCGCAGTGCTTTCATCAAATTTTCTCAGAATATTTTTGGCTTAAATTCCTTTGATATTTTCGAATTGTCAATCCACAAGTAAGTGTTGCACACTTCAACAGATTTGCCCACAGACAAGCTTAAAGCTCAATGTGACAAATTTAGTGAACTTTTTATGACAGCTTCGGTTTTGAGAACGATTTTTTAGTCTCGTGTCACTGAAAGATAACACACATCCAAAATTTGTCTAACTAGGCGTTTGCCCATTGACATTAGGAAACAGGTCGCTGAACAATTACGGCAATGGCAAGCTTATGGGGTCATTAAGAAGATCAGTGTAAGTCAGTGGCCTGGCCCACCAGTTAGCCTTCGCAAACCCTCAGGACGTCTTCGACCGTGAGTTTAAAGTCGACTGGACTGTGGCGTGTATGGTTTGATGCGTGTTGTACGATTTCAACAAGATTACAAAAAACTAGTTACTTATTATTAATGTAAAATGAGGTTTTATTTAATCACTGCTTTTTCAGACTAATGATCGTTATTTGTTAAAGAAATCTCCACCTGGGATCGTGTAGTAATGTTGTCTGTCAAGCAGTGTAAATGGAACTAAGTTCGAGCACAAAATTAATCGTGTCTAACCAGCAAACAAGATAGATGTATGATATGTAACCTGAACTAAACAAGAGCAATGATTTTTAGTAATTTTCACTGCTGTTGTATAGCAGTCTCTTTACTAGCAGCAGACAGTTAATCGAATTTGACGCTACTGTTATTCGAGGTAGCAACGCTTTCCTTTAAGCAAAATGAACAGTTTTGTCACACAATACTATACGCACACAACACTAATATATTTTGCCCGGTCAAAATATTTCATGATAGTGGTTACGAAATAACCAGGCCTCATACATCAGCAGATAAGAATTTATATCACGTAAGATGATGTTTGCACTTATATAAGTGCACTATACTCATTTATTACCACAGAGTAGGTTCTGGGCCAGCAGTACACAATTATTATCTCAATTATTACCAACAACATTTATGTCTGTATAGAAAATCAATTTACAACTGCCGCTGCAATATTTCACTAAGATGGCGGCTAACATAAGACGATCACTTATCGATTCTGCTTCAGGCCCTGTTTTACTACTAAGAAATTATATATATTAAATCTTTTTGTACCTTCACTACGTGCATTAACATTTGAAAATAAAAAGTTAATCGCTTATTATTCAACATTTACGAATAAACCGCGCTGAACATCAATAGCGTTAACGGCTGTGTCCTTTTGTAGCTGAGCAGAAAACTTAACATTTATTAGAACGAGAATTAGAATGAAATATAACTCCAAAGATAGAAGATTCATTTCAATGACACATAACTCTATTCATCAAATATTAAATTAGCAACATAATACAGTTTCTTACAGACATCTGTATTACGAGACACCTATCACATCCTATCAGCACAACAGTTCGAACAACAAAAAGAAATTTTCTAGAAGAATCATAGATAGCAAAAGATTGAGATTTTCATGGGTATTGTCTGAGATATAATTTTTTACAAAATACTAAATTATGTCATTGACATTAATTATTTATTATTTTATTATCGATGAAGTCCTTACATTCGACACACAACGCTGTTGTGAATATTATTCTGAATAAAATATAGGCGTGGATATTACAGACTCTCAGACAGTGATAAATATGTACTCCTTGCCCCTCCCAGAGGAACTGATCGATAGATTAGATGAGACTCGTTATTTGTCCAAGAAAGACATCGAGGATGCTTGCCTGCAATTGCCTCTTGATGACTAGTCACAGAAATTTTTGGTTATTAACAATCATCTCGGGTTATTTGAATTACAACGCCTGCCTTTCGATAGTTCCATTTGGTACAAGTTACTGCCAATGTGCCCTCTTAACCAAATTACCCTGATGACACTGTCGTGTCTGGACGTTCCGCAGAAGAACGTTTAGCCAATCTCGACTGTCATTTTCAAGTACTGTTGTCGTCAGGCCTCAAGTGTCTCAAACACGAGTGCTCTTTTTTCAAGACGAAATACCTGGGACACGTTATTAATGTGCAGGGTATTCACCCCACCCAGACACATTTGCGAGCCACCATAGATTTGCCGACTTCGAAAAATCTAAAGGAACTGCAAGCAATATTACGCAGGCTGAATTACTACTTCAAATTCTTTCCACACACCTCTCAGATTGCAGCTCCGCTTCACAAGTTATAGTGTAAGTAAGTTCCGTTTGCATGGACCAAGGAATTTCATTTGGTTTTTTATCAGTTGAAATGGGCACTACTTAGCAATACGTGCCTCATACACTTCGATCCGCTAAACCAGTGGTGCTAGCGGTTTATGTATCTTCTATTGGCCTGTTCTGTTGTATCTTGTCGGATAAACGTTTCGTTCAGTGGCATTTGCCTCCAAACGTCTGACTAGCTCTATGGAAGGAATTTGAACTTGGTCACAGATCATAAGTCACTCATTTCAATCTCGCACCCAACCAAGCTTGTTCGTCACATATGGAACAGAAATTGCAACGATGGGCTTTACTGCTGTCGGTCTACAACTCTGAAATCTTGTACCACCCTAAGGCTCAACATCCCAACGCCGACGTGTTGTCAAAGACGACCAACTCAACTCCTCTGTAGCATCGTGTTATCAGATCGATGCTCTGGACGGTTCTGCATCTCAGCTTTCCCACGGATTTTCGTCGCACAGCACAGGAGACTGTTATGGATGCAAATTCAATAGCCGAGCGGTCTGAGGCGCTGCGGAGATTCGAGTCCTCCCTCGGGCATGGGTGTGTGTGTTTGTCCTTGGGATAGTTTAAATTAAGTAGTGTGTAAGCTTACGGACTAATGACCTCAGAAGTTAAGTCCCATAAGATTTCACACATATTTGAACTTTCTATTGTTTTTTTTTTTTTTTTTTGCAAATTCAAGCATTGTGTTGAATTACATGCGCACAGCGTGGGGAAGGAGATTGAAAGACATTGTTTGGCTGTAACTACATTGATACCTCGCTCACCGTCAAGACATGTCGGTACGGCGTGTGTTTTTCCATCACAGAGCCAGAATGACACGGCCCCAAGTCATCACCCCCTTACCCTTCAGCGGGATGTATAAGGTTGTTGCATCATGCGCACTGGAGTATTTTGAGTACAAAGCGGTTTGGCCAGGGAAGGACGTCCAGATTGAAGACATGACATCAAGCTGGGCCGCTTGCATGGAGCAACATGAAGCTCAACCTCAACGATTTTCTGACTGACCATACACGACTAGTCCGTGAAAACTTATCCACCTTGAGTCTGCTAGCCTTATTGTAGTGAATGTGTTCACTAGTTTTGCATTTGTGGTTACAATTAACTCTACGACGTCGGACAGTATTATCAGAAAACTTACCTCAGTTTTATGCATCAGGGGCTTGCGGTAAGAGTTACTGTTTGATAATGGACCGCAGTTCACCTCACAGGAATTTGAACAATTTTGCATGGGCAACGGTAATGAACATGTGACCACAGCCCTGTTCCGCCTGCAATCGGATGGTGAAGCTGAATCTTTGGTGAGAAAATTTAATGTACAGACGAGTAAATTCTGTGGCACTCTCACATGGGAACAAGCTTTACAACTGTTCCTGTCCACCTACCACGCGATACCCCGAAATGGATCTTTCCTGGCCAAATTCTTGCACGGCTGCTGGCCTCACACCCTGTTTCATCTGCTGCACGGACCAACGAGGAGTAATGGTCAGTGCAAAGATTCTCATTTTGAGATCCAGGATACAGTACTCTTCAGCACCTTCCGGCCCAGTCAGAGATGTCAACAGGAAACCGTTTCACATATTATTGGACGCAACGTGTTCTTGATTTCTTCCCCTACAGGGTCGATGCTCAGCGACACATAACAAGCTTCGTCCTCTGAGACTCTGTGATATTGCCTCTGCGTTTGAAAAAAATGGATCTAAGCACTATGGGACTTAACATCTGAAGTCATCAGTCCCCTAGACTTAGAACTATTTAAACCTAGCTAACCTAAGGACATTATACGCATCCATGCCCGTGGCAGGATTAAACCTGCGACCGTAGCAGCAGCGCGGTTCCGGACTAAAGCTCCTAGAACCGCTCGGCCACAGAGTCTGGCCGCTGCGTTTCGTTTTACAGATCCAGTACACAGACAGGAGCCAGATTCGCGGTGGTCTGCTGTGGACCAGATGGCATCTCAGCCTTAGACGCTTCCCATGGAGGTGGACGCGTCCTCATCCCTGTTGCCACCATCCCAACAGCCCATAGCGCCTTGGGCGACACCCTTGCGCCCTGCCACCTTCCTTTCCGAGGTGAGTCTTCCAGCGTTCGAGACTCCAGCCGTGGATGTAGGTGCGCGCCCTCCCTGCAGTTTGTCAGGCGTTCCCGTGGCGGTTGAGGGTGAATGCCGGGACGCAGATGGAAGGCGTTCGTGGGCTTCAGTTCCGGTTCCCGTCCCATCTGCTGCGCCTGCACCCTGATCTCCCCCTCACCGTCGGCTTCCATCGCAACCACATGCGACTACGGCCAGGCGATTTGGGGGCAGGAGTGTGGTGTAAGCACAGCACGCACCACCAGGCAGCACCACAGGTGTCGATAGCTCGACAACCCACTCCAGAGACGGCGTATAGCCCAGCGATTTCTGCACCATGGAGTCGCGACAGTGGTGCTACAGCCCTGCGGTCTGTTCCAAACCAGCTCGACTGGTATACTTCGCGCCACACCATCTGCTCCTAGTGAGTCCACACTAGCCTGTCTCCCGCGAACATTCTAGTGGGACAAGCACTGTTTACTATCCAGCCTTAGCTTCTGGAATAGTAGTTGAACTTCAGGATCTGCTGCCTGAACCGATTAGTAGCAAGTTGAGAATTTGTCAGTAAGTGTGTGTTCTTGTCGCTAATCATTAACAGCGTATCAGTGTTCTCCTCGTTCCCCTCTTATGGTGTTTCCCTCAGCGCACTATAAATAGTCGCAGGTGGCCACGAGTAAAGTTTCCTTCTATGGTTGTATCAAAAGTACCACACAACAACAGTCACTGAAATAACGTTCACTACACTTTCAACTCGTGAAGTTTCATTTCGCTTACTCCTTCTTTTATGGGCTTTCACTTTTTTATCAAGCGGTGTAATTGATGAATTTTGTTACTTGATCATCAAGGAACGCGAAGGAGAGGAGATTTAGATACATTTAAATATTAGGATATTTCTTCTGAAGGCAAGCCTATCAGCCTATGTGTAGCCATGAACAGAAAGGAAACATCGACGATAGGGATGTCAGCTAAGAAGAGAAGAAAAGCTTTCGAAGTGTAGTGCAACACAAGTGTTGAAAATTAGGTGGGTGGTTTGAATAGTTGCTACTGATGTACTGAATCGAACTGGGGAAAAAAGAAATTTTTAGCATAGAGAGCTGTGTCAAATCAGTCTCGGACTGAAGACAAACACATCAAACCCCTTAACGTGTAACGTATGCCTTTATGAACATTGTCCACTCGGAATATTGGAACCCTAATTAAACGACACTAATCTAAAAGTGAACTCTACCTGTTACAGTAACAGACATTTTGCGGTTTATGTAAATCTAGACGTGAGAGACTCATACAGCCACCGATGGAAGGTAACACTGTTTCCATTTCTTTGCTCCATATAAGCATAAGGCAGCCTGCAAGATTGCCTTTAGATCGTGCTTTCTTAGTTTTGTTAGACGTGTATTTTGTGTCTCTTTTATTGTATTTCATAATATTTGTTTTAGCTCTAAGGGTCGTAAGCCATTTGATACGTTATAGGAAACAATTACTGGTGATTTTAGTAACTTATACTATAAGACAGGATTTTAATGCCACCAGTAAACATGTTACACAATGAGTTTTTTAAAATAAATCATTCTCCCTTCCCTTACGTCCTTATGTTATTCAAAAATCAATGAAAAACCGGGAAACAGTAATAAAACATTGAAATATTAGTCTTCGTCAGTAGGCCCATTATCTGAAAATACTCCTGTGTGAATAATTTAGACCTGAAAAGGTCCGCACATTAGTTGAGCGATCAATGCGTCTGACTGCCATGCGAAGGACTAGGTTCGATTCCCTTCCGGGTTGGAGATTTTCTCCACTCAGGGATTGCGTGTCGTATTGTCATCATATTTTTGTCATCATCTTCACGCAAGTCGCCCAATGTGGCGTCAGCTGGAAAGACTTGCAACTTGGCGGTCGCGCTTCCGCAGGCGGTGACTCCCGGCCATCAGCACTGTACAATAATTTCATTTCATTTGACACCTGAAAAGTCTGTTCTACCTACGAATGAAGATAGTGACCTTTCTTACTCAAATTTAATACAAATATCGTAATCGCATCGTTATCCAGTGTTTATAGACGAGGAATGGTTCAGAATTGTTAATACTTTTTGTAGACTATGAAGAGGCACCAGGCAGTATAGAGAACCACCTTTAATGTTAGTATTACTTGTGTGATATGCGTTCCTGTCCCATAATTATATTAAACTAACTCCTTGTCTCTTATCGGATGTGATCGTCAACTAGCATACATGGTAATTACAGCGATGTGTAAACGACGCCATACTCTAACAATATCATGGTTCTGATAAAACTTTTGACAAATTAATTAAACTGTCTTCATTTACTCAGTCACTTTTCAAGTTTGTTTTGCCACTAAGTAAAGACATCTTGCATCATTTCACAATTTTCTTGTGATACCATCATTCTGTACCTCCATGTGGGTCGCGACACATTTCAAAGCCACCGAGAATTTTGACTATAAATTAGACGATTTTCATATAGTGAATTCATAGTGGTCCACTAATTTCTGTATTTCCGTTTTCCGGAGTCTAGCATCGGCAACTACCTTAAAGGTTCCGACTGCAAATGAATTCTCAGCCAGCGCCAGGCCTTCAAATTTTCTGTAGAAACACTGTTTCATAAATGAGCAGTAGTGTAAGTCTCTACAAACAGCTTTATAAAACTAAAAATAAAGTTTTCTGCGATATCTTCATTGAAAGACTTGCAATTTTATTGAGTACTAAACAGGAGATTTATTAATATACAAAACATTGGCTTTAGAAATACCGATTTACGTGACTCTTCCGAAATTTTCACAAAACTATAAGTGATGTTCATTCTTTTCAATAACAATGCCACTGCGTCATTAAGCTGCTTGCTGGATATGCACAAGGTCAGCAACGCACTCTCCCAAACAGAGTCACTGTCAGACTGTTGTTCAAACTCATTGTGTTCCGTTACGGGTTGCAGATACCATCATGAATCTTAACACAATGAAATGGTTAGAAACACTGGTGAGAAATAATTTAGATAATCACCATCCGTTCCTTCAGTTATTATTTTTTAGACTACACCGTTAAAAAACAAAACGTGTCGAAACTGGACGCCCAAGAAGTACTACTCTTGTTCTTCGGCGGCTCAGCCTAGGACTTAGCCGTTTACAACCTCCACTAGCTGCTTCCGTTTCAATAATTTGGAACTGTATTTCAGTCTTCCATTACTTCCAGTATGTATTATTCATTTCTTCGCGATGGCCGTCTTTTTCTGGAAGTATCCAATTATGAAATCTTCCTTTACCACCGATGGTTGGCCATTCTCTGTGCTTGCAAGTACCACTGAAGCATTCTGTCCTCCAAAGTTTTCGTTATGGAGCACCTTATCACCTCTCACCTCCATACCTCCTCCAAAGTTCTCATTATGAAGCATGTTATCACCATGAACCTCCATACTTCCTCCAAAGTTTTCGTTATGGAGCACTTTATCAGCATTCACCTCCATACCTCCTCCAAAGTTTTCGTTATGGAGCACTTTATCATCATTCATCTCCATATCTCCATATCTCCAAAGTTTTCGTTATGGAGCGCATTATCACCATTCCCCTCCATACCTCCTACAAAGTTTTCGTTATGGAGCACATTATCACCATTCACCTCCATACCTCCACCAAAGTTTTCGTTATGGAGTACATCACCATTCACTTCCATACATTCTCCAAAGTTTTCGTTATGAAGGATGTTATCGTTATTCACCTCCATACCGTCTCCAAAGTTCTCGTTATGGAGCACTTTATCACCATTCACCTCCATACCTCCTCCAACGTTTTCGTTATGGAGCACGTTACCGCCATTCACCTCCATACCTCCTCCAAAGTTCTCATTATGGAGCACTTTTATTATCATTCACCTCCATATCTCCTCCAAAGTTTTCGTTATGGAGCACGTTATCACCATTCACGTCCATACCTCCACCAAAGTTTTCGTTATGGAGTACATCACCATTCACCTTCATACCTTCTCAAAAGTTTTCATTATGGAGGATGTTATCGTTATTCACCTCCATACCGACTCCAAAGTTCTCGTTATGGAGGACTTTATCAACATTCACCTCCATACCACCTCCAAAGTTCTCATTATGAAGCATGTTATCACCATGCACCTCCATTCTTCCTCCAAAGTTTTCATTATGGAGCACTTTATCAGCATTCACTTCCATACCTCCTCCAAAGTTTTCGTTATGAAGCACTTTATCATCATTCATCTCCATATCTCCAAAGTTTTCGTTATGGAGCGCATTATCACCATTCACCTCCATACCTCCACCAAAGTTTTCGTTATGGAGTACATCACCATTCTCTTCCATACCTTCTCCAAAGTTTTCGTTATTGAGGATGTTATCGTTATTCACCTACATACCGTCTCCAAAGTTCTCGTTATGGAGCACTTTATCACCATTCACCTCCATACCTCCTCCAAAGTTCTCATTATGGAGCACTTTTATTATCATTCACCTCCATATCTCCTCCAAAGTTTTCGTTATGGAGCACGTTATCACCATTCACGTCCATACCTCCACCAAAGTTTTCGTTATGGAGTACATCACCATTCACCTTCATACCTTCTCAAAAGTTTTCGTTATGGAGGATGTTATCGTTATTCACCTCCATACCGACTCCAAAGTTCTCGTTATGGAGGACTTTATCAACATTCACCTCCATACCACCTCCAAAGTTCTCATTATGAAGCATGTTATCACCATGCACCTCCATTCTTCCTCCAAAGTTTTCATTATGGAGCACTTTATCAGCATTCACTTCCATACCTCCTCCAAAGTTTTCGTTATGAAGCACTTTATCATCATTCATCTCCATATCTCCAAAGTTTTCGTTATGGAGCGCATTATCACCATTCACCTCCATACCTCCACCAAAGTTTTCGTTATGGAGTACATCACCATTCTCTTCCATACCTTCTCCAAAGTTTTCGTTATGGAGGATGTTATCGTTATTCACCTCCATACCGTCTCCAAAGTTCTCGTTATGGAGCACTTTATCACCATTCACCTCCATACCTCCTCCAACGTTTTCGTTATGGAGCACGTTACCACCATTCACCTCCATACCTCCTCCAAAGTTCTCATTATGGAGCACTTTTATTATCATTCACCTCAATATCTCCTCCAAAGTTCTCGTTATGGAGCACTTTATCACCAGTCACCTCCATATCTCCTCCAAAGGTTTCGTTATGGAGCGCATTATCGCAATTCACCTCCATACCTCCTTACTTCGCATCTTAACTCGTTAGCCGCAGACGTCTTCCCACGAAGTACATTTCCACTGTTAAATTTTTCTCCCTGAATTTTCTTAAGTCACATCTGAACGCTGCAAGGAACCATGTCCTCTAGCACACAGTGAAATTTTCTATTCTTTGTGTCCTGCCGAATATTATTGTTCCGTATTGTCCCATGGAAAGCTTTAGCAGCTCTCTCTTCCACTGTTAGACTGGAAATGTATTCTTGTCACATGCATCAAATTTTTCTATTACTGCTCCCAGGTATTTGTAGCTTCTGCAAGAATTTTACTTCCCCTTCCTCACTAGAAACTTTTACTCCCTACTGAGGCGGTAGCCCCGGCGACCACGGGGCCGCAATATCACTTTGTCGGCCAGCCGCTCAGCCCAACAACGGCGGCAGCGGCGTCTGCGGCGGGCTGTGGGCGGCGCCTCCTCCTCACCGGAAACACCAACGTCTGCGGCGGCGACCGTCGAGGTAACAGTCGCGCCATCCATCTGCACAGAAAACAAGGAGTACACACATTAAAATGTCTGCTGCTTCACTGTCCTTGGAGACGAAATATTATGGAGGTGCAACTTAGAAAGTAGTCTGGAGAAATGGAATGTTTTATCGGTACTGACTGTACACCTGGACACTTTTGAAACTCTCCATCAGGTAAGCAGTCAGCATACTGCAAGGCCGGAAACATTTGATCGATACATATTACAAAAATGGGTATATTTGTATGTGTAAATGTTCCATATCTCCTCCTAAACAACAGGATCGATTTCAGGCTTCGTACACACATCCCTTACTGTCCGGCAGCAATCGCAGTGTGGTAGAAACAGCCTACCTATCATACGAAATCAGTCTCTGTATGATTGTATCGCTACTGAAAAAAATATCTAGGACAGTGCATACACTTCAGTACATTGTTGAATAAGTCTGAGGGGAAATATTTCCTTTATTGTTCCTTGAGGGAATCACGCATTTTGTGAATTACTCCTCGTCAATAACTATAAATTTCTTGTGGGAGTACATGTACAGGAATGATATAGTTAACATTCAGAGACGCTTGAACAACCGCCTGAACGAAGCTATGAACTGCCGGCAAGATAGTTTTGATTGCCCTTTTCTGAGATAACAATGTTCTCTATAAACTGATTCAGTTTATCAGATCAGAAGCTTTAACTACATGAAATTACACGAAGAAAAAACACGTATTAGTGTCAAACGCAGTCTAGGCTACTGCACATATCGAAATCTTGATCTCAGTACTGTTTCCAACAAAAGATATGTGTGGCAGCAATGTTTTCGGTCGGTATCATGCACGGAAGACGGAAGCCTCTAACCACTATCGAGACAAATATGTTGGCGGTGCACTGTCGGGACAGGATCCTGCAACGTATTGTCGACGACGAAGTATTTCGGCACAATTGTCCATACTATATATCGAGGAAGCATTAAAGGAAATTAAAAAAGTATCGAGAATGGACTTAAATATCAGGGTGAAAGGGGATCCATAATGAGAGTCTCTGATGACATTGCTATCCTCATTGAAGGTGAAGTATAATTACAGGATCTGTTGAATGGAATGAGTAGACTAATGAGTAAAGAATATCTGTTGAGAGTAAACCGGAAGCAGACGAAAGTAATGAGAAGTAGCACAATTGAAAATAGCGAGAAACTTAACATGCAATCAGGGATCACGGAGTACACGAAGTTAGGGAATTCTTCTTCCTTAAACCAAGGTAACCCGTGACCGAAGAAACAAAGAGGACGTAAAAAGCAGACATATAACAGGCAAAGAGGGCATTTCTGGCCAAGAGAAATCTACTGGTATCAAACATAGGTTTCATTTTCAGGAGGAAATTTCTGAGAACGTACGTTTGGATCAAAGTAATGTAGTGAATCATGGATTGTAGAAAACCAGAAGAGAAAAGAGTAGAAGCGTTTGAGATGTGGTGTTACTGAAGAATGTGAAAAATTATATGGACTTATAAGGTAAGAAATGACGATCTATGCAGAATCGGCAAAGAAAGGAACATATTGAAAACGTTGATAAGATGAAGGGACAAGATGCTAGAACATGTTTTAAGACATCAGAAAATAACTTTCAGCGAGCTGGAGGGAACTGCCGATCGTAAATGTGTAGAGAAAGACTTCTTGCAAAAGAACTGAGGACGTAGGGTCCAAGTTCTACTCTAAGATGAAGAGGTTGGAGCAAGAGAGGAATTCCTGCCGGGCTGCAACAAACCACTCAGGAGACTCAGAATAATAATAGTAATGAACGTGACTGAACACTCTTTGCATGTGTTGACAATTGCAGCGACCTGTTGTAGGTACAATACTCACACACTGTTATGATCCCTGTATGCTTACTGTCGAAGTTCAACGCAGGTTTAGCAGACACATCACGACCATCTTCTCGATGGCACACCCAGGAGGCTCCTAGTAAATTACAGTACACAAGGCGGTGCTACATAATGGTCCCAAGCTCTCAGTAAATACCAGACAGAAGAAAAGTTGACTCCACGATTTACACAATCTTAGAACTGGAATTTGGCTGCTTTAACTTTTTATATAATTTCATCCTTCTTGCCGTCACTAGTTACTATAAAGTGGCCTTACCTTCCCAATGATGGCCTCCTCCCGCTGCGAGTCCTGTGGCCAAGGACGCTCCTCAAGACTGACGTCCGCAGCATCAGCTGACATCAGAGTCTTCTGCGGCTCGACGGCCCTCGAAGGAACGCCTCCCTCTTGACCTGGGCCCGAACGGAACTGCAGTCGCACCACGTTGAGATCCTGTGGGAGTTTGTTCTCATCGTCAGCTTTTCATTTATGCTTCTTATTTAATTTCTTTCCTAATATTTACCGATAATCTAATACATTCAGATTCTGCAATAAAAGATCCTCTGAATTTATAATTACCACGACTATCAAGAAGTGATGTATAGGCATTATATTACCGTGTGCGTTGAACTAAGCTACAACTGAAATTGTTATAATGAGCAACGTCTTTCAAGCGAGTCCGTGTGTAAATTATATATCACATTAATACGCCGGGATGGCAGCTTTTATGGCAATCCGATCTGGAGTACCCGTTTATTGAATCCGTGAACCTAGCCAAATGCAGAGTCCAATGACCTGCTAATATTAAGTATGTACTCAGTATTGGTGTCACTCCGTTTAGGTTCATTCATGTTCATTTACATCTCGTTGCTTAGCGAGGAACCAGAAACACGAAACGACAATTTGGTGAATTTCATTGTAGGTCGGATACGAAGACCAACAACGGAATGACGACGTCATGCGTCTACTGTCCAAAAGCCACTAATAACGCAAAGGCCGATGCAGTCACTTGTCCATGAAACAACAAAAACCGAATCCCAGCCTATTGTCTTTACCGCCTCGCTCAGTGTTTTCTGCACGTGACTGATATGTATTCCTTCCACAAAGCAAAATGCTTACAAAAATTGTAATTTGTGTTAGTCAGTCTCACGTGTTCGAATCCCCTACTCGAGCTGAACAGTGTGGGTTGTCCGATTATCTGACACCAAATCCTGGCCACGTTTCAGGAAGTGCGGTATAATTACTACCTGATGCATCAGAATTAAGACGAAACTGTAACAGACAATAAACAGTCACCGTGAAGTAACAGATGGCGATTAAGAGCCTAAAAGCCAGGTCATCATACCATAGTCCATCTGTGTTTAATGACATCAGACAGAAATCTGGCTGAAGCGTGACAGTATGTGGGAACGGTAAAATTGAAGACAGTAGAGCAGTATTGATGCCTGAAATGATAAATAATTTTATGAGGGAAGAAAGCGAAGTGGTCGAACATGTTCGTCGGCCAGACAGGAGACGAGGGTTCCCTAGGTTTCGTCTGTGGCGAAAGGCACCTCCATCACGTCAGACACCCGTCCGAGCCGAAGCAGTGGCAAGACAGTAACTAAATAAAAATTCATTCTATCCTGGTAGAGTACAGATCGCCACAGCTGTCAGTCAGTCAGGGCTTCCTTATAGCTACCAGTAACTGTGAGAACTACGAAAACTACAGCAGTTCTCAAGGTATTCTGCAATCTGACATGGTGGTTAACGAGTACTACACGCTGAATCTGGCTGCACCTAAGCGTGAATGTTATGTTCTCCATACTCCTCGACGTGGCTCACCTGTGGGCTGAAAAATACAGGGTCAGCGTCTTCATCGCAGACCGCGATGACACGAAGATCTTCGCTATCTGTCTCCCGGCCACAAGGGAGACAGAAAAAGGCGAGGGCTCTGCGGAACATCTGCGAAGATAAAAAATAACATCAAGAGTTATTCTCAATTCATGTGTTAGTCTACCAGACTGGCAGAGGCGCCGATCTGTACTGCTAGGCAATCAGAAAGTTTGGAATGGTTTCTGGTACTGTATCTCATCAACACGCCACAGAAAGCTCTGGAGACCGAAATCTCTGGTAATGCTGGATTTTCGCCAACTTTAAGAATTACCCCACAAAAATCATGTTCTGAGGTCATGCCTAAGCAACAGCGTTTACTTCTTAGCAAAATTATATGTGTTTACTAAAAATAATTGAAGACGGAAATCAATACTACAGGCAGAGTGAGAAGCGAATTGAACAGCAAAACAAACGATTTTCAACTTATTGTTTTAATAAATCACGTAAACAAAGTTTGATTCCCACTGTTAGTTTAGAAATGCTGAACAAACGATATATGTAACATGAAACACAGTGGAGCGCAGAAGTCTATCCCTAAGCCACATTTTTTGCAAAGTATGTATTCTTCACGCTAAACGTGAAGTGGTTGGGATACGCACGTTTATTAAGTTGATGTTAGATTCATCTACATCTACATCGTACTCCGCAAGCCACCTAATGGTGTGTAGCGGAGGGTACTTTCGGTACCACTATCTGATCCCTCCAACCCTGTTCCACTTGCGAATAGTGCGTGGGAAGAATGGTTGTCGGTAAGCCTCTGATTGGCTCTAATTTCTCCAATTTTCTCCTCGTGGCCAATACGCGAAACGTATGAGGGGGGAAGTAATATGTTGTCCAACTCCTCCTGAAACGCGCTGTCCCGAAATTGCAATAGTAAATATCTCCGTGATGCAAGACGACTCTCTTATAACGTCTTCCAGTGGAGTTTGTTTAGCAGTTCCGTGATGCTCTCTCACCAGCTAAACGATCCCGTGACGAAACGCGCCGCTCGCTACAGATCCTGATGCAGATGGCCTATAAAAGCATCCGATCACCATTTTTCACCGTTCTTTGATACTCACTTTTACCCAGATTAATTCTCATTCGGAATCCGTGATAACCTCGCTACATTTTATCGAATTATTTACTGCAATAAACACGCCGCCACCTTGGTGACCAATCTATCTTAACGATAAACATTCCGATCTGAACTTAGGGTTTCGTTGACATTGACTTCTGGTTTCAGTCAGCATCCTCTTCCTAATACTATCCGTGGATTATAACCTTCAGTAAGCGATACTATTTCTGGGACCATTCCTTGGATGCCCCTGCAGTTTACCAAAATCATATTAAACATTTCTACCTCTGATGTGCGAGGACCAAGATTCTCTGAGGTCGCTGTGGCTGATTTAACAGGCAAATCGTCTTTGCTCCCAAGGGAGGAGTTATCTAACCTAAAAAAGCCCCATGTGCACTCCACACATAACCCTCTACTCTACTAGCCGCTTCCTGCGTGTAGTGCAAACCTGGGCTATTAAGGGGAACCCTACAGTCCTGTACCCGATAGCGGAAGTTGAGAAATTCGCATCCAATACCGCCGCAGAGTCGTATGAGCCTCTGGTTTAGACCTTCCACTCTGCTTCAAACCTGAGAACCGCGATCAGCCCTTGGTACGATGCTGCAAATAGACAGCTTCGCCTGCACCCCGCGTGCGTTGCTAGTTGCCTTCACCAAATCAGCCAGCCGGCGAAAGGAGCCGAGGATGGCCTCAGAACCCGAGCGGCAGGTGTCATTCGTGCCGTCATTGCCACTACATGCAGCCGGTTGCACCAAGTGCGCTCGATAGCCGCCGGCAGGACCTGCTCCACATCACGGATGAGACCTCCCGGCAAACATACCGAATGCACACTGGAATTCTTTCCCGCCTTGCCTGGTATCTCCCTGAGGGGCTCCATCATCCTCCTAACATTGGAGCTCCCAGTGACTAGCACACCCACCCTCTGTACTTGTCCGGAGTGGGCAGGAAAATCAACCTCTGGTCCAACAATAGAGGCATCCCGTGCTGGCTCAGAGTTATCATCAACACTTATTAGCACCTCGTACCTGTTGCTAAGACGTAGGGAGCCAGCCGCATGGCCTGATCCCTCTTTCGCTTTCCGCCCAGTGATACGCGAACCCACCACTGTTTGCCATCCTCTTTGGAGTGAGGAGTGACCTGTCAGATGTTGCGTATCAGAAGCCGCAGCGACGTCCGGGTCGCCAGGAGATACCAGTGGCACCAAAGGTGTCGCAGGTCTCGTCACTGTCACCCCGACGTCACGGCAACTTTGCGCATTAGCTAGAAGCTTGCCAACGATAGACAACGCAGCTTCCAGATGTTTACGGACAGCAGCCAACTCTCCTTGTATCCGCTCACGATAAGCACAGTCCCTAGCCATATCGTACTGTATATAAAATAGGTACAAGATCTCAAACGGCGCTATTGAGTTTGAAAATGTACCAAAGGAGAATAAAGTACCTCTAAACGTTCCTGTGCAGATTTCTAACTGTACTCTGAGACCCCAAGCTATTAAACGTAAATAAATTTCTCTACTGAAGTTGATGTATTTGCAGATACCTGTTATTGGAAATCCTATTTGCCGAAAAGTTACTACACGGGACAAATATTCAAACTAGAATGCACTGATCTAAACTGTGTGCTGTCTACTAGCACAAAATTAAAACTTAGTGGCGTGACGGAGTTTCTGGCGACGGAAACACTAGAAAGCCGCACTACACAAGGATATTGACAAGACTTACGCAACAACACAAAAAAAAAGGCTCTGAGCACTATGGGACTCAACTGCTGAGGTCATTAGTCCCCTAGAACTTAGAACTAGATAAACCTAACTAACCTAAGGACATCACAAACATCCATGCCCGAGGCAGGATTCGAACCTGCGACCGGAGCGGTCTTGCGGTTCCAGACTGCAGCGCCTTTAACCGCATGGCCACTTCGGCCGGCCGCAACAACACACCTACGATTCATTTTCTAATCACTAGTCTGCACTGTAAAATACACGAGTACAGTTCACTTCTTTGCAGAAGCACGTGAACAAAAAACAATTTACAGTTCATCAGACAAGTGCTGCTAGTTCTCTGCTGCGCGTCCTCTCAGCTCGGCGGCTGTCGCTTCATAAGAGGTATGATCGGTTTGCTGTCGCTTCCTTCTCCAATCCGACCATGGATGTGACGCTCAACCCAGTTTCCCATGATACTGTCATATGCTTTGACGGCTTGGTTAAATTTCCAACAAAGCGCTAGAAAATCTTCAGTGACAGTGGCAAATGTTTGAAATCGTAATCAAGGTTGTTAGAATTTGATTCGTTCCTGAAACTTCCAAATTGCACCTTCTTCTTTTTCTTGGACTTAAATCGAGTCTTGACAGCGTCGGCATATTAATCTGAATATGCCAGTAATAGTGATTATGGCTGGATGCCTTTCTGTCATCCCCCTCCACACCCTCTCCCCTCCCCCCGGAACGGAAGTTATGTACCCTCCTCCTCCCCTCGCCCCCCCCCCCCCTCCGCCGCGCTGTCTGCGCCTCTAAGTGTTATCTCAAGAGAAAGAGTGAGAATGTTTACGAAGTGTCTGCAAACCTGTAACTGATACGGGACGGCGATAGAAGCCCAGTATTCACCTACTCGGATGCGGGAAATGTTTCCAAATCCCACCGATACCTAGTTTGCAAAATAAATTGTAGTAATGCCTCATTGAGTAAGTGGTCCATGGTTAGCGTTCATCTCCATCCTACTGTACTGAATTCCCCTTCTCTTCCTAAGATAATGGAACTCATTGTCGTACCAAGAACACCAAAACATACTCATTTACTACACGAATAATAAAGGATCAGTAAATATCCCTGTGACGAAGAAGGTCATTTCGAAAAATAACACAGAATGCGCTTCTAGTTACATTGGCTAACAGTCACTGTTAAGTCAGAATACACTGTACTGTCGTACGTCAACGATGATGTCTGGTAGCCCTGCAATTCATTTGAACTGATTAATTTTTTTTGTCACTGAAAGTAGTTAAAAGTTGTGCCGAGAGTAAAATGAAAGAAAAATTACAATGTTCATTGTTTTCCCGTTTCTAGCACCTATGGTGAAATTTCTACGAAAGGAAGGAAGCGAGATACATAGCCCCACCAACGATGAAATCATTAGACAGTTGGTGAGATCTCTGAATGGGCAAGGAAGATGTCCTAATGGCTGTCCTGCTCCCAAAAACAAAAACAAAAAAACAAAGAAGAAAATCTGGCGAAACTGTTTTAGTGACCTTACAAAACTAATTAGATATGAAATTTCTTAAATACGCCAAGTAAATGATATCACATATGCAACTTCATACTTCCTGCAGCTAATGGTAAGCATTTGTGAATTTAAACATTACGCAATATGGCACAGTCTGGTTAAATGGAAAGGGAGGACGCGAGAAAGCACACGTTTCTGATACATACGGGAACCGATTATAAGTCGTAATTTCCTCCTCGACTCTATCTCTGTCATTACCCTTCTCCCTCTTTCTTTGTCCATCTCCTCATTCTTCGCCCTCTGTCTGTCCATCACCTCATCCCCCCTGTCGCTGTCCAACTTCTCGTCCCTCCTCTTCATCCCCTCCTACCCCCTCTCTTCGCCCATTTCCTGCTTTCCGCTTTCTATGTCCATTTCCTCCAACCCCTGTCCATCTCCTATCGTCCGCCTCACTTTCTGACCTTGAGCCTTGTCTACTGTTATTCCATTTTCAGATACTATAGCAGTATTCTAATCATAAACCGACAAGGCATAAATACAGTTTCCCTGCTTGCTACAGACGTTTCACTATTATATATTTTAAATTGAAATTTATGTATTATTTGTATTAAACATGTAAAACCTGTAACCGTCCGAATGTTCCTTGAAATATTGCGTAAAATTTTAAATTAAATTGGCCAAGTCGAGATTTTTGGTCATAACATACCCCCTTCCCATATTACACCTTCTTTTATATATTGTATGTACTTAAAAAGTAAGTATAAAATCACGTTCGTATTCGAATGCAGCGTTGAGTCACAATTTCAAAGTAATCGGTACAGAATTTTCGGAGAGTTACCGTTTTGCACAAACGAACATTTACATTTTTAGTGATTTCCACTATAACTATAACAAAAAATATATATTATAAAAGTGTACAATGTGCGTGCCTCTGAAACTCAGAAACGAGTCCAGGTACGACCAAGGTAGTTACACAGTGTGGCAGCTCTCTGTCCCCCATCCTTGAAGAAGGTTTCCGTTTTTATCTGAAGGGCGAGCTTTTGAAGATATAAGGGCTGGGAAGTTTCGCCCTGTAGAAATTTCTGGAATATTCCAGAACATTCTATAGTATTCGAGAACATTCGAGAGTATTCAAGAGCATTCCACTACATTCCAGAATGTTCTAGAATGTTCCACAATGATATAACCTGAAACATTCGGGAAGATTCCAGAATGTTCGGGAACATCCCGAAACATCCCAGATCATTGTGGAACGTACCAGAAAATTCTCGATTGTTGTGGAATGTTCTGGAACGTTGTGGACCATTCGAAGCGTTTTTGGTATATTCTGGAATTCACCACCTGTGGGGCTATCCATTGGTAGTATTATATAAAGCAAGACCCGTCGTGGGTTAGAATGTCAATTTCTTATCACTGACTAAGGGAGGAGCCGAAAACTAATGCAACGAGTAAATAAAAAGAAACAGTGAAGAGTGATTAGCCAAAGGGATACATTGACTGAATATAAATCGAAAATAAAGTGTGAGAAGTGTGAAGTTTACATAGTGTATTTGTTAATAAAAAGTTAATTTGATTTGTATTCTAGACAATGCCGAAACGTAAAAAAGGAGATCTTGCCAGCTCTGAAGCGAAACGGTCAAAACAAAAAGAACAGCGAAAAAACGAATCAGACAGAGACCACGAAGCACGTTTAAGTTCTCAATGAACGATAATGAGCACCTTGAGAAGCAGAGAAACCGAAGACCGGCGACGTTAATTAATTGAAGAATCAAGAATTGAGACACTATCTTATAATAAAAAACTCACGCCAGCCACGAAAATATCACCCTACGAGAAGAGCTAACGAGGACAAGTAAAGAGTACAACCCAGCAAATGAGCATTCCACTACGACTCCATAAAAGAACATAACAAACACAAACATGTCGCAAACGGAAAAATGGATAACATCTGCCAATTTTACAACGCGAAAAATACTCAGTAGGGACACACCAGGAATCCGTTGCATGAATGGAAAAATTCAATTACCACCACTGAAAGCACGTCCCCAGAAATATTTATATTACATGACGGGGGAAACTCCAGAACCAAAACACTCTTCAACGTATAATAGCTACAACGCCTGGTTCTAACTGACTTCTTTTGGTGTCACATCTATTAACACTAACAGAGATGAAATCTATTATGTTTTTTTCCGTCTAAGGACATATCTACCACAACATGGGATCATTACTACCACTACCGAAAGAAGACAATAAATTTCTGCAAGTATATTTCATCGGAAATGAAGAAACAGAAACTGATCAACGACGCACAAATATCAGTCGATTGAGACGAGCGGTAGTCTGAGATGTACAGAGGATCTTACATTAATACAAGCCACAGCGTCACATATTCGAAACAGCATAGGCCGAAAGATTTCTTATGACTATAAAGTTATAATTTGTGCCGACAAAATACCGGATGGCGAATACGAACTTAGATTTAGTGCACCTCAGATAGACAAAGTCGCCATTGTTACTGTGGGCAATGAAAACCGAAGTCGTGACATAATTGTACAACAAGAGAAGAACTACAGCGAGTTGCAGAGACACACCCTACATATGATGACCTTCAAAATCCATTAACATTTCTGCACGGAGGGGACGGATATCATTTTAATGTGGAACAAATCCAACCTGAAACAGGCGTAGGCACAAACAAAAAGACACTTCTAAGGAGCTCTATGCTTGCCGCTTAATGACCGGACACCATGAAACATACAATCACATTCTCAACACTCACCGTTTATTCCATTAATACAGTCACCGCTATCATAAATGACGGAAACATTGACGACATTGGTAATCTTACCCTCTTCATACACAAAGTGTCCGAGACCCATGCACGAATACACTCAAGATTCCATGATGTACATAAGAAATTATGGACGACCTGACCTCTTCATCTGATCAGAATAACAATAATTAGCATAACAAAGTAAGACGAAGCAAAGATGATGTTCTTTACAGGAAATGCTCAATATGTACATTATATACATTCACATGCAACTCTTCGTGGCCAGAAATATAACAACAACAAAAATACGGACAAGACCTGATGCATCGACAAGATAGAACAGCCCGAGTTTTCCGGCAAAAACAAACGAGATTTATTGAAGTCATCACAAAACACAACATCTTTGGAACCGTTAGATGATAGATATATATACCCGAATGGCAAAAACGAGGGCTGCCTCACTCACGTTATCTCAGATGGCTACACTAGATAATTCATCTCACGGTTATCGACAAATTAAATCAAGCTGAATTTTCCAATCCACAAGAAGATCAGGAACTGTGCGACATAGAAGTGAAAAACGTGATTCACGATCCACGCGGGCTGTTAAATCCCAATTCTCCATGTATAAGTGATGGAAAATGTACAAAAAAATACCGACAACCATACTCAGACGACACACAAACCGGAGTTGATGGCTATCCCAAATATACCGGGTTATCAAAAAGTCAGGATGAATTTGAAAACTGAATAAATCACGGAATAATGTAGATAGAGAGGTACAAATTGATACACATACTTGGAATGACATGGGGTTTTATTAGATCCAAAAAAGCACAAACGTTCAAAAAATGTCCAACAGATGGCGCTTCATCTGATCATAATAACAATAATTAGCATAACAAAGTAAGACAAAGCAAAG
Source organism: Schistocerca americana (assembly GCF_021461395.2). Classification (NCBI taxonomy): domain Eukaryota; kingdom Metazoa; phylum Arthropoda; class Insecta; order Orthoptera; family Acrididae; genus Schistocerca; species Schistocerca americana. The sequence continues at coordinate 499,244,181 of NC_060125.1, forward strand.
ATGATGTTCTTTACAGAAAATGCTCAATATGTACTTTATCATTCGTCAACAATAGCTGAAGTCGAGGAATAATGTTGTGAACAGCACCGTAAAGCATGTCCGGAGTTATGGTGAGGCATTGGCGTCGGATGTTGTCTTTCAGCATCCCTAGAGATATCGGTCGATCACGATACACTTGCGACTTCAGATAACCCCAAAGCCAATAATCGCACGGACTGAGGTCTGGGTACCTGGGAGGCCAAGCATGACGAAAGTTCCGGCTGAGCACACGATCATCACCAAACGACGCCCGCAAGAGATCTTTCACGCGTCTAGCAATACGGGGTGGTTTTTTTCGATTCTAATAAAACCCCATGTCATTCCAAGCATGTGTGTCAATTTTTACCTCTCTATCTTTATTATTCCGTGGTTTATTAAGTTTTCATATTTATACTGACTTCTTGATCACCCGGTAGAAGACGATCAGCCAAAACGGCCGTTTCTCAGCAAAAATGCGAATACAAGGCAACGAAGAACTTGAAATAGATAATCAGCGGGTGCTACCATACAACACACTACTTTCCAAAAATGTTCCAAGCACACATAAACGTAAAATACTTTAATTCAGTGAAATCCATCAAATATATCTGTAAGTACGTGAAAAAAGGCAGTGACGTGGCAGTATGTCAAATAGCTAAAGACGGCGAACAGCCAACAAAAACGACGAGATCCTCGTGTACCAAACGGGGAGATACATCAACAATAACGAGGCAGAGTGGCGGGTTTTCGGTTTTCCCATACACGACTGTGCAACATCTAGCAGTACATTTGGAGAATGGGCAGAGAGTTTACTTCACAAAAGACACGGCCAGCAAAATTGCAAGCGAACCACTTCAGAACATACCATTATTAGCTTTTTATCAACTTTGCCAAACGGATCCATTCACGAAAACATTATCATATGTAGACGTCCCTACCTATTATACGTGAAACACAACAGGAAGATTATTTCAATGACGAAACAAGGGATTTCAGTAGAAGGTCATCCAGAAATCATGAAATCTGCCGCACTACGCCGAGTATGCAGCATACATCCGAACAACGCCGAGTGTTCCCAAGTGTTTCTATCTCCGGATATTGCTACACGAAATACGGGCACCAACAAGTTTCACAGATCTCAAAACTATTGGCGGTTACAGTGCCAGAAGAAGAGAGCACCATGTCAACGCTTAGGACCACGGGAAAACGTCAACCACTGCGTATTAACACTACAAGAAGTCTCTCTCACAGTCTCAGCTGACCAAATGAGAGACTTATTAGCCATAATTCTAACAACATGTAACCCATCGAACCCAAAACAGCTGTGGGACTCCTTCAAAGAGTGTATGAGTGACGAAATACTGTACCAGATCTGACAAAACTCATCCCCAATTGGCAATCGAATTCAGCGGTGACATCGTCAAAGAAACACTTATTCGCCTAGAAGATAAATGTTTAGCAACAAACAACCAGACCTTAGTACAACTCTGGATGCAAGCACCATGCTATCAATGTGCTAAACTTCGAAATTACAAAAGAAAAAATATACAACACCAACGAACTACTTCAGTAGATTGCTCACAACAAATCAGTCCTCTGTGACAATCAAAACAGAAATTTACAACGTTATCACGGGCCGGGTAGACAACAACACTGGCGGAATTATTTACTTGGAGGCACCAGGCGGTACCGGGAAAACGTTTCTAATAAACCTTTTGGTGGCAGAAATACGTGCTAAACAACACATCGCCCTTGCACTAGCATCATTCGGTATACGGTAATGCAGCCACACTTATAGTAGAAGGACGAACTGCTCATTCCGCGCTAAACCTACGGTTGAATATAGCCAGAGAACAATTCCCAGTATGTAAACTCTTAAGAGCATCTGGAACGGGATGAACTTCTAAAAGAAGCTAAAATTACCGTCTGGGGTGAATGCACGATGACTCATAAAAAATATCACTCGAAACCATTGGCAGAACACTAAAAGACTTGCGAGGACACTCTGAAGTGATATGAGAAGTTCTACTCACACTCTAAGGAGATTTTCGACAAACACTTCCAGTTATCCCCAAGTCCGCAACAGCAGACGAAATCAATGCATCCCTTAAAAAATCACATCTTTGGTTACACACACAAATACTGCGACTAACAAAAAAATGAGAGTTGAACTATTGAAAGACGAAACAACAGCACATTTTGCTCAACAACTTACAAATAGGCAAAGGCACATATCCTCCTGAGCAGACGACAGTCCTTATTAAAGTCAACAGTGATTTCTGAAACATCGCCATTGCTGAAGACGAACACATCCACCAAGTTTATCCAAACATTGTTCAGAAATATACAAATCCAGACAGGCGGTTTGAAAGGGCAATTTTGGCAACTAAAAGTAATGTTGTCGACGATATCGACTTTAGCATTCAAAATAAAATTCCAGGCGAGGAGAGAATATACAAATCGATCGACACGATGGTAAACGTGGAAGAAAGTGTGAACTTCCCTACAGGATTTCTAAACGCGTTGCTAGTACCAGGAATGCCATTACACTGCCTTCGAATTAAAATTGGATCCACGATAACTCTACTCAGGAAGCTCAACTAACCAAAACTCTGTAATGGAACAAGGATGATAGTCAAACAGCTGTCGAATAACAAATTGAAGCCGAAATTATGACTGGAAAGCGCAAAGGACACTGAACTGTCATTCCAATTTAGAAAGACTGTAATTATCAATCATGTTAGCCTACAGTTTTTCAGTTAACAAAGCGCAATGACAAACTTTTAAAAATTGATACATCAACCTCAAGGGCTCCTGCTTCCCTCACGTAGGTAGCTTGCTCTCGAGTAGGAAATTCGAAAAAGTGGTCCATATTTGCCCCCAATAACATAATGAAAAATGTTTTTATAAACAAATATTGTGAATAGTTAGAATATCTATTCGATAAAATGTTTTACCTCTTATACTTTAACAAGTATTGTAAATAGTTATATATGTTTCCAGTAAAATTATTTTCCCTCTTATATTTTAAAGTTTATCCTTTTATTCAGACTACCTCACAATCTCATATCAGCTCCATGAGTAAAGCCGGGTACCCCAGATAGTATATTTATATATTATATGTGGCCCTCTAGTAAGCGTATAAAAACACACGTGCAGCCAATGAAAGGTTGTGCCAAAATTTCAAAGCAATCGGTAAACAACTTTCAGAGATTTTCGACTTTGAACAAACGAACATTTAGATTTTTATTTACGTGGGAGTAAATATTCGTTTGTTCAGAATCTAAAATCTTGGAAAGTTCTGCACAGATTGATTTTAAAATTTATAAATAACGTTGCATTCGAATGCGAGAGTGTTATTGTATTCCTATGGGAACGATTTATGATATTTAAATACAATGACGGAAAAAATTGCTACCCCAAAAAGTAATTAATGTAGAGTAATGAAATTTAGGAAATACATTTGTCTAGGTGACATTTTTGAAGTGAATAACATTACAAGACCACAGGTTAATGTAAGCGCAAGATAAGGTATGGCAAATGTTAAATTAATAACCGGTGTAACCGCCAAACTGTTGAATGCAAGCATGCTAACGTGCATATACAGGGCTATTGCAAATGATTGAAGCGATTTCATAAATTCACTGTAGCTCCATTCATTGACATATGGTCACGACACACTACAGATACGTAGAAAAACTCATAAAGTTTTGTTCGGCTGAAGCCGCACTTCAGGTTTCTGCCGCCAGAGCGCTCGAGAGCCCAGTGAGACAAAATGGCGACAGGAGCCGAGAAAGCGTATGTCGTGCTTGAAATGCACTCACATCAGTCAGTCATAACAGTGCAACGACACTTCAGGACGAAGTTCAACAAAGATCCACCAACTGCTAACTCCATTCGGCGATGGTATGCGCAGTTTAAAGCTTCTGGATGCCTCTGAAAGGGGAAATCAATGGGTCGGCCTGCAGTGAGCGAAGAAACGGTTGAACGCGTGCGGGCAAGTTTCACGCATAGTGATGTGAAAGATTCAGTGTTTAAACCTCCTCTACCAAGAAACGTGCCAGAACTGCGAGCTCGCATCAACAATGCTTTCGAACTCATTGATGGGGACATGCTGCGCCGAGTGTGGGAGGAACTTGATTATCGGCTTGATGTCTGCTGAATCACTAAAGGGGCACATATCGAACATTTGTGAATGCCTAAAAAAACTTTTTGAGTTTTTGTATGTGTGTGCAAAGCATTGTGAAAATATCTCAAATAATAAAGTTATTGTAGAGCTGTGAAATCGCTTCAATCATTTGTAATAACCCTGTACTGCGTTGTACAGGTGCGGGATGTCACTTTGTAGAATCCAGTTTCAGGCCTGTTGCACTTGGCACGTCAATACAGGGGCGGCTAATGCAGTTTGTGGATTACACTAGAGTCTTCGTCCGATAATGTCATTACATGTTCGACTGGAGGCAGTGCTGGTGAACTAGCCCGCCAAGGCAACATGTCGACACTCTATAGCTCACGCTGGGTTACAACAGTGGCATGTAGGCGAGCGTTTTCCTATTGGAAAAACCTCTCTGCAGAGCCGTTAATGAACGGCAGCGGAACAGGTGGAATCACCAGGCTGACGTATAATTTTTGCAGTCAGGGCGCGTAAAACAGCCGCGAGAGTGCTCCTGAAGTCATACAAAATTGCACCCCAGACCATAACTCCAAATGTAGGTGCAGTGTGTCTAGCACCCAGACATGTTGGTTGCTGGCCCCTAACTGGACTCCTAATCAACACACGGCCAAATCTGGCACCGAGGCACAACAAGCTTTCATCATAAAACGCAACAGACCTCCACCCTGTCCTCCAATGAGCTGTCGCTTCACACCGCTCAAGTCGAAAATGGTGGCGGAGTGGGTTCAGTGGAAAGGACGGTACAGGGCGTCTGGCTCGGAGCTGTGCTTGAAATAACCGATTTGTAACTGTTCGACGTGTCACTGTGGAGGAAAATGCTGCTCGTATTGTTGATACAGATGGAGTAGGATGCGCCACAGCCATACGCTGAATACGAAGGTCTTTCCTTTCGGTAGTGTCAAGTGAACGTCCGGAGCCCTGCCTACTTGCGGCCGTACGTTGTCGTGACCATCGCTGCCTGCAATCATGCGCAGTGGCTACACCTCTGCCAAGTCTTCCTGCAGTATCGTAGGAGGAACATCCAAATTTTCGTAGCCCTATTACACGACCTCGTTCAAACTCAGTGAGGTGTTGATAATGGCGTCTTTGTCGTCATAGGCATTCTTGACTAACATCAACTCACCATGTCCAGTCTCAAAGGCAAGAAAGGCTTACGACCTTTACAAAGTGTATTTAAAGCAAACACGATCTTCATACTCACAGTGACACTCCTAGCAGCACTCATATGTGACTGGCGCGAAATTTGATATCATATTTCAGATGTGAAACAACCCTACCAACTTTCGTTTATGACGCACCACTCCTTCTTGGTGTCCGATTTTTTTTTTCATCAGTTTGAATAAAGGGGTACGTTGCTAGCATAAATCTGATATTCGTTTGTTCAAAATGTTAACCTACCCAAAAGTCTTTACTGATTCTTTTGAAATTTTGAAACAACGTTGTATTACAATACACGCGGGTTTTATGTACCTACAGGACCGTCATATGGTGTGTATATATATATATATATATATATATATATATATATATGTATATATATATATATATATTGCAATTTCATTTATTTTATATATTTGCATACCATTTAGTGCTCCGATGGTTATATAGAAACACGAGCTTATTCGAAAGCAATATTGTGTCATAATTTCAAAGGGATTGGTGAATAACTTTCGGACATTTAAGATACTGCACAAACGACCTTAGGGATTTCCCAAACAGTGTATCACTTTTCACGAATGCTATTCGGAAAGTAAAGTCTGATAGGTCGGGAAATGGAAACTACAGTGAAAATCCGAAGAAGCCTTGCACACACATGTTGGGCAGTGTCTCTAGTGTGCCTGGGGATCGCGTCATGTCGCTCTTTTCAGTTATGGGTACACAAGTAACACCTAATATTGCCTATAACAAAGAGTCTCCCATCAAGTGTGGGTGCACCCTTCGAGGTTTCGCTTGATTTCACGCAAACATACTTGTCACGCATTTCCTTCTTCCTGAGAGTTCTCGGCCACACACTGCAGGGGGAATGAGGATGCCCCTACAGTGTTTTTAGTGAGAAGTGTTTGATCACCCACCACACAGCCTGGGCTTGGCTCCTTCTGATGTTCATCGCCACTCACAAGAACCGCTGGCTGTGGAGACAACATTTTAGCACAGACAACCAACTGAAGACCAGCGGAGAGACATCGCGGAAAGTACAGGCGGATGCCTTCTGTGACGAAGGTATTGGAAAGTTGAGACTACGCTACGTCAAATGTCTTAAGTCGGAGCGGCGACTATGTGGAGAAGTAGCTGGAAGGTGTTGCAAACAAAAGTTTTTAGCTCTCGCATTTCGGGACCGATCAGATCTTACTTTCCAAATAACCCCCCTCCTGCCCTCCCCACCACACAAATATAAGTATATGGTAGCATTGCAACCTACTGGAACAAAGCAAACATAATCTTATTACATAATTAGGGAAGTGCTCACGATCTGAAGAACTACCGCCCCATTAGCTTACTTTATGTAACGTATAAAGTGTTCACTAAAGTCCTGGTAAATCGAATTAAAATGATAGTGGAGACTGCACAGCTCATAGAACAATCTGGTTCCGCAGTGGTTTCAGTACAATTGACCATATAAACACACTGCGTGAGGTAATTAGTCGAGCCAATGAGTATGAAATGCCACTATGCATGCACTTCATTGACTTCGAAAAAGCCTTTGATTCTGTCAGACACACTGCAGTCATACAAGCACTGGCCGAGCAAGGAGTGGAAACAAAATATATAAACATATTGTGCAACATTTATGACACGTATGTAGCATCCATCAACATAGGAAAAAAAGTGCGAATTTGCCATTGGAAAAGGAGTGAAAGCAGGACGATCATAAATCCATGAAGTTATTTATAGCAGTTCTCGAAATGACTACGTTTAAAATTATTTGGAACAACAGAGGAATAAGGATAAATGGTAAAAGGCTCACCAACCTGTGATTTGTTGACGATATAGTGGTCCTTGCTAACAGTAAGATGGAAATGCAGTCGTCTATAAAAGACTTAACAGATCGTTGTCAGGAAGTTAAACATACAATAAATTAAGGTTATGCGTAACAAGTGGGTAGGTGCAGGGAAAGTATCACTGAATGGCAACATCCTAAACAATGTTATAGAATACGTTTATTTGGAGAAATTGACACAAAATGGAGATTTAAAACCTGAAATTTTTCGTTGAATTAAATTGGGTTGGAGGGCTTGTGGAAGGAATGAAACAGTTTTCAAATCTAACATGCCAGTCTACTTAAAGAAGTCAGTTTTTTATCAGTACAGGTGTGAAACTTGGGCTTTAAACGAATTTTTCAAAAAGGAACTTAGAACTGCTCAGGGAGCTACGGAAATGTCTATATTAGGTATCACTGAGAAAGATCCACAGAAAAATGAAGATATACGAGCAATAACAAGAGTAAAAAATATTACAGAACGGGTTAAGACTCTAAAATGGAAGTGAACAGGAAATATTGCACGAACGAAGGATGGAAGATGGACAAAATCAGTTTTAGAATGGAGTCCCAGAGAAAAACGAAGACCACCAGGGAGACCACCTGATCGCATGTACAGGCTGAATTAGCTGAACGATAAATATACACGTTCGTATTCGAATGCACCGTTGTGTCAAAATTTCAAACCATTCGATGAAAAACTTTCGAAGACATACGATTTTCAAAAAACAACATTTTTATGCTTATAGATCTGTATTCTGTCACATGCATTTGAAAACCATCTGTCCATACAGCTCGCCTTGCTGATGGGTTAGATACAAATGGGTTATGACAAACTGAGAACACACTCGTTATTTATTTAGGAAGCTACTTTCACTGACTAGTTGTACTGTTACGTTAGATCTGCATAGAGAAGTTTTAGTTGGGAATGGTAGTATTGCTAAAATTGGGTAAAGGCTCATCTTCCAGTATAGCACATGAGGAGGGTTATGCCTAGAGTGAGAGAGAATTTCGGATGGTCAGATAAATAGGTGCCGGCCGAAGTGGCCGTGCGGTTAAAGGCGCTGCAGTCTGGAACTGCAAGACCGCTCCGGTCGCAGGTTCGAATCCTGCCTCGGGCATGGATGTTTGTGATGTCCTTAGGTTAGTTAGGTTTAACTAGTTCTAAGTTCTAGGGGACTAATGACCTCAGCAGTTGAGTCCCATAGTGCTCAGAGCCATTTTTGATAAATAGGTAAAGTTTTTATTGATTGAAAATTGAAGCTAGTAAGAGAACCATCTACACAACTGATACAGAACGTAAATGCAAAAGTTAGCAGAGTTTCTGATTTGATAACTTCATCTACAGTATCTGTTTCTAAAATTAATTTTACGTAATTTAGCTCACATCGGGAATCAGGTGGAATGCAAAATGCTCTTGTTGCGACTACTTTAACGTGTCTTTCCATTATAAAGAGATTTTCTGGGCGTACGGTAATTGATCAGTGGCGTACTTCTGGTCCTACAGCTGTACATCCGAAATGTTGTTTACATTTTATGCGTGAAAAGGAAGCAACTCAGATGAACACCCAGAAATATACCCTTGATAAAAAACTCTTTATTGCTACTCCTGTTAAATAATAAGTGAGACGCAACTGAAACTAGGAAGCGTTTCTCAAACAGTAGAAGCAATGACGTTTCTTGGATTTGCTCAAATTTACGAGCATTCGTATCTGGTGGTGGTGTTCGTCTCATATAAACTAGCGTCTACACCTGAAGCGCAATCAAGGATAGATGAGAAAAGGAAGAGATTTAGTGAGGAACCACATTAAATAACTGTCCATTTCCTGCAGAAATACACGTATGCATCTTCATTGAAAAAAATACTCCCAGTTTTACAGCATAGGGTGTGAAAAAGCTTTGGACTAGCCCTATATTGTCTAGTGTTCCACGTGGCACTACGAAGCAGGAAAGTGGATGACGAGACAACTTCTCTTCACGTTTAAAGGAAATCACTTCTTTGAAATCCCTGCGACGATTGATGACTCTGTCGCGAGGTAACGTCAACAGAGAAAAGGCTGGCAGTATATCTGGGGGACATAACTTTACAGCACTGAATTCAGCACAAGTTTAACATTCACGTGTTCAGTAAGTGATGCACATGTACAAAAGAAAGCAACAACTACCATTATTGCCAGGTGTAGATATCTTCTTGGAAAAAAGCATGGAACTAAAAATAAAATTTTCTTTCTGAGACAAAATGTTGGAGCGAGGAAGGGTGAAACAGAAGTATTAAGTTTAGCCAGGATACATACTCGGGCAGCTCAACAGGAAAAGGCGTCGCCTGAGGAAGAAACAGCTCTGGTTTCGGGTCAATGTTTTGCACACGGTTTCAGCTTCACTGTGAATTCTATTACAGAAACAACATTGCTGCGGAGTGATAAAATCATTCTTGGAAGAGAATCGGGAACTTTACGAACTGTTGAGTTATCACAATTTCTGCTTATTGTAATTACATAAAACATGCAACGATGTGTTACCATATAGTTACACAGACAATAACCATTTATGCAAATTATGCACGTATTAATACAACTGATAAATGAAGTAACACAAAATAAAACTTACATTTCTATAGAAAAAGTGATAATCGTAGTACTATGTGGGAAGTAACCTGACACAGTTTTATAACACCACGACGGCCACCAAATATAACTGACAGTAAAAAAAGGCCATCTGAAGGTAATGAACTCTAAAAAAACTTGGTACATGCTAATGCTAAAATGATTACACAGGACATACAGTAACCGTTAATGAAGGACGAAGTCAGACAATTTTGTAAAACTATTCTCGTTGCTTGTACTTTAACATGGACTGGTATGAATCGTCGGGTGAATCGGAAAGGGTAAAAACAAGTGTTTATACTTTTGATTGAAGAAAAGACATCACAGCTTTCAGCGCTAGTTGAGTATAGTGCATGTTCGCATCAAAACACCGTTGTCTGGATACGCGAAGTCTGTAAAAGATGGTGACTGCTCACTTACTTGTTCTTCAGCAGAATGCCTTCTGATGCTGGCTTTCTTTCTTCTTGTTAGCTCTTGAGAAAGTTCAGACAGCAAGTATCTCTGTAAGCTGTTAGTTAAATAGCGCGCAACACTTAATACAGCACAACTAGCCACTCAGAACGAGTTCGCTCGTCGCGAATAAGTATCGCAATGTTGCCAAGCAACTGCTCGTGGCGTATCGCGCGTTATTTTATTGTTGAGAGCGTCGCCTGGAGCCTATTATAAAAACAACAATGTCTTTGACTAAACCACTGATTTTTATCGACCATTTACCAATTTACCACGATCGTGAGTCTTCAGAATATTAATAAAAGACGATCATCAAAACCATTTTAATGAAAATCAGCACACAAAAAAACTTTAAATTCTGTTACTTTCTTTTCTACAACAATGAAATTTTTCAGTTTGCAACTTAATTGATTAGTGTAACGTTTAGCCAGAAGAGGCTACGTGCTTCTGGAATTAAAGGCAGGTGCCTGCAGAACTGAATAAATAATAAGCAGTGCGCATTTTCTAGGGGAACACTGGAAGGGTTGGTTCAAATGGTTCTGAGAACTATGGGACTTAACTTCTGAGGTCATCAGTCCCCTAGAACTTAGAACTACCTAAACCTAACTAACCTAAGGATATCACACACATCCATGCCCGAGGAAGGATTCGAACCTGCGACCGTAGCAGTTGCGCGGTTCCAGACTGTAGCGCCTAGAACCGCTCGGCCACCACGGCCGGCTGGAAGGGGTGGGGTGGTGGAGGCGAACCCCTAAGCTTTACTGTCCATAAAGAAAGTTCACTGCGATGTTGGAGCACTAGCACATAAAAGTTTGCCAACAATTTATTTCACCGACGTAAATGAGATTCATTCTATTTTCACATGTTGGTAATTGCAACACAAACAATGCCAGGGTAGTCTGTGGTGGGAAAAGCAATACACTTAACTGTTTCGAAGTCGTATACAACCTATCTCGACAACTGAATAGCTGTTTGCCAGTGAGATAGGCGTGTAGAGCCAGCAGCAAGCAGAAGTTATGGGGGCACACTGGACTATCGAAGACACCGGTAGATGTCTCGGATCTCAAGGCACGGTGGTTTTAAGATGCAGTATCCATTGCAGCACACGAATTGAAGCAACAGCCACTATACTTCCAATCAGTACAGAGTGACATGGTGTCAAATTCACACTCATTATTTATCTATATATTACGGAAAAAAGCGATAAGCTCACACAATGACTGTAAATCAGTGTCTCTTCTACATCTACATCCATACTCCCCAAGCCACCTGACGGTGTGTGTCGGAGGGTACCCTGAGTACCTCATCGGTTCTCCCTTCTATTCCAGTCTCGTATTGTTCGTGGAAAGAAGGATTGTCGGTGTACTTCTGTGTGGGCTCTAATCTCTCTGATTTTATCCTCATGGTCTCTTCGCGAGATATACGTAGGAGGGAGCAATATACTGCTTGACTCTTCGGTAACGGTATGTTCTCGAAACTTTAACAAAAGCCCATACCGAGCTACTGAGCGTCTCTCCTGCAGAGTCTTCCACTGGAGTTTATCATCTCCGTAACGCTTTCGCGATTACTAAATGATCCTGTAACGAAGCGCGCTGGCCTCCGTTGGATCTTCTCTATCTCCTCTATCAACCCTTTCTGGTACGGATCCCACACTGGTGAGCAATATTCAAGCAGTGGGCGAACAAGCGTACTGTAACCTACTTCCTTTGTTTTCGGATTGCATTTCCTTAGGAATCTTCCAATGAATATCAGTGTGGCATCTGCTTTACCGACGATCAACTTTATATCATCATTCCATTCTAAATCACTCCTAATGCGTACTCCCAGATAATTTATGGAATTAACTGCTTCCAGCTGTTGATCTGCTATTTTGTAGCTAAATGATAAGGGATCTATCTTTCTATGTATTCGCAGCACATTACACTTGTCTACATTGAGATTCAACTCCCATTCCCTGCACCATGCGTCAATTCGCTGCAGATCCTCCTGCATTTCAGTACAATTTTCCATTATTACAACCTTTCGATACACCACAGCATCATCTGCAAAAAGCCTCAGTGAACTTCCGATGTCATCCACAAGGTCATTTATGTATATTGTGAATAGCAACGGTCCTATGACACTCCCCTGCGGCACACCTGAAACCACTCTTACTTCGGAAGACTTCTCTCCATTGAGAATAACATGCTGCGTTCTGTTATCTAGGAACACTTCAATCCAATCACACAATTGGTCTGATAGTCCATATGCTCTTACTTTGTTCATTAAATGACTGTGGGGAACTGTATCGAACGCCTTGCGGAAGTCAAGAAACACGGTATCTACCTGTGAACCCGTGTCTATGGCCCTCTGAGTCTCGTGGACGAACAGTGCGAGGTGGGTTCCACACGACCGTCTTTTTCGAAACTTATGCTGATTCCTACAGAATGTCATACAGCCATGCTGCATTCTGGCATTGTGTTTCAGTCGGTAAAAGCTATTCGTAGGAGGACGGCTATGCCTATACTTGTACACCCTTGTACTGCAAAACCAATATGAAATACATGGCAGGGGGTACTTAACACTTTACCACGTATGTTATTCTTACCACTTCATTTACGTAAGGAGCGTGGGAAGAATGATTGCCTAAACCTCTCCATGCTCTCTGTGATTAATCTAATCTTGTCTTCGCAATCTCTACAAAGTTACACATAGGGATTTGAAGGATATCTCGAGATCTTTCACTTAATGTTGGTTGATGAGACTTAACAAGTGGGCTTTCGTCCGATAATTGGTGTCTCTCTTCAAGGATCTGCCAGTTCATGTTTTCAAATATGCTCTACCGCAAATCGAGCGAATCTGTGGCGATTATGCATTCAGTATCCTCAGTTGGTAGTACTTACTATGGGTTCTTCACATTTTAGCAGTATTCAAAAATACGACGCACAAGTGTTGTGTTTATAAGCTGTCTCTTTTCGTGGACGTCCTCTTTAATAGCTTTTGGAGCATACTGAGTTACAAATACATAATTAGTTTCGTTTGCGATTTAAGCCTTCCATTTTTCGAACTTCGAGTAGTCTAATATAACAGTCTCTAGTCTGTAATGATCAAGTGTTATTAGAAATGTTATTGAGCATTTTTGTTCTCAAATTTCTGTCTGCAAATTGGGCACAATTTAAATCTTTCGGAGGCGTTGTCCTTCTAAATACATCGAAAGACTATGGCGCTTCAGTCTTCGCGTTCTTGAAAACTTGTAAAACTCTTTCAATACTTCTCAGACCTGCGTAAGAAATCTAGTCTCGAAAAATGACTGGTTAATCGATTGAGATAAAAAACTTGGTTGCAAAGTTTGCAAAGAAGTAGGAAATTAGGATGTAGAAAAAAGTAAAAGGTATGAACATTGCACAGCCTTGGGCTACCGTATCTGTGTCATCTTCAAGCGGTTGCAGAAAAGAAGAGATCGTTTCTATGCAAAAAAATATTTAAACAGAAAGTAGTTTCAACTGATCAAGCAGGCTGGTGCTGCCTTAATATTGCTCTGTGAGAAGACTCTGGAAAATGCTTGCACTAGGGCTTTTCAAAATGAACAGGAAGTGGCAAAAAATATATTTCGCACTGCTTTTAAAGTTGCGAAAGAGCCTTTCAATGATTGTGAGACCGAAATTAACCTACAAGAACTTAATGAGGTCGATGTGGGACGTGTTGTACATTCTGGATACGCAGGTACTAAAGTCATTAATCACACTGCACAAAAGATGAAATGATTATTTAGACAAGACAAAAATATTATTAATTATTGATGAGAGCACAACAATTAACCAGTTATCAAAAAAATGGTTCAAATGCCTCTAAGCGCTATGGGCCATAACATCTGAGCTCATCAGTCCCCTAGACTTAGAACTACTTAAACCTAACTAACCTAAGGACATCACACACATCCATGCCCGAGGCAGGATTCGAACCTGCGACCGTAGCAGCAGCGCGGTTCGGGACTGAAGCGGATAGAGCCGCTCGACCACAGCGGCCTGCTAACCAGTTATCATATTCAATAATTTATTAGAGATGATGTAGTCTTTAAACTTTGTAAAATCAAATTTAATACAATAAATGATATTTCAGAAAGCCAATTTCAACCTTAAATTAAGTGACGTACAGTTTTGTACACGACTAGAATACAGGACTCCTCTCCCTCTTGCCAGCATCTGATACGCCTTTCGATAAGAAAGACGACGAAGAAGAAAGCATCGCATGTTGCACTGCTGATTTGGTAAACAATATATGTCCAACAGCTTGATTAGTTTGTCGTACTTCTTTTCCTAATATTGGATCTAAAAAACTTACAATTTTCACTCTTCCTGGAATGACATCCAAGAAAATTCATTTCTGGACGTAACTATACTTCAGCCTGTATTGCCAAAATAGTCACCTCCAAATCAGTAGGTTTCTAGAGGCGTGGAATTGAAGAACTATCCGAACTTGCTCAAACTGTTGTACAGTACAAAGTATGGAGGACTGCATTGCTGACAATAATTTTTTTAATGGTAACTCCATCAGGATCTGCGTGCTCCACGACTGCCACACCAGTATTAATAACAAAAAAGAGGGTCATCAGTGGTCGTTGAAGAAGAAATCTTTATTTCTGTTGCAAAATAATTTCGATCACTGTATGACCATCTTCCGTGCTAGTATTAAACCCCTTTCACTTACAAAAATATGCAATAAAACTGCAATATCTGCACATGTGTCAATGAAGAGTACTTGTCAGATCGAAGGTACAAATGCAACAAAATTTATCTCATAAGTCCTTCTGTTATATTTAATAAGCCAAAGAGAAACTCTGCAAAAATATGTATTATTCTAATACAAATCAATTACAGCTTAGCCTTATAAACTTACAAAGAAATTCTAATGAGTGAAACAAGACGTATCTGCCCAAAAATTCGCGAATTAATGAAATAAAAAATAAATATCAAAACTCTTGACCTCGATATGGCCTAGTGTACGTGAATTTCTGTCATGTCCGAGAAGCATTTCGATAACTCCACGAAAGCACATTAATCTGGCATTGAGAGCGCGACAGTGCACAGTACTAACGTGTTCCAATTAGCAGAGCGCGAAAATATGATTTTTCTGGCTGTCATACATCGAGTTGCATTGATCACAGAAATGAGAAGTTAGATATTTTGGATATACCATGGCCTAGCGACCTTTTGTACACCTGTCGGATGAAGGGATATATTGTAGCTATCCTTCAGGGTCAAAATTTAAATACCGCACACTTCCTCCAGTACAGACACATTGAACAAATCGTTTGGTTCTTCTTTACATTAGGTGTGGTTTAGAGTTGACCTTCTGTTCACGGACGGTTCCCGAGAAAATTCGGAAAAGTCATTTGCGGGGACTGTCACTTCTTTAAGATGTGTTCATTGTAAAACGCTTAAATTTTTATATTTTCTTAAGAATATGTTCTCAGGGAATTTTGAAACTTTTTCTGATATTGTTATCCGTTACCAATATCCAGAGATCCAGAGGTTCAACATTACCGTTCTCACTCACTTAGAATATGCAATTAATATCCGGTCTGGGGCGTTAATGTAGCTTTAACTGGCGTAGTGAACACTCGGCACGGGTTATGGGATCATCACAAGGGTTATGAGTTGACCAAACTAGGTTCTTAATCGGGATTTTTTCACCAGTAAAACTTTATGATTCAAAACGGTTCCGGATATCCGGAATCTTTTCTTCCAGACAGTGAATTGTCCCCAATACGTAATTGTAAAACATAAAAACCAAGTAGTAGATAGAATGGCAATAGCTTAATCGTTGGATGCTCGAGACGGCCCATAGACAAATTTTGAAGATTTACCTGCTTTCCTTGACGGTTTGTATCTCCCAGCATTGATAAAGTTGCAGCATTTCAATACCAATGAACTATCGACCACTGACGACACTGCATCCGATTTTCTTATTGCGTCGATGATCAGATGGAGATTCTATAATCTTCTTCAACCTGTACCATTAGATGACAAGTCTAGAGGAAGGAAATTGATAATCTGACATCAGTTAGAGAAATATTCGTTGAATTTGTGAACGCCTGAATGAAGATTTATAGCGTAGTAACAGTGGCAAGAGCAAAAGAGATGCTGGAGGCAATCTGTGGACATTGCAAAATCAGGCAATACATTTCAAACAAGCCGGAAAAGTAAGGTATAAATATATTTCCACTCAATGATGCTACAACTGTTTATCCCCTTAATGTGTAAGTATATGTGGGCAAACAGTTTGCCGATCCATATCAAGTACCCAGAAATGCAAGGTATGTGGTGTTTCGATTATTTGAGGCCATTTACAACACAGACGAAAAGGTGACAATAAACAACTCTCTTTCATCTGTACCAGTCACTAACGAACTGTACACAACTCATCGACTGACATTAGCAAGTACTCTGCGAGGAATAAGAGAAAAATAACAGCTGTCAATAAAGCGAAAGCCAGTAAAGAGCAGCATTTTCGAGTTTGGAGAGAAATCGGGTAGTAATTGCTTCATCTTCTCGCGTGTAAAAGCAAGAAACAGGAAAATGGTTGACAATGGCGAAGCGAATTAGCCTGAAGTGATTACATTCTACAGTATCACAAAAGAAGTCGTAGATGTTGTCGATCGTCTGAAATCAGAGCACTCGTTTCAAGAATAAACAGCCGCTTGCCCCTCGCACTTTTTTTCAGCTAGCTGAATCTCAGGAACATGCTTAAATAATATACGAAACGAAGACAAATTACTTAATGCCTAGCAGGCGATATTTTACAGAACTACGATGCTTCCAAAAGCACATATGATCAAACACATATCAGTTCCTAACACAGCACAACACTCGAACGAGGGAATAAGAGGTGTCGTAGGTGTTCGTAACGTACACACAACAAAAAAAGCAAGTGAAAAATGAGAAAATCAAGATGTCCCTGGTGTCATGAAAACACCGCTGCCATACTTCTTCCAGTCCTATTTGTAAAGAAAATACAGCAATGAGCTTTCTTAATCGTGATACGTGCGCGTAACAAGAACGCTAATCAGACTCAGATTAGTAAAATGGAGTGAAGTTAACATAGTTGTTCGCTTACTATAGTTATTTCGAAGTACCGTTAGAAGAGAAATTGCGAATTAATGGATAGATTATATGTAACCAATATAAATATTTTTAGGCTGAGGATATGCCTCACCTAACTCTGCCACCTCAAATATCTCTGGTACAACAATAGATATTCAAAAACTGTTTTCACTAGCCTGAACGTACGGCAGGGGCTTAGGAAACCAAATAATATGCGAAATTTTAGAACGTAAACAAATACTATTTTCAATACAAACTTGTGTATTTTTAATGGATACCCCCTATTATTTCATATGCAATCAATAGCATGAAAAATCACAAAAATAATGGCATTGGTTGCATCGCAATACGTCAATTATGTACCGAGAAATTGCGAAGCGAAGTTGTAACGTCCCCTTAGAAAAAATTATACAAGACTGTGCTTAAACTGACACACAATATTTTTAGCGCAACGCAATCTGACTTTCAATAATCCCTACAAAAGAATGGCCCTGACTAACAATAACCTATACTTTTCACAAATCACTTACCTCACAAAAATCTTCGTTACTCGAACTACTGCAATACAGCGAGCGCCACTACTGCCAACTAAATAAAAGATTCAAACTACGGAAGGCACTAACTACTGATAGGCATAGTTAGCAACTGAAAGATTTTAATAGAGAACAAACAATGTATTTACCTTAATATTCATAATATATATAGCAGTTCATGACATCCATTCTTAGAAATATACTGTGTCTGATGGACACACGTCCAGATTATCCGCTCTCAAAAATTCGCCATCTCACTTCCCCACATCCACCACTGCTGGGGGATCACCTCCAACTGCGCAACGCTACGCGCTGTTAACACCCAGCTGCCCAACACTACAATAGCCAACAACAATGCAAACCAGCCACAGACTGCACACACCACAGCCAGTGATTTTCATACAGAGCGCTACGTGGCGTTACCAATAAAAAAACCTAAACAGCCTACTTACATAGCCCCCATGCTCCCCACAAAAAATTTTACAAATTGTTTTGGGCAGTGGCCAATACAGATTTGAAAAATTTTTCTTAGTTACAATAACAAAGATATCAAATGCACACACTTATTGATACAATGTTGGTCAAAAGCTAAAATTTTCTCACAGTCCATAAAGACAGTCCTGATCATTCAGCACAGTAAAATTGCAGTGATTTTTTTTCTCAAAGTCTGAGCAGTAAAAGAGAATGCACACTGAAGTAGTGGATTTCCATGCAGTCTTGAAGAAGTAGTGTTGTCCTTCCAACGGAAAGACAGTGCTGACTCTTGACATGCAGACAGGTAATGGGCCACAACAGAGCAAACCCACCGCAGAGTCAGTCGAAGTTTTGAAGAATGTTGGTAGGTAGGTCATCAAAGAGCGGACCCACTGTAGTCCTGGTAGAGATTACGGTATTGGTGGGCCACCAGAGGTGCAGACCCACTGCAGTCCTTGTAGAAATAATGGTATTGGTGAGTCATCAAAGGTGTAGACCCACTGTAGTCCTTGTAGACATGGCTAGCAGCCATCTGTTGCGACTTTGCAGGTGCACAATCACCATCGAAGAGTCTTGTGGACAATATAGCAAGTCCATGAACCACCACTTGTGCACACACAAATTTTTTTTTTTGAAATGTCGTTAGAACCAGCAATGCTGTTATCCAGTCCCTTGCTGAATTATTAACATACGTGCAAACACTAACAGTCCCAACTTCTCACATATCGTGCATTACTATGACCAACAGAAACGTGTGCAGTGAAATGTAACTTAATTTGAAGAACTGGTGTCTATACGATTATAAATTTACAACATAAGAATACAATTACAAAGGTACAAAATACGTCATTAAAGAACATAATAGCACAGATAACATTTGTAGTAATACAGGCTTTACAAAAGAATCGAACTAACGTATACATCAGTGTTACAGGAATTATGACATAAGTAAATATTTAAAAGGTCAGAATAACTTTCGAAATACCAACTTCACACGTGAGCATTAAAACAAAACAGAATAAATAATGTCTAAACATCTTTACAAAGTAAATAACATACTATCAGAAAAATTCTACAACGTAAATCTTTTTAGCTAAACACATAAAGATAGGAAGAACACATAAACAAAGGGTTCACAAACACATAGTGGGACAACACAAGGAAAGGACAGGGTTTGTTTTACTGCAGTATTTTGCAAAAAAAAAACTTTCTTTACTTCTTGGAGATCTCCCTTCACTCTTCATTATTCCCAAAAAGTCCTACCTATACCTCCTTTCTGTATTCTATTCATATGTCTTTGAAAATAATTATTTCTCATTGTACAATACTCATTTTGGCCCAAATCTTTGTCATATAACTTCTCAATGCATTTCTTCCAATTCATCACAACTCATTCTCTTATATAGCCCTCCCCCTCTTAAGCTAACGTAAATCTACTGAGCTCAGATGCTAAACTAAGGGCTGAGGCAATGCAGCAGCACAAAACAATTAACACAAACACCAATGACAAAAAATGCAAATTGGCAAAGCAAGCAGAAGTGTATATAAATTAGCAAAGCAATTGCAATATCACAACTAATTTAAGGCAATGTGCAGCAACAAGAAAAATAAATCAGTAGTAAAACTGGCTTAACAGAGTAATACAAAGTGAAATTCAGTAGCACTATGCCAGGCAAACAGCAGCAGCAAATACAATAACTTATATCTAAACATGACAAAGCTCAAGCAGAAAAAATAGTACACTAAAGACAACAATGCAGATAAGGGAAATGTCTATTCACATCTTAATGTCTATGTAATTAAAGAGGTGCACCACAACTTATTCTACAAAAGAAATTACCAAGTACTTGAAAAGAAAATTGTGTATGCAGTTACTGTTATTAGTCCCTTCTTATTGTTCTTTCCTTTCCGAGTGCTCCTTTTTCGAAGAATGTGGATCACAAAATTATTATTTAATAGATCTGTTGACAGAAAGTTTTCACATTAGCAAATACATTTAATTTTTATTTTATAAAAGCAATTCTGTAACACAGCTGGAAACCAGATATCAAATGAAATAAGCAACTATCTGAAGTGAAGCATAGAAGAAATAATTCAATAGTCATGTGGCATTTCATAAGTTAGTAGAAATTCTCTCAACTCTCATAGAAAGACACTTGTCATAATCAGGCGTGCAGAAGTAAGAATAATTCCCTACAGTTTATAAGCATTTCAGTAAGTAGCACAAAGTACACGCTCCACAATATAATCATATGTTTTCAAGTTTGGGAGTGTCGTATTTGCGATGCTTTCTACAAAGAAATGTCAATAGCGAGGAAATGGCTTCTTTTTTTCTCCACCTGTGCCTCTGAAAGGCACACACTAATGGCTTTTTTTTAGGCGATTGTTGCGCAGCTGGGTGCTTACAGTGACCTACCTTCCTTACCGAAATATTTACGACATCAGTTTCCACTACAGTGACAGTTTGATACAAATAAAATTTCACAGGTCGCGATATTTGCGTTACAAATCTGTAGAAACAAAATCCTATAAATATGACTGTGTCCAAAAAATTTTCACCGGCATTGTGATACATTCACACATGTACATACATTTCATAACTCTTAAAGTACGATTCTTGGTTTCCAACAAACTTTTTCACAAACCAGAGTCCATAACCACTACTCATTATTCCTTACCTTATTACACATACACATATTTGTCAACATTCTTCAATATTTCATCATTATAAATATGTAGCACAATCAAATTCCTCACATAGCATCAGCTTATTGATCATAAACGTACCTCAGTAGCATAATACACATTGTCATCGTAATAATAACATCATAAAACCTCAGCCAAATCTCCAAAACGTCGTAGCTTTCTGCAATAATTTCAAACCCTAAAAAATATTCTCTGATCATTTCAGTAGTGTCACCTACCTCAAACGTACTTGAAAAATCATGATCTCATACCAAATATCATTCAAAGCTATCATGATATCACAATGGTTCCGAAAAAATGTGAACAGTTCACACAGTACAGACAAAATACAATTTCATAAGTGTGAAGTTATCCAACTGTGTAATTGCATAAACATGTGTCACTGACATAGTAAAAAAAATGTTTGTCTCTCTCAGTTAAATGATCATATAGCTGTGAAATTATGTGTTACAGAAATATGGTACCGATTTGTAAAGTTGTATAAGCAAATACCATATTAGCTAGGGCTCCTTGTGCTTGCCAAACACATGGTACACAAAGTAAGCGTGTACCCCCCTGAGGATTAATGTAATTATACCCTCAGGTGTTACAGATTAGAGCAATGGAATGAAATGTATCACAGATAACTTTCTTTGTAATTCACAAATCTTGAAAAATAAATAGTTTAAGTACAAAATTAATCACTCAAATGCGTGTCCTGTAGCGCTACATGTGCGTCTTGCTGTAAGATAATTTTGTGGAAGTGTCGTAGTTATCGTCCTCTATAAGCAAAGTTCTGTTGAAGTCAATGTACTTACCTCATCATAAACGAAAGTGAAATGCTTTGCGTATAGATATCGTAGTTATTACGTACCTTACCGTGATCAAGAAAGTACTATAATGTAACGTATTGTTGTCCTACGGAAAAGGCTGTCTCATTGTAGCTATACCACAAAAGTTACTACTAAAACATGTTTTACTTTCCAGAATAATACAGAAAAACTGTGCAGATATAAAACAGATACACTGCAAAAGCAACATCGTAAATTGCGTCTCACATTAGTAGCGTCATGATATAGTCGTGTAGCTGTCAAATAAACTAACCACTGTGTCTTCTGGTATCTCTCAGAAAGCAATTTAAATCCATAATGTATTTTCAAGTAAACCAAAATGCTGCAGTAAAACCTCATTAGCAGTACTGTTATATGTTCTACGTATGTATGCCTAATAGTCATTACGTAATTGTGCAACTAACAAGCAAGAATGTACACACACAATAACACTGTGTCCTCTGTTCACTATCGTAGCGATGGACGAGCTTGGAAAATCCTTCGTCGTAAAATTCGGCCGCCTGCGCCTTCAACCACGTGGCGACTGTCTTTTGGGACAGAAAAGGTGTGATTTTTGTGGATTTCCTGGAAAGAGGCACTACAATAAACTCTCAAAGGTATTACCAAACTCTGCATAACCTCAGAAGAGCAATACAAAACAAGCGCAGGGGAAAGTTGGGCTCAAAGATCTTGCTGATTCACGACAACGCCCAGGCCCACACGGCAAATGCCACTCGTGAAGTTATCGAATCTTTTAAGTGGGAGTTGTTTCCTCATCCGCCGTACAGTCCCGACCTGGCACCGAGCGACTTCCACTTATTCCCAGCAATGAAGAAGTGGTTGGCTATGCAGCGTTTTGATGACGACGCACAGCTTCAAGAAGAGGTAACCACGTGGTTGAAGGCGCAGGCGACCGAATTTTACGACGAAGGAATTTCCAAGCTCGTCCATCGCTACGATAAGTGCCTTAATTTAAATGGCAACTATGTAGAAAAGTAGTATTTAAGTGTGACTTTCAGCTGCATATAATAAAAAAAATTTCCAATGCTTTATTTATTTTTAATTCCAAAGCGTAATGTACTTTGTGGATAGCCCTCGCATAACTCAGTAGTTAAATCTTCACGTGTTTGTTCAAGTGTGGTGTCTAACTTTTGAAGCTTTTGCTGTGTTTGTCTCTGATTTTGTTCCATTGTGTCTAACTTTTGAAACTTTTGCTGTGTTTGTCTCTGATTTTGTTTCATTTGTTGAATTAATTGCAATAATAATGTATTAGTGTCTGGAATGTGTTCCTCTATGCTTTTCGGCAGTGCATTTGCACCGGCAACATTCACATTTTGACAAGCAGAAAATGTGTCTTGACTTATTTGAGAAAACGGTGAGGACGCAAAACCTGAATCTACAGTATTGGCAAGATTGTGTCCTGTCATTTCGGATTCCTGAGGCTAGCTGTTGCCAACCGATCGATCGATAATGCTTCCCTGTTCACTAATTGTTTCACTGCCTACACCATTATTTGCAGCACGCTCCATTTCCCTAGGCACAGTTACCAGATTACTACTTTGAACATTAGTTAATTCATTACTCGGCGGCGCTAACACACTGCTTTCGTCTTCACTGTCATTTCTCAGTATACTTTGGAGCCTAGTATTAAGTTTTTCACACGCCATTATTGTCACAATATTTCACACGACAACACAGAAAAGCACAATTTGAGGAGCAAAATAAGAAAACACATTAACATAGCATTGAAAATAATATCTCGTTAATTGCAAGCGCAGCTGCGAAATACATGGTGCAAATCTACATGCATGCCACAACTGTTTTACTGTACAACAATGAAAAACTAAAACTACAAAGGAAATTCTCTCTATGATTAAGCGCTAGCAATAAACAATAGCTACACTAATTACACAAACTATAAGAAAAAAATCAGAAGATTCCAGTGAGGTATCCTCGGCTATGGGTCGACATATGAAACGTCCCCTTAGAAAAATTATACAAAACTGTGCTTAAACTGACACACAATATTTTTAGCGCAACGCAATCTGACTTTCAATAATCCCTACAAAAAAATGGCCCTGACTAACAATAACCTATACCTTTCACAAATCACTTACCTCACACAAATCTTCGTTACTCGAACTACTGCAATACAGCGAGCGCCACTACTGCCAACTAAATAAAAGATTCAAACTACGGAAGGCACTAACTACTGATAGGCATAGTTATCGAATGAAAGATTTTAATAGAGAACAAACAATGTATTTACCTTAATAGTCATAATATATATAGCAGTTCATGACATCCATTCTTACAAATGTACTGTTTCTGATGGACACACGTCCAGATTATCCGCTCTCAAAAATCCGCCATCTCACTTCCCCACATCCACCACTGCTGGCGGCTCACCTCCAACTACGCAACGCTACGCGCTGTTAACATCCAGCTGCCCAACACTACAACAGCCAACAACAATGCAAACCAGCCACAGACTGCACACAGCACAGCCAGTGATTTTCATACAGAGCGCTACGTGGCGTTATCAATATAAAAACCTAAACAGCCTACTTACAAAGTTGACGCTTGAAGTATTGATTGCATACGAAATCGTAGATCCTTCGTAGCCTTTTTTAACGGACCGAAGGGGTGATAATCGCATGGACCGTGACCAGGGCTATATGCTGGGTGCTGGAGTGTCTCCCACTTCCGTTGTCGTAGCTTTCGCGTTACGACATTTGTGATATGGGGACGTCCATTATCATGAAGCAGCAGCACTTCTTGAAGCAGTTTTTCTGACGTTTCGCCTTAATGCCTCATTCATGTTTTTCTTTGTTCGATGGATGTCAACCGATGTTTGTCCTACGTCCGCCAGCACGTAACGAGGGTTCGGTTCTGACGTAACACGACCACCTGTGATCACCGCTGTTTGACGCAAGAGTCTCAAGGGACTCATACTGAAGGCAACGCCACTGGCGACCATAAAGGACTGAAGAGCACCGGACTCCTGCCACAACACTGACAACTGCTGCTGGAGAACCGAGAAATCTGTTGCCCCATCTATGATCTGTCAGTAGTCGAGATGCCTAGACTGGAGACAGGTCCTTCATCCGACAACGCTGCCACCACTGATGATGTTAACGAAAGGGGCAACCCTTCTCTCCCACCAACTCACCCGCGACGCCTGCTACATCCAACCTGCTACACACCTCTTGAGTGTAGTGCTGTCTTCGTTTGTCTGTCTAATGTTACAGTTAATTTTTGGACTCCATAAAGACCCTTGAGAAGGAAGAAGTAGAAGACTTAAAGTATGTTTACGTTTTTTAATTTTTATTTTCGTGTGCCTTGCTGTATTTATTTTATTAGGTTAAAGGAAATATTTTACCTATGCAGGTGATTCATGTGAAAAGATTGCCGACGTTATTACGGCCACACGCTGGGAATTAACAGACTTTGAATGCATGGGAAAATCCATTTCGGAAATAGTAAGGGAATTCAGTATTCCGAGCTCCACAGTGACAGAGTGTGCTGAGAACACCAAATTTCAGGCATTACCTCTCACCATTACCTCTCACCACTGACGACGCAGTGGATGACGGCCTTCATTTAACAACCGAGAGCAGCGGCGTTCGTGTAGAGGTGTCAGTGCAGACAGGCAAGCAACATTGCCTGAAATAACAGGAGAAGTCAATGTCGGAGGTACAACAAACACATCCGTTAGGACAGTGCGGCGAAATCTGGCGTTAATGGGCTACGGCAGTGGGCGACCGACGCGAGTGCCTTTGCTAACTGCTGAGTACGAGTTCGTACACATCGGTAAGGAGAGGTGGGTTACAGAGCCGTGCAGCAACGGTCTTCGTAGGAAAAACTGCACAGGAGCAGAAATGACTAGCGAGCAAGTTAACAGAACAAACAGAAGATTTACCTAGCTTTTATTTCTACAAGTATACGAAGAACCGTTACAAATAATGCAGCAAGAAATAAGTCCAGTTCATACAGTAATAACAAGGATGAAAATCTCTGCACTACAGCACGAACAATGATACTAGAGCCGCGACTAGCCGGCGTCTGCATAGCATCACACAGCGAAGAGGCTCCCAGGGCGAGTGGCTCTGTGGCTGCCGCCAGCCGCCTTTTATTGCAGCAGCAGAGGGCACTCGTATTCCAGAGCTGCTGGAGGAATGGCTCAGCAGACATGCTCCACTGAGTCCGCCAGATCCCGCACAATCGCTATGAGCGTCTGACCGAAACTTTCAATCCCGTTGCCAACTTGGACGCACGGAGGGTGATATCGATACATGATGCCACAGTAACAGCACGACATCGCTTGGAATGCCCCACCTGCCCTCGTGACCATATCAGTTGAACTCTAGACGATTGAAATACCGCAATCTGGCCATATGAGTACTGATTTCAGTTGGTAAGAGCTGATGTCAGGTTTCGACTGTGGTGCAGGCACAACAAATCCAAGAACCGAAGTTGTCAAAAAGGCACTGTGCAAACTGATGATGGTTCCACAATGGTGCCGGCTTTGTTTACATGGAATGGACTGGGTCCTCTGGATGTTCGACTACTTGGAGACCATTTGCAAGCATTCATTGACGTCATGTTCCCAAACAACAATTGAATTTTTATGGAAGATAGTGCGCCATGTCACCAGGCCACAATTGTTCAGGATTGGTTTGAAGAACATCATGACAATTCGAGCGAATGGTTTGGCCACTCAGATCGCACGACGTGAGGTCCATCGAACATTTATGGCATATGATCAAGAGGTCAGTTCGTGTAAAAAAAACCTGCACTGGTAGTACTTTCGCAATTACGGATAACTATAGAGACAGCGTCGCTTTGCTGCACTACACCGGGAAAAATGCGGTCCCACACGTTATCATGAAGTACCTCATGACTTTTGTCACTTCAGTATAAGCAAGGAGAACTTCTTCTATGCTATTGTCATCGAACACTATCAAAGACGGAAGTGGAACAAGACAGAGCTGAAGCATAGCCAAAGGTGATGGTACAAAAGGCAGAGATGGCTGGTCGATAACTCCAAAATGTATCCTTTGGAATCAATATAAAAATATCATTAATAGAATGCAAACAGTAACAATAACAAGGCCGAACAACAGAGAGAATTTGAACCTGTGAGGTGAACGAGAAGCGGCGAATGTCAACAACTATTTTATGTTGTATAGACAACATGTTGGGTACACAAATTTCGTTGTGCTAGTGATAGTAACAAGATTGTTATGTAAGTGCACAAAAATCATTCAGTGTGATGCTAAGTGCTGTTTGAGTTTAATGCAGATTCATCTTCATTGCGGTCATGAATGTTGCTTACCAGTAGGTAACGGAAATTACACAGCAAGAAACAAGGTTCATGTGTTCAGGTTTCCTATAAACAATGTAACTAGACAGAAATGGCTCGATTCAGTTTAAAAGCAGGATTTCGCAGTTAATAGTTATTCAGTGGTAATTTCTGTTTTGAATGTAATTTGATAATGCATGGCTCAAATTGCGATACATTATTGTTTGTCGAATCACTTGGTTTGAATATTTTACGATTAATCACCTTCATCTCACATTTTTCAGGTTAGTCACAGGCATTTCAAAGCTGGCGACATTACCTGAGAAGTATCTGCCTCAGACAGAACAACCACTTTTCAAAACCTCGGCTTGATTCAAATGCCGTGCCATGCATTTTTTCCGATGTGTCAGGCATACCTATCTAAGGCAGCAGGACCGTACTGAGAGGCACCAGATGTGAAAGGAACACGCTAGAAACATCTGTAACCACGAAAAGCATCAAGATTTAGTCAGCCACAATGAGTATTCAAAAAGAATTTCAGGAACTGAAAGATAAAATTCATGTAATACCTTTCCAGACGAACTGGGTGAAAATAATGAAAGAAGAATGTGTTATTTTTATTTATAACGATTTATCTCTGCAGTCCCATTACTTACTCTATATTCTGATTGATAGTCATTTGAAAGTGGGCTTATATTCAAATAGAATAAAGAGCTAGCTGTGTTTCACAGGAACAATGTTTTCTAAACCCATGTTGACTGTGTGTCAATAGGCCGTTTTCTTCGAGGCAGTTCATTATGTTCGAACACAATATATGTTCTAAAATCCTGCAACATATCGACGTTAACGATATGGATCTGTAATTTACTGGATTACTCATACTACCTTTCTTGAATATTGGTGTGACCTGTGCAATTTTCCAGTCTTTTGGTACGGATCTTTCGTCGAGCGAACGGTTCTATATGATTGTTAAGTATGGAGCTAATGTATCAGCATACTCTGAAAGGAACCTAAATGGTATGCAGTCTGGACAAGAAGACTTGCTTTTATTAAGTGATTTAAGTTGCTTCACTACTCCAAGGATATTTACTTCTACGTTACTCATGTTGGCACCTGTTCTGGATTCGAATTCTGGAATATTTACTTCGTCTTCTTTTGTGAAGGCATTTTCGAAGACTGTGTTTAGTAACTTCGCTTTGGCAGCACTGTCTACGATAGTATCTCCACTGCTATCGCGCAGAGAAGGCATTGATTGTTTCTTGCCACTAACATACTTCACATACGACCAGAACCTCTTTGGATTTTCTTCCAGGTTTCGAGACAATTTTTCGTTGTGAAAACTGTTATAGGCATCTCGCATTGAAGTCCGCGCTAAATTTACAGCTTCTGTAAAAGATCGCCAATCTTGGGGATTTTGCGTCTGTTTAAATTTTGCATGCTTGTTCTGTTGTTTCTGCAGCAGTGTTATAACCCGTTTTGTTTACCAAGGAGGATCAGCTCCGTCGTTTGTTGCTTTATTTGGTATAAATCTTTCAATTGCGGCCGATACTATTTCTTTGATTTTAAGTCACATCAGGTATACACTTATATTATTAATTTGGAATGAGTGGATATTCTAGTCACTGTATTTGTTCTTCAACTTGTAGTGGTAATAGAATATTAAGTGAGTTCACAATCAACTGTGATGAACATTCCTCAGTATTTTTGCACAAAAATATTATTTGTAAATGTGGGAATGTTTTACCAAACAACTACTGTACATTCAAAAGTGCCCCTATATGAACCTGACAGTTCATAAGCACTAAAATAGCTCATTTTCTCAAAGACGTCAGCAACTTTCTTAATTGTTTCTGCTTCATTTACACATAAACAACTACACGTGTTTTTTCTGTTAGCTAACCTCAGTAAAGTAACAACTCAAAATTCGCTAATTTTTCCGAGCCACACAATTCTTTTGGTGTCGGCTGCCTTATATTACGATGGCCGCTTTGCTGTGACATCACGATACAGTTGTTTGACCTTGCCTCTAGGTGCTGTTGGTGAAAACAAACAAACAAGAATACATACATACACACACACACACACACACACATGCACACAGACATAGGTTCCATATCATAATACACACTGCTGCTTATCGTCAATGCATGTGTACCTCAATCAATTTCCAGGCGAAAATTCCGAAGGGAACTGCATGCAGGAGACATTTGGAGCAGGATACCTCGTAAAACACCATTACTCACAACAGCGCCCAAAGCTGCGCGTCTTCAAAGTGCCAAACAACAGAAAGAGGGCAAGAGCTGCTTGGAGCCGCTGCACATTAATTCTGTGAGTCAGGATTTCTCCTCTTTTCAAATAATGTAGGCCGTTTTATGCACCGATGGGCCAATGAGGTGTTTAATCCACAGTGTGTGGGGAGTTTAGTTCAGACTGGACGTGTGTGTTTGATGTTTTGAGGATGTTTCTCGTACTGTGACGTTAGTGGCCGGAGAGCTAGGAATGGTTAGGTGCCAGCCACAAAAAAGTAAAAAAAAAATATAAGAGACAAACTGATTTTATTTAATAAGCAGTACAAACTGTCACTAGGTTTTTTACACACGAAATTTGAGGAACTCATATGAATATAGTTATTTATAATTATCAAAGAAAATCAGAAATAAACTTTACGTATTACAAATTTGATCAGATTCATTTCGAGATTTCAAATCATGGCATTACGCCCAGCTTCACCTCACTCAAGTGGGTGTGCTTCAAAACAGACTGAATGAAGCATAGAATGAATTCAGGTAAAACAGGGGCAGACAGGTATTGTTTCAGTTTACAAATGTTCCAGAAAAATACAGTAAGCCTCAATAAAAATTTAGTTAACGCATCAGTTAACAACCACAGCGCACCAGGACACAAAAGGCACTGAGCAACTATAAAAACAACGCGAAATGTAACCTTTACGCAAATCAGAGGAATGTTATTTGAACCCTAACAAATAGGTAGCAGTTGTCTCATTAAAGAGCCAGAGGTTAGAAACAAATAGCCAAACACGGAATTAGGTTAAAACTAAATCTCAAAAAGGATACAGTATACCAATGTGCGTAGATTGGTTTTTTGTTGTGATAGGCTAGTTCTATCAAAAATTATGTAATTAAAATTCAGACAACGCCCACGTGGCTTGAATTAATGCAGCAAGAAGTAAAACTGAACTTACATTCACAATGAGAATAAAATAAATTACAAATAACCAGCACATACAATATTCATAAATCACCAACAGTGCTCAAACCCATTAAAAATGAGCTACACAACCAGTGACAAATAACTGTTACATAAAGAATTTTAGCGAAGTGAGTTACCCAAGTTGGAACCCGTGAAGTCTTTAAATAAAATCGGGGTTAACTTAAGCCTAAAACAATGTGACACACATACAGGGGTTAGAGAAAAATGAGGCAACGCCATGAGAAATGCTTGCTTGAACATAACTGCAGATGCTAGCCAAACCTGCAGCGTCCTCAATACTTTGTGTCAATCATGGTCAGAACAGTGATCTATGAAGTTGTCAATTAATTACGACGGACCTAAGTGAATTCTAGTGTGGGAAAACTGTCGCTGCTAATATGGTTGGTGCTTCTGTAAGAAAGGAAGCCGAAGTGTTTGGTGTTTCAAGAGGCACCGTATCGAAAAATTTTATCACATTCTGGGAAAGCTGAAAAACAATATCCGCTAAGGACGAAATAGTGTGTTTTGTGATCGTGACGGACCATCCTAAAAGTGGACTGTGACGGAAAATAAGAGGGCGACAACTGGAAAAGTCACTGCAGGAATGACGCACTCGCGATTTTGTCAGCAACAAAACAGCACGAAGGGAGTTTCAGAAAAATGGAACTGCAGGGCGAGCTGGAGTTTCAAAACCACTGATCGGCGATGCAGATAGTCGTAAAAGGAAATCTTGGGGCCGAAGCCATAAAATTTGGAATATGGAGCGGCGGAAGAGTGTCATTTGGCCGGATGTGTCTTGTTTCACACTGTTTCTAATTTATGGCCGAGTTTACGTCCCAAGAGTGAAACATGGCACGACTTCGGTGACGATTTTGGCAGCCATATTGCGATATTCCATGGGCTCCATGGTTACTCTGCAAGGTCGCACTACTGCGTAGTATTATGTGACCATTTTGGCTCGTCAGGTCCAACTCATGGTACAATGTTCCCCAATCATGATGGTGTGTTCCAAGACGGCACTTCTCCTATTCACACAGCTTTCATAGTCCAGGACTTGTTTTCTACTCATTATTAGACATGTTAATGTATTATGTTTGTGGTGATTCCATATTTTTCTCACCCCCTTTTAATATAAAGAATCCTACAGCACAGCAGATAGCTTC
Source organism: Schistocerca americana (assembly GCF_021461395.2). NCBI lineage: Eukaryota > Metazoa > Arthropoda > Insecta > Orthoptera > Acrididae > Schistocerca > Schistocerca americana. The sequence continues at coordinate 499,275,685 of NC_060125.1, forward strand.
AAATAACTGGTGGTACAATTTTCACACTTACATACTCATCAAATAAATCCAACAAGCGTCGATGACAAGGGCTAACTAATCCCGCTTTGCCCACGAATTCTGTAGGCACAAATAGCAGACAAAGTTCCAAGTCCCTCTTCCACCAAATCCCAAATCCGAGCGACGTGCTTCTCTGTCGTATAAGTTTGTAGATTATAAAATCACACATTCAGTCAAAGTCATCTTCAACTTCGGTAAATGGTCATAGCATCCTCGTGTCACTTGACTGACAGTACCTGGACTTGATTCTATCTATCTATCTATCTATCGCTTGCGCCTTGTCCCACGGTTACGCAGGGTCGGCCATGGTTAATCGGATTCGGCATGTTAATTTTAAGAGGTGGCCGGATGCCCTTCCTGACGGAATTAGTGTTCCCCAGCTGTCTGTGTCTCGTGTAAATCTTGAAATAGTGTGAATGTGTTTCATATGTCTGTGAGTCGTGTAACTGAGGCGGGACGTGGAGACCAGCCCGGTATTCACCTATTAAGATGTGGAGAACCGACTAAAGACCACATCCAGGCTGGCTGGCACACCGGCCGTCGTTGTTAATCCGCCGGCCGGATTCGATCCGTGGCCAGCGCGCCTACCCGAGTCCAAGAAGCAGCGTGTTAGCGTTCTCGGCTATCCTCGCGGGTTCGACAGTACCTGGGCTTGAATCGGTGGTAAATCACTTAGTGTGAGCTCATGTGCAACGCCGTTAAGTCGAAGCAGTGGAGAGCGCGCATGCTCCATGCATGGGATTCTACGGCGGCAGTTGCTTAGCTACGCAAACAAAATGATTGGACCATGCTTTGTAGCTCATATGGAAGCACCGCACGGGTCAGCGTGGGTCCAATCATTCAGGTTGCCGTGAACATGCACAAATACTTTTATTATCGATGAGCAGGTTTAACCTTTCTTCTACAGGACTGCACGCATACGTTCCTGGTTTGATGAAAGTACAGGTACCCCGTTGCCCCTCCACTCGCTTCTAAATCATCCCATCTTAATCCCCTTTTTGCAACGACAGGTGAAATACCGGTATCAAGATCACCACAAATGAGTGGCTTTAGCTCGATATTGCTTACCTGAAGAAACAAGAACTGAGTCCATCAACAAAGCTAGAAGCTGAATTACACAGTATTGGCATGAAGGCCTCTAAACTGACTGATTTCTTAAGCAGTGGGCTTACTTGACACTGACATTTGACATTGATAACTGAATTTGTGCAGTAAATCCACACAGAATTATTTTGAACAACAGTCATAAATCAGCACGCAGGCCTGTGGGCAAGGCCAGCTGCACGAAGTATTCAGAGAAGCGTGGGAAGAGGACCGCACAAAGAGAGAAGCGTTCTGCAATTTAGCAGTAATGAATTCCATGTGTGGAAGCTCCAGTTTGAGAGAAGTGTTACAAAACTAGAAGTAGAACTAAATACAAAAGAAATTGTTTTTGAGGGTATCCACAGTCTCCATATGCTTAATGAAAACGTGATTCGCAGTAGGCTCTAATGTAGTAGATCGTTATTTAAAACGTTCTAACTTGGACTATGTTTCCTTTTACTGAAATACAACATATACTCAAAGACAAAAAAAGACGCACCACGAAGGAACTGTCCGAATGGGACAGGCAAACAAATTATTACAGTTTCAGAAAAGTTGGATCATTTTTTCGAGAGAAAGAACTTTGTCAAGACCGGTCTAAGGCACTGCAGACATGGACCGTGCGGCTGGTCCTGGCGGGGGTTCGAGTCCTCCCTTGGGCATGAGTGTGTGTGTTTGTCCTTAGGATAATTTTGGTTAAGTGATGTGTAAGCTTAGGGACTGATGATCTTAGCAGTGAAGACCAATAAGATTTCACATACATTAAAAAACTTCGTAAATTTAACAAGTCAGTAATGCATTGGTCCACCTCTGGCCCTTTTACAAGCAGTTATATCGGCTTGGCATTGATTGACAAGGTTTTCGGATGTCCCCTGAGAATAATGTGTCAAACTCTGTCCATTTGGTGAATTAGATTATCAAAATCCCGAAATGGTTGGAGGGTCCTACCCATAATGCTGGCCAAGGTGATTTTTGGAAAGCATGAAGAAACGCTGAAATTTAAGTCCAGGATGGCTTGCCATCAAGGGTAACAAAACGGAGCGTAGAATATCGTCGACGCACCACTGCCTTGTAAGAGCACCGCGGGTGCCAATCAAAGAGGTTCTGCTATGAACTGAAATGGCGCCCCAGACCATCACTCCTGGTTCTCGTGTCGTATGGCGGGAAACAGTCAACTTGGTACCCACTGCTGCCTGGCCGTCTCCACACACGTCGTCGTAGCTCAGTTCGAAGCGGAACCCATCTCTCAAGACAGTTCTACGCCAATGAGATTCCTGGCCGAAGACGAATTTTGGACGCCATTTCTTTTCATAGCAGGACCTCCTTGATTGTCATCCACGGCAGCCTTGCAACATAGCGGTATGCTGATGACAAGCCATCCTGGGCTTACATTTCGTTTCAGTAAGATAATGCCCGTCCGCATGAGGAAGGAGTTTCTACCGCTTGTCTTCGTGCTTGTATTACTCTCCGTTGGCCAGCAAGGTCGCCCAGTCCGTCTCCAATTGAGAACGTTTGTAATATTATGGGCATGGCCCTCCAACCATCTCGGTAATTCGACATCAAAAGTGCCACTTGGACTAAATTGGGCATGATATTTCTCAGGATGATATCCATCAACTCTATTCCAAGATGCTATTCCAGGCGGGTGTGCGCAACGGAAAATAATAAACGCTAAAATGAAGATTTGGCCCAGTCTGACAACCCCCTGGATCACGTCTCAGGATCTCTTAATGGACTTAAACATATAAATTACAACCTAAACATAAATGAATGATTAAGGCAACTAATACCACTAAATGATAAAAGTTGTCCCTGCTTATATATTTATTGCAGATTAAGAAAAAACCTATATATTACAAAGTTTACATTTCCTAAGTAAAATTACTAATCATTTGCCCAACTCTGCCCCTTATTGTGACTGCGTTATCTAATTGCAATAATGCGAAATGACTGACATTATCTACACTGCTTTCAAAGAAGACCTACGGTGGCGTCGAACCTCAGTAGAAATAAACTAACTTGATCACAGCTGTTTAGCTTTTACAGCCCTAATATGCCGAGGCAATCTCCGATATCACCGTATGTACTGCGTCCGGTGCGTCGAAGTGATGGTTCTAGTACTTGTCTGCGACGATGGAAGAACTCTAGCCACAAATAAACTCTTTCAAATACTAGGACGGCAGAAGGCGGTCCTCTGACTAATATACTCTAATACTATCTTCTCCTCTTTGTGTTCTACAGACGAGGAACGCGAACTCCCAGCCACAAGGACGGAGTTCAGATAACGTCTCAACCTAAGTATAGGCAGAGGAGGTGCTCTCAATTACTGAACGGTGCATAGTCAACGACGACTTCCAACCCGGAGGTGAAGTCCAGAATAGTATAGGTTCGCAACAGTACAGTGCCTAACTGTTCTAACTACAGCTCTCCTTAGAGCAAAGACAGCATTCGGTCGGTACCAGCAAAGCTGACATCGAGCGACCGTCACACACGGAAGCTCACAACGGAACCCCTTGTCTCTCCACTGCTAGCCTCCCAGCAAGGCTCGGCTCCCCACCCTCATAATTCCAAAAACGAATCACACTCCCTCTCTACAGATCCTACCGAACGCCGCCCAACCATATTTTAGTCTTTTATCGTCCAGCGTGGAAAGTTTGCGAGAAAAAACCTATAGGCATACAATGGTATGCTACTGTGTAAAAATCCTTGGAAATAACCCAGCCTCCGTGGTTTCTGATGTGACGCTTCCTCGTTCCTCTCTGCTGCATCCAAGGTTTTCGTAGTTTCCGAAGTATAATCCTTCCCATCCGGCTACAACACTGGCCGGTCGCGACTCTATTGTGCTCCAGCACTCAGGTGTCCCAACGCCCGTCTTGCTACTTCCTGTGTTTAAGCAGGACCAACAGACCTGTGTGGGCCTTCCACTCAGGGCTTGAGTTCCGCCTGCCGTTTCATTTCCACTGTCGCTCCAACCTCTACTAGTATGATAATAAAGACACTCCGTCACCTTTCGTGCTATAAGCGTTACCAATTTTTTACAAGGCGTAAGTGACAATGTCAGTCTCCTTTATATATTTATATATACGATGTATAATCTATCACATGATACCTAATTGTCTTTGTAGATCAGGGCAAAGTATGTGAATGGGAGCTTGTAAGGTGAGAAATTATGGCCACCTTACACTATTAATCAATGTGAAGTCGAATAATTACTTGCATCATGACCAACGAATTGCTGATTTGCTCAGTTGTAAACCTGTCTCTCTTTTTCTGAAATCTACCTATTTGCGTCCCATTCGGTTCAAAAATGGCTCTGAGCACTATGGGACTTAACATCTATGGTCATCAGTCCCCTAGAACTTAGAACTACTTAAACCTAACTAACCTAAGGACATCACACAACACCCAGCCATCACGAGGCAGAGAAAATCCCTGACCCCGCCGGGAATCGAACCCGGGAACCCGAGCGTGGGAAGCGAGAACGCTACCGCACGACCACGTGATGCGGGCGTCCCATTCGGATAACGTCCTTTTTTTTATTGTACTGTTCACAGTATGAGTATGAAGGTCGATGAAACTAAAATACGTAACACACACGGAAATAACGTTTCATATAGGTGCAACAGTGCCTGAATATGTGAATATATTCCTGATAAGTGTATTGCTTCGCACAAAAATTAATAAGAACTTCATCGCGATACGAGCTTTCAGTATCGCCTAATCAGGGCGGCTACCCGCAGTGCACTGCGCTTCAGCTGGACCGCCGCAGCGTGCGCCCAACCCATCCTTAGCGCTCTTGCACAGCCGTCGTTTAACATGGGAAAAGACTCAACGCCGACAACGGTAAGTAGCTTTAGCTGTCGCCTGTAATCGAATCCACTTCCGGCGCGACAAGCAATTCCCCGCTAGCGATTCGCTGCGGATCGCTCCTCCCTTTGTACGGTCTCCACTCTTTCCTCTGCATTCCACGCTCATGGCCCTGCCAACAGGATTGCGGTGTGTGGTTCAATTTCTTATCCGTGTTCTAAATAATTCGATGAGCATCTAATGCACGGATTCAGTTACCAATCACTACAGTAAAAAAATTTCAGCTTGCACTATTTTCTTTAATCACGGAATTCCTCAGACTTCATTTTTCTGAATTAGTAACTAAACGCATAACGCCCTATTGCTTGTGAACTGTCTCAAAATTACTACAAGATAGAAGAGAGAATTCCGTAGGGGAAGCAGCAAGACGCACACACCGAGAAATAAATATCTACATTCTTTTATAAAGCTTTATTTTACGGAATACTCTAATTAAAACGGCCAGTTAAAAAATTAAAAACAACAATAAAGGTTACCGGGGGAAACAATTATTTTCCATTAAGACATGTACAATGTAAACATTTCTTTGTGGAATCCAACTGCTCATATCAGCTTCGAATAACCGCCAAAGTCGGCGTCCCAGAATGCAGTGGGCTGTCTCAAACAGGTTAATTACGATACGTAGAGCATCTAGTAATCTAAAAGACACGTAAGAAACAATTATAACACTTTTCTTAAAATGAAAAAAGCAACTATGTGCTTTACATTCTAAGGGAAGCTGTCTCTCTACCGTTCCACACTCGAACGGCACTGAGCCCTGATTTCTCTTATTTTTTCGTGATGATCATTTCTCCCTATGTAGGTGGATGCCAACAGAATGTTTTCGCAATCGGAGGAGAAAACTGCTGGTTGAAATTTCATGAGAAGATCCCGTCGCAACGAAAAACGCCTTTGTTTTAATAGTTGCCACTCCAATTCAGGTATCATATCTATGACACATCTCCCCTATTTCGCGATAATAGAAACCAGCTGCCCTTCTCTGTACTTTTTCGATGTCATCCATCAGTCCCACCTGATGCGGATTCCACACCTCACAGCAATACTCCACAATAGGGCGGACAAGCGTGGTGTAAGCACTCTCTTTAGTAGACCTGTTGCACCTTGTAAGTGTTCTGCCAATAAATCGCAGTCTTTGGTTCGCTCTACCCAAAATATTATCTATGTAATCGTTCCAATTTAGGTTATTTGTAATTGTAATCCCTAAGTATTTAGTTGAATTTTCAGCCTTCAGATTTGTGTGACTTACCGCGTAATCGAAATTTAGCTGATTTCATTTAGTACTCTTGTGAATAACTTCACACTTTTCCTTATTCAGGGTCAATTGCCACTTTTCGCACCATACAGATACCTTATCTAAATCATTTTGCAAGTCGTTTTGATCATCTGATGACTTTACAAGACGATAAATGACAGCATCATCTGCAAACAATCTAAGACGGCTACTCACATTGTGTCCTATGTCGTTGATATAGATCAGGAAGAATAGAGGGCCTATAACACTTCCTTGGGGAGCACCGGATATTACTTCTCTTTTACTCGATAACTTTCCGTCTGTTAATACGAACTGTGACCTGTCTGACAGGAAATCACGAATCCAGTCGCACATCTGAGGCGATACTCGGTAGGGGTGCAGTTTGGTAAGAAGACGCTTGTGAGAATGGTGTCGAAACCCTTCTGAAAATCTAAAAATATGCAATCAATTTGAAATCCCCTGTCGATAGCATATACACTCCTGGAAATTGAAATAAGAACACCGTGAATTCATTGTCCCAGGAAGGGGAAACTTTATTGACACATTCCTGGGGTCAGATACATCACATGATCACACTGACAGAACCACAGGCACATAGACACAGGCAACAGAGCATGCACAATGTCGGCACTAGTACAGTGTATATACACCTTTCGCAGCAATGCAGGCTGCTATTCTCCCATGGAGACGATCGTAGAGATGCTGGATGTAGTCCTGTGGAACGGCTTGCCATGCCATTTCCACCTGCCGCCTCAGCTGGGCCAGCGTTCGTGCTGGACGTGCAGACCGCGTGAGACGACGCTTCATCCAGTCCCAAACATGCTCAATGGGGGACAGATCCGGAGATCTTGCTGGCCAGGGTAGTTGACTTACACCTTCTAGAGCACGTTGGGTGGCACGGGATACATGCGGATGTGCATTGTCCTGTTGGAACAGCAAGTTCCCTTGCCGGTCTAGGAATGGTAGAACGATGGGTTCGATGACGGTTTGGATGTACCGTGCACTATTCAGTGTCCCCTCGACGATCACCAGTGGTGTACGGCCAGTGTAGGAGATCGCTCCCCACACCATGATGCCGGGTGTTGGCCCTGTGTGCCTCGGTCGTATGCAGTTCTGATTGTGGCGCTCACCTTGCGACCGAACCGCCGAATCTTTCCATCAGTAAATGGGGTATGTTCTCAACTGACTCGGTTGTTTTAACCCCCTCCACTGACGGAATGACCCGCTTCCTACTTCCGTATGTATAAAGCCAATACGGACTTGTAGCTGTCACGCCTTTGCGCTTACTGCTACGTATTTTAACCGTAAATAGCTCAGCCCTAATGGTAAGAGATAGTAGTGAATTCACGTTATTAATCTTTGAAGACAGCACAGCTGCCACAAGCTCGGCTCACTTTTACTCCACTCCTACCCTCGCCATTACACCAAATTAACTAGGTGCTACATGGACCTTGCTAAATTCTCTTGCGTATACATTTTTGACCGTTACTCGCCAGTATTTACCTATTGGATTAGTACACTCCTAACCGGACTATTTCTCAAAGAGCTGTGATGATTGAACGGGTTCGATCCACGGCCTACAGTGCCCTACAGTTCACACGGTAACACTGCCTACCTGACCCACTTAACTTGGTAGTGAGCTTATGTATCCAATCACCACTGCTGGCAGCAGTGGATAATCCTATCAGCACGACGAGAGCAGCAAACTTACCGTCGAATCCTCCTGAAAATACTTATAACTACGGTCGCCAGCTCTGAAGGAGCAAAAGAATAAATCAATTTTTTGGCTCGTTTCAAAGTGAAACGGCTTGAGTTGAATTTAAACTTAATTCTGAATATTACTCTTTCTGAACATTCTAGGTGATTCTACAAAGCAAATACTCTCTCAATTTCTGTGAGTTGGCTTGGTAATTACCACCAAGACTATTTATGCAACTTAGGTTAACAAAATTCTATCCTTCACGTTATTTAACGATTTTGGATAGTACTCTTTGGACAATTGATATAGAATTAGTTAAGTGACTTTACTTGAAAGGTTACTCAGAAAAATTTAAGTAACTATAAATAGGCGACTCATTCTGGTGTGACCATTGCTCTTTTCAACATTCTTAAACGCTAAAGTATTCTACAACCAAAAGAATTGTAAATGAAAGAGGCGATGGTGGCCTCAGTCTGATTTCACTACACTATGTTTCAGGTTACTACACTTTACAATGAACAACATGCGTCGTAATTTTACTCATTACTATATTCTGTCCTCTGCACTTGCACAAAAGAAAACTGGTATTCTCCTTTTACATGTATACAAAGTTCGACTTAACAATTTCAAGCAGTCTTGCCTTGGGTAGACATGTCGGTGCTGGTGGTGGGATGCATGTGGCTAACGCAGCTCTTCACGCCTCATGCCCTTAATGGCGGCTGGGACTACGAGCTGTAGCACTCGTATAAGCTACTGCACGTCCGCCATAAAATCTGGGCGCAGGAACTCTTACAATCAGCCCCAGTGGCATAGAGACGGCTTCGACAACCATTCGTCGCGTTCTACTCCACAAACGGCGACGATATTCGCCTCTTCGCGGTTGCACAATCACTTTTGCGTGAGCACAGTTACGCACGTCCTGTCACGTCAACACTCCCCAGGCCATTCCATTGTTCAGTCCCTGTGTCTCCAGCTACCTCTAGCTACGCTCGTATTACCAATAGTGGGGGCGTTCCCCTACCACCTTTTCACCGAAATCATTTAGTATTTAAGAATATTTATATTTATTACCCTGGAGTTCATACCAGTCATAATAATTTACTACTAGCGCCTTATAACATTAAATCATGCACTAATAACTTATAATTACCAAGAAAAAGAATACATTTGACTCCGAGAGCTTAGTGCATTGTCTGAGAGGCAGCGCTAATTCCCAGTTTCGCCAATAGATGGCATCAGGGTGCACTCCCTGGCAGTCTCACACCAGCGCGCCCGTTTCCGACGCGCGGGCTCCAAATTACTGTCAGCCCACCATCATTTCAGTTCTGTTACAACCTGCACGGCGCCAAACACGCATACGACCATCATTGGCACCAAGGCAGAAGCGACTCTCATCGCTGAAGACGACACGTCTCCATTCGTCCCTCCATTCACGCCTGTCGCGACACCACTGGAGGCGGGCTGCACGATGTTGGGGCGTGAGCGGAAGACGGCCTAACGGTGTGCGGGACCGTAGCCCAGCTTCATGGAGACGGTTGCGAATGGTCCACGCCGATACCCCAGGAGCAACAGTGTCCCTAATTTGCTGGGAAGTGGCGGTGCGGTCCCCTGCGGCACTCCGTAGGATCCTACGGTCTTGGAGTGCATCCGTGCGTCGCTGCGGTCCGGTCCCAGGTCGACGGGCACGTGCACCTTCCGCCGACCACTGGCGACAACATCGATGTACTGTGGAGACCTCACGCCCCACGTGTTGAGCAATTCGGCAGTACGTCCACCCGGCCTCCCGCATGCCCACTATACGCCCTCGCTCAAAGTCCGTCAACTGCACATACGGTTCACGTCCACGCTGTCGCGGCATGCTACCAGTGTTAAAGACTGCGATGGAGCTCCGTATGCCACGGCAAACTGGCTGACACTGACGGCGGCGGTGCACAAATGCTGCGCAGCTAGCGCCATTCGACGGCCAACACCGCGGTTCCTGGTGTGTCCGCTGTGCCGTGCGTGTGATCATTGCTTGTACAGCCCTCTCGCAGTGTCCGGAGCAAGTATGGTGGGTCTGACACACCGGTGTCAATGTGTTCTTTTTTCCATTTCCAGGAGTGTATTACTTCATGAGTATAAAGAGCTAGTTGTGTTTCACAAGAAAGGTATTTTCTGAAACCGTGCTGAGTATGTGTCAATAAACCGTTTTCTTCGAAGTACTTCATAATGTTCGAATACAGTATATGTTCCAAACCCCTACTGCAAATCGACATTAATAATACAGGCCTGTAATTTAGCGGATTACTCCTACTTCCCTTTTTGGGTATTTTCTGTGAGCGAGTGGTTGTATATAATTGCTAAATATGGAGCTATTGTGTCAGCATACTCTGAGAGGAACCTAACTGGTGTACAATCTGGACCGGAGGCCTCGCCTTTATTAAGTGATTTCAGCTGCTTCGTTACTCCGAGGATATCTACTTCTGCGTTTCTCATCTTGGCAGTTGTTCTTGATTGGAATCCAGGAATATTTACTTCGTCTTCTTTGGTGAAGGAGTTTCGGAAAACCGTGTTTAATAACTCTGCTTTAGTGGCACTGTCATAAGTGACTTCACCGTTGTTATCGCGTAGTGAAGGTATTGATTGCGTCTTGCCACTGGTGCATTATGTATGACCAGAATCTCTTTGGGTTTTCTGCCAGATTTCGAGACAGAATTTCGTTGTGGAAATTATTAAAAACTTCGCGCATTGAAGTACGCTCCATATTTCGAACCTCTGTAAAACTCTGCCAATCTTGGGAGTTTTGCGTTCTTTTAAATTTGGCATGCTTTTTTCATTGCTTCTGCAACAACGATCTGACCCGTTTTGTGTACCATGGGGGGATCAGTACCCTCACTTAATAATTTACGTGGAATATGTATCTCAATTGCTGTCGATACTATCTTTTTGAAAACATTCCACGACTTTTCTACACTTACATGATCAGATCGGAAGGAGTGAAGACTGTCTCTTAAAAAGGCGTTAAGAGCATTTTTATCAGCTTTTTTAAATAGATATACTTCGCGTTTCTTTTTGATGGCTGTAGGTGTTACGGTATTCAGCCTTGCAATAACTGCCTTGTGGTTGCTAATTCCTGTATTCGTCGCAATACTCACTATTTGTCCAGGATTATTTGTTTATAAAAGGTCATGTATGCATTCGCAAACATTTACGCTTCGAGTGGGCTCATTAACTAATTGTTCAAAATAATTTTCTGAGAAAGCATTCAGTACAATTTCGGATGACGTTTTATGCCTGCCGCCGGCTTTAAACGTATAATTTTTCCAGCATATCGAGGGTAGATTAAAGTCACCGCCGACTATAATTGTATGAGTGAGGTACTTATTTGAAATGAGACTCAAGTTCTCTTTGAACTGTTCAGCAACTATATCTTCTGAGTCGGGGTCCGTAAAATGATCCAATTAATAGTTTAGTCCGATTGTCAGGTATAACCTCTACCCATACTATTTCACACGAACTATCTACTTCAATTTCGCTACAAGGCAAACTACCTCTGACAGAAATAAATACTCCACCACCAACGGTATTTAATCTATCCTTTCTGAACACTGTTAGAAAAACTTCGGCTGAACTTATTTCCGGCTTAAGCCAGTTTTCTGTACCCACAACTATTTCTTCGGTAATATTATCTTAAAACCCAGTAACGCAACTAAAACAAATTTTAAACAAAAATACCCATAAAATAAAATCCTACTCTTAACTATGGCTTAGATAACAATCTTTTACCAATGGTGAGATAAATATCGGGTACTAAAAGACTAAACTAACTTTGACACAATATGATTCCAAAAGCACCTTGCTTGGCATGAATCTCGGTGTACCTGAAATTCTAAGAGGAACAGACCACTAATCTTAGCCAAGAGCAGTGTCATATAATATACTTACTTTTAAATTAATCTAAAGGAGAAACAGCAAGGGAAGGGCCTGCTCACGTATGTAGATTTTTTTTAGCAAAAAACAGACTAATAAACATCAACATCAGTACACAAAACTTTACGGCACTCTGCCTAAACCAGAATACAAAAAATCGGGGAATCGTCTGGTCGTAGTGTGTACCATTAACAATATGCATTTGAACAGAATGCTCTCAAACCAGTGAGTCAAGATTAACAAGATTAATCGACGGCGTCTTTAATGCTAAAGCTGACAAACGTTTGTGTACCAAACTTTAACTCTCGCCGTCTGCTCGTTTGCGCTGTGCTTCCCGTGCTACGATGAAAACCATAGGCAACAACCAGTGACATTTCGTCCAATTGTCAAATGACACGAGCCGTACTCTTTGCGCCTGTTGTCCTTAAGTTAAAGCAGGCAACCCATATATGAGCACACACACTCATAAATTATACAGTGGTTTAGCCGGGCTGGCAAGCATAATAACTCCCTGTCAACGCTACGTTTAAGCTTCACGTATAACTCGAACTTCACTTCACGTGCAGATGACCCTGAGAAACTCTATTATAAATGTAAGAACTTCCGACCAAGGTAACACTGTGCCAACTGCACATACTAACAGCTTCCCCGCTGTCCGAAAAGACTCACTCGCTCTTACATTCGTTGGAAGTGACAAGACCCTCAGCCGATGCACGTACGGCGCTTCAACCCCTCATAGTACAACCCAGCCCCCGCCTAACGGGAAGCTGGGTAAGGCTTTACCAGTAGACGTGACCCCGACATATTTGAGTACTGACAGCGTCTCGGCTCGGCTTGTTATGTACCATGAAAACGGTATGTCGCCGTATAAGGACGTTTTTTCCTTGTCCTCAAATGTGCACTACTGGCCATTAAAATTGCAACACGAAGAAGAAATGCAGATGATAAACGGGTATTCATTGGACAAATATATTATACTAGAACTGACATGTCATTACATTTTCACGCAATTTGGGTGCATAGATCCTGAGAAATCAGTACCCAGAACAACCACCTCTGGCCATAATAACTGCCTTAATACGCCTGGGCATTGAGTCAAACAGAGCATGGACGGCGTGTACAGGTACAGCTGCCCATGCAGCTTCAACACGATACTACAGTTCATCAAGAGTAGTAACTGGCGTATTGTGACGAGCCAGTTGCTCGGCCACCATTGACCAGACGTTTTCAGTTGCTGAGAGATCCGGCAGTCGAGCATTTTCTGTATCCAGAAAGGCCCGTACAGGACCTGCAACATGCGGTCGTGCATTATCCTGCTGAAATGTAGGCTTTCGCAGGGATCGAATGAAGGGTAGAGCCACGGGTCGTAACACGTCTGAAATGAAACGTCCACTGTTCAAAGTGCCGTCAATGCGAACAAGAGGTGACCGAGACGTGTAACCAATGGCACCCCATACCATCACGCCGGGTGATACGCCAGTATGGCGATGACGAATACACGCTTCCAGCATGCGTTCACCGCGATGTCGCCAAACACGGATGCGACCATCACGATGCTGTAAACAGAACCTAGATTCATCCGAAAAAATGACGTTTTGCCTTTCGTGCACCCAGGTTCGTCGTTGAGTACACCATTGCAGGCGTTCCTGTCTGTGATACAGCGTCAAGGGTAACCGCAGCCATGTTGCAAACGTCGTCGAACTGTTCGTGCAGATGGTTGTTGTCCTGCAAACGTCCCCATCTGTTGACTCAGGGATCGAGACGTGGCTGCACGATCCGTTACAGCCATGCGGATAATATGCCTGTCATCTCGACTGCTAGTGATACGAGGCCGTTGGGATCCAGCACGGCGTTCCGTATTACTCTCCTGAACCCGCCGATTCCATATTCTGCTAACAGTCATTGGATCTCGACCAACGCGAGCAGCAATGTCGCGATACGAAAAACAGCAATCGCGATAGGCCACAATCCGACCTTTATCAAAGTCGGTAACGTGATGGTACGCATTTCTCCTCCTTACACGAGGCATCACAATAATGTTTCACCAGGCAACGCCGGTCAACTGCTGTTTGTGTATGAGAAATCGGTTGGAAACTTTCCTCATGTCAGCACGTTGAAGGTGTCGCCACCGGCGCCAAACTTGTGTGAATGCTTTGAAAACCTAATCATTTGCATATCACAGCATCTGCTTGCTGTCGGTTAAATTTCGCGTTTGTAGCACGTCATCTTCGTGGTGTATCAATTTTAATGGCCAGTAGTGTAACATTTAGTAGACAGAAGCTAAGGATTTCTGAAATCATTGTACAGGGAAGTACGTACATGAGGCAAAACTTTGTGAACAATGGTCACCTCGAGAGGGAATGCGGCCTGGTGATGCTCCGCGTACATGCCGCGGTGAAGTAAGTGTATGAGCGACGCAGAGACAATTGAGGAATCATTCCAGCGACAATATGAGCCGCGAATGGAGATAATGGATAACATAAGCAACTCTGACAAAGGAAAAATTACTATGGAGCAGCGCCTGGTAAGGGAATTCTCGGAAACGGTGAGGCTGGTCGACCGTTACAGTGTTAAGATTGTGATAATCTATGGAAAGTGGTCGTAGTACGGTGAAATCACGTATGGGTCACAAGGTGTTGGACATCCGCGCCTCTCCACAGAAGGCTCAGTTCAGCTGTATAGGCTATAACCTGCTGCAGATCTGATGGTGCTGGTGCAAACACAAGTGCTTCGGTGCAGGGAGCACAGCGTCGGTTGTTGAGCATGGTGCTCTGTAGCTGATGACCTCTGCCTGTTTCCTGGTGCCTTAACGACTTTGTCGATGACAACTGTAGTGGAAATGGGATCTTCGAAACTGGACCGTCGATCAGTGGAAACGTGTCGCCTTACCACATCAGTTATTGTATGTCAATCGTTGTACATTAAGGTAGTTGGTACGTCGGCTGGTCAGTTGAGCTCCTTAATAGGCTACCGGTTTCGATGTTACACCGTATCATCATCAGGCCCACGAATAAATATTAATGTAATCAAGAGTAATAATAATGAAGAGGACAGTTATCTGCTAACGAATAATAGTTGGGAGAAGTAAATATTGCTAATAGAAATAATACAGTAGGGAGATTAACAATAAACACCTTTACAAAATACTTTATTTTTACAGAGATGAAACATCTTACACTGTTGGAGATTCATCGTTTACCGTCTGTTAACTTCCAGCAGATATGTGTTCATGCTTGTTAGTCTATACTTTTTATATGTTTTGGGTACAATTTATATTTTTCCCCTATTACTTCCAATTATTTTACATTTTATATGGATTCCACTTAAATATTAATAATTATTACATACACATTGGTACGACACCTTGCTTAATTTTGACAATTACTTTCTGTTAACCTACCTCTTATATTAACTGGCTCTTATATAGTTATTATATTAACCCTTTGGTAATATTTGCTTCTCCCAAACTATTGTTCTTTAATCACACAATCGTCCTCTTCATTATTGTTAATTGTTGCACCTTCATACAGGGCCCTGATGACAATGCAGCCTAACGTCGAAACCAGTAGCTTTAAACAGAGTTCAAAAATTTACTGCTCAAGATGTACTGCTGTTTACGTACTACAGAATGTCGATCACATTCACCGATATCCATGCAAACGGCTGCACGAAACATACATCACGTCACGGACGCAGGCTGATGAGTGCTGAAAGGCGTTACTCACCTGGCCTTCCATGGGATCTGTGGCAGTAATCGAGGGTATTGCTACAGCCGAGAACAACGTGAACACGATTGCATCCACCATATTTCATGTGTTCCCAACGACGATGCCGTATTCCAACAGCAAAAATTTCTATCTCACGACGCGAGAATAGTGCTAAGTGCTTTGAGAAGCGTGACAGTGAAGACACGTTGATGTCTTGTCCTCCAAATTCGCCTGATCTGAATCCAATGTAACACATCTGGGATTCTATTGGGCGCCAGCTGCGCGCCCATAAAGCAACGGCCCATAATTTAAGATAATAACGTGAACAATGAGTTGACATCTGGTGCCAAATGGTTCAAATGGCTCTAAGCACTATGGGACTTAACATCTCTGGTCATCAGTCCCTAGACTTAGAACTACTTAAACCTAACTAACCTAAGGACATCACAAACATCCATGCCCGAAGCAGGATTCGAACCTGCGACCGGACTGAAGCGCCTGGAACCGCTCGGCCACAAGGGCCCGCCATCTGGCGACACACACCACTGAAGTGTGGCCAGTCAGGCAAAATCACCGTGAGCATTGAGGCAATCACCTAACCGAAGCAAGAGGCTGAAGATACCCGTTTGGTAAAACACCGTGTCTGCTGCATATCCTCGTCCGACAGTAATCGTTGGCAATTCAGAGCCTTTTTTATGGAACATAAGGCGTGATAACCGCATGGGGTCAGATCACACCTATAGGGACGCTGTTAGAGTGTCACCCAATTGAGCTGTAGTAACTTCTGCGTTACACCATTTGCGATGTTGGAACGTACGTTGTCAGTGAAGCAGCAAACTTGGCGTGGATTTCGACATTCAAGCTGTCCAATACTGAATCTTCATTCCTCGATGGGTGTCTACCGGTGGTTGTCCTTCGGCAGCCAAGAAAAGAACAGCAGCACGCTGGTCCTATCTGGAAGCATTTAGTAATAACTTCGCCGTCGTTCACTTTGCCTCGTTTACCACATGCGCGTAAGAACGACACGGATGCACACGAATCCCTTTCCTGTACGTCGATTCTTATATACGCACATTGGAGTCGCGCTAGGTTGCGATACGCTGCAGCAGTGCCCTCAAACCGAAACTTTTTGATCGTCCCTTATAGGGTCTTCAAAATGGTGAGCGCAATTTTGACAATGGCTTGCACTTCCCCAGTAGTCCGCTACAATCTTACAAGCTTTTCTCTTCGGTCTAAGCTGGATCGCTAAGCGATTCTTAATTGACAATACCATTTGTCGAAATTTTGGTGCTGTGACTTCTCTGCCTTCCACCATCAAGTCTGGTGTTCCAAAAACATCTCCACATATAGAGATGAAATCTCAAGTACTCTTTTATATATATATATATATATATATATATATATATATATATATATATATATATATATTGTATTTATGTGTCCCAAGAGAGAATTAGAACTGAAAATAAACTAATTAGGACGTACCTAAGAAATCTTCGACACCTACATCCACTTACATACTCCGCAAGGCATCACATACTACATGGCGGAGGGTACCTTGTACCAATGCTAGTCATTCTGCTTCTCGTTACAACTTGAGTTCCTCCGATGTCTTCCTTTAAACCAGTCTACTAGTCTGCTGAGGCTCCTAAACGCTCGAACAACACTCAAGAATAGATATATGAGCGTTTGTGCGCTTATATCCGAACTGCACTTTCCTGGAATTCTCCCAGTAAACCATTCGCCTTCCCTGCAACCTGCCTTATGAGCTCGTTCACATACGTGTCACTTCGAAATATCAAAATTAGACGCTAATTATCACATGGTATTTATTTATTTATTTACTGACTAGTTTGATGCGGCCAGCCACGCATTTCTGTCCTGTGCCAACCTCTTCATCTCAGAGTAGCACCAGCAGCATACGTCTTCAATTATTTGCTTGGTGTATCCTAACCTCTGTCTTCCTCTACAGTTTTTGCCCTTTACATCTCCCTCTAGTTCCATTGAAGTCATTCCCTGATGTCTTAACAGATGGTCTATCATCCTGTCCCTTCTTCGTGTCAGCATTCTCCATATAATCCTTTCCTCTCCGACACTGCGCAGAACCACCTCATTCCTTACCTTATCAGTCCACCTAACCTTCAACATTCGTCTGTAGCACCACATCCCAAATGCACCGATTTTCTTCTGTTCCAGTCTTCCCACCGTCCATGTTTCACTACTATACAATGTTGTGCTCCAGACGTACATTCTCAGAAATTTCTTCCGTAAATTAAGGCCTATGTTTGATACTAGTTGACTTGTCTTGGGCAGGAATTCGCTTCTTACCAGTATTACTCTGTTTTTCATGTCCTCCTTGCTCCGACCGTCATTGGCTATTTTACTGTCTAGGTAGCAGCATTGCTTAACTTCATCTACTTCGTGGCCATCAATCTTGATGTTAAGTTTCTCGCTGTTCTCATTTTTGCTGCGAGTCACTACTTTCATCTTTCTTCGATTTACTCTCAGTCTGTACTCATTAGAGTGTTCATTCCATACAGAACATCCTCTAATTCTTCTTCAATATTACTGAGGATAGCAATGTCATCAGCGAAACTTATCATTGATATCGTTTCACCTTGAATTTTAATCCCACTCTTGACCTTTTCTTTTATTTCCATAATTGCTTCTTCGATGTTTAGATGGGAGAGTAGGGGCGAAAGACTACATCCCGGTCTTACACCCTTTGTAGTACGAGAACTTCGTTCTTGGTCTTCCATTTTATTATTCCCTCTTGGTTCTTGTACAAGTTGTATATTACCCGTCTCTCCCTATTGCTTATCCCAATTTCCCTCAGAATTTCGAATATCGTGCGCAGTTTGACATTGTAGAACGCTATTTCCAGTTCACAAATCCTGTGTACGTGTCCTAATTTTTCTTTAGTACTGCTTCCATATTCAACGGCAATGCCAGAACTGCATCTTTGGTGCCTTACCCTTCCTAAAGCCAAATTGATCGTCATCTAACAGATCGTCAATTTTCTTTTCCATTGTTTTGTATATTATTCTAGTCAGTAATTTGGATGTTTGAGGTGTTAAGCTGATTGTGAGATAATTTTCGCACTTTTCAGCTCTTGCAGTCTTCGGAATTTCGGAATTTGCGCTTATATTTCTCCGAAAGTCTGATGGTATATCACCAGATTCATAAATTCTACACACCAACATGAATAGTCGTTTTGTTGCCACTTCCCCCAATGATTTTAGAAATTCTGACGGAGTGTTATCGATCCCTTCTGACTCGTTTGATCTTAAGTCCTTCAATGCTCTTTTAAATTCTGACTCTAATACTGGATCTCCTATCTCTTCTATGTCGACTCCTGTTTCTTCTCCTATCACATCAGACAAGTCTTCCCCCTCATAGAGGCCTACAGTGTACTTTTTCCAACTACCCGCTTTCTCCTCTGCATTTACCAATGGAATTACCACTGCCTTTAATTTCACCGAAGGTTGTTTTGAGTTTTGTATATGCTGATTCAGTCCTTCCGGCAATCACATCTTTTATGATTTCTTCACATTTTTCATGCAGCCATTTCGCCTTAGCTTCCCTGCACTTCCTATTTATTTCATTCCTGAGCGACTTGTATTTCCGTATTCCTGAATTTTCCTGAATATATTTGAACTTCCTTCTTTCACTGATCAAATGAAGTTTTTCTCTTGTTTCCCACGGTTTATTCGCAGTTATCTTCTTTGTAATCAATTTCTTCTTTCCGACTGCTGTTATTTACCGTTTTAGAGATGTTCATTTCTCTTCAACTGTACTGCCTTATCACAGTATCTATAGCCTTAATGAACTTCAAGCACATCACGTCACTTCTTAGTGCTTCCGTATCCCACTTCTTTGTGTATTTATTCTTATTGACTAGACCCTTAAACTTCAGTCCAGTCCCCAGCACTACAAAATGACGATCTGAGTCTATTTTGCGTATTTATTCTTATTGACTAGACCCTTAAACTTCAGTCCAGTCCCCAGTACTACAAAATAGCGATCTGAGTCTATATCTGTACCTTACAATCCAGAATCTGATTTCGGAATCTCTACGTAACCATGAGGTAATCTTACTGAAATCTTCCCGTATCTCTCTGCCTTTCCCAAGTATACCTCCACATCATGTGATTCTTGACCAGAGTATTCGCTGTTACTAGCTAAAATGTACTGCAGAGTTGAATTACTCTTTCCTTTCTTTTACTTCTAGTACCAAACCCACATTGTCCCGTAACCCTTTCTTCTACTCCTTCCCCTACAACCGGATTCCAATCCCCCATGACAATTAGATTTACATCTCCATTTATGCACTGAATTATTCGTTCAGTATTCTCATATTGCAAGGGATATCTAATCAGATCTTCATAGTATTCACACACGAGCTTCATATTCTACACAGATTCATCTTCGAAACGGACAATGAAAAAGCAGCGCGAGTTCATATAAAATCGAATAGTTCCTGGACCCCTAAAATAAGCTGTCACAAAAATTAAATATTACTCATCTATTCATGCTTATTTATTTTTCTTATTCCTTTCTGCACAAAAATAATTATAATGTGAAGTTCGTTCTATCCGTTAAACAATGTATCCTTTAACAACCAATGCTCTTGAGTCAGCGAGCTGGGATTCGTAGGGGACCCAAGTCAGGCGAATGTTCACTTTTCGTGCGTAATAATTCAGTCGAAATATTCGTTCCGGAACGTAAAAGATTATTAGTGGAAAGATATTTTTTTTTTCTCTTACTTTCTTTTATTTCCTGAATAAGCAGTCGACAAAGATTCGACCAAAGATATCGTCTAAAACACCGTACAAGTGTGTGTAGGTCTTCCCCTCTGAGGTTTCCGTACACACTTACGCACTTAATAACGTATTCAGACAATAATAATAATTTGCCCTGGTGCAAGTCTTTCAATTGGACGTCACATCGGCGAATTTCGTGTCCCTAACTATCCCAGTAATCCGACCGGCAAAAGGGGACCGTTTAACGTGGAGTCCGAACCATGTGTTGTTTCCAGCGACCCCTCACATGGTTGAGAGGTGAAGCCTAAAATAAAAAGAAGACTAGAAAATCGGCACGGCCGGGAGACAAACCCGAAACTTTTCGTCTTCCAAGAACGCATTTTACCCCTAAATTGCCAGGTGGTGGTGGTGGTTAGTGTTTAACGTCCCGTCGACAACGAGGTCATTAGAGACGGCTAAATTGCCAGGCCCAACAATTATATGTGAACTGCACTTGGCTGTTGCTTGAAACGGGTGACTAGGCACTAAGTACCATATGTTTAATACATGCAGTGTTTTTAATGTGAAGGAACTAATACGTTCCTTTGAAAAATTATGTACAATCGAAAAGTGCAAGGCAGTGCCAATCAATAAACAGTGTGGATAAGACAGTTTGAAAATTTTGATTTTAAATGCAGATTAAGCACTATTTGCTGTTGCTACAGGCACGATGTTATATTGTGTTATATTTGACATCCCATGACGGTTGTCACCTGATGGAAAATCTCTTTACGCCCTAAAATACCTGTGGTTCATCGCTCTTTTAACTCTCCTCTTGTTGTCAACTGTTGAAACTGCCTTAGCGTCTTTTTAAATAACTGTCATTCTGCGAAACAGATTCTCCTCCCATCTTTCAGCTGCGGCGCCAGTTTTATGAGTACGTATCAGGACGTCAGCAAAGGTTTCGACATGTTGACCGTCACATCCTACCACAGTGAGGCATTTCACTGATTGTCAGTGGCTCCAGGTTGAATATGAGATGGCATATACCCGCCAGGGGGTAGGACCTCCGGTATTCAGGCCGTATAATAATAATAATTTCCACTTCTGTGAATCTGATTTCAGCAAAGTTTGTAGATTAGCGAGGGAAAAGCAAGATGTCAAGAGCTCCCACTCAGAATGCAAATTCTGCTAATCTGGAGGCGTATCGTGGTCGCTATTTATTTTACTGTCACGGAGAGTGGAGTTTTGGTGGCGTGATACCGCACTGTGTTATTACGAACAGAGAATTTCACGGTATCACATATGCACGCATAACGTTCTATTTCTAAAGTAAGTAAGCTTCCTGGAAGGGGTGATTATTGTGCCTTGGGGTGTACTAGTGTATATAAGTGCATGTAAACAGTAACAGAACGTTGTTAATTCGTAAGTTTCTGTTGCTTGTATGGGAAGAGAACAACGTTTCTCGAACCTTTGCCTATCAAATGATAACATATTACGCCTTAACTTTACGACAAAACACAGTTATACGCTTTAAAATAAAGTAAAACCTTTTGTAACTTAATTTTCTGTTCGAGTCTGCTACAAAAGGTTAAGTAAGGATATGTTTTATTTTACAACGTACAGACGTTGAGTGAAAGTCCGAAACACTTACTGATAGATCAGTATTAGCAATAAAAACGCATGAATTAATAACGTAATGTGAATGTTTGCGGTCATAAATATATAGCTCCATTTCTGCAACAGTCACGGACAATCGAGGGTCAACACTGTCACAGTGTGCCCTTGCTTGTACCGTTCCTGTGGCATCGAGGATTCACACTCTCCACGCGCAGTCTTCGAACATCTTTGCAAGAGTCGGGTTGAAATTCATCTTAAATAAACCAGAACCGCTTCAGAAGAATATTTATGGGCACAGCTACAACAGTTCAAGAACAACACTCAGTGCATAACTCAGTTAGAAGTCCTCTAAGTAGGCTATAAATGTTAATCATTTTTGCAGTAACATAAAATTTTAAACATTTTTGGGAGGCGACTGCCAACAGCGGCTAAGTAATGTAAAAAATTCATATTTGAACCACCAGCTGTTTCTGTTTTAAAGCCAAATTCTACCTGTTTCGGTCTTTGACCATCTTCACGCATGTAGGGTTAAAATGGTTTAAGCCACCATATTGCATTATTCATTGATTAAACTGTGTAGTGCATGCCATGAGTATAAATCTATGACATATGGCTTTAAAAGCAAACATCCGAATACGAAATGTATACAGAGCAGTACTGAAGAAAAGATCAGCACTCCTGATGAAAACAGCTGATGGTTCAAATATGCATTTTTTACAACGTAAAATTTCTGTCAGGTAGCAAAACAAATTTTAAATTTTGCCTAAAACTGCTTCTTCTCGGCTACTCCTTCTATTCCGTAGGCGAATTTTCGATTAAAAATTTGTTTTGCATATGCAGATAGAATAAAAAGCTAATTCCAGTAAATCGTTAGCTATACTAAAGACAAATATATTCACTTTTATTCGAATTAGACCTTTGAGGCATATAGTCACCCGTAAATGGCCAGCACACAAGGTAGTGCTGTAAAGATACTCGTCCACGTAATTTTGATAAAATTTGTGAAAATGATATATAGAAAGCACTGTAACTAACAAATATAGTTAAGCTGAAGTGAAGAAAGGAAGTGATCCAAAACAAAATGTGCGCCGAGGAGAGTTTATATTTGTTTTCTCAAATTAACGGATAATCTTCATGTTGCATTCATATATTTCCCCAAAATTATTTATTTCCATGCATACATGCTAAGGTAACAATTAAAATATCATACGTAATAAAACTATCGATATTTCGGGTTGTTTCGTTTGCTGCTTTCATCAGGGTGACTACATGTGATAGTGCTTTCAAAGTGTTTCAAAGTGTTTGCATCAAACGCCTAGTGGTGATGAATCACATCATGGGGAACAATTTTCGTTAAAGAAAAAATCTTCGCTACGGCTTCCCGGCTACATTAGGCCGGCAGTGCGTAAGCCGACTACATAGTTAGTAAGCAGTGTATGTTGCCTATAATTCGAGTCAAATGGGGTAGGCCAAGCTTCCTAGATAACTTTCTCCACTTACAGGCACTCTTACTTAAGGTTTTCTTCTTGAAAATCGCTCTAATAAATTACAACATTAGGAAGTATGCAAATGCAACTCACCTGTCAATAAATCCTGTTAGTTCGTTGAAACTTCGTCGTCCCGAGGCCGCCGAATTCAGTTAAACGACGCCTAGCGTCATCGGGAGGCGTCAACGAACATTTTGTCCCTAACGAAAGTTGTTCACGACGACGCCATCTATCACCCTTAGACGTTTGATGCAAAGACTGTGAAACACCCTGCATACTGTTTGAAAATGACTGGGCATCCTGAAACACTGTATTCTGATTGGGTTACCGGGTCAAGGATCAAGGTAATCGGATGCTTCTTG
This sequence comes from Schistocerca americana, assembly GCF_021461395.2. Lineage (NCBI taxonomy): Eukaryota > Metazoa > Arthropoda > Insecta > Orthoptera > Acrididae > Schistocerca > Schistocerca americana. The sequence continues at coordinate 499,299,452 of NC_060125.1, forward strand.
GTGGGAATATTTTGTTAATTTGTATTGGTTGTCATTAACGAATCCAGTTGTAGTCGCCTTCTTAATGAATGCTGCTTACGTAATGATCGTTGGCGACTAGGGCCTGTCAGAGCTTCCTATTTCCAGTGTTGTGGTGTTCGGGGCGTGTTAGAGGCGTGGAAAAGGGGGGAGGGGGGGAGGGGCAGGGCCAATCTGGAAACATGATAGGCCTCTGATGAGGGCTATCTGAAAAAGCACCCGAATCGTCAGTAGTTTTATCGCATATCATACTCTCACACACCGACAAGTTTTATAGAAATGGGCTTCGGTATCAAAAGCCCACGCGTAACTGTCTACAGAGGCCGTTGTGATGACACGTTGTCTATTGGTGTCAAGCTATTATCCCCATCCAATGATTAGCGTAATTAGAGATTAACTGGCCATTGAGGCTAGCAATGATAGTTTTCTATGACGTAACTAATTTCCACTTTAATTTAATTCGTGATTTTATCTGCTGTGCGAGGGTGGAAGAGAGATGTCAAATAGACAGTAATGGTGCCCCAGTATGGAAGTATTATCCACAGCTTGAGCTGGTCGTAAGCGCAGTTAATTCAGCGGTTAGTAATTTTCCCCAACATGGCGCTTTTCGATCTATTCGAGCTCTATGTGCCGAGTTTGAACGGTCCTTCGTCTTCGAATACACCAGAGAGGCGCTGAAAAAGCGATTCTGGCCTTTAGAAAAAGTCAGTGTGTGGTAGCTTAACACAACTTAGGAGCCTGCACAGTACTAATCAAGTGAGTGCAGTTACGTTGGCAACGGAAGTTGAGCCCTCTGCGCAGATGATTGTTTTCTTCGAAGCTCGAGATGATACATAAACCGCATAGCAGGATCTCAGCCTAACTGGCGCCCGTCGAGTTTCTATGGTTGGTACAGTCAGTTTCTAGACCCTATTGACACAGTTTAAATTAGTACTACAGACACTCGAGTCCGCTCTATAGCTGGGTGGCTAGCGGGATTGACTAAAATCTAAAGGACCCGGCTTCGATTCCTGCCACAGCCAGAGATTTTTAGTTGCTGGCACGACTTGAACGGTGTGCACACAGCTTCGCGAGGCCAGTTTATGGGCTGCTTGATGGAGTAGTTGTGGCTTCAGGTCACGAAAATATACAACGTCCGGGAGAGCGATGTGCTGAGCCGACATCCCTCCATACGCACCCAATGACGTCATTAACGGAGGATGACCAGGCTGTCGGTCGGTACCGATGGACGGAATTTACACTACAGGCACTAGAAAGATCATACAAGATTGACGGGTAGTGGAAGAAACAGTTAACACTGTCGTTGCTCACCAGTTGTAACAAATAGATCATCATGGGAACTCGTAATTACGATGACATCCGGATCGCTGACGCCTCTATGCCTCAGCAGGGGTAACGTGCCAGGTACTACTACCATGCCCCGTCACTGGTTGTTTGTTTATTCCTTACTAATCGAGCATAGTCCCGATTCAGTAACAACTATCTTGTATCCCAGCACTTTTGCCAATTATTTCGTTTCCTGCTTACCTTGTTCAGTCGTCTGAGCTTTATTCTTAATTTATTTGTTGATCTTTATCAAAATATTCATATTTGAACCTGTAGTAGACCCTTATTTAAAGTTATTTTACCTCCATTCCGTCCTAAATCCATCGTCATGTCTGGTTTACTCCTTTTGATTAGGGAAGCAGAGTCTAATCACGCCTGTAGCAGGAGATGAATTTAATGATTTAGGCAGGATCAGAGCAGGCGCTAAGGTAGTGGGTGCTCGTTTTCAAGTCGCACAGCTGCGAACGCGATTTCAGCTTCTTTCCACACCATCCATACTCTCACAAAGTTAGTCTTAATTGTTTGTCGATTGGAATTAAAATGTCTTTGCTGTATTTTATTTTTCTATACTTTCTCGTATTAACATTAGCAAATAACTCTCGTGCATTATGGACATATTGGGACACTGTAACTGTTGAAGCTCAAGGTAATTTATAATGAATTAGTTGCAACAAATTGCGTTTATAGGCATTCATTTTTCCGTGATGACGTTTCAGGATGAGCGGCAAGACATTTTCAGATGTTTACACTTTTTTTCATTTTTGAACACTGTTTCTTCACTAAAGCCGTGGCAGAGTTTTGGAAGATGAGTTTCAAGAGAGCTATCGTAAAACACCGTAGTTAAATATACAACATTCACAACGTATAAATAAATAAACCATCTAAAACGGAGTATACAGAATATATATGATTTCTCAAAAACGCAAGATTTGTGGCATAATTTGTTGGCACAGCATGTTGGGATAGGGCTGCCAATCGTATTGGTGCGTTACGCTGTATACATTAACGACAGTCGGCCGTTATGACCGAGCGGTTCTAGGCGCTTCAGTCTCAAACCGCGCGACCGCTACAGTCGCAGGTTCGAATCTTGCCTCGGGCATGGATGTGTGTAATGTCCTTAGGTTGGTTAGGTTTAAGCAGTTCTAAGTTCTAGGGAACTGATGACCTCAGATGTTGAGTCCCATAGTGCTCAGAGCCATTTGAACCATTAACGATACGGACGCTAAAGTTTTTATTTCATACATTAGGAGAGCAGCTGTCGCGTCACGTGACGATGCGGCCCGCGATAGTAAGAAAGTGTTTGAACCAGGCCCGCGGGTCACAAAAATTTGTCCATGACTCCTGCGTTGTGGACATTAATCCTGGACCGGATGGCAATCAAGAGGACGACATATTTGAAGAGCACGAAACGAATTCCTTTTCAAGTCTGGAGTTTCCCTTCTAATTCAGCGAATACACAGACGGAAAAAATCGAAACGTCAAAAAATAATTAATGCAGCACAATGAAATTCCTGAAATACAGTTCTATAGGCAACATATTTAAGTTACTGCAAAATCACTGGTTAATGTAAGAGTGAGACAAGTTTTTGCTAATGTGAAATGCTGATACATTGTTGTTGTTGTTGTGGTCTTCAGTCCTGAGACTGGTTTGATGCAGCTGTCCATGCTACTCTATCCTGTGCAAGCTTCTTCATCTCCCAGTACCTACTGCAACCTACATCCTTCTGAATCTGCTTAGTGTATTCATCTCTTGGTCTCCCTCTACGATTTTTACCCTCCACACCGCCCTCCAATGCTAAATTTGTGATCCCTTGATGCCTCAAAATATGTCCTACCAACCGATCCCTTCTTCTAGTCAAGTTGTGCCACAAACTTCTCTTCTCCCGAATCCTATTCAATACCTCCACATTAGTTACGTAATCTAACCACCTTATCCTCAGCATTCTTCTGTAGCACCACATTTCGAAAGCTTCTATTCTCTTCTTGTCCAAACTAGTTACCGTCCATGTTTCACTTCCATACATGGCTACACTCCATACGAATGCTTTCAGAAATGACTTCCTGACACTTAAATCAATACTGGATGTTAACAAATTTCTCTTCTTCAGAAACGCTTTCCTTGCCATTGCCAGCCTACATTTTATATCCTTTCTACTTCGACCATCATCAGTTATTTTGCTCCCCAAATAGCAAAACTCCTTTACTACTTTAAGTGTCTCATTTCCTAATCTAATTCCCTCAGCATCACCCGACTTAATTAGACTACATTCCATTATCCTTGTTTTGCTTTTGTTGATGTTCATCTTATATCCTCCTTTCAAGACACTGTCCATTCCATTCAACTGCTCTTCCAAGTCCTTTGCTGTCTCTGATAGAATTACAATGTCATCGGCGAACCTCAAAGTTTTTATTTCTTCTCCATGAATTTTAATACCTACTTCGAATTTTTCAATATACAGATTGAACAACATCGGGGAGAGGCTAAAACCCTGTCTTACTCCCTTCCCAACCACTGCTTCCCTTTCATGCCCCTCGACTCTTATAACTGCCATCTGGTTTCTGTACAAATTGTAAATAGCCTTTCGCTCCCTGTATTTTACCCCTGCCACCTTTAGAATTTGAAAGAGAGTATTCCAGTCAACATTGTCAAAAGCTTTCTCTAAGTCTACAAATGCTAGAAACGTAGGTTGCTGATACATTAATAAACGGTATAACCACCAGAATGTTGAACGCAAGCGTGCAGACGTGGATGCATTGTATTGAACACGTGCCGGATGTCTGCGTGATGGAGTTCGATGGCTGTTGCAAGTACAGGAACGGTTAATGCTGGTTGAGGATGACACTGAAATTGTCGTCCAGTGATGTACCATATGTGCTCGATTGGAGACAGATCTGGTGATCGACGAGGCCAGGGCAACATGTCGACTCTCTGTAGAGCATGTTGGGTTAAAACGAAGGTATGTGGGCGAACGTTGTCCTGTTGGAAAACACCCCCTGGAATGCTGTTCATGAACGGCAGCACAACACGTCAAATCACCACTAGACTGACGTACAAATTTGCAGTCAAGGTGCCTGGAATAACCGCGAGAGTGCTCCTGCTGTCATAGGAAATCGCACCCCAGACCATAACTCCAGGTTGGTGCAGGCCCTTAACTGGCCTCCTTCTAACCAACCACGGACATCATTGGCACCAGCTCATCAGAAAACATAACAGACCTCTACACTGCCCTCCAATGAGCTCTCGCTTGATACCACTGAAATAACAAATGGCGGTAGTTTGGAGTCTATAGGGCATCTGGCTCGGAGCAGTCCTTGAAGTAACCGATTTTTAATAGTTGGTTGGGTCACTGTATGCCAACTCCTGTTCAAATTGCTGCTGCAAATTCAGCGTGCCGCCGAACACAATGGTCTTCCCTTTCGGTACTGCCACGTGGCGCGGTCATCTTGCGACCGTTCATTCTCGTAACCACCGCTGTCATCATCATGTTGTACCTTGGCTACATTCCTGCAAAGCCATTCCCCAATATCGCAGAAGGAACATCCAGTTTCTCGTAGTCGTATTACACGACCTCGTTCTAACTCAGTGAGATGTTGATAATGGTTTCTGTGTCACCTTCAAGCCATTCTTGGCGAGCGAGGTGGGGCAGGGGTTAGCACACTGGACTCGCATACGGAAGGAAGACGGTTCAAACCCGCGTCCGACCATCCTGATTTAAGTTTTCCGTTATTTCTCTAAATCGCTTCAGATAAATGCTGGGATCGTTCCTTTTAAAGGCCACGGCCGATTTCCTTCCCCTTCCTTCCCTAACCGAGCTTGCGCTCCGTCTCCAATGATCTCGTTGTCGACGGCACGTTAAACATTAATCTTCTCCTCCTCCTCCTTAAAGGCATTCTGGGCTAACATTAGCTCACTACGCCCAGACTCAAAGGTAACTAACGCTCACTACTGTTACAACGTGTATTGGAAGGCAACCTGATTTGCGTCCTCTTAGGGGAGCTATTACGCCACTTTATGAGGCTGGTCCGAAATCTGAACAGGCTCCGCCTTTCAGATGTAGAAACACGTCTACCAACTTTCGTTTGTGTCGCACAGCTCCTTCTTGAGATTGCGATTCTTTCCCGTCAGTGTATATTAACCGTTTATGGTGATAGTCTACTAATTTAAGATGAACAACCGCCCATGAATGGGGTGACTAACCACCCTGTCCAAGGCAAATAACATTTGCAGTCTTGTACACAAATATCAGAGCAACAGCCAATACTACACGAGGCAACGGACGATTCTAGATTCAGCCACGAGCCAATACTTAATAGTACTGGTACATTGGCCTCCCAGTACCATTAGCAACGGTAATCTGAACGTGGTGTGGTAACCATAACAACATGCAAATTCCTGTGCGCGGGCCAGGCGACAAACATCGAGAAGCAAATGATATCCGGGGTCAGACCACGCTGCCCTCTCTCGTTAAAAGCCCGTTCTCTGAAATTGGATAGCGATTAGGGGAACTCTGATACGTTGCGCACCAAGTGGCGGCAGAAAGTTTATCTCCGCTGTTTGTGGCAATGGACGAGGCAGTCAATAATTTAAGACATAACGTCTTTGGTATTAGGCATTCTGTTTACCACTGTATTGATGATGCAGCTGCAGTCACTATTGTATCTGGGGGGGTGGGGGAGGGGGAGAGAGGGAAGATTCGGCTCGAAAAGAAAGAGGATGGCCTACATCAGACGTGTAGATAATGATTCAGGTATTGTAATCAATGTTGTTGTCATACGGAAACGAAAGAAAAGACCATGATTTTTAATTGAATCGCTATAATTGTTTTCCTCAACATCTAGAAGAGAAGTCACAGTGAATGTAGTGCTGCGCATCAATGGACACAACATTAATTCTGAATTTAATAAACTTTTCTATAAATTGTTTGAAGAAACACTTTTTGCAGAATATATTGTAAACTGGAACGAAGAGATTGTGAAGCTTATTGAACAGTAATATTAAGAACATTGTGAAATTCTTGTCGTTGCAAGTGCCAGACACAAGTAAATCAATAAATTTCCATATCTTCATGTTGACTGTCACTGTTTTCATGTGGAATATTTTTCTGTTGTAACCGACCCTTGGGGAAAAATATTTATTATAAATAAACATATCATAAAAATTAACCTTTAGCAGTCTCTTGCAATAATATTGTACTCATTTCTAGTTGAACAATAGATTCAAATTTAGAATACGATCTAAAGAAATTTGTTCCAAATAAGTCGTCACACTGCAGAAAAACTATTAGTATCTGAAATTAAAACAATAGGGGAGTTCATTAATTTCACTACGTTTCTTTTAAATTTCCTCCATTGAAACAAGACTTCGTTTTGTAAAGCCTGTTTGAGTGCAGCGAAAACAAGACTCCCTAGAAATTACACTAGGTATTTTCGTCCAAATTTTCTTAGCCAAACGAAGAGCGGAAAATGCACAAACTAAGTTTCAAATTGATTTGCTTGAGAACTAATTTAGCATAAAAATATTTAATTACTTGAAAGTAAGCAGAGTAATTAATAAAACGTTAATTATTAGTGAAGTGAAGGGAAAATTTAAAATAAAAACGTTCAAATACCATCAAATGCTTTGTTAAATAATTAATAATAAATATCTGACGTTCCTTCGAAGCAACTCAAAATCATGTACAGCAAATTGGTGCCGACTGAGAATCTAACGTTCAATGTTTATCTATTGGTAAAATATTTAATCACTTGACTTCACATAGCAATAGCATTTCAAGGCCACACAACAGCAGACTACATAATCAGCCAGAGCAACATCCTCTAGTACTCCTTAAAATTCTAATTTCAAGGACTTAACTTTAAATTCTTAATCGGCACCTCATATTTCTCTAATCTGTTTTATTTCCAACATCTAGACGAATAATTTCTCAACAAATGTGACGGTTTTTGTTTCAATATTTTTAATCATATACTGTATATCTTACGCTGAAGTAAAAACATCATAAAATGAGATACCGATGAGATCTGCCATTTCGGCAGCAAAATAACTGACGATACCAAAAAGTAGCGTTATGGCCCGCGACAGTATCCCCGTCACACACTAAAAATTCGTTCAAATTTACCTTGCAAGTGGAGCAAAGACATCATGAAAGCTGAGTTCGTAAGGAAGGCTAGGTTCAACCCAACAATAAGAATTCAGGTACCGAGCCAGCAGAAAAGAACCTCCGAAAGGTGAAGCTGCGAAAGTCTGAAGTCACTAGGAAAGCTGGCAGCGAGGGAAAACCAGGACACATGATATCATAACCATCCCCATTACCGCAAAGCGCACGGGAGGCACCAACGTACATACCCCACCCTTCTTAACAAAGGTATCGTTGCGGAGTGCCGACTGCTCAGTCATTGTGTCAGTCGCCGCTATCCACTGTGAGGGGAGGCTGTGGAGATCGACTCTTGGAACGCCTGCTGCTTCGAGCTGTGCTGCCAACTTCCGTGGTAATACAGATGGGGCTCAGAGGCCGCCATCACCCTGCAGGCCTGCTGGAGGCTTGATCAACGTGATCTGGGCGGTGTCCGTCCTCCGCCATCCAGAGAGGGCACTGAAGCTGTTGCAGACACCGATGCTGCTGGCTCCTTTCTCTGATCAGAGATTGTGAGCTGCTGTGAACCAGCGAGTACTTCAGATGGACTTGGAGACTTACTCTTGAGTGCAGATCTTTACTTCAAAGCGTGCACCCTGGAGATCGAAAAATAGGAGGCCGCCGGCATCCGCGAGTCGATGCGCGGTCCATGTTATAACAGCTGAGCCCACCCTAGCTTCCCGCTAGTGACGAGGTGTTACTCCACAGGCCCAGCTGAGGCACGACACTTTGGAACGCAGTCCTGTATTACTGCCTAATATTGTTAATGATGCTATCTTGCAGCTCTTGAGGGTAACTGGGTCCTCACGACCACATCTCGCTCAGCTCTCTCCTGGTGACTGTAGGAGTCTGGGACCGGACTCGTGCAGCGGAGAGAATATAAAACACAGACTGTCAATATCAAGAAAAGCATTTCTGAAACATATAAATTTCGTAACATCTAAGGTAAATTTAAATCTTAGGAAGTCTTTTCTAAAAGTATTTGTCTAAAGTGTAGCCTTCTACACAAGTGAAAAGTAGGCTATGAGCAAGAAAGAATAGAAGCATCTTAAATGGGGTACCACAGAAGAATTCGAAATATTAAATGACTAGATTTGGTAATTAAAGAGGAGGTACTCAATAGAATCGATGAGGAAAGAAATTTATGGCACAACTTGACTAAAACAAGGACCGCTCAATAGAAATCATAGAGAAACAGTTAATTTGTAAATGGAGAAAAGTGTGAGGCTGGGGGTAAAAGTTGTTGAAGGAGATCAGCGTCTGACTATAGTAAACAGGTTCGGATGGATGCACATTTCAACAGCTGTGCAGAAATGAAGAGATTCACGAAGGTCAGACTAACGTGGAAAGCTGCATCAGAGCGGTCTTCAAATTTAAGACCACAACAATAACAACAACATTAGAAATTGCTTAACAGGTTGAACCATATTTAACAGGAAACTGAAAAATTTCTTCTACACTTTTTTTTGGAAAAACTCACATGGAAACTTTAACGTGTATATAATAAAGTAATACTTACTTGCTTGCTATTACCAAAGTATTTTTTGTACTACTGCATAAAAATGAATTATGAAACGAATTTGAAGCTGTTTTGACTATTTTTCGACCACGACTGCCTCAAGAAATATGTAAAGATTTTTTTAAATTACCGCTACCAGTCACAATCTTTGTCAGCTATTGTATTACTTATTTATTTAGCGACATATTTCGAGGTAATACCTCATCTTCAGGCTAAATGGCATTACAAAAACAACTTTACAATTAGACCATACTGATGTTACACAGTCTTTTCGTAAATGCTGTGGTCATCTTTTTTCTCCTGGCGTGGCAGTCTCTTGATGCGCTGGGGTGTTTCCATTTCCGTGGCTCTCTTGGTCTCTGTTCACAAATCGTCACTAACATAGCAGTAACTTGGAAACACGATCACAAACAGTTCTGTAATGTAGTGGACAAAATGGCGGACGAAATATTTGTAAACAGTGACCAAGAAAGCCACGGAAATGGAAACACCCCAGCGCATCAAGAGACTGCCACGCCAGGAGAAAAAAGATGAGCACAGCATTTACGAAAAGACTATGTAACATCAGTATGGCCTTATTGTAAAATTGTTTTTGTAATGCCATTTAGCCTGAAGATGAGGTATTACCTCCAAACACGTCGTTAAATAAATAAGTAATACAATAGTTGACAAAGTTTGTGACTGGTAGCGGTAATTTAAAAAAAAAAAACTTTAAATAATTGTGAAACGACTCGTTCCACTTCACAATTGATTCACAACGTTGCATATAGGTAATTTATGGATCATGTAACTAACAAACGAACGAACGGTATTGGAGACAGTAAAGACATAGAGCTGTACTGACAAGAAAAACTACAACAAAATACAAGATTATTGTTGAAAAGTATATTCACAACAATCCACACTCGTTAAATGCTGTAGCAATGTAGCTAAACGTGTACAAACACTGAACTGGAAAAATTCCACTCCATACGAAATTACACATATGTAGTTGAAGTAGCTAATTGTTGCTAGCTTTTCATCATCAAATTTTCTATTTCTCAATTCTGTATTCCATTACGAAGTGCAAAAATCCTCATCATTTTGTTCCTCGACATCTTACCATCTCATACTTAATCCCTTCACTTGACAGTTTCTGGCAGAAGTTCCCGTGGACTTGCAAGTGGAAATTTTCTGGACACGTTTGCTTGTACCAGAAGCTCTTTGCTAACCACCGATCATCATTCCCATACGTCGTATGACCAATATGTACGATTACCAACGTCAACGACAGAAATTTTTATAACAAGATTCTTCGAATTTTCCTCATTTCTGTTTCTACCTTTCTTCGCTGGATTTGAAAGGTAACAGAAAATGGTGCAGTCCTTGTTTAGAAAGCTTGCAGCTACCTAGAGATTCTGGTACACTTTGATCAAAACAGTTTCTCTCCATAATGTGTTTACAGACAGGATCTGTAAGAGGTAGAAAAATAAAACCTTTGACCCGTTTGTTGATAAATATTTGTTTTCGGCCAATTTGAGTAGTGCGGCTTTCACAATAGACTTTAGTTCGTATTACACTATAGATGTCGACCTCGAAGAGGTGTTACAAGATCCATAATCAGTTTTGTTTCTCTCTTAGACTGTCTTTAATGAAGAGAAATACTGAGCAAAATTTGAAATATATTACTCTTTCATTATGGAAATAGCTATAGGAGAAATAAGGGTAACGTGACCAAATCAAAATATTACAAACCGTTTTATGCACAAAACTAATATGCATTATTCTGCTCTTCTGCAAGGGTTTGCAAGAGCTTCGAGATGCCTACAAAATACATCTGGAAAGCAGAATAACAGGCATAGGACCCTGTTGCAATGCAAACGACAATTGAAGCAGTAAAGAATGATAACATGCCTTTTTCAGCAGCAGCAAAACAATTCAGTATATAATGTAGATGATACCTGTCTTTTGACGCTTGGGGTCCAAGAACAGGAAAGTGTTTGCACTCAAAGGAAGACGAAAAGTCGGAGCCACTACTTCAGCTGATAGAAGTTTGATGTCGGATTTTGTAGTGTACATGTCCTCAAGAGGAAGTTTCATTTCCCCTTTTGCAGTCTTCCCTAGGCAAAGAGTGAAGGTTGACTTTAAAAACTGGCTCCTCCAGAAGCCTAATTTGCTGCCACCCCAGCGGGTGGATACAGATTGCAAGTTTTTTTGGACTGGTTTGAATATTTTTTAAGGCATGCAAAACCAACTGCTCGAGATCCAGTTCTACTAACTTTAGATGGTCACTCTACCCATATTAAGAACATATATCTAATTGATAAGGCCGCAAAAAACCATACAACTGATTTGCGCTTGCCTCCACGCTGTAGCCGCGAGCACCAAACTTTTTATATGGCATTCATGTCTCCTTTTAAAACTTTCTACACAAGCTTGTGAAAAATTTCTTCGCAATAACCCAGGAAGAACTATTACAAAGTTTCAAATAATTGTACTCTTGGATGAAGTGTTTCCTCGTGCAACCATTCCAATGAAAGTAATCATTGGCTTTAGAGAGTGTTGAATTTTCCCTGTAGACCCTAACATGTTTACCAATGAAGACTATACTGCAGCTGAGGTTACTGACCTTGTAACCTTCCCACAGAAAATAATAATGAAAATGAAAATGAGCCAAGTGTAGCCGGACCAAAGAATAATAATAAAATGAATTTTTTAATATTGTAACCTCTGAACAAAATTGGCTCCCATTTATAGTCTGTGTGCAAAAATGCATTCACATTTAATGTTCCCACAAAATTCTTTTCTCATTTAATGTCAAGTTCGAAACAGAAAAATTCCTAAACACCAAAGTAATAAAACAGTTTAGTAACCTGATAAAATTTATGAGGACAGCAGCGCTGACCTTCGGCCCTGTATTCTGAATAAAAAAGCAAAAATTCTTATCTCAATAAAACTGCAATTATATCTGCTCTTAATTAGTCATTTTTCGACACAGCTTCGTGCAGTGCTGGCGTAAATTTTTTTTTATTCTTGGAAGCAATGATAATGCATTGGAAATTCTTTAAATTGAAATAAATGTTTTTCTTTAAAAGATTTGCTTTATATTATAAAAATTATTATTGGGGCATTTCTTTGAACAAATTAAATTACAATTAACATACATTATTAAATATGCGCAAGGCTGCTTCTTTACCTTCTACAACAATACTCATCCTCCAGAGTCCTGACCAGAGTCGCGAGCAGAGCACACACCCGACGCATGCCGACTCCCGCCGACTCGCGCAGACTACTACAGTCGACTCGCGCGGACAAGCGCAGACTAGCGACAAGCAACAACTAACTATAAACTACTCTCTGATCAGAGATTCTGTCATGCTTCGCCCATCGCCGGCGAAGCATACGTCTTACATAACCCTCCACTGCGGGGGCAAAAATTTGGCAGCGATGGTGAGTCAATTGGACTTGCCATGAGTAACAAATTTTTTTTAATTAACTAACTTTACAATCACAGAATATATACAAATATATAGGTGCAGAACATGAAATAAAAAATAGTGCACTTGCACTGAGTACAGAACATATCAGGCAATGACAAAATATATACACAATGAGTACAAAACATATTAACAAATGGCAAAAGTGCACACGCACTGTAAAACTCTTTCGCATTTTTACAACAAATAAACATAATGAGTACAAATCATATTGACAAATGACAAAAGTGAACACGCACTGTAGTTCAGAACATATCAGCAAATCACAAAATGTATACGTAATGAATACAAATCATGTTAACAAAATGACGAAAGTGCACATGCACTGTGGTACAGAACATATCTGGGAATCACAAAATGTATACGTAATGAGTACAAATGGCATAGAGTGCACACGTGCTGTAAAACTCTTTAGCAATTTTACAACAAATAAACATAATGAGCACAAATCATGTTGAAAAATGACAGAAGTGCACACTCACTGTAGAAGTCTTTACCATTCTTACATAACATATCATAGAGTGAAATAAAGTGCACACGCACTGTAGAAGTCTTTAGCATTCTTACATAACACATCATGAAGTGAAACAAAGTGCACACACACTGTAAAAGTCTTTAGCATATTTAGGACAACTGATCTTGTTAACAAATGAAATGAAGTGCACACGCACTGTACATGTCTTTATCATTTTACAAGAATTAGGAAAGGAATGGGAAGGATTGCATCATGGTTGTAGCACATTAGGTTGCACGCAGCTGCACTAAAAGTCCATATCTTTCTATAGAAGCACAACACCAAGTGAGACAATCCGAAGTTCTTTTCCTTGAAGTATTAATCAGTGTAGCCAAGACACTGAAATGTTGTAATAATATTCCATGCTATCATTTTGGTAGTACACTAGGTACACCAAACAGTGGGACCATAATAACATCTCCATCGCTCAAGGTGGTGGACAGCATGTCGTGTCAACACCACGTTCTTGTAAGGCACACCAACATAGAATTAGTGCAAAAACCAAATATAGTGCTCCATGAGCATGAGGATAGACAGGACAAACGGATATTGCAGTAATTTCTGGTAATTAGGTCAGAAGGTGAAGGACATTAAGTCACATACTAGTCTTCATTGAGAATTACACTAGTCTAACAACTGATTTAAGTAATTGGTGGCACTCATCGCCCAGTTACTGAACATTTCTGTACCATGTATGTAGTATTACAGAATAATGTTCATAAATTATCTGTTTACAGAGAACATTGGCACTCATTGTCCAGTTACAAAACATGTAGCAAGTATTGAATATTACAGAACACTATTCATAACTCATCTGATTGCAGTAATTATTGGCACTCATTGGCCAGTTACAAAGCATTTTTTTATGCATTATTCAAAAGTGATCATTCAAAGCAAGAGTTAATTATTGGCATAGCATTCATAGAGTATAAGCAAATATTATTTACAGAAATTATGGGCATAGTATTTATGCATTATTACAAAATATCATTCACTATTACTCACAACTAATCATTCCAGTGACATAGGACATATTGAAAATGTAACATACTGTAACTATTATTCAAGGTCTGTGATTAGAAAACATTATTCAGTGTTACTCAGAATTCATCATTCAAATGACATATTCCTCAGAGCTGATCATTCCAGTGACATAGAACATTTTGAAAATGTAACATACTGTAACTATTGTTCAATTTTTTTTGGTGCTAGCAATGCATTGCGTTGGGATCGATAATTAATTACTGGGGCATATCAATATCTGCTTTTGAGTTATTGCTGCAAATGGAGATGTGTAACATCATTCGTCATGAGTCAGCTGTAGCAAGGTTATGAAACAAGTAGAGTATATGTGATCACATTCATAAATGACATAGGTTTATGTGCTTATAGCACATTAATTTCATTAATAATTTCTCCTGCAAAATATACAAAAATGGATTATTAAACTGAAAGAAGAAACGCATATTATGCTGAAAAGTAGTGAACTTCGAATTAACAGGTAGTGAAATGTGTATAAAATACATATGTTGTCTAGCTGTCCTTTCCAAAACCTTCAGTCATCATACCATGTGATATAAGACATTCTGTCAAAACGAACTGCAACAAATACTTAAATAACTACATAGCATAAATACATAAACTTCAACATTATCCTCATCTGTAAAGAAAAAAAAACTTCATTATCCATATTATCATAACTCCATTAAAATCATCACCTGTAAAGAAAAACTTCATTGTCCATAGTAGCATATTCTTCATCATTATTCATCATCATTCATTATCATCTGCAAAAAAGTCACTTCATTATTCATTAAACAACTATTCCTTATTTCTAGCATATTTCATCACTAAAACTAAGATGTGTAGTTCTGTCTGACAGCCTGCATCAATCGCCTCGTATTCTGAAAGAAAAAATTAGTTAAGACTGCTATTCTACGATGTGTGTAGTATATTCTTGTTAATGCTTGTTGATTCTGATCCATTTACTCTTCGTCATGAGGTATTGCATCGTCTTTCGTTCATTCCGAAGGTGAAATTCCCATTTCTGTTTAATTTATTTCGTTTACACGTTATTTCTTTCTGAAAATGATGAACAAAGATTAATGTCTTGCATTTAATTCATATACCCATTAAATAAAAACTGGTTTCTAGTAACATAATTGAGCATATAGCATAGCATGACAGAAAACGTAATATGTCAAAAACATAGACAGTGTTCAGAGGCAAAAATGTACACAGTGTATCACAATGTAGCAGCAAAAAGAAAATGTAAAATAGTCACGATGTTGAGCTATCATAAGGCAAAATGTCAAAGTCAACTGGTATTTGTTATATCTTAAATATTTCATAATGCATACAAACAAAACAGGAAAACAATCATGCATACATGAAAAATGGAAAATATGCGCGGTCTGATGTGTAACGACAAGAAAAGCGACCTACTAACCTTACCTTGCCGGGCACTTGCCAAGAAAAATACGACATTCATCAGTAAGTGTTCATGTGAATATAATTGCATAAGTGGTCATAAAAAAAATTCGGAAATGGCATTACAGTGTGATAAATCATAAAGTATGTTCATTCAATAAAAGGTTTGATGTTGGATATGTGGTGGTTCCCTTTGGTTTTTCTGGTTCTCAAAGTTTCGACGTGTACTACATTGGGGTGAGGAATGCTGCGAATTCGATATGGACCTGCGTATAGAAGCTCAAATTTACTGCATCTACTCTTTCTTTTGTTGGATAAATAGTGTGTACGTACTAATATCTTCTGTCCAATGTGAAAGTCACGGCGTCAACAAACCTGTTTTTGCTGTCTTCTCCGGCGCTCTGCGGCACGTTTGATGTTGTTCAGCGCAATGTCAATTATTTCATGGTGTCGTAGTCGACGAGATGTAGGAAAGGTTACTAATTCTTTAATTTTGTTAGGTGGTTCAACATTTTTCAGTATAACAGACGGAGATAGCATAGTAGATTCATTTGGTATGGAACTAATTACATCTTGGAATGAGATTATGTGTGTGTCCCAATCAATATGTTTTTTATGGCATTATATTCTACACAGTTTACCAATTTCTTTCATCAATCGTTCACAAGGGTTCGAAGAAGCATGGTACCTGGATATATAGATCGGAGAAATGTTTCTAGCTCGTAACATACGTGTCCATATAACAGACCGAAACTGTGGTCCATTGTCGGAAATTACTTTCAATACATGCCCTACATGAAATACAAAATGTTTTACAAATGCTTTCGAAACAGTTTTAGCAGTAGCTTTGCGTAACGGAGTAGAGGTAACAAATTTTGAAGTGAGTTCAACAGCGACAAAGATGTAGCAAAAACCTCTATTAGTTCTGGGAATCGGACCAAAAATATCTACAGCGGCCATGTGCTCAATTCAACAGGTACAATGGGATGTAATGGAGGAATATGTGAAGTCGTATGTGACTTAGCTTTCTGGCAGATTTTACATGACGCTAAAATTCGTCGAATACGTTTCTCCATGTTGCTAAAATAACAGTTCTGTCTCAGTATAAGAAAACATTTTCTGGCTCCGTAATGTGCGTAACTTAAATGAGTATACCAGATTAATTTGTTAACAAGTTCATCAGGAATGCATAATAACCAATTGTTGGTGTCAGGATGAGAGCGACGAAACAGAATGTCATTGCATACAGTGTAATGGTTTCTAATGGTAACATTATTCCTATCTTGCCAAAGGTGTTTAATTTCTTTCCACACATTGTCTTTACTCTGCTCTTGTGCTATGTCTTGTAATGACGACGAAATAAAATTTTCAAATGCAACTTGTTGAATGTACATGACGCTGAAATTTGCATTGCAGAAGTTGGTTGCGATGTCTTGCTGATTGTTGCTGAGAGAACGGGATAGTGCGTCTGCTACAGTATTTTGTGTGCCGGGAATGTGAACAATTGTAAAATTAAATTCCTGCAAATAAAGTTTCCATCTGCTTAATCTGTCGTGTGTAAATTTAGCGGAAAGTAAAAACTGTATCGCTCTATGATCTGTGTAAACAGTAGTGTGTCTTCCATAAAGAAAATGCCGAAATCTCGTAAATGCCCAAACAACACAAAGTGTTTCAAGTTCTGTAACAAAATAATTGCGTTCAGCAAGTGACAGAATGCGACTCGCAAAGGCTATGTTTTTAATTACTATAGTGCCATCTTCTTCAATTTCCTGAAAAATGTGTATGCCTAGAGCGGTGTTAGAACTGTCGGTGGCAATGGAAAAATTTCTAGTAAGATCTGGGTGCGATAAAAGTGGTACATTCAAACAAAGCATGTTTCAGGTTCATAAATTCAGAATGTGCTTGCTTATCCCAGGACCAAATAGTGTTTTTACCTGTCAATTGACATAATCTAGGGGTGTCTAAAGCAAAGTAATGAATAAATTAACGAAAAAAGTTAATTAAGCCCAAAAAGCTGCGTAGTTGTTTCTTCGTCGTAGGAACAGTAATGTCACGTAAAGCTTGAAGTTTTTCCGGGTCAGGCGTAATGCCCTCTGCTGAAATTACACGTCCAAGAAATTTTATAGAAGTTTTACCGAAGTGCGATTTACTGAGATTAACTGTGACTCCTTGTGCACGAAAAGTTTGCAACAGTTGTTCAAGAATCAGACTATTGTCAGACCAGTTAGCTTCTGCAATAAGAATGTCGTCTACATACGTTGTGATTCTGTCTTTTAATGCAAAAGTGTGTATCAGATGTCGTCAAAAGTAATAACATTTTCGTGAACAAGATTCTGTGTGTCAAAAGTATGGGTTACGCTGCTGAAGATGCAACCTGTACTGTATTTAGTCAAATTCTTTCTGACGTGCTGTTATCTGCGGGAGGATGCTGTGGCATTTCCATTATTTGTACTGTTCTGTTATTTCTTCCTGACGTATTTCGTTCGGGATGATACCTACTGTCTGATTCATTGATGATAATATGCTGTTGGGGATGATTTTGCTGCTGATAAGACCGACTGTTATTAAACGTACGCTGAAAATTGTGCTCATTATTTTTACATCTGTCATGATAGTCATTTCTATATGGTGCATTGCGATAGGAATTGAAATAGTGTGTTTTCTGTACTTACTGATTCCCTTGTTGCTGTGCGTTACTATTTGTTGGACCTGACACTACACGTACAGGCGGCGAAACATTAAAGCTTGGTTGACCTTGTACATTACATTGTTGGTTAGGTATGCTAACCGGCTGGTTTTGTTGCTATTGCGGTGAAAAACCTCTATTGTTACCAAAATGCGTTCGCTATTGCTGATAATTTTACACATACCGATGATTAAATTTTTGTCTGTTATCAAAATTATGCTGGTAGTTCTGGAGTGCCTAATGAAAAATTGTCACTTTCGGTATAACTTGTCTTATCGGGTTTTCTTTACGCATTTCTTAATCTAGATAGAGCGATAGTTGAAGAGCTGTTCTGATAGATATAAAGGATAGTAGAAGAGAAGGCAGCAGTGCAGAAAACTAAAGATGAAACAGCACTACTACGGCTCGGGGCCCTGTGCACGCTACGGCACATATTCATTAAAGCGTAATGAATCCCCTGAGGTCTATTACGTGCTGGAAATAAATTTTAGCTTTTGCGTTACAGGCAATGCCGGTGAAAATTCAGAAGCAAATTGCTGTATCCTTGCTAATTCTAGTTTCTGCATTACAGGTAATGGCGGTGAAAACTCAAAAATAAATTGTTGTATCCAGATCAATTCTAGTTTCTGCGTTACAGGTAATGCTGTTGAAAACATAAAGGCAAATTGTCGTATCCAATCCTAAGCGTGTGCCTGTGCTCTGTCATTTTCAAATACCTTAGATTTTCTCACAGACAAAAACTGCTTATAATCAACGTTATCGTCTCTGAATTTAAGAACACGTTCAGGTTTGTGTGAGAATCTGTTTGTCTGTGTCATTTCGGATTTTAAGTCGCGTAGCTTTTCGGATTTTAAGTTGCGTAGTCTCTGTAAATTGCTTAAGTTATACTGGCTGTGTGAGTGTGACAAATGTTCGCAAAGTGGCGTCTGCTGTGATGTGTTAAACGCTGAAACATTTTTCATCTATGTTACTTCTTGCTGTAAAGTTGACAATTTTCTACGTAATGTATTATTAGATGAATCTATCTCACTGATTGTCTGCTGTAGATTTTGGAATTCAGGTGTTTGGTTAAACGAAGTCGGTGAAGTATCGTTTGATTTGCTGTCATTATTACTTTCAATAACGTCAATATGACTGGCCAATTCATCATATTTTTCAGTCAGTATTTTTACCTGATCATCGTTTTTAGTGTCAGAAGAATTAATTTGTTTTTGTATTTTACGTGTGGTTTCGTTCAACTTTTTAACGTCAGCTTTGATGTCATCGGGATCCTGAATTAGTTCTGATTGTTCAAGTCTGTCGGTCACTGTCTAAAAGTCTACTGTGTGTGTATCTGTTTTTGATTTAAGATCGGAAATTTCATCACGCAATTCGGTGGTCAACTGTTTGATTGTATTAATTTCGTCTGATACAGTAGCCATATTGTTGTCTACGTATGTTTCTGCTTTCGTAAACAATTTACGTTTATCTTCCTGTCTCTGTGCGGTAATTGTTTCCACGACTTGTCGCTTTACTTCATTCTGTTCCTGTATAAATTTACGGAAACGCGTTTCACTGTTTTGCAGGTGATGATTAAAACGTTCGTCAATTTGACTGTTCTGTTGGTCGAATTTCGCGTCTACTTTTGCATCCAGTGTGCGCAAAAGTTCTGCTGTCATTAATTTAAACTCGTCACGTAACTGTGTTGCTTTTTCAGAGCATTGTTTACCGACTGCACTAATTTCGTCTCTGAGTGATTCTGTTGCAGCTGTTTGCATATCCCTTAATTCTTGAGCA
The DNA here is from genome assembly GCF_021461395.2 of Schistocerca americana. Classification (NCBI taxonomy): domain Eukaryota; kingdom Metazoa; phylum Arthropoda; class Insecta; order Orthoptera; family Acrididae; genus Schistocerca; species Schistocerca americana. Next base: position 499,319,331 of record NC_060125.1, read on the forward strand.
ACAGATCTAATTTCTTCACTACTTTTCCTAGCACAAGCATCAATTTCCTCACGTAATTGTTCTTTAGTATCATGACATTGTTCGGCAACGGCTGTAATCTGTTCACTAAACTGTCTGGAATTGTTGTCTAGTTTTTCATTAAGGTTGTCTTGTTTTTCATTAATTTCATTAATTTGTTGTTTGAGACTTTCACTAAGTTGTTTGTGGTTGTTGTCTTGTCTTTCATCCGACTGTTTGGAATTGCTGTCTATTTTTTCATTAAGTTGTTTGAAATTTTCACTAAATTGTACCATTAATGCCATAACTTGATCCATGCCAATATTAGCTACTGTATTCTCTGTCCTGTGTGCTGGTGTACCTGCAATTGTCACGTTTTGTGTAACCATTCGGTCATTCTGTGATTCTCGAAAAGGTTTCCCAATCGGATGTGCACTGTTAGTCACTACCTCGGAATCAAATAAATCTGCCGTACATTGAGTACACTGTTCATTTTCGTTAGAAAAATTTGTCTGTTCGTTACGTAAATTTTGCAAACCAGGTGTGTCAAGCTGGGCAGCGTTCATTGTAACAGAACGTCCTGCGTCATCAATTGTCATCAAATTAACAGAGGACACAATTGAATTCGTTTGTTCATCATTAAAATAAAAATCATTATTAGTGGTCGCTACACACTGATTGTCTGTAAATGGAGGATTGTCATCATTACACTGCGTCTTGCAAGTACTATCAGTCAAATTATTCGAGTCGGTTATTTCACTCATTACACATCGCGATGTACTGTTAACAGTTTTTCGCGGCATTTTTCACAAAACAAAATTAAGCACAAATGAAACAAGTACAATGCAAGATGCAACAAACACAATTACAAAAAAGAGCAACAAATTGCCGATGATCTGTGAAAGAAAGAGTGACAAATTAGTAAATGCGTTGCGCCAGATGCAAACTACGTTTAACTAAATAAGATCAGATATATGACTACTTCTCAGAAGATTCACAAAGAAATACGATCCTGGCAGGGTCGCCAAATGTAACCTTCCCACAGAAAATAATAATGAAAATGAAAATGAGCCAAGTGTAGCCTGCCCAAAGAATAATAATTAAATGAATTTTTTAATATTGTAACCTCTGAACAAAATTGGCTCCCATTTATAGTCTATGTGCAAAAATGCATTCACATTTAATGTTCCCACAAAATTCTTTTCTCATTTAATGTCAAGTTCGAAACAGAAAAATTCCTAAACACCAAAATAATAAAACAGTTTAGTAACCTGATAAATTTTATGAGGACAGCAGCGCTGACCTTCGGCCCTGTATTCTGAATAAAAAAAGCAAAAATTCTTATCTCAATAAAACTGCAATTATATCTGCTCTTAATTAGTCATTTTTCGACACAGCTTCGTGCAATGCTGGCGTAAATTTTTTTTTATTCTTGGAAGCAATGATAATGCATTGGAAATTCTTTAAATTGAAATAAATGTTTTTCTTTAAAAGATTTGCTTTATATTATAAAAATTATTATTGGTGCCATTTCTTTGAACGAATTAAATTACAATTAACATACATTATTAAATATGCGCAAGGCTGCTTCTTTACCTTCTACAACAATACTCATCCTCCAGAGTCCTGACCAGAGTCGCGAGCAGAGCACACACCCGACGCATGCCGACTCCCGCCGACTCGCGCAGACTACTACAGTCGACTCGCGCGGACAAGCGCAGACTAGCGACAAGCAACAACTAACTATAAACTACTCTCTGGTCAGAGATTCTGTCGTGCTTCGCCCATCGCCGGCGAAGCATACGTCTTACAACCTTCCTTTGGATAGGGACACTAGTATTTTGTCTCGTTCAAATATTCGTCCTGCTCATTGAGAAACTGCTGAGTCCTATGCAAATGCTGGTTCCTCTGGACGCCAAACTGCTGTGTCTTCTTCAAATAGGCCTAGGGGTTCATTTCAGGAACCAACTTAGCTGTCTTCGAGTGCAGGCTGCCTTCAGATTATAAGTGACAAGCCTTCTCTAATAGAAGGTTTCCCTCAGCGTCCTACCGCTTAAGAATCTCCCTCTGAGTATCCAACAGGTGGGTTCCACATAAGCCTAGAGGGTGTAAAACTTTTGCCTAGGAAACAAAGTATGAATGAAAGACAAATTAGGAGTAAAAGACGAAGGACGGCCATAATCACTTCAAACGCTTGTAAAAAAGGGTTAGCCGAAGCTAAAACAAAGAAATATGAAAAGCTGTTAATGAAAAAAAGGAAGTGCGAAGAAAAACAAACATACTAGACCAATATTCTACAGTGTAAGGCAACACAAAACAAAGGTAACATGCTAAAAGTGGGACCAAAAGCTGAGGGAGTTTCTACTGAACAGGAACTATTTCAAGAAGAATTGGAAGAAGAAAATTCCACTTGTGAAGACCAGCGTCACAGACTCCTTTTACTGCAAGGAAACGTTTTGTAGATCTAAAGAAAATTAGGAATGGATAAGACGTCGGAGCTGTAAACGCTAGGCTCGTGAACTGTGCATTGGATGTGATGAGGACGATGACAACTTCACCTGTGAATTTCGTACATGACTTTACATGGTTTCTGAAAGGATAAATTGTGAAGGAATTAGACTGAAATAGTAACCCATAGCTGGTCGTTGATTTCTCTATTTACATCATTAGGAGTAATTAATACTCATTTGTTGACCCTTTTGTGCCAAAATTTTATTGGACTAGGTTTCTTTCTCATTTCTATTATTGCACTCCTAACAATAATCAGTGGTGAAATAAAAAAGATAAGCCTACCCACTTTTTAAACTAAACACTCCATTTGGGAATGGTGGCAAAGGACTGGCCACTTTACCCCATTAGGAATGGAAAAGTGGCCACTACCTAAGCATTCAGAAAAATGTTTGCATATCCTGTAAAATATATTTCACCTTTGCTAGAAATATTTGATTTGATACCTTACCGTATGCAGATTCGAGATGTATATGCCACAAGCTTCTGTAAATAGCTATGGCTTCACGAAAATTCAATGTCAGAGTGGCCACTTTACCCCACTGCCATCTACTTCCCATTGCCTGATGATAGTTACAATAAAATACTGCACATACGACATGAGAGGCTTCAACTGGCGTTGTTAACACTGCGCAAGGCATATTTCTGCCAGGCTCATCTTGCTGCTTCAATGCAACAGCTGTTCCCTGGTGAGGTGAAGACTACACACATGTCCAAGCAGCTGCAAAACAGAGAAAGCGCCGGCCACTGTGGCCGTGCGGTTCTAGGCACTTCAGTCTGGAACCACGCGGCTGCTACGGTCGCAGGATCGAATCCTGCCTCGGGCATGGATGTGTGTGATGTCCTTAGGTCGGTTAAGTTTAAGTAATTCTAAGTCTAGGGGACTGATGACCTAAGATGTTAAGTCCCTTAGTGCTCAGAGCCATTTTATTTTAACAGAGGAAGCAAATACGAGGAAGAACGGCAACTGCTGATGCATATTTTTTTCTTGTGACGCACAGATAACGCATACATAAAATTTAAAGTTTTTGCCACAAGTGAGGGTCTGCTAGAATTTTCATCACGTACTCATGCACTTTGAATGTACCATCAGTGAAATGCGAGCAACATCGGGTCGCCGATTTCCTTTTTTGTTGTATTTATCGGATTCTGCAAATATTTATGGGAACCAATTAGTACCGACAGATGTTTGACAAAAACCGTTATTGGCTATATTCGGGGAACAGCAGATTTTAACGATAATAAAAAAGGAGGATCTCTTCCACACGTTTTGCGCTCCATGTATGCGACAAACTCGTATCTTTTGAATGTTTCGTGGAAAATGTCGAGTGAGATGAAAAGACGTTACTTCTTTCACGTTGCTAGAGCTCATAGAATGAACAAGATTTTTTACTTCGTCTTCTGTCATACGATCTCGATACATCAGTCTTCCCATATAGAATGCAATGAAATGCAAAATATTGATAAAGACAAAATAGCGTTCAAGACTGACTTCTTTAGGTAATTTAGTTGTGTGTCATTGCGCATCACGACGTCTTGTCAGTTAAACTAGCCATAGTAACAACTATAGCTACAGATGTAACATAATGCTTTTCGAGAAGAATGGGTAAACTCGTAAGCAAAGCTTAATGTTGTTTCCAAGTAATTTATTACAACTTTTATTATGCTGTCTTCGTTATTAATAAGACCACATTGCAGAATATCTCTTTCTTGTACCATAGGTGCACGGCTTCTATAAATTTTGTGAATGATGCCATCTTGCTTTCAGCTGTCTGTGTTTTTTCTACGATGCGTTTTCGACACTAAGCCATTTTCAAGCATCTACATAACATAATACAACGTAATGACAACAATGAAGTGTGATTAACAGCGTATACAACCAGTTTTGCAGTTTGTTGACATCCATACACTTACAATATTTTGACATAGCGCTATAGGTTTACGTTAGACAGAGATAACAACGTAATATTCACATCAAAGAACGGCTATTCAGCGTTACTAATCAATATTCCATTTAATGTACTGCAATTTTGAGTGGATTGTCTATATACCACACATATAAAAGTGTGCACTGACACTACATTAGAGTAAGTGTCAGAAACAATTGAGAAAATTTTTATTTCTGAGGTCTGTTCATTTAGTATGTACTGTGGTTGTTCTTTGAAGGCGGTATAAATTTCGATTCCTAGAGCATCCATTAATTACTGTACGCCATATCTTCAAAGCCTCCTCTATGTTGCTGGTGTTACGACTGTAGTTTCATGGAAGTGTACTAAATGAAGATTTATGGAACTCGCTTACGTTTGTGTTCGCTCTGAATCTGTTTGCCCCATACAGAAATTTTCTCGTTCTCCACATTTGATTTCATAAATCCCTGACTATGTAAATAGCTTAGTTTCGTGGGTTGCGTGTCTGACTATTGTCACTATATTTTGTTGGTACAGAACCTGATTCGTATCTTATATTTATGAAAATTATCGGCTACTCTGTCTGGTACGGTATCATAATAAAGTAAAGCAATGTACTTCGTTTTTCCTGTTTCCCTTTTTACTGTTATTTCTTTATCTAAATTGTTGCTTTTGTTATGTCTTTTCGTAGTATACGTTTTGCCTACCATATCAGCATTGCAGCAGTTATTTGTTGCTATATGTTTTAGTATGCTGACCTCTTTGGTAATTTCAATGGCATCAGCATTGAGGAGTTTTATAAATACTACATGGGACAGAAAAGGCAGATTAATGGATGCTCTGGAAGACATTGAAGTTTATTTCTATCAGCAATTTATCGTAGATCGCTGAAAGAACGTAAAGTACCTAGCGACTGGAAGAAAGCGCAGGTCGTTCCCATTTTCAAGAAGGGTCATAAATCAGATGCGAATAATTATAGGCCTATTTCGCTTACGTCAATCTGTTGTAGAATAATGGAACATGTTTTGTGTTCTCGTATTATGACGTTCTTAGATAATACAAATCTCCTTCATCATAACCAACATGGATTCCGCAAACAGAGATCATGTGAAACTCAGCTCGCCCTATTTGCCCAAGAAATTCACAGTGCCGTAGACGCTGGCGAGCAGATTGATGCAGTATTCCTGGACTTCAGGAAGGCATTTGATACGGTTCCGCACTTACGTTTAGTGAAAAAAATACGAGCTTACGGAATATCGGACCAGGTTTGTGATTGGATTCAGGATTTCCTAGAAGAAAGAACACAACATGTCATTCTTAACGGTTCAAAATCTGCAGATGTAGAGGTAATTTCGGGAGTACCGCAGGGAAGCGTGATAGGACCTTTATTGTTTACAATATAGATAAATGACTTAGTTGACAACATCGGTAGCTCCGTGAGGCTATTTGCAGATGACACGATTGTCTACAAGAAAGTAGCAACATCAGAAGACTCGTACGTACTCCAGGAGGACTTGCAGAGGATTAATGCATGGTGCGACAGCTGGCAGCTTTCCCTAAACGTAGATAAATGTAATATAATGCGCATACATAGGGGCAGAAATCCATTCCAGTACGATTATGCCATAGGTGGTAAATCATTGGATGCGGTAACGACCGTAAAATACTTAGGAGTTACTATCCGGAGCGATCTGAAGTGGAATGATCACATAAAACAAATAGTGGGAAAAGCAGGCGCCAGGTTGAGATTCATAGGAAGAATTCTAAGAAAATGTGACTCATCGACGAAAGAAGTAGCTTACAAAACGCTTGTTCGTCCGATTCTTGAGTATTGCTCATCAGTATGGGACCCTTACCAGGTTGGATTAATAGAAGAGATAGACATGATCCAGCGAAAAGCAGCGCGATTCGTCATGGGGACATTTAGTCAGCGCGAGAGCGTCACGGAGATGCTGAACGAGCTCCAGTGGCGGACACTTCAAGAAAGGCGTTACGCAATACGGAGAGGTTTATTATCGAAATTACGAGAGAGCACATTCCGGGAAGAGATGGGCAACATATTAATACCACCCACATATATCTCGCGTAATGATCACAACGAAAAGATCCGAGAAATTAGAGCAAATACGGAGACTTACAAGCAGTCGTTCTTCCCACGCACAATTCGTGAATGGAACAGAGAAGGGGGGATCAGATAGTGGTACAATAAGTACCCTCCGCCACACACCGTAAGGTGGCTCGCGGAGTATAGATGTAGATGTAGATGTACACTCCTGGAAATGGAAGAAAGAAAACATTGACACCGGTGTGTCAGACCCACCATACTTGCTCCGGACACTGCGAGAGGGCTGTACAAGCAATGATCACACGCACGGCACAGCGGACACACCAGGAACCGCGGTGTTGGCCGTCCAATGGCGCTAGCTGCGCAGCATTTGTGCACCGCCGCCGTCAGTGTCAGCCAGTTTGCCGTGGCATACGGAGCTCCATCGCAGTCTTTAACACTGGTAGCATGCCGCGACAGCGTGGACGTGAACCGTATGTGCAGTTGACGGATTTTGAGCGAGGGCGTATAGTGGGCATGCGGGAGGCCGGGTGGACGTACCGCCGAATTGCTCAACACGTGGGGCGTGAGGTCTCCACAGTACATCGATGTTGTCGCCAGTGGTCGGCGGAAGGTGCACGTGCCCGTCGACCTGGGACCGGACCGCAGCGACGCACGGATGCACGCCAAGACCGTAGGATCCTACGCAGTGCCGTAGGGGACCGCACCGCCACTTCCCAGCAAATTAGGGACACTGTTGCTCCTGGGGTACCGGCGAGGACCATTCGCAACCGTCTCCATGAAGCTGGGCTACGGTCCCGCACACCGTTAGGCCGTCTTCCGCTCACGCCCCAACATCGTGCAGCCCGCCTCCAGTGGTGTCGCGACAGGCGTGAATGGAGGGACGAATGGAGACGTGTCGTCTTCAGCGATGAGAGTCGCTTCTGCCTTGGTGCCAATGATGGTCGTATGCGTGTTTGGCGCCGTGCAGGTGAGTGCCACAATCAGGACTGCATACGACCGAGGCACACAGGGCCAACACCCGGCATCATGGTGTGGGGAGCGATCTCCTACACTGGCCGTACACCACTGGTGATCGTCGAGGGGACACTGAATAGTGCACGGTACATCCAAACCATCATCGAACCCATCGTTCTACCATTCCTAGACCGGCAAGGGAACTTGCTGTTCCAACAGGACAATGCACGTCCGCATGTATCCCGTGCCACCCAACGTGCTCTAGAAGGTGTAAGTCAACTACCCTGGCCAGCAAGATCTCCGGATCTGTCCCCCATTGAGCATGTTTGGGACTGAATGAAGCGTCGTCTCACGCGGTCTGCACGTCCAGCACGAACGCTGGTCCAACTGAGGCGCCAGGTGGAAATGGCATGGCAAGCCGTTCCACAGGACTACATCCAGCACCTCTACGACCGTCTCCATGGGAGAATAGCAGCCTACATTGCTGCGAAAGGTGGATATACACTGTACTAGTGCCGACATTGTGCATGCTCTGTTGCCTGTGTCTCTGTGCCTGTGGTTCTGTCAGTGTGATCATGTGATGTATCTGACCCCAGGAATGTGTCAATAAAGTTTCCCATTCCTGGGACAATGAATTCACGGTGTTCTTATTTCAATTTCCAGGAGTGTAGATATAGCAACCACCGTACACACTCAATGGACAAACAGACCTCGTTTGTTTGAGAGATTTACTCTAATGTACAGGGTGATTCAAAAAGAATAATACAACTTTAAAAATGTGTATTTAATGAAAGAAACATAATATAACCTTCTGTTATACATCATTACAAGTTCAGAGATGTTCAATATGGCCCTCTCCAGACACTCGAGCAATATCAACCCGATACTCCAACTCGTTCCACACTCTCTGTAGCATATCAGGCGTAACAGTTTGGATAGCTGCTGTTATTTCTCGTTTCAAATCATCAATGGTGGCTGGGAGAGGTGGCCGAAACACCATATCCTTAACATACCTCCATAAGAAAAAATCGCAGGGGGTAAGATCAGGGCTTCTTGGAGGCCAGTGATGAAGTGCTCTGTCACGGGCTGCCTGGCGGCCGATCCATCGCCTCGGGTAGTTGACGTTCAGGTAGTTACGGACAGATAAGTGCCAATGTGGTGGCGCTCCATCCTGCTGAAATATGAATTGTTGTGCTTCTTGTTCGAGCTGAGGGAACAGCCAGTTCTCTAACATCTCCAGATACTGTAGTCCAGTTACAGTAGCACCTTCGAAGAAAAAGGGACCAAAAACTTTATTGGCTGAAATGGCACAGAAAACGTTCAAATTAGGCGAGTCACGTTCATACTGAGTTGTTCCCCGCGGATTCTCAGTGCCCCATATACAGACATTGTGACGGTTGACTTTCCCGTTAGTGTGGAAAGTTGCTTCATCACTAAACACGATCTTTGAAACGAAAGATTCATCTGTTTCCATTTGAGCAAGGATAAAATCACAGAAATCGATTCTTTTAATCTTATCAGCTGCAGACAGTGCTTGAACCAATTTCAGACGATAAGGTTTCATAACTAACCTTTTTCGTAGGACTCTCCATACAGTTGATTGTGGAATTTGCAGCTCTCTGCTAGCTCTGCGAGTCGATTTTCCTGGGCTGCGAACAAATGCTTGCTGGATGCGTGCTACATTTTCATCACTCGTTCTCGGCCGTCCAGAACTTTTCCCTTTGCACAAACACCCATTCTCTGTAAACTGTTTATACCAACGTTTAATACACCACCTATCAGGAGGTGTAACACCATACTTCGTTCGAAATGCACGCTGAACAACTGTCGTCGATTCACTTCTGCCGTACTCAATACTCGTGGGATATAAAGGGGGCGCCGCACTTTGAAAAGGAGAGGCAGTGAGGAAATTGGATTGGATGCGGCCAGTGTCGTGTGTTTCTTAATTACAGTTGTTAATGGGAAGGTTACTAACAGAGTTTGGTAATCGCCAGGTGCGGATTTTTCTAAAACTGCGCATAATAATCATTTTTTTAAAAGATAAATTGTTATTGACAGATTGTTTAGTAAGCGATAGGTGCACATTTTTTTATATCTAAAATTTACTGAAATTCTTATGAACATCTGCTTACAAACTATTCAGTTTGTTTTGAAAATATAAATTGTTATTGGCAGATAGTTTCGTAAGCTCTAGGCGCATACTTTCTTAAACCTAAAATTTACTGAAATTCTTGTGAACATCTGCTTTACTAAGTCTTGTGATGTATTTTTCTTAACTAGTAATTGTTTGCTGTGTAATCAGCATTTCATTCGACCATTTCATACAGGAAGAAATTTGCATAGTTGTGTCCATGCACCCACTGGTTAAACTTGCTCAAATCAATTACCCTATTGTGCTGCATGTCGTTCTGGTGTGTGTGATAGTGTTGAAATTTTGCAAGATAGTAGACCTTCGTCTACCCGGCTAATAGGATTAATGTACAGATTAACCATGTGCTGAATAGGCTTCGTGATCTGAAACAATTAGATATCAGCAAAGAACGCAAGGTCGCACCTAAACCCTGAAAAGTTCCTCAATCAAGCCACGGAGTTACAACTGAATATAAGTGACTTGGGTTGGCAGGAAGAAGGTATTGTGGTTGAGCACGGCTGGAGAAACAAGTCGTTATAGTTCCCTTGTTAGGAATCAAGAAATGGAGCAATCAACCCTTTGCTAAATTACCCTGCCCGATTCTCTGCTTACACCAGGGCTTTAATGTCTTATAGATTAAAGAGGTATAACAGGTCGTGGCAGTACTGTGGCTTTTAGTTCGTTTAGAGCGGCAAGCTGAAGCCCTAGGCACAAAGCACCGAGTTACTCTTCAATTGTATCCTCTGGCCAAAGGGAAGTTAAGTTCTAACCTTGTGGAGGTAGTACACGATCAAGGGACGTTGCAGAATTTGAGGAAGAGCATTGTTAGGAATAAATTCCCTCCCCGTAGCAAAAATGATTTGACTAACAGGTACTACCTCAAAGGAATGTATAGAAGGGGCACGTATCGCTTTAGAACTTGACGTGAGTGAGTGAGTGAGTGAGTGAGTGAGGACGAGGTGATCGAAAACATTCTGGAACGGGTTAAGCCCGAAGATCAGTCGCGTTTGTTATTCTGTAATAAGCTGATAACTTTTGCGGAATTAGGCAGTTTAGTGCTTAAGACTGATTGTATTCGTTTCTGCCGATACTAAGAGGAAAGGTGTGAGGAGTTTGGCTGAGCAACCGACCGTTAGGCAGGGAGTGGAGAATAGTCAGGATGCTGGATTGGTTAAGACCAAGCGATGTTTCCGTTGCGGTGATCCTGGACATAACACGTGTCCGACCAGATGACGGCAGAAGCTTGCGGGTGCGTTGAAATCTGAATCTCCTATTAAACGCTATATCAACATCAGAGCTTGTTTCAATTCATTTTTACCCTTTGTTTGCGCTGCAGTATATCATGAACCCGTGTGTGCCTAAATTGATTCAGGCAGTAGCCTTTCATTGGTTAATAATGACAGCTATATTTTCAATCCCAGTATTTGTAAGTTTCCTAGTTTACAACCTGCCTTTTAGGGATGTCGTACTGCCAGTCGTCAGATGTTACTTCTGATTGGTCGCTGCGTGGTGATTATTTCTGTGCAAGGGTTTTCTTGGCCAATTCTCTTGAACTGCGATTGGATTCAGCGTACTGGTTTGATCTTGAATTATGTGGATATGAAGTTTTCTTTTAAAATGTACCCCGAAAAGAACTTCAGATTGTGGCAATGTATTCTGATAGCAGGGACTAACACCGTTACTGCACAAGACTGAAAATTTAAGGTAGGTCATCTTGGAGATAGTGAGGCTGAAGTGATGTTGTGCCTTCTGGGTGATTTCCCGGGTGCCTCAACCGACAAATTAGCTGTTGCCAACAGAATACAATATAAGGTCCACCTTACTGACGATGTTCCGGTGAGTCAGTCCCCTTATAGGTTGTCACCACACAAAATGAAAATTTTGCAAAATCCGGTGAAGCAGATGCTCCATGATGAGGTTATTAGGCCTTCTACCTCTCCCGTCTTTCTAGTTCCAAAGGCTCAGGGATCAAGGTATCGACCAGCGGTTGATTACAAACTATTAAATAAGAAGGTTATCCATGAATCTGTGCTGCTACCCAACTTGCACTGTTTCACTTGGTTTTCTGGTAACCGTTTTTGTTTCTATTTTCGATCTTAATCAGGCTTACAACCAGATCCCATTGACCGAAGATTCTAGACAGGTAATGGAGTTTTGTAAAGATTTTGACTTATCATCTGGGGCTACTGCTCTCGCCAGACTTTTAGATAATGTTCCGGGAGACCTAAAATTTAAATTAGTTTATCATTACTTAGATGATGTGCTAATTTATAGTGCTACGTTCGCAAAACATTTGCAACACCTGGAGGAGGTTTTGAGCTACTTTCATGTTGCTGATCTTACTGAGAAGTCTTCCAAAATCAGTTTAGCAAGGCAGGAGATTTCTTTCCTTGGTCATTTGGTTTCTGGTAGAAAAAGCCGAATAGATCAGGAGAGGATCAAGGACTTACAGAAATCTCCGCCTCCTAGGACCAAGACAGGTGTGGTCTGGTTCACTGGGATGGCGATATTATTTCGAAAGTTCGTCCGTGATTTTGCTCAAACAGCGGCCCCTAGAACTAGTTGCGTGGAGTGAGTCACAACAGTTCAACCCTCCAGTGCTAGCTATTCTCGACTATAAAAAAAAAATGGCTCTGAGCACTATGGGACTTAACAGCTGTGGTCATCAGTCCCCTAGAACTTAGAACTACTTAAACCTAACTAACCTAAGGACATCACACACATCCATGCCCGAGGCAGGATTCGAACCTGCGACCGTAGCAGTCGCGCGGTTCCGGACTGCGCGCCTAGAACCGCGAGACCACCGATTCTCGACTTTGCTCGTCCCTTTGTCGTGCAGAGCGACGCGTCAAATTCGAATAACGCTGCAGTACTCTTGCATGAGAATCACGGAGAACGTAAACCAATTGCATACGCTTCGAGATCCCTTTCGCTGGCAGAACTGAAGTGTTCTGTTTACGAGCGTGAGGCCTTGGAAGTAGTGTTCGTTCTATGTAGTGTTTCAGTTCTGCCGCGAGCACCGGAAATTTTGTCTTAAAACCGACAACCAAGCTTTAAGTTGGGAGCTGGCCGTTCACAGGAAGGCGGGATTAATCACCCGGTGTGCCGCACGCATTTCTGCGTTTCGCTTTACAGTCAGGCATATTAGGGCAACCGACAAAACCGTAGCGGACGTATTTGGTCGAACGTTCGGACAGCAGTCTAGTCACGACAGTGAGGAACAGGAAACAGAAGAACCAGGTTGGGTTTCTGAGATGTCAACTGAGGTCCCCGAGTTATTTCATAATGTGGAGCTCAGACAAGACCAAGACCGTGCTCTGTGTAAGATAAAGCAAAATTTATTAAACGACAAATCAGTGCTGGGATACACCCTGCAAAGGGAGCACAGGATTACCATGACAAGTGGGACAACCAGGCCAAATTTGTAGTCCTGGAGACTTCGTTCCCACCATTTTCCATTACTTTCGTAAGGACTTTGGAGGTCATTTGGGAATCGGTCGGATTCTTAGCAACGTAGGGAACTCCTTACTTGGCCTACCTTGAGTAAAGATATACGGAGTTTGGTGGGGGGAGCACCATCAACGTAAAATTTCTAAAGCCTTCTTTTTTATTATCTTTAAGAGAGCACTTTCACATAAATAAGCTCTGTGTAGATTATGTCGGCCCCCTGCTGCGTACTCGTAACGGCAGCTGTAAATACTGGTCATGGCTGATGCCTTCTCCAGCGTTGTTTAGTTAGTGCTCAATAGTGAGATGACCTCTAGGTTAACTGTTAGTCACATTTCCATATATTGCCCTCCCTGTTCCATAATCAGTGACAACGCTTCTGCCTTACTCTCACAACAGTTTAAAAGATTCTGCATGGACAACGCAACAACTCATTCCATGACTAAGCCATTCTATCCAAGATCTTCGTTTGTGGAGAGAGTTAACCGCAATCAGAAGGCAGCCTTAATTATTTTCCATTCGCATTCGCGTCACAAACGGAATTCTGTAATACCATGGCTTAATTTGACGTTTTGTTCCGGCTACGATGAACTACTCCCACATCTTTGATGTCTGGTCATCAACTTCCCCTTGGGCAACCTGTGGTCAGTCAGTGAGTTTCTCCTGGCGAAACATCTGAATAGGTGAGAATAGGACACAAGGGTTGCGAAATATTAGTATCACACACCAGAGGCAGGTGCACCATTACAGTTAGGAGCGAAACAAATTTAATTTGCCGGTTGCCGATACGGTTTTCGTCGAAATTTTGCTGCGAGGGGTCGAGGCTAGGCCATAATTTCTGATAAAATGGCGCCCCGCCTTGTAGGACCTTGTAAGATTATTCAGGTCCTTTAACTAGCCTATTGGTACATAACGTTGATACTGGAAAGGTTTCAAGAGTATGTCTCTCAGGTCAAGGAGTGGAGCTAAATTTTCCGTTCATTGTTTGACAAAAACTGGATGTGAGGTCGTGTTTGAGTTTTCAGAGGGGGGAATGGGCCGTGCCCTCGATTCGATATATCACTAGCGGGATGGTTCGTGATCCTTGATTGCAGAATTGGCAGGCTAGTGGGATGAGGAAAGTTTGAAAGGGGGCGCGAGTGGTAGGTCGCCAATGAGTGAGGCTGCGATATACAGAGCAGGCGCCACGCTGTGAAAAGGAGAGGCAGTTAGGAAGTTGGAGTTCAAAATGCTCAAATGTGTGTGAAATCTTATGGGACTTAACTGCTAAGGTCATCAGTCCCTAAGCTTACACACTACCTAACCTAAAGTATCCTAAGGACAAACACACACACCCATGCCCGAGGGAGGACTCGAACCTCCGCCGGGACCAGCCGCACAGTCCATGACTGCAGCGCCCTGGACCGCTCAGCTAATCCCGCGCGGCGTAGTTGGAGTGGAGGCAACGAATGGCGTGTGCGGAGCCGAGGGGAAGGAGCGCGCCCTGGTCGGTATGGTTGGTGCATTCGTGTTGGCATGCGTGGTGTTTGGACGCCGATATCACCGCTGGGAGGAGCGACAACCTTCAGGTGCTGATTTCGATCAAGGACTTCTCGACAATCCATGCGGCCAATTCCAGTTTCTGAATCTGGTGAGCTATTTTTCTGATAAGTGATGTTTACATGTAAAGGACAACGTCCTGCGTTACTTGCGACCTGTCCCCATGACCCACATTTCAGTATGTGTCTTTTATTGTGATTATAAAACACAGTTCACCTTAAATTAATTTTATCGACAAATAGCAAATGTATTGGGAAGTGAGTTAAATTCCACAATCATTAAAGGGCTCCTATGTGTTATCGTACTTTAACTGTTTATGTATCGTACTTGCGAAAGCAGAGGTAGTGGACTTGGTGTATCGCCGCGGCGCGGCGCAATCGATGCCGATAGCCTCAGCGAGATACAGCGACATAACACTGACGACCGTGCCGCAGGGAATAGTAAGAGCCGGCTACAACAACAAAGCCCTCTGCACGATATCAGAGTGCAAAGCTGAATGCACGGCGCAATAAAGTCGATATGCTCTGTATGTAGCTAATCGCCATGCGCCGTGCCAAACGTGTTACAGTGACGCGAAACAAACATATTGGTGCCTAAAGAATTTTCGTATTTACTTATTTTCGCGTTATAACTCGGGTGTTATGAAAGTAAGTCCTTTTAAGGCAACGTTACATTGAAGACTAATAAAAACATTCATTCTTGTTATGATTTGTTAAAATTAAATGTCACTTAAAACAGATTAGTGATTACATTTAGAACACGGTAGTAGTGGGACAACATGGACGTCTCCCCACTCTGCATTGTTGCCAAATTTATCCAAGATGGCGGCGATAGATATGACAACATCACAATGATGTCATGGTGGGAAGTTCAAATTTTGGAAGGAAAATAGGTCAATTCGGCTACCTCCACTAATCTAACAACCTCCCCTCCCCTCCCCAACATCGTGCAGCTCGCCTCCAGTGGTGTCGCGACAGGCGTGAATGGAGGGACGAATGGAGACGTGTCGTCTTCAGCGATGAGAGTCGCTTCTGCCATGGTGCCAATGATGGTCGTATGCGTGTTTGGCGCCGTGCAGGTGAACGCCACAATCAGGACTGCATACAACCGAGGCACACAGGGCCAACACCCGGCATCATGGTGTGGGGAGCGATCTCCTACACTGGCCATACACCACTGGTGATCGTCGAGGGGACACTGAATAGTGCACGGTACATCCAAACCGTCATCGAACCCATCGTTCTACCATTCCGAGACCGGCAAGGGAACTTGCTGTTCCAACAGGACAATGCACGTCCGCATGTATCCCGTGCCACCCAACGTGCTCTAGAAGGTGTACGTCAACTACCCTGGCCAGCAAGATCTCCGGATCTGTCCCCCATTGAGCATGTTTGGGACTGGATGAAGCGTCGTCTCACGCGGTCTGCACGTCCAGCACGAACGCTGGTCCAACTGAGGTGCCAGGTGGAAATGGCATGGCAAGCCGTTCCACAGGACTACATCCAGCATCTCTACGATCGTCTCCATGGGAGAATAGCAGCCTGCATTGCTGCGAAAGGTGGATATACACTGTACTAGTGCCGACATTGTGCATGCTCTGTTGCCTGTGTCTATGTGCCTGTGGTTCTGTCAGTGTGATCATGTGATGTATCTGACCCCAGGAATGTGTCAATAAAGTTTCCCCTTCCTGGGACAATGAATTCACGGTGTTCTTATTTCAATTTCCAGGAGTGTACTTAAACCTAACAACCTAAGGATATCACACACATCCATGCCCGAGGCAGGATTCGAACCTACGACCGTATCGGTCGCGTGGTTCCAGACTGTAGCGCCTAGAACCGCTCGGCCACTCCGGCCGGCACGAGTAGTAGGTATTTGTTTGGCTGACTCCAGCTACACACTACAAAAACAAAATTGCAAACATCTGCCGAAACACCCGGGAAAATGTGTCTGATAACCCATAGGAGGGACACCATGTGCGTGGGTGTGCGTGTGCATGTACGAGTATAGGGTGTTCCGAAGTCTTTCATCAAACGTCTAGCACTATAGATCACAACATGCAGACACAATGTTCGCTGATGTTTCCTGTGGACACTAGGCGTTCCTTAGTATTCACAGGTCAACGACGAGATATCAGTGAACTAGCACGGTGTGCTGCATATTACCTAGCCCAGTAAATTGACAGAGTTATTTTCAACAAGAAAACCTTAACAATGATGGTCCCTAAGAGAAGAAAGATGTTCCAGAAGCGAATCAGGAACTGTAATTTTGCGGCGTCCACATACTTTTATACTGGGCAGTTAACTGGATTATACACTTACACCCACATAATTACTCTGCAGTCAAGTGCGTAGCAGAGAGTTCATCGAACCACCTTCAAGCTATATAGGTGGGCGTCAACAAAATATTTTCACACTCTGAGGAGAAACTTGGTGATCGGAAATTCATGAGGAGCTCGTGCCTCAACGAAAAACGGCTTTGTTTTAATGATTGCCATCATATCCGTGGCGCTCTCTCCCCTATTTCACGACAGTGCAAAAAGAGCTGCCCTTCTTGGAACTTTATCGATATCCTCCGTCGGTCCTGTCTGATGCGGATCCCACACTGCATAGCAGCACTGCAGAAGAGGACATATAAGTTTAATGTAAGCAGTCTCTTTAGTAGACCTGCTGCTTTTCCTCAGTGTCCCCCAATACATCGTAGTCTTTGGTTTGCTCTACCCACAACATTATCTATGTGATCGTTTCAATTTAAGTTATTGGTCATCATCATCCCTAAGTATTAAATTAAATTTACAGCCTTTAGGGTTGTGTGATTTATCGTCTAAGTGAAATTTAGGGGATTCCTTTTGGTACTCATGTGGATGACTTCCCCTTTTCATTATTTAGAGTCAATTGCCACTTTTCGCATCATTTAGATCTTGCCTACATCGTTTTGCAATTTGTTTTGATCATCTGATGGCTTTATAAGAGGGTAAATGACAGCATCGTCTGCAAACAACCTAAGGGTGTACTCAGATTTTCTCCCAGATCGTTAATATACATTAGGAACAGCTGAGGACCTATAACACTTCCCTGGGATCACTTCAGTTTTACTCGATGTCTTTCCGTTAGTTAATGCGAACTGCCGCCGTGGTAATGCAGGGTGCCGTCAGATCACCGAAGTTAAGCGCTGTCGGCCTCGGCTAGCACCTGGATGGGTCACTGTCCGAGTGCGCCGAATGGTGTTGGCAAGCTGGGTGCGCTCAGCCCTTGTGAGGCCAATTACGGAGCTACTTGATTCAGAACTAGCTGGACCGATAACGAAAACTGACAATGGCCGGGAGAGCAGTGTGCTGACCACATGCCTCTCCGTATCCGCAACCGTTGACGCCTAAGGGCTGTGGATGACACGGGGGTTGGTTAGTGCTGTTGAACCTTCAAGCCCTGTTCAAAAGGTATTTGTTTATTTTTGTCATCTTTCTGATGACAGGAAATCACGATTCTAGTCGCACAGCTGAGACGATAGTCCATAGGCATGCAATTTCTTTAAAAGTCACTTGTGGCGTACGGTATCAAAAGTCTTCTGGAAATGAGAAAATATTGAATCAATTTGACATCATCTGACAATAGCACTCATTACTTCGTGAGAATAAAGAGCCAATTGTTTCACGAGAACGATACTTTCTGAATCTGTGTTGGCTGTTTGTCTATAAATTGTTTTCTTAGAGGTAACTCATAATGTTCGAACACAGTATATATTCCAAAATCCTACTGCAAATAGACTTTAGCGATATGGGTCTGTAATTCAGCGAATTACTCGTATTTCCTTTCTTGAGTAGTGATGTGACTTGTGAAACTTTCCAGTCTTGGGAAACGGATCTTTCGAAGAGCCATCGGTTGTATATCACTGCTACATACGGAGCTACTGTATCAGTATACCCCGAAAGGAACCTGACTGGTATGCAATCAGGACCGGAGGCCTTACCTTTATTAAGAGATTTCAGCAGCTTTGCTAAACCGAGGATATCTAGTTGTAAGTTACTCATGTTGGCAGTTCTTCTTGGTTCGCATTCCGGAATACTTACTTCGTCTTCTTTGGTGAATGAATTTCGGGAAATCGTATTTAGTAACTCTGCGTAAGTGGTACTGACCTCTGTAACATCTCCATTGTTATCACACAGTAAAGGTAGTGATTGTGCCTTTCCGCTGGTGTACTTTACATATAACCAGAATCTCTCTGGGTTTTCTGCTAGATTATGAGACATAGTTTCGTTGTGGAAAGTATTAAAAGCATCTCGCATTGAAGTTCTCGATACATTTCGATCCTCTGCAAAACTTCGACAGTCTTGAAGGTTTTGCGTTCTTTTAAATTTGACATGCTTTTTTCGTTGTTTTTATAGTAGTGTTCTGACTTGTTTTGTGTACCATTGGGGATCAGTACCATCTCTTATTAACTTATTTGGTATATGTCTCTGAACAGCCGTCGATGCTATTTCTTAGAATTTAAATCACATCTGGTATGCACTTACATATTCAAATTGTAAGGAGTGCAGGCTCTTAGGAGGGCCTCAAGCGAATTTTTAACTCCTTTTTTTAAAAAATAGATGTATTTTGCGTTTATTTTTGAGGGCTTGGATGTTACGGTATTCAGTCTCGCTACAACAACCTTCTGGACACTAATCCCTGTAACCGTCATGATGTTCCCTACTTGCACAGAATTACTTGTTGCTAAGAGGTCAAGTACGTTTTCGTAATCATTTACACTTAGAATGTGCTCATGAACTAATTGTTTCAAATACGAGTAATTTTCTGAGGACACTTTCAGAACGATTTCAGAAGATGTTTTGCGTCTACCTCCGACTTTGAACATGTATTTTCGCCAACACATAGAGGACAGATTGAAGTCACCACCAACTATTATTGTATGAGTGGGGCACCTATTTGAAATGAGACTCAAGTTTTCTTTGAACTGTTCAGCAACTGTATCATCTGAGTCAGGGGATCGGTAAAAGGAACCAGTTATTAATTTATTCCGGTTGTCAGGTATAACTTCTACCCATACTAACTCACAGGAACCTATATACTTGATTTCACTACAAGGTAAACTACTTCTGACAGCAATAAATACTACACCATTAACTGTATTTACCTATCCTTTCCCCCCAGGGGGTCCACAACTCTTTTGTGGATACGTGCGTAGCGAGCACGGGACCCAGAGCTAATGTGGCCCTCCTTCCTTTCCGGACTGCATACCTTCCTTTTCCACATCCTTCCCTCTCCCCCATCTTCGCCCCTCCTCCCCTCACCCCTGGCTCTTTCCTTCCCTTTCTCCTCCTCTGGGAGTATGGTTTGTGCCTACGTGCGGAGACGGACGCTCGTAAATGTACCTATCCTTTCTGAACGCTGTTAAGTTCTTTGTAAAAATTTCACCTGAACTTATTTCCAGCTTTAGCCAGCTTTTCGTACCTATAACGATTTGAGCTTCAGTGCTTTCCATTAGCGGTTGGAGCTCTAGTTCTTTTCCAACAAAGCAATGGCAATTTACAATTAGAATACCAATTGTTTCTAGGTCTACTTTCTTATGTTTTTCCTGCGCCGTTTTAGACTGACGCCCTTTCTGTAGTTTCCCGAAACCATCTAACCTAAAAAGCCGCCCAGTCCCCTCCACACAGGCCCCACTAACCATAGAGCCGCTTCCTATAGGCAACACACAGGGCATTTGCATGCCGCACTATGTTTATACCCTGCTACCTCTCACAGGGCTATAAACAATACAAAAGGACGCCTAGTGTCGGGAAGTACCAGTGAATATTGCGTATCTAACAAAAGCTGTTCCCCATTAAGTAATCCATCAACCCTAGACGTTTGCTGTAAAGACTTCGAAACATCCTGCAAGTTAGCACAGATAAATTTAAAATACAAGGAGTAAAAAGATGTTTTAAATTTATATAGTGAAACCATACCGGAGTTTTAAGACCCGAAGGACATGAAAAGGAAGCACTATTACAGAGGCGACTGGAACGGGATTGTAGTCAGTCTCCAGTCTTACTTGTTCTGTACGTGGAGCAAGTAGTAAAGGAAACGCAAGAGGAGTTAGGACACGGAAATAACATGCCGACTGAAATGCATGTGGACACACCGCGAGAGTACGTTTAATGTCTGTGCATGATATTATGTGGACTCTCAGTGATTTGTTGTTCAGTACACACTTAAGTTGTACGTCGTCCTCCCACATGCATTATAAAGTCATGTCTCTATCTGAAACACATCACTTTAATGTTTTTAAATGGCTCCACAAGTGGGTTGGTGGACTATTTGCATGTTAATGTGTTGCGTCATGTTACATAAAAGTTATCTGAATGTTGTTCGATAATGACTAAAAATTCAGAGTTGGCTCTTAGCAAATAAATTGAAAATTGTACCGTCCATTACGGATAATGTTTTGATTTGAACAACGTAGAGGCTATGGACCCACGTGCAAACAAAATTATCAGTGGCACTTATTTAAGAGAGAAGAAATAAAAGCTTTAAAGCTTGCCCATGACATCGCAATTGTATCACAAACTGCAGTGATCATTTGAACGGAGTGTTTAGTGTTATAAAGAGGTTGTAAAGTGAACATCAACAAAATTAGAACAACGATACTTGAGTGTACTCGAATTAAATGTGGAGATTACAAGCTTCCCCTTCATCTCGAAATACAACAGTTCATTTAATTTGAAGGCAGTAGGATCTTTCGAGGAGAGTCAGCTTACAAACTGATAATACCGGGAAACTGAGGAAACCCTATGTCTACTACCTTCGAGTTGCTTGTAATTAACTACCACGCAAAATAATGAAGAACTAGTGCTGAAATGGATCCTCCGTAAAAAAAGACGATATCCATTGACTTAGTTTATTAATCTTCAAATAACAGAATACGCCTAACTACGTCCCGTTCATATATGCTGATATGTCAGAAATGAAAACCGTTTATTCCACAAAAGCCACATTTCGTTAATGCTGTTTCAGTATATAAATGGAGCAATTCCGTCCATAAATGGTTCCGCGCGCCGGTGTCGGCGCTAATAATGAGTGTTCACACAAATAGCTGTTCTGACCCCGTAAATTTACTCTTTTGCTATGCGAAAGTTTCTCCAATTCACGTCCTCTAATTACCCTTCGTAAATCAAATACCCTCGATACAACTGGTTAGATCGTTCCTGCCTAAATTTTCACTCGTCCATTTCCCGCGACTCGATTTCTAGGTACTATGTCGACCGATCTCAATTTGCAACTTTAAAATCACTGCTGACCCCTGACTGCGCCTGCTCGCTGCTGCAAGCATTGTCACCGTGACACACCAATGCCCCAGCGGCCACGGAAGAACAGAAAATCTTGAATATAAGTTTCAGCGGCTAGCAGATGCTAAGCCAAAGAATAAAAGTGCTAAAGATTCTGAGCTCTTACCAGATGCAAAAGCAACATGATTATAAAAACAAAGCTTACACGTCTTGGAAAATAGCATGAAATATTCCTCACATAGAAACCAAGATGGTTACAGCCCAGTATTTTGAAGTTTCTCGCTGAAAACTCTGAGCAGCAGCTTGATTTCGACAGCGTCGGCAAAACTTCGCACATTTGTGAAATCAGAATCTATAGCAAGGTAACATTTAATACCGTGTTGTTTCCTATTGTGCATTGCAAATTGCTTGCATCCTCCTTGGCATGCTGTCCACAACTCGACCTTACTGTTAAAACCTGTGATACACTACGACGGGGGTAGTTGTGAGATGAAGGTGGGACGTGTGACAGCGCTATAGCGACATATCACTATATCGGAATCATTTTTAATCGATATTTGTCTGGCTGATATATCAGAAACATCGATATTTTATGGCGACACAATTGGATGATATTATTACTGTCATCACCTAGCTCATAAAAGAGAAAATTCAACTCCACTTTTTCTTAAATCGAAATATTCACAGCATAAGGAACAGTAAGTAAGATAAGTGGAAACGTTTCAAACGTTATTCTGGAAACTTCTTCTACGTGTGTAGTTCGTTGATCGTTGTGTGTTTATTTTAGTGATTTTGCAGTGTGAAGAGAGAAAAAATAGGAAATGCCTCTGAAAAGTGTGGAAGGATTCTAAATCAGACCATAGCTATAGAAAGCAGAAAGACTGTTTTCAATAACTGATAAAGGGATTTCTGATCCAAGGAGTAGGTTAAAAACAGAACATGCCAACAAACTAACAGTTTTAAGTTCTTTAGAAAATAAGTTTGGAACTTATATTTTTTATTTGTATTACCTAAATTTTGAGTGATTTTGCTCATCTATTTTTTTTCTGTCTGTTTTATCACACACTGCAGTATAACTTGTTTTATTTTTCCCATGGTTTTCTATTTATATGAAAAATAATGTATAATTAAATTTGGTTTTCCTTATTTATTAGTTCATAAAATTAATAAAACCTACTCCTCAGTTTTAAATAACGTCTGTAGTCATAAGTTATAATCTGAATTTTAAAACTACATTTTTGCAGCCAATACACTGAAACACAAATATTATTGACATATTAATCGTCGACATGAACATTTTATACAGCGATACTCTACTATATGGAAAACCGACATTTGTCTTTCGATTTCTGGTACCTTTTCTGACATTTCCTAGTCTATGTGGTTAGTTGCTGCAATTGCACACTGCAGATCTGAACTGGTCGTGAACATGGACCGTACCAGAAGCTACCGTAGGCCGCTCCATTCAGCTGATTCCTGAAAATGGGGGGTGTTCGTGAGCTGGGATGAGGTGCTTGTGCACTGTTGTCTTCAACGACAAACCCTTCGTCTCGTTGTTGATTGTATGGTTGGACTGGAGAATCCTGTGCCGCTTCTGCACAACACTCAAAGTAGCCTCGATAGTGACAAGAGGCGTCTGACATCCGTAAATGATACGTAGTAACAGTGATGGTGGTGGGGGTGGTGGTGGTGGTAGTAGTAGTAGTAGTAGTAGTAGTAGTAGTAACAGTCATAGCAGTTCTGGTCATTCATAGATCATTTTTACAAGGAAGTTGGACATGTCGCCGTATTACAATTTAGGAACAACATGTATAACGTAATTCATATATAAAGACATTTATATACAGTGTGTTCGATAACTCCTTTAACATTTGAAAATTCTGTACTTCACAGAATGTAAAAATTGACAACACGCTCTAAATGATATGGGGGTTTTATTGAAACCAAAAAAAGTGTACAAAAGGTCAACAGAGAGCGCTTCACATGATACAAAAGCAAAAAAGCAACATGACAACTGATTTTTACCAAGGACGATGTTCTTTATAACAAATGCTCATCGTCTCTGTTGTCATTCATCAATAACACCTGTAATTGAGGGACAATGTTGTGAAGAGCACTTTACAGCATATCAGTAGCTATGATGAGAAACTGCCGTTGGATGTTGTCGTTTAGCATCCCTAATGAGGTAAGATGCCAATATTAAAAATCTGTCATCGAAGTACACATCGTTTCTCTACCCATAATTGGCATACTGTGACCACATTCAGATAAGGAAGCTCCTTTTAAGCTGTGGCTCATGTCTTCATTGCTAATGCATCACACATGCCACACATCGTAAGAACGGCGTGACTCTTTAGTAGGATAGTACGGAGGGTGCAAGCCCAGGAACAAGAGGTAGGCAACTTGCACGTCCGGTGATAAAATAACGCTAAACGCTACCTGATAAGTAGTTGATTACCACTGTCAGTAGGAGTGCAGATAATGATCTTGTCTCAGCGTCACTGGTAAGATAAGATGGGTATTAGATTACACCTCTAGTGTCACATTACACAGTTACGCTAGTTATAATCAAGGGTCACCCAACATCAGTCCCCCCTGAGGAACCACCAGGAGTTGTTCTAGGTCAGCAGATGGAGCTTATGTCCTAACTACTAATCTTAGACAAGTGGACTAGGTCATGGCATAATTCGATACAGGTCACGTGATATAAAATTGGTGGGAAAACCCTGGACCAATAGGAGCATATTAAAACGGTGGGAAATCCCCAGAGACTAATAAGATTCAACCTCCCCATCCCTCTTATCGTCCTTCATAACCAGTTCACCTGCATAGATCTCTTCATTGAAGATCTGTGCATCTACATCTACATCTACATCGATACTCCGCAAGCCACCCAACGGTGTGTGGCGGAGGGCACTTTACGTGCCACTGTCATTACCTCCCTTTCCTGTTCCAGTCGCGTATGGTTCGCGGGAAGAACGACTGTCTGAAAGCCTCCGTGCGCGCTCTAATCTCTCTAATTTTACATTCGTGATCTCCTCGGGAAGTATAAGTAGGGGGAAGCAATATATTCGATACCTCATCCAGAAACGCACCCTCTCGAAACCTGGCGAGCAAGCTACACCGCGATGCAGAGCGCCTCTCTTGCAGAGTCTGCCACTTGAGTTTATTAAACATCTCCGTAACGCTATCACGGTTACCAAATAACCCAGTGACGAAACGCGCCGCTCTTCTTTGGATCTTCTCTATCTCCTCCGTCAACCCGACCTGGTACGGATCCCACACTGATGAGCAATACTCAAGTATAGGTCGAACGAGTGTTTTGTAAGCCACCTCCTTTGTTGATGGACTACATTTTCTAAGCACTCTCCCAATGAATCTCAACCTGGTACCCGCCCTACCAACAATTAGTTTTATATGATCATTCCACTTCAAATCGTTCCGTACGCATACTCCCAGATATTTTACAGAAGTAACTGCTACCAGTGTTTGTTCCGCTATCATATAATCATACAATAAGGGATCCTTCTTTCTATGTATTCGCAATATCTACATGATTACTCTGCAATTCTCAGATAAATGCGTAGCAGAGAGAGAGAGAGATAGAGAGAGGTTTGTTAACAAATTATTATTAACAATAATTCAATAATGACAGGGCTTTCAAGTAATAGCAGCTATACAACAAATTAACAAAAGGTTTATTATTAACAATTTCTATTGCAATATAATGTGTTAACAGTATTTTTTATTAACCATTTATTTTTTGCTAATTTATTGACAAATATTTGTTTTGTTGCATACAGCAATTTTTTGTTTTGTTGTGTCTAGCAATTTTTAATTTTTTGTTGGTTTGCTTACAAATCTATTATTTTTTGCTGAAGACTTATACACATCACACTAAAAAATTTAAATACTACGTTTCCTATTTTAAGTTGTTTTTCGTTCCTCATAAGGCATTTACATTTTCTTTTTGATCATTCGATACGCAGTCTTTACATTTTAATTAGTTTCCTCTCTATATCCAAGATGCATATGGGAAATGAGAATTAGAAGCAGCAGGCGAAGAAAAACCATAGGCACGCACGCACCTCTACAGACCCACAACTACGACAAGTGATTCATCCAATTATTCCACACATATATCTATTGTTTACAAATATTTTAACGAACAACACACTCGATCTCTCAACGAATAGTGTGAGTATGGAAGGGTCGTGAGCCAGAAGCTGTGGCCGAGCGGTTCTAGGCGCTTCAGTCCGGAACCGCGCTGCTGCTATGGTAGCAGGTTCGAATCCTGCCTCAAGATTGATGTGTATGATGTCCTTAGGTTAGTCAGGTTAGAGTAGTTTTAAGTCTAGGGGACTGATGACCTCGGATGTTAAGACCCATAGTGATAAGAGCCGAACTGTTTGTCATCATGGTGTGATAGCTTGAATTTCAGCTGCAGTGCAGTATGTACTTCATGGCATTTCGAAAGGACAGCTTGGAACACCATACGTGGATCGTTGCCAATGCTCTTGAGCAAGCACCTCTTTTGTAATCCTATATCGAAATAGCACTTGAGGCTGCAAGGCGCACATCCCTATCCCATGTTTGGTTGGCACCTGCAGCTACGCAGAATGTGTACATCTTCGACCTGAGCACCACAAAATCCACATTCTGTTTGCAGAATGTGGAGTTTGTAGGGCTCAGGTCAAAGATGTATACATTCTGCGTAGCTGCAGGTGCCAACCAGAAGTGGGGTAAGGATTCGCCACGTCTTTCGTCATGCAGATGACGTTCCTGTTTTGAGGTGTTATTCTAAAACTATTATTGGCGTCATATTCAGACATGTCAAATTCTTCGTGATTCGCCTAATTACTTCATAGATGAAACAGCCCGTACCAATTTAAAGTAATTTGGGATCGGCGCAATTTGATTTCGCAAACACATAGTGGAATCTCTACTTGTGGAGTTTGGAGAGGTACAAAACACACATATCAATGCAAAGATACTTCGTGAACTGCACTGAAACCTTAGCCATTTCAAGCGACTAGTCGTTGATTGAATGATCTGCTTGAAATTTGGTCCGGTGATTTGATCTCTTGCACCACAGCGTCCATCTCAACAGTATACTAAATCAATTTCGCAATATTCTCTAACATTTTCCATTGATTTCCGAAAACTGGTGCGCTCATTAATTTGGAAAAATCGTTTTCGAAATCACACATCACAAAAGCCCTCTGTTCGGTGCTTAAATCTATGTACGCCTTCAACCCGCGTGAATGGTCGAATAAAATGCCGCTTAAGACAGTAACAAGTTTCATTCCGAACTGGGACATTGCTGGAGATTTATGTAGTGTAGAAGACATACTGCTTGTTCCCCAGCGTTGTCATTAGCGTGGGAATGGAACCTGGTGCACGGGACTAGGCGTTTCGGACAGAGCGACTAGTCACTGTGGGTGTTATGCAACTATTCCAGGTCCGCCTGCAATGCATATCCCTCGCTAGAATCCTCAGCTACATCATGGATCTTTTACCTCAGTCTGGCGATTTCCCCTTCGGACATCTATCGGAACCCACCAATCGGCAGAGATTGCTGCATGGCTTGCCCATAAATATTGTTTATATCCAATTAAACGATGTAACTTGAACCCTTCTCGCTATGGCTTACCTGTGGACGCACAGTCGAAGCCACTGCGAATCTTACATTCATAGAAGAGTATCATCTCAATATCGGTCAACAGTTCGTTGCTGACGCATGTTCTTCTTAATATTTCGTTCCACAGAAGTCTTGATGTCGTCAAATACAAGGCTGGATCCAGGAAGTAAGTGCCTAAGCGTACAATGCAGAATTTCTCAATGTCTGTGAGCAGACGTACATCAGTGTGCGTGTATAATATTGCCTATTTCTCTAAGTCAGAGATATCGAACTCCTGCCAAACATTCAACGCTCGCTCACACTCCACATTCATTATGGCAGTGTCGGTCAGTTTTCTGGACAATGCAGCTATGTCGAGCAAAATGATTTCGTAGAGTCTCTCCACTGAATCCACGAATTCCTAAGTAAACACTCCCTCCTTCGTCATAAGCTAAAACTTGACATCGTCACGATGTAAGGCTCTAGTGATAGGCATTTCCTCCTTATGAATTCTCTCAGAAAGTTTCCGACGAGTCGCACTGATGAAACGTAGCGAATCTAAGAAGTGGAGTGTTATTCTTGGCGTGATTGTCTTGGAAAATGAAATGTACATTTCAGCAGTGTCAGAAATGACACTCACCTTGTCACCCTTCAAATAGAAATTATCCAAATACTCAACAAGGTAGTGCACATCACATCTCCTCTAATTGTTGAAGATGACAGGTATACGCCATGCCTAATGGTACTTCAGGCTGCTTGTACTTTGAGTTGCGCTACGGAATCTCCCCGTTGGATGGCAATGCTCTCTCTATGGAGTGTCTGCTTCACTATCCAACGGCAGCCCACAACTATGAAACCCATTGCCTGCTCGTCCAAGACATCATATATCTACAAGTCGAATATGGAATGTTGTTGCGACAAATTCCAACTTACCACGCAAGATTTTCGAGGTCAGAGGGCAGCTATCTCGCTGGATTATCCCTAACGTATGATTCAATTTGTTGCGACTGGAGTCATATGAGCATATAAGCTGATACGATGCCACATCGGTTCATGCCTTTCTGTGAAGGTAATATGAGAGGTATTGGAGTCGTCTTCACAAGGCGCTACAGGAGCTAGGAGACATTCGAAGTTGGCATATATGAAGAAGAAACGTCTCTCCTGGTGGTGCGCGTACTTAAACTTTAAGAACTTTCTATCGTATGCAGGCATTTCCACACATATCTGTTCCTGGCTCGAGCAGTCAATGAGGTGCCTTTCGAGATCTCGTTCTTTGCAAAAGAGCTGAGACATCTATGACAAAATAACTTGCAAATTTTTTGTACTCAACTGGGTGGAAAGTAGGCAGAACACTCTTTTGATCTACACATAGTGTTGCTTCCCGTCCACTGAGAGCACTGGAGCACTGACCAACCAATTTTGAAAGGTAGAGGGGTCCAACTACTTTACGCTTGAGTTTTCTGTTCTGCAGAGTGTGCTCTTGGTCATCATATTTTTCTCTTTCTTCTTCTTCTTCTTCTTCTTCTGCTTCTTCTTCTTCTAGATTGCTATCACAATCGTACAGGCCGTAAATGCGAACTGAATAATTAGGGTTCTGCCTCTTTAATTACAGTAGGTTCTAGATTTGATGCCTTTCAAATTATGATCCCCTCAGTTTCAAGATGTTTCGTATCTACTTGTACACTGTACATGTTTCTGTGCAATTTCTATCGGTAGCCAAAACTGACCATACAAATTAATATTAATCCCCCTAATCCGGTTTCTGGGCATTCAAGCAAGCCCATTTAGTGGCAACACTTTTGGAAGGTCGATAAACTGAACACCTCATTAACTGGATCAAAACAAAAAGATACCAGTGGGTATCAAGATGGTGTGCTCTATCCTGCCGAGTATGATACTCTTGACAAAATTTCTGAACCATTATGTGATCGAATCACCCCACGATAACACGTCAGTTGTTCTACAATTTTGGACTACGTTCTTTTCCTCACAAGCTTCATTGCTTTCTTTGAGAGGAGGGAGGTGGGGGGGGGGGGGGGGGGGGCGGTGAGCTCAGTACAGAAGCATGTTACACTTAATGGTAGGATACTGAGGGTTGCTGACTATTTCAGGGAGCACCCATTCCAAAACGCCTTGACAGACATCAAGAAAAGTTGCAGGATCTAGATAGCCCGCATTCGTGTTGCAAACACGGACTTGTATCATCCTGTCTCCAAAAGCACCAGCAATCACATACCTAACCAATGTAGCTGCAGGACTGACTTGGTGACATGTAATTAAGCAGGAAGGGATACTGCTGCTGCTAGGTTCAAGTGGCTCTGAACAATATGGGACTTAACATTTGAGGTCATCAGTCCCCTAGACTTAGAACTACTTAAACCTAGCTAACCTAAGGACATCACACACATCCATGCCCGAGGCAGGATGCGAACCTGCGACCGTAGCGGTCGCGTGGTTCCAGACTGAAGCGCCTAGAAACGCTCGGCCACACCAGCCGCCTTGCTGATAGGCCCAGACTGATATCGACTTGATCTCCAATTATAATATAATAAAAAATACATATAATAAAAATGTTAAGATATATGGAATTAATGATATTTTTATGGCTCAGACAAGGACAATAAACTGGGCTATGCCTGCAAATGAGTTCATATTAGTTCTGCACGGACGGAATAGTCTGTCTTGCTGTAGATTTATGCTCACCAATTAATAATACTACGTCCGATCGCCATATTCACCTAAAAAATCTTGACCCTGTCCATGATATCGTAATCAGATCTTCGTGATAACTTCGAAGTACACAGGTGGGCTCCAGTTCTTCTTATTGCAGTACTACTTGGCATAATAACTCAATTTTACACTAACGAAATATGAATGTAGTAGACGACTGGGCATTAAAATTGCTACACCACGAAGATGACGTGCTACAGACGCGAAATTTAACCAACAGGAAGAAGATGCTGTGGTATGCAAATGATTAGCTTTTCAGAGCATTCACATAAGGTTCGCGCCGATGGCGACACCTACAACGTGCGGACATGAGGAAAGTTTCCAACCGATTTCCCATACACAGACAGCTGTTGTCTGGCGTTGCCTGGTGAAAAGTTGTTGTGATGCCTCGTGTAAGGAGGATAAATGCGTACCATCACGTTTCCCACTTTGATAAAGGTCGGATTGTAGCCTATCGCGATAGCGGTTTATCGTACCGCGACACTGCTGCTCGCGTTGTTCGAGAACCAATGACTGTTATCAGAATATGGAATCGGTGGGTTCAGGATGGTAACATGGAACGCCGTGGTGGATCCAAACGGCCTCGTATCAGTAGCAATCGAGATGAAAAGCATCTTATCCGCATGGCTGTAACGGATCGTGCAGCCACGTCTCGATCCCTGAGTCAATACATGGGGATGTTTGCAAGACAACAACCATCTGCACGAACAGTTGGACGACATTTGCAGCAGCATGGACTATCAGCTCGGAGACCATGGCTGCGGTTACCCTTGACGCTACATCACAGACAGGAGAGCCTGCGATGGTGTACTCAACGACGAACCTGGGTGCACGAATGGCAAAACGTCATTTTTTCGGATGAATCCAGGTTCTGTTTACAGCATCATCATGGTCGCATCCGTGTTTGGCGACATCGCGTTGAACGCACATTGGAAGCGTGTATTCGTCATCACCATACTGGCGTATCACCCAGCGTTATGGTATGGGGTGCCATTGGTTACACGTCTCGGTCACCTCTTGTTCGAATTTCGGCACTATGAACAGTGGACGTTACATTTCAGATGCGTTGCGACCCGTGCCTTTACCCTTCATTGGACCCCTGCCAAACCCTACATTTCAGCCGGATAATGCATGACCGCATGTTGCATGTCCTGTACGGACCTTTCTGGATACAGAAAATGTTCGACTGCTGCCCTGGCCAGCACATTCTCCTGATCTCTCACTAATTGAAAACGTTTGGTCAATGGTGGCCGAGCAACTGGCTCGTCACAATACGCCAGTTACTACTCTTGATGAACTGTGGTATCGTGTTGAAGCTGTATGGGCATACTTGTACACGCCATCCAAGCTCTGACTCAATGCTCAGGCGTATCAAGGCCGTTTTTACGGCCAGAAGTGGTTGTTCTGGGTACTGATTCTTAGGATCTATGCACTCAAATTGCGTGAAAATGTAATCACATGTCAGTTCTAGTATAATGTATTTGTCCAATGAATACCCGTTTATCATCTGTTTGGGTACTGATTTCTCAGGATCTATGCACTCAAATTGCGTGAAAATGTAATCACATGTCAGTTCTAGTATAATGTATTTGTCCAATGAATACCCGTTTATCATCTGTATTTCTTCTTGGTGTAGCAATTTTAGTGGCCAGTAGTGTATTTCTTTTACACACATCGAAAATACAGACTTTTCATTTATTCTCATAACCAAAATAGCTATCGCCGTTTACGCTCTAAAATAAAGTGCGTGTACCCTAGTTCATTAACAGAGAGAGATTCCTTCCTCTTACCGAGGAACAGGAAAAACAACATACGTTTTTTTAACGTTTGGAAATCAATAATACATGACGGTAGGCGCAGGCCCTACGCTGGGCTACCGCTTCACCTTTTCTCTTTGCCTTTAAAGAAAACGAAAACATAAAAGCAAGAAATGCAAAAGGTACTTCACAAATGCCCACCGACCGTATACTGCCGGAAGTAAGTCTCTTTATTTAGGAAAACAGTATACAGCAGCCTTATTTACGTTTGGGGCACATAGTTTGGTCACTCAGTGAACGTCAATGGAGTTTTAATAGCCTCATGTACTACAAGTATATCTACAAAGCTTCATTTCTTTGTCCATTGCAAATTCATACACATAAATACATTCTCATATACTTGTATTACAAAATTGCACGTCCATGTTGTGCTAACGTCTTAGTCTATTATTTGTTAAGCTGTACGGTGTGAACAGGGGAAAATTTTCAAATATCTTAAATTGTCCTTCCACCCTGTTTTAAAAATTGTTTTTCTCACGTGCTTTCGTTTCATTGACAATTCTGAGTAGGTGTCTTTTCGGCACACACTCTGTCATTGTTCGTTGCACTTACGGCCAGCAACACCTCATTGTTTAACACGCCCGTCGAAGTGACGCAAGCTCCACATGAGCACCAGCACTGTCCGCGAATCCATTGTAATGTCGTTCCAGGCTTATGAGGTCGGTGTCGTGTGTGCCCTCCAGTCCGGAAACTGGATACGACGGATTCAGCTCCCACACTCAACCCTAAGAACACCAATACCTCATCTCGCACCCGGACCTAGTTTTCGGCCAGTGAAATTGATGGTAAGGGCCGCACTGGAGGAATCGGCATTATCTTCCGTTGTGCATTGTAGTTGGGCGGTCCTCACACATCAGATAGTGTTTATACGGATTTCCTCTGATTTCTCCGTCGTACACGCATCACACTTACTGTATTCACTTCGCTAGACTGTAGCGTTTACTCTTATCATGGTTCAGCCATTGTTTCCATTATTATCATGCCTTACTTTTTTGTATCACTTCACACATGCAAGTATTTTACTCGTCCATATCGTTGCACTTCACATACACACATAAATGGTTCTCCTTCAAGAATAAAATTTCACGTAAAATTCACAATAGGACATAAATTTTACATAGACATAGGCATTACAAAAATAAAGTTGACAAACAAATGTACAATTCACATTCAAATTTCATATATAGACTCCATGACATGCACCATTTAACACACTAATAAGGAATTAGAAGGAATCTTGCATTTATTCTGAATATTTGTATTTTCTTTTCTTGTCTTGCAGGACCGACCTCCTGCGCGTTTTTAGCTTCACAAGTACACATAGAAAATACGTTCCAGCACAACTCACTACATGGGAAAAAGAGGATTTGTTAGGGTCTGCTTCAGAGATCAAGCTACTTTTAGGATTGCTACTTGTAGTGCGTCGTTAGTGTACTTATTCTATCCCTGGCATTTGATAAATCTTCATACTAAGTACAATATTAACAAGTCCAACGAGTATACTGCTTGTCATTCGTCGTAATATTTCACATTCATGTACACATATTTAACCCGTAGTTCTGCCTTACTGATGCGACGACATATACATGTTCACCTTCGTAACGTGTGACAGGTGATTTTACTGTCTTTTTGTCATGTGTAATTCCACTCATAATTCATTCCCGCTATAGAAGAAGGTGCTTAAGCTAAACGAACTTCTTGCGCTTCTGAGTGTGTCAAGAACTCAGTGTAGAAAATATTGTTTCCCTGCATTTTGTGCTCAACCCTCGTACGAATTGTATATCATATTTTTATTTATATTCACCTTATAGTTGCTCAAGCTGTAACAGCTAGTCGCTAAGGAAATGTTTTTCATAAACTATCATTCATTCTGAGACTTAAAACTATATAATCTATTCTTTCTTACGTCGCCTTCGTGGCCCTCTGCTAGACACTCCTGTAATATTCATCTTCATATTCATCGCCGTATACCCATATAATTATTCATTAAAAATCATCCACATAAATGTCCATTTATACCCATGTATTACCTCTGGGGTTTTCACACTAGCACCCGCCCTGTTTATTTCTTCCTGCAGATATAAATAAACTCATATTACTCTAACACACTTTCATTCTCTTCCTAGTTTCACTCGATGTATGATATGTCACCACAAACGTAGATTAACTAATTAATACTTCCAGTTGAATCTAAAATCTTTCACACTCTCTCCACTTCTAAGTACTATACAGCAGTGAAATTTCATTTATTCCTCCATATTGCTTTTTAAAACTACAATACTTACCTCAATCATTTTGTTAAAGTTCATGTAATTACGTTGTGTTCGTATTGGTTTGTTTTCGTATTTACTTAGTTTATCTCCCGCATGGCGTACGGTTCGTGTTCACAGTTTTATTTTGCTGCTTACGCTTTTCCTATAAGGTACCATTTAGTTAATAGCAACTAACATCAGTGAGTTCTGTAATAGCAAATTTGTGGGTATGTACTCTCCCTCTACATTAAGCTCACTACTTGTAATGTTGTCTGTAAAGAAGTGTAGTTCTAAAAGTGCACAACTGCTCCTCTCGCTAAATCTTGTACGATATGTTATTTTATAGTTTACGTCTCAGTCACGCGTATTTTTCTGTGTGTATATTTCATTCTATCTTTCTCATCGTCGCTTACTTACGTGCTTTATGCAAGTCGCCTAGTTCTTAAGTTCTGTGCTAATCGCGTTCTTTTAAGTGTACATGTTATTTCTTCTCTTTTAAACTTGTCTTAATCCTGTTATATATAGTCGGATAGGTCATTACCTGTGTATATTCTCTTCTACATTGAAGTCTTATTTCTAACTATGTACATTCAATAGTCTATGTTAAGTTCACGAATTTAGTGTATTCTACACCCCTTACAGTTTACTTGTGCCGATGCGCTCCTTTTATAAAAACTACGTATGCTTAACCTAATTATATACTCTTAAAATTAGTGCTCTTTACAGAATAGTCTCCGACTTGGGAATAAATGTCTCTATTCGTTTTGTTTGTGTAACTGATTTACGTTATTATAATCAGCTGATAGGTACTCCATTTCGTATCGCTTCTGTTTTGTCCAGTTGTCTGCGCGCCGTGGATGCCGATTCGCTTAAATTCTGAAATGGTTTCCGTTGCGGTGCGCAGTGTGTGTTTGCGCATCTTAAAGGGGACTCTGAAATCAAACTTTGCATTTTGCATACTCTGCCTCTACGATCAACTGTTAGCCGCTTCGCATTACTTGTTAATGCACACTCTGCTTTAAGCGCGGCTGCGCGTAATAGTATACATCACCTCTGATGACCCTCACTTAAACCTCATGCGCTGTGAATTCCTTCCTATTCCATCACTCTTAATCAAGTTTTTGCACCTGATGTCGTACAGCTATGTCATCTAATAGTTTTCACTCTTCAGTGTTCTGTTGTATATTCTGTGTTTCCTTAATGAATGTCAAAAGGTTTCCTTTCCTTCTACAGATATTTAAGTCTTAAGGGAGTACAGTATCAAAATACAAGGAAAATTTTTATTCACTAGGATGCATCTCATTCTTTGCGTGTTAGATAGCAGAAGAAAATTGAACATTCCTTATTGGCTAAACAGGACAGTAGAAGAGGGAGAGGGTACCGGAAATATAAATATTGTACCCCACAGCTGGAGAGGAACCGAGTGCCAGTCGGTTTATTCGTCAAAGGGTGACAAACCGCCTACCTTCTTCTATTTTATTGACACAACAGATAGGGAAAGAACGAGAATTGACTTTTCATTTAATAAATTTCCAGAATCATGAAAGAAGGTTGTATACATGGAAGAACCTTGGCGGTACTAAAAGGTTTCAAATAGATTATATAATGCTAAGACAGAGATTTAGGAACCAGATTTTTAATTGTAAGACATTTCCAGGGGCGGATGTGGACTCTGACCACAATCTATTGGTTATGAACTGTAGATTAAAACTGAAGAAACTGCAAAAAGGTGGGAATTTAAGGAGATGGGACCTGGATAAACTGAAAGAACCAGAAGTTGTACAGAGTTTCAGGGAGAGCATAAGGGAACAATTGACAGGTATGGGGGAAAGAAATACAGTAGAAGACGAATGGGTAGCTCTGAGGGATGAAGTAGTGAAGGCAGCAGAGGATCAAGTAGGCAAAAAGAAGAGGGCTACTAGAAATCCTCGGGTAACAGGAGAACTATTGAATTTAATTGATGAAAGGAGAAAATACAAAAATTCAGTAAATGAAGCAGGCAAAAAGGAATACAAACGTCTCAAAAATGAGATCGACAGGAAGTGCAAAATGGCTAAGGAGGGATGGCTAGAGGACAAATGTAAGGATGTAGAGGCTTACCTCACTAGGGGTAAGATAGATACTGCCTACAGGAAAATTAAAGAGACCTTTGGAGGAAAGAAAACCACATGTATGAATATCAAGAGCTCAGATGTAAACCCAGTTCTAAGCAAAGTAGGAAAATCAGAAAGGTGGAAGGAGTATATGCAGGATCTATACAGGGGCGATGTTCTTGAGGACAATATTATGGAAATGGAAGATGATATAGATGAAGATGAAATGGGAGATATGATACTGCGTAAAGACTTTCACAGAGCGCTGAAAGACCAAAGTCGAAACAAGGCCCCGGGAGTAGACAACATTCCATTAGAAGTACTAACACTCTTGAGAGAGCCAGTTCTGACAAAACTATACCATCTGGTGAGCAAGATGTATGAGACATGCGAAATACCCTCAGGCGTCAAGAAGAATATAATAATTCCAATCCCAAAGAAAGTAAGTGTTGACAGATGTGAAAATTACCGAACTATCAGTTTAATAAGTCACAGCTGCAAAATACTAACACGAATTCTTTACAGACGAATGGAAAAACTGGTAGAAGCCAACCTCGGGGAAGATCAGTTTGGATTCCTTACCAATGTTGGAGCACGTGAGGCAATACTGACCCTACGACTTACCTTAGAAGCTAGATTAAGAAAAGGCAAACCTACGTTTCTAGCATTTGTAGACGTAGAGAAAGCTTTTGACGAAGTTGACTGGAATACTCTCTTTCAAATGCTGAAGGTGGCAGGGGTAAAATACAGGGAGCGAATGGCTATTAACAATTTGTACAGAAAGCAGATGGCAGTTATAAGAGTCGAGGGACATGAAAGGGAAGCAGTGGTTGGGAAGGGAGTGAGACAGGGTTGTAGCCTCTCCCCGATGTTATTCAATCTGTATATTGAGCAAGCAGTAAAGGAAACGAAAGAAAAGTTCGGAGTAGGTATTAAAATCCATGGAGAAGAAATAAAACCTTGAGGTTCGCCGATGACATTGTAATTTTGACAGAGACAGCAAAGGACTTGGAAGAGCAGTTGAACGGAATGGACAATGTCTTGAAAGGAGGGTGTAACCTCCCCCTCACTTATCGACCTTAATGACAGTGAAAAATTAAACCGCGTGTACCTAACGGAAATTTGGGAAAAGCAATCGTCACCGAAGTTAATCTGTCGGTAAAGAGGGAGGAAAGGGTTACATCTAAATGAAAGGAAAAATGCAAATGCAACTGGTGGATATTAATTTTGAAAAGGGGTAAAGTTAATAAAGAAAGTAAATGTGCGGCCGTTACGTTAACAATTAACTAGCGGTAATTAGATATTTGAGATTTGGGGGAAATTACGGTCGCCAGTCCTAAGGACAATTACTATAGTAACTGACAAAGAAAGGTTATTACACATATAATTAGCACTAGAAGCGTGGCAACTGAAGGTTGACACGTGTAGTGTGAAAACTGAAAGATTGTCAGAAGTAATAAATTTCGCTACACTCTGACTTAAATTAGCAAAAGAATTAATAAAACCGGAAAATCGAAAGTTAATTTAGTGACTGAAGTTAATAGTGAGCTTTCTGCTGAAGCACATCGAAATTCAGTAAAATACGGTTAGTCTTGGACTACCTCAACAATCATTTCAAAAGCTACTTGAATCTACGCAATTTAGAAATAAGAGATTTAACTTTGAACTTGAATTAAATGATTCTGAACAATTAACAATAGTAAAATTTGGTACGTACCAAGCTGAGCTGGAGTCACAGGTAAGCTAAAATATGCAAACAAAACTCGCACTCTTAATTTGTGCTTGTGTAATCTAAATATTGTAGCCAGCTATGGATACCTTAACTGAACTTTGAAATTAATGCAGTGAAATCGAATGCTTTTACTTTAATGCTGGCGTTTGAATTTCAACGACACTCGAGTTCATTCCGGAAAAGGAAGGGACACTGCTTGGTAATGCAATTGGGACAATGAGCAACAAATGTTCATGCTAAGTTGCTGTAATTATAGTTACGAAAATGGAACAGTTTGAAAAGCTGAGGTCTGCCATACAGTTCTAAAACTTTACGTGTTTCCAGTCTTCCTTGTTGGTTGATTGAAGGTTTGAAGCCGTCGATCGAGGAGGTGGCGACGGTCACTCATTGTCGGCCGTCGCTGTTGCAGAAACTGGATGTTGGCACGCCTTCTTCTCGACACGGTCACCAGGCGAAACGGGCTCTTGATGTGCGCCAGCTAATGCTTCCCGTACGCGACACCGTGTCAGAAACTGCTCCACTGCACCACCCCAGCCAGACTCCCTCTGCTCTGCCCGCGCTCCACGCGGCAGAGTTAACACTACCAAAGATCCTAAACACTTTCGTTCTCCACACGACCTATCGATGTAATGGTTCGATAGCATAGTTTCCCTATGCCAGACCCAGCGTAAAAATACAAATGATCTTTACACAACAAACCAATTATACATTGACATAAATGCACATATATACAAATAGTAAAACAATTACAATATACAAAGACACAGAATCGTCATATATTCAGGTAACATAATAAGGAAAAAAATTATAGTACAATAGATGGAAATAGAAGGGTATGCATTTCCGGCGATACACGTGCCCCACATTGTCTGAAAATGTTCGTGTAACGTAAACAGACTCAGAAAATGTCCCAAAAAAGAAACTTCGGAAATGCATATGCTCAAAACATCAACAAAATTAAGCATTCGTCTAATTAACTATAAATCAATTTTTAGACCATAATAATTGAGTGGAGACACTCCTAATCTTATTCCACTCTGTCATCTTGCACAAAATAAAACAAGTTGACAACATATTAAAATTCGTAGAAAACATAGAAAATGGTTTAGATATTCCAAAATCATTAAAATTCGTAACACTATTAAGAAATGGAATACTGTTTACAAAATTAATCAGAGTACATGGTCATAAAAACAGGTAGATCAAAATACGCAAATTAATTATTAATTACATATTATACACATTTTTATGTAACCTTTTCATAATTAATATTCTCGTCATGAGAGTCCAATTAACGCTAAACAAGAAAATAATATTCAGCAGATCGAAAAGACCATAAATATTGACAGCAGAATTCTTTCAGCTGTCCGGGAAGAAAAACAATTCCGCCTTCCGTACTCGCAAGTGCAAAGAATGCCGACAGCGGCACATGAGCCGACAGCGGCTCCGCCTCGCCAGTATTGTTGCGCCCGCCTGTGCGGCACGCTTGATCTCACTCGCCTGTGTAACGGCATTTTCAGAACGTCCGTTTCACTGAATTCTTTCGGAAAAACTCACTCCCGAGTAATCTCAAGGAGTCCATTAACACTATCACAGTGGATAACTCAACACTGTCCATCATCACACATGTACAAGCCTGAAACTTAAAACATCGTCTAAGTACATCGGCAATGACTAGTAAAACACATATTCATGAAATCTTACAGCTTGTTACAAAATCATATTTCCATTCCATAATCTACTGTGACTCAGCTGAAAACTTAAACTAGCAGCTTGGATTTTTCAGTAGATTAATAATCAATTTCTCTTAAATCATTTGGTAAAAATTAATTACTTATTAATTACAACTTCTTTAATGTCCTCTTGGTCAGGAAAAAGCATGGCAATCTAGCAAATCGTTTAAATCTTACATTCTATATTTAGATACTGTGCAAATTACCCATTCTGTGGTATTAATCAATCCTAGGGTGGTACAATTTCAAGTCTACAATGTTCCGTATACCTAATAGTTTTCCAGAGCTTGGATACACTAAGCAATAAGCATTTGTGTGAGGTACACCAATGACTTTATATGGTCCATTATAAACGAACTTAAATTTAGAGATTTCATTGTCTATCTCGCTCGATTTCTCATGAGCTTTTACAAGTACTAAGTCTCCGATTGCAAACTTAGCAAAACGCGCTTTAGCCTCATGACGACGTATGCGAGCATCGGCTTTTAGCTTCATTACTTCTCGCAAACGATCTTTTTTTCACACCAATACTAATGTCAATCCGTGGAGGGAATTTGATTATCTCTTCCACTAAACTTTCTACACTTTTGTCAATGCCGAGATTCCTCACGTTATGGTGGTTCAAATTCATTCCTACGTCAATGTCATCCGGCCAGTTAACAATGTGTATAGGCTGGTATTGCCCATGCACACCGTCTCCTGCCTCGTCAAAACTAACTACTATTGCTTTATCTTGTGACGTACATGTCAGAGTTTTGCTTTCGCAATTAATCACTGCACGGTACTTTAATAGCCAATCTAACCCGATAATTACTTCCGTAGTTAGGGTTGGCACGACGACAAACTCTTGTTCAAATCGTGCCCCACGTATCTCGAAGTTGACAAAAATCTGTTTTGTGAC
This sequence comes from Schistocerca americana, assembly GCF_021461395.2. NCBI lineage: Eukaryota > Metazoa > Arthropoda > Insecta > Orthoptera > Acrididae > Schistocerca > Schistocerca americana. The sequence continues at coordinate 499,360,024 of NC_060125.1, forward strand.
CGGTTTACTGGCCTTCCCAGTAGCACCGATAATTTTCACTCCTGTTACTGGCATAACTACGATGCCAGGTCTGTCTTTCAGTAACTCAAATATTTTCCCAGATACAGCACTCAATTCTGCACCGGTGTCAATCAACACGTTTAGTTGTAGGTCGTGCATATTAACAGACACTACTATCTGTCTGCACTTGTCCTTGACTGTTTCTTTATTTTCCCACAGTGAATCCTCGTCTATATCCAGGTCATTCCAGAAAAAACCATCCGGCTTTGATCCTAAATCCGGCTTATCTGGCGGCTTTTCCAGTCTCTGTTCACATACCGTTTTAATTTCAACACGTTTGTCCTGAGGCTTAGTCTGTAGCTTCGCCTCCAATACCGAAACCTTTTCCTGTAACTCGTCAACTAGTGAGTGCTGCTTTGCTATCAGTTCACTAATTGTCACCTTCGTTGATTCCTCTTTGGTCAGATTGATCTCATCTGCCAATCTACCTGGAGAAATGTGCCCAGTAGTATCTGCAATTACTTCCTCTGGATCTGGGCAGCCCACACTGCTACCGTGCGACCGTATGACGTCAGCTCTAACCTCATACACGCTGTAATCTATGTGCTTTTCTACCAATCGTGTCCGGCTATCACTAAAATTTTTGTAATCTTTCTCCTTAATACTCTCGCAATGTTTAAACTGGAGGTTTGCGTCGAATGCGTCGGCTACTTCTACCTCTACAGCTTTCGGTAAGGTCTGCCGGTTAGGGCCAGAACTTTCCGTTACTGCTTCAACATCGAACTCTTGCGGTATGAAACACGACGAATCTTGCTCGTGCTCCCCATTAACATCAACTATTTCTGGTAAAGTCTGCCGGTTAGGGCCAGAACTTTCTATCACTTCACAAGCACTACCTTCCTGCGGAACCAGACGCGGCAAATCCTGCCCACGCTCTCCATAAACACTTCTCCCATACAGGCCCCTATAATCTCTTAGTTCGTCGTATAAGCGACCGAACTGCCTTAACCAGACCTCATCCCTCTCTGCATCACCGCGCTCGATGATGGACGTAATATCCGACATCTGATCTTCTCTCAACAATTGCGAATCATTCTTAAACTCAATCTCCATTTCCATTGTGGGTGTTACAGCTGCCACTTTATAATCGATTTCCGGAACACTACTTAAATTGTTCTCACTGACAGTGAATGTATTTTCTACTGCCGTGTCTACAGCTGATCTACTACTCGTGGGCGCACTCCTTTCCCCTAACACTGGCACACTCTCCCGCCGTTGATTATTCCACACGGAATTTTCATAACGACGACACCTGGGTTTTCTCCTGTTATTGGGCGGCCAAAATTTCTCCACGCCCGGTCGGCCCCTCACCGGCGCGGCTAATGGTTTCCCTGTCTCGTCCCAGCAGATACGCTCCCCGGATGCTGCTGAGGCGGCTGATCACACCCTCTGGCGTTATTACTATTCTGCGAAGCCCGTATCACGCTAGTATGATACTGGTTTCCGTCATTCCTGTTATTATTTGCATTGTACCGATTGACACTACGGCCCGAACCACTATTGCTATTGCTGCCAAGATTGCGGTATGCATTATTCCCACAGTTATCATTGTTGTGGTTACTGTGGTACCCGTTGTTGTTACCACGGCCTCTACCACTGTCGCGATTATTGCGCCAATTGTCCTCGCCCTCAACTCTTTCCAGGAAATCATTGATTGTCTTGTAATTGCTTCCTACGTATCGTTTTGTATCATCTGGAAGCTTCTTGTAGAGTTCCCAGACTATTTCGGATTCCGTGCGGCGATCACGCAAATATTCCAACTTGCGGATCCAGCCCTCACAAAACTCCTTCATCGAGCCGCGCGAATTTGCATCGAAAGGCCTCCATACGACAAATTCGCGCCAGACACTTTGCTGTTTTTGCTCTGACCAGTATTCAGCCAGAAACAAATTTTTAAACTCGTCAAAAGTCAGGTTCGTAATGCTGAGTTTTAAGCCCCAACGCTTGGCATCACCAGCCAACACATCAATAACCGCATTAATTTTTCTCTCATTAGTCCATGATCTGGGTAAAACTCTTTCACAATTTTTAATGAAATCCGTCGCGTGTATACCGCCTTTTTTCAAGGGGTCGTACCGCTCCTCTTTCGTCAACAATTCCGAACTATGTGCACAGATTGGAGCATAGCTCTGTTTTTCGTCAAGTTTCTTTTCTAATTCCGACTCTCTCGTAATTTACTTGGCAAGTGGTTGTCGCAAGCGTTTCTACTTCCCTTTTTTTCTCTTCGCAGGTATTAGCCTGCTTCGTCACTTTGGTATCTACTTCGGATACTAAAGCCTTTAAAGTTTCCACCTTCTTTTGATCCTCTTTCTTCACTAATTGAATTTGTTCCGTCACCTTATTCTCGATGATCGGAGCAACTGCTTCTCCTACACTTTTCTCGATTCTGCAAATTTCGGAATAAAAACGAATATTTATGCTCGCAATTTCCGCCTGAACGCTTACCATTTCCTGTTTAAGATTACCGATTTCGGTATTAATTACAACAATATCTTCTTTCATTTTATCAACTTTTGTGTTTATAACTCCAACATTGTTGTTAACAACATTAATAACTTTGTTCTGATTGTCTAGCTCCCGTTCAAATTTTTCAACCTGAGCTTCTTGCTTGACAGCCTGAGCTTTAATTTCTGCCGATTGACTCTTGATTTCATTAATCAAAACATTCAATAAATCAGTTAAATTCCCGGAAACTACCGGTTTTACTTCCGTAGCGGCTTCCTCTTTAATTGTCCCCCCGTATTCGCCATCAAGGGGTTCAGATTTGATTTTCACTTCCGATTCCGAAACATTTTCTAAAGTTTGGAATTCCATTTCTGCTCTTTGTTGCGTTTCGGCGGTCGCGTCTTTCATGCTAGCCGCCTGCCCCTGAACAATGGGCACCGCGGTGCGCGTTTCCCACTGTTCGACCGATTGTTCCGTATCCAAGTCTACCAAATTTTGGTAATGGTTGCCTTCACTCATTTTAATAATTTTCAATATAAATAACAATTCTCAAATCTAATTAGGATTCCACCCACTACTTAATCTCGCTGACGTAACTATCTGTTCGTAACCAATACTTTGTTACGACATTTGCACCATACAAAATTCGTGTCCAGAACAACCTCAAATCTGAAGATTGTCCTGTCACCAGGTCGCCACGTGTAACCTCCCCCTCACTTATCGACATTAATGACAGTGAAAAATTAAACCGCGTGTACCTAACGGAAATTTGGGAAAAGCAATCGTCACCGAAGTTAATCTGTCGGTAAAGAGGGAGGAAAGGGTTACATCTAAATGAAAGGAAAAATGCAAATGCAACTGGTGGATATTAATTTTGAAAAGGGGTAAAGTTAATAAAGAAAGTAAATGTGCGGCCGTTACGTTAACAATTAACTAGCGGTAATTAGATATTTGAGATTTGGGGGAAATTACGGTCGCCAGTCCTAAGGACAATTACTATAGTAACTGACAAAGAAAGGTTATTACACATATAATTAGCACTAGAAGCGTGGCAACTGAAGGTTGACACGTGTAGTGTGAAAACTGAAAGATTGTCAGAAGTAATAAATTTCGCTACACTCTGACTTAATTTAGCAAAAGAATTAATAAAACCGGAAAATCGAAAGTTAATTTAGTGACTGAAGTTAATAGTGAGCTTTCTTTCTGAAGCACATCGAAATTCAGTAAAATACGGTTAGTCTTGGACTACCTCAACAATCATTTCAAAAGCTACTTGAATCTACGCAATTTAGAAATAAGAGATTTAACTTTGAACTTGAATTAAATGATTCTGAACAATTAACAATAGTAAAATTTGGTACGTACCAAGCTGAGCTGGAGTCACAGGTAAGCTAAAATATGCAAACAAAACTCGCGCTCTTAATTTGTGCTTGTGTAATCTAAATATTGTAGCCAGCTATGGATACCTTAACTGAACTTTGAAATTAAAGCAGTGAAATCGAATGCTTTTACTTTAATGCTGGCGTTTGAATTTCAACGACACTCGAGTTCATTCCGGAAAAGCAAGGGACCCTGCTTGGTAATACAATTGGGACAATGAGCAACAAATGTTCATGCTAAGTTGCTGTAATTATAGTTACGAAAATGGAACAGTTTGAAAAGCTGAGGTCTGCCATACAGTTCTAAAACTTTACGTGCTTCCAGTCTTCCTTGTTGGTTGATTTAAAGTTTGAAGCCGTCGATCGAGGAGGTGGCGACAGTCACTCATTGTCGGCCGTCGCTGTTGCAGAAGCTGGATGTTGGCGCGCCTTCTTCTCGACACGGTCACCAGGCGAAACGGGCTCTTGATGTGCGCCAGCTAATGCTTCCCGTCCGCGACACCGTGTCAGAAACTGCTCCACTGCACCACCCCAGCCAGACTCCCTCTGCTCTGCCCGCGCTCCACGCGGCAGAGTTAACACTACCAAAGATCCTAAACACTTTCGTTCTCCACACGACCTATCGATGTAATGGTTCGATAGCATAGTTTCCCTAGGCCAGACCCAGCGTAAAAATACAAATAATATTCACAAAGCAAACCAACATAAATGCGTAAATATATATACAAATAGTAAAACAATTACAATATACAGAGACACAGAAACATCATATATTCAGGTAACATAATAAGGAAAAAAAATTATAGTACAATAGATGGAAATAGAAGGGTATGCATTTCCGGCGTTACAGGGGTATAAGATGAACATCAACAAAAGCAAAACGAGGATAATGGAATGTAGTCGAATCAAGTCGGGTGATGCTGAGGGAATTACATTAACAAATGAGACACTTAAAGTAGTAAAGGAGTTTTGCTATTTGGGGAGCAAAATAACTAATGATGGTCGAAGTAGAGAGGATATAAAATGTAGACTGGCAATGGCAAGGAAAGCGTTTCTGAAGAAGAGAAATTTATTAACATCGAGTATTGATTTAAGTGTCAGGAAGTCGTTTCTGAAAGTATTTGTATGGAGTGTAGCCATGTATGGAAGTGAAACACGGACGATAAATAGTTTAGACAAGAAGAGAATAGAAGCTTTCGAAATGTGGTGCTACAGAAGAATGCTGAAGATTAGATGGGTAGATCATATAACTAATGAGGAGGTATGAAATAGAATTGGGGAGACGAGGAGTTTGTGGCACAACTTCACTAGAAGAAGGGATCGGTTGGTAGGACATGTTCTGAGGCATCAAGGGATCACCAATTTAGTACTGGAGGGCAGTGTGGAGGGTAAAAATCGTAGAGGGAGACCAAGAAATGAATACACTAAGCAGATTCAGAAGTATGTAGGCTGCAGTAGGTACTGGGAGATGAAGAGGCTTGCACAGGATAGAGTAGCATGGAGAGCTGCAACAAACCAGTCTCAGGACTGAAGACCACAACAACAAATTTCCGCAAATCTTCATGTGTATACATGCCTTTTATTTTACCATTTTGTATATTTCCCATCAAGTAGCACCCAGGATGTGGCTTGTCAACAATGATATATGGTCCAACATATAACAACTGCCATTTTTTATTCAATGCTTTTAACTTCGGTGATTTTGGATGAGTTCTTAGTAGTACGTCCTATCCAATCCGGCATTCTGTTACGTTTTTCAATTTCCTGTCGTAAATTCCTTTCATTAATTGAGCTTGCTCTTCTAATGTTACTAGCGCTCGTCGTACCTTCCCATCTAAGGCTACGTCTTTGTGCTCTAATTTAGGTATCGGTTTTGCCCATTCATAGTTCCACCTTTTCAAACATAAGTTCGAAAAATTGGAAATTTGTGGTAAGTGCTTATGGAACCCAACTTCTTAGGTCATCGGTCCCTAGGCTTACACACTACTTAATCTAACTTAAAGTAACTTACGCTAACGACAGCACACACACACCCATGACCGAGGGGGGCGTACGTTCGGCCGGTGTGTACCCTGTTGATGTGTGCGGTAGGTGACTTACTATCTGCTGAAATGGACCCAGGTATTCTATCCATTTCTTTTGACTCTGTGGTATATACGTCCGGATAAATCTATTAACTTCACGAAAGCATCGTTCGACGGGACTTGCTTCTGGGTGGAACTTGGATACTAAAATAGGACTTATGATTTGTTATTTCAAAAATGATTTCCATTGGTCACTTGTAAAATTTGATGTATTATCAGTTAGTACTGTGCGGGGTTTCCCAACGTGTGGTATGTAGTCTTCCAGAATCCGCCTTATAATTGGTCCAGACGTAACTGTTTTGACTGCGTTTAACTGGAGATACTTACTAAAAACGTCATACAGGGCTACGAAGTATTTGACCCCGTCGCCGGCTTAGGGATAAAGTCCGGCGGCGTCAGTAGATGCAAGATCCCTTGGTTGCTTTGGTATTATTGGGTGTAGTACGTTCAGACATGTCCTATTCTGATGCTTGACCTTTTGACAAACAGCACAGCGTTTGATAACTTGCTCTATATGTCGCCTCATATTAGGGAAATAAGAATACGTAGAAATTTTGGCACCTTAGCACTCCATAGTGTCCCCATGTGCGGTGCGTGTGTTGAATTAAGTTGTCCACACATTCCTGATGTATGCACACACACCGCTTATCCATTCGTCGATCTGTTCTTCGAAAAAGGACGCCATTGTATATGATGTAATACTGCTCTAAATGTTCGTGTGTTCTAGCCTGCAATTTTTTATTACCTTGCTCCACTTCGGGTCTTCTTTCTGCAAGCGTTGCATGTTTTTGCACATTTTGATATAATATGGTTCAAAAGTTCCATCATTTATTAAAAGTACCTTGAAATCTGATGTTTGTTCCGCTAACCAGTGTAAATCTGTGAGGCCTTGGGTAACCGTGACAGTGCATCTGCCAAAACATTCTGTTCCCCTTTTATGTACACTATTTCAAAATCAAACTCTTGGACATACATGCACCACCTCGCTATTCTCTTATGCAAAAACTTACAAATTAGGCGGAAGGTCAAATCTTGATGACTACAGTAAACGTTTTTGCCCAAGGGTAATATTGAAATCTACGAAACGCCCAAACTACTGCTAACGCTTCTAGCTCAGTTACAGAATAAGATCTTCCACATTCCGTAAGGTTTCTAGTAGCAGAATTGATTATATTGATTTCTTCTTCACCATTGTTTGTTATTATCTGAAACAGACACGCGCCGATCCTCTGATAGCAAGTATCGCTGCTTAAACAGAAGTCCAACTCCACATCTGAGTGTTTAAGAATAGGTGCGTTAATCAGCGCCTGCTTGATCTGCTGATAATCTTGTTCACATTATTTAGCCCACAACCAATTGTGGTTTTTACGCAGTAAGTTTAATAGTGAACTACTGTTCAACAGTTGTTGTGACAGGAAATTTCCCGAAAAAAGAGGTCAGTCCCAGAAAACCTTTTAATTGTTTCTTTGTGTAGGGTGTTGGGAAACTGCGTATCACATCTAGTTTACTGGGGTCAGGTAGAATTCCTACTGGTGAAATGATATGCCCTAAGTATTTTATTTTGTCTTTTCCGAATTGAGACTTTTTAAAGTTAGCTGTGATGTCGTATTCATCAAATTTTTGAAGAACCTTTTCCAAAATACTTGATTGTTCCTTTCATGTTTGGGTCGCAATTAACAGATCATCAACGTAGAATGTAACCTGGCTAAGCAGATCCGGTCCAAGTACTCTGTCTAACGCTTCAATAAATACACCAGCGCTCACGTTTAATCCGAAAGGTAGCACCCTAAACTGGTAGCTTCTTCCAGCATTTATGAAAGCTGTATACTTTCTACTCTCTTCATCTATTAAAATTTGCCAGTATGGTGCCTTCAAATCGAGGTATGTTAAGTCCCTAACGCCATGAAACTGTAATAACTGATCTTCTAAATTCTCTGGCCTTCTTCTTATAGGAGCAATGATTTTGTTCATTTCTCTCACGTCTAACACCAACCGTACCGTTCCATCAGTTTTACGAACTGCGAGAATCGGACTGCAGTAAGGGGCGTGTGATGTTTCAATAACCTTCCATCTAATCATACGCTCTATTTCTTGTCTTATTGCCTCTTTCTTTCCACAAGGAACGCCATATGACGTTCTACACAAGGTTTCATGTGGGTACACTTCCATTTTATATTCATAATCCTTAATAACACTGGAGCCGACAGCGGTGGCCAAGCGGTTCTAGGCGCTTCAGTCCGGAACCGCTTGACTGCCACGGTCGCAGGTTCGAATCCTGCCTCGGGCATGGATGCGTGTGACGTCCTTAGGTTAGTTAGGTTTAAGTAGTTCTAAGTTCTAGGGGACTGATGACCTCAGATGTTAAGTCCCATAGTGCTCAGAGCCACTTGAACTTAATAACACTGTGTTGTTTACGAAAAATGCAATGATATTTAAAGAGTAATTTTATCAATTCACTTCGCTGTTCATTGTTAAGACAAGTGCATTTACTTATTTTACTGTCTACTGTTTTCTCATCGAGGATCTCCCCGCTTGCATCATCAAGTTCCATTTTATTTGCCATTAAGATTTGGGTGAAGGGTAGATAAGTTTCACATTAATGTCAGGTGTCTATCTAGTCTGATATGTCATTGTAGTTCTTATTAGGTCTACTGCCAGTGTGCGCTCACCCACGTGAAACTGGCATTCACCACTGCCGATATCTATTTTTACCCAATATCTTCTGAATACCACCATACCATGCAAACAGTTCGCTATAAGTTTGTCCACCAACAAGAAAGTACACTGTAAAATTACACCACATATGCTAATGGGTATGCTGGCCTGTAATTTTATAACTTTAGATTTACTTCCCATCGCCGTTACGATCTACTTGCAGCGTGGGTACTTCTGTTTCCTTATCATACCTTAAAATAGATTACGGATATGCTGTTCGTGTAAGTTTGCCTCTGTGTCTACTTCCTCTTTCCTATTTTTGTTCATGTTAGTGATTATGTCGCTAATATTATTATTGTGGCACACTGGTAGTTCATTTTACCTGCTTCCTCTAGTCATACCCGATTATTGCTATTTCCTGGAGGCGGTATAAGTATTGTTTCATTTTCTACCATCACTTCTACTATGTTCACCGTATTTTTGCGTGCTCGCCAGTTCGTGTCCCTGTTGTTTCGGTTTGACATTACGGGCTGCCGGTTCCGTCTTTGATCCCTGTGTCCCACATTCCGATCCTGGTAATTTGCACTTGCTTGTAGCCTAGTATCAAAGTTTTCTCTCGAATTTCTCCTATCTCGACCATTGTCGTGCCAATGGGGCAGATATTTATTTTCGTACCATCGGTGACCCTGTGGCTGACAGGTAAACCGATTGTACTGATTTCCGTTGTGGCGTGGCGGTGCGTAAGGATGCCATTCACTCATACGCACGCGACTATTATAGTTTCCAAAGTCATTGCCGTTACCGTGGTTGTTCCATATGGGTTGTGTTCATTACCGTTACGATAACTAGGCATGGCCTGCCCATCCTCTTGAATTGGATCTATTGAGTCGAGCACTGAAAGAAAATACTCGAGATCATATTCGGGAATGATTACTAATTTTTCCCTGACATTTGCAGGCAACTTGTTCTTTAAGATTTTCAGTACGGTACATCGACATGAGATATCGGATTATTCCCGTAGCGGATCTTGCTTAGATATGCTTCAAAATAGTTTCTTAGCCCCCTGAATTTTGGATGATATAATACTGGGTTAAATATCTCTCATCTTAACCTCTCCTGGATAGTCTTCACCAATATTTATCTAAAACCGCATTCTAAAATTGATCATATGTTTCGCAGAGTTCCGACATCTTCGTAGCCCACAAAAGGATGTAGCTTTCTGTGTGTTCTACGACATATTTGATCTTTTGAGCTTCTGTCCAATTCCTAGGCAGTACACTCCTTAAGGCTCGGACAAACACTACCAGGTGCGGTCGCTTCGTTTCATTTGAAAATACATGAAACTGTTGATGTTTTATTAAACTCTCGTCCATTAACAACGCTGTCCAGCAGGACGGAACAGTATTTACATGCGGTGATGACATATCTGTCTCATAAAAGTTTAACCCGTTGGTCGAGTCGCGCTTCGGCATGCGGTCGCGCGGCGGGGTTGGGCATTGTTGTCCTCGCCACTAATTTCTCTCACCGGCGGACGGCTGTTTACAGCTCCGTTTACCGCCCCCGGCGATGATACTACCGTAGTTTGTTTGTTAGCTATTGCGTCCATTAATCTTTGTTCTACCTGTTTGATATCATGTTCTACGCGTTTTAAAATTTCTTCTTCCTTGTCCCCCATTTCTTCCTTTACCGCTTCCACATAAGTACGCTATTCGGGTGCACATGTTTCCGCGAACGTTGTATTTTCATCTTTTGTATTGCCCTTTGCTGTTTCGTAAAGCTGCACGATGCCTGAGTTGATTCTTTTATGTTCTAACTTAGGTAATCCTATATCCGCTGTAATATTTCTCTTCATTTTCTGGTAAGTCGTCACAGAAAGAATGCAGTTTCGTTAGTTCGGATTGTACATTATCTATGTTAACCTGCGTATTCTTTTGCATTATCTGTAAATAACTCTGAGTTGCTCTGATTCCGGATAGCTCCTGTCCATACGTGCGTGTTAGTGCTTCAAATCTTTCTTGCACTATGCCTTTTAATTTCTCACTCATATCGTGAACTGAAGTTTGTGCTTGTTCGTTAATTTTCCTATCCACTTCCGTGGAGATTTGCGAAATCTGCAGTGTGAACTTCGTATCCAGCTTACTGAGGTCTGCCGGCCGGAGTGGCCGAGCGGTTAAAGGCGCTACAGTCTGAAACCGCACGACCGCTACGGTCGCAGGTTCGAATCCTGCCTCGGGTATGGATGTGTGTGATGTCCTTAGGTTAGTTAGGTTTAAGTAGTTCTAAGTTCTAGGGGACTTATGACCACAGCAGTTGAGTCCCATAGTGCTCAGAGCCATTTGAACCATTTTTTACTGAGGTCTGTGCGCAAATTTTTACCTTACCTGAAATGTGTGTAATGTCTGTATTTACCTTCCCGATCTCGGACTTTACTGTGGTCATGTCTTCTTTCATATTATTCTTGTCGGTTTGTATTGTGTCTAAACTCGCCGTCTTTGAATTGATTGTGTTCATGTCTGCTTCTATTGTTTCTAAACTCGACATTTTTGAATTTACTGTCTTCATGTCTGTTTTCATTGCTTTCATTTCTCTTTGTATTCCTGTTAAGGGTCGAAATAAGGTTTGCATATCTTCCCTAGTCACTTCTGGCCTACGCCTGTCAGCATTTGCGTCTGTACAGCTCGTACTACTTTCATTAAAAATATTCCATTGCCTAGAGGTGTCATTAATTTCGCCTACTGTAATCAATGTATTGCTTATAATGAAATTTTCGTATTCATGGGCTTTGAGTGAAACAATGGCATGTCGCGCCCAGCATCAAAATAATCACCACTTGACGGTTCCAAACAACCCACTGTTACGTTTTGCAAATGCAAGTCCTACTACATAGGCGTTTTCATTTTGAAATGACATTTCGCTTCTATGTTGTCCATCCATTATAGAAATCTTTACGCCTCTGAAGTTACAAAAATTAATGTTTTCTCTGTCTGAATTTTACTTCCGCGCTATTTCTCGAATGATAGAATGCATATCTAGCTATATGTAATTGTAATCTCAATTGTTGTTCACTCAATATGTTTTTCGTACTGATGAAGAAATATCATTCTCTCTACTTGATTGCAATTGCGTTAACCTCTGAAGCTTTAGGTTCTGGATTTTAGGAAACATGTGCTTGGATTTTCTAATAAGTGTACTAGGAACGCATTTTCTACATGTTGTTGTCTTGTCACTGGTACTGCCCTATATTGTAGTTTTACTTGTCCACTCTTGGTATTGTTGTCTTCTTCCTTCGCATTTATTTATTATTTCTTTTTCTTACAGCTAGTATTTTTCCAGTGTTACATCATCGTCTCCGTCATGTCATCAGCGTACATGGAACACAAAGAAAATATTAACATACATGTATATTCATTGTCTTAACAATACTAGTACTCACAGTTTTGCCCACTACGTATCGTCCTGTCACGGTCGCCACTTTATACTATACTAAAAATATATATAATAAAAAATGTTAATATATATGGAACTAATGAGATTAATTTTATAACGCTCAAAAAAGCAAAATAAACTGGGCTATGCCTGTAAATGAGTTCATATTAGTTCTGCATGGACCTAATAGTCTTTTTCTTGCTGTAGATTTATTCTTACCAATTAATAACACTACGGCCGATCGCCATATCCACCTACAAATTCTTGACCATGTCCATGATATGGTAACTGGATCTTCGTGATAACTCTGAAGTACACAAATGGGCTTCAATTCTTCTTATTATAGTATTACTTGGAATAATACCTCAGTTTTTCACTAACGAAATACGAATGTATTATTTCCTTTACACACATCAAAAATACAGACTTCTCACTTATTCTCATAACCAAAATGACTATCGGCGATTTCGCTTTAAAATAAGGTGTGTCTACCCTCGTTCATTAGTAGAGAGAGAGTCCTTCCTCCTATCGAGGAACAGGAAAAACATCTTATGTTTTCAACACTTGAAAATCAAAAATACATGACGTTAGGTGCAGGCTCAATGCTGGGCTACCACTTCACCTTTTCTCTTTGCCTTTAAAGAAAACGGAAACATAAAAGCTAGAAATGCAAAAGGTACATCACGTAATGGCGACGACTGCGATACGGCCATGGTACTGAGATCATGGCTCCATGATCAGACGGGCTGCATAATAAGCCTGTACCACATTGATGATTGTGGATCCAGTTGCTGTGGTGCTTTCGCACCGGAAATATTATGATCGAGTGTGTGTAGAAATAAAGGTCCATTGTGATAGTGAGATGGTCCAGGATGCGGGGAGTGGCTGCATTGCCAAACGAACTGGTGTCATCAGCCCATAGCATTGGAACGATTATGGATTGGGTTGTGGTGATGTTTTCAGATGCTGCAAATACACCATTGATGAACTGGGCTGGGGTGATGAATGCAACATCATGTGGTGGAGTAGTTATTGCAGTTGGAGCACAGAATCTGCACATGTCCATCATATCATCAACAGAAGAAGAAATTAATCATGAGAGTGCAGCTATAATGAACATACACACAAAAATGAAAGAAATCTTCTTAAATACCTACCTAGAGCCAAATTAGAGACGCTTCTTAGCCCCTGATGATCCATCGTCATAACCATTTCCATTAGGGCGTTTCATCTTTGCTGATTTTATAGGCGCTGTTTATGTTGCTGACAGTTGGTCTCAGAATGGAATGGCTTTTCATGGTAAAACGACTTGTATTTATAGCCAAAACCACACTCATTTGGTTATTTCAGCCAATAGTAATAGAGGGTGCTTATCTCCAGCCATGTGGTTCTAGGCACGATAGCCTAGGCTCACGGGTGTGTGTAGGCAAGGCTACTTTACACCACTTCCGTCAGTGTTCTTAAATATGGGATTATATTTCAGTACAGTGGTCCATGACGTCGGTGGTAAATCTTCTATTGCAAGAGAAGAACAATTTTCTTCTGATGGTTTGAAACGTGCTATCGTAGTACACCCCGCTTCCACAATATCAGTGACGGGAGGTAGTGAGAACAGTTTCCTATTCCAGCAGCGAGAGAAAAACTTACAGCGGTGCAGCATGAGCTAGCGGACAGCTATTATCGCGCACAGTGCGCCAACGGCCCTGCATGAGCTGCTCGCTATCTGGAAATACAGTTTCATGGCTGTATAATGATGGCCCTAGTTTTTTTTATTGGATTTCAATTCACCCCCCCCCCCAGAGGGGGGAGCGGGCTGGCAGCAGCGTAATATGCTGCTATACAGCGTACAGAAAAGTTAAAAAACATAATGAGAATAGAAGCAAACAAGAAAAACAGGTGATATAACGGTGACGTGTAAAAAACTGTAAAATGGCGGTAAGTTGTGGAATTTAAAATACAAAAACACTGTGGTGACGATGCAGATGAAGACACACAAGAAGTAGATGGGCACAATTAAAAAACACGCCGACTGTCTGGCTTCTGTTCACACGAAATTAAAGGAAAAAAAACTCGCAACTAGTGACAGTATGGTGGCTGTTCACAACACTGACAGGGGACGCATAACACTGAAAACTCACTTATAATAGCACTATACAGGTGACACGGCAGCAGATTGGGGGGGGGGGGGGGCGGGAGGACTCAGAGCTATGATGGGGAAAAGGGGGGAGGAGAGGAAACTAAAAAAGGGGGAGCAGATGGAGGGAGGGGACATAGAAAAGGGGGGGGGGGGGCTGGGCGGACACGGGGAAGGAGTGGGAAAGGCAGTGGAGGGGAGAGCAGAAAGGACTCAGGGGAGAGAAGGGAGGCAGAGAGAGGATAGGCAGGGATAAAACAGGATGGAAGGGGGGAGAGGGAGCCCGAGAAAAGGAGGGGGAGGTGAGGATCATCTACATCTACATCTACATTGATACTCCGCAAGCCACCCAACGGTGTGTGGCGGAGGGCACTTTACGTGCCACTGTCATTACCTCCCTTTCCTGTTCCAGTCACGTATGGTTCGCGGGAAGAACGACTGTCTGAAAGCCTCCGTGCGCGCTCTAATCTCTCTAATTTTACATTCGTGATCTCCTTGGGAGGTATAAGTAGGGGGAAGCAATATATTCGATACCTCATCCAGAAACGCACCCTCTCGAAACCTGGCGAGCAAGCTACACCGCGATGCAGAGCGCCTCTCTTGCAGAGTCTGCCACTTGAGTTTATTAAACATCTCCGTAACGCTATCACGGTTACCAAATAACCCTGTGACGAATCGCGCCGCTCTTCTTTGGATCTTCTCTATCTCCTCCGTCAGACCGATCTGGTACGGATCCCACACTGATGAGCAATACTCAAGTATAGGTCGAACGAGTGTTTTGTAAGCCACCTCCTTTGTTGATGGACTACATTTTCTAAGCACTCTCCCAATGAATCTCAACCTGGTACCCGCCTTACCAACAATTAATTTTATATGATCATTCCACTTCAAATCGTTCCGCATGCATACTCCCAGATATTTTACAGAAGTAACTGCTACCAGTGTTTGTTCCGCTATCATACAATCATACAATAAAGGATCAACAGAGTTGATAGGAGGGATAAATGGAGGAAGAGAGGGCATAATCCAGGAGGGGGAGTTGACAGAAGCGACCTTGGGAAAGGAGATGAAGAGTGTAGAGATGGAGGGTAGGGGGGGACACAACAGTGAAGGCGAAGCAGATGGTGGTGGTTGGAGAGGAGAGGAGCAACCAGGGGATGAGGAGGATCAAGGCGGCAGGAGGTGTAGAGTATGCAGATATGTTCGAGGAATAGGAGCAGATGGGGGAAAGGAATCAGGTCGTAGAGGATCCGCGTGGTGGACAGGAGGCACATAAAGAAGGCGAGGCAGAGTGCATGGCGCTCGAGGATCTGGAGGGACTCATAGAATTTGGGGGGGGGGGGGGGCATGGCCCTAGCCTCTGGCATGAGTTAAAAATGAGATAAAAACTCGAACAGCACTTCTTACCAATAGTCTTCGCAGAATGTATATAAATCGTTCTGTGGTATTTTATGCAAGTACACAAACAGCTCGAGTTTTCGTAATTGATTTTCACATCAAATAATTAAAATTATAGATAGACAGACAAAAATTTTGCATTGACCATCGCCTGATAAGCACAGTTTACTTTATTATGCATATTGGTAGCAAAAGACACAAGATGGCAGCACTTTCGATCATACCCTCTAAGTGTGGATGTAATTACAATCCAATTACACAATTTTGTCTGTCTCCTACGACATGGATACCCCAGGGCCAGGCATAGAGTGGGTATGATTTTTTTATGCTTAATGTTGTTCAACACACTAGAATGTACACTAATGGAGGAAAATCATTTTTAACGGCACCCAGGCCCACTTTATAGCAGCATTGTATTTGTTTATTTAAATAACAACAATAATAATAAGAATGCATGACGCTGAAATGATAAACATTAAAACCATAGGACTATAACAGGGCCTTTCTGGCTGGCAGATAACAGTACCAGGTGGCCCTGACAAATCAGCAGAGGCAGACCTAACCTTCCACATCACAACAATGAGATACAGACAGCAATGGAGCTGACATCATCTCCAGGCTCCTCTCCCTTCAGGGTGTGTTAACTCTCCTCCTGAACGATCAAAGGAGCATATTTGTTGAAAGCAGCATAAAAATAAATTACAGTTTAAAAATTAGATAAACATCGAGCAATAGGACTAGGTAATACTCTAAGTCATGTAGAGTAAATGTATGCTACCTGTGATCAGCAAACTTCACGTGATTTCATATTTAGTAGTGTCAATAAATGATACGTGGGTATCACTTGTCGTTTATGGAATCATGCCACTTTAAACTGCTTCCAAAAATTTTGCGATTCCACATACGTCACTATGTCCTCATACACACACACATACACACACAGAGAGAGAGAGAGAGAGAGAGAGAGAGAGAGAGAGAGAGAGAGAGAGACAGAGACAGAGAGAGAGAAAACTAGTGGGAGTATGATAATTTCGTCTTTTCTTCAGGCCCTCTCTAGAATGCACCGTATTTCGACTTTTATTGTATATGTAATGTCATTCTCTCTCTCATATCTAGACGCTACGTTAAGCACCTGTAGCTCCACTCTAACACATTTTCCGATTACTCTATCCGTATAACGCTTTCCTATTTCTAGGTGTGTGTGTGGCTTCATGCGTGTCCCTCCCTCTGTGTAAGTGATAAACAACTTTTTCTTTTTCAAGTGACCTAGAAGCAAACGCTGAGAACAGTTTTTTGGTGTGAATGAACCAATGTACATATGTCATAAAAATAAATACTTTGCTAATTATTATATATAAGAAATAAATAATGGTAAATAAACCAACGGAAATTAGCTTTGGACATTATTTTATGTAAAACAGAAAAAATAGCTTTGTAAACAGATCATGAGAACAAAAATGTTAATATAAAATACTACTAATAAATGCATTGAAAAAGAAATTGTTAATAATATACCATTAGTTATTGTGTATGAACTACTTTCACTATAGAATTATTGTTAATAACAATTTCTTTATGACAAACTTGACCATCTTCCTGTCTTGCACAGACTCCAAATGAAGAGGTCTATGCAATTGGACTACCTATAAAGGTTGATAAGGGCGAGGAAGTACTTGAATCTTATTAGTCTTGAGGGGAGGAGGAGGGGTTTCCCACCATTTTAATATGCCTATTGGTGAAGGTTTTTCCCACTAATTCCACACCATGTGACCAGTATCAAGTTACGTCATGGCCTAGTCCACTTGCCTAAAGTTCATGGGTAGGACAGGTGTTCACCTGGGTGACCTTGAACAATAGCCAGTGGTTCCCTCACGATTGGACGGGGGGGGGGGGGGGGCGAGGAAGGGAGTGGGGGGTGACCTTGATTACGACCAGTTCACATGTGTATGCGAATATCAGACGTGGAACCTCGTCTTAACAGTACATCATTTTGAGAAAAAACAGTCATCTGCACTGTTGTCTTATCACCAGATATGCGAGTTGCCTATCGCCTTTGCTCCTTGGCTCGTCACACTCTACTGTCCTACTCCCTTTAACTAATTTACATTTGGTAAATTGTTAATCTAATCTGGAAGCTAATTTTCAGTTTCATTCTGTAATTCAAAAAACAAAACTCCACTCCTAAAAAACTGTTGGTACTACATGGTTATACCATATAGATTCAACCGGACTCACATGAAGGTGGTGGTACTAGAAACATTTTTTTAACAATTCCATAATGTTAGAAAAACGCAATTGAAATTAACAGTATGTCATGCACATCAAATGGTAACAGTTGATAAAGGGAATATGTACCTGTAATAATATTTTCTCCAGGCACATTGCATCAGAGTAATCGATGTATTCACACTCATGTTTTAGTTCATTTACACCAATTAAAACATCATCATGTGTCAAACTAAGTGTCTAAACCAAAGAACTTTGATCTTACTGGAAAGTATCTAAAACCAAGTGCTGCACTGTATATATAACTATTTCCTCACTGCGAATAAACTGTGGTTCTGATGATCAATAAATGTCAGAACAACAGCAATAATATGTAAACATGAAACTAATGGCGACAACGAGGATCATAACATCACGAATCAAAATGTTAGTCATCCCTAATCATTGTGAAGCGTTGTACATACACCATCTAATTAAAATTATCCGGACATCTGTTCGTAGACATTAGTATGGCGTGTGTCCACCTTTCCCTTTATGTCTGCTTGAACTCTGCCAGAGACTCTTTTAATAGGGTGTCTGCATGTCTGGGGCGGAACGACAGCCCATTCTTCCTCTGGAGCAAAACTAGAGAAGGTAAGGATCTTGGACGCTGGGGTTTGGAGCGAAATCGACGTTATAATGCACCGAAATGGTGTTCCATTGGGTTCAGATCGGGAATTTTGGCAGGCCAGTTCATTTCAGAACTGTTATTGTCCACCATCCCCCATGAACCAGGGACCTTGCTGTTGGTGAGGAGGCTTGCTTGCCTCAGCGATACAGATAGCCATGCCGTAGGTGCAACCACAACGAAGGGGTACCTGTTGAGAGGCCAGACAAACGTGTGGTTCCTTAAAAGGGGCAGCAGCCTTTTCAGTAGTTGCAGGGGCAACAACTTGGATGGTTGACTGATCTGGCATTGTAACATTATCCAAAATAGCCTAGCTGTGCTTGTACTGTGAATGGCTGAAAGCAAGGGGAAACTACAGCCGTAACTTTTCCGAGGGCAAGCCACTTTACTTTATGGTTAAATGATGATGGCATATTCTTGGGTAAAATATTCCGGAGGTAACATAGTCCCCCATTCGGGCAGGGACTACTCAAGAGGACGTCTTATCAGGAGAAAGAAAACTGGCGTTCTATGCATCAGAGCGTGGAATATCAGATCCCTTAATCGTGCAGGTATGTTAGAAAATTTAAAAAGGGAAATGGATAGATTAAATTTAGATATAGTGGGAATTAGTGAAGTTCGGTGGCAGGAGAAACACGACTTTTGGTCAGGTGAACACAGGGTTATAAATACAAAATCAAATAGGGATAATGCAGGAGGAGGTTTAATAATGTATAAAAAATAGGTGTGCGGGTAAGCTACTACAAAGAGCATAGTGAACGCATTATTGTGGCCAAGATAGAAACGAACCTCTCGCCTACTACAGTAGTACAAGTTTATATGCCAACTAGCTCTGCAGATGACGAAGAAATTGATGGAATGTATAATGAGATAAAAGAAATTATTCAGATAGTGAAAGGAGACGAAGATTTAATAGTCATGGGTGACTGGAATTTGACACTAGGAAAAGAAAGAGAAGGAAACGTAGTAGGTGAATATGGATTGGAGGTAAGAAATTAAAGAGGAAGCTGCTTGGTAGAATTTTGCACAAGAATATGACTTAATCATAGCTAACACTTGGTTCAAGAATCATGATAGAAGGCTGTAAACGTGGAAGAAGCCTGGAGATACTAAAAGGTATCAGACAGATTATATAATGGTAAGACAGAGA
Source organism: Schistocerca americana (assembly GCF_021461395.2). Taxonomy (NCBI): domain Eukaryota; kingdom Metazoa; phylum Arthropoda; class Insecta; order Orthoptera; family Acrididae; genus Schistocerca; species Schistocerca americana. The sequence goes on from NC_060125.1 coordinate 499,379,648, forward strand.
TTTAGGAACCAGATTTTAAATTGTAAGAAATTTCCAGGGGCAGATGTGGACTCTGACCACAATCTATTGGTTATGAACTGTAGATTAAAACTGAAGAAACTGCAAAAAGGTGGGAAGTTGAGGAGGTGGGATCGGGATAAACTGACTAAACCAGAAGTTGTACAGAGTTTCAGCGAGAGCATAAGGGAACAATTGACGGAATGGGGGAAAGAAATACAGTGGAAGACGAATGGGTAGCTCTGAGGGATGAAGTAGTGAAGGCAGCAGAGGATCAAGTAGACAAAAAGAAGAGGGCTACTAGAAATCCTCTGGTAACAGGAGAACTATTGAGTTTAATTGATGAAAGGAGAAAATATAAAAATTCAGTAAATGAAGCAGGCAAAAAGGAATACAATCGTCTCAAAAATGAGATCGACAGGAAGTGCAAAATGGCTAAGGAGGGATGGCTAGAGGACAAATGTAAGGATGTAGAGGCTTATCTCACTACGGGTAAGATAGATACTGCCTACAGGAAAATATCAAGAGCTCAGATGTAAACCCAGTTCTAAGCAAAGAAGGGAAAGCAGAAAGGTGGAAGGAGTATATGGAGGGTCTATACAGGGGCGATGTTCTTGAGGACAATATTATGGAAATAGAAGATGATATAGATGAAGATGAAATGGGAGATATGATACTGCGTGAAGAGTTTCACAGAGCGCTGAAAGACCTAAGTCGAAACAAAGCCCCGGGAGTAGACAACATTCCATTAGAAGTACTAACACCCTTGGGAGAGCCAGTTCTGACAAAACTATACCATCTGGTGAGCAAGATGTATGAGACAGGCGAAATACCCTCAGACGTCAAGAAGAATATACTAATTCCAATCCCAAAAAAAGTAAGTGTTGACAGATGTGAAAATCACCGAACTATCAGTTTAATAAGTCACAGCTGCAAAATACTAACGCGAATTCTTTACAGACGAATGGAAAAACTGGCAGAAGCCAACCTCAGGGAAGATCAGTTTGGGTTCCTTACCAATGTTGGAGCACGTGAGGCAATACTGACCCTACGACTTACCTTAGAAGCTAGATTAAGAAAAGGCAAACCAACGTTTCTAGCATTTGTAGACGTAGAGAAAGCTTTTGACGATGTTGACTGGAATACTCTCTTTCAAATTCGGAAGGTGGCAGGGTTAAAATATATGGAGCGAAAGGCTATTTACAATTTGTACAGAAACCAGATGGCAGTTATAAGAGTCGAGGGACATGAAAGGGAAGCAGTGGTTGGGAAGGGAGTGAGACAGGGTTGTAGCCTCTCCCCGATGTTGTTCAATCTGTATATTGAGCAAGCAATAAAGGAAACAAAAGTAAAATTCGGAGTAGGTATTAAAATTCATGGAGAAGAAATAAAAACTTTGAGGTTCGCCGATGACATTGTGATTCTGTCAGAGACAGCAAAGGACCTGAGAGAGCACTTGAACGGAATGGACAGTGCGTTGAAAGGGGGATATAGGGTGAACACCAACAAAAGCATAACGAGGATAATGGAATACAGTCGAATTAGGTCGGGTGATCCTGAGGGAATTAGATTAGGAAATGAGACACTTAAAGTAGTAAATGAGTTTTGCTATTTGGGAAGCAAAATAACTGATGATGGTCGAAGTAGAGAGGATAAAAAATGTAGACTGGTAATGGCAAGGAAAGCGTTTCTGAAGAAGAGAAATTTGTTAACATCATGTATAGATTTAAGTGTCTGGAAGTCGTATTGGAAGTATTCGTACGGAGTGTAGCCATGTATGGAAGGGAAACGTGGACGATTTATAGTTTAGATAAGTAGAGAATAGAAGCTATCGAAATGTGGTGCTACAGAAGAATGCTGAAGATTAAATCGGTAGACAACATAACTAATGAGGAGATATTGAATAGAATTGGGGAGAAGAGGAGTTTGTGGCACAACTTGACTAGAAGAAGGAATTGGTTGGTAGGACATGTTGTGAGGCATCAAGGGATCACCAATTTACTATTGGAGGGCAGCGTGGAGGGTAAAAACCATAGAGAGAGACCAAGAGATGAATACACTAAGCACATTCAGAAGGATGTAGTTTGCAGTAGGTACAGGGAGATGAAGAAGCTTGCACAGGATAGAGTAGCGTGGAGAGCTGCATCAAACCAGTCTCAGGACTGAAGGCCACAACAACAACAACATTGTCCACCAATTACTGCCCACAGATGCTGCTTTACGACTGGTTACATTGTCATGCTAGCACAAATAATCATCGACTCCGAATAATTCCTGTATTGGATGCAGTAAACAAAGCAGTTCGTATCATTCCACATTTAGCGCTATCTTAAGTGCAGTAAGAGGACCACCCCGTTGCCACGAAAAAGATCCCTATACCATAACACCACTTCTTCATTACTTTCTTGTTGGCAGTGTACATGATGTGACGGCCTTGCCGCAGTGGTAACACCGGTTCCTGTCAAATCACCGAAGTTAAGCGCTGTCTGGCTGGGTTAAAACTTGAATGGATCACCGCCCGGTCTGCCGAGCGCTAAGTGGGGTGCACTCAGCCCTTGTGAGGCAAACTGAGGAGGTACTTGACTGACAAGTAGCGGCTCCGGTCACGAAAACTGACAGCGGCCGGGAGAGCGGTGTGCTGACCACATGCCCCTCCATATCCGCATCCAGTGACGCCCTTGGGCTGAGAGGATGACACGGCGACCGGTCGGTACCAGTGGGTCTCGCAAGGCCTGCTCCGAAGTAGTTTTTTTTTCAGTACACATGGTAGCAGGTAAAATTTTAGAGGCATTCACGGAATCCAAACGCTTCCATCGGATCACCAGAAGGTATAGCGAGATGTATCACTCTAAATCACACGATTCCAGTCATCCATCGCCCAGTGGTGTCGCTCTTATGCCACCTCAAGTGTCGCTTAGCATTAACTAAGAATATGTTTGACTTATTAAGAGTTGCTCAGCAATTGCTCACGATTTTTTTAACTCTCTAGGCACACATTGTGTTAGCTGGATGACTAGTAGCACATTGGAACTCAGGATAGATTTCTTCCTCTAATTTCATGTGTATTCTACAATTACCTTCCACAACACTGTACAGTCTGTTTTCGTCCTCATATGAGATCGGCCTTGTCTTAATTTAACTGTGACTCCTACTTCGCATTTCCTCTTTGCAAACGCAGCAGTCGGCTTGGACATATATATATATATATATATATATATATATATATATATATATATATATATATATATATATGTGTGTGTGTGTGTGTGTGTGTGTGTGTGTGTGTGTGTGTGAGTGTACATTTCTTGTGCAATGGACACGTTCCACACCATAACGGCTAGCGTACCGTGCGATTGATCAATGGAACACGCAACCAGCTAACTAACTAACTGTAACTTTAGAAAGGTTGAAATGTCCATGATGTATTTGTTACTCAGGTGACTTCAGTAACTGGTCGATCTTTAAAATCACTGAAGTCTCATGACCGATCAATTCTGGTGTTACTGCTTCTCTTCTGACAACACAGTATTCTTTGTCTATTATTAGACTGGTGGATCCGCCTCTTGTGACATCTAGTTGTCATTTCTGCATTACGTAGGGGCTTCTGGATATTTTTGATTAGACAGGGTGGTGTGAACAGGTATCAGGCGGTCTCGTGGCGCTCTACCGCTGAAGTAAATCAAGGCATTGAAGTGGTGTATGTATCAGACAGTTGTATGGTACGAGGGCAGTTCAATAAGTAATGCAACACATTTTTTTTCTCGGCCAATTTTGGTTGAAAAAACCGGAAATTTCTTGTGGAATATTTTCAAACATTCCCGCTTCGTCTCGTATAGTTTCATTGACTTCCGACAGGTGGCAGCGCTGTACGGAGCTGTTAAAATGGCGTCTGTAACAGATGTGCGTTGCAAACAATGGGCAGTGATCGAGTTTCTTTTGGCGGAAAACCAGGGCATCTCAGATATTCATAGGCGCTTGCAGAATGTCTACGGTGATCTGGCAGTGGACAAAAGCACGGTGAGTCGTTGGGCAAAGCATGTGTCATCATCGCCGCAAGGTCAAGCAAGACTGTCTGATCTCCCCCGTGCGGGATGGCCGTGCACAGCTGTGACTCCTGCAATGGCGGAGCGTGCGAACACACTCGTTCGAGATGATCGACGGATCACCATCAAACAACTCAGTGCTCAACTTGACATCTCTGTTGGTAGTGCTGTCACAATTGTTCACTAGTTGGGATATTCAAAGGTTTGTTCCCGCTGGGTCCCTCGTTGTCTAACCGAACACCATAAAGAGCAAAGGAGAACCATCTGTGCGGAATTGCTTGCTCGTCATGTGGCTGAGGGTGACAATTTCTTGTCAAAGATTGTTACAGGCGATGAAACATGGGTTCATCACTTCGAACCTGAAACAAAACTGCAATCAATGGAGTGGCGCCACACCCACTCCCCTACCAAGAAAAAGTTTAAAGCCATACCCTCGACCGGTAAAGTCATGGTTACAGTCTTCTGGGACGCTGAAGGGGTTATTCTGTTCGATGTCCTTCCCCATGGTCAAACGATCAACTCTGAAGAGTATTGTGCTACTCTTCAGAAATTGAAGAAACGACTTCAGCGTGTTCGTAGGCACAAAAATCTGAACGAACTTCTCCTTCTTCATGACAACGCAAGACCTCACACAAGTCTACACACCCGAGAGGAGCTCACAAAACTTCAGTGGACTGTTCTTCCTCATGCACCCTACAGCCCCGATCTCGCACCGTCGGATTTCCATATGTTTGGCCCAACGAAGGACGCAATCCGTGGGAGGCACTACGTGGATGATGAGGAAGTTATTGATGCAGTACGACGTTGGCTCCGACGTCGACCAGTGGAATGGTACCGCGCAGGCATACAGGCCCTCATTTCAAGGTGGCGTAAAGCCGTAGCATTGAATGGAGATTACGTTGAAAAATAGTGTTGTGTAGCTAAAAGATTGGGGAATAACCTGGTGTATTTCAATGCTGAATAAAACAACCCCTGTTTCAGAAAAAAATGTGTTGCATTACTTATTGAACTGCCCTCGTATTAGCACAGTAACATAACACGGCGTAATAAGAGCCATCGTAAGAAGATCGTCACACACAGAGACTCAAGGGAAGTATCATTGTTAATGACTATCGGTTTCTTATACGACAGGAAATGCTGCTATCCAAAAACGCTAGTCACTCTCAAGCAGTATCCTAGCGAAAATTGTTTAGGGAACTGCGTAAATTGACTTTTGGAGTCGGGTACTTCTAAAAGATCACTCGCAGCAGCACATAAATTTGCATGTCGTCAAAGGGCTAAACACCAGTGGTTGTTAGTTGATGAAGGTGTCTACTGTGGTCTGAGATGTGGTAATTCTGCCTCTTTTCAAACGGTGAATGGCGTTGAATCCACCGATGGCCCTTTGAGGCATTCAACCAGCAGTTTGTCTAAAGCGTAGTTCAGGACGGAGCTGATACTGTGACGTTTCTGTGGTGTTTTCTGCATCCTGACTTTGGCCCACTCGTTCATGTTATCTTGAACATGAAAAAGTTTATCAGTTCGGTATTCTCTGTGACCTATTGTTCGACCTTCTTCTGCAGCTTCATGGTGAGTGTGATGAAGATACTCACCACTTCCAAGATGACAAGAGCCACGTTCGCAGGCCTGAACGTACCCAATACTGGTTTGACGAACACCCAGGCAGCCTATTACACCTTGATTGGGTGAAATAAATCGCGCCAGGTTTCCGTGCGGTCTAAGGCGCAGGTTCGAGTCCTATATTGAGATTCTACACAAGCACATAGGTTGTGCTGCTGCATTTGACCACAGACGACACCCGTGTAATATCCTGAACACGTTCCAAGTGTTAGTCATGGTCAGAACAGCGTTCTGTGTTGTTATCCATGCGGCTTTTCGCGGATGATGGTGTAGTATACAGAGAAGTTGCAGCATTAGAAAATTGCAGCACAATTCAGGAAGATCTGCAGCGGATAGTCACTTGGTGCAGGGAGTGGCAACTGACCCTTAACATAGACAAATGTAATGCATTGCGAATACATAGAAAGAAGGATCCCTTATTGTATGATTATACGATAGCGTAACAAACACTGGTAGCAGTTGCTTCTGTAAAATATCTGGTAGTGAGCGTACTGAACGATTTGAAGTGGAATGATCATATAAAATTAATTGTTTGTAAGGCGGGTACCAGTTTGAGATTCATTGGGAGCGTCCTTAGAAAATGTAGTCTATCAACAAAGGAGGTGGCTTACAAAACACTTGTTCGACCTATACATGAGAATTGCTCATCAGTGTGGGATCCGAACCAGGTCGGGTTGACGGAGGAGATGGAGAAGATCCAAAGAAGAGCGGCGCGTTTCGTCACAGGGTTATTTGGTAAGCGTTACGGAAATGTTTAGGAAACTCAAGTGGCAGACTCTGCAAGAGAGGCGCTCTGCATCGCGGTGTAGCTTGCTGTCCAGGTTTCGAGAGGGTGCGTTTCTGGATGAGGTATCGAATATATTGCTTCCCCCTACTTATACCTCCCGAGGGAATCACGAATGTAAAATTAGAGAGATTCGAGCGCGCACGGAGGCTTTCCGGCAGTCGTTCTTCCCGCGAAACATACGCGACTGGAACAGGAAAGGGAGGTAATGACAGTGGCACGTAAAGTGCCCTCCGCCAAAGACAGCTGTGTGGCTTGCGGAGTATAAATGTAGATGTATATGTAGATGTAGATGCAGATGTGTGAGTGCGTTATGTTGGAGTTATGTGAAACTGAACGTGGTGAAATTGCGAGTGCTCGTATCGTGTGTACTTGGGTAACTAACGGAAGCGAAGTATTTACTGTTTCAAGAGGTACTGTATCGAAAATTTATATCGCACACAGGATAAGCAGGAAAACAGCATCATCCGCTAAGTTACAGTGTGCTGAATGATCGAGGCGTGACAAAAAATGAGAGGCCAGCTGCAAAAGTCACCGTAGAGAAGAATGTAGCTATCGCGAACCCGATCAGCACCAAAATAAGACGAAGGGTGCTCTGTAAGCAGAAACTGTAAAACTGCAGGGTGAAATAGAATTCCAAACCTACTCATAGGTGATTCAAATGCTCGTAACAACAAAACGTGGTGCCGAAGCCGTACAACCTAGACTTTGGAGCAATTGAAGAAATCCATGTGGTAGGATGAGTTTTGTTTCACACTCTTTCCAACTTTTGGCCGAGTTTACCTCCCAAGAGTGAAACATGGATGGGTTCGATGATGATTTGGGCAGCCATGTCGTAGTATTCCATGGCCCCCTCGGTTACTCTGCAAGTTCCCATTACTGCGAAGGATTATGTGAGCATTTTGGTTGTGCAGGTCAATCCCATGGCACAATCTGTGTTCCCCACTGGAGACGCTGTCTTCCAAGCCGACAGGATCCCTGTTCACACAGAATTGTCACATCTCACCTGGCCATCACACGCACCAGATCTCTGTATTACTGAGCCTCCATGTTCTACCTTGGAGAGATGTGTGCGTGAATGCTAACAGCCTCCATCATCATTACCCAAAGCTGCCACTATTTTGCAGGAAGAATGGTAGTAGCGTTCTTTTAAAAAACCATGCAGGACCTGCTTCATCCATTCAGAGACAACAGGAAGCTTTTTTGAATGACAGCGGGCTTCCTACACCGTATTAGGTTGGTAATGTATTGTGCTTTTGTGTCTCCATATTTTTTAGAAATACAGGCATTAATTGAAATAATTTGGGAGACAGAAACCATTCCTGCAGACTGGAAAACTGCAGTTGTGTGCCCCATATTTAAGAAGAATGATCCACTTGTTTGTGATAACTACAGAGGAATTGCCTTACTGGATGTCAACTACAAAATCTTATCGTGCCGCCTATTAAACAGGCTGATACCAATAACAGAAAAAGTGATTGGGGACTTGCAATGCTATTTCCGCAGAAACAGATCCACATTAGATCACTTATTCACACTAAGACAAATAACTGAGAAGGCGTGGGAATTCAATGTAGATGTCCACATAGTATTCGTAGATTTTAAAAAGCCCTATGATAGCATACACCGACAGACACTCCTAAATATTAGTTAAAATGTGTGTACATGAAACTTTATGTCGCATAAAGAAATTGAAGATTTTAAGGCGTACACTGGATTGAGACAAGGGGATGCCATTTCACCTATTTTATTTAACTTTGTCCTAGAGAGAAGATCGATAGAGAATTTTCTAAAACCAGTCCACAAGGGATCCAGCTACAGGATGTGAACATTGCAAGAGGGAGACCCAGAATCAGATGGCGGGATAACATTCGGGAGGACACAACTAGGATGAACAGCAGGAACAACTGGACAAACAGTGCATTGGACAGGCACAAGTGGAAGAAGCTCATAGAGCAGGCGTATGGTCGATAAGGCCCTTGCCACATGTAAAGTAAAGTAAAAGTAAGTAAATATTTTTCTCCAATCCCTGCACGTGTAAAGTAATTGGTGTGAAAATAAAATTTTCAAGCAATCATGTGCTGTAGTGTGTACTGTGTGTTATTTTACACCAGAACTAAATCACAATATTTCTAGTCAGAGCCAATCAGTGAGAATATCGATTGCGTGCCTGCTTTTCGTCTCTGAATGTTGAGAGCTGCGGGATCATTGGAATTACTTCACATGCTTCAGGCGCTGACTGAAGTATCTTTCGAGTGCCGCGCATACCTCGCACGTACGGTAAATCTGGCCAACTCCAGTTGGGACAAGAATGCTGATTGGCTGGGACCACAGTGCGTGCTCGTTCGCGCGTGGGTACTTGAACGCATTCGGCGGTGGCGCGTTGTCGCCGCGAGAGTGTTCCGCAATTTCGCCCTCCAGTGGCCGTCAAAGCGATGGAAGTCCGCCCACGGTGCGGCGCGGATCGTTCACAGGGAAAAAGCGACGCCACCCGACGCCCGACGCCCACCCACGATGCCTGATTGATAAAAGCGCGTAACGAACCAGTCGAACGCAGCGCACCCGTTGGCGACGGCCCATGCGGAAGTCCCGCCAACAGCGCGTAATGAACAACACGCCCCTCCCAGCGACCTCTTTGTCTCCGCATACAACCTTGTGATCACGTGTAGAAGAATTACCATTATGGCGGGATACTGATTTCTTCCTCCGGTTTATATACATGCAAAAGCTAATTTTCCGGGTAGTACCTCCTCTACTCCACATTACACTTCGGCCAAAGGCCTTCAAATGTTTTCTCATTCCAGTTGCAACAATCCACGCTTGTAAGGAGATGAGTGTAGGTATAACTAACTCCAGTATTCCGACGACACGACCCTTTCCTACCACCCCATCCTCCAACCTTTCCAACGGTCCCTGAGGACCCACGTTAGTAACTTCACCCCTTTGCGTAATGTCTGTTACCCAAAAATCAATCGCGGACCTCGACCACAAACTAACCTGGTGCCCAGGCCCGATTAAAAGAGCTGTACAAGAGGTAGTCAATCGATTTTAATTGGCGCCTCAAAGAAATATACACTCATGCTCATAAATTAAGGACAATTTCAGAATGTGGTGCCACACAACGTGGCACTACACAAAACTGACGCTAATAGCATAGGCACATAGGAAACCCACACGACACAGAGCTGCAAGTCCACGGTATTGGTGATAAGTTGAGAAAACCATCCCGAAACACATGTGCTACAAAACGCCACTGTTTCCTGCGCGTGTACCCCGACATCAATATGCGATATGATCACCATGCACACGTACACAGGCCGCACAACGGGGCGGCATACTCTGGAACAAGTGGTCGAGCAGCTGCTGGGGTATAGCCTCCCATTCTTGCATCAGTGCCTGTCGGAGCTCCTAAAGTGTCATAGGGGTTTGAAGACGTGCAGCGATACGTCGACCGAGAGCATCCCAGACGTGATTAATGGGGTTTAGATCTGGAGAAAAGGCAGGCTACTCCATACGCCTGATATGTTCTGTTTCAAGGTACTTCTCCACGATGTCAGCTCGGTGCGGCCGTGCATTATCATCCATCAGGAGGAAGGTGGGACCCGCTGCACCCCTGAAAAGGCGGACACACTGGTGCAAAATGACGCCTCGATACACCTGACCTGTTACAGTTCCTCTGTCAAAGACATGCAGTGGTGTATGTGAACCAATAATAATCCCACCTGATACCATCAAACAACGACCTCCACACAGGTCCCTTTCAGGGACATTAACAGGTTGGTATCTCGTTCCTGGTTAACGCCAGATGAAAACCCCGCGAGACTCACTCTTCAGACTATACCTGGCCTCGTTCGTGAACATAACCTTGGACCACTGTTCCAATGACCACGTACTGTGTTCTTGACACCAGGCTTTACGGGCTCTCCTGTGACCAGGGATCAGTGAAATGCACCTTGCAGGTCTCTGGGCGAATAAACCATGTCTGTTCACTCGTCTGTAGACTGTGTCTGGAGACAACTGTTCCAGTGGCTGCGGTAAGGTCCCGAGCAAGGCTACCTGCAGTACTCCGTGGCCGTCTGCGGGCACTGTTGGTGAGATATCGGTCTTCTTGTGGTGTTGTACACTGTGAACGTCCCGTACTGTAGCGCCTCTACACGTTTCCTGTCTGCTGGAATCGTTGCCATAATCTTGAGATCACACTTTGTGGCACACTGAGGGCCCATGCTACGACCTGCTGTGTTTGACCAGCCTCCAGTCGCCCTAGTATTCTACCCCTCATAACGTCATAAGTATGTGTTCTCTGAGCCATTTTCAACACACAGTCACCATTAGCACGTCTGAAAACGTCTGCACACTTACTCGCTGCATCGTACTCTGACATGCACCAACACACCTCTGCGTATGTGGACTGCTGCCAGCGCCACCTTGCGACAACCGCAGGTCAAATGCACCGCATGGTCATGCCCCGAGGTGATTTAAACCAGCAAACCGCCCACGAGATCGTTGTTTTAGCATGTATCAGCATGATCCTTAATTTATGAGCGTGAATGTAGATAGGTAATTAATACTGTATGTCTTTACAGGCACATGACTGCAGTCCCAGTATATAGTGAAATACCCGCGACACAGTACCCTAGCACACTGCTAGAGACCCAAAACAAAATGGCTCAGCCCACTGATGAAGTGGAATATTACGCAGTGGTTCGTTTTCTACATTTGAAGGGCAACAACGCTGAAGCAATCCGTGCTAAATTGTTGAAAGCAGCAAGGTATCATCACACACTGAAGCGCCGAAGAAACTGGAATAGGCATGCATATTCAAATACAGAGGCATGTAAACTGGCAGAAGATGGCACTGCGGTCGGCAACGCCTATATAAGGCAAGAACGGTCCGGCGCAGTTGTTAGATCGGTTACTGCTGCTGCGACGGCAGGTTATCAAGATTTAAGTGGGTTTAAACGCGCTGTTGTAGTCGGCGCACGAGCGATGGGACACAGCATCTCCGAGGTAGCGATGAAGTGGGGATTTTCCAGTACCACCATTTCACGAGCGTACCGTGAATATCGGGAATCCGGTAAAACATCAAATCTCCGACATCGCTGCGGCCGGAAAAAGACCCTGCAACAACGAGACCAACGACGACTGAAGAGATTCGTTCAACGTGAAAGAAGTGCAACCCTTCCGCAAATTGCTGCAGATTTCAATGCTGGACCATCAACAAGTGTCAGTACGCGAACCATCCAACGAAACATATTCGATATGAGCTTAAGGAGCCGAAGACCCACTCATGTAGCCTTGATGACTGCGCGACACAAAGCTTTAAGTCTCGCCTGAGGGCGTCAACACTGACATTGGACTGATGATGACTGGAAAAATGTTGCCTGGTCGGACCAGTCTCGTTTCAAATTATACCGAGCGGATGGACGTGTACGGGTATGGAGACAACGTTATGAATCCATGGACTCTGCATGTCAGCTGGGGACTGTTCTAGCTGATGGAGGCTCTGTAATAGTGTGGGGCGTGAGCAGTTGGAGTGATATGGGACACCTGCTACGTTTAGATGCCGGCCGCGGTGGCCGTGCGGTTCTAGGCGCTTCAGTCCGGAACCGCGTGACTGCTACGATCGCAGGTTCGAATCCTGCCTCGGGCATGGATGTGTGTGATGTCCTTAGGTTAGTTAGGTTTAAGTAGATCTAAGTTCTAGGGGACTGATGACCTCAGATGTTAAGTCCCATAGTGCTCAGAGCCATTTGAACCATTTTTACGTTTAGATACGTGTCTGACAGGTGATACGTACCGAAGCATCCTGTCTGATCTACTGCATCCATTCATGTCGATTGTGCATTCCGACGGACTTGAGCAATTCCAGCAGGACAACTCGACACCCCATACGACCATAATCGCTACAGAGTGGCTCCAGAAACACCCTTCTGCGTTTAAAAACTTGCGCTGGCCTCCAAACTCCCCAGACATGAACGTATTGAGCATATCTGGGATGCTTTGCAACATGGTGTTCAGAAGAGATCTCAACCCTCTCTTAGCCTTCGGGATTTATGGACAGACCTGCAGGATTCATGGTGTCAGTTCCCTCCAGCACTACTTCAGATATTAGTCGAGCCCTAGCCACGTCGTGTTGCGGCACTTCTGCGTGCTCGCGGGGGCCCTACACGATATTAGGCAGGTGTACCAGCTTCTTTGGCTCTTCAGTGTATGACACTCCAGAAGGTTTCAGTGAGGTTGAACAAGCTTTAATTGCGAAGAATGAAGTAGCAGACTATTTCTCTGAGAATAACAGGGAATAAGAAGTGAAGTGGAGGCACTGGTATTCTAAAACCGGCCTATCACAATCCAAGAAATGGAGGGAAATTCGCAAATCAGTCATGGATCAGTTTTCAAGATCCTGCACGACATGTTAGGTCGCAAGCTGGTACACAGCCCGCGAAGAAGTAATGGTTATTTCTATCATCAATCTCTTGGGAAAAAAGATAATGTGTCAGTTATAGCACAGTATAACGATGATTGTTACGAAAGCTTGTAATATATACAGAGAAAATTGCTTTTTTTTCAAAAACCAAGCCAAACTTCTACATTTTTTTCGGATTCTTTCAGATTAAAGCTCTCTTGTTCTACACATAAATTTAAAACGCCTTCATGAATTACGAATACACCAGCACTTGAAATAGAGACCCTACGACTTAGTTTGGAAGATGGATTGGAGAAAGGCAAACATATGTTTATACTAGGGCGTGCTGCAATGTAATACCTCGGAATTTTTTATGTGAAAACTCTTAAATCTTTTTTAAACAAAATTAACGTTATTAACATTCTACATCTTTACTTTTCATGTCTATATATTCATTTCTCGACTTAGTCAATCTGGCTACGAACTCATTTCTCTCAACGACGGACCATTTTGTTAATTCTGTCACTCTAAAATGTTTGACTTGGTTGACGGAACCACAACCTCACGTCTGCTTGCACCGCTTCGTCACTCTCGAAAGTGAAGTTCTCGAACATGTTCTTTAAGCTTTCGAAACAGGAAAATCGAATGGGGCCAAGTCGGGACTGTATGGAGGATGATCAATGACAGTGAACCCTGATTGCTCCAGACGTCGCAGAACTCGTCTGTGCTTTGGCATTGTCATGCTGAAGTAGAGAGTGCTCAGTCTGTGGGCAAATTCTTCGATTTCGAAACTCGATTATGGTACGCTGATTCTCACGTGCCTTCGTAGCTACATTACACACCTCAATGTTACACACTACAATTCGAAGTCCTTGACCGGCAGAGAGCTGCAAATATGTAGACATGAATAATAACGATGTAGAATGTTAATAACGTTTGATTTATTTAAAAATCCCTAAGATTTTTCACATAAAAAATTTGGAGGCATTACTTTTCATCACGCCCTCGTAGTATTTACAGATTTACAGGAAGCTTATGATAGTGATAAATAGAATACACCGTTTAAACTTCTGAAATTAGCAGGGATACAATACACAGAGCGAAAGCTTATTTGCAACTTGTTATTCCATTCCCGACGTTATTCAGTCTGTACAATGAGCAAGCTAAGAAGGAAACCAGGAAGAAATTTAGAAAGGGAGTTCACGTCGAGGGACAAAAAATAAAATCTTTGAGGTTACCCGATGGCACTGTAACCCTTTCAGAACGACAAAGAACTTGGAAGATATGTTGAACTGAATGAATAGCGTCTTGAACGCAATTTACAAGACAAAAGTCAACAAAAGCAAATTAAATCAGGTGATGCTGAGGAAATTAGACTGGGAAATGAGACAATAAAAACAGATGAGTTTGAGAATAGAAGATTGTTAAATGTGTGCTACAAAAAATGCTGATGATTTGGTGGCTAGATCGGATAACTATTGGAGAGGAATTCAATTGAGGAGAAAAGAAATTTTCAGAAGAACTTGATTAATACAACGGTTCAGTAGGTGAGATACAATTTAAGGCATCAATTATTCGTCAGTGTGGTAACAGAGGGAAGTGGTGGAATAAAAACTATAGAAGGCTTGAGAGCAGTAAGAAGATTGTGATTGATATACGTTTCAGTGGTCACCTAGAGATTAGGCGACTCACGATATACGCTGACGTGATAAAAGTCATGGGATAGCGGTATGCATATATACAGATGGTGGTGGTATCGCGAAAGCCGGCCGGAGTGGCCGAGCGGTTAAAGGCGCTACAGTCTGGAACCGCACGACCGCTACGGTCGCAGGTTCGAATCCTGCCTCGGGCATGGATGTGTGTGATGTCCTTAGGTTAGTTAGGTTTAAGTAGTTCTGAGTTCTAGGAGACTTATGATCACAGCAGTTGAGTCCCATAGTGCTCAGAGCCATTTGAACCATTTTTTGGTATCGCGAACACAAGGTATACGAGGGTTGTCCAGAAAGTAAGTTCCGATCGGTCACGAAATGCACATCACAGTGAAAACCTGATGAAGCTTTGCACAGATCTGTTGTGTAGTGTCTCTAGTATGACCGCCGATCGCATAAAGACGCTCTTTTCAGTTGTGAGCGCACTGTGAGCGAGTGGAGGTGCCTAGGACAACGATGTCTCCCGCCAAGTAGGAGGGCCCGCTGAGAGGCTTCGCCTTAATGAATGCAGCCCACCTAACAGAACTGCCACGCACTTCCTTCCTCATGGCAATTCTCAGCCGCACTCTGCAGTGGCAGTGGAGACGCTCCTGCAGCCTTTCCGATGGGAAGTGTTCGATCACCCACAACACAGCCCTAATTGGCTCGTCCTGAGTATCATCTCTGTTCACATGAAACGCTGGATACGAAGACAACACTTGGGCGCAGGCTACGCGCTATAGACAAGGGCAGAGAATTATCGGAAAGCACAGGCGGCTGCCTTTCTATGACGATGGTGTTGTAAATTTGGTGTAACGCTCCGACAAATGTCTAAGTTGGAGCGGCGACTATTTTTCACTGTGGTTTCCATTTAGCGACCGATCGGAACTTACTTTCTCGACAACCCTCGTAAAAGGTAAACGCTTTGGCGGGGCTCTCATTTTTACTCACATGATTTATACGAAGAGGTTTCCGACGTGATTATGGCCGCCGGACGGAATTAATAGACTTTCAACGCGAAATGGTAGTTGGAACTAGGCTCATCGGACATTCCAAATAAGGAATCTTTAGGGAATTCAACATCCCGATATCCGCTGTGTCAAGAGTAAGCCGAGAATACCAAATTTTAGGCATTACCTCTCACCAGGCAATTCAGGGTTAGATGGCCTTTCCTTCACGTCTGAGAGCAGCTGCGTTCGCGCACGGTTGTCTGTGCTAACAGACCAGCAACACTGGTTGAACTAACCGCAGAAATCTATGTGGGACACACTACGAACGTATCGCTTAGGACAGTATGGCGATATTTGGCGTTAATGGGCTATGGCAGCAGACGACCGACGCGAGTGCCTTTTCCAGCAGCACATCGCCTGCAGCGCCGCTTCCGGGCTCATGACCATATCAGTTCAACCATAAACGATTAGAAAACCGTGGTGTGGTCAGGTGAATGCCGATTTCATTTGGTAAGAGCTGATGGCAAGGTTCCATTGCGGTGCAGACCCCACGAAGCCTTGGACCCATCTTGTCAACAAGGCACTGCACAAGCTGGTGATGGCTCCATAATGGTGTCGGCTGTGTTTACGTGGAATGGAGTGGGTCCTGTGGCCCAGCTGAAGCGATCATTGACAGTAAATGGTAATGCTGGGCTACATGGAGACCATTTATAGACATTCGTGAACTTCACGTTCTCAAACAACAATGGAATTTTTATGGAAGACAATGCGCCATGTCATTGGGCTACAGTTGTTCACGGTTGATTTGAAGAACATTCTGGCCAGTTCGAGCGAATGAATCGGTCACCCAGATCTCCCGACATGAATCCCATAGAAAATTTATGGGACATATTCGAGAGGAAGGTTTTCCAAACTCTTGTTGACATGCCCAATCGAGGTGCTGCACGAGGGGGGGGGCGAAGGAGGTCCGACACGATATTGGGAGGCATCCCACGACTTTTGTCACCTAAGTGTGGCACTCCCTCGTCAGGCCACAAGTGGCCCATCGGGACCACCCGACCACCGCGTCATCCTCAGTTGAGGATGCGGATAGGAGGGGCATGTGGTCAGCACACCGCCCTCCCGATCGTTACGTTGGTTTTCTTTGACCGGAGCCGTTACCAATCCGTCGAGTAGCTCCTCAGTTGGCATCACGAGGCTGAGAGCACCCCGGAAAATGGCACCAGAGTAGGGCGATCCGGATGGTCACCCATCCAAGTGCCGGCCTCGCCCGACAGCGCTTAATTTCTGTGATCTGACGGGAACCGGTGTATCCATTGCGGCAAGGCCGTCGCCACTTAAGTGCAGACTAGCGTGGAAAGCTACACCATACCAACCTTGTGACAAAAGATCACAACAATACATCATTTCATTTCATAAAAAAAATTGTAAGCAAAATAATGTTAACCCTATACCACTGACTATAGCTGCTGATTGTGTTTTACTTGAAGATCATCCACCGTCTACCGCTTACTATACAACGGTAGAATGGATCGTGATGGAATGTCACTGCAGCGGGTGCTGGGTTGGTGGAACCAAGGTAACAGCCAGGTTGCTATTCACCGCCCAGCCGACGAAATGAACCGCCATTATGGT
Organism: Schistocerca americana; assembly: GCF_021461395.2. NCBI lineage: Eukaryota > Metazoa > Arthropoda > Insecta > Orthoptera > Acrididae > Schistocerca > Schistocerca americana. Next base: position 499,396,768 of record NC_060125.1, read on the forward strand.
GGCTACGTGCGAGCACTGACATCTTGAAAGTCATTCTACTGGGCTTAAGTGGCCACAGACATTTCGAAACTATTTAGATCTTCGCCCTGTAGAATACTCTGTCTGTCACCTTTGTAATTTGATCGCGTGAAGTGCTGTTTGTCAAAGCAGGGCATCTTTTAATTCATATTGTATTCCACCGTGTACTAATTAAGCTGCATTATTTGGTGATTTTAGTAATCTAACTTTTATGTTGGGCACTGGAGCATTTTGATCTAGCAATAATGCATTGCTTTTTCGTTACAGCCTGTTGAAATAAATATTGGGAAATGGGATATCAGCACCCTCTAGTATTTCTTTGTTTACATTTCCAGTACTCTTTAGTGTTTTGTGGCACAAAACCTACCCTTACAGGCATATCATTATGCAATATCTCTAAAATGTCCGTCGGCACGGTAGCTCAGCGTGTTCAGTCAGAGGGTTTAGCTACCCTCTGTAATAAAAAATAAAAAAATAAATTAAAAAAAACTGAGTGCACGGATCAACGAACAACCTGAATGAGTGTCATCGGACGTCCGCCACGAACAAATCCAACGAACAATATAGAATAAAACGAGATTAAAAAAGTGGTCAGCGCGACAGAATGTCAATCCTAAGGACCCGGGTTCGATTCCCAGCTGCGTTCACTATTTTCTCCTAATCATCATCATTTCATCCCCATCGACGCACAAGTCGCCGAAGTGGCGTCAAATCGAAAGGCTTGCACCTGGCGAACGGTCTACCCGACGGGAGCTCCTAGTCACACCATATTTACATTTGTCTCTAAAATGTATGCGATGCTGCATTTTAGCAGATCGTGTCATTATTCAAAAGTCATCTGTTTCCTGGGCTAGCACTTGAATGGGTGACGATCCGCGTCTGCCGAGTGCTCTCGGCAAGCGGGTTGCACTCAGCCCTTGTGAGGACAACTGAGGAGCTACTTGATTGAGAAGTAGGGACACAAGTCACGAAAACTGACATAAAGCTTGTAAGGGTGTTGCAGGGTACGTTGTGCTGAGAAATAATTGTTAAGAAAAAAATTCGAGACGTTGAAACTGCTCATCCCTTGTCTCTGGTTCTGTCCTTACTGCCGTCGCATGCCAAATTGTTGTGTCGCTCTCTTGTTCCGTTTTGGGAAACCAAACGAAGAACACATTTGGCGGCGCCATGTTTGGCGAGCCACTTCAATTTGCAGACTTAACGTCCTGATAGGCTAACTTCAGTGCTGATTAATTCAGAAACGAGCGACGTATCGAATTTTTTTCTTAACAGTTATTTCTCAGCACAACCTACCCTCGAACATCTTTGCAAGCGTTTTACACTGTTTCATGACCAGCCTTTATATCTTTCCCTCAAATAACTATATTGATACCCTTTCACAGCTTACATCCCATTGAAACTAACCAATTATATCAAAAGTGAAGTTCACCTTTCATAACAAAGTTCACTTCGCCGTATAACAAGGACTTTGCTTATCTCAGCGCTAACTACGCATAAAAACCGTGCTTAGCATTATTTACTCGGCCCTGAATGACATATTGTCTATAGCCCCACGAATTTTAATTGATTATTTGTCATAATCTCTATCATGAAGAGAAAATTGCACAACCTAATTTTAATTATAACTCAAGAACGACTCATAAGGAATCATACTTTGCTAAAAATATCAAGTGACTTTCTCTCACAGGATACAGTATGTTAAGGATTACAGGACAAGGGAAAACGTCCTGGCGTGGTCATCGGAGAGAAGTTTAACTACCTAAGTTGCTGCATTATCAACATTTATTCCACAGATGGAACGTATTCCTCAAACTGCAGTTACGTGGAACACACATAAAAATATTAATTCTATGCCCCCGTACGAGAAAACAGTACTACCGTACCCATCATTTGTCAGTGAAGGATGGATGGATTAAGGGAGCACAGCATGTACGCGTTATTGCCCACATACAAAGATTCCAAAGTAAAGTTCACCAAGTTCCATTGCTAAATGAAACAGTGAAGCCCGTTCGTAACTCTCAGCGGAAACTATCATGACAATCAATCGAGCACACGTTACATGAAGTGCTGCATGACCGATCAAATACTGAATCCGGTTCCATATGCGACACCATAAAACGATACTGAAATCATCATTTACGAGACTTCCGCATTGCTCGTATTGATGGAGTTTCGTCGTCACATCGGAACCTAAATTAAAACTGAAACTGAGTCCCGTCACTGCTTACTTGATCACAGAGCAGCAGCTGCTCACTGCGACTGGTCTCTTCCCTGTATTGATAAGTTCTCTCTAAAATCTTCAACGTCTCGACTCTGGGTACTGTGAGTGACAAAATTTGGTGGGGACGTACTGACCACCACCTCGACTGCTTCTTTTAGAAACAACAGGTGTTTCCTCGAATCAGAAGAACCCATTCAACGGTTCAACTTCGAAAAGATAGCGTTCCCATCGCTCGTATTCGAGGCTCCATGCCTGTAGATGTGCCACGCTTGTAACCAGAGCGTCGCCACCGGAGTGGGCTACGAAAATAACATTCAACTACCTTTCCAGGTTGCAGCTGCGAAGATAAACCAAGAGCTTCCCCCTGAAATTGCCTAGTTGCATGCATTTGTTATTGCATGGAAAGTCATTCAGAATGAGCTATCATCCGTGTGTGGGACAAGTGGTAATAAGTAAAGGTTGCACTGACTGGCAATTGTACGAAAGGTTAGAATAAAGAAACACGTGGTCTAGAGGTTCAAGGGGTTAGCTGCCCTCTGTAATATAAAACTGAGTGAACGGACCAACGATGAACTTTAACAGATGTCGCGGGACGTCCGCCCCGAACATATATGAGACCAGCAAAAAAAAAAAAAAAAAAGAGGTAATGTCTTTGATTAGTGATCACAACGTCCTCGGTCCCTGATTCGAATACAATCATCATCATCATCACCATCATTTAAGACTGATTATGCCTTTCAGCGTTCAGTCTGGAGTATAGTCCCCCTTATAAAATTCTTCCATGATCCCCTATTCAGTGCTAACATTGGAGCCTCTTCTGATGTTAAGCCTATTACGTCAAAATCATTCTTAACCGAATCCAGGTACCTTCTCCTTGGTCTACCCCGACTCCTCCTACCCTCTACTGCTGAACCCATGAGTCCCTTGGGTAACCTTGCTTCTCCAATGCGTGTAACATGACCCCACCATCTAAGCCTGTTCGCCCTGACTGCTACATCTATAGAGTTCATTCCCAGTTTTTCTTTGATTTCCTCATTGTGGACACCCTCCTGCCATTGTTCCCATCTACTAGTACCAGCAATCAGCCTAGCTACTTTCATATCCGTAACCTCAACGTAAGGTAACCGGAGTCCACCCAGCTTTCGCTCCCATAGAACAAAGTTGGTCGAAAGATTGAACGGTGCACAGATAACTTAATCTTGGTACTGACTTCCTTCTTGCAGAAGAAATTAGATCGTAGCTGAGCGCTCACTGCATTAGCTTTGCTACACCTCGCTTCCAGTTCTTTTACTATGCTGCCATCCTGTGAGAATATGCATCCTAAGTACTTGAAACCGTCCACCTGTTCTAACTTTGTTCCTCCTATTTGGCACTCAATCCGTTTATATCTCTTTCCCATTGACATTACTTTCGTTTTGGAGATGCTAATCTTCGTACCATAGTCCTTACATTTGTGATCTAGCTCTGAAATATTACTTTGCAAACTTTCAATCGAATCTGCTATCACAACTAAGTCATCCGCATATGCAAGACTGCTTATTTTGTGTTCACATATATTAATCTCACCCAGCCAGTCTATTGTTTTGAACATATGATCCATAAATAATATGAACAACAGTGGAGACAGGTTGCAGCCTTGTCTTACCCCTGAAACCACTCTGAAACATGAACTCAATTTACCGTCAACTCTAACTGCTGCCTGACTATCTTTGTAAAGACCTTTAATTGCTTGCAAAAGTTCGCCTCCTATTCCACAATCTCGTAGAACAGACAATAACTTCCTCCTAGGAACCCGGTCATACGCCTTTTCTAGATCTATAAAGCATAGATACAATTCCCTGTTCCACTCGTAACACTCCTCCATTATTTGCCGTATGCTAAAGATCTGGTCCTGACAACCTCTAAGAGGCCTAAAGCCACTCTAATTTTCATCCAATCTGTCCTCAATTAATACTCGCACTTTCCATTCAACAATACCTGATAAGATTTTACCCACAACGCTGATTAAAGAGATACCTCTGTAGTTGTTGCAACCTTTTCTGTTTCCATGTTCGTATACCAGCACTACTTAAATTTTGATTAATAATTAGCGTTGGCGGCCGAAGACTTCCGGCATAAGAAGGTCATTCTCGTTCTTCCAACGGCCTTGTCAAAAAGGGCGGAGAAGCGGACAGAGGTTCGGGGCACTCTATTGTCCTAGGGGTGAGAAACTGTCCCTAAAGGCGGAAGAATCAGCAGTGATCAACGGCATGGATGCAGAATGCAATGGAAACCACTGCATTAAAAACACGTAGCGTGTATCCAAAGGACATGTGGCCTGTAATTGAAAAGTTTCATGATGATCTCTCCATTGGCAAAAGATTCGGGAATAGTCCCCCATTGTGATCTTCGTCTGAAAAGGGAAATGCAAAGGCCCAATTTAGATACAGTAGAGGTCAGTGAAGTGAAATGGGAAGAAGACAAGGATTTCTGATCAAATGAGTATAGGGTAATATCAACAGCAGCAGAAAATGGTATAAGGGGAGTAGGATTCTTTATGAATAGCAAGGTAGGGCAGAGGGTGCGTTACTGTGAACAGTTCAGTGATAGGATCGTTCTTATCAGAATCGACAGCAAACCAACACTAACAATGGTAGTTCAGGTACGTATGCTGACGTCACAAGCTGAAGATGAACAGATAGATAAAGTATATGAGGATATTGAAAGGGTAATACAGTACGTAAAGGGTGACTCTAATAGTCATGGGGGACTGGAATGCAGTTGTAGGCGAAGGAGTAGACGAAGAGGTTACAAGAGACTATGGGCTTGGGACAAGAACTGAGAGAGGAGAAAGACTATTTGAGTTCTGTAACAATTTTCAGCTAGTAATAGCGAATACTCTGTTCAAGAATCACAAGAGGAGGAGGTATACTTGAGAAACTCCGGGTGATACGGGTAGATTTCAGTTAGATTACGTCTTGGTCAGACAGAGATTCCGAAATCAGATACTGGAATTTAAGGCGTACCGAGGAGCAGTTATTGACTCAGATCAAAATATAGTGGTGATGGAGAGTAGACTGAAGTTTAAGACATTATTCAGGAAGAATCAATGCGCAAAGAAGTGGGATACAGAAGAACTAAGGAATGACGAGATCCGCTTGAAGTTGTCTAACGCTATAGATACAGCAATAAGGAATAGCTCAGCAGGCAATACAGTTGAAGAGGAATGGACATCTCTAAACAGAGCCATCACAGAAGTCGGAAAAAAACATAGGTACAAAGATGGTAACTGCTAAGAAACCATGGGTAACAGAAAAAATGCCGGAATTTAATTTCATCGATGAAAGGAGGAAGTACAAAAATGCTCCGGGAGACTCAGAAAATCAGAAATACATCTCGCTGAGGAATGAAACAAATAGGAAACAGAGAAGCTAAGATGAAATGGCTGCATGAAAAATGTGAAGAAATCGAAAAAGAAATGATTGTCGGAAGGACAGACTCAGCATACGGGAAAGTCAAAACAACCTTCGGTGACATTAAAAGAAAGTGTTGTAACATTTAGAGTGCAACGGGAATTCCATTGCTAACTGCAGAGGAGAGAGCGGATAGGTGGAAAAAATATACTGAAAGCCTCGATGAGAGCGAAGATTTGTATGGTGTGATAGAAGAGGAAACAGGAGTCGAGTTAGAAGAGAAAGACGACCCAGTATTATTTGTAGAATCAGAATTTAAAAGAGGTTTGGAGGACTGTAGATCAAACAAAGCAGAAGGGATCATAATTTCTAAAACCATTGGGGGAAGTGGCAACAAAACGACTATTCACATTGGTGAGTAGAATGTATGAGTCTGGCGACATACCATCTGACTTTCAGAAAAATATCATCCACAGAATACCGAAGACAGCAAGAGCTGACAAGTGCGAGAATTATCGAACAATCAGCTTAACAGCTCATGCATCGAAGCTGCTTACAAGAATAATATACAGAAGAATGGAAAAGACAACTGAGGATGTGCTAGATGACGATCAGTTTGGGTTTAGAAAAGGTAAAGGCACGAGAGAGGCAATTCTGATGTTGCAGTTTATAATGGAAGCAAGACTAAAGAAAAATCAAGACACGTTCATAGGATTCGTCGTCCTGGAGAAAGCCTTCGGCAATGTAAAATGATGCAAGATGTTCGAAATTCTGAGAAAAATAGTGGTAAGCTATAGGAAGAGACGGCTAATACACAATATGTGCAAGAGCCAGGAGGGAATAATAAGAGTGGACGATCAAGAAGGAACTGCTCGGATTTAAAAGGGTGTACGACAATACGGTAGTCTCTCCCCCCCCCCCCCCCCTTTTCTGTTCAATCTGTACATCGAGGAACCAATGATGGAAATAAAATAAAGGCTCAGAAGTGGAATTAAAATTAAAAGTGAAAGGATATTAATGATACGATTCGCCGATGACATTGCTATCCTGAGTGAAAGTGAAGAAGAATTACATGATCTGCTGAACGGAATGAACAATGTAATGAGTACAGAATATGGACTGAAAGTAAGTCGAAGAATGACTTGCAGGGAAAATGAGAACAGCGAGAAACTTAACATCAGGATTGATGGCCTCGAAGTAGATGAAGTTAAGGAATTATTCTACCTAGGCAGTAAAATAATCAACGACGGACAGAGCAAGGAGGACATCAAAAGCAGACTAGCAATGCCTAGAAGGGTATTCCTGGCCAAGAGAAGTCTACTAGTATCAAACACAGGCCTTAATTTGAGGAAGAAATTTCTAAGAAGTTACGTCTGGAGTACTGTTTTGTCTGATATTGGAACATGGACTGTGGGAAAACTGGAACAGAAAAGAATCGAAGTATTTGAGACGTGGTGCTACAGACGAATGTTGGAATGAAATGGAATGTCGTGTGACGAGGGCCTCCCGTCGGGTAGACCGCTCGCCTGGTGCAAGTCTTTCGATTTGACGCCACTTCGGCGACTTGCGCGTCGATGGGGATGAAATGATGATGATTAGGACAACACAACACCCAGTCCCTGAGCGGAGAAAATCTCCGACCCAGCCGGGAATCGAACCCGGGCTCTTTGGATTGACAGTCTGTCACGCTGACCACTCAGCTACCGGGGGCGGACAGACGAATGTTGAAAATTAGGCAGACTGTTAAGGTAAGGAATGAGGAGATTCTGCGCAGAATCGGAGAGGAAAGGAATATGTGGAAAACAATGATGAGGAGAGCCGACAGGATGATAGGGCATCTGTTAAGACATGAGGAAATGACTTCCATGATACTAGAGGGAACTGCAAAGGGCAAAAACTGAGGAGGAAGACAGAGATTGGAATACAGTCACCAAATAATTGAGGACGTGAGTTGCAAGTGCTACTCTGAGATGAAGAGGTTGGCTACAGGAGAGGAATTTATGGCGGGCCGCATCAAAGCAGTCAGAAGACTGAGTACCCAAAAAAAAAAAGACACATAAGTTCCGATTTCCATCATAACCTTCCTCCTTGGCATGGAAGATGTGACCATGGAAAATACTAGCAAATGCAGGCAGATGATATTCCGCAGAAATTTATTAGGCAAATCCACAGTAGAGGGTCTAATGGAAAAGTGATCAAGTTTTGTTACGGCGTATAGTCAACCGCCGGCATGCCGGTCGGGAACGAGGGAGCAGCGAGGGCTGCGAAGAAGAAGTCAGTCAAACTGCACATCGACCGACCCCTCTCCAGGACGAAAACGTGACAGCAGCGGCCTCTGTGCGAAGAGCACATAAGCGCCGCGAACGACTGGCCGCGGCCCAGTTCCACAGCAGCATACACGCCAGTTACTTTGCTTGCACATTCTATGTAGCTCAAACTACATACTGAAGTAGCTCGTTTATTCCGGATGTCAAAATGGCTCTGAGCACTATGGGACTCAACTGCTGAGGTCATTAGTCCCCTATAACTTAGAACTAGTTAAACCTAACTAACCTAAGGACATCACAAACATCCATGCCCGAGGCAGGATTCGAACCTGCGACCGTAGCGGTCTTGCGGTTCCAGACTGCAGCGCCTTTAACCGCACGGCCACTTGGCCGGCGCATTCCGGATGTCACCCATTGCTCTCATAACTATGTATTGTTGTTTACTTTTCGTAATAAACCCATTAATACGATTTGCTTGAATTGTTGTCTAGCGATCCGAGAAAGCAGGTTTCCTAGACACCACATATTCGACGACTAGGCAGGATTTCACAAGTTTAGTAGAAATTAGGAGTTTTACAGAAACGAAGTTAGTTAAACTGTGAAGGAATACACTACTGGCCATTAAAATTGCTACACCACGAGGATGACGTGCTACAGACGCGAAATGTAACCGACAGGAAGAAGATGCTGTGATATGCAAATGATTAGCTTTTCAGAGCATTCACACAAGGTTGGTGCCGGTGGCTACACCTACAACGTGCTGACATGAGGAAAGTTTCCAACCGATTTCTCATACACAAATAGCAGTTGATCGGCGTTGCCTGGTGAAACGTTGTTGTGATGCCTCGTGTAAGGAGGAGAAATGCGTACCATCACGTTTCCGATTTTGATAAAGGTCGGATTGTAGCCTATTGCGATTGCGGTTTATCGTATCGCGACATTGCTGCCCGCGTTGGTCGAGGTCCGATGACTGTTAGCAGAATATGGAATCGGTGGGTTCAGGAGGGTAATACGGAACGCCGTGCTGGATCCCAACGGCCTCGTATCACTAGCAGTCGAGATGACACGCGTCTTATCCGCATGGCTGTAACGGATCGTGCAGCCACGTCTCGATCCCAGAGTCAACAGATGGGGATGGTTGCAAGACAACAACCATTTGCACCAACAGTTCGACGACGGTTGCAGCAGCATGGACTATCAGCTCGGAGACCATGGCTGCGGTTACCCTTGACGCTGCATTACAGACAGGAGCGCCTGCGATGGTGTACTCAACGACGAACTTGGGAGCACGAATGGCAAAACGTCATTTTTTCGGATGAATCCAGGTTCTGTTTGCAGCATCATGACGGTCGCATCCGTGTTTGGCGACATCGCGGTGAACGCACGTTGGAAGCGTGTATTCGCCATCGCCATACTGGCGTATCACCCGGCGTGATGGTATGGGGTGCCATTGGTTACACGTCTCGGTCACCTCTTGTCCGCGTTGACGGCACTTTAAACAGCGGACGTTACATTTCAGATGTGTTACGACCCGTGGCTCTATCCTTCATTCAATCCCTGCGAAACCCTATATTTCAGCAGGATAATGCACGACCGCATGTTGCAGGTCCTGTACGTGCCTTTCTGGATACAGAAAATGTTCGACTGCTGCGCTGGCCAGCACATTCTCCAGATCTCTCACCAATTGAAAACGTCTGGTCAATGGTGGCCGAGCAACTGGCTTGTCACAATACGCAATTCACAATGTGGCATCGTGTTGAAGCTGCACGGGCAGCTGTACCTGTACACGCCATCCAAGCTCTGCTTGACTCAATGCCCAGGCGTATCAAGGCCGTCATTACGGCCAGAGGTGGTTGTTCTGGGTATTGATTTCTCAGGATCTATGCACCCAAATTGCGTGAAAATGTAATCACGTGTCAGTTCTAGTATAATGTATTTTTCCAATGAATACTCGTTTATCATCTGCATTTCATCTTGGTGTAGCAATTTTAATGGCCAGTAGTGTACGATTTGCTTGAATTGTTGTCTAGCGATCCAAGAAAGCAAGTTTCCTAGACACCCCATATTCCACGACTAGGCAGGATTCAACAAGTTAGTTAAAAGTAGTTTTACAGAAATGAAGTTAGTTAAAACGTGAAGGAATATTTGAAGCCAGAAGTTGTTTGTGCGTTACAATGTGTTGCACGGCTCAGTGGCATGGTACTGTGACGTAAGTGTGTCGGCGGAGCGCCGAGTTAAGCAACACGAAGTTGAACAGTGCTACTGACTAGCGGAGGACGTGACAGGACGTGACAGTGTGTCAACTGCGATCGTGGTAATTGGGTCAGTTACTCCAGCCGAGAAACACCAGAATATTCCAGCGACCTATTCTTGAGGAAGAACCGCAAACATCAGCAGCAGAAAGCCGTGTTTAAGGACCAGCAGCCAGTTTATCATCATCGACCATCGGGAGGCGTTGGAGTGACACAGAGCCTGTGTCACTCAACGCCGCCATCAGCTCGTAGTCGTCACTGTCATCGCACTCATCATAAGTCGTCATGCAGACAGTCGTCTAGGAGGCGAAAGGGTGACGCCGCCGCTGCAGTCATCAGCTATACTATCGTTGGTCGCCCTTGATAGGCAGCCGCCTGTAATGGGAGTCATCGCCTGAGATGCATTGTGATAACGCACTGTCGCCTTCGTTCTCGGACGCTGCCCCCACAAAGTCTGGGGATACTCGCCCTGTCCCGCTGACGCCAGGCAGCCGCCGCCGGGGATGGTCGCTGAGGAAGGGCACTGACCTGTCAAACTGACGCTGCCGCCACGCCCACCAGCCGCGATCACAACAGAGGCCCGTGGCACGTGGTTCCAGACACCACAGTACGACCCACCGAGGCCGTAGCGCCGCTGTCGAGGAAACGGACTTCAGTTACAGCAGCGCAGCTATAGTCGCAGTAGCGGGCGCAAGTGTGAGCGTCCGCCGACCACCTTTATTGTCGCCGAGAATATTACGAGCGCAAGCAGTCCTCGCTTAGAGAGCCAACAGCAGATGTATCGTAGTTGATCAGTAAATGTTACGTCATCAGGAGCCATCCGTGGAATACCCCGACCATCCTCTTCCTCACGCCCAGCACAGAACCCAAGTTCGAATCCGGCGACAGTCAGTGGGGCCTCCTGCCTGTTTACACCACCAGTACTGCATGAGAGGCAGAGTGACTGACGCCTTTCATTTCATCGTTCCAGAAGGATCATACTACTGGCTGGGTGCAAAGCAGCTGATTGTTTCAAGTATACAGGGTGGTCCATTGTTAGTGACCGGGCCAAATATCTCACGAAATAAGCTCAAACGAAAAAACTACAAAGAACGAAACTCGTCTAGCTTGAAGGGGAAAACCAGATGGCGCTATGGTTGGCCCGCTAGATGGCGCTGCCATAGGTCAACGGATATCAACTGGTTTTTTTTCTGTTTTTTTAATAGGAACCCCCATTTTTATTACATATTCGTGAGGTACGCAAAGAAATATGAATGTTTTTTTAGTTGGACCACTTTTTTTGCTTTGTGATAGATGGCGCTGTAATAGTCACAAACATATGGCTCACAATTTTAGACGAACAGTTGGTAACAGGTAGGTTTTTTAGATTAAAATAAAGAACGTAGGTACGTTTGAACATTTTATTTCGGTTGTTCCAATGTGATACAAGTACCTTTGCGAACTTATTTCTGAGAACGCATGCTGTTACAGCGTGATTACCTGTAAATACAACATTAAACGTACCTACGTTCTTTATTTTAATTTAAAAAACCTACCTGTTGCCAACTGTTCGTCTAAAATTGTGAGCCATATGCTTGTGACTATTACAGCGCCATCTATCACAAAGCGAAAAAAGTGGTCCAACTAAAACATTCATATTTCTGTACGTACTACACGAATATGTAATAAAACATGGAGGTTCCTATTTTAAAAAACGCAGCTGATATCCGTTTGACCTATGGCAGCGCCATCTAGCGGGCCAACTATAGCGCCATCTGGTTTCCCCCTTCAAGCTAGACAAGTTTCATTCTTTGTAGTTTTCTCGTTTGATGCTTATTTCGTGAGGTATTTGGCCCGGTCACTATCAATGGACCACCCTGTATAAGACCAAGCAACTGCGTTAAGACACTATCAGAAGCACACCGAAAAATATCTCACTTTTTCTAACAACTATCTGTAAGAAGGCTACAAACTGTTCGCTGACAAAATAACAGCAAATGTTTCCTTTGCGCCCAGCTAACTTTCACTGAAACTGGGAACCTGATTGATATCATTCTATACTGACTGCCATAGGGAGCATCAGATTTCATTTCGTACCGGTAGGGATGAATGGAGCCCAGATGAGGCATTTCGTATATAACCATTTAATCGTAATTAACTGACAGGTAAGCAACGTAGCCTCATTGAAGATGGGGGCCAGAAATATGCTTTACTGCAACTTATCTTTCAGTGCGATAGAGGTAGTTGACATCAAGTAAGTACTTTTTACCTCAAAGGCTGCCTCTTCTCTTGACTTCACATCAGACCAGTGAGCAAATTTGCTAACGTATTTGTTAGATAGTGGGTGACCGATCAACCGACGACAATCCTCACGAAAAATATCACATATGGGGCGGAAGAATTATCGGTCCAAAATATCTCATGGACGCTTTAATTTCGTTTAAAGGAGTAAGCAATGCGAATTCGGCCGTTCGTCGTCCAACAACTTGTCACCAGTATTATCTTATTTTAAGTCCGAAATAAAATTTTAAGAACACAATAAAAATTATTTGCATGAAAATAAATCGTATAGTAATGGAACTGAAATGACCGACACGGTAATGCGTCAGATATTACCAAATTATTCAATTAAATTAAAATACAAAAACACATGTTTCATGCAAAACCCTCAGACAAGAGAGTGAGGAGCCGGCTGCAGACAGTAGAAGCGCGGTTCCTTTTTGCAGATTTCACAGAAATTAAACATTAATATGATTCCATAAAAATGTTTTCACAAATATGTCCTCTACGTTAAGATGTAAGTTTCTAGGTTTTACTACTAAGATAACCGTTTCTACTAAAACTGGACAGTTCTCATTTACGTTGAAAGTAACACTTTAGAGCTCATACGTTCAGTTCAGTCACAGTACCCATGATTAAAGTTACACACAGAATTATAGAACAGGAGGGAGCTGCACAACACTAATCAGATGAGAGTCGTACTTACTGGAGGTTCGAATAATACAGATATGTTTTGATGTTCACTGACATAGTTAGGAAAGAGTGCTTAGATCTCTTAATCTGATTACAAGAATAAACCCAGCCGAAATTACTGGGACTATTGGATAATGGAAATCACCGGTAACAACGTTCATTCGATAATGAGGCGAGGGAGAGCAGTAGAACTTTTGGGGCTACCTGGGAGGCTGTATGGATGGTCTTGTGGCTCGCTGACGATAGCGCGACCGCGTACCATCGTTACATTAGCCAATGAGCTATCGCGACCTGCGAGCGGTAATCCGTTGAAAATGATTGCTTCTCAAAGCTGTTGCCTTCTCTAAGCTTCTGTGGCTTCAGCACTCAGGAAAACTACCAACTTGACGCCTAAGCTCCTGCCACCACCAGTCCATGTGGCCTGGCGGCTCATTATAACAATAGCGGTAACGTTTATAGCCCCTTTGGAGATCTGCTAAGGAGTGGGCCCTTTTTAAGAACTTCTCCCCAGACGAAAATCGACTGCTGAGCACAGTGGCCCTGCTTTTTGTGACCAACATAACTGGACCTTCTTGTAGCAAGTTCTGGAGCAACTACTCTGAAATGTCGGGTTTCCAGACTTGGCCACTTTTTTGCCGCTAATTTCGCATATCAGATGTACAAGATCTCTGCATATGAAGGCGGACACTTAGATATATCTTGTCGATAATTTGTAACTTATTGCCCGCATCTCGTGGTCGTGCGGTAGCGTTCTCGCTTCCCACGCCCGGGTTCCCGGGTTCGATTCCCGGTGGGGTCAGGGATGTTCTCTGCCTCGTGATGGCTGGGTGTTGGGTGCTGTCCTTGGGTTAGTTAGTTTTAAGTAGTTCTAAGTTCTAGGGGACTGATGACCATAGCTGTTAAGTCCCATAGTGCTCAGAGCCATTTGAACCATTTTGTAACTTATTAATGGCATTAGATATCAAAATCTTGGAGTTATATCCCTGTACTTGAAGAACATCATTAAGTTGTTATCTCTAGGTCATCTCAGGTGCACACATAAAATTAATGTCCAAATTTTAATATTTAATAACCAATAAATTTCTGTAAGTTTTGGCTTCGATCACTTCACTAATTTAATCTTTGCGCATGTAAGCATCGGTGAAACATTGTAGAGACAATGCAAAAATTTGACAGGACTCAATATAAATTTGGCTTGACTCAGTTGCGATAATGGTGCACCAGAAACTTTCATTGAAATACTAGTTGATTTCTGGAGCAAAACGACCATATTACAAAGTACGAAGCATACTTTAAAATAGCAAGTGGCAAACATATTGTCACCAAACAATACTGCCAGTTTGTACAACATCGCCGGCCGCTGTGGCCGAGCGGTTCTAGGCGCTTCAGTCTGGAACCGCGCTGCTGCTACGGTCGCAGGTTCGAAAACTGCCTCGGGCATGGATGTGTGTGATGTCCTTAGGTTAGTTAGGTTTAAATAGTTCTAATGCTATGGGACTGATGACCTCAGATGTTAAGTCCCATAGTGCTTAGAGCCATTTGAACCATTTTGTACGACATCAACAAATTGTCCCGACGTAATGTTCCTAGAAAACTCTAGCCGCAGTGTTAGTCGTACTGACATCCTAGACTCAGAGAGCAACTACTTAAACCTAAAGTACAAACTGGTTCAAATGGCTCTAAGCACTATGAGACTCAAAATCTGAGGTCATCAGTCCCCTAGACGTAGAACTACTTCAACCTAAATAACCTAAGGACATCACACACATGCATGCTCAAGGCAGGATTCCATCCTGCGACCGTAGCAGCAGCGCGATTCCGAACTGAAGCGCCTAGAGCCACTCGGTCACAGCGGCCGGTGCAGTGGTAATACTGGTTCCCGTCGTATTACCGAGTTAAGCGGTGTCGGGCTTGGCTAGCACATGGATGGTTGACCGTCCGTTCTGCCGAGCGCTGTTGGCAAGCGGGATGCACTCAACCCCTGAGAGACCAACTGAGGAGTTACTTGATTGGACGTAGCGCCTCCGGTCACGAAAACTGACAACGACTGGGGGAGCAGTGTGCAGAGTACATGTCCCTCCATACCCGCATCCAGTGACACCTATGGTTTGAGGATGACACGGCGGTCTGTCGGTATCGTTGGGCCATCAAGGCCAGTTCGGACGGAGTTTAGTTTTTTAGTTTTAGCTACGTAGTCGTCAGTATGTGAAGCGCACTCTACACGAAAAGGTGGACCCTGATTATAACAGTATAAGCTAATGGTAGATGAAGAAATCAATATCTTTAAGAACTCTTGAAATATATGTTTTTAAATAGTTTATGCCGTGCAATTTACAGCTGTTGATGGATCTTGATGACCTGTAAAATGTATGAGCGCATGACATTTATTCGCAATTGCGAAAACGGACAACCATCAATCGTGTAACGAAATGACGACAGTGAAAACTTCTGTCGGACAGGGATTCGAACCCAGATTTGCCGCTTATCACGAGCGGTCGCCTTACCATTGCCGTCATTCCATTATACAGCTGATGGCTGTCAATATTCGCAAATGCGTATACATTTCATAACGATCGGAGCCGCTGCAGTGCCCATTCCTACGGAAGTGCGCTCGTGCAGTCCGTATGAATAGTGCCGTACAGAGGATTTAATTTAATTGAAAGTTTCTTGCCCGGTTTTAGTGGATAAATGCCATATTATAGTGCCTTTGTTGTTCCGAAGTTCGATGCAAAGTTCCTTCGGGCATGCGTGTGTGTCTTTGTGTGTGTGTGTGTGTGTGTGTGTGTGTGTGTGTGTGTGTGTGTAAGTATTTAGAGGGCCACTTTTCGAAATCCGGTAATTGTCTCCCACTGCGACGATTCGCCGTCGCCTTCGGGTTCGGCGACACTTCAAGCAGAGCTCAAAAGTTTATGTGTGGTGTAAGGTGAGTAAATGATGTAACATTGGCGCCAAATTTCACCTCAATTCTGCCTGACGCCACTGTGGACGTACTACACGATGGGAAGGTCATCACATGCCCTCTTACCGACATTACACCCCTTCTTTTGACATCTTTTCGATGGAGGTAAGAGCCGCGACGGAAAGCTTTGGCATCATACGGTACTCTTATGGGTGGCTGAGGGAAACATTTCAGACAAATCGTCGCTCAGAATCGACACGCGAAGTCATCAGAAGGAGAAATAAAGGACGTTGTAAGCGGTCCACAATTAAGGAATTTGTTGCTAGCGCACTCGAGCTGATGTAATTTCCATGGACTGCTCACGCGCTGCCTGCGATATGTAAGCTACAAGAGAATCTCAGACCAGAGAGCTGTGTTGTCGCCAGTAGGAACTGTGTAGCAGTAGTAGTGGTAGTTGCTAGCAGTCTGGTGTATCGAGTTGGCTGGGCCGATCGTGGGGAGCGATGGCGGTGCCTGAGCGTTGTAGTATAAGGCAAAAGCAGCCTCGCGCGTATGTACTATTGTTATATCAAGTCCCATGTAAATGTTTTTTAAAAATTTCTTAATAATAATCTTTCTTATAAAAATTAACTTTTGATAATCATTCATCTGAATTTAAAGAATTTACTAATTTCTCCAATCAATGGTCATCCCGATTATTGTAAAGAAAAATCAGTTGTTTCTTTTGATACATGACAAATCTATCGGCCAGCATTGCACTGGGCTGTGCCAGAAAAATTTCTTATACACTCCTGGAAATGGAAAAAAGAACACATTGACACCGGTGTGTCAGACCCACCATACTTGCTCCGGACACTGCGAGAGGGCTGTACAAGCAATGATCACACGCACGGCACAGCGGACACACCAGGAACCGCGGTGTTGGCCGTCGAATGGCGCTAGCTGCGCAGCATTTGTGCACCGCCGCCGTCAGTGTCAGCCAGTTTGCCGTGGCATATGGAACTCCATCGCAGTCTTTAACACTGGTAGCATGCCGCGACAGCGTGGACGTGAACCGTATGTGCAGTTGACGGACTTTGAGCGAGGGCGTATAGTGGGCATGCGGGAGGCCGGGTGGACGTACCGCCGAATTGCTCAACACGTGGGGCGTGAGGTCTCCACAGTACATCGATGTTGTCGCCAGTGGTCGGCGGAAGGTGCACGTGCCCGTCGACCTGGGACCGGACCGCAGCGACGCACGGATGCACGCCAAGACCGTAGGATCCTACGCAGTGCCGTAGGGGACCGCACCGCCACTTACCAGCAAATTAGGGACACTGTTGCTCCTGGGGTATCGGCGAGGACCATTCGCAACCGTCTCCATGAAGCTGGGCTACGGTCCCGCACACCGTTAGGCCGTCTTCCGCTCACGCCCCAACATCGTGCAGCCCGCCTCCAGTGGTGTCGCGACAGGCGCGAATGGAGGGACGAATGGAGACGTGTCGTCTTCAGCGATGAGAGTCGCTTCTGCCTTGATGCCAATGATGGTCGCATGCGTGTTTGGCGCCGTGCAGGTGAGCGCCACAATCAGGACTGCATACGACCGAGGCACACAGGGCCAACACCCGGCATCATGGTGTGGGGAGCGATCTCCTACACTGGCCGTACACCACTGGTGATCGTCGAGGGGACACTGAATAGTGCACGGTACATCCAAACCGTCATCGAACCCATCGTTCTACCATTCCTATACCGGCAAGGGAACTTGCTGTTCCAACAGGACAATGCACGTCCGCATGTATCCCGTGCCACCCAACGTGCTCTATAAGGTGTAAGTCAACTACCCTGGCCAGCAAGATCTCCGGATCTGTCCCCCATTGAGCATGTTTGGGACTGGATGAAGCGTCGTCTCACGCGGTCTGCACGTCCAGAACGAACGCTGGTCCAACTGAGGCGCCAGGTGGAAATGGCATGGCAAGCCGTTCCACAGGACTACATCCAGCATCTCTACGATCGTCTCCATGGGAGAAAAGCAGCCTGCATTGCTGCGAAAGGTGGATATACACTGTACTAGTGCCGACATTGTGCATGCTCTGTTGCCTGTGTCTATGTGCCTGTGGTTCTGTCAGTGTGATCATGTGATGTATCTGACCCCAGGAATGTGTCAATAAAGTTTCCCCTTCCTGGGACAATGAATTCACGGTGTTCTTATTTCAATTTCCAGGAGTGTAGGAGCAGATATATATATGCCTTATCCAGCTACCTTATTGAGGTAAGAATTTTCAATTTATTCAATATGATTATTCAGGGCCATGTCGCAGCACTGCTGACGTCCAAAATTTACCAGTTCAAATTCACAGTCAATTATTGAAAGGTTATAAGTGAGCCACAATTTTATTGAGAGATTAGTCACATTGTATTATTGGTAGGTTACGGAATTTTTTATTGGGAGGTTACGCTGAATGTGAATGATATAAATAATTATATTTTTTCTGTTGGGAGGTTTCCGAATTTTTCTGTTGGGATGTTACAACGTCAATGAAACCATCCCTTTCCCTGTGGCGTCGAATCCTATATATTTCGCGGTCGCAAACGACAGGTCACAGTGTAATGAATGACAGGTAGGTATTCTTGACAACCTTTGACAATGCTGACACTTCCGGATGTTTCAATCCTCCTGTAAGGATATTGTGGTGTCTTCTCCTCTTTCAACGTGATCTGACATCTCTGGAGTGTTGCGCAACTGTAATTTTTTCTGTAGTATACAGTATGGAATCAATAGAGACAGTTCAAAACTTGTGGGCGAAATTTATACTTGATCCGAAGCAGCAATGGATGTTTATGCTTTTTCAGCCCTCCTGTTTCGTGCCGCGCCCTCCTGTGAGGTGATCACGGGAGGGGGAAGGTCACCGTTGACACGTTCTTATACAAAACAGCTAAGGGTCCCTTTAAGACGCACCAAATCGGCAACACACCGTCGCTGCTACCTGTGCACCTATGTTGAGCACTTTAAAAGTATATTGTACAAAGACATCAGCACCATTCAGCCGAATGGTGCTTCGCTGTTGCTCTAGCACCTTACTGCGGACATGTGGAATCTAAGGGGTGTCGAACGTGTTGACTGCTGCGGCGGCGCGGTTCTTTACGACGGACCTGCACCTACCTGTGAACATTGTCTCAGCAGATCATCAGTAGGATAGCCGAGTGAAATGTACTTCGACGTGAACCAGGCTGCAATTTAAGTCACTAATCTACGTTTCGGGAGTAAGTTTTCACACAAATGAAAGGTTGGAAATTTTATCCTCAGTTAATATATTCCGAAACTTAGGTGAACAAGTATCACTGCCAAGCCCGTGCTAGTCTTAACACAGTCACTCATAATCCCTTTCACTCACGTTAGCAAGTTTATGGTGTTGCATTTCCCGGACACGTAATAGCTACAAAAAAAATACTGATTGTTTTTGATTGATAATGCACGCCAAATATTAAGTCTGTCGGTACCAAATGCAGTCACAGTATTTAGCCACCGACCTACTCAATACGCCACGCGGAATATATGTCTTTTCTTGTCACAAAATTCACTTAAAAATTCCGAAATTTCTACACACCCATCAGAATAATTATGCCGTCACTTTACCACATTTTTGATGTATGAAACACTGCTAGATCGGGCAACTTATCGTTTCCACCGGAACTACTACTACACTCGTCCGAACTGTTTCATGGCTAGGTCCCACTTCTCTCTAGAATACTCTAAAGTCTTCTCTACCAGCAGAGAAAGGCGCGCGAAGAATATTGCTTTACCATTGGTCAGTTTACTCACCAGCCAATAGCAAAACAACACTCTCCCGCGTCAGTCCGCGCGTTTCATCAATAACCAATCGCAAAATAGTAAACCTTACGACTGCACTTTTTACCGACGTAATTATCTAATAAGCTGAAGTTTTGCTTATGCATAAAGTTACTTACTATTGTTATTTATACCTGAATTAACTTTCCCTTTACCATAAACTTACTTTACAAATCTATTCTACAAAAGTCCCCTTTGTCCATATCCATACTTCTTCGAAATGTTCCCACACTAAATCCTACTACATAACTCGTTAAAGAATTATCTTATATTAACCTTAAACCACACTCACGCATCATTCATACTGCTAAACACATTTATAACATTTAACCTAGACAAAAACACATAACAACACTTTATGAAAATACTAGAACAGTTTATGAAAAACATTCTATTACTTTAGTGCACTCTAGTGGGCACAATCGAAACTAAAATCACAGTCCCCCTATCCAATATTGTCCTCTATCGGCTGATATATAAACTACGTGCGCGTCCAGTCTCGCGTCACCATCTGTCACTATCCAGCTCTGAGACACATCTCCCACTTAACCGCCTCCAAGGCAGGATCGTTATACGCCGCTACGCCTCACTGCCCTCAGGCGCTAGAGCAGCAGCAGGTTGTCACTCAGCTGAACGGGTGTCAAATTCACTACAAAGGTATATTTTTAAAGCTTTCAACGAAGGTGCGTGGATGGTCGAGGGGGGGGGGGGGCTTAGTGGGATCCTTTGCCATGGCATTCATGCATTTGTCAATGTTTCCCCCCATTGCGTGATCATGCCATAAGAGAGCACAAAACAGGAGAGCTGAAAAAGCATAAACATCCTTTGCTGCTTCGGTTCACGTTCAAATTTCGTCGAATAGTTTTTAACGTTCCCTTGTGGTTCCACCCTGGACACCAGTGCAAAATTGGTGGTCGCGTTACACTCCGAAGAGGTCATATAGTCATATACGTTGTTGTGGCTGCAGTCCCACGATATCCTCAGAAAGACTGAACTGTCCGAGAGGAGGGGTATCAGCAGTGTTGAAAGTTGACATGAACGTGTTCTTTTTCTGTTGCTCATTGCATTACTACAAACTGTCGAAGTTCCCATTAACTCAGCGTCCCCAGGGAAAGAGCCGTTTTATTGACGTTCTTTATGCCGTCTCCTGGGGCCTTTTCGTGCTGATTCGGAGTGTCGGTGCGTCTAAAATGTTTTCGTCGGCCACCCACAAGAAAATCGCGGGACTGCAAGTCTGGGCGTTTCGGTTCTGACCACAAAAAAAGTGGTTTGATGTAAGTAATAGGGGGTGTGACGACCTTGCCATTGTGTGACACGTCCCCTGTGACGTTGGTGCCATTTGATATCACCAACAGGCGTTACACGTCACATTGACTTCTGAGCTCTGACCTTCATTCGCATATGTCGATTCATTGCTATTTGAAGCGTCCTTGAACCCGAGGGTGGGATCGGAGGGTGCTTTTGCATTACAGAGGAAGGCATCTTTAAGCCAAATTTCAAACTTGTGCGTCGCAAGGGAGACAATTACCGGGTTTCAGAAACGTTACCCTCTCAATTTATTGTGCAGTGTAACATGTGCCAAATTTTTATGACACACAGAGATATGGCTGTTAGAGTGCAACCCACAGAAGTTGTTAAGAAAAATTAAACGATTAAAATTTTTCATATATTCCACCTCCGACTTCTGTCCACTTTCGAATTCTGTTGACATCACACCTTCTGAAGTCGCTTCGACACTTTTTGAGAGGTTGGGAATATTCATAATACGAACGATCAGTTCGTCTCTTATGTTCACTCTATCTTTGCAGACCTCGTCTTTGAACCATCCGTCCAGGCAAAAATCTAGAGTGGTAATGTCTTGAGATCTTGGTGTCCAAGAAACGTTATTATTTCTGCCGATTCATCTCGCGGGGATGTCACGTATAGATTATGTCATTTGACAACTAGAATGTGCAGGGTCGGAAGCTGAAGAACAAAGCCATCCTTTCAGCTAAAGCAACGTCTTCCAATAATGCTAGATGCTCGTTTTCAAGAAAGTTTAGATAACGATTTTTGGAATACAACCTACGACCAGCTTAGAGACAGAAGTGATGAGACTTTCAGCAGGTCCTGACGATCATTTTGCCGGACAATGCTCGAGCACGTGCAGTGCAAGGTGTTACTGATTTGTTTCACTGATGGGGCTGCTAAGTGCTATACCACCTACTGCACTCCTCTGACTTGCGCCCTCGTGAGTTCAACTCGATTTCTAAACTGAAGCGAACACTTCAAGGTATTCGCTTCAAAACTGCTGCAAATACGTCGGTCAATAGACCGCGCCTCTCGAACCTGTCACCACAACTGGCCCTGCGAAGAATATCCTACGACTTCTACATCACTGGCAACGGGTTATACACAATGCTGGTGACTGCTTTGAAACACGTATCTTTTTTGTACGAGCTGTAAATAAATAGTTGCCACTATTAAAGTTCCAGCCCTTCTGTCTCCACAAAGGCAAGTGGGTTTCCATCGGACCACCGATTTGCGTTACGAATTTTATTGATAACGGTGCGAGTGAAAGTGGCTTCATCTGCAGACAGTAATTATGGGATTACTTGTTGCTAAGCAATAAGCCAACGACAAAATTCCAACCGTCTGCTTTCATCTTCTTCTCGACGGTGTTAAACCCGCTGTAGATGGTTAGGGTAGAGGCTGTGAATTCGAAACATAGACCACATTCTTGTATGTTTGAAACCAATACATGTAGAAATTCAGCGCGTGCTTGTTGAAAGATACGCACGTTCAGATGATATAAGACTGCTGGGTCAGTCTCACTTAGTGTCATGAAAACACGAGTGAACACTCTTGAGTCTGGTACTCTGCGGTTAGGAAATCTTCTGTTGTATTCCTTACACGCAGCAGCAGACCTTCTGCTGCAGCGGATATCTACGAAAAACGGAGCGGCAACCCCTCGGCCACCTCGGGCACACGTGCAGTCTACATGGCCCCTGCACGCTTCAGCATCGCGAGCTCTCCATGTCTCAGTCACGACCGGACACGAAGCGGCAGTACCTGCGCTGGCAAAAGCCGCCACACCTGAGGGACCTATTCGCGTCCGCGCAATACGTGACAAGAAAATAGTGTCACGAGTATTTCGTCGCCGGCAGCTATAAAGTTCGCGCATGGACTACACGAGCCAGTTCTTCAAACTTCGAGAGCCTCTCCTGGTCTCCAGGTGAGCACTACCATACTTCATTGTCTCACGACGCTCTCGAAGACCATCTTAGGAGCCAGCGCCGTTGTTCTCAGCTTTCAGTGTTGTTTCACCTCTGTACTTTGACTACATTAAGGACAGGTATTTCTGTGCCTGTGTTGGAGCTAATCAGGACGATATTCTCGGAACTTGGATTATTTCCCTGCAAGTTTACTTTCCTACAAAGCTCCTAGTGCTGCTGTACTAAAAACAGTCAGGCGACTTTTAGATAGCATCTCTATCAAGCCTCTGCACCAGTACTTAATGAGACGCAGTATTTCTACATCTACATCTACATCTACATCTACATGATTACTCTGAAATTCACATTTAAGTGCTTGGCAGAGGGTTCATCGAACCACAATCATACTATCTCCCTACAGTTCCACTCCCGAACAGAGCGCGGGAAAAACCAACACCTAAACCTTTCTGTTCGAGCTCTCATTTCTCTTATTTTATTTTGATGATCATTCCTACCTATGTAGGTTGGGCTCAACAAAATATTTTCGCATTCGGAAGAGAAAGTTGGTGACTGAAATTTCGTAAATAGATCTCGCCGCGACGAAAAACGTCTTTGCTTTAATGACTTCCATCCCAACTCGCGTATCATATCTGCCACACTTTCTCCCCTATTACGTGATAATACAAAACGAGCTGCCCTTTTTTGCACCCTTTCGATGTCCTCCGTCAATCCTACCTGGTAAGGATCCCACACCGCGCAGCAATATTCTAACAGAGGGCGAACGAGTGTAGTGTAAGCTGTCTCTTTAGTGGACTTGTCGCATCTTCTAAGTGTCCTGCCAATGAAACGCAACCTTTGGCTCGCCTTCCCCACAATATTATCTATGTGGTCTTTCCAACTGAACTTGTTCGTAATTTTTACACCCAGGTACTTAGTTGAATTGACAGCCTTGAGAATTGCACTATTTATCGAGTCATCGAATTCCAACGGATTTCTTTTGGAACGCATGTGGATCAACTCACACTTTTCGTTATTTAGCGTCAACTGCCACCTGCCACACAATACAGCAATCTTTTCTAAATCGCTTTGCAACTGATACCGGTCTTCGGATGAGCTTACTAGACGGTACATTACAGCATCATCTGCGAACAACCTAAGAGAACTGCTCAGATTGTCACCCAGGTCATTTATATAGATCAGGAACAGCAGAGGTCCCAGGATGCTTCCCTGGGGAACACTTGATATCACTTCAGTTTTACTCGATGATGATGATGAGCGTTTGGCGTCGTTGGCCGGGAGGCCCCTCGCGGGGCAGGTCCGGCCGCCATATCGCAGGTCTTATTACATTCGGCGCCACATTGGGCGACCTGCACGCCGGATGGGGATGAAATGATGATGAACACAACACAACACCCAGTCCCTGAGCGGAGAAAATCTCCGACCCAGCCGGGAATCGAACCCGGGCCCAGAGGACGGCAATCCGTCACGCTGACCATTCAGCTACTGGGGCGGACAGTTTTACTCGATGATTTGCCGTCTATTACTACGAACTGCGACCTTCCTGACAGGAAATCACGAATCCAGTCGCACAACTGAGACGATACCCCATAGGCCCGCAGCTTGATTAGAAGTCGCCTGTGAGGAACGGTGTCAAAAGCTTTCCGGAAATCTAGAAATTCGGAATCAACTTGAGATCCCCTGTCGATAGCGGCCATTACTTCGTGCGAATAAAGAGCTAGATGCGTTGCACAAGAACGATGTTTTCTGAAACCGTGCTGATTACGTATCAATAGATCGTTCCCTTCGAGGTGATTCATAATGTTTGAATACAGTATATGCTCCAAAACCGTACTGCAAACCGACGTCAATGATATAGGTCTGTAGTTTACTCGTACTACCCTTGTGCTTTTTATTCTTGCCATCGAAGCAGACGTACACTGAGGCAACAAGTAATAGGATAGCGATATGCACTTAGACATATGGCGGCAATATCCCGTACACAAGGTATAAAAGAGCAGTGCATACGCGGAGCTATTATTTGTACTCAGATGATTCGCTTGGAAAGATTTCGCACTTAATTATGATCGCACGACGAGAATTAATCGACTTTGAATGTGGAATTATAGTTGGAACTAGACACACAGGACGTTCCATTTCGAAAATCGCTAGAGAATTCAGTATTCTCAGATCCACAGTGTGAAGAGTGTCCCGAGAATAGCACATGTAATGCACTACCTCTCACCACGAACGACACAGTGGCCGACGGCCTTCACTTAACGATCGAGAGCAGCAGCGTTTACGTAGAGTCGTCAGTGCTAACAGACAGGCAACACTACGTAAAATAATCGCGGAAATCAATGTGGGACATACGATGAACAGTGCCGAAAATTTGGCGTTAATGGCTTATGGCAGCACACTACCGATGTGAGTGCCTTTGCAAACAGCACGACGTCGCCTGCAGCGTCTCTCTTGGCCTCGTGACCACATACACTCCTGGAAATGGAAAAAAGAACACATTGACACCGGTGTGTCAGACCCACCATACTTGCTCCGGACACTGCGAGAGGGCTGTACAAGCAATGATCACACGCAAGGCACAGCGCACACACCAGGAACCGCGGTGTTGGCCGTCGAATGGCGCTAGCTGCGCAGCATTTGTGCACCGCCGCCGTCAGTGTCAGCCAGTTTGCCGTGGCATACGGAGCTCCATCGCAGTCTTTAACACTGGTAGCATGCCGCGACAGCGTGGACGTGAACCGTATGTGCAGTTGACGGACTTTGAGCGAGGGCGTATAGTGGGCATGCGGGAGGCCGGGTGGACGTCCCGCCGAATTGCTCAACACGTGGGGCGTGAGGTCTCCACAGTACATCGATGTTGTCGCCAGTGGTCGGCGGAAGGTGCACGTGCCCGTCGACCCGGGACCGGACCGCAGCGACGCACGGATGCACGCCAAGACCGTAGGATCAAAAAAAATGGTTCAAATGGCTCTGAGCACTATGGGACTTAACATCTGTGGTCATCAGTCCCCTAGAACTTAGAACTACTTAAACCTAACTAACCTAAGGACATCACACACATCCATGCCCGAGGCAGGATTCGAACCTGCGACCGTAGTAGTCGCGCGGTTCCGGACTGAGCGCCTGAACCGCTAGACCACCGCGGCCGGCCGTAGGATCCTACGCAGTGCCGTAGGGGACCGCACCGTCACTTTCCAGCAAATTAGGGACACTGTTGCTCCCGGGGTATCGGCAAGGACCATTCGCAACCGTCTCCATGAAGCTGGGCTACGGTCCCGCACACCGTTAGGCCGTCTTCCGCTCACGCCCCAACATCGTGCAGCCCGCCTCCAGTGGTGTCGCGACAGGCGTGAATGGAGGGACGAATGGAGACGTGTCGTCTTCAGCGATGAGAGTCGCTTCTGCCTTGGTGCCAATGATGGTCGTATGCGTGTTTGGCGCCGTGCAGGTGAGCGCCACAATCAGGACTGCATACGACCGAGGCACACAGGGCCAACACCCGGCATCATGGTGTGGGGAGCGATCTCCTACACTGGCCGTACACCACTGGTGATCGTCGAGGGGACACTGAATAGTGCACGATACATCCAAACCGTCATCGAACCCATCGTTCTACCATTCCTAGACCGGCAAGGGAACTTGCTGTTCCAACAGGACAATGCACGTCCGCATGTATCCCGTGCCACCCAACGTGCTCTAGAAGGTGTAAGTCAACTACCCTGGCCAGCAAGATCTCCGGATCTGTCCCCCAAGAGCATGTTTGGGACTGGATGAAGCGTCGTCTCACGCGGTCTGCACGTCCAGCACGAACGCTGGTCCAACTGAGGCGCCAGGTGGAAATGGCATGGCAAGCCGTTCCACAGGACTACATCCAGCATCTCTACGATCGTCTCCATGGGAGAAAAGCAGCCTGCATTGCTGCGAAAGGTGGATATACACTGTACTAGTGCCGACATTGTGCATGCTCTGTTGCCTGTGTCTATGTGCCTGTGGTTCTGTCAGTGTGATCATGTGATGTATCTGATCCCAGGAATGTGTCAATAAAGTTTCACCTTCCTGGGACAATGAATTCACGGTGTTCTTATTTCAATTTCCAGGAGTGTAGATTATGCTCCAAATGACTGAAAAACTGTGGCCTGGTCAGATAAGTCCCGATTTCAGTTCGTAACAGGTGATGGTAGGATTCGACTGTGGCGCAGACAACACGAAGCCATGGACGCAAGTTGTAAACAAGGCACTGTGCAAGCTGGTGGTGGCTCCATGAAATGAAATGAGCGTTTGGCGTCATTGGCCGGGAGGACCCTTACGGGGCAGGTCAGGCCGCCTTGATGCAGGTCTTATTACATTCGACGCCACATTGGGCGACCTGCGCGCCGGATGGGGATGAAATGATGATGATAATGGGTTCGGCTTTGTCTACAAGGAATGAAGTGAGCCCTCTGGTCCAGGTGAACCGGTTATCGACTGGAAATGATGGTGTTCGGCTACCCTGGAGACCATTTGCAGCCATTCATTTATGGATGACAATGCGGCACGTTACTGGGCCAGAACTGTTCGCAACTGGTTTAAAGAACATTCTGGACAGTTTGGGCGAATGATTTGGCACCCAGATCACTCGACGTGAATCCCATGGAACATTTATGGGACATAATCGAGAGGTCAGGTCGTGCAAAACATCGTGCGCCGGCAACACTTTGGCAATTGTGGACGGCTATAGAGGCAGCATGACTCAATATTTCAGCAGACGACCTCCAATGACTTGCTACGTCCGTGCCACGCGAGTTGTCGCACTACGCCGGACAAATTGAGGTCCGACACGATATTAGGAGGTATCCCATGACTTTTGTCACCTCCGTGCATTTTTGTTGTCAGTAAAGTTGTTGAAACTTAATCACTTTTTAGCCTGTGGCCCCTTGAGGGATACATCACTTTCCATTAATAAATCCTAACAGGAACGTCAAATCACTATCACAGTTGAAAAATCCATTTATGTAAACACAAGCATTATTTCACAACTTGAACTCAAAAACAAAAGTGACAATCGATAAGTAATAACTTGAGTACGGTATCAGAAAGAAAAATTAAGACCTATCCTTTTAACTAGCTTTCTGAGATCCTTTGGACAGGCGACAGGCGTTTCTGAGCTTATTACTCCTCTGATGAATAATGTAGGAATTTTGACATTAACTTTTTCTGTATTTAATAAAAAAATATCGTTTTTCATTGCGTTTTTGTGAATACCATTTTCTGCTGCTGACAGTCTAATGTATACAATGACTTAAACAGTCACCATGTCGCCCGAATCTAGTTACAGGTTCCCCATACAACGACTTCCAGAGAACACAAAAATTTCGTTTTCAGTATTTCATGTAATTACTGTCCAAATTTAAAAAATTAAGGTGGCATCATAATCTATTCACTAAGTCGTATGACCTTACGTAAAAGATTTAACGCATTAAGTATTAATGTCTTGAGGGAGCGTAACTTACGGCAGATTATCCGGACATTATTCATCCATTATTTGAGAACGAAGCCTTTAACGACTTCCAACAAACTTTACACGTAATTTTAAACTTTTTCGACACATTTCCCCGCTGATACCACCCGCAAAATAATGGAAGCAAGAAGTTTCATCGCTTACTACATTTTCTCTGTTCGTGCAGTAAAACTTCAGCATCAGGTATGACGTTCTAATTTATAACTTCTTTATTACTATTTATTGCACTTAGTACAAACATATACACCGACTCTACCCGCAAAATTATTTCACTGTACGATACATAGATCGGAAGATATAAACATTAAGATATGTGGGAAAATAGCTCCTGTTACAACGGAGCGCCAAATACTTCTTACACTATCATAGAAAAGGGTTACCACTTTTTTGCTTTACGAGTTCTGGTTTTGACTTTTTCATTAGCCTACGTGTCTCAATCTGAATCTAACAAATAACATCAACAATAAAGATTTTGCGTGTTTCACGTCAAATATTTAACACATTAACCCATTTGTACGAGGGCGTGCTGAAAAGCAGTGCCATCGAAATTTTTATTTCATAATCCTTTAAACTTTAAAAAAACGCTGTTAACATTCTGCATCTTTACTTTTCATGTCTACATACACTCCTGGAAATTGAAATAAGAACACCGTGAATTCATTGTCCCAGGAAGGGGAAACTTTATTGACACATTCCTGGGGTCAGATACATCACATGATCACACTGACGGAACCACAGGCACATAGACACAGGCAGCAGAGCATGCACAATGTCGGCACTAGTACAGTGTATATCCACATTTCGCAGCAATGCAGGCTGCTATTCTCCCATGGAGACGATCGTAGAGATGCTGGATGTAGTCCTGTGGAACGGCTTGCCATGCCATTTCCACCTGGCGCCTCAGTTGGACCAGCGTTCGTGCTGGACGTGCAGACTGCGTGAGACGTCGCTTCATCCAGTCCCAAACATGCTCAATGGGGGACAAATCCGGAGATCTTGCTGGCCAGGGTAGTTGACTTACACCTTCTAGAGCACGTTGGGTGGCACGGGATACATGCGGACGTGCATTGTCCTGTTGGAACAGCAAGTTCCCTTGCCGGTCTAGGAATGGTAGAACGATGGGTTCGATGACGGTTTGGATGTACCGTGCACTATTCAGTGTCCCCTCGACGATCACCAGTGGTGTACGGCCAGTGTAGGAGATCGCTCCCCACACCATGATGCCGGGTGTTGGCCCTGTGTGCCTCGGTCGTATGCAGTCCTGATTGTGGCGCTCACCTGCACGGCGTCAAACACGCGTACGACCATCATTGGCACCAAGGCAGAAGCGACTCTCATCGCTGAAGACGACACGTCTCCATTCGTCCCTCCATTCACGCCTGTCGCGACACCACTGGAGGCGGGCTGCACGATGTTGGGGCGTGAGCGGAAGACGGCCTAACGGTGTGCGGGACCGTAGCCCAGCTTCATGGAGACGGTTGCGAATGGTCCTCGCCGATACCCCAGGAGCAACAGTGTCCCTAATTTGCTAGGAAGTGGCAGTGCGGTCCCCTACGGCACTGCGTAGGATCCTACGGTCTTGGCGTGCACCTGTGCGTCGCTGCGGTCCGGTCCCAGGTCGACGGGCACGTGCACCTTCCGCCGACCACTGGCGACAACATCGATGTACTGTGGAGACCTCACGCCCCACGTGTTGAGCAATTCGGCGGTACGTCCACCCGGCCTCCCGCATGCCCACTATACGCCCTCGCTCAAAGTCCGTCAACTGCACATACGGTTCACGTCCACGCTGTCGCGGCATGCTACCAGTGTTAAAGACTGCGATGGAGCTCCGTATGCCACGGCAAACTGGCTGACACTGACGGTGGCGGTGCACAAATGCTGCGGAGCTAGCGCCATTCCACGGCCAACACCGCGGTTCCTGGTGTGTCCGCTGTGCCGTGCGTGTGATCATTGGTTGTACAGCCCTCTCGCAGTGTCCGGAGCAAGTATGGTGGGTCTGACACACCGGTGTCAATGTGTTCTTTTTTCCATTTCCAGGAGTGTATTTGCAGCCCTCTGCTGCTAGAGGACTCCGAACTATAGGGTATAACGTGGCGGTGTGTGACGCAACTACGTCGGTGTGTGAGAAACGACGTGATGTAATCGAGTTTCGAATTCGAAGAGTCTATCCACACATCCTTCAGCATGACAGTTCCAATCCACACACGAGCGCTGCGACATCTGCATCAATCCGACGCTTTGTATTCACTGTCACCTATCATCCTCCCTACAGTCGTGCGTTGTCCCCCACGATTTTCATCTGTTTCCAAGACGTAAAGGAGACCTTCGAAGACTTCACTTTCAGACTGATGAAGAGGTGCAAGCAGAGTTGAGATCGTGGCTCCGTCAACAATGTCAAACTTTCTACAATGACAGTACGAACGAAATTGTCTCTCGTTGGGAGAAATGTGTTTACCGCCAGTGTGACTATGTTGAGAAATAAATATTTATACACGAAGAATATAGATATAGAACGTCAAAAAAGTTGATTTTATTCAAAAAGCTTTAAGAATTTTCACATAAAAAACTCGGATGCATTACATTTCAGCACGTCCTCGTCAAGCAATCGGGCGTTTGAACTGTTTTATACGAGGTGCATTCAAGTTCTAAGGCCTCCGATTTTTTTTCTCCGGACTGGAAAGAGATAGAAACATGGGCATTGTTTTAAAATGAGGCCGCGTTCATTGTCAATACGTCCTGGAGATGGCAGCACCGTATGGCAGGTGGAATTTTACCGCCAGCGGCGAGAATGAGAACTGTTTTAAATACTTAAAATGGCGACGTTTTCCTTACTTGAACAGCGTGCAATCATTCGTTTTCTGAATTTGCGTGATGTGAAACCAATTGAAATTCATCGACAGTTGAAGGAGACATGTGGTGATGGAGTTATGGATGTGTCGAAAGTGCGTTCGTGGGTGCGACAGTTTAATGAAGGCAGAACATCGTGTGACAACAAACCGAAACAACCTCGGGCTCGCACAAGCCGGTCTGACGACATGTTCGGGAAAGTGGAGAGAATTGTTTTGGGGGATCGCCGAATGACTGTTGAACAGATCGCCTCCAGAGTTGGCATTTCTGTCGGTTCTGTGCACACAATCCTGCATGACGACCTGAAAATGCGAAAAGTGTCATCCAGGTGGGTGCCACGAATGCTGACGGACGACCACAGCCCGTGTGGCATGTTGCCAAGCAATGTTGACCCGCAATGACAGCATGAATGGGACTTTCTTTTCGTCGGTTGTGACAATGGATGAGACGTGGATGCCATTTTTCAATCCAGAAACAAAGCGCCAGTCAGCTCAATGGAAGCACACAGATTCACCGCCACCAAAAAAATTTTGGGTAACCGCCAGTGCTGAAAAAATGGTGTCCATGTTCTGGGACAGCGAGGGCGTAATCCTTACCCACTGCGTTCCAAAGGGCACTACGGTAACAGGTGCATCCTACGAAAATGTTTTGAAGAACAAATTCCTTCCTGCACTGCAACAAAAACGTCCGGGAAGGGCTGCGCGTGTGCTGTTTCACCAAGACAACGCACCCGCACATCGAGCTAACGTTACGCAACAGTTTCTTCGTGATAACAACTTTGAAGTGATTCCTCATGCTCCCTACTCACCTGACCTGGATCCTAGTGACTTTTGGCTTTTTCCAACAATGAAAGACACTCTCCGTGGCCGTACATTCACCAGCCGTGCTGCTATTGCCTCAGCGATTTTCCAGTGGTCAAAACAGACACCTAAAGAAGCCTTCGCCGCTGCCATGGAATCATGGCGTCAGCGTTGTGAAAAATGTGTACGTCTGCAGGCCGATTACGTCGAGAAGTAACGCCAGTTTCATCGATTTCGGGTGAGTAGTTAATTAGAAAAAAAATCGGTGGCCTTAGAACTTGAATGCACCTCGTATACGGAAGATCGTTTCTTTTATGAATCGGAGAGAGACGTTACTGGGCTTTGCGAACTGCTGATAATTCGTGTTCCCCTACCTTTCATTCGTCGAGTACAGTACTAAATAATCAAAATATGCTTTCGTGTCATGGACGTCAGATGCCAGAACTACAGCGAAACGATGGCAGAGAATGACCCGTTGCTCATCGGCGTCTTAAAGTGGCAAGAGTACAGAACAGAGTTATTGTAGCTTTAAGCAATCGACGAGAACAGAATCATTGGTCGCAGCGAACAGAAGCCCGGCGGTTGTCCCTTCGCGGTTGCCATGGTAACGCTTTCTACCTCGTCTGTTGTCACACCGTTCCGCGCTCTCAATTCAGAGAAAACATTTATTTTATTCTGCCGCTATTTAGACCGCAAACTCAATTTTCACGTCGATTCTGCGCCAGTTATTGGTGGCAGCACTCACTTGTTATTGAAACTCTAAAAAATACTGCCACTGCTTTGTTACGGTAATGAAATTCAGTCTTGTACCACTGTCGAGCAGGCTTTTATACTTCATTTATAGAGCGTGGTGCAAAGCTGTTCGCAGTTAAGAAATCCTGTGTGATTCTTCTCAGAGGTTCACGTAATATTTATTGCTATTCGATGTCGTTTTCACTTTGTAACTTGCTACACATGGCGTTAAGGAGTATTACATATCCTTTCAGTAGACAGTACTGGTAGAAAGGAGAAAAAAAAATTTAAAGTATTGAAAGACTGCAGTCAATTCACCTTTAATACAGGGTGAACATTAATAAAACCGACTAACTGCAGGGACGGTTTTCTGGCTGGAAATTGAGAAAAAAAAGTGCTATGAACATGTGTCCGGAAATGGTCGGCGTGCGTGCAACGACAACAAATCGTCCCTGAACACAGTACAGCGCTGCAGCGCAATCACGTCACAAGAGATGCAATCAACGCGTTCGCACATCGCATCAGGGATTGCCGCACTATTTCGCAAGTTCCGGCCTCTCTATGAATAGCGTCACAGGCGGCGTGAACAGGCTTTGAAGGGTGTACACATCAGGAACTGGTTCAGAATATACAAAGCTTTTCAGACGTCCCCTGAGGTAAAAACCCAGGGCGCTGAAGTCCGATGATCTAGCAGGCCACGCTACAGGGCCTCCGCGTCCTGTCCAGTCTCTCTGGTAGAAACACCACAGACAAAGTCCTTCCCGAAAGAGGGATATCCGCTGCTGATAATCCCTGCACTCCTTCCAGGTGATAGGAATAGTAGCGGTTGTCATGCAGGATAAACATAAACGTACTTTGGCTTACACTATGTTGGCGGGCCACTTGCCTGGAGCTTGTACCAGAGTTAGTCTCGATTTCCTGTGGGATTGCACAGGTCACACCAATATTCAAGAAAGGTAGTAGGAGTAATCCTCTAAATTACAGGCCCAGATCGTTAACGTCGATATGCAGCAGGATTTTAGAACATATATTGTGTTCGAACATAATGAATTACCTCGAAGAAAACTGTCTATTGACACACAGTCAACATGAGTTTAGAAAACATCGTTCTTGTGAAACACAACTAGTTCTTTATTCGTTTGAAGTGTTGAATGCTATTAACAAGGGATTTCAGATCGATTCCCTATTTCTGGATTTTCGGAAGGCTTTTGACACTGCACCACACAAGCGGCTCGTAGTGAAATTGCGTGCTTATGGAATATCGACTCAGTTATGTGACTGGCTCTGTGATTTCCTGTCAGAGAGGTCACAGTTCGTAGTAATTGACGGAAAGTCATCGAGTAAAACAGAAGTGATTTCTGGCGTTCCCCAAGATAGTGTTATAGGCCCTTTGCTGTTCCTTATCTATACAAAAGATTTGGGAGACAATATGAGCAGCCGTCTTCGGTTGTTTGCAGATGACGCTGTCGTTTACCTACTAATAAAGTCATCAGAAGATCAAAACAAACTGCAAAACGATTTAGGGTAAATATCGGAATGATGCGAAAAGTGGCAGTTGACCTTAAATAACGAAAAGTATGAGGTCATCCACATGAGAGCTAAAAGGAACTCGTTACACTTCGGTTACACGATAAATCAGTTTAATCTAAAAGCCGTAAATTCAACTAAATACCTAGGTATTACAATTACGAACAACGTAAATTGGAAGGAACACACAGAAAATGTTGTGGGGAAGGCTAACCAAAGACTGCGTTTTATTGGCAAGGCACTTATGAAATGTAACAGACCTACTAAGGAGACTGCCTACACTACGCTTATCCGTCCTCTTTTAGAATACTGCTGGGCGGTGTGGGATCCTTACCAGATAGGACTGACGGAGTACATCGAAAAAGCTCAAAGAAAGGCAGCACGTTTTGTATTATCGCGAAATATGGGAGAGAATGTCACAGAAATGATACAGGATCTGGGATGGACGTCATTAAAAGAAGGCGTTTTTCGTAGCGACGGAATCTTCTCACGACATTCCATTCACCAACTTTCTCCTCCGAATGCGAAAATATTTTGTTGAGACCGACTTACATAGTGAGGAACGATCACCAAGATAAAATAAGGGAAATCAGAGCTCGTACGGAAAGATACAGGTGTTCATTTTTTCCGCGCGCTGTACGAGATTGGAATAATAGAGAATTGTGAAGGTGGTTCGATGAACCCTCTGCCAGGCGCTTAAATGTGATTT
Organism: Schistocerca americana; assembly: GCF_021461395.2. NCBI lineage: Eukaryota > Metazoa > Arthropoda > Insecta > Orthoptera > Acrididae > Schistocerca > Schistocerca americana. The sequence continues at coordinate 499,431,925 of NC_060125.1, forward strand.
GGAGAGTATCCATGTAGATGCAGATGTAGACCCGATCCCCCAAATCTGGAGTACGCACGGTGCCCCGCCTCCCTGCACGTTTCTCTGTCTGAAAGGATTCATGATAATACAAGAGCTAGACAAGTTGTGTGTGGTGCCCGTAAGGGTACGTTTTTTGGTACAGCCGTGCTGCCTCTCGACATTTCCATCTGCTTGGCTGTATGCAAACACCATCTCGGTTTGTTCCCGACATGAATCCCGTACCATTATGCTGCTTACAGTACGCTATGTCAATTACCACAGCCTGCAACACACAAGGAACACACGGCACCGGGTCCCAGCAACTTTCATTCGTCAGTGCCACCATCTCTCGGGGAAACGATGCATTTCCGGACACATGTTCATAGGACCTTATCCCCCCATTTCCTAACAGGAATCAGTCCCTCCAAGTAGTCGATTTTATTAATGTTCACCCTGTATAATTTTGTGATTTCACAATTTCGTCAATTTCATGGTTTGATCCAATAGGCAAAACATCCTTTCGTTCCTTGCATTTACTCATATTTTTTTATGCCGCAGAGGAAGATCGCACTGCGAACCGAAATGTGGAGTGTTTTAATCTCGTTTTTACGACATCTGATTGTTGGTTGGTTGATTTGGGGGAGGGAACCAAACAGGTAGGTCGTCGGTCGCATCGGATTGGGCAAGGATGGGGAAGGAAGTCAGACGTGCCCTTTCAAGGGAACCATCCCAGCATTTGCTGAAATAATTTAGGGAAATCACGGAAATCCTAAATCAGAATGGCTGGACGCGAGTTTGGATCGTCGAAGACATTTGACATTCAGCATAATGTGTTTCTGTAAATTCGAATTTTGGACATTGAATCGAGTGGACAATTTTGTGGCGAAGAAACCAGGCATTGTCTCTCCTGTTCTCTGACTGAAGGAGACGCCATCTGCCACTGGCAAATTCATCATGGTGATTGGCCGTGCACCGCCTCTAAGTTTGTTCGCTCTCACAAGGTGCCCCTTGAGTGCGACGCCGCAAGTTTAATCTTTAATAAGGCTCATGTGAAAGTGCTGTGTTAGCGCGCGGAATGGCCGCTCGGTTAGAGGCTCCGTGTCACTAATCGTACGGCCCCTCTCGCCGGAGGTTCGAGTCCTCCCTCAGGCATGGGTTTCAGTGTTGTCCTTAGCGTTAAGTTAGCTTACGCAGTGTGTAAGTCTAGGTACCGATGACCTCAGAAGTTTGGTCCCTTAGGAAAAAGGAAAAAAAAGTGCTGTGTTAACAATTATGACAGGAAAAATATTAGTTTCTAATGACTCACCGCGTGCTCCACGAGGACGACAGACAACGTGTGTCCGGGTGGTGCACAGATCAACCTGTAGGATGTATGTGTTACACTCCACAAAATGGACATCGTCAACATTCAAGAAACGTTTTAACTTGCACCGTGAATACCGAATGAAAAATGGCGCGCCACAGTGATCAAAGAGGTCCGCACCTACAATACCGAAGGTCAACTACTAAGAAGCTACAAATCGTGCAGGACATTCAGCTAGATATCCACTCTTAAAGACTGCATACAGAATCATGTTGTTGCAACGGGCTGATGAGAAATGATGGAATGTGATGGCATGTAACCGAATGCGAAACAGTGTTGGAGCTTATCGTTAAACTGGCTATCCTTTAAGGAGTAGTTGAAGATAGTGAGGTAATATATTTTATAGCCACGGAAAAAAACATCCAGAGAATGAATTTGTCCAGTGGTTCCATGTAGTAACAACTGCAATGTCACACACTTTCCAGGAGGGATAGTTCGCTCATTTTCTATGCAGACCAGGAATCAAGTTATTTTTATCAGCTATTGGCCAGGAGCAGTGCTCATACCATAGATGTAGTTCTCTTACGCCCATTTTCGTTGTTGCTTGCTGTGACGTAAATATTCTCTACTGCCCTTGGGAGATAACGCACACGAGAAAGGATCAGAGGGGTAGAGTACCTCCAACTTCTCACAGTGCAATAAATAACTTTCCAGCCAATTTACCATCCACATCGAAAGCCGACATAATTGTATACGAGTGGGTTAAGGTATTGAGGTTAGTTGATCTTGAAACAACTCTCTTCGCGCCTCTAATTTCCAGGGTTCCTTTCATATGCATTCCTCTTCAAATCCCAACTGGTCGGAGCTGAAAACAAATTCCGTACTAAACCATGGAATAAGTTTCTTTATCTCCTCAACAAATTTTCGGGCCGATTTCGCAGTTTGCTTTGCATCGTCAAGTTGAAGCTTTGTTTGAAATTTCGTTATCTTAATTCTTCCATTTCTATATAGCACTCTTTCAAATTATGCAACCATCCACTGCTTCCTTTGAAACCAACTCGTCGTGCATAACGTAGTAGGTCACTATCAAGCAAATCCTGTAAATTGTATCTAGGATCCTTGAAACGCGCACACGCTAGTTCTTGTAACAAGTGCGCTTTGTCCTCCCTTGAGTATCCGCAGTTTTTCTTATTCACAACACGGTCGTATTGCTGCGGAATTATTCAAAATCTGATAAGTGCAATGATAACGATACGTGTCTAACAAGTGAAAGTGGTACTGAAAGAGGTGTCGAGCCATGCACTTCATCACTCTTGTCGGACAGGGAACCATAAATCCCGTCTCCAGTGAGATGTAGAAAAGGACAATCGTTGTCCAAGAGGCAAGTGCTAAACACACAGAAGTTGAAACTTCCTGGCAGATTAAAACTGTGTGCCGGACAGAGACTCAAACTCGGGACCTTTGCCTTTCGTGGGCAAGTGCTGTACCATTTGAGCTACCCAAGCACGACTCACGCCCCGTCCTCACAGCTTTACTTCTGCCAGTACTTCGTCTCCTACCTTCCAAGCTTTACAGAAGCTCTCCTGCGAACCTTGCAGAAATAGCACTCCTAAAAGAAAGGTTATTGCGGAGACATGGCTTAGCCACAGCCTGGGGGATGTTTCCAGAATGAGATTTTCACTCTGCAGCGGAGTGTGCGCTGATATGAAACTTCCTGGCGGATTAAAACTGAGACTCGGTCCAGCACACAGTTTTAATCTGCCAGGAAGTTTCAACTTCCGTGTGTTTAGCACTTGCTCCTTGGACAACGATTGTCCTTCACTACATCTCACTGGAGACGGGATTTATGGTTCCCTGGCCGACAAGAGTGATGAACTGCATGGCTCGACACCTCTTTCAGTACCACTTTCACTTGTTAAACACGTATCGTTATCATTGCACTTATCATGTACATTGTCCGCACAGTCGAGCGTATACGACGTCAGACACACCACTGAATCATCTTCCAGAAACGTTAATATGTCGTCTGCCACTTCTTTCTCACTCTGCAAAATTCTTTGGATTCCTTTCTGACGAAATGTCAACTTCAGCAACTGTCGTTGCAGGTAGAATGCAATGTTTTCTTTCTTTATCGTTGTCCTTGCTCTGCTTTCTATCACCACCACTAGCACTGCAGTACTGTCGTGATTTACTCGACGATAGACAATTCAACTATGCTGGATACCTCCAGTCCCGCCCCTTGTTGCCATTAGCAGCCAATATTATGGTTGTATGGTAGACAAAGGGTGGGGCGTCAAATGCCGTAAACATCATTGGCCTTTTGCGACTTCGCACACAATGTGTTCCTTAGTGCTAGGAAGCAGGTCAGATTGGATTTTAGGCGGAAGTTACTGGAGCACTGACGAATAGAATCGCAGCAGAGTCACTGTTGCGTGGTGACGTAAGTACAACGTGCTGTTTCTGTGCACACTATACAAGCGACTTTGGAGCTATGATTCTCTATAACGATTAAAGCATTGGTTAAAAACAGTCTTGGTTGCAATTCTAGTTTTTTTTATTTTTCAACTACGCATTTCCCCTTATTTAGGCATCTTCAGGTTATCTTAATTTGGTATTTCTTAGAAGGATCCTTTAGTCAGTGTAGCCAAAGAACATCGTCGATTATATCAGGCCAACATCGCCTTCGTTAAACTCAGTAAAAACGTTTCTACATGGACGCTAGTGACACCAAGACCTGCATAACGCGTTCCCGTTCATAGGAGCGAGAAAATAAGAAACAATTGCCACAAAGACTGTTTTTAACCAATACTGTTAAGCACTGGTTTGCTGTATGCCACATAGGGATTGGAAGAATTTCTATAACGATTAAACTCTAGGAGCAGTGTGGGGGTCGCTCGAGTGATTTTTCCGCTACCGTTTTACTTAGGTTCATGTGCAAAGGAACTTATTCTTTAATCGACCACGATTCAGTTCATGCATTGTTTGCCCCGTCAACTTTCATGATTCTTTTCGGTGCGAGCCAAATATCGGCTTTGGCACTTCAACCATTACCGAGAAGTAGTGAACTCTGCTTTCGTTTATTTTATGAGTCTGAATCTTTTTGTGTGAACAATTGCGCATTCATGCTGCGTTCCTTAGTCAACCCAATCCTGGCTGGATAATGATGATCATTAAGTTTGCTTCCGAGGAACAGTATTAGGATTTTATATGCTTTCCATGTTAAATGCATTTCAGGAGTACGCTCCGCCTTGGTAAATAAATATGTTTCGTGCACTATTTAGTTCATTGAACTTCGCCACAATGTGCATAGCAGCACGCTGCCCCTCTTGTGAATCTGACCTCACGTACCCTGTAAGAGAGTGTCAGCAGCAAATATTTAATAAAGTGCACACTCTCATCAGTCGATCTAAATTTCAGGAGTCTGATTTCCGTTTCGCGTTTTCTTTCCTTGGTGAAGAAAACTCATTTAATACAGTCGAAAGTAGCACCCCCACTCCCTTGTATGCGAATGCAACACTTCGACTTCTGAGGCAGAATAGACGGCTGCAAAAATAGACAGTTTTATGCAATAATGGGTTGTTAGTATTCTTCTGTCAGCATTTCAGTTTATTTCTTCACTGAAGTCACATGTTTCTCTTTGCGGTCTGCAGAATGACTTTCTCGATGCAATAAAGAATTGAAGTTGTGGAAGCATATTTCATAATAGGTTCGATTAAGGAAACTCGCGAAATTTTCGAGGTCAGGTATCCGGATAGAGGACTACCAGCAAAGAGAGCAAAACAGAGTCTGTATAAAAACTGGAACACCTGTGGATCTGTGCAAAATGAAAAATGACCAAGAATTCCTTCTGTTCTCACACTGGAAGTTATCGTAGACATCCACCGATGAATTATTCAGATCCCAAAGAAGTCTATACGTAAATTGGCCTAACAGGACCATGTAATTGGGAGGAGTTGCCAGCGGATACTGAGAGGCTTAATTTGAAGCCATATTGTGTGACAGTTGTGCAGGAATTACGGGAGGATCACACTCAGAAATGTATAGATTATTGCACGTGGCATTTGAATAACATCAACGATGGTTTGTTAGACCCTTTCCATTACATAACAGTTTCATCTTTCCGGTCATGTGAATTCACAAAAGGCTGGGTACTGGACAATGAGGAGCCCTAACATCGTGTGTCAGCGTTTGGTGTGATGCTACAGGAACAAGTATTATTGAACGGATATTTTTTGACACTGCCCTCAACGCAGTTGCATACATGGAAATTTTTGCTCAAGTCAGCGTACATGAAAGGCAACACTGCTCCTTCCAGCGAAATGTGGTAACTCGCCACACATCTAAGGTACCCCTGGAACGAGTCCATGATATCTTCACTGAGAAATGGACGGTCACTAAACGTTTATGACCACCACGTTCGCTGGACTAACAACATATGATGCACTTGAAGAGCAATGTCTATAAAATAAATCCGCTCACAGTATGGGAACTCAAAGACAGCAACCGTTATGGCGCAACGTCAGTGCCGTCATGCCAGTCGGGAACGAGAGAGGTCGTGAGACGACGTCGGCCAATCGCACGCTGACCGACCCCTCTCCAGCACGACAACACAACAGCAGCGGCCCCTGTGTGAAGAGGACATAAGCCCCGCGCCCGACAAGTTCTGCAGCAGCTTCAAGACTAGCAACATGGGTAGAAGCGTCATCTCTAATCACTTGCTTCCACTGTCTGTGTAAAACGGACTTCGGAATTGTTATACTGAAGAGATTTCTTATTTTGTCTGTCACCCTTTGCTTGCGACACATCTGTGTAATGCAAAGTTAGGTATTGTATTTTTTTTTTCATTTTGTAATAAAACTCATTAATATTATTTGTTTCACTGTTGTCCAGCGATCCGAGAAAGCAGGTTTCCTGGACACCCTGTATCTGATGACTAGGCTGGATTTAACATTTGGCAACGAGAGGCCAACGGATCGCATAATGATATCTTGTTATCGCTTCAGAGCCACCACAGATTGTTTCTGTTTTGTTTGCATGGGATTTTGTGTTTTTCTGGCGCCTTAATTCTACCAGGTCTTTTCTTTCAAGGGGTGTATTTTCATGTTTAACAGTGTCTTATAGCGTTTTTTTCTACTCAGTGTTTCCAGGCGGGTGTTGCAGAAATTTTTTTTCTTGTGTGCTTAATAAACAGGCAAGACAACCAATAAAAATGCATTCACCTATCCCACTATGAGCAACACACCTCTCCCGCTCCCTGCTCAGGCTCCTCAGCTGCAAGTGAGCGATGCAACACAGCTAACACAGATGTTTGCTTGAGATGCAGCGAATCTGAACACTGCTAAACACGGCACAGCAGCACCTCGCCAATCAAGCCACCAATACAGCGCCACAGGCAACAACCGTGGCTCTATCTACATCTGCATCAACATTCAATCTCCGCAAGCCACCCAACGGTGTGTGGCGGAGGGCACTTTACGTGCCACTGTCATTACCTCCCTTTCCTGTTCCAGTCGCGTATGGAACGACTGCCGGAAAACCTCAGTGCGCGCTCGAATCTCTCTAATTTTACACTCGTGATCTCCTCGGAAGGCACAAGTAGGGGGAAGCAATTTATTTGATACCTCATCCAGAAACGCACCCTCTCGAAACCTGGACAGCAAGCTACACCGCGATGCAGAGCGCCTCTCGTGCGAAGTCTGCCACTTGAGTTTGCTAAACATCTTCGTAACGCTATCACGCATACCAGATAACCCTGTGACGAAATGCGCCGCTCTTCTTTGCATCTTCTCTATCTCCTCTGTCAACCTGACCTGGTACGGATCCCACACTGATGAGCAATACTCAAGTATAGGTCGAATGAGTGTTTTGTAAGCCACTTCCTTTGTTGATAGACTACATTTTCTAAGGACTCTCCCAATGAATCTCAACCTGGGACCCGCCTTACCAACAGTTAATTTTATATGATCATTCCATTTCAAATCGTTCCGTACGCATACTCCCAGATATTTTACAGAAGTAACTGCTACCAGTGTTTGTTCCGCTATCATATAATCATACAATAAAGGATCCTTCTCTCTATGTATTCGCAATACATTACATTTGTCTATGTTAAGTGTCAGTTGCCACTCCCTGCACCAAGTGCCTATCCGCTGCAGATCTTCCTGCATTTTGCTGCAATTTTCTAATCCTGCAACTTCTCTGTATACTACAGCATCATCCGCGAAAAGCCGCATGGAACTTCCGACACTATCTACTAGCTCATTAATATATATTGTGAAAAGCAATGGTCCCATAACACTCCACTGTGGCACGCCAGAGGTTACTTTAACGTCTGTACACGTCTCTCCATTGAGAACAACATGCTGTGTTCTGTGTGCTAAAAATTCTTCAGTCCAGCCATACAGCTGGTCTGATATTCCATAGCCTCTTACTTTGTTTATAAGGCGACAGCGCGGAACTGTATCGAACGCCTTCCGGAAGTCAAGGAAAATGGCATCTACCTGGGACCCTGTATCTAATATTTTCTGGGTCTCATGAACAAATAAAGCGAGCTGGGTCTCACAAGATCGCTGTTTCCGGAATCCATGTCGATTCCTACAGAGTAAATTCTGAGTTTCCAGAAATGACATGATACGCGAGCAAAAAACATGTTCTGAAATTCTACAACAGATCGATGTCAGAGATATAGGCCTATAGTTTTGCGCGTCTGCTCGACGACCCTTCTTGAAAACTGGAACTACCTGTGCTCTTTTCCAATCATTTGGATCCTCCGTTTCTCTAGAGACTTGCGGTACACGGCTGTTAGAAGGGGGGCAAGTTCTTTCGCGTACTCTGTGTAGAACCGAATTGGTATCCCGTCAGGTCCAGTGGACTTTCCTCTGTTGAGTGATTTCAGTTGCTTTTCTATTCCTTGGACTCTCATTTCGATGTCAGCCATTTTTTCGTTCGTGTGAGGATTTAGAGAAGGAACTGCAGTGCGGTCTTCCTCTGTGAAACAGCTTTGGAAAAAGATGTTTAGTATTTCAGCTTTACACGTGTCATCCTCTGCTTCAATGCCATTATCATCCCAGAGTGTCCGGATATGCTGTTTCGATCCACTTATTGATTTAACGTTACGGCCAGAACTGCCTAGGCTATGAGTGTCATACCGCCTTTTCGCCAGTTTCAAGAACAAGAAGAGGAATGGCTCGAGTGGTGGCAACAGTTTGAAGCCCACGTAGTAATTGCTCACAACGTACCAGGTACTGTGAAATTCCCTCATTTATTGTCCATGGTAGGAAGTGCAGTGTTTAGACTCATTCGGAAGCTATTTCCTAACGTATTTCTGAATGAACTTCCATATGATCAGGTTATAGGTTCAACACATTTTGAAACAGTTCAATCAGTTAATCATGTAGTGCAAGTTTTAGATCAGTACGATTCAGGTGCCGCGTCGACCGACAAATTTGACCAGCCTCCAATTTGTCGGTTTGCGTCGTCCCTTGCTTGCGACCAGCCCACTGGGCAGCAACAGCATGCACACGCCACGCCGCGTAAGCAGTTCTCTAAACAGGCGAGCACAACTCTTACCCTCGGTCCTGTTCACAGCACAAACGCCAAGACTGCCCATCTGGACAAGCGCAGTGTTACGCTTGTGGCAAGAACGGACATGTAATATCCATATGTTTGCAACAGAATAAACGTAAGAATACTGCGCACTCACAAAAATCTAGACACAAGGCCCATGTAATCAATGCAGTGTATTCAAAGCCTGCTGTGGGCATTAGCAAAACTCTCAAAAAAATCGCAGCATCAAGAAAGAGTTGTGCGATATAGTTAGATTAGAATAGATTAGATTAGATTAGTACTTGATCCATAGATCCTGAATACTACACTTCGTAATGATGTGGAACGTGTCAGGTTAATAAAAGGTGTCTATACACGATATTAAATTACACAAAATATTACATGACACTTAATATTTTTAATTTTTTGTGGGGGTTGGGGAAATTACCCACTTACTATATCCAAAAATTCATCTAATGAGTAGAAGGAGTTGCCACTAAGAAATTCTTTTTAATTTCCTTTTAAATGCTATATGGCTATCTGTCAGACTTTTGATGCTATTAGGTAAGTGACCAAAGACTTTCGTGGCAGCATAATTTACCCCCTTCTGAGCCAAAGTTAGATTTAACCTTGAGTACTGAAGATCATCCTTTCTCCTAGTGTTGTAGCCATGTACACTGCTATTACTTTTGAATTCGTTCGGATTGTTAATAACAAATTTCATAAGTCAATATATATATTGTGAGGCTACAGTGAAGATCTCTAGCTCTTTAAATAAGTGTCTGCAGGATGAGCTTGGATGAGCTCCAGTAATTATTCTGATTACACGCTTTTGTGCAATGAACACTCTTTTACTCAATGATGAGTTACCTCAGAATATGCTGCCATACGAAAGCAGAGAATGAAAATAGGCATGGTAAGCTAATGTACTCAGATGTATATCGCCAAAATTTGCAATGACCCTAATAGCATAAGTAGCTGAACTCAAACGTTTCAGTAGATCCTCAGTGTGTTTTTTCCAGTTCAACTCCTCATCAATGCACACACCTAGAAATTTTGAGTATTCTACCTTAGCTATCGATTTCTCATCGAAGTCTATTTGGTGTCATTTCATTTACTGTGTGGAACTGTATATACTGTATTTTGTCAAAGTTTAATGAGAGCCCATTTGCAGAGAACCACTTAATGATTTTCTGAAAGTTGGCAGGCGTGTTTCTACATCTGAAAGATGATGGCTGTTAAAATTTTGCGCCAGTCGCAGAAGATAGGCACTAGTAGCATCACTATGAGGATGCAAATAAAGTTTGCTTTAAATACGAAGTAAAAAATGAAATGATCGTGTGGCTCTGATGGCCAGGAGACCTCATCCGGGGAAATCTGGCTGCCGGTTTGCAAGTCTTATTTCATGCGATGCCACATTGGGCGATTTGCGAGTCAGTGATAATAAGTACAGCATAATAGCCAGTGCAATGTTAATCACTTAAATATGATACCTAGACAAATGTATTCCTGAAATTTTATTACATTAGTTATTTTTTGGTGTTTAGATTCTTTTCTGTCAGTGTATTTTTTCATGTAATGTGTTTCTGAAACGCTCGCTAGTGTTGGTTTGTATGTATGTATGGAAGTATGTATGTATGGAAGCCAAATAAACGAATATTCCACAAAGTTTTTGACTATTACATCCAACTCTACCTATAATTTCTAACATTAAATGAGGCAGTGAATCTGCACTCCTGGAGAAAAATACAACCAATGGAGATAAGTCCATCCACAGAAACAGTACATTTGGGACCCCCCTTCATATAAACGTACTTAGATCTCAACATGGTACTCTGGTATGGGTTAGTTGACAGATACGTGTCTTGTAGTCCGAACGACGTCTTCTACGCCACACTTAACCTAAAACAAATGTTCAGCAGTCCGTTGCAGAGACTTTCAGACACTTGATCGTTCACAACGAGCGCAATGTCGCGGTAGGCTTCGTACAGTTCGCATACGGCGATCAGAGGAGCAAGTGGTGTGAAGAGAAGGAAACGCTCCGCAAGTAAACGTGGAATGTGCTGGAGTGGCTGAAGGCATAGTCTACGCTATTCTGTGGACAACTCTGAATGAGCAGTAACTTTATACGTGTCAATTAAAGTGCAAGCTCTAAGACTACATGAGTACCATTTCGTTAGATAATCTGTATCACTTTGATTCCATGTTCAGTGATGTTGCCACCGTCTGGAGTTCTACAAGAGTTCTCCTCAAGAAGACATGTTTCAAATTTAACGAAAATTCAAAGCTTTTTTGCCTTCTAGTGCGGGAAGCGTCCTGTCCCTTTTCCGACTAATGCCTTTGGGTCCACAGAGAAAGCATAGGCCGGCCGGTGTGGCCGTGCGGTTCTAGGCGCTTCAGTCTGGAACCGCGTGACTGCTATGGTCGCAGGTTCGAATCCTGCCTCGGGCATGGATGTGTGTGATGTCCTTAGGTTAGTTAGGTTTAAGTAGTTCTAAGTTCTAGGGGACTGATGACCGTAGATGTTAAGTCCCATAGTGCTCAGAGCCATTTTTTTAGAAAGCATAGATGGCCACGTCTACATCACGACATGGCCATGCCCGTCAGTCTTGCTGCAAACAAGCTCGTTTCCTCGCTCAAGGTACCCCACGTGGTCGAACGACCCTGCAGAACCGAGTGAACAATACACTGTCTGATCAAAAGCATACGGACACCTATTAGTGGACTCATATTTGGAGTGAGCCCATTCTTCACCTTTATGAGACGTTGAACTCTGCTGCGGGCACTGTCAGTGACATGTCTGGCTGTCTATGTAGCTGTGGTTGCTCTTTTTTTCCTTAGGACCCGAGACCATAAAAAAGTGACATTCGAAGCTGAGATCTGGTCCATAGGATTGCCACAGGAACCAACGTGATTTATCGCCCCGGATCGCTCGTTTTCATTCATTCACTGTACACTGACGTCGCTCTGCACCACATCAAACGTCGCTTAGCATTGACTAGATGATTAGTACACGTTCGAAATCAAAGAGCTGTCCTGACCCATACTGCAGTTTCCACTTCTCTATACACAACACTATACCTCCGCCTCCTATTACAGTGGCGGGTTCACCTCTTGTGTCATCTTGTTGTCAGTTGCGCATTACGTAGGGGTCTAAGGATACATATCATCAAATACTGTGTGTTTGTCTTCTTGAATGCTAGTTGTGTGGTTCCGTTGAAACATTTAATAGCGCCGAGTACGCCTTTCGTTTACGTATCGATTCCACATTCACATCACAGGCTTGGAATCTCGAGCAACGAGAGGCATGATATCGCGGAATGGTAAACCGCGGTCTCAGTAGTTACCCGTTAGGATGTGTAACGTGTCAACAGAAAAAAATAGAACACACACACGAGGTTAACACAATTTATACTGCTGCATGCTGGCCATTTACAGGCTTTTTCCCGAAATAATCAACTACACTACTGGCCATTAAAACTGATACACCAAGAAGAAATGCAGATGATAAACGGGTATTCATTGGACAAATATATTATACTAGAACCGACATGTGATTACATTTTCACGCAATTTGGGTGCATAGATCCTGAGAAATCAGGACCCAGAACAACCACCTCTGGCCATAATAAAGGCCTTGATGCGCCTGGGCATTGTGTCAAACAGAGCTTGGATGGCGTGTACAGGTACAGCTGCCCATGGAGCTTCAGCACGATACCACAGTTCATCAAGAGTAGTGACTGGCGTATTGTGACGAGCCAGTTGCTCGGCCACCATTGACCAGACGTTTTCAGTTTGTGAGAGACCTGGAGAATGTGCTGGCCACAGCAGCAGTCGAACATTTTCTGTATCCAGAAAGGCACGTACAGGACCTGCAACATGCGGTCGTGCATTATCCTGCTGAAATATAGGGTTTCGCAGGGATTGAATGAAGGATAGAGCCACGGGTCGTAACACATCTGAAATGTAACGTCCGCTGTTTAAAGTGCCGTCAATGCGAACAAGAGGAGACCGAGACGTGTAACCAATGGCACCCCATACCATCACGCCGGGTGATACGCCAGTATGGCGATGACGAATACACGCTTCGCTTTCACCGCGATGTCGCCAAACACGGAATGCGACCATCATGATGCTGTAAACAGAACCTGGATTCATCCGAAAATATGACGTTTTGCCATTCGTGCACCCAGGTTCATCGTTGAGTGCACCATCGCAGGCGCTCCTGTCTGTGATGCAGCGTCAATGGTAACCACAGTCATGGTCTCCGAGCTGATAGTCCATGCAGCTGCAAACGTCGTCGAACTGTTGGTGCAGATGGTTGTTGCCTTGCAAACGTTCCCGTCTGTTGACTCAGGGATCGAGACGTGGCTGCACGATCCGTTACAGCCATGCGGATAAGATGCCTGTCATCTCGACTGCTAGTGATTCAAGGCCGTTGGGATCCAGCACGGCGTTCCGTATTACACTCCTGAACCCACCGATTCCATATTCTGCTAACAGTCATCGGATCTCGACCAATGCGAGCAGCAATGTCGCGAAACGATAAACCGCAATCACGATAGGCTACCATCCGACCTTTATCAAAGTCGGAAACGTGATGGTACGCATTTCTCCTCCTTACACCAGATGTCACAACAACGTTTCACCAGGCAACGCCGATCAAGTGTTTTTTGTGTATGAGAAATCGGTTGGAAACTTTCCTCATGTCAGCACGTTGTAGGTGTCGCCACCGGCGCCAACCTTGTGTGAATGCTCTAAAAAACTTATCATCCGCATATCATAGCGTTTTCTTCCTGTCAGTTACATTTCGCGTCTGTAGCACGTCATCTGCGTGGTGTAGCAATTTTAATGGCCAGTAGTGTAACAGGCCACGATAGTACCGCCGTCGAATTCCGACAAGTGCTGACAGACATTTTTCTATCATCTCACAAACAAACAAACAACATTCAGTCGCGATTTTTGAATGCTGCATGAGCTTTCTCTGTACTCCGTATCCACAATATTATCGAACCTGTGATTGAGGGCATTTCGGTCGGTTTATCGTGAGTTTTATTGTGATATTAACAACCTGAACTACTTGCTAGTATGTGCACAACTGTGCTGAAGGAATGGAATTAAAAGCAATATCAAATAAATAGCATCAAACAATAGCTATACCCCTCACTTCCCCTCCCCTCCCCTCCCCCCCCCCCCCCCTTGGCGGACTCCACAAACAGTAGAAATAAAGGTTTACTGTCTTTTTTACCATGTTCTCGACCCATCGCCTCAAGAGCACAATAAATGGTGCACAGTTCCTTCTTTAGGAAAAGCCCCATTAGATGTATCCAGGAAGCTTAAATCAAAAACGTAAAAACATTCTGTGTGCAGAACACTTTTGAATACTATTTGCCCGATGGTAAAGACAGCCCTTCAGCTTGGGAAAGAGTAGAATACATAAAATTACTTGCAATCGTGGCAAATTCGGTATAGGTCAGTCTGGCAGGGCAATATGCACCCACTTGAAGGAACATCACAGGAATTGGATTCTTGGAAAAGGCTCCTTTTTTTTCAAAACACTTGCTTCGTGAAACATGAAGTATTAAGTCGTATCCATAAACGAAGGAAGATGAACTACCTTAAAATAATATGGAAATGCCGTGTGGCTAGGGCCTCCCGTCGGGTAGACCGTTCGCCTGGTGCAAGTCTTTCGAGTTGACGCCACTTCGGCTACTTGCGTGTCGATGGGGATGAAATGATGACGATAAGGACAACACAACACCCAGTCCCTGAGCGGAGAAAATCTCCGACTCAGCCGGGAATCGAACCCGGGCCGTTAGGTATGACATTCCGTCGCGCTGACCACTCAGCTACCAGGGGCGGACACGTTGAAATAATGGAAATTATTACACATCTTTTCATCAGTCCAAACTTAGTACTGAATGACCGGACACAGTTTCCGTACCCGCCATTTCAACTGTAGATAGTATTCACAATCCTATCCAGGTCATGTTTTAAATTACCCCTCTTACATGCCCCATTTTCCTTTATTTCAGTTGTACTAATTTCACTTGTAGTGTTAAATAATTTTACTTATATAATCACAACTGCTTCACTTACCTGCTTAATCTCAGTAGTATATATTATCTGCTTGTAATTTGGGACCTACTAAAGATAAGGTTATTTTGTTAAGCCTTTGGAACACGTCACCAAGGTTTATTGTTCAACTTATTGTCCTCTACAAGCAACTGTTGTAGTTTGTATATAATGCATTAGTCACTATGCCACATATTTTGTAGTAGTTGAGTAATACAACATCGCATTTACACTGAAATAATCCCTCTTGATATATTCCTAAACCTAATGTTAACATTTTTCATCTCTGGAAATGCAGATAGTCTCTAGATGCACTAGTTTAAAATCTTTGACTCAACAAAATTTCAGTGTACCACATACTTGTCTTAGTACCTGCGCTATAACAACCGGAAATCGGCTTGTAAAATAAACAATAAATATTGCAAAACATCACATCAGTGTTGCGTGTGTTTTCGTTCATAAGGTCATAAAGCCAGTCACAGTGAGATGTATTTACCTTACTCACCACTGTACTTACTTACGGTAATGTAACCGCGTGTTCCCGACAACGGCCATACTAGATGAGCTGCAATAATATTGTGGTCGGATAGTGTACACAATGTAGATGGCGTTACTGTTACATGCTTTGTCAATCAATAGTGTATTCATGCATGTAGTTCACCTCATCATGCCAATTTGACGTTTGTAGCATGCCGTCAGCGTTGTGTTGCAGTTTTAATGGTTAGCATTTTTTTGCGATATAAAACTGAATGTAGTTTCAGCAAGTAGCCAATGTAAGATTGTGTAGATATGAAGTATGCTCCAGAGGTAGTCAAGTTGTACAAGAGAGGGGGTGAGGGAGGAGGAATGGCTGTCTTTCATTTTAACAACACTGAGTTGATTCAGATTTGAGATTTTGAGTGCAACTACTACGGAAATTAGTGACATCTGCATGCACGTGTATTTGCGCTGTTTTGCTAATTTTCTACATCTCTGGAAGGGAGTATATGAGGAAGTTACAGATAAAAGACAAGGTGCTCTTATTTCTATGGCTTACAGGTGCAAGAAAAATGTGATTGTCAGTATTTCATGCAACCGGTGACCAAATTTAAAATGCTGCCATAATCTAATCATTAAGAGGCATAATTTTACATTAGAGATTTAGCATAATAAGTCAAATATTAAATTTAGAAACTCTCTAAATGCCCGGAGATTATGTAACTATTTGACAACACCGACATTACTCACTGGTCACTAAAGAATATTTCAAAAGTAATTACGAACACTGTAAAACCCAACTCATTTTTAGTTTTTTGAGGATTACAGTCGACTTAGGAAAAGATATCCGTTTGTTGCAACATAAGTGTTTAATTGTTGAAACATGAAATAGCGCACGTGTCTCCATTACGTTTTTTTTTTTTTCAATTCAGGGAATATTAAGAAATGAATTAATTCTCTGCTCCTGACGAGATTTCAAAGAGTTTCAGAATTAATGCTTTGTAATCGAACTGAACCGTATTTAAAAGGCAGTTACATGGTACAGGAATATAAATCTCATAGTAACTAAGACTAAGAAGAATCTCCCGCCTTATCCTTTTATTTAAAAGATCATTTTTATTTGTAACCATATTCTGAAGTATTAAATCCTAATTAGCATCGTGCCAGCAGATAGGAGGAGCGAAAATAATATTAGCTCTTTTGATAAATCAAGGACTTACAAAGAATTCGAGTACAAAACTTTTTCTAAACTTCTTCTCTCTTACAACCCTACAAAATAATGGAAGGAAAACAGTTCATCGCTCACTAAATCTTCATTGTTCCTGCGGTTTTCGGTTTGACTTACTCATTATTCTATGGGTGAATAATCCTAAAGTAATAAAACGAATATAAGTTGGGTTTTACAGCTTAAATCAAGAAGGCTTTACGTGCTTAAGGTCAATATTTAACATATTATCTCATTTATTAAGATATTATATGTTTAAAGCTGTTTTATAAAAGGGAGTTCGATTCTTTGAAGGATAATCTCATCCAACGTAACTGTTTCTGTAAGTACAGTTCTTTCCCACTTAATGAGGTACGTTTCGCTAGACTGTTAATAATCGGAGTTTCGAACGACACGTACTTACGTTCGTGGGTCGAATATAATTTCTTCGCTACTCAAAAATGGTAGCTGCCAATAATTCGACTTCTCGTCAGCTCTTTCTTTAACAACAGGACCATTGAATATCATACAAAGCTGAAGGTATCGCATTTGTGAGGCTACACAACCCGTTATAACCTGAGCTCCCATGTATTTGTGGCAGTAGTATGATTTTAATGGTATCTTCTTTTCGGTCAAATGCAGATATTATAGTTGGAAACGTCACTAGTTTGTATGCAGGTACTGTCAATGCAGTTTCATCAACGAAACGTGGAAACAATGTGCTAATTGTCAACTGATTTGGTATGGACGGCGGTACTCACGTCGTGGCGCAATTTGTTGTCACATTCAGCTCTTCATCTACTGAGGCAAAATTACGTAAATGGGTTATCTGAAAGTCGTGCCGTATGCTGGTGCATTCAACGATTCTAATGTCACGACTATATGCACATCAATAAGGAGTGTTAGAAAAGATTATATTTTTCTGTAATAATACGAAGTTTCGTACAATGAAGTTTTTTAACTTCTATAACTACACAAGAAAAAAAAGACACAAACAAATTCTTAAAACTATTGTTTGAGACACGAGCTTTGGATTTTGAGTTAATAGTGTTTATGTTCAGTTTCTTTAAATGATAATTCTGTACCATTCGAAACATTCTTGTTGGTATTATTTCACATCCAAATTTTTATTTCAAGCATATAACAGAATAACCGCTTGACATAATAAGTTAGATTTGATGCCGTTACATAGGTTAGTGTTACTAGTTTTTTTAAGACCACTTTCGTTGGTAGACCTCGACGTGTATTCCCTAGGTAGCTCGGAGAATGTCGAGGCGGTATTCCAGTTCCCGCCAGGTGTTTCGTAACATGTGTTCTGTCACAGTACCCACAGCATCTTGTATCCCAGTCTTCAGTTCGTCGACGTCAGCAGCTGGTATGACGAAGACTCTGTCCTTGATATAGCCCCAGAAAAAAAAGTCAAGGGGCGTAATGTATGGAGAGCGGGATGGCCAGGTCGTTGGACCGTTCCTTCCAATCCACCGATCCGGACACTACTCCCCTGTTACGAACACCTGGCGGAAACTGGAATACCGCCTCGACATTCTCCGAGCTACCAGGGGAGCACACGTTGAGATCTACTAACGTATGTGGTCTTTAAAAAACAAACTAGTAACACAACCTATGTAACAGCATCAAATGTAAATTATTATGTCAAACGGTTATTCTGTAATAAATTGTTATAATTAGGGCAAGACTTTGTGCTCACCCTGTATAACAACCAGCCCTTTAATATAGCGGCTACAGTTTATACACTGCTAGAAACTCAAGTAACCACACCAAAATATCACATAAATCAAAAAACATGATATCAGTATTACATCAACTGACATAAACAAAAAATCTAAACACAATATACAACTTTTTCAGAACGTTTTCATCGAGATAAATTTCTGGTTAAACAAAAATTTTATCCTCTACTCGTTTCTAGAACACCTATCATCGATTGTTATGAAACGTCAAGCAAGCGTGTGCAACATAGATAATATTGTGCTTTCAATAATTCTATTATATTTATGGTTCAAAAACAAACAAATTTCTAATTTCCTCTAGTAATGTTAATGAAACAGTTATTCAGTTTGTTTCTTTGCAACTTTAGTAAGAAATTGTTCTACCAAAAAGAGAAGGAAAAGTCCATAAATCTGTTTTAGTTATAACCAACACAAGATCAAATAGCATCACAGGTATTACAGTCACACAGAGTCTCACAAACTGAGAGTAGTGGAGCTTGTTAACAACTGTGGTCATTATTGTCGTCAATGCTTGTAACCTCCCCCTCACTTATCGACCTTAATGACAGTGAAAAATTAAACCGCGTGCACCTAATGGAAATTTGGGAAAAGCAATAGTCACCGAAGTTATTTTGTCGGTAAAGAGGGAGGAAAGGGTTACATCTAAATGAAAGGAAAAATGCAAATGAAATTGGTGGAAATTAATTTTGAGAAAAGGGTAAAATTAATAAAGAAAGTAAATGTGCGATCGTACGTTAACAATTAAATGGCATTAATTAGATATTTGAGATTTGGGGAAAATTACGGTCGCCAGTCCTATGGACAACTACTATAATAACTAAAAATGAAAGATTAATGCACATATAATTAGCACTAAAAGCGTGGCAACTGAAGGTTGACACGTGTTGTGTGAAAACTGAATGTTTGTCAGAAGTGATAAATTTCGCTACACTCTGACTTAATTTAGCAAAAGAATTAATAAAACTGGAAAATTGAAAGTTAATTTAGTGACTGAAATTAATAGTGAGCTTTGTTTCTGAAGCACTACGAAATTTAGTAAAATAAGGTTAGTCTTGGGCTACCTCAACAGTCATTTCAAAAGCTACTTGAAGCTACACAATTTAGAAATAAGAGATTTAACTTTGAACTTGAATTAAATGATTCTGAACAATTAACAATAGTAAAATTTAGTACGTACCAAGCTGAGCTGCAGTCACAGGTACGCTAAAATATGGTAACAAAACTCGCACTCTTAATTTGTGCTTGTGTAATCTAAATATTGTAGCCAGCTTTAATTGAACTTTGAAATTAAAGCAGTGAAATCGAATGATATTACTTTGATGCTGGCGTTTGAATTTCAACGACACTTGGGTTCATTCCGGAAAAGGAAAGGACCCTGCTTGGTAATGCAACTGGGACAATGAGCAACAAAGGTTCATGCTAAGTTGCTGTAATTTTGTGATGCAACAGTTTCAAAAGCTGAGGTCTGCCATATAGTTCTAAAATTTTACGTGCTTTTAGTCTTCCTTGTTGGTTGATTGAAGGTTTGCACTCGTCGATCGGGGAGGTGGCGACAGTCACTCATTGTCGGCCGACGCTGTTGCAGAAGCTGGATGTTGGCGCGCCTTCTTCTCGACACGGCCACCAGGCGAAACGGGCTCTTGATGTGCGCCAGCTAATGCTTCCCGTCCGCGACATCGTGTCAGAAACTATCGTAGCAAGTCGAGCGCAATTACATGCTGCCAAACCCCGAAAGCGCGGCAACTCGCGGGAGCGCCACACAACACACCTGCTCCACCGCCCTACTCCAGCCAGACTCCCCTCCGCCCGCGCTCCACGCGGCAGAGTTAACACTCCCAAATATCCTAAACACTTTGGTTCTCCACACGACCTATCGATGTAATCGTTCGATAGCATAGTTTTCCCTAGGCCAGACCCAGCGTAAAAATACATTATATATATATATATAATTACAATATATAAAGACACAGAAATGTCGTATCTTCAGGTAACAAAATATGGAAAAAATTTATAGTACAATAGATGGAAATAGGAGGATATGCATTTCCGACGTTGCATGCTCATGAGTCAAGGATCATGTTCTATACATGTTCCACAAACATACACTCAGGTGTTTCATGAACATAACTGTCGGTAACAGCTTTTGATGAAATATCAGTACTTTGCATAATATGTTAATGAAATATCTGTGTAGGCCAATGCCGAGTTCATGGAATTTTATTGTTGATAACAGTAATTAGTGCTGTTTCAATGAATTCAGATCTTCGCTGCTCGTGACCGGCGTCATATGTCTGTCAGACGTAATATCGTTTGATTTTCTGTTGTTTATTATGATAATAGAACGCAACAGATTACACTTTATTACTGAGAAACCTGGCGTTTTTGGGTATTTATTTACTGCTATGCCTAAGACTTCATAAGTGTGGGAAGATGCTTTGTATAAAACATTCAAAATAGTATGATCGGTGGAGTGAACGAGGAGCTTGTTTGCTTCACTAACACGGGAGAGAGTCTCTCAGAACTGGCCTTGCAAAAAGTTACTGACACTAAGGTGAACGTCCGCATCAAACAGAGTCTTTTCTTTGTTTATGGTCATAGCACAACATAAGCTCACCGGAAATTATACGGGTTTAAAGGGAACTGCTAAATTTTGAAGAATAAGCGTCATTTGCGGTGCAAAAACTCGTTCGACTGCACATATCTCGACTGCGCCACTAACCGTCAAAATTTCCGCTTCCATGATGTCGGAGAGAAGTACCTTTACGCGTCTGTGAGTGAAGAATTCTGAGGTGCCAGTTAATGCATAAGGCTCTCGATCAGAGAAGGAGTTTTCAAAGAATGACTAAAGCCGAACGTTCTGCCAGCCGTAGTGGCCGAGCGGTTCTAGGCGCTACAGTCTGGAACCGCGCGACCGCTACGGTCGCAGCTTCGAATCCTGCCTCGGGCATGGATGTGTGTGATGTCCTTAGGTTAGTTAGGTTTAAGTAGTTCTAAGTTCTAGGGGACTGATGACCTCATAAGTTAAGTTCGATAGTGCTCAGAGTCATTTGAACCATTTTGAACCGAACGTTCTCGAGCCACAGCAAGTCTCTCCTCGCTATCTCCATTCGATTCTTGAGACTGCTTAGTCCTCGGTCTTTTGGCCATTCTGGTGTATTCAGAAAGACTCGAAAGTTATTTAGACTTTTATTTGTAACAAAACGAAATCTAAATTTAATGAGTAGACACCCACATGTTTAATAAACTCGTTTGACCAAGCAAAGCAATGTCACTAAGATTTTAGTACACAAAGTGAAATCAGTAAATCCATATACCCTAGCCAAATAAACTGACCGTTAGTCTGTATTTGTAAATATGAGATTGCGGCGTTTAAAATTGTCACCGACGTAAACTTCCGGTAATACATCTGTCATTTTGGTGATATACATCTGAGTAAATTAGCTTACCATGCCTATTTTCATTCTCTGCTTTCCCATGGCATCATATTCTGGGGTAGCTCATCACTGAGTAAAAGAGTGCTCATTACACAAAAGCGTGTAATCAGAATAATTGCTGGAGCTCATCCAAGATCATCCTGCAGACACTTATTTAAAGAGCTAGAGATCTTCACTGTAGCCTCACGATGTATATATTCACTTATGAAATTTGTTATTAACAATCCGAACGAATTCAAAAGTAATAGCAGTGTACATGGCTACAACACTAGGAGAAAGGATGATCTTCACTACTCAAGGTTAAATCTAACTTTGGCTCAGAAGGGGGTAAATTATGCTGCCACAAAAGTCTTTGGTCACTTACCCAATAGCATCAAAATTCTGACAGATAGCCATACAGCATTTGAAAGGAAATTAAAAGAATTTCTTAATGGCAACTCCTTCTACTGGTTAGATGAAGTTTTGGATATAATAGTGGGTAATTTCTCCAACCCCCACAAAAAAAATTAAAAATATTAAGTGTCATGTAATATTTTGTGTATTGTAATATCTTGTATAGACACCTTTTATTAACCTGACACGTTCCACATCATTTCGAAGTGTCGTATTCATGATCTATGGAACAAGTACTAATCTACTCTAATTTCGGCAAAGAAGCTATTGATGTCATCTATTGGGTCTTTGGTGTACCATGGAAGTAACAGCGTCATCTATTGGGTCTCATACTACACCATGATCATTAAACATTCAAATTATTAAGCTGAGTAGACGATTTTTGATAAAACTTTAATTTACTATATCTTTACTCCTGCAATCCGATTTTGATGAAATAAAGGTTATGTGCAGACCCAAGTTACACTCACGTTACTCATGAAAACCCCATGATAATTTGTCTAGTAGTTTTGGAGATTAGCGTGTTCAAGCAGACAAATATACAGAAATGAAGGTTTTAGATAAAACTTTAAATCACGATATTTCTTTTTCCATGCTCTGATTGCTCCAAACTGCGATAAAGCTACCTGTGAAAACCTCATGTTAATTTGTCTAGTAGTTTTTGAGATTAGCACGTGCATACCGAGGCGACGGCTTTACAGTTTTATTATTAGTGTCTGCTGTTATCCACAGGCGCACTCGCCTGTCAATAGTTTTGTTATGATGCGTGAGTGTAGGCAAGCTATCATATTGTCCGCCCCTGGTAGCTGAGTGGAAAATGCCCGCTAAAAATGAATGCAAAAAATTGGAGCAGGTCACCAGTAAAATGCAAAGTGCCATCAATGAAAACAATTGGCGGTCCGTTGACATTCTCCAGCGCATACGACTCCTCAGCAGTTACATATTCAGTAAAGCGTACTATATGGCCCAAATATTTCCAGTCCCCAAGATGCAGGCCAAACACGAGATGAAACTCTCTAATAGATTTATCTGGCAAGGGCATCTGTTCAAAGTGAAATACACCACGCTGACGTCTTCCAGACAGGCCGGCGGACTCAACATGCCTGACGTTAACCGAAAGTGTACTGCGTTATATGTTAAACGAATCACCCACTTGTTGGACAAGAAACCTCTCAGCGTAACCAGTTGGCTCTTCCGAACCTTACAACCCACCGATATGCACCCACCCATTGATGTAGGTAAAATGCACTACAAACTACAACTAGTCAAGCCGTTTTTTCTTGAAGTAAACTATACTGATGGACATTATTTCACGCAGGATTTACTGACGACGGACTTGTTATTAAAAAGATGGACATCTCCAATAGTCCGGAATCCTATTGAACTTAAATACCTGAGTGTTCATTGGAAGGCAGTTTGGGCAACATAAGTTTAACTGTCCACACTGCTGAGGTGGTGTCCACATGGTATAAAGTGGTAAACGATGTTATACCCACTAATGAAAGGTTGCATAGAATCGGCTTATGTGACAGTGATAAATGCGTCCGCTGTGGTCTGGTCGACACCTTACGCCATCGCTTCACTTGTGGCGGTCATGTCATTAACTGGAAATGGGTGCAGCAGAGGCTGGGCCTGATTACCCGCAGCAGCCCAGCCAGCCACTGCACCGACATCCTGCTCTGGCCGGACACGAAACATTTTCCCGCTACCAAGAACAACACCTTGATGTGGCTGTTAGGACAGTTTTTGACATATATTATCATCCACAATAGTGAAGATAATCTCATTAGTTTCGAGGCTTATATGAGAACGGCACGTTGGAAGATGAAACGTTACCCAAATTTCAGGAAGATGTTTGCTAACATAAGGCGTAGGGTAATTCTCGACGCCGGTAAGGACACAAATCACATGCGAGACTATGTAGCGAACAAAATACACACGAATAAGGGGTTACACCTGTTCCTAGGACTGCTCCCGAATTCTCAATGGTGTTATTAACTTCATTATGACGTTTTCATTAATTTATGTTGCCTGTGAATGTCTTCGTTATCCGTTTGTATGCTCCAAATGACTTTCTGTGAAGAGTTTGGATGGTTGTGAATCAATGGACAGAACTGCAATTCTATTGGTTCTATGTCTCTGTCTGGACTGAAGGTGCTATTGTCAGTTTAATATATTTGTTCTGTTTTATAAGCTTACAAATGGCACTATACTGAAATGTGTTCTTCAGTCTACTGTAGGATACAATTCGTGTTGAAACGGTTCCAGCACTTCATTATTTTGTTTTTGTGCTTATGTGCTTATATGGTTGTTTTAATACAGAAAAAAAAAACAAAAGTGGTCAGCGCGACAGAATGTCATCCCTAACGGCCCGGGTTCGATTCCCGGCTAGGTCGTAATTTTTTTCCGCTCAGGCAATGGGTGTTGTATTGTCCTTATCATCATCATTTCATCTCCATCGACACGCAAGTCGCCGAAGTGGCGTCAGCTCTAAAGACTTGCACCAGGCGAACGGTCTACCCGACGGGAGGCCCTAGCCACACAGCATTTACATTTAGCTATGGTATTTGCAATAACGTCAGCTGCCCTCAAGTCTCTGGCTGTTGGGTTAAGAAGAGCTCATGATGTGCGCACACTCTGCCCCCACTCCTCCACCCCTCGAACTACTCCAATGCACGATGATGCGGCACGCACACAGTGCTGCCAAGAGGTGCATGAAGACGGATTGGACGGGAGTCTGCATCTATGCATTGCACTATTGAAGTAGCTGTATATTATACAATGTGTATATTATTCAACGAATTTAATATTTTTCAACATGATGTATATTCATTTACGAAAAAAAAGGTGTTCTATCCCGTACTTCACACTTGCAGATGTCTACTTTTTTTCTATTTTTTACTTTCTACAGTAGCCTATGCTCTTTCTCGGCGTTCAAACTATCACCATACCAAATTTCATCGAAATTGGTTCTACTGTTCAATCGTGAAAATGCAACAGAGCTACTTTCACACGTGTTATATTATACAGGGTGGTGAGAAACAATCTGAAATTCTTGTGAGAGTGTTGCAGCACAGGTTGTGCTGAGAAATAACTGGTAAGGAAGAAATTCGATACGTTGCGCCGAATTTGTTTCTGACTTTATTAGCAGTGAAGCTGGCCAGTCAGGCCGTTGCGTGCGCAAATTCATGCGGCCCGCCAGAGATGATGTTGCCAAACGTCTTCTTCGTTTGGTTTCCTAAAACTGGACAAGAGAACGACACAAAAATTGTCGTTTCATCTCTATCATCCGCACTATGAGAACAACTAATTGTATCTGCCTAGCCACTTGAATTTGCACGCGCTACGGCCTGATTGGCTAACTTCAATGCCAAAAGGCGCCACGCATCGGATTTTTTCTTAACGATTGTACATCTGCATAACCTACCTTGCTGCAACCTTACACGCATTTCAGAATGTTCCTGAACAAGCTGTATAAAGGGCGATCAAAAAGTTTCCGTTGGAGTGCATTACTGCAACATATATACAACGTAGTGAGACTCCGATGCGTTCATATAGGGTGATTTTTTCCACCGGGTACAAATTCTAGGGATTGATCGATGAGAGGATACGGAGCAAATTGGTCTAGTGAAATTACGTCCGGAAATACATGGTTTCCATGTTAGAGACTATTTATTCAGTCATGCTTTGTTACATAGACTGCGGTCTAATACGCGCTGTATCATGCAGCCACACTTGTACTATGTGTCTAAAATGGTTTCCATGTGCATCAACGCATGGACGCGCCGTAGCATGTTCTGTCTCTCACGTTGGCATCGGCCAGGCTGCATCCAAACAGAGGCAGCATGAACACGCTGCTCCAGTGTCTCCACATCTGGGATAGGGTTTGCATAAAGGATATTTTTGAGATGGTCCCATAATCAGAAATCGCACGGGTTGAGATCCGGTGAACGACAAGGCCATGCAACTGGACCCTCTCGTCCGATTCATCGACCAGGGAAGAGACGACTGCGTTTACATCTACGTGCATCTACGTGATTACTCTGCTATTCACAATAAAGCGCCTGGCAGAGGGTTCAGTGAACCACCTTCAAGTTGTCTCTCTTCCGTTCCACTCTCGATCGGCACGCGGGAAAAACGAGCACTTAAATTTTTCTGTGCGAGCCCTGATTTCTCTTATTTTATCGTGATGATCATTTCTCCCTATGTAGGTGGGTGCCAACAGAATGTTTTCGCAGTCGGAGGAGAAAACTGGTGATTGAAATTTCATGGGAAGATCCCGTCGCAACGAAAAACGCCTTTGTTTTAATTATTGCCACACCAATTCACGTATCGTGACACTATCTCCCCTATTTCGCGATAATACAAAACGAGCTGCCCTTCTTTGTACTTTTTCGATATCATCCGTCAGTCCCACCTGATGCGGATCCCATACCGCACAGCAATACTCCAGAACAGGGCGGACAAGCGTGGTGTAACCAGTCTCTTTAGCAGACCTGTTGTACCTTGTAAGTGTTCTGCCAATGAATCGCAGTCTTTGGTTTGCTCTACCCACAATATTACCTATGTGATCGTTCCAATTTAGGTTATTTGTAATTGTAGTCCCTAAGTATTTAGTTGAATTTACAGCCTTCAGATTTGTGTGACTTATCGTGTAATCGAAATTTAGCTGATTTCTTTTAGCACTCATGAGAATAACTTCACACTTTTCCTTATTCAGGGTCAATTGCCACTTTTAACACCATACAGATATCTTATGTGAATCATTTTGAAAGTCGTTTTGATCATCTGATGACTTTACAAGACGGTAAATGACAGCATCATCTGCAAACAATCTAAGACGGCTACTCAGATTGTCTCCTACGTCGTTAATATAGATCAGGAACAACAGAGGGCCTATAACACTTCCTTGCGGAACGCCTAATATTACTCCTGTTTTACTCGATGACTTTCCGTCTATTACTACGAACTGTGACCTTTCTGACAGGAAATCACGAATCCAATCGCACAACTGAGGCGATACTCTGTAGGCACGCAGTTTGATTAGAAGACGCTTGTGAGGAACGGTGTCGAAAGCCTTCTGGAAATCTAAAAATATGGAATCAATTTGACATCCCCTGTCGATAGCGCTTATTACTTCATGAGTATAAAAAGCTAGTTGTGTTCCACAAGAACAATTTTTTCTGAAACCGTGCTATGTGTCAATAAATCTTTTTCTTCGAGGTTATTCATAATGTTCCAATACAGTATATGTTCCAAAACCCTACTGCAAATCTACGTTAGTGATATAGGCCTGTAATTCAGCGGATTACTCCTACTTCCCTTTTTGGGTATTTGTGTGACTTGAGCAATTTTCCAGTCTTTAGGTACGTGTCTTTCTGTGAGCGAGTGGTCAACGGCGATGTGAGCTGGAGCACCATCATGTAGCAGCCACATAACCCTTCGAATCACCAATGGCACTTCTTCCGGCAGGAAAGGCAAAATCACTCGGAAGAAACGCCGATAGTTCTGGCCTGCTAGGCGACTTGAAAGGAAGACTGATCCCAAAATACGATCTACACATTCCAGTTGCACCGATGCTGATGATTCGCTGTCACCAAACCATGGGGATTCTGCATACTATCCCTCAGATGACTGTTAAGAAACTTGAAGATACCACTCCGCGTAAAGGTGGCCTCATCTGTGAATAGGATGGATGACAGAAATCCCGGAATCGTGGTTGCTTTGTGCAGAAAGCAAAACTGCTATCGATGTGGAAAGTCTGTCGCTAATAAGCCCTGCACGCTGTTAGTGATGAGGATAGTAACGATTGTCATGGAGAATGTTCCACACGGTCGTGTGGCTTACCCTATCATGGCAGGATAACTGTCTGGTATTGGCATGGCGGTCGCCTTCCACAGTGTTATTCACATTTTCCTCCAAGTCTGGTGTCCGACCATTTCGGATACGTCCTTCATGATTTCTTGCTTGCTGAAACGATCCTGTCTCAGACAAACAGTGAAACGCTGTTTGAGCCGGCCGGTGTGGCCGAGCGGTTCTAGGCGCTTCAGTCTGGAACCGCGCGACTGATACGGTCGCAGGTTCGAATCCTGCCTCGGGTAAGGATGTGTGTTATGTTCTTAGGTTGGTTAGGTTTAAGTAGTTCTAAGTTCTAGGGGACTGATGACTTCAGATGTTAAGTCCCATAGTGCTCAGAGCCATTTGAACCATTTGAAACGCTGTTGTAAACATTGAATGCTGTAGTTGTTGTTGGCGGGGATAGGCCTCCTGATACAAATTTCCGTCTCTTAGAGGAAGGTACCCATTTTACTGCAAGGAAACAGTAAAATAATTTTAAAAAATTTTAGCTTCCCATTTCTCTCAGGCAAACGCTGTTTTATAAATTAATAAATGACCTGATTATCGTTGCCAGTTTAACACCATATTTAAACTTATTCCTGGATTATTTCTACTTTATTAAGTATATTTCAGATAAGCTAGTTTTGATTTATGTTTACTAAATCCACAATTAAAGGGTCAGGGGAAAGATCCAGGTAGGTTAGTTTTCACGAAACTCGAGAAAAACTGGTTTTAAATTTGAAACTGTAATTATATCACTACATAAGAATATAAAATACTTTTTATTTCACGAATTAAAAATCTTGGGTACATCTAAGGTCGAAATAGCATTACTAGCATGCAGAATGCTCCCAAAATGCTACAAAATGTCACTCTGCTAGAGGAATGAAAGAAGTAAGTCAAACGAACCGGACGCAGAAAATCCATACTAATCACAACCAAAGAAATTTCCGGTTCTGATAATATAACGTCAGTATTCATATCACGCATATTTAAGTTTGGGGCAGCTGATTTAAGAACGTCTCACCACCAAGACGGAAAAACTTAATCAAGCTTTTTCAAATTTTTATACGGGGTGAATATTAATAAAATTGACAAACTGCAGGTACTGATTCCTGACTGGAAATGGGGGAAAAAAAAATCTATGAACTGGTGTCCGAAAATGTACAGTGTGCGTGCAAAGACAACAATTCGTCCTGGAATACAGTTCAGAGCTGCATCACGTCCACAACACAACAGATGTTCAAAGTGGCATCCATTTGGCTGCAGGCGATGAGAATAGTAGTTGAGACGTGGAACACACGCTCCATCTGTCGGTAATCCGCGTATTCTTAGTTCGTGCCGGCCGATGTGACCGAGCGGTTCTAGGCGCTTCAGTCTGGACCCGCGCGACCGCTACGGTCGCAGGTTCGAATCCTGCCTTGGGCATGGATGTGTGTGATGTCCTTAGGTTGGTTAGGTTTAAGTAGTTCTAAGTTCTAGGGGACTGATGACCTGAGCAGTTAAGTCCCATAGTGCTCAGAGCCATTTGAACCATTTCACGAACTAAGCCTCTCATTGTCAGTGTGCACCTATGGGTTGTAGCAGGGCTTCATACGAAGGACACAGGTGATGTCTCCATACTTTCATCTTCTTGATGAAAAGTTAAAATCATTGACTTCATATGTGACATCTGACAAGTCACTAAGGATCTGATATGGCTCAAAATAATGCCTTTGTAACTTTTCCGATAGTCTCACTTTCCACACAGATGTAAAAATCCGTATCAAGTATGCTTGGTGTGATAGCACTCTTGATCTCTGCTCTGGGCATCCAGGGTCTGTATGAGGGCCAGCTGTCTTGTTTTTCAGTCCTAATGATGAGCTGTTTTGTGTAGTGAGTCTGAATGTCATTGAAATAGGAATAGTGTATTCATTGTCATTTTGGCCTTGTGATTGTGGAGCAGAAAGAGTAGTGTCTTGCTTCATTGTATTGTAGTGAATCTCACAATGGGTAGTATTTTATTCCAATCTCTCCTATCAACATATATCAAAAGCATATCTGTCAGCACCTTATAAAAAGCATTCTGTGAGGTGATTCATACCTGGATAGTAGGCAGTTGTCATCCTGTGGGTGATATCATAATGTGAAATTATTTCTTATGCTAGTCTTGACTGGAAAACATTTTCACAATCAAAGATCATTACACAGAGTGTTCTATGCTTCAGAATGACGTCTTCTACAAGCAACACTGCAATTTTGTGAGCTTTTGCAGTCAGCAAACTTTGGGGACAGCACAGCAAATGAGGTAGTCGGTGTAGATCTGCGGCAAGTGTGTCCATCTGTGGCATTCCTTGAAGTCTAATGGATCAGTAGAGACCTGGCCAATGATACCTGAATCTGATTCTGCCTAAAATCTTCACAAGTCCCAGGTGACCAGATGTTGGAGCATAGTGGAAATCCTTTAGGACAGCTAGCCATAAGAAAGCTGAGGTGATGAACGACCATTTGCTCCTCATTGAAAAATTGAACCAGACGTTCGCGTCGCAAGTGCGCTAGCTGTGGCCATGGTTCCTGTGAATGTAAACAACAGCTAAATATCGGCTAACAAATCAAAATAGCTACAAAAGGCAATAGAAATAAACTACAAGCCAGGAGAAATTAAACCACTCACCCCCCGCCCCGCAGATCAGAGCTCTGCTACCAGTTAAGACGTGGAACACAAGCTCAAGGATATTTCAACTCTTGAGAGATGGCTCTGAGCACTATGGGACTTAACATCTGTGGTCAACAGCCCCCTAGAACTTAGAACTACTTAAACCTAACTTACCTAAGGACATCACACACATCCATGCCCGAGGCAGGATTCGAACCTGCGACCATAGTGGTCACGCGGTTCCAGACTGAAGCGCCTAGAACCGCACGGCCACACCGGCCGGCTAACTCTTGAGAGACAAGGCAATAATTACGAATTCAACACAAACTCTGGTTTCTAATTTCCAATAGATTTTATTTAAGAATTGTATGACGACAGCAAACTGCTGTTACCCCAGAATAATATACATTGCACTAGAATTTGAAACATTAGTAAACAGAGAAAATGTCTACAGGTGTCAAAGCCCACCCCACACACTAAATAATTTCAAAACCTTCTTTACATAAATAATAAGAACCATACAAACAACAAATGGTTTACTAAGAGAAACTCCCACAGAAACAACTCACAATTTCTCTTTCTGAATAAGACATTAAAAACCCAGTACAATGAAAGGCATCTTTCAGGTATTACAAAATTTCAGTGACAAGTAATGGCACATCAGAGGTGTGCGGAAACTACAACTCAGATCAAGCGTGAATGAAAGCCGAAAGGAACGATGAAGAAGAAAGACGGGCGTCTCGCCGTCACCAGGAACAAATAATAAAATCAGGTTACCTTCCACTCAGAAAGGTGTTGCCCTCAGCAACTGTTATATTGAATTGCAAATTATAGATTGCAGCGATCAGTCGTCCTTTTTAAATTTTATTGTGCGGGTCTAGATTTCAGCTAGAAGCTAGCCATTCTCAATGCACTATCATTTTCGCTCGATGCATGTAATGCCTGTTGTCGGGATTCATCCACAGTTCATTGACTACTACTATAGTACTGATAAACACAGCGATCGCGCTATCAGTTACAATTCAAACTGGCCGCCGCCAAGGCGACGTCCCCCAGTTAAACGACCAGCTACAACGGACAACGCACACAGCTGATTATACCACTGAAACAACAACATAAAACCACACAGCAACTGGGCAGTATCCAGAGTAATACAATCCTTAACACATGAGTAAAATTTCAAAAAAATGGTTCAAATGGCTCTGAGCACTATGCGACTTAACTTCTGAGGTCATCAGTCGCCTAGGACTTAGAACTAATGAAACCTAACTAACTTAAGGACATCATACACATCCATGCCCGAGGCAGGATTCGAACCTGCGACCGTAGCGGTCGCTCGGTTCCAGACTGTAGCGCCTAGAACCGCACGGCCACTCCGACCGGCAGTAAAATTTCAAAACAGGAATACAATTACTCTTTGCAGCCAAATTAAATCTCTTGCAATCACTGTTTACAACAACAGTTCACACTCCCTTTGCGCAGGAACCACGATACATGAGAACACTGCAGAATGCGTAGGAACCAGAACACATACTCTGTCTCATAACCCTAAATAACAATTACATACAAGAAGAAAAACCATGTCATAATTATTTCGGAGTACACACACACGCGCTTAGATATATACTTCTTGCCAGTATCTCAAGTGCGTCCAAAACAAGCAACCCTCATTCACACAGGTAACCACTGTTCAGTAGTATATCGTGACCATGCAGGTCTCGAGAATGAAATGATAATTAAATCAATATCCCAAGCTGTCGACAGGCGTTCATATACATCAACGGGGACAGTTGAAACTGTGTGCCCCGATGGGGACTCGAACACGGGATCTCCTACTTACGTGGCAGACGCTCTATCCACCTTTTTGTTCGTTTGTTTTTTGTTTCTTTTGTTTTCTCATTTTGTTCGTTGTTGATCGTTGTGTTTGGTCGTTGCGGACGTCACATGACATCCGTTCAAATTCGTTGTTGACCCTTTGACTCATTTTTTTATTACAGCACTCTGACCGAACACGATGAGCTACCGTGCTGGCCACGCTCCCCATGAGACCCGCATTCCCAACTTAATGTCCACACATTACATTCCTAGTGCCCCTGCCTACTACACTCATTACTCACGGCAGACAGTCTTACCGAGACCCGTAAGAGTTCGGGCAATGCGTGTGCATCCGCACAGAAGAAGAAGGTCAATGGCCAGTTAGCCTTAACTATATGGAGATGGACGTCCCCCAGATACCATCGGTGACCATGCAGCTCTCGAGAATGAAATGATAATTAAATCAATACCCTAAGCTGTCGACAGGCGTTGATATACATCAACGGGGACAGTTGAAAATGTATGCCCCGATCGGGACTTGAACCCGGGATCTCCTGCTTGCATGGCAGACGCTCTATCCATCTGAGCATGTCCGAAAGAACAGATGCCACGCGGGATTAGCAGAGCGGTCTTAGGCGCTGCAGTCATGGACTGTGCGGCTGGTCCTGGCGGAGGTTCGAGTCCTCCCTCGGGCATGGGTGTGTGCGTTTATCCTTAGGATAATTTAGGTTAAGTAGTGTGTAAGGTTAGGGACTGATGACCTTAGCAGTTAAGTCCCATAAGATTTCACACAGATTTGAACATTTTTTGAAAGAAGAGATACCATCTCCATATAGTTAAGGCTAACCGGCCATTGACCTTCTTCTGTGCTGGATGCACACCCATTGCCCGAACTCTAACGGGACTCGGCAAGATTGTCTGCCGCGAGTATTGGGTGTAGTGAACAGGTGCACAACTAATGTAGTGTGTGGACATTAAGTTGGGAATGTGGGTCTAAAGGGGGGCGTGCAAGGGATAAATCCCAGCAGTCGCGCTATCCTCTGTGCCCTCGGTGGCTCAGATGGATAGAGCGTCTGCCATGTAAGCAGGAAGTCCCGGGTTCGAGTCCTTCTCGGGGCAAACATTTTCAACTGTCCCCGTTGATGTATATCAATGCCTGTCGACAGCTTAGGGTACTGATTTGATTATCATTTCTTTCTCTGTTCAGTAAGGTGTGCACCAGTGGTCAACATGAAACAGATAACAAGGGCGTCCAAACACTGGAGAGCCGTTAATTGCAAACAGCACGAAATTCAACATACATATAAACAGCAGGGCTTTAAGAACCTGAATAGCTCCCACCGTTTGATTCTGTAGTGTATTCGGTTGGCGGCTGGTACATTCCAAAGCTACTTTCACATGTTCACATCACTTAGCAGACGAGACCTTCGCCCTCTCACTAGACGCAGTACACACTCCCGACCGCACGCACGTCTCCGTGCCGGCCGCGGTGGTCTAGCGGTTCTAGGCGCTCAGTCCGGAACCGCGGGACTGCTACGGTCGCAGGTTCGAATCCTGCCTCGGGCATGGATGTGTGTGCTGCCCTTAGGTTAGTTAGGTTTAATTAGTTCTAAGTTCTAGGCGACTGATGACCTCAGAAGTTAAGTCGCATAGTGCTCAGAGCCAGCCACGTCTCCGTCCGCAGCCCTACTGCCCACGTGACAAAGAGGCAGAGCATGAGCTCACAGCGACCGCTGACAACCAGACTGCACACCGGAGCGACAACCAACCGACCAACCAAAACCAGCCCTCTCCCTCACAGCGTCATGCGCTTAAGTAGCCGAAAAGCGACCAAAGAAGAAAACTGCGGGCACGCGATACAGAGTCGATCGCACAGATCTTAAATGGATACAAAGAAGCGACTGGCGCCAACGGCGTCACTTACCAGTAGTGGTTGTCACGCAGGAATCACGTAGTAGTACTTTGGCTTACACCGTGTTGGCGGGCCACTTTCCTGGGGCTCGTACTACGATTCATCTCAATATCCATCGAATCTGATATACGCACAATCCGCCGCTTCCCTGCAAGTTCGTCTGTCTGAAAGAACAAATGGTCACATAAACGCCGAAAAAGGAAATGAAGCTTCCTGGCAGATTAAAACTGTGTGCCGGACACTCGAACTCGGGACCTTTGCCTTTCGCGGGCAAGTGCTCTACCAACTGAGCTACCCAAGCACGACTCACGCCCTGTCCTCACAGCTTTACTTCTGCCAGTACCTCAGATGGTAGAGCACTTGCCCGCGGAAGGCAATGGTCCCGATTTCGAGTCTCGGTCCGGCACACAGTTTTAATCTGCCAGGGAGTTTCATATCATCGCACACTCCGCTGCAGAGTGAAAATCTCATTCTGGAAACATCCCCCAGGCTGTGGCTAAGCCATGTCTCCACAATATCCTTTCTTTCAGGAGTGCTAGTTCTGCAAGGTTCGCAGGAGGGCTTCTGTAAAGTTTGGAAGGTAGGAGACGAGATACTGGCAGAAGTAAAGCTGTGAGGAAGGGCGTGAATCGTGCTATGTTAGCTCAGATGGTACAGCACTTGCGCGCGAAGGGCAAAGGTCCCGATTTCGAGTCTCGGTCCGGCACACAGTTTTAATCTACCAGGAAGTTTCATATCATCGCACACTTCGCTGCAGAGTGAAAATCTCATTCAAGGGCTTGAAATGTGTGGTGTGGTTGGTGTCCGTGAGGGTATTTGTTTTGCTATGGCCATGCTGCCTCTCACACGTTTCCATCTGCCTGGTCGTACACAAAAGCCATCTTGGCTTGTTCCCGACATGAATACCGGACAGTTCTGTTGGTTACAGTACGCTGCGCCAAGCACACAGCCTGCAACGCATGGAACACACTGCACGTCGTCAGAAGAATTGTCATTCTTCAGCGCGATCTACCGTGGCAACGATGGGTTTCCCGACACATATTCATAGGAACTTTTTCCCTCCATTTTCATTTAGGAATCCGTCCCTGCAGTTTGTCGGTTTTATTGACGTCGACCCTGTATTTGAGCGTGGAAACTGGAAGGAAATCTAGAATAAATAATGGATTCGTTCGAGTTATAGCGAACAAAAAATAAATGTAAAGCTATTGTGCACGAGACAGGTAAGAAAGTCTGATGTTAAACATACCAGTATAAGTAGATATGTGTGGTTCAAACAGCGCATCACAGGCTGACACTTTTATGGTGCCTTTTTGAGGCCTTTTTGCATTCCTCTGCGATAGGGCGTTTGATATTTCGGCATACGACAATGGCTAGATTCAGATAATATTATCTTAAGAGACTGAGTTTTGAAAGTGCATTTTACAGCGACCGATATTTAAATTAAACGAGATTTTCCATTTCTTCGTTAACATTGGCCACAGCCAAAGGAGACGGCTTACATCGGGACGCGTCTATCATTTCCTTGTAATCTTCAGGTTTTTCGACAGCCACGCACAAGGAATGTAATTTTGATCTTCTTCAGGTGAATAATTTGATTGGGAGTTACATAATGCATGAAGGGGAAAGCGGTATAGTTGTTATTTTGACAACCAGCAAAATCACAAAGTATGCAAGATATCCCAAGAGGAATGGTCAGTGTTCAGGATATGATAGGAATGATCATTCGAAATGTCTAATAAACACAGGTCTGAAGTACACACTTTAAGAGCTAAGAGCACTTTTTCAGTAGATGAGGTGTGAAGAAAAACAACTGCTCATAGCTCTTAAGGTATGCATTTTAGAGCCATGTTTACTAGAGTTCTTTTGCTTCGAGTAATCGTTCCTGTCATCTCCCAGAACACTTAGCGTTCCTCCTGGGACAACCTGTATAGAGCTCTTCAATGTCATCATCAAAATCATGAGTGATGAAGTGAAAAAAAGGAGTGACTCCACTTCATTAGCACCCTTTTGCGCAGTGCATGTATCATACATATATAAAGAAAGAATTCGTCTGTTGCAATAACATTGATACTGAACGAATACATCGAAAGTTGCCCGGTTACTGTATTCGGTAGCCAAACGTTTTCTGCAAATTCTACGCAAACAGACACCTTTTTTTGTTTTTCTTTTCCTCCTGTTTACTGGGGAGAGGGGGTGGGGGTGGGGAGCAGGAGTCACTACCAACTTAGCTGCTTCTTTCCCGTGAAAAACTCACTTACTTGGTTCTTTCCCCTTACAGCAGAACTTTCAACAGTAATATATGTGGACTCGCTTGGCTTTTTCCCAGTTTCAATCTCTCATCAGATGAGTATCAGTGCTGTAGGATAAATTCAGCTTCGAAAAAAAGGTGACATACCTCGTTTTCTCCCCTGACCCTTCAGTTGTTAAAGAGGCTGCTTTTATAGTTTTGCTAATTGACGTCAGTACATAAATGTATATTTTGTTGTTCTTGAGCTGCCTTGCAGCAAAGCAGTCAGAGTTTCCTACTAAGACACGTGGAACCAGGGCTCGATGTCTGGAGCTGTCAAACAATTTTCTGTGGAGGAAGATGGGTGGCGATAGCACTCAGTCTTATGAGAACCTGCTTAAAATACGAGTAGCGGAGCCGGCTCCAAAGGCCGACGTTAACTATGTGAGAGTCATGTCCACCTTTGTAGCTGACAATCATGTGGAGGACCTGGGTTCGATTCCCGCAACTGCCAGTGCTTCAAGGACTGTACCGGGGTGCACTCAGCCTCGTGATGCCAGTTGAGGAGCTACGTGACTGATAGGTACCGGCTCCAAGGTCTGGAAAATCGACAACGGCCGGGAATGCGATGTGCACCTAAATACGGCATCCAATTGACGTCAGAAGGCAGAGCATGACACGGCGGCCGTTCTGCACCATGCAGGGCTCTGACCTTCTCGTGTTCATTTTTTTCCGAGCCGTATACTGACCTGAATGGCGCTTCGGTTAAAAGGTGAGGAGCTGTTGTTACGCAGTCGAACGAAGCAGAGTTTGAAAGCGCTACGGTTTCACGAAAAGCGGAATAAATTCGCGAGTGTTCAGTGACTCGTTTGTGGCGCATAATGTCTGTGAACAGTCTCTGTAGCTACCAGCGGTGGGAATTCGGACGGAAATGCTGCAGTTGGGCGGAACCGGTGCGGTGAACGTGAATGCCGCTCCTCAACATTAGCGACTAACGCCCTCGAAAACTTGTTACCGCTGTCAGAGGGCGCTCCGCAGGGGGTGGCGTGCCAGACGAGGGGTTGGAGGGGGGAGGGGGAACTGACAAGTGCTGCACCACAGTTCCACAGAAGAAATTCCACGGCGCTGTTGAACGAGCGGCTTCGCAAGCCGAGCGCGCCAGAAAAAGAGAAAGGAAAGCTGCTCTACCGTTTCCTTTGGAGCCGTGGATTTAATTGTCGTATTATCTAGAGCCGTGGGAGCTCTAAAGTTGGGCGGCAGAAGCTCTGCAGTTTCTCAAGTCCTTGGCAAAGAGGTAAACAGCGAGTGCAGGCGTTTCAGC
Source organism: Schistocerca americana (assembly GCF_021461395.2). Taxonomy (NCBI): domain Eukaryota; kingdom Metazoa; phylum Arthropoda; class Insecta; order Orthoptera; family Acrididae; genus Schistocerca; species Schistocerca americana. The sequence continues at coordinate 499,469,855 of NC_060125.1, forward strand.
GACTGCCTCTCTCCCCAGCCGAATGCAGACTCACGTAGCCTCAGTCCGCAGCCGTTACGAGTGGACGCCGTAGCAACACGACTGCAAACGTAAAGCAGCGTGTAATTACGTTTCTGTGTGCTTTTCGCATTGTGCGCTTGATTGCCCATTAACACCAGAGCAGCCCTATGCGAAATTTCACTCTCGTGACACTGCAGCACATGTAAACCGTACATCCACAAAGTTCCGAGACTGATTTTATTCCTGAGGAATAAGCGACCCCGTCGCTTTAACTGCGGTGGCGGCTCGAATTAACAACTGTAAGGAGCAGATGTGATTCGACCGGACAGCTGCGAGCAAGCACTGTTAAATAGCGGACATGCAGCAGTAGTACGCCAACGTCGTTGTGTCACAGATCACAATGGAGCAACATTTCTTAATAAAGTGTACAGGACAATTTCCAGAACGTTTTGAAGAAGAGAAAACTGAGGACCAGAATAAACACAACAACGCGTGGACCCCTGCCGCGGCTTGGTTGTAATGCAAAACGCGTACAGTTCTTCACTGGTAAAAACCGTCGCAGTTGACGAGACATGTGTCATCAATACGAACCTACCAGAAAATGATAAAGTGCAGAAATTCATACAAGAAGGAATAAGGATAATGTTTTCTGGTATAGCCGACGTTGCAGCCACTGTGACATGCGATTTGAACAACATCCCAAATGAGGACTTTTCTGACTATTTCACATGGTTTACGAACATTGTGTAGAACACCTGAAGCAATAAACCTCCAATAAATCCAGTCTCAATATTTTTTGGATGAGTGGGGTATGTTGCATTGATCGTTAACTGGTAAAGAAATTATGGGGACAGCTTTCATCGTTACGCATACGACAGCATGCGCTACCTAATATGTTCGAAAACGCCGTGCAACAAAAAAGGGCTCATACCTTGGGTTATATAGGTGATAGACAGGTAGGGTCATGTGTCAAGTGATCTGGATTGCCCTTGGGCTACGGACCACTTGTATAGCCAACAGAACGACCGTCTTAGTTTCATTACCCTACAGTAAACGATCAAAGCATGAGCGTTATACCCTTCCTCCTGCTTAGGCAAATAGAGCATCTGATGTGACCTACGGTGGGCCTTATGGGGCTCATGGAAGCATCATTACTTCATGGGCGGTTCCCTAGCAAACCCTAAAAATTGGGTTTTTTACCTTTTTTTCGTTCGAAACCTAGACGCGAATTCCAAGACGGCTATGCACTGCCATTGGCTGAAAAATTTAGTATATGTTCATAATCCTCCGATTTCGAACAACCTTCAAAAGTTTCTTCATATCTTTATCAGTTTCCGAAATACAGATGTTCAAAGTTACCCTATTTTTACATGTAAAATACGCCATAAATTCCGGTGTGAGGCAAAAACGTAGATTCGCAAGTGATGTAGCACCGAGAAATATGCTGTAAAGTGTCTCAGTTATCGTCAGAAGAGTTCTGGGACCCCATACTCTAGTACAAAAGCACTTGTAAAATTTTTCTTTCCGTAAAATCCGGCTTGAGTTATAAAATTAGTTTTGCGTTATTTGAATTTCACATAAACAAACCATCAAAATTTTACTGACCCATCAACTTCCTTTCATGTGACATACCCTCCTGTGACACGGAAAAGAAGGGACCCAGCGGAAAAATGCTCCTATCGTAGCACAAGAAATGCGAATATGCTCTTGTTTAAAAGACTGCCTCATTCTACCTTCCTCAGCACCTTAAAATTTTCCCCAATAATTTAGGCATACGAATATATTCGCTGAGAGAGAAGGACACAGCGGCAGTGGGAAAGAGATGGAAAAGTACTAAATACTGGAAGATGGTAGACAGTGGTTGTGGTATAGAAAGAGTGAAGAGGACAAGGGCAGAGTGAGTGAAAGAGAGGGACACAGTGGCAGTGGAACACAGTTGCTGTGGCTGTGAGACACGAGATAATGACAATGACTTGGACTGCATGAATGTGTGAGAGTCAGAAATTAGGAGTGAATGCGTATGAAGCAGCTGGTACCCTAACCATAATTGCCTCTTTTTCCAATAGAAGCTTATTTCCGCTGGTAATTACACCTCCATGTATTTCTTACTTTTGTACATGTCCATTTGCAACATCCTTGCACCTTCGTGCTGAAAATGTTGTTTATTGTTGTTTTCTTTAGCCCGAAAACTGGTTTTATGTTGCTCACTACGCTAGTCTACCTTGTGCACACCTCTTCGTCTCTGCATAACAACAGCAAACTACAATGGTTTAAACATGCTTAGTGTGATGGCTCTGAGCACTATGGGACTCAACTGCTGTGGTCATCAGTCCCCTAGAACTTAGAACTAATTAAACCTAACCAACCTAAGGACAGAACACACATCCATGCCCGAGGCAGGATTCGAACCTGCGACCGTAGCAGCAGCGCGGCTCCATGCTTAGTGTGATCAAGCCTTTGTCTCCTGCTCTCATTTTTATTCCTCTCCCCTACCATTACCAAACCGACAATTGTTTGATGCCTCAGGAAGTTGCGTATCAACAGATCCTTTCTGGTGAATGAAGAATGAATGTCGTGTGATTAGGGCCTCCCGTCGGGTACACTGTTCGCCGGGTGCAAGTCTTTCGATTTGACGCCTCTTCGGCGACTTGCGCGTCGATGGGGATGCAATGATTATGATTAGGACAACACAACACCCAATTCCTGAGCGGAGAAAATCTCCGACCCAGCCGGGAATCGAACCCGGGCCATTAGGATTGACATCCAGTCGCGCTGACCACTCAGCTACCGAGGGCGGACATCCTTTCTGGTCAAGTTGTACAATAAATTTCTTTCCTCGCCACACAAGAATTGTCCACCTGCACAACATTTCAGAAGCTTCTCTTTATGACTGAACTGCTTATCACTCACGCATCACTCCCATAGCAAGCTAGCCTCCAGACAAGTACCTTCAAAAATGAGTTTCTAAAATTTAAATCTATGTTAGATATTAATAACATTCTCATTTTCGGAAAATCTACTCTTGCTATTGCCAGCCTGCTTTTTCTATCCTCGTCTACCGCCTAGTCTGGCTTGAGTCATCCTGGCATACTGGTCAGTTTATACTGCTACTAAGCCAAGCTCATCAGTTGTTCAGAAGTTTTCTGCTGTTGGATTCAGTAAGTATCTTATGTACATCTTTATTCTCTAGTTAGTGGTAGTGTTGGTGAGGTTAAGTTAGACGTATTTCTGTGCAGTTTCTGAGAATGTCATCGATCTCAAGTAAGGACGCTCTTAAGTTAATATTTTTGTCAATATCCTAACAATAAGTCTTCTGTTCATGAAATTAACATGTTTGTTATCGAAAAGATTAGAATATCTTTAGAACACTTATCCTATGTGATCAAAAGCATCCGGACACCTGGCTGAAAATGACTTAAAATTTCGTGGCGTCCTCCATCGGTAACGCTGGAATTCAATATGGTGTTGCACCACCCCTTGCCTTGATGACAGCTTCAAATTTCGCAGGCATACGTTCAATCAGGTGCTGGAAGGTTTCTTGGGGAATGGCAGCCCATTCTTCGCGGAGTGCTGCACTGAGAAGAGATATCGATGTTGGTCGGTGAGACCTGGTACGAAGTCGGCGTTCCAAAACTTCCCAGAGGTGTTCAGTAGGATTAAGGTCAGAGCTCTGTGCAGGCCAGTTCATTACAGAGATGTTATTGTAATGTAACCACTCCACCACAGGCCGTGCATTATGAACAGGTGCCCGATCGTGTTGAAAGATGTAACCGCCATCCCCGAATTGCTCTTCAACAGTTGGAAGCAAGAAGATGCTTAAAACATCAGTGTAGGCCTGTGTAGTGATAGGGCCACGCAAAACAATAAGGGGTGCAAGCGCCCCCCCCCCCCCCAATGAAAAACACTACCACACCATAACATCTTCGCTCCGAATTTTACTGTTGGCACTACACGCGATGGCAGATGACTTTCACTGGGCATTCGCCAGACCCACACCCTGCCATCGCATCGCCACATTGTATACCGTGATTCGTCACTCCACACAACGTTTTTCCACTGTTCAACCGTCCAATGTTTACTCTCCTTACACCAAGCGAGGTGTAGTTTGGCATTTACCGGCGTGATGTGTGGCTTATGAGCAGCCGCGTGACCATGAAATCCAAATTTTCTCACCTCCCGCCTAACTGTTATAGTACTTGCAGTGGATCCTGATGCAGTTTGGAATTACTGTGTGATGCTCTAGATAGATGTCTGCCTATTAAACATTATGACCTTCTTCAACTGTCGGCGGCCTCCGTCAGTCAACAGATGAGGTCAGCCTGTACACTTTTGTGCTGTATGTGTGCCTTCACGTTTGCATTTCACTATCACATCGGATACAGTGGACCTAGTGATATTTAGGAGTGTGGAAATCTCGCGTTCAGACGTATGACACAAATGACACCCAATCACCTGATCACGTTCGAAGTCCGTGAGTTCCGCGGAGCGTCCCATTCTGCTCTCTCACGATGTCTAATGACTACTGAGGTCGCTGATATGGAGCACCTGGCAGTAGGTGGTAGCACAATGCACCTAATTTGAAAAAAAAATATGTTGTTGGGGGTGCCCGGATACTTTTGATCACATAGTATTGCTGAAACTCATGTCTCACATTTTGCCGCTATTGATTATGTGAAACTGAAAAATTAAAAAACTGTACTGCAGGATTGTGGAGGCGAGTGATGGTTGTTTAAAGTTTACCAATTCGAATAGTATCGTTAGTGATGTGAAAGTTTCTCAAGATGGGTTACTATTTGGAACTGGTTGAACTTTTGAACTTTCTTTCCTGTTTGATCATGCAAACATTATAATTACGAATAACTTAAATTGGAACGATCACATACATAATGCTGAGAGGAAAACAAACCAAAGACTGCGATTTATTGGCAGAACACTTAGAAAATGCAATAAGGCTACTAAAAACACTGCTTACACTGTGCTTGCCCACCCTCTTTTGGAGTATTGCTGTAAGGCATGGGATCTACGTCAGATAGCATCGCCGGACGACATTGAAAAAGTTCAAAGGAGGCTCGTTTCGTATTTTCGCGAAACAGGGGGGAGAGTGCCACGGATATGAGACGCAAATTGGGGTGGCAATCTTCAAAACAAAGGCGTTTTTCGTTGCGGCAGGATCTTTTCATGAAATTTCAATCACCAAATTTGTTCCCAGAGTCTGTAAATGTGTTGTTGGTGCCCACCTACATAGGGAAGAAAGATCAGCATAAGAGAAATTAGAGATCGCCCGGAAAGATTTGAGTGTTCGTTTTTCCTGCGCGCTGTTCCAGAGTGTAATGGTCGCGAAATAGCTTGAAGGTGGTTCAGTGAACTCTCTGGGAGTGACTTAATTGTGAATTGCAGAGTAGTCACGTAGATGTAGATGTTGAAGCAGTGTTTTAGCACCCTATGGGCATGTGTACTCTGTTTATGAAGAAAAGTAGGAAGTTTCTTCTTCCTGGACTGAACTCACGAAACATATCCCATTTTTCATTAAGCTTTCGGGCTACAGAGCATTAACCACTTACTGCAGTCGGCCTAGACACCCAGCCGCACATAATAGTAACCATGTAGCCGTGGCTGGTTACCGAACTGGATCTGTAGCAAAACACAATCCGAGATCCAAGTTGGCGTAGACAGCTATGTGTTCGAGAAGCACCTAGTTCCTCAGACGATAAACGCAGACACTCCGAGTGCCGCTCAGAAGAACACCAACTATTGCTGAGATACTTTCGTCAGAACAGATGAGTATAGACACTCAAGTGCAAGTAGAGGGACAGTTATCATCCACTGAGGTCCTGGTATGAGTGTCATTCTAACAAGAACGTTTTGGTCGAGCCTCGTAATTCTCACGACCCAAAAATGGTTCAAATGGCTCTGAGCACTATGAGACTTAACATCTGAGGTCATCAGCCGCCTAGAACTTAGGACTGCTTAAACCTAACTAACCTACGGACATTACACACATCCATGCCCGAGACAGGATTCGAACCTGTGACCATAGCAGTCGCATGGTTCCTGAGTGAAGCGCCTTGAACCGCTCGGCCATCGCGGCCGCCTCACGACCCCACCGTCGTCTCACAGGCCTTCGTAGTCACTGGCGCCAGTCTGAAGCTAACAGCGAACAGGGATGGTCGTTTACTGTTTATTTGTACGAATTTTAAATGCGTAACAAGATTAAAGATCATGTCATGTGTGAGGTTCGTGCTATAACGCTGTTTCTGAATGAAAAAAATTTACACAATATCGATATTTACAGGGAGGTAACCGAATTGGGTAGATGTTTCGCTATTGACGTACTGAAAGTGTGCTTTCCTGAAATTTTTTCGATGAGTTCTTTGTGAAACTATTAGTGGTCATTCGTGCTACAGAAGAGTGTGTGGCCGCTGGATTTCTCGGCTTTTGACAGCTGAACACAAAAAAACAGCGAACAGAATTTGCACTGACTGTTCTCACTTCATATTGACCAGTATCTCAGGAGGTTTTTGAACCTCGTTGTTACTGATGATAAGACCTGTGTTTCGCGTGAATGTCCAGCAACAAAGTGCCAGTCAATGAAACGGCATCATTCACCATCCCGAACAAAACGAAAATCAGCTAAACAGATTTTCAGTACCAAAAAAGTTATGGCCAAGGTGCTTTGGGAGTGAACGAGCGTCCTACTCATCAACCTTTTGCCTAGATGAGAAACGATAAATGCAGCAACCTGCTGTAAAACAATTCATTAAATACATCACGCCATTTAATACAAATGATGTGGACTGTTGTCTAGCGGCAACGTGGTTCTAACGATAACGCCCGCCTGCATTTTGTTGCGTTGACGAATGATTTGCTTCACAATTCTGAGAAGTTTTTGAATATTCACATTACATCCCAGACTTGGCCCTGAACTATTTCTGTTTTTTTTTTCAAACTGAATGATCTTTTCGGCGGAAAGTACAGTGACCGATATTCGGCAGAAAGCCCGGAACAACCAGAGAACCCACTGGGATTGGACTGACCCACCCGCGGTCGCGCACAGCAGTTCACTGACTGTGAAGAGGACGACAGAAACAAAAGCAAAGCGGACAATGGAGACGGCATAGCAGAATATCCAAATCCAAACGAGTAATCCAAAATCTAAAACTTAAGACATAGCAAAATCTGAGACTAAACCAATGCTTTATTATGAGAAATATATGAGAGCGTAACGAAAACTCAACTGACGGCAGGGCCGCTAAGCGTCTAGCATTACACTGACGTGACAAAGATCATGGGATACCTCCTAGCATCATGTCGGACCTCCTTTTGCCCAGAAACGTGCAGCAGCTCGACGTGGCTTGCAAATATTGAACCACCCTGCATCTACAGTCATCCATAATTGTGAAAGTGTTGCCGGTGCAGGATTTTGTGCACGGACTGACCTCTAGATTACGTCCCATAGACGTTCGATGGGATTCATATTGGGTGACCTCGGTGGTCAAATCATTCTCTAGAACTGTCCAGAATGCTCTGACATGGCGCATTTCAAACATAAAATTCCATCGTTGTTTGTGAAAATGAAATCCACGAAAGGCTGCAAATGGTTTCCAAGTAGCCGAACATAACACCCCAGTCAATGATCGCTTCAGTTGGACCAGAGGACCCAGTCAGTTACATGTAAACACAGCCCACGCCATTGTGGGGCCGCCACCAGCTTGCACATTGCCTTATTGACAACTTGGGTCAATGGCTTCGTGGGGTCTGCACCACAGTCGAACCCTACAATCAGCCCTCACCAAATGAAATCGGGATTTATGTGACCAGACCACGGTTTCCAGTCGTCTTGGGTCCAACCGACATGGTCACAAGCCCAGGAGAGTCGCTGCCAGCGATGTCGTGTAGCAAAGACACACGCGTCGGTCGTCTGCTGCCATAGCTTATGAAGGCCAAATTTCGCCGCACTATCCTAACGGATACGTTCGCCGTACGTCCCACATAGATTTCTGCAGATATTTTACATAGTTTTGCTTGTCTGTTAGCACTGACAATTCTTCCCAAATACCGCTAAGTAAAGGTCGTCCAGCACTGCATTGCCTGGTATTTGATATTCTCAGCCTACTCTTGACACTGTGTATCTGGGACAATTTCCTAGCGATTTCCTTTGAGTCTAGTTCCAATTACCATTCGGTGTTCGAAGTCTGTTAATACCCATCGTGTGACCATAATCATGACGGAAGCCTTTTCACGTGAATCGCCTGAGCACAAATGACAGCTGCGCCGCTGCAGTGGCCCTTTTATACCTTGTGTACGCGAGACTACCATCATTTGCGTCCACGCATATGGCTATCCATTACTTTTGTCAGCTCAGTGTGTAGTGGAGCCGTGAGCACTAACTGACCGGCACCACGGAGGCGCAGAGCAGATACTGGTGCTCGCAGATGTAGTATTGCCGTCTAGCGGTCGTCATGCAGTTCCATTCCCTCCGGCGGGCTTTCAAAATCGCCGGGCTGGGATAACAGAAAAGCACTGTCGAAATGCTAACGAATTGAACGAGGGTGGGCTGCAAGCTCAAAGGGTGCATGGCAAATACAGGACGTGCTTGGGTCAAGGAACAGTCGGAATTGTAGTTGTAAATTGTTGTAGTTGTGCTGGGAAAGTCCCTGATCTTCAAACGCTAATAGAAAGCACAGAAGCTGAAATCGTTATAGGTACAGAAAGCTGGCTAAAGCCTGAAATAAGTTCTGCAGAAATTTTTACGAAGTCTCAGACGGTATTCAGGAAAGATAGAGTAGGCAGAATTGGTGGTGGAGTGTTTATGTCTGTCAGTACTGGTTTATCTTGTAGTGAAGTCGAAGTAGATACTCCGTGCGAATTGGTATGGGTGGAGGTTATATTTAACAGTCGAACTAAGTTAATAATTGGCTCCTTCTACCGACCCCCAGACTCCGATGATATAGTTACGGAACAGTTCAGAGAAAATTTGAGTCTCGTAACAAATAAATACCCCACTCATACGGTTATAGTTGGTGGGGACTTCAACCTTCCCTCGATATGTTGGCAAAAATACCTGTTCAAAACCGGTGGTAGGCAGAAAACATCTTCCGAGATTGTCCTAAATGCTTTCTCCGAAAATTATTTCGAGCAGTTAGTCCACGAACCCACGCGAATTGTAAATGGTTGCAAAAACACACTTGACCTCTTAACCACAAACAATCCAGAGCTGATAGAGAGCATCATGACTGATACAGGGATTAGTGATCACAAGGTCGTTATAGCTAGGCTCAATACCGTTTCTTCCAAATCCACCAGAAACAAACGCAAAATAATTTTATTTAAAAAAGCGGATAAAGTGTCACTAGAAGCCTTCCTAAGAGACACTCTCCATTCCTTCCGAACTGACTACGCAAATGTAGACGAGATGTGGCTCAAATTCAAAGATATAGCAGCAACAGCAATTGAGAGATTCATACCTCATAAATTGGTAAGAGATGGAACTGATCCCCCGTGGTACACAAAACAGGTCCGAACTCTGTTGCAGAGGCAACGGAAAAAGCATGCGAAGTTCAGAAGAACGCGAAATCCCGAAGATTGGCTAACATTTACAGACGCGCGAAATTTGGCACGGACTTCAATGCGAGATGCCTTTAATAGGTTCCACAACGAAACATTGTCTCGAAATTTGGTAGAAAATCCGAAGAAATTCTGGTCGTATGTAAAGTACACAAGCGGCAAGACGCAGTCAATTACCGACGACTTTGCCGCTAAAGCGGAGTTATTGAACGCAGTTTTCTGAAATTCCTTCTCCAGGGAAGATGAATGGAATATTCCAGAATTTGAAACACGAACAGCTGCTAGCATGAGTTTCTTAGAAGTACATACTTTAGGAGTTGCGAAGCAACTCAAATCGCTTGATACGGGCAAGTCTTCAGGTCCAGATTGTATACCGATTAGGTTCCTTTCAGATTACGCTGATACAATAGCTCCCTACTTAGCAATCATATACAACCGCTCGCTCACCGATAGATCTGTACCTACAGATTGGAAAATTGCGCAGGTCGCACCAGTGTTTAAGAAGGGTAGTAGGAGTAATCCATCTAACTACAGACCTATATCATTGACGTCGGTTTGCAGTAGGGTTTTGGAGCATATACTGTATTCAAACATTATGAATCACCTCGAAGGGAATGATCTATTGATACGTAATCAGCATGGTTTCATAAAACATCGTTCTTGTGCAACGCAGCTAGCTCTTTATTCGCACGAAGTAATGGCCGCTATCGACAGGGGATCTCAAGTTGATTCCGTATTTCTAGATTTCCGGAAAGCTTTTGACACCCTTCCTCACAAGCGACTTCTAACCAAGCTGCGTGCCTATGGGGTATCGTCTCAGTTGTGCGACTGGATTCGTGATTTCCTGTCAGGAAGGTCGCAGTTCGTAGTAATAGACGGCAAATCATCGAGTAAAACTAAAGTGATATCAGGTGTTCCCCAGGGAAGCGTCCTGGGACCTCTGCTGTTCCTGATCTATATAAATGACCTGGGTGACAATCTGAGCAGTTCTCTTAGGTTGTTCGCAGATGATGCTGTAATTTACCGTCTAGTAAGGTCATCCGAAGACCAGTATCAGTTGCAAAGCGATTTAGAAAAGATTGCTGTATGGTGTGGCAGGTGGCAGCTGACGCTAAATAACGAAAAGTGTGAGGTGATCCACATGAGTTTCAAAAGAAATCCGTTGGAATTCGATTGCTCGATAAATAGTACAATTCTCAAGGCTGTCAATTCAACTAAGTACCTGGGTGTTAAAATTACGAACAACTTCAGTTGGAAAGACCACATAGATAATATTGTGGGGAAGGCGAGCCAAAGGTTGCGTTTCATTGGCAGGACACTTAGAAGATGCAACAAGTCCACTAAAGAAACAGCTTACACTACACTCGTTCGTCCTCTGTTAGAATATTGCTGCGCGGTGTGGGACCCTTACCAGGTAGGATTGACGGAGGACATCGAAAGGGTGCAAAAAAGGGCAGCTCGTTTTGTATTATCACGTAGTAGGGGAGAGAGTGTGGCAGATATGATACGCGAATTGGGATGGAAGTCATTACAGCAAAGACGTTTTTCGTCGCGGCGAGATCTATTTACGAAATTTCAGTCACCAACTTTCTCTTCCGAATGCGAAAATATTTTGTTGAGCCCAACCTACATAGGTAGGAATGATCATCAAAATAAAATAAGAGAAATCAGAGGTCGAACAGAAAGGTTTAGGTGTTCGCTTTTCCCGCGCGCTGTTCGGGAGTGGAACGGTAGAGAGATAGTATGATTGTGGTTCGACGAACCCTCTGCCATGCACTTAAATGTGAATTGCAGAGTAGTCATGTAGATGTAGATGTAGACGTTATTGTCAGGTTCAGCATATAGGCAGCAATGAAATGCATAGAAAAGCTTATGACGCAGTACGATAAATTTTTTAATTTCATCGGCCACTCCTTAGAAAAATATTTAAGATATAAAAATGTGTTGTATAATAAGTTTTCTTTCATTGTATTGAATAAAGATTTCATTTCTTACTTCTGGAATGGCTTTTGTATTAATCCTATTTTCGAGCCAATAAAATCTGTGAGAAGTGAAGACGATCTTGCCGTTAAGACGGCCATACCCAGGGAGCGAAAATTAAAAAATGTATCAGGTGAATTAACAGAGTTGTAGGACTAGATACTGAAAGTGAATGCAATTTCCCAGTGATAACGGAATGAACAAAAGATTATTGATCCACCAAGTATCGGAGTTTTTTAGTTCCAACAGTAAAGGAAAAATTAGCAATAATTAGAAAAAACAGAAAAAGAGTTGAATGAGGGGTAACAAAAGCAGCAATCGAAGTTAGCCAAACATGAATCGAGACTATAGCTTTATCAGAGACTCTGGCGTTTCTAATCCCAAAATAATTTACTACAATGATCAGGTCGTTGTAGGTTGAGCTTATCAGTTGTTCTTTGATTGACTTGTCTGATGATTTCCTACAACTCAAAAAAAGCAATCAGCCTGTGACCTATTCTGGCGTCACACACAATATCGACGACCACATGGTCGGCTATCGACAACCGTTAGCATTCGATACGGGCCTCTCACAAGATTTCACGCGCGCGTAATAGAGATTTACAAAAACACGTCATTCTTTGAATGATTTGTTATAATGTTTGATCTAATAAAAGGTCACGTAATGACTTGTCGACGGTTAATGTCTTTATATAAGAGTGCTCTCATCGGAGTGAGTCCGCCCCGATAGTTGAGTGGTCAGCGCGGCGGTCTGTCACGCCAAGGGGCCCGGGTTCGATTTCCGGCTGGCTCGGAGATTTTGTCCGCTGAGGGACTGAGTGTTGTGTTCTCCTCATTATCATTTCATCATCACCAATGGAAGGCAACGTAAAACCACCACTGGAATCACTTCCCTAGACGCTCATGTGGCGGACTTCTCCGACGAGGCCTCCCCCATGACAAGACCTGCCGTAAGGTAGAACACGAAATTTCCATGGGAGTGAGTTACTATCGTCAATAATTTACAAACTAAGAATGAAACACACTTGTTTATAATTTGTTGTATGCCGTTTCAATGTAAGGTAGGAGTGCAAATCTATAAGAAACACATAACCATGGTCATTAAATGTCAATAACGCATCAACGATAAAAGCCTTCATGACAGAATATGATAACCAAGACCAGAATTCTTGTTAAGTGCTAGCGTAATGAATAACGTCGTGGTTTTTGGAGTGGGAAGTTGCTGGTTCGCATCCCGTTCCAAGCAATTTTTTTTCATGGTAGCGTTGTTAACAACTTCCGTTACTTTATTTTGAACGTAATACAAGCATGTACTGTAATATTTGACGTTATTTACATTCAGTCTGATCTGAGAACACGGGATGAAATAAATATTTAGCGATCTCCAAGTATGTCATTAAACAGGAACCCAAGAGAGCAGTTTAAATTGCTCCAATTGAAAAGGAAAACGCCGGCCACTGTGGCCGAGCGGTTCTAGGCGCTTCAGTCCGGAACCTAGATGCTGCTACGGACCCAGGTTCGAATCCTGCCTCGGGCATGGATGTGTGTGAAGTCCTTAGGCTAGTTAGGTTTAAGTAGTTCTAAGTCTAGGAGACTGATGACCTCAGATGTTAAGTCCCACAGTGCTTAAAGCCATTTGAAACATTTGAAAAGAAAAACAATAACATTTACGTTCTTCCTTGTCACAAATATTTGGCTCTTTATTGCCGAATATGTACCGCTTTTTGAGTGTTTGGTTAGGCAGGAACCTAAGTGGAGAGTTTAAATTGCTGCGAGTGAAACGAGGAGCATCAACATTCATATTCTTCCTTGACACAAATATTTCGCTGTTTATTTACGAATGTGTGGAGTTTTCCGAGGGTGTGGTTAGGCAGGAACCTAAGAGGACACCTTAAACTGCTGCGAGTGAATCAAGGAGCAAATATATTGATATTCATCCTTGTCACAAAGTCGACAGCCGATCATGCTGTCGTCGATATTGACGTCACGTTTGCAAGAATTGTTGTGAAACGAGTGTTACCCACTTTCAAAGATGAATTTTACCGCGTAAGCTGCAGGCTCTCCCCGAGTTTCCAATAAACATATCTCTGCTTAGTTTACTCGTGTCATATCAGCACTTGAACTTCGTACTTAGTGATGACTGAGATGAAACTCTCTTTTTCCTTTAAATAAACTTTGTTATTTTGTCTTAGTTTTTTACAGTTTAAATAGTCCTTTTACAATCGTTAGTTATTCTTCTTGCCATATATATTTTAACATCAAAATCTCAGTAATTGAAAATTGCAACGTGTCTGCCGCTAACAATTCAAGATTCCTTTTTTTCCGCGTATCTACAATACATCCGTCTCCTCTGACATTTCAGACAGAAGTAGCTTATTATCTTTGTTCATTCCGCGACTCGCAGCACCACGTAATAAAAAGCGCGCGACATTGATTATTAGCGTTCACTCTCGCGTAAAATGTAACCGACTTTTTACACTATTTTATCACAAAACAACACTTTCAGTTAGCGACTTGTTTTTTCCCCTTTTACGTGACGCAAACTCCCTTTCATGCGCACTCTCATAATATACCTCAGCAACAAAGAAAAAAGTAGACATAATCTCACAAACAGCGAACCAAACAGGAAAAGCGAAACGTGTAAATAACAACCAAGAATCAGATGAAAGGATGGAGTGAGTGAGGTATATGGAACCAGATGAAGACTGCCAGACATTCGAAAGAGAAAAGCGTTAGAATAACAAAAGCCGTCCCAGCTCATAACGTTAAGAAGCAAGGTCTAGGTTTGATGTCTGGCAGCAGGTCGAACACATTCTTCAGTTAACAATTATCAGTTGTAAAATTAGGAATTGGAACTAGTGTCCCGCCTGGCCTACGAACAATAATTTAAGCTCTCCACACCTCCCACCCCCCCCCCACCCCCCACCCTAGAAATCTAGACATATGGTTTGTAGTTATTGTTGCGTCGTGTGCGCACTGGGTGACTCAGGCCAGTTGTTTGGCAGCGTTCTTGAAATACAAATGCGTTGTAGATATGTACGTTTCGATATAATCGAGATAGAACTGCATCCATCTCTAGAATACCTTCCGTCTAATTATTCTCGCGGCGTTTCCGTTGTATCTAAAGTTTCGATATGAAGAAGTTAAGTATAAGTTGTGACCCAAGGAATTGTTCTAAATCAAAGTATAGTTTGAACTGGTTTTTTAAAGAGCGACAATACCAATAATAAACAATAGAGCCGGCCGGCGTGGCCGTGCGGTTAAAGGCGCTTCAGTCTCGAACCGCGTGACCGCTCCGGTCGCAGGTTCGAATCCTGTCTCGGGCATGGATGTGTATGATGTCCTTAGGTTAGTTAGGTTTAAGTAGTTCTAAGTTCTAGGGGACTGATGACCACAGATGTTAAGTCCCATAGTACTCAGAGCCATTTTAAACAATAGAGTTTGTAATCCGTCGTTAACTGTGATCAGTTAAACTCTGTACTGTTCGTTTCATTATGTACCATTCAAGGAATGTGTATGATTGTCCGAATAGAGAAAAGATACGGAGGGGAGTAATGTCGCTAATGTCTTGGTGGCAGTGTTACAATACACTTTATTTTCCGACGCATACGACACTCACAGCGTATTTCTTTCTTTAGGCGCTAAATGCAGAAAGGAATAAAATTTTTTGGGCGCATTTGATTACAGTTTCCTTCCGATAATAAATGCCTCAGTATTAAACTCTTCAAGATAAAAATGTTTACTAAATAGCATTATGTGACGGTTTGCAAAATTCTCTGTATAGGAGATCAAGATGAGCTGCTTCAGCCACTGATTACGGGTTTAAGGAGACAGAACATCTTATGCCACCAGTCTCCTATCCAGACCCGCTCCAACCCCCCCCCCCCCCTCCCCCTGGATGGAATCAATGTACCTCACCCGTCTGAGTCTAGAATAAATTCTATGTGCAAGTGTGAGAAAGTCTTCTAAATTTTTCGTAGTGTGTAACTGAGGCGTGACATGGGTACCAGCCCGGCATTCACCTAGTGGTACAGCATGTGGGAAGCCGCCTAACATGCACCTCCCGGCTGGCTGGCACCCAGCGCTCGGTGTTAATCCGCCGGGCGGATTTGAACCGGGACCTGCGCGTGCCCCCTTTCCGGAACCGGGTGCTCGACTACCCGTGCGGGTCTTCATAATATAAGCGTCTAAATATTCTTCCGTGTACCTGTAGTGGGAAAAATATTATCAGTTCTGAGATAACGTAAAAGAATATTACGACGATAGCAGCATGAACAGTGAAAAGAAAGTACAATTAATAATTCATAAATTTTAGCGTGAATTTTTGAATTTTTACGAGTGACGTATACAACAGCCCTCGTCGTTAAATTCTAAATATTTACACACAAGCAGCACTTACATTTACTTGGTAACAATATCGCCTCTAATTCGTTGACATGTGTCCGCATTTTCTTTAAGAATTTTATGTGTGGTATGTAATACTACTTTCTTACATGTGTTTTTCGCCACAACCAAATGTGCACAAGACTCCACGTCTGCAAAAAAAAAAAAAAAACTTTTCTAGAAGCACTGCAATAAAGGTAAATTAAGTTTTTTTCCAGAAACCGTCTGCAAACGGATTTCAGCATGATGACTTCATGCACAGTCTGTATCAACTATGGTCTAAGACTAATATAAACGCTTAACAGTTTCCATAGATACTTCGGCTGCTTATGTCTTAGCTTCTGGAAAGAGATGCCGCCTTTTAGGGAGGCGAGTTGCTGAATAAAAAGGCTCGGCCTCCACTTGTGTAGTCATATGTCTCTGTCCTTGTCTCGTTATGTTTATTCTCTCTCTCTCTCTCTCTCTCTCTCTCTCTTTCTCTCTCTCCCTCTGTTAAAGACCTCGTTGTATTCCGCAGCTGGAGGGCAAATATTCGCTAAGAGATGTTGTAGCAAATGTTCCCCAGTACTAACTCAAATTTTTAAATTTCTATTGCTAATAAATAGCATTAAAAGTTTAAATAATGCTTTCGTCCTTTTTCTACTGAATGAAAATAGCAGTAGTTGGTCTGTAAAGACTTACAAACAAAGAAAATAATTTCGTCCCAAAACAAGCAGATGCTACTCTCACTAACAGCGCCCAAATAATTGTTGAGTAAGGTATTGTTATTATTATCGTATGCATCAATTATAATAAATCCAGTACACATGAGCGACTATTTACACTATATACACACATCAAAAAAAGTTTTGCATCACCTCGGTTCCGAGAGTTCCGGAACCTGCACAGAAAATTGGAACAGAGATCAACATACACATCATTTCTGCCCTTTTTATTGCTCATGAAAACCACACTTTGCATGCTGTACCTCCGTACAGCAAGACCTTCAGAGGTGGTGGTCCAGACTGCTGTTCACACCAGTACCTCTAATACCCAGTAGCATGTCCTCTTGCATTGATGCATGCCTGTATTCGTCGTGGCATACTATCCACAAGTTCATCAAGGCATTGTTGGTCCAGATTGTTCCACTTCTCAACGGCGATTCGGCGTAGATCCCTCAGAGTGGTTGATGGGCCACGTCGTCCATAAACAGCCCTTTCCAATCTAGTCCAGGCATGTTCGATAGGGTTCATGTCTGGAGAACATGCTGGCCGCTCTAGTCGAGCTATGTCGTTATACTGAAGGAAGTCAGTCACAAGATGTGGACGATGGGGGCGCGAATTGTCGTCCATGATGACGAATGCCTCACCAATATGCTGCCGATATGGTTGCACTATCGGTCGGACAATGGCGTTCACGTATCGTACAGCCGTTATGGTGCCTTCCATGACCACCTGCAGCGTACGTCGTCCAAACATAATGTCACCCCAAAACAGCAGGCAACCTCCGCCTTACTGCACTCGCTGGGCGACCTGCGCGCCGGATGGGGATGAAATGATTATGAAGACAGCACAACACCCATTACCTGAGTGGAGAAAATCCCCGACCCAGCCGGGAATCGAACCCGGGACTGTAGGACGTCAGTCCTTCACGCTGACCACTCAGCTATCGGGGCGGACAGTACAACAGGTCAATTCACCAGACTGATGTACAGATTTGCAGTCAAGGTATGTGGGATAGCCACGAGGGTCGTCCTGCTCTTTTTAGAAATCCATTCCAGACCATAACTCCAGGTGCAGCTCCAGTGTGTCTGACATCCAGGCAGGTTGGTTGCAGGTACTCAACAGAGCTCCTCCTTACCAACACGCTGCCATTACTGACAGCGATGGAGAACCGGTTTTCATTAGAAACAGACCTCCATCCTACCTTCCAATGACCTCATGCTCGACACCACTAAAGTCGTAAATGGTGGTTTGAGCCAGTGGAACGTGGTTCGGAGCGTCCTTAAAGTGACCAATTTGTAACAGTTAATTGTATCACTGTGGTGCCAACCGCTGCTCAAATTGCTTCTGGAGATTCAGTACGATGTGCCACAGCCATACGCCGAACACGATAGTTTTTCCTCTCGGTAGTGCCACGTGGCTGTCCACAGCTCGGGCTTCTTGCGATCGGACATGCTCGTGACCACCGCTGCCAGAAACCATGTACAGTGGCTACATTCTAGCTAAGTCTTTCTGCAGTATCGCAGAAGGAACGTACAGCTTCTCGTAGACCTGTTACAAGACTTCGTTCAAACTCATGTCGTCATTGTCACCATAAAGGCGTTCTTGACTAACATCAACTCACCAGGTCCAGTCTCAAAGGTAACCGACGCTCACGATCATTATAGCGTGTACCGAGCGAGGTGGCACAGTGGCTAGCACGCTGGACTCGCATTCGGGAGGACGACGGTTCAATCACGCGTCCGGCCATCTTGATTTAGGTTTTCTGTGATTTACCTGAATCGCTCCAGGCAAATGCCGAGATGGTTCCATTGAAAGGCCACGGCCGACTTCCTTCCCTAATCCGATGAGATCTCGCTGTCTGGCCTCCTTCCCCAAAACAACCCAACCCCCGTTATAGCGTGTGTTCAAAGCAAACCTTATTTGCTTCCTCATGGTGGCGCTACTAGCGCCACTTTTATGCTTCTGGCACGAAATTTGAATAGACATCATCTTTCAGTCGTAGAAACACGTACACCAATTTTAGTTAATTTTGCGCAACTCCTTCTTCATGTCTCGATTTTTTTACGTGAGTATGACAGTATGTAGCTGTTTCGTCCACTGTTTTTCCTCTCCCTTCTACGCCCCCTTGGGTTCTTCCACCAGGTCGTATTTTTGCTTAGTCTATCTCCGCCAGCATTCGTTCATTCACAACGTGGATGGAGTCCTCATTCTAACATTCTGCGTGGTGTCTGTTTGTTCTAAGCCGTGTCTCCCTACCACTTTCGCGCAACGACGCTCTGAGCGTGTTTTTTAGGGAATTGACTAGTTTGAACCTGGGACCTGTTGCTGGTAAGGAGACGCCAGACCACACATGACATGTAGAGTTCAGAAGAGTTCAGTGAGACTAGCGATGATATAATCAAATACTTAATGATTTCAGCGTCAGCTCCACTGCACTCCCTGTAAAAGAATCTTAATACTAATTAAATTTAGTGGAAGGGGTTCAAGGCTTTCCTATTTTTAGTTAGCTGGTAAAATAACGTCAAAAAAGCAGTGAAGTTTACCATTGGAAATTTTATTCTACTCACAAAGCATTGTTTATAAATTGCACTATTGATAAAAGGAAATACTTTAATACAGGATGATAAAAACCAACTGCGTTCAACAAAAATGTGATCGAATATTCCCTGAATGGGTTTCCAAGTTCTACAATGGATCGAAGGATGACCTATGCCATATCACATCTATAATCTAGGTTTAAATCAAGTTTCATAAAAGAGAAAACTATCAAAATGGTCTACAGTGACCCTCAGTTATCTTTAATTACTTATCTAACTTGTCGTAAATTACAGTGGCTGATGTGGCTTCTCAATAACTATATAACAGAAAAATCATCGCGTTTCAGATTTTTACTTCTAGTAGCACATGTGAGTACCATGAGCTTTAATTGACGATCGACATTAGTATTATGCAAAAAGGGAGCGTAACAGATGAGACTTCTGCAGTTCTGAGCCTTATGCGGCATCGCGTGCGTTCATTACCTTGTCGTTGGTTAGGCAGCGTCAGGGGGCGGCGGGCTGCGCAGCTCCACACACCTCGCCGTCTCGGAAGCAACTCTCTCTAACTTCTCTTTACTACCATTTCCCGAAGTTGGTTTAAGAAAAAGGTATCTGGCTGTGTTTTCAACTGACCAATCAGCGTCTCAATGTTAACCTTAAGCTCCGCCTACAAAAATTCTGTCTATCATGGTGGGGCAATGTTTTTAACGTTTGCAACGTAACAGAGACGCGTATAGTCTCACGCTAAAATTTGCAGCCGGTGTGGCCCTTTTAGTGTTATCGTAAGATCTATACTGTTCTTCTGGAGGGCTCCTTCTTTTAACATGGGCTGGGGGTGGTCTTGGCGGTCGGCCGGGGATGTGGGTGTCCGTCCCTTATCGTAGGGCCTTCTAGCTTAACACGGTTCTGCTCTCGGCTTCTCGTTTCTCCCCTCGGAACTGCGTCTGTTTCACGGTGGGAAGGTATGACACGCATTTAGGCGTTCTTGTGTTAGTCTGTGGTATTCCATTTGCTCACTCGTTGATCGTATTACTTTGGTTAATTTAATGTCAGGATTTATTCGGAGCTATGTGACATACTGCCGGATTTGCTATCATGTCAGGGTTTTCGTGGAAGGTATTGGATTTGCCTGACACCTTACACCGTCACCAGTAACTTGCGCTTTTGTGGCCAACATCGACAACTACGCGACCACGGCTATCCGCACTCGCCGTTGTCTTAGGTGAATTCTTCAAATCTCTCGCGATTTCCCGATCAGAACACCATGCTGTTTCCAGCAAACTTCTTCTAATAACATTTTCTGTACGATTAGATATTATGAAGCTACCTGAGTGTTTCTCTCCCTCATTATTTTAATTTATTAATTTATTGATGAGGAGTGCAATGAGTGTGCGCAGTCAACAGACGTAGTACCATCGTCGCGTCCCAACTTTATCTTATTATTGCAGATCTGTAATCTGTGATTTTTTTGTGACATAACTGAACAAGATACAACTCTGTGAGGTCTTTTGTAGACACAGGCTGAAGGATTTTATACGAACTGCAACGCCTTCAAATCACGTGCAAGATTTTCATATTCTGTCGCTCGCTATACATAAACTATCAGTCCTACAGAAAAAATTAACAGGTCTTTTTGTAGCAAATTTAATGCAGCTAAATTTTGTAGTGAGATACGTTTTCGCTGGAGGCCACAATTTTCGAGTTATTCAAGCAAAACGCGTTTGAAGGTCACTTCTGCATGTTTTGCTTGAATAATTCGAAAATTACGGCCCATATCAAAAACGTATCCTACTTCAAAATTTAACTATTTTAAACTTCCTACAAAAGGATCCCGTTAATTTTTTCTGTAGGAATATCAGTTTGCGCGTAGTGGGCGAGAGAATATATATATCTTGCATGTGCTATTTGAAGGCGTTGCAGGTTGCATAAAACCAATCAGTAGGGGCAGCTAATCACACCTTATATGAAATTACAATGAAATCAGACTTTTAGCTGCTTACAGGAGTTTATAAATATCAATGGGAACAATTGAAAAATGTGTGCCCTGTCCGAAATGAATTATTCATTGTGTCTTAATTTGGTAACCATTTTCCCTACTAGCTTTGTAGGACAGTTATCTTCATCTTTTCACTCCCATCAGATACCTTTCGCTTTGATTTTTCTAACCACGGAATCGTGTTATGAGCGCTCCCCTTAAATTACCATGTCTGCCCCTGTTTACTCATTGGCAGTAGCCAGTTTTTATCTGTCATCTGTCCTGAGAAGAACATTTACCGCTCTCGTTCATTTGTGTACCAAACATTTAAAAATATTTTATATCTTTGTTGACAGTCACACCTCTCATGATTATTGCTTCAAGTTATTTTATCAGTATGAATAAAAACGTTTAGCTCATTTATCCAGAAGAATTTTGTAAGTGCGCTAGTAACCACAATTCTGAGCGCAAAATACAAACAACCAATAAAGATATTAACTTTCCTACACAAGTACAAATACCGGTGTCTCGTCGTGCAGATGACGAGGAAGGAGGTGGAGTTGCAACAGCCTCATGAAGAAAACAGGACTCAGGTGACGCGAGTGACCGAACCTTGTAAGAACACTCTAGTATCTACATCTACATCTACATTGATACTCCGCAAGCCACCCAACGGTG
This sequence comes from Schistocerca americana, assembly GCF_021461395.2. Classification (NCBI taxonomy): domain Eukaryota; kingdom Metazoa; phylum Arthropoda; class Insecta; order Orthoptera; family Acrididae; genus Schistocerca; species Schistocerca americana. The sequence continues at coordinate 499,491,676 of NC_060125.1, forward strand.
TGTGGCGGAGGGCACTTTACGTGCCACTCTCATTACCTCCCTTTCCTGTTCCAGTCGCGTATGGTTCGCGGGAAGAACGACTGTCTGAAAGCCTCCGTGCGCGCTCTAATCTCTCTAATTTTACATTCGTGATCTCCTCGGGAAGTATAAGTAGGGGGAAGCAATATATTCGATACCTCATCCAGAAACGCACCCTCTCGAAACCTGGCGAGCAAGCTACACCGCGATGCAGAGCGCCTCTCTTGCAGAGTCTGCCACTTGAGTTTATTAAACATCTCCGTAACGCTATCACGGTTACCAAATAACCCAGTGACGAAACGCGCCGCTCTTCTTTGGATCTTCTCTATCTCCTCCGTCAACCCGACCTGGTACGGATCCCACACTGATGAGCAATACTCAAGTATAGGTCGAACGAGTGTTTTGTAAGCCACCTCCTTTGTTGATGGACTACATTTTCTAAGCACTCTCCCAATGAATCTCAACCTGGTACCCGCCTTACCAACAATTAATTTTATATGATCATTCCACTTCAAATCGTTCCGTACGCATACTCCCAGATATTTTACAGAAGTAACTGCTACCAGTGTTTGTTCCGCTATCATATAATCATACAATAAAGGATCCTTGTTTCTATGTATTCGCAATACATTACATTTGTCTATGTTAAGGGTCAATTGCCACTCCCTGCACCAAGTGCCTATCCGCTGCAGATCTTCCTGTATTTCGCTACAATTTTCTAATGCAGCAACTTCTCTGTATACTACAGCATCATCCGCGAAAAGCCGCATGGAACTTCCGACACTATCTACTAAGTCATTTATATATATTGTGAAAAGCAATGGTCCCATAACACTCCCCTGTGGCACGCCAGAGGTTACTTTAACGTCTGTAGACGTCTCTCCATTGATAACAACATGCTGTGTTCTGTTTGCTAAAAACTCTTCAATCCAGCCACACAGCTGGTCTGATATTCCGTAGGCTCTTACTTTGTTTATCAGGCGACAGTGCGGAACTGTATCGAACGCCTTCCGGAAGTCAAGAAAAATAGCATCTACCTGGGAGCCTGTATCTAATATTTTCTGGGTCTCATGAACAAATAAGGCGAGTTGGGTCTCACACGATCGCTGTTTCCGGAATCCATGTTGATTCCTACATAGTAGATTCTGGGTTTCCAGAAATGACATGATACGCGAGCAAAAAACATGTTCTAAAATTCTACAAGAGATCGACGTAAGAGATATAGGTCTATAGTTTTGCGCATCTGCTCGACGACCCTTCTTGAAGACTGGGACTATCTGTGCTCTTTTCCAATCATTTGGAACCCTCCGTTCCTCTAGAGACTTGCGGTACACGGCTGTTAGAAGGGGGGCAAGTTCTTTCGCGTACTCTGTGTAGAATCGAATTGGTATCCCGTCAGGTCCAGTGGACTTTCCTCTATTGAGTGTTTCCAGTTGCTTTTCTATTCCTTGAACACTTATTTCGATGTCAGCCATTTTTTCGTTTGTGCGAGGATTTAGAGAAGGAACTGCAGTGCGGTCTTCCTCTGTGAAACAGCTTTGGAAAAAGGTGTTTAGTATTTCAGCTTTACGCGTGTCATCCTCTGTTTCAATGCCATCATCATCCCGTAGTGTCTGGATATGCTGTTTCGAGCCACTTACTGATTTAACGTAAGACCAGAACTTCCTAGGATTTTCTGTCAAGTCGGTACATAGAATTTTACTTTCGAATTCAATGAACGCTTCACGCATAGCCCTCCTTACGCTAACTTTGACATCGTTTAGCTTCTGTTTGTCTGAGAGGTTTTGGCTGCGTTTAAACTTGGAGTGGAGCTCTCTTTGCTTTCGCAGTAGTTTCCTAACTTTGTTGTTGTACCACGGTGGGTTTTTCCCGTCCCTCACAGTTTTACTCGGCACGTACCTGTCTAAAACGCATTTTACGATTGCCTTGAACTTTTTCCATAAACACTCAACATTGTCAGTGTCGGAACAGAAATTTTCGTTTTGATCTGTTAGGTAGTCTGAAATCTGCCTTCTATTACTCTTGCTAAACAGATAAACCTTCCTCCCTTTTTTTATATTCCTATTAACTTCCATATTCAGGGATGCTGCAACGGCCTTATGATCACTGATTCCCTGTTCTGTACATACAGATTCGAAAAGTTCGGGTCTGTTTGTTATCAGTAGGTCCAATATGTTATCTCCACGAGTCGGTTCTCTGTTTAATTGCTCGAGGTAATTTTCGGATAGTGCACTCAGTATAATGTCACTCGATGCTCTGTCCCTACCACCCGTCCTAAACATCTGAGTGTCCCAGTCTATATCTGGTAAATTGAAATCTCCGCCTAAGACTATAACATGCTGAGAAAATTTATGTGAAATGTATTCCAAATTTTCTCTCAGTTGTTCTGCCACTAATGCTGCTGAGTCGGGAGGTCGGTAAAAGGAGCCAATTATCAACCAAGTTCGGTTGTTTAGTGTAACCTCCACCCATAATAATTCACAGGAACTATCCACTTCTACTTCACTACAGGATAAACTACTACTAACAGCGATGAACACTCCACCACCGGTTGCATGCAATCTATCCTTTCTAAACACCGTCTGTACCTTTGTAAAAATTTCGGCAGAATTTATCTCTGGCTTAAGCCAGCTTTCTGTACCTATAACGATTTCAGCTTCGGTGCTTTCTATCAGCGCTTGAAGTTCCGGTACTTTACCAACGCAGCTTCGACAGTTGACAATTACAATACCGATTGCTGCTTGGTCCCCGCATGTCCTGACTTTGCCCCGCACCCGTTGAGGCTGTTGCCCTTTCTGTACTTGCCCAAGGCCATCTAACCTAAAAAACCGCCCAGCCCACGCCACACAACCCCTGCTACCCGTGTAGCCGCTTGTTGCGTGTAGTGGACTCCTGACCTATCCAGCGGAACCCGAAACCCCACCACCCTATGGCGCAAATCGAGGAATCTGCAGCCAATCTGGTGACAATAATTTGAGCGATAGTGAACGCGGAGAAAATTAATCTGGTATTATGGAACTCGCAGAAGAGGCAGCTCATTTAACAAATTTCACTTTTCATTTTACCTGGGTCAAGCAGCAGTGTTGTCGGGATTTGTGCACTAGATGTGCGGTCGGAAATTAAAAATCTGGATATACTCCTCCTGGCTTACCACTGAGTTTTTCCCAAACTCGGTCTTGTAATTCCAAGTGCAACAATGAAGCGTTTTAATAATCACAAGATTTTACAGAAGATAATGAATCATCCTCTATTAGTGACGCAACTAGTCTATTTGACTCTGGGAAAATAGGTTGCGTTACTCTATCCCAAATAAGAGGAAATCGTTGCCTTCTGGCCAACTCAAACCCAAAATCAAAACTATCTTTGTCACAATCAACACTAGCTCACTGCTAGAGCTAGGGAAGCTGTACAAATGAAGCAAAATGCTTAAAATACTAATTTAAAATTTTAACCCTGCAAGATGAGAACACCATCACTTTTGGCAAAACAGACTGTTCAAAAATAAAACAGGTAACAAATATAGTTAAAAATAAATCCCATATACATGTTATATTCATAATTCCACAAGACATTCTTAGTTCCAGAACTGAGGTAAAATCTGTGTACGACAAATTAATGACAGTTTCGTTGAAATGTGGAAATAATATGTACTCGGTAATTATGCACACATGCTAAGTAACCGCGAAAATAAAACAAATCCGGAAATAGTATGTTAAGTCGTGGGAAGTTGCAGGCAATTTCAATCTTGAAAATTCCACAAAATCATGGAAAAATTTTAAGGGAAAATTTTAATGTACTGTTAGAGAAAAAGAGATAATACAGAAGAAGCGACGGTGAATTCCTTCAAAATGGAGAGAGACTGGTAGAAATGAAGAGAAATTTCAACCTCGAAATTATATCAACTCGCTAAGAAACTCCAAAACGAGAAACAAGGAGAGCATCCAATAAGAATATAGGGGAATTTCAAATTAATCATATTACTACTTCGTATCCACATCACAAGGAGAGTTTAAATGCTCAAGTTTGCAAAGGAGCAAATACTGACGCGAACCACTACCTAACCCAAATGTAACTTAATTTAAAGCTCTACAAATTCAGTAAAATGAGTCAGGAATCCAGATATATGGTACTAGTGAAATCCAACCAATACTAATGTCAAAAAACTCGGTAAAACGTAAGCACAAAATTGGGAATAGCTCGAACGCAGGTTTATCAGAACTGCCTAAAACCAAACTACTTTACACAGTCACAAAAAAACAATACCAGTGAAATAAAGATTGTGAACAGGCAAGGCGAGGCATTTACAGCGTGGCACATTAACAAGTCAAGAAATGCACATGTTACATGTACAAAATAATCTTCTAAATGAACTACAGAACCAAGAAAACAATATCAGAACGCACACCTCAGTGAAACTGAAGACTTCCTAAAAAAAAACACCAGGACTTATAAAACATTTAAAACGAAGCTAAATGGGTGCAGCTGCTTCAAGAAAGAAAATATGGACAGTTGCCGCTTAAGAACCAAGAAAACTGTGGATAACTTTGCAGATATTTCAAAAAACGTTTAGTCTGCCCTGAACCCGTAGAAAGATTTCCGTCAGTAATTACCCTAAAAACCAATCCAGATGCGCAAACACCAAACGAAGAAGAAATAAAGAGCTAAAAAGTAACAAAGTATCTGGTGAAGACGGCACCGGCGACACACACTTGCACGATTTCTACCAAGGGTTGCACGAGGGGTTTGTAGGTTACCTCCTTTGTAATTGTGTTCCATTTTCGCGTCATCCCACCAACAAACCGTTTTTCGCCTCATCCTTTACCTACGACTAGTTTATTTGGTCATTTCATTTCATATCCCTGCACTATGTTACACCCAGATATTTGCGTTGTTGCACGATTTTAACTGTGACTCACTGGTATTGAAGTCACAGTATACTATGTTTTTGTTATTTATGAATCTTACAATTTTATGTTTCTGAACATTTAAAACAGGTTTCCAGTCTTCACACCACTTCGAAATAATATCATGAGCTGTAGTCCAAAACCTGAGTGCCACGTAACAAATGCATAATGTTTTTTTAAAGAAATACACCGCCATTTGACCGTTCTATTGTTTAAGTACAACGCAGGTTCCGGACTGTCATGCCATTTGCAAGTATTTGATTTTATGTATTTAACGTATACTACAGGACACTTAACACTCTGTCAAGCTCAAAGTTGACCATAAATTAAGAAAAATATTGGCTCCTCAGTTTATGGCCAGCTTTGAGCTTGACAACACGTTAAGTGTCCTGCAATATATGTTAAATACATAAAATCAAATAATCGAACTTGGCATAAAAGGCAGAAACCTGAGTTGTACTTAAATAAGCAATGAAACAGTCAAATAGCGGCGCGTTCTTTTTAAATATACTGTATGACTGTTACTCAGCAACATACAAAAAATTTATATTACTTTATTCTTGTGGGAATATTCCCGCAGGGTGTTATTTTTCTATTTTCTAGTGTTTCAACTGTATTCGATAACCTGGTTACCACGGCATTCCAGTCTAAATTTTTGACTTCTAAGTGCAATGCGAGCTGCTCTAACACCATTAGTGTTTCTCTTTGCAACGAAGTATGCAGTACAGTGCAAGACAAACTTTTCGTAAATGAACATTGTTTGTCATTTAGAGTTAGTCTCTCCATCATTACATTGAAAATCTAGTCCATAAGGTCAAAATGTGACTGGAAATTGTTGTCCGCGTGTCTCACATTTATTTCGTGAAACTGAAGCTGGCTGGATCACACAAACAATATGCAACACTAATGTTTGGAATTTAATTCATTCCTCGTGTTACTAAAGGTCAAAACTCCATAATTTTTACGAGAGCAAGTCATTTACACAAGGCAGGAGCTTCGTAAAAACTTGGAAACAATCTAAAACGTTTATTTAAACTCTATGTAGATAAGCACTGCTCGGAAAATCGCATTTCCGTATTTTCCTTCTTCGCTGAGTTGGCCCGCGATAATCCATTAATCGGGTTACCTCAATTTCGTTAAAACGTCTTTCACTGCAAGCAGGCAAGCCTTTTGGTGCGAGGCGAACGCGATCAAAGCAGGTTTTTTTCCTCGTTTGTTTATTTTCCTTTGGATACAGAATGCGCGAGTAATCAAACCCAAAGAAGGGACTAATGCATTTTCTAAAAGCCTAGAGACACGAAGTAGACGTCTCGACTGCATTTGGTCAGGATGTTTTCGATGTTTCGTCTACTATAGTCTTGTTTCAAACGTTATGGTTTTTTCGTGACTGAAATCGCGGCGAACGTTGGTGGTTGTTTACAAAAAGTTTTATTCCATTAATAAAATGAAATAGTCTAGACCCAACGCGCAGTTCTTAACAGCCCAGACACAGTGGTCGTCAAACTTTTTGCTTAAGAGCCAATATTGACATGCTATGCCGGCACCTCGGGCCGCATAGGAAGGGACGGCGGTGTGTGTGCGTGTGTGTGTGTGTGTGTGTGTGTGTGTGTGTGTGGTGAGGGCAAGCGGGAGCGGGAGTGGCGGAGGGGGGTTAATGTGGTCACTCAAAGAGAAATTCAATTTTCACCATGGTTATTGACAGGAGCTTACCAATTACATATTTTCAATGTCGTAGGGCATCACACCATTATTTTTAAGTGAAAATAATATATTGTGACTATATGAATTACTCCAAACTCCTACATAGTGACCAATTTTTCACACCACAGAGCAAATGCTACAAGATGTGAAAATTATAGGACACTCAGCCTAGTTACTCACGCCTCTAAAATATTAACCTCAATTATCCTAAAACGCATAGAACAAAAAGTCGAAGCTACACTCTCCGAAGGCCAGTTTGGATTCCGGAAAGATAGAGTAACCAGAGAAGCAATATTTGCTCTAAATCTGATAATAGAGAAACGACTAGATAAGAACCTGAAAACATACATAGCTTTCGTAGATGTAGAGAAAGCCTTTGATAATGTTAAATGGGATAAGATGTTTGAGGTACTCAAAAAAGTAGGAATAGACCATAAAGATAGAAAAACGATATGGAACCTGTACAAAAACGAGACAGCAGTTATCCGTGGACGGACAAAACAAGAAGAGGTGCAGATACGGAAAGGTGTCCGACAAGGTTGCGCACTATCCCCTGTTATCTTTAACGTATACATTGAAGAGGCGCTGAAAATAGTAAGGGAAAATTCACAGACAGGTGTAGTAGTTCATGGCCAACGAATAGATATGATAAGATATGCCGATGAAATAGCTGTCCTGGCTGAAAGGGAAGAAGATCTTGTAGTCCTACTGAATAGAATGGATAAAGTTATGGGTGAAGAATATAATATGAGAATTAATAAAGCAAAAACAAAAGTAATGGCATGCGACAAAGAAGATCAAGTGAAAGTCCAAGTTCATGTAGGCAATGAACTGCTTGAACAAGTTGATAAATTTACTTATCTGGGCAGTAATATTACCAGGGATGGAAGGAGCAAGGCAGAAGTGAGAAGTAGAATAGCTCAAGCAAAGGCTGCTTTTAACGAGAAGAAAAACATATTAACATCTAAAAGCATCAGCCTTGAAACCAGGAAAAGATTTTTGAAATCATATGTGTGGAGTGTGGCATGCTATGGGTGTGAAACATGGACTCTCGGGACAGAGGAACAGCAGAAGCTAAATTCTTTTGAAATGTGGTGCTATAGACGCATGTTCAAAATAAAATGGATCGACAAGGTCACAAACGAAGTGGTTCTGGAAAGAGCAGGTGAGAAGACCTTGTCATTGTTAAAAGAAGAGTGCAATTTACAGGCCACCTATTAAGACATAAAGGACTCCTGAACACAATCATAGAGGGATATGTCGAGGGAAAAAGACCAAGAGGAAGACTACGACTGAGGTACATGGATCAAATCGTGAAAGATGTGGGATGTGACACCTATAAAGAAATGAGGAAAAAAGCTGAAAGACGTACAGAATGGAGACAAGCTGCCATTGTAGCTGTTGCAAACCAATCCTTGGATTGACAACTACAGAAGAAGAAGAAGAAAGAGGGTACTGTAACCAGTGCCATTGCAACAGGGTATTAAGTTTGTTTTTCTGGCTCTGAGCACTATGGGACTCAACTGCTGAGGTCATTAGTCCCCTAGAACTTAGAACTAGTTAAACCTAACTAACCTAAGGACATCACAAACAGCCATGCCCGAGGCAGGATTCGAACCTGCGACCGTAGCGGTCTTGCGGTTCCAGACTGCAGCGCCTTTAACCGCACGGCCACTTCGGCCGGCTTTGTTTTTCTGATTTCCTGGCGCATTTTCTAGGCATCTTCACACACTGGTATCAGAAACAACACCAAGCGGCTGCAGGAGACCAATTTCAGTCGGACTTTCGTTTAGGCCACATACACACATCAAAAAAAGTTTTGCATCACCCTGGTTCCCAGAACTCCGGAAGATAGACGTTGACTGTAGACATTGTATCACAGCCTCAGTCCCTTTGACTGTTCAGAGATGTCACTAAACCCGTCCAAAGAGCCGGCTGCTGTGACAGAGCGGTTCTAGCCGCTTCAATCCGGAACCGCGCTGCTGCTACGGTCGCAGGTTCGAATCCTGCCTCGGGCATTGATGTGTGTGATGTCCTTACGTTAGTTAGGTTTAAGTAGTTCTTAGTCTAGGGGACTGATGACCTCAGATGTTAAGTCCCATAGTGCTTAGAGCCATTTGAAGCATTTTTTGAACCGCCCAAAGACGTGAATAACCATGCATGAGCAGCACCTATTAGACGGAGGGGAACCGGCAGCCGATCGCTTCCAGTCATTCCACTAGGAAGGAGGTACATGGCTCGTGTAGTCTGTAGTTAACCACGCCTAGACCGTCAATACCACGGTTTGATCGCGTCCCCATTGTTACTTTGTGCCAGGAAGGGCTCTCGACAAGGGAAGTGTCCAGGGAGTCTCTGGAGTGAGCCAAAGCATTTTTGTTCGGCCATGGAGGAGATATACAGACACAGGAACTATCGATGACATGCATTCCTCGCTCAGGCCGCCCGAGGGCTACTACTGCAGTGGATGACCGCTACCTACCGATCACGGCTCGGAAGAACTCTGACAGCAACGCCACCATGTTGAATAATGCTTTTCGTGCAGTCACAGGACGTCTTGTTACGACTCAAACTGTGCGCAATAGGCTGCATGATGCGCAACCTCACTTCCGACGTCCATGGCGAGGTCCATCTTTGGAACCACGACACAATGCAGCTCGGTACAGATGGGCCTGTTCAGGACTGGCATCACGTTCTCTTCATCGATGAATGTCGCATATGTCTTCAGCCAGACAATCGTCGGAGACGTGTTTGGAGGTAACCCAATCAGGCTGAACGCCTTAGACACACTGTCCAGCGAGTGCAGCAAGGTGGAGGTCCCCTGATGCTTTGGGGTGGCATTATGTGGGGCCGACGTACGCCGCAGGTGGTCATGGAAGGCCCTTTAACGGCTGTACGATACGTGAATGCCATCCTCCAACCGATAGAGAAACCATATCAGGAGCATATTGGCGAGGTATTCGTCTTCATGGACGACAATTCGCGTCCCCATCGTGCACATCTTGTGGATTACTTCGTTCAGAAAAATAGCTCGACTAGAATGCCCCAGCATGTTCTACAGACATGAACCCTATCGAACATGCCTGGGATAGATCGAAAAGGGCTGCTTATGGAAGACGTGACCCACCAACCACTCTGAGAGTTCTACGCCGAATCACCGTTGAGGAGTGGGACAATCTGGACCAACAGTGCCTTGATGAACTTGTGGATAGTATGGCACGACGAATGCAGGCATGCATCAATGCAAGAGGACGTGCTACTGGGTATTAGAGGTACTGGGGTGTACAGCAATCTGGACCACCACCTCTGAAGGTCTCGCTGTATGGTGGTACAATATGCAATGTGTGGTTTTGATGAGCAACAAAAAAGGCGGAAATGATGTTTATGTTGATCTCTATTCTAATATTCTGTACAGGTTCCGGAACTCTCTGAACCGAGGTGATGCAAAACTTTTTTTGTTGTGTGTATAACAGAACAGAGACGGTTTTAAATAATATAACTTAATTAAATCGAAATTCTCACAAAGTGACAGTATGGCGGATGTTGACTTTGTCTGTAAAAGTATTTAGTAGTCTGCTTTATCCATTGTACTATGCGTGTCTTTACAAGTAACTAACTCTTATCGGGTGAACACCTTGACCGCTTTTCCCGACGAGTAGTGTGGCCACTTTCCCCGACCGAGCACCATGTCGGCTTTAGTGATCCACAGAAGAAACTAACATGTTAAAATGAATAAAAAGTAACTATATTTGTAGGCCTAAAGGCGTTATTGTAAAAGAATTATTACAACTCTTCGAACAAGTGAGGTAACAAGAATAGCATAAATGTCTTAACTTTATATCAAACGAATCAAAAACAAAATTTTTTACTGAAAAAACAACGGAACAAGGTTCCTCTATCAATCTCACTGACAAGAATAAAGCGACGTATATTAAAACTGGTGTGGCCACTTTTCGGCAGGCAGCAGCACTATCCAGGAGAAAAAAAAAATGCAATTGTTACTTTTCCTGTCCTGGCCACTTCACCACACCTTCCCCTACCGATCTTACTGTTAATTGGTAACCTACATAAATAGGTATGTGATATGAATTAGTAACAGTAATTGGTATATGAGACACTATCACAAATGTTCACAAAATGTTTTGAGTATCGTTTTTCTTTTAGTCATTGCGTTGTATGACAACGCCCTTAATTTGATTTCATATTACTTACTACAAACATGTGCCAGTTTTAAAGGTGACTGTCTTTATAACGCGTATTCACGAATCCATGTTACGTTTGGCAGCTGTTCGCTGCTAGTTACACACGCTCGATAGTTGTCAGCATTGTAAGAGGAAAAATAATGCACCCCCCCCCCCCCCCCATCACTTCTATTAACCCCGCAGTGGCCACACACCGTACCACCCTATCCCTGTGGTAACTGGCAAACTTTACTTAGCACACGGCCAAATTCACCAACGTCAATTAAAATTAAGCACATCTTAAAATATTACCATCTCTGTAACTATTTTTGTATGTCATTGAGCAAGAAAAATACACTACTGAAAAGCTCACAAAGATAGTTCACGTTTGTGGCTTCTGCTTTTAGTTGCTAGAAGTATGTTATTATAAAAATGTCCCTGAGAACCGCTGGCCGCACGGACATTTAATTTGGTCCGCATGCGAACCGCAGCTCGCAGTTTGATGACCACTGATTTAGCCCGAAAGAGCGTTTGTTTATACACTGACAAAAATAGGAAGTGCTATATAATGAGGCACCAGTCCGATATTTACCAAACTTTGTGGAGATTTCCATCACATGATGGGTATTAGAAGACGAAATGTTCATTATATTCGGAACTGAACATCAGTTTGGAGTGTGATCTCCACAGGCGGGAATACACTCTTGTCTTCGTTGCAACATGAAAGCGAACGACCTCTGATTGTCACACTAAGGAATTTCTTGCCGCGCCTGAAAAACTCCTTGTGCCAGTTCACGAACATACTTGGCTGGGAGCTGGTTTGAAAATACACATCTCCTCAACGCATCCTACGCATGTTCCATGAGTGACAAATCGTGTTGCCGCGCAGACTAACAAGGATCCGTACATTCCTCAACGCGATCTTGGAGTGTGGGGTCTTGCATTATCCTGTTGGAATATGCCCTAGTCGTGAACGGTATGATAACAGGCTTTGCCATTCATCTAACATTCTGGCGGACATTTTTCCTCCCTCCTACCATTACACATCAGTCCCGCTCTCGTATCCAATAGCTCGCTGAATCATTATTCCAGGAGTCAGCGACGTATAGGTCTCGCGAAACGCTGCCTCCTGTGACATTTGACTTGGTCGACTTTGGAGACGTTGACATCGATCTAACCTTCACAAACGGAAGCAAGACTCAACGCCGAATACCGTAGAAGGCCACTCAACCCAGTTGAGGCCGTTGTTAATTTAAAACCAGTTGAACATGGCTACAGTATGCAAGTCTTTGTTTTCTGTGGTACGATACCAGCAGTAAACGAAACATGACAACTCGATAACTCAACTCAGCTTCCAGTAATCTCTTCCCGATGGTTCGTGGTGACACCCTGTCATCCGTCAAAGCCAATCGAACAGTTCTACAATCTTCTCATGGGGTAGCTCTTCTGGAAACACTTGTGCCTCTCATTCTTGCCACAATCTTGTCTGAGTCCATTTCGTCATCATGCTTTCCGCACTCGTTGCTCTATAGATAACTGTCTGTGATCTGATGGTATGATGTTCCCATGTTCCTCATGCCAATGATTCGACTTTTCTCAAAGTAGTTAAGACGACGATAAGCTACAAATGCAACATGCTGTGTAGCGATCGCCACCACGTAAGTTCCATTGATTTTGAACACACCCAATATCAATCACGAACTCACACCATTCTTCATCTGCAAAAAATTGCTTTTTTTCTGTATTGAAAATACACATGCACAAGGGTAAAATTTTAATCAACATATCTCACAAACGCGGACATACTGGTGCGTGGGTTTGGTAGGGAGGACCAGGCCACAGGACTTCATTTAGGTTTTTTTAAATTTTTTTGGTTAGATTTATCGTATTTAAAAGTTTTTAGCCTTATAGCAAGGGTATTAAAGTATATCTTGGTATATATACATCTGTAATTCACATTACATTTAAGAGTGAAAAATAATTTTATATAGCTCAAGTTGAGTGCGTAAACGTGCCCCTAATACGGACAAGTCTACGCATGTATGGGGGCATTTTTACACGTATCACAGAACACAATAATAAATACACAAAACACGCTACTAAACTTTTCAAAATATGTTTTGTTGGTACTAAAAAAATTAATGTCTTACTTACACCAATTAAGATGGTAAAACATAAAAATTTTACTGGCAGTAAACAATTTTTTTGCGAATTTCACCTATTAGCGTAATGTGGCCTACATAGAACTTTCAGTGAAGATTGATGGCCTGCTCATCATCACTGTCCGAGTTGCAAATTAAGCACACAATGGTCGTGAGACCACCTGTTATGATGCGCCTAAGGCAGTGGATCCATTCCTGATTTTTTCTTGATTGGTTGCATCATTCGAAGCAGTAAATACAAAGGCATTTTCATCCTCTACATCAGACTGTTACAGGTTATACGAGAAAGGAAGAAGAACTGGATGGAGCATTTGTTGAGACAGGAGTGCTTGCTAACAAAGACTTTGGATGGACTAGTTTGTGAGAGAAGATTGAGATGAAAGAAGAGATACAAGCTGGTAGACAATATAAAGGGTAGCGGAAATTATTTGGATCTGAAGAGGGTGGCAGAACACAGGATGGCATGGAGAGTTACCATATCCAAACTTGTCTTTTGGGCTGAACACTAATGATATTAAAAGAATGTCTATCCATATTTTTCTTATTCTTGCTTTTAGCCATTTCTTCCCCTTATCAGTCTTTGTTCTCAAAGAATTAATTCTTACTGCTTGAGATTCGTTAGATTCCAATAACTTTTCAAATGCAAAATAGTGCCTAAGCGTTGCCCAACAGAAATGCATAAACGTGCTATATCTGAATTAGTTTCGAAAAACTACTGTAGTAACTTTCAAGCTTTCGAATTATACAAATGTACTTTGTGAAGTAGAATAATCTCCTGTTAAAGAACACGTATTTATCTATTCTGGACTGTATATGTTGTTGCTTCCAAGGAGCTTCGATATTTGAGCAACAAAACTTACTCGTCTTGCACAAAAACACAAATATGTTCTTCGCGCTAAATCGTTCACTCAACTGGTTCCGTGAAGTACGTGCGAGCCCTCAGTAGATGGCAGTATTAATCTTCCATTGTTGGTAGCGCTCAGGCAAGAAGGCTTGCTGAGATAAGTGGTGCCCCAATCTCCACTAGTGTTTGGTCAAGGTGTTAACGTTGTACGCTTTCCATTTACGTTTATGTATTTGAAATAGTCGTTTTAGTGGAATGTGAAACTCTTGATGTTTATGAAATGCTTTATTTTGAACTCCCGACCTTAGCCATACAATATTGTTATAAAAAATACCGCGGTGCAAGAGACCTTAGTTTTTAAGGGTGAAAAACAGTTAATTTGCTTCATCCGTTATGTACTAAATCGTATAACATAATGGTCAATCTCCAAAATACTATTATTTTTGACAAGAGCGATAAGAGTGCGAAGAAGTACTGATTTATCACCAGCTTCTTTGATGCAAGAATGCACTGGTCATCAACAAGATTTTTATCAATAGTAGTAAATAAAACAGGAAACGTGAAGCAGCTTTCCAACCACACCGTCAGTTTGATTCTGAGTCCCCGAAGTATGGATAATATACCATTTCTAATTACCCTCGAAAAACGTCGGCGAAGACGAACGACGCTGTTACAGAGCTGAAAGTACATCCGTGCTCTGCAAGTCACAAAGATGTACTGCCTTCCGGAAATTTGCTAAATGGGGAAAAGCAGAGGGAGATGCGAGCAGACGCGGAAGGAAGTCGAGTCCGTCAGAGCGGTCGCTCACTGCTGCAGCAAAACAAAGCCGCCTCCAGTGGGGGGGGGCGTACATCCTCAACTTCTGCCAGACAAATGTTTGCAATTTGCTTGAGGCGTCTGGAATCCCAGCGAAGGCACACGGGTCGCTGCCACCACAGCCTGATATAATTGTGAGCCCCGCGGGTACAAGGCAAACACCGCCATCTGTCTGCGTTGTAGATTTCTTACAACTGCCCTGCAGCCAAACCGTTACACTGCGTTTCTCTGCCCCAACAAGCTGCCAGCACGTTAAGATGCTTCATATATTTCAGAAGACGAGATGCGAATGGAGCTACAAAACATTTTACTAGTCAATTTAATCTGTTAGGTTGGTGCATCAGTTCGTAGCGTTTTTGTTTTGCGTCTTAGTATTCTGGTTGCTACGTGTTTATCAACTTCCGTTTCTATTTGTAGTTCACTGTTGGTGTTTGAGTTTACACATTGCCATTTTATCACTTGGAGATAATGAGTGGAGCGGTGGACGCTAGAAAATGGAGTGCCATGTGGAGAAATCGAAACATTTTCGACATATTCTATTGTTTGAATTCAATAGAGGGGTAATAGCAGTGGTGACAGACAGAAATATTTGCACAATTTTAACAAACGTTTTTAGAACAGCGATCATAAAATTTTTAAAAAAATTTTCTTTTTAAAATTCAGTCTTGATCGCACCATGTGTGCTACAAGAACATAGGTGACCGGTTTCGGTCATATCACATGACCATCATCAGACCTGTAATTTAGTTTAGAAAGTAATAGAAACCTTACTAGGTTGAGAATAAAATACACTCCTGGAAATTGAAATAAGAACACCGTGAATTCATTGTCCCAGGAAGGGGAAACTTTATTGACACATTCCTGGGGTCAGATACATCACATGATCACACTGACAGAACCACAGGCACATAGACACAGGCAACAGAGCATGCACAATGTCGGCACTAGTACAGTGTATATCCACCTTTCGCAGCAATGCAGGCTGCTATTCTCCCATGGAGACGATCGTAGAGATGCTGGATGTAGTCCTGTGGATCGGCTTGCCATGCCATTTCCACCTGGCGCCTCAGTTGGACCAGCGTTCGTGCTGGACGTGCAGACCGCGTGAGACGACGCTTCATCCAGTCCCAAACATGCTCAATGGGGGACAGATCCGGAGATCTTGCTGGCCAGGGTAGTTGACTTACACCTTCTAGAGCACGTTGGGTGGCACGGGATACATGCGGACGTGCATTGTCCTGTTGGAACAGCAAGTTCCCTTGCCGGTCTAGGAATGGTAGAACGATGGGTTCGATGACGGTTTGGATGTACAGTGCACTATTCAGTGTCCCCTCGACGATCACCAGTGGTGTACGGCTAGTGTAGGAGATCGCTCCCCACACCATGATGCCGGGTGTTGGCCCTGTGTGCCTCGGTCGTATGCAGTCCTGATTGTGGCGCTCACCTGCACGGCGCCAAACACGCATACGACCATCATTGGCACCAAGGCAGAAGCGACTCTCATCGCTAAAGACGACACGTCTCCATTCGTCCTCCATTCACGCCTGTCGCGACACCACTGGAGGCGGGCTGCACGATGTTGGGGCGTGAGCAGAAGACGGCCTAACGGTGTGCGGGACCGTAGCCCAGCTTCATGGAGACGGTTGCGAATGGTCCTCGCCGATACCCCAGGAGCAACAGTGTCCCTAATTTGCTGGGAAGTGGCGGGCGGTCCCCTACGGCACTGCGTAGGATCCTACGGTCTTGGCGTGCATCTGTGCGTCGCTGCGGTCCGGTCCCAGGTCGACGGGCACGTGCACCTTCCGCCGACCACTGGCGACAACATCGATGTACTGTGGAGACCTCACGCCCCACGTGTTGAGCAATTCGGCGGTACGTCCACCCGGCCTCCCGCATGCCCACTATACGCCCTCGCTCAAAGTCCGTCAACTGCACATACGGTTCACGTCCACGCTGTCGCGGCATGCTACCAGTGTTAAAGACTGCGATGGAGCTCCGTATGCCACGGCAAACTGGCTGACACTGACGGCGGCGGTGCACAAATGCTGCGCAGCTAGCGCCATTCGACGGCCAACACCGCGGTTCCTGGTGTGTCCGCTGTGCCGTGCGTGTGATCATTGCTTGTACAGCCCTCTCGCAGTGTCCGGAGCAAGTATGGTGGGTCTGACACACCGGTGTCAATGTGTTCTTTTTTCCATTTCCAGGAGTGTATGACAAAATGCTTATAAAGATGAAATACAATAAGATTTGTTATACCCATGGCATGCTTCGAAGATGGTAGGGGGAGCACTTGATGTCAACTGGTGCCAGAAAAGGCAAAGGCTGTGATGTCACTTGCTGGCACCAGCAGCTGGGAAGAGTGCTCCACCTACCATCTTCGAAGGATGCCATGGGTATAACAAGTCTTATTGTATTTCATCTTTATAAGCATTTCGTCACATTTTACTGTCAACCTAGTAAGGTTTCTATAACTTTCTAAATTAAATTATAGGTTTGATGATGGTCATGTGATATGACCGAAACCGGTCACCTATGTTCTTGTAGCATACGTGGATCAAGACTGGATTTTAAAAAGAAAATTTTTTGAGAAATATTTGCGGCGTGAATGGTGAAAGTGCCACTGGACAGAGATTGGAGAGGAAATGCTTTCCTCGTTTTAAGAAGGATCGTTTTGACACTGGCGACCCTTCACGCTCAGGAAAACCTTAGGGTTTGATGAAGATCGTTTAAATGTATTTATCTACAATGATGCACGTCAGTGTACTCGAGACCTGACAAATGTGATGGACTGTGATCATTCCAGCATCGTGCGACATCTACATATAATGGGGAAGGTTTAAAAATCGGGCATACTCTAAGCCAAAATCACAAAAATCAGTTGGTGGCCATATTTGCATCTCTGCTTGTTCGTCATCAATTGGCTCGTGAACAACACAAACCATTCCTATTCTGTATCTTTATTGGTGAAAAGGAAAGGAAAAGAATGGAATGGTTCCCAAACAATGCAGCAACTTCCCACACGAGGACCTGCGCGAGTCCACAAGAGATATATGTTATGCATCTGGTGGAAAAGCGACGGGGTGGTGTACTACGAATGCTTCCCCAGGGTGTAACCATCACTTCTAGTATTTACTGTCAACGACTCAGACCTCTTCGAGACGCAGTCCGAGAACAACGACCAGAAACACTGCAGGAAGTGATGTTACTCCGCGTTAACGCCGGCCCTCATTCTTCTAGACTGACAAAAAATTCTTCGCCTCAAAACGACGTGATTTCTACAGTCGCGGGATCGAAAAGTTACCCCACCATTGACAGATTGTTGCAAAGAAGGAGAGAATAATACTGACGACTAAAGTCTCTGTTACGTGTATTTGTTGTATATATTAAACTTACGGGAAAACGCTGCCAACTTATGCACCAACCCAATTGCTTTTTTTTTCTATTTGTGATTTCATAGGAAAAAGAAAAGAAGTGAAAGTACATCAGTGTTTTACTTCTTCCAAATCTATAAATGCGTCTTGTTGTTATTGTTGTTGAGCTCTTCAGTCCAAAGCCAGATTTGACGCACCTCTCCACGCTAGTCTACCCTGTGGAAGCCTCTTCATCTCTGCATAACTTCTGCAACCTACATCCATCTGAACCTGTTTCTGTATTCACGCTTTTGTCTCCCTCTACAATCTTTACCCCCACACTTTCCTGCATTATCAAATGGAAGTTCCTTGATGCCTCTGAATGTCTACTATCAGCCGATCACTTGTTTTAGTCAATTTGTGCAACAAATTTCTTTTGCCCCTCAATTCGGTACACTATCTCCTGATTGGTTATTCGATCTACCCAGCTAACATTCGACATTCTTCGTTTCAGAACTTCTATTCTCTTATTGTCTGAACAGCTTGATATCTATCTTCCACTTCCGTGCTGAGCTACACTCCATAAAAACGCTTTCAGGAAGGTTTCATAACTCTTAAATTTGTGTTCGATGTTGAAAAATTTCTCTTTTCTAAGAACTGCAAGCCTGTATGTATTCCATATTACCTTTACTTTGGCTATGCCAGTTATGTTGCTGCCCCAAAAAGCAAAATTCATCGACTATAGTGACTTGTTTCCTAATTTAATTCTATCACGAAATATATAATCTTCTTGTTAGGGATGCTTTACTTGCCCATATCGGAATAATTACACATACAGGCGACATGTTTCGACTAATTTTAATTGCCATCTTACAGTCTAATAATCGAAAATCATTTCAAAGAATAATTTTTTGCAAGTTATGAGCGTTACCGACCATCTACATACATCAAATATTGTGTCATTCTATCCAGTGAACTGTTGTCTAGTCATAAACATGTAGATCAACTGTAACTTCGACAAAAGCAATTATGGAAAATCCAACGTGAAGATCATAATAAAACATGTCAGAGGTGCACATACCTCGTTGGAGCAGACGCACCAGTACACCTGGTAGTAAGACTGTATTTGTGGTGACTGCTCACTTAAGTTACTGATAAAATGCATTAAGTCCATGCGGTATTACTACGACACACTACCAAGCGATAGCAAAGGCACTGTATCGTATTACCGAAAACCACCAGATGGCAGCTGTCTCCTACATGACAACTTAGGAACATAATACAGCCACATTTTTCTTGTTTATTTTCATCATTGTATGTATCAAATAATCTACAATTATATTTCTTATACAAAATTTTAAAAGAATTTCAATACAGTTTCTTGTTAAGAGGTAGGAAGTGGCAGAGTCATTCAGCTACAACACGAGCAACGTTTAAAGGCAGACAATCCAAGTCACCCAAAACTTGTCAAAACATCATAAAAATATTTCACGAGATGCCACGATTAAAACAGGGTATACGGCTACTGTATTACGAATAAACTTTAGATATTCCACTTCAAATAACTTTTCGTGTTGATTGTAACAGAATGTCGCTGACTATGTTAAATAGTATAAAAGCATTCTGTGTAAATCTGTTACTCTTGAGTGGCAGGTGCGGATCCCAATTATATTTTTATATATACTTTCTGTCAACAAGCGTGAACTGTGTCTGTAATTTACTGTTATACTATTAATGTATGTACAAACATTGCAAATGCTTGAGTAAATGTAAAGCAATGTTCTGTCATGAAGAGAAACAAACCGTCTTCCTAAGAGATCCTTGCTGTCACCTAATGTAGTCCACGTCATTTCTTGGTTTTAATCGTGCAATCTTGCGAGGTATTTTTATGATTTTTTATGAGTTTGAGTGAGTTGGATTGTCTACTTTTAAACCCTGCACCTGTTGCAACTGATTGACAATGCCAGTTCCTATTTCTTTTCTGAATTTGTTTTAAAATTTTATATAAAAATATTTAATTGTAGATTATTATCATTATTGTACATATTATACAAACACGAAAAATGTGGGTGTGTTATGTTCTTAAGTTATCATGTAGGAGGCTGCTGCCTTCTGGCGGTAATCTGTAATACTACACAGTCCGTTTGAGTATTGTTTGGCAGTGTCAGCTGTCAACAAGGACGGATCAAGTAATACCGTATCTCCCAATTGCATTTTATCAGTAACTTTTGTGATTGGTCACCACAATTATGATTTTGTTACTTGATGTATGATGCTACACTTGTGCATCTGCTCCAGAGAGTATGTGCACCTCTCACATGTTTTATTGTAATCTTGGCATTGGATTTTCCGTAATTGCTTTTATCCACATTACAGTTGATCTCCTATATGTCAATGGCTTGAACACAGTGCACTGATTGGACTGGCACAATATTTGATGTATGTAGATATGTAGATGGTATGTAACTCACATATGTTGAAAAAATATTCTTCAAATTGAATTTCGATTATCAGACTGTAAAAAAGCTGTTGTTTAAATTTCTTTCCGATCTGAAGATGAAAATTAAAATTTGCAGCAACTAGTCATCTATTTGTGTAGTTACTGCCATCAGGGCAAATACAACTTCTCTAATAAGAAAATTATATTTTTGGTATTGTGAGATCACTTCCCTGCTGACAATGTCCGGTAATCGTAATTCTATCACTTTCATAGTTTCATCTGATTTAATTATACTACATTCCATTACCCCTGTTTCAGTTCTGTCAATATTATTCTCATACCCTGTTTCCAAGAAGCCACCCATTCAGTTCAGCTGTTCTCGCAAGACAATGTCATCGGTATACCTCACAGTTTGATTTCTTCTCCCTGAACTGTAATTCCTTTCCAAACTTTCCTTAGATTTCCTTTACTACTATTCCAGTGTACAGATTAAATAACAATAGGGATGGTCGACAGCCCTGCTTCACTCTCTTCTCAACCACTACTTCCCTTTCACGTCCTTCGACTCTTGTAACTGTAGTCTGTTTTCTTTACAAGTTGTAGATAAGTTTTCGCTCGCTGTATATTACCGTACTCTATTAGACTTATCAGTGGTAACAGACAAGTAGCACTACGTGAAATAACTGCAGAATCGATATGGGACATACGACGAATGTATCTGTAAGCACAGTGCGGTGAAATTTGGCGTTAATAGGCAGCAGACGACCGACGCGAGTGCCTTTGCTAACAGCACGAAATTGCCGGCAGCGCCTCTCCTGGGCTCTTGACCATATCGGTTGGACCCTAGACGACCGGATATCCGTGGCCTGGTCAGATGAATCCCGATTTCCGTTGGTAAGTGGTGATGGTAGAGTTCGGGTGTGGTGCAGACCCTGTGAAACCAAGGGCCCAAGCTGCCAACAAGGCGCTGTGTACTGGTAAGCTGGTGGTGACTCGATAATGATATGCGCTGTGTTTACTTGGAATGGACTGGGTCCTCTGGTCCAACTGAACCGATCGTTGACCAGAAATGGTTATGTGCAGCTACTTGGAGACCACTTGCAGTCATTCATGGATTTCATGTTCCTAAACAACAATGGAATTTTTATTGTTGAAAATGCAGGATGTCACTGGGCCACAGTTGTTCGCGATTGGTTTGAAGAACATTCTGAACAGTTCAAGCGAATGATTTAACCGCCCAGATAACCCCTAATTAATCACACCGAACATTTATGGGACAGAATCAAGAGATCAGTTTATGCACAAAAACCTGCCCCTGCAACACTTCCGCAGTTGTGGACGGCTGTAGAGACAGGTTGGTTCAGTATTTCTTTCGGGGACAAAAGGAGGTCTGATAACGATATTAAGAGGTATCCCACGACTTTTGTCATCTCTGTGTCCACTCAGCACATAGAGACACTAAAGTATTTCTTGAGTAAGAATTTTGGCAAATCGTTACGCAACTACTGGCATCACACCTGTCTCCCTCCACCATCCTCCAGATCAATCGCACTATATTCCACATAGGTCTTCTCGTTTTGCACTAATTTCATCGTTTTCGTACTTTGTGCCAAATATTCAAACACACTCGAAATAGCAACAGAATGCTACCGACCGCTGTAAGCAGCCCATTGCTATACATGTAGCAAGAAGAGCGGCAAAATGATTGAGTTTCAAATCATCCCGCTGTTATAAAAACACTGTGTATCTCCTCCCATCCTCCACACTGGTATTTACGAACTTCCAATTTGACATTGTTTTTGCTTTTCCCCTCATGTTCAGTGATACCTTATGAGCCGAAGTCATTCAGTTATGAAACATTTCACTGCGTAATTCTCAGAGTCCCGACATAAAATTTAACACTAGAAAAAACTGAAAAGTTTAAAACCACAAATATAAAATATTTATAATCTTTCACACATATAAAATCTCCTTACTGCTAAACATTTTAAGCTACTGAGAGAAACTTCTGCACAGAATAAATTTTTCAACTTAAACTTTTAAATCTGTGGTTTATGATTAAAATTTATCAGTTTTATTGGATTCTGCATTTCGCACACTGTTGTCCATTTTGCAATGATGTGCTGTGAACCTCAGACCCTACATCGCTCCCTGGTTGTTACTATATCGTACACCTTTATCCAAGTATCGACTACCTATATTTTATGCTTTCACACAGCTGATTTCATTCTTGTGCCTTTCTTATTCCACAATCTGCATGACCTGCACTTACATCACTGATATTGGCTCAATTAACTTACACTTTCTCATGTCACTATTGGATTAAATTTTGAACAGTGGACTGTGGTCCACCACCCACTGCTGATTTGATTTGCGCGCGCACGCGCGCTTACACACACACACACACACACACACACACACACACACACACACACACCAACCATCTACAAGTATCATGAATTCACACCTGCCCAAACAACCACCATGTTAAACTCACTGAATACTAGTTAGTGTAAGGGCAGATTACAGCTGTGGTCCCTGTGCATTCAACATGATATAGTCTTTGACATACATAATATGTTCATCAAGTGATTTCTTAGCTTTCGCTTAAGTTTGCAAAATATAAATGAACGTGCATGCGTTGTATACGATCTTCTCATAGTAGCTATTATGGGTCATCCCGCAAACTGCCACAGAACAAACTTCCTCCCATCCACACACATATCCAATGCACATATTTAATGTTATTTCATGATGTGTTAATATGTTAAGAAAACTCACTTCACCATGAAATGGTGTGTGGAGTAAAACTTAGGACACACTTCTGACTAGTAGCGGTTTAAATCTCAGGAAATATGTCAGACACAACAGAAATAATTATCTGATTCTTTGAAAATGAACTTTAAAACATTTACTGAATTCTGTCACTAGTCACCTTGAAAGTATTTGTAGCTAATTGGGATTATAATCTCTTAATGGTATAGATATTCAAGTTCCAAAGTGACAACTCACAAGAAAAACTTGAGTACCTATGGGGATACCACATTGTGTAACCCCTCTGACAATCTGTCCCTCTTCATAACGGACTATTTTTGGTGTCGACTGTGCAGTGAAAGTGCGCTCTGTGGTTTTGAATCAAGCGGACGTGCTTTCTCGGTGTGTACCATTTCAGCATAACGAATTACTGTTTGACCACTGTATTTCCTTGTATACATTCCACACCACGCCCTCGACATACAGACCCGTATTTGTGATCCTCGAAGACCATGAATTATGACATACATACACTGTACCAGATACTATGCATCAACAATGCAGCCACTTTTTATGCTCTGTCTTCCAGCTCGCGAATTACGCAAATATGTGCAGTGCCTTACTATACAGTGCCTCGCAGCCTACCCTCTGACAGAGTGTACTCTTTAAGAGTCACAGCGACACTCGCCTGTGCCGTGCATCAACAACTGCCAAATAATGGCGTTCTACAACTGACGTATTGTATGACTTCACAGCCACCTTCATTTCGCAAGTGGTTCACTCCAAATCACTAGTATCAGACCATTCACACCCACAGCTGCCCACTGTGAATGACGATTCTCCATGTGGCGACACACACTCATGCATGTGCACAGTCTGCCCACACTATCTGCACCATGTACATAAATGGGACGTTTGCCTACATTACTGCTGCCAATCCTTCTGTGGCAACGAGCATGGCCACACATACAGGTCACCTCCAACCGATTTAGTGCTCACCGCAAGCTACCACCACTTTGTTCCGTTCAGTCCTCTGTATGGTTCACCCTAGTGGTCAGCATCCTTGCCACCCATGAGATCACCACTGGTGCTGTAAAATTTGTCACTCTTCAACATGCTGACATAATAAGCGACATCACCCTTGAACAACCAGCAGACAACAAATGTTTTACAGCAAAATCAGCACTTCTGCAATGCCTTTCCAGGACACCGAAACAGTAGCTGCAACAAGTGATCTGCAATGAACAATTAAGAAACAGAACCCTGCCAAAACTGTGGTGACAGTTACAAACATTAACACCGGCAATGTATCAATTTAGTTGACAACAATGCCACCACATGCAGCCAACAGCACTAGTCCCACTGTGCTCTTCTTTCTGTAGCAACCAAACTGGCCTGATGACACTCAACTGCCACTGACTGAACGTTGTGGACTCTATCCAGGACAATGATCTTCACGCATCTGAGTAAGCAAAATAAATTACTGACAGCTGCGCCTCCCACGCCGCCACCCCTCCTGTCTGCTAGCACCAAACACAGCTTGGCAACGCCACATGCAAATGCCATCCTCGCTATGACCACCCAAAAGCGCCGTGTGGCCCATGACAGGCACAACAGACTGTGATTACCATTGAAGCCACTGCAATGGACCAACACACGTTTCACCAATTCAGGATAGGAGCAGACTCTATATTTTGAATCATCTCAGGCAGCAATACTATTTAGTCGATTCCTGCTCTGACATAAGTGCGGCACCTCCACCCTTCCCTGCCACAGCACATGACAAGCAAGTCATACCAGTCCACGCAGTGAACAACTCAGCAGTCAACATTTACAGGCTCCAAATCCCAAACATTGGACCTAGGGTTCAGAACAATGGCCACATGGAACATTCTAACCATGGATGTAAGTGGACCATACATAGTGCCAATTTTCTCCGCTATTTCCGGCTCCTACTGGATCTGTGCAATGGCACACTAATACAACTCAACACCAGTCATCAGTCGCTTGTACCATCTACCACTTTCTCCTGGAGGCAAAACATATCTTTGCTACATCGTCTCCAATTCAAGATCCACACAGAGTTCCTATACCTCCAACAGGAAAATGAGAAAGTATGATTGGCAGTACAAGAAAGTCTGAGGAGCTCACTGCAGCATGACACCATCTACAAAATTCTTCACCTGCTTCACCCACCAACGCTGATTCCATTGCACATGTGCAACACACTTCTGGTTCATCTACACCAGCCTCCACCCACACAGTCCTCATGGACCAATAAGGCTAGTAATGCACCTTCTGTACAAGTGTTACCTGCTGTCACCTCATGCATCAATCTACCTATTAATTCTCCCTGAGTATTATTTACCCAGCGAGCTATCACAATCAGAACAGTAAACAAGATCCCCACCACACTGCTGCTCCCTGGTCTGACACAGACCATGACAACTACCACTAGACAAATTTCACGTGGCCAATGAGGTGTTCAAACAACTTTCAAAAGCTGGAATAGTCAGACCTTCAAATAGTTCATGGGGTTCACCTGTTAAATTAGCACCAAAGGAAGAGAGTACTTCGCGTATATGTGGTGACTACAGAACTCTTAATCCGCATATCATAATTGATAGTTACCCTATACTGAAAATCTAGTTTACTCACCACCTTGCAGGTGCGTCTGACTTCATAGCCCCAGACTGCAAACAAGTTTTTCACCAGATACCGATGGGCCTAGAAGGCAGCAGTTATCACACAGTTTGGCATTTTTACTCCTTAGGGCCCCAAAAATGCAGCCCAAACACAGCAACGGTTTTTGGATGGTATCCTAGTTAAGCTACCATTCTGTTATGCTTCTCTTGATGACATCCTCATTTTTTTCCAGGATAATGATACACACAAATTTCAAATAAGTTTTCGATATACTTACTACAAATGGCGTCATAATTAATGATGAAAAAAGTCAACTTTGGCAAAATGAGTTTACTTTTCTCAGTCTCATTGCCAACGCCACAGGCAGCCACCCTACACTACAACGAATAGAACTCACTCACCAACTACCATCCCCCCAATGATGTCAGGAATAACGTCGACTTCTACGCATGATCAGCTTCTACTGGCACCACCTGCTGCAGGCAGCCCCTATTCATGCCCCTGTCACAGAGGTCCTAAAAGTAAAGATGCTGATGATAAATGGAAGCTGACAGACAATCTCACCCAGGCAACAAACCTGGCACACCCACTTCCCTACATACAGTTCATCATAACGGTGGACGCAGCCCTGGATCTAGGGAGGGCAGAGGAAGTGGGGTGAGGAGGAGAGGGGTGGGGGAGCAAACCAGGTTATCTGCCCCAGGCGGCCGCGCAGGATTAGCCGAGCGGTCTGGGGCGCTGCAGTCATGGACTGTGCGGCTGATCCTGGCGGAGGTTCGAGTCCTCCCTCGGGCATGGGTGTGTGTGTTTGTCCTTAGGATAATTTAGGTTAAGTAGTGTGTAAGCTTAGGGACTGATGACCTTAGCAGTTAAGAGCCATAAGATTTCATACACATTTTGCCCCAGGCGGCAACTTCAAGGGGCACCAAATTCATTCCAGAAGAAAAGGCCTTGTTTCACAAAGCCCCTTGCATTCAGCGCACGTTGGTCTATTGATTATTCATATGATTTTGAAATGCATCCCTGTTTTTGAACATTTTTGAACACATTCTTAGTTGATTTCTGAATGAACCATAAGTTGATTTTTGAATGTGTGCATAGCGTAGGCTTACTTGATGTCTCTGCCAGGAGAATCTCCGTCGCATCTAGAAATAAAATAATTTCCCACAGAAAAATGATAAATGGAAGCTGACAGACTATCTCACCCAGGCAACAAACCTGGCATACCCACTTCCCTACATACAGTTCATCATAACAGTGGACGCCGAATAAACTGGAATGAGTAAATGCCAATTGCTGTTTATTTATGTGACTGATTTGGTGTGCAAATGATCAGCATTGTTTAATTATTAGCGAAATCCATGGAGTCAGACTACCAGAGCGGAAATAATCAACTAATAGGAAAAAGAAGGAAGACAGATTACATATTAATCATCTCAGTGCATCGAAGAAAACGAAATTTTGATAGAAAATTTTTACCAGATCGCTACACTACTAACGGTCAGTTGTACAGTCCCCAGTTAGCAGCCGATTAAGTTCTGTTCTCGGAATAGCGCATAAATAAGTTGTACGAACACGTAACAACGCCTAACTGGAGAATAAAAGCGGTGTAACTAAACTGGTGATTCTGACAGGATTAGTGAAGTTAACCGGAGAATAAGTTTTGACGATGTCAGTAATAGTTGCAGAATTAGTGATGACGAGATTGTTTGTCACAACAAGGAAGGAGAAGAAATGAGGACATCACACAAATGATGTGGAAAAATATGATGATCCCAAATTCATATAAGAATTTCATACTACTACTTTTCGATCTCATGCTTGAGAAACTGGAGCATATAAATGAGATGTGAAACTATTTCCTCACATAAAACTTTTTGCTTGTAATAAGCCTAATATGCATTTGATATTAGTATGATGGTGATTTGAACAATTCTCGGAACGGAATAGAAAAAAAGTGCTTAAATAACTGAAACTTTTTTTATTTTTCAGTATAGTCTCCTTGTTGATTAATGCACTTGTCCAGCGATGTTCCAGTGCCTTGATACCGTCTCGAAAATGAGTTTCCTCCAGGCCTGTAAAATAGTTGTCAACTCCGGCTATCAATTCTTCGTTTGAAGTGGATCTTCGGCCACCAAGAAAAATTTTCAGGTTTAGGAAGAGATGGAAGTCTGATGGAGCCATATCAGGTGAAAAAGGAGGGTGTGGTAACAATTCATACCTTAGTTCATGTAATTTTGCCATGGCGACGGCACATGTGCGGGTGCGCATTGTCTTGATGAAAGATGACTTGTTTTCTTGCTTAACCTGCCCTTTTTCGCGTATCTTTTGTTGCAGTTTGTTCAGGAGGTTAGCATAGTATTCTCCAGCAATTGTTTGCACAGTGGGGAGATAATCTACAAACAGAGTCCCCTTCGCATCCCAGAACACTGATGCCATGACCTTTCCTGTCGAAGGAAATGTCTTTGGTTTCTTTCGTGGCGAAGAATCAACGTGTTTCCACTGCTTTGACTGTCGTTTTGTTCCTGGGTTATATTAGTGCACCCAAGTTCCATCTGTGGTCACAAACCAGCGCAAAAAAATCTTGTCCCTTTCTTCTAAAACAGCCCAAACATTGTTCCGATATGTCCATTCTCACGCGTTTTTGATACAGCATCAAGAGTTGTGGCACCCATCTTGCAGATAATTTTTTCATTTCTTATTTTCAGTTAAAATGTGATATACCCTTTCAGATGACGTCTGGCAAGTGTGAGCAATTTCATGCATTTTCAATAGCGATCCTCCATGACCATTTTGTGCACTTTTTCAATGATTTCTGGCATAGTGACACATCTTGGCCGGCCACTGCGCAGATCATCACCTAAGGTCTCCCGACCAAATTTAAATTAATTTGTCCCCTTGGCAACAGTTGAATATGGAGGAGCAGAGTCCCCCAGTGTATTCTGGAAATCGGCATGAATGGCTCAAATGGCTCTGAGCACTATGGAACATCTGAGGTCATGAGTCCCCTTCGGCATGAATGTCCTTTGCTTTCATACCTTTCTGTACGAAGTACTTAATCACAGTTCGAATCTCTATTTTTTTTCCATCTTCGCAAATCACTACACGGCAACAACAACAGAACCACGTCACCGCCACAGTTCTCTTCCAAGAGCACTGACGTGGCAAGTTTTTGCAGGCAACAGTCCAATGAATATCACGTGAGGAACTCGTTGCGCTAACGCTGACCTCTCGTGGTGTTTCCGAGATCTTTCCAAACCACCCTCGTATGTTCTGTAGTTTCATCTTTGTAAATGAGGTCGGTAAAAATGATCGTTTCTACTAAAACAGTCTCGCTTATTTGGCGCGTGTTACAGGAGCTGCAATAATAGAAAGGCCTATTTCGTTTTATCTAGCAGGCAGTGACAGAATAGACGTAATCAAATCGAAAAACCACACCATACGATTGGTACTGACAGCTTTTTCAGTATTAGACAATGGCATTTTGATTTTTCATGTAGTAAAACATTTAACGAACACTGATGAGGTACTTGGTTCTTTCTGAGAAAGGAAAGCACGTCGTGTAAAGCTGGAGCAAAATTATAGCGAAAAACAAGTTCTGGGACCTAAGGACTGAAGAAATGTGTACTGTCTTGCTTGGCTCTCGTTTTCACTGGCTTTATGTTTCCTACATTTACTTTTACGTCCCACAAAGGGAATGTTATTAGCTAATAGGCAATAAAGAATGCAAATTTTCTGTAGATTTATTATT
The DNA here is from genome assembly GCF_021461395.2 of Schistocerca americana. Taxonomy (NCBI): domain Eukaryota; kingdom Metazoa; phylum Arthropoda; class Insecta; order Orthoptera; family Acrididae; genus Schistocerca; species Schistocerca americana. The sequence continues at coordinate 499,521,240 of NC_060125.1, forward strand.
CCTCCGGTAATCCCACCCAGTATTAATTGTGAGTTGTTTAAAAAAAATAATAAAAGTGGGGATAGGATGTCGAACCGGCCGACAGGGAACAGGAAAGGCACCATAAGACATTTTAATTTCCACTGTCCTGAATGTAAGCTTGATGGCTTCCACTTCAAAATACACGTTTGATTTCCACAGAGCGAAATACAACTACATGCGATAATAGAATGCTGTGTGAACTGGCATGGCGCTGCACTTTGGAAAACTTAGACCAAATAACATGTCTTTAAGTTTCCTCGAACATACAAGTTTTATATATCAAATTCTTCAGAAAGATGTGCGCTAAAACTGAACATATATTTGAAAAATCTTGTTTCTAAATTTTTGACGCCCTATCTCAAACGCTCGAAGAGTGAGGAGGGGGGGGGGGGGGGGGGGGGGGTACTATCTTGCTTTTTCCCCAATTCGGAAATATTGTAGATCCGGGGCTGGATGGACGCAAGTGATGTCACCATTGGCATAGTCCTCGATGAAAACTAACTTCTTCTCAAAACAAATGGTCCACCTATGGTCACGAACTCCTCCCAGTGAACGATACCTATAGTGTTCCAGAAGATAAAGCACCTGAACATATGAAACAAGGTTACGAGTTAAGGAATGCAGTACGGAATCCGAAAGTTTTAATAGTGAGTGACAGCCAAGACCGGTACTGTAGAAACATTCTGGAGACAATACTAGACACAAAATATCACATTCACAGTTTATTAAACCAAATGCTCCCTCCTCTCCGTGAAGTTTTTAATCGAATTGACAAATTAGCAAAAGACCTGAACGCAAATGATACTCTTATCTTAATGGTTGGGTCGAACGATACTGAAGACTCGTACAAAAACATTGTGGAAAGCATTGATAACTTGTTACCAAGTGTTCTCCAACTCAGCAACAAGACGAATATCATTTTACATCCAATTCCCCAAAGATTCGACAAAGAATATATAAACGAAAAAATTGACATGGTTAATCATCATTTAGTGCAAACAGTGAACTGTTCAAAATCTTGCAACAAAAGTAGAATATCCATAAAGTTTGAAATGGAAAGACTGTCTCGTGATAAATTCACACGTCACAGATTCCACTTGAACAGAGAGGGGAAGGAGTAAGTATGCAACAGACTGTCTTCGTTAATTAAAATTAACAATCGTACAAACCAGATGCATGTATCTCTGAATCGACCAGTCTACCTGAAGAAATCAGTGTTTTACCAAAATAAATACAATGTGAAAACCAGTGCAATACAAGTGCCTTAAATGAAACAAATGCTACTTGACAAGTGGATTACTATTAGAAGCACCACAGCACATGAAAGGCAGGGCCCAGAATCCAGGGAACCAGCTAGCAAGGAGACACCACCCATACCTCAAATCAAGGAGGATTTTTTACAGCTAACAATACTAGATGTAAAAAAGAGGTAAGTGGTTAAGCAAGACACAATATAGTCCCTGCTTCATACTTTAAATTATTCCATCAGAATGTTTAGTCTCTTTCCAATAAACTGAATGAAATACAAATCTTGTTAAATGATATGAGTGATATTTGTGTTTTATGCTTTACTGAGCACTGGCTAAATAAAGACCTCAGTTTAAATTAGCTGCCACATTTTGTAGAGAAGTACTCAGGCATGGTGGTAGCTGCATATATGTTCGAGAAGATATGGACTTCACTAACATAACCAAATTTGACAGCTTATCTAAAGAAAGAGACATAGAACTCTCAATAGTAGAACTGCCAACTAGCAATTCTGTAATCTTCTGTGTATATAGGTCACCAGATGGCGATAAAAAAGTTTTTTATAATCATATGGAAGAGCTGTTAGAGGACTTCAACACCCTTAAAAACATATTATCATATGTGGAGATTTCAATGTTGATCTCTCCAAACCCAGTAAATCTAAAGATGAAATCAAAGACTTACTGAAGTCCTTTAACCTAAAACCAACTATAACCAACCCAACTCGTATAACCACTACTTCTGCAACAACCATAGATCAGGTGTTTGTGAACACAGATAAATATATCTGCAACACACAGACTGCAAACACTGGTTTTAGTGATTACAATGCCCAAATACTAACAATCACTATTCTACGAAACATGAAAGCACAGAAAACTAGAACTATTGTGAGAAAGTTTAATAATGAAAACATAGATTACTTTTGTTCTCTCTTGAGAAGAGAAATCTGGACTGATGTTTACATTTCAAACAGCACAGATGACAAGTTTGATAAATTTATGGCCACATACAAACATTTTTTTGAAATAGCCTTTCCTAAACAAACATCACTTATGAATTCTGTGCACAAACCAAATAAATGGATCACAACAGGAATAAAAATATCATGCCATAATAAAAGGAACTTATATGAATACTCAAAGCAAACCACAAATCCTGTATTTATCAACTACTTTAAACAATATAAACAAATACTTAGACAAGTTATAACAAAAGCAAAGAAAATGAAAAATGACAAACAAATAAAAAATTCCAGGAATAAGACTAAATCAACCTGGAGTATCATAAAAAGAGAAACAGGTACTACATCATTAGCCCACAAAAATATAGAAAACAACAACAACAACAACAATAAAATAATCAACCCCACAGTATTGGCTAATAAATTTAACAACTACTTTTCTAATGTTGCACACCACCTGATTACAAAACATTACAACTCACAACCAGACAGCAATACACTCCAGTCAGATACAAAAATTCTTACAAGAACCCTATTCATGTCTCCAACAACACCTGAGGAATTATCTGCCATTATAAAAAGGTTACCCAATAAGTATTCAGCAGGTACTGATGAAATACCAGATATTATCATCAAAGCAAGTGTAACATCTATCATAGAACCACTAACAGATATTTTCAATTCATCATCTGTGAGTGGTACATTCCCGAAAAATCTGAAAATGGCAAAAGTGACACCACTGTACAAGAAAGGGGACAAACATGAAGCTGCAAACTATAGACCTGTATCAGTATTGTCAGGCTTTGGCAAAATTCTTGAAAAACTATTTCTTAGAAGGCTGACAGCCTTTCTAAATAAAGAAAACATAATAAGTGATGTGCAACACAGATTCAGAACTGGCAGATCGACACAGTCAGCTATTTATACCTTCTTAAATAAAATTCTAACTGCAGTAGATAATAAGCAACATGTGTCTGGCATATTTCTTGACCTTAGTAAAGCCTTCGATGTAATTGATCATAATACTCTGCTGCAGAAGCTAGGTAATTATGGAATACAAGGCCTGCCAAACAAGTGGATACATTCCTACCTTCATGACCATCAACTGATCACTCAAATAAAATACAAAGACATAAAAACACAAAAAAATGTAATTTTTACAGTAATGCACAAAAATTACATATGGAGTTCCTCAAGGGTCAGTCCTTGGGCCAATTGTTTTCATTCTTTATGTTAATGATTTGTCAGAAAAAATAACTAAACGGACAACAGTACTTTTCCCAGATGACACAAATATCCTAATCAAATCACGCGATGAGGAAAGCCTACAAAAAACAGCTACAGGTATAATACAAAATTTGACACAATGGTTCAGAACTAACAAGCTAATAATAAATAATGAAAAAACAGTGACAGTCAGTTTCCACAATTCACAGAAACTACATCCTGCAAGACCAATTTTTAAAATTTATGGAAAAACTGTCTCATCTGTGAGCGACACAAAATTTTTAGGTATACATATACAGCAAAACCTAAAATGGGACACATATCTTAACCATGTAAATAAAAAGCTAAACACACTTACATACGCAGTAAGAATCCTCGCACAAAATACAAGCCTTGCATCTGTGATCACAATGTAACATGGCAGTATTGAGTCACTGCTGATATATGGCATTATCTTTTGAGGGAACTCCGTAGGTACAAACAAAACATTTAGGCTACAGAAAAAGATTGTTAGAGTAATAAACCATGCTAAGTACAGAGACTCCTGTAGACCAATATTTAAAAATCTCTGTATACTGCCTCTTCCTTGCTTATATATGTATGAAATATTAAGTTTCACAAAAGGAAGTATTTTATAAGATGGAAATATCTTCAAGTATAACTGTGATTACCACCCTCATGATACTAGGCAGAAACGTTACTTGCATGTCAATACAGTAAGTACAAACATTTGTAAGAGAGAAGTGTATCATACTGGCATAATGCTGTACAATCACATGCCATCCTATTTGAAACATATGCAAAATTTACAAAAGTTTAAAGTGAAACTGAAAGAGTACTTGCTTGACCACTGCTTCTATTCTGTTTCCGAGTTTTTAGAGTACCAGAAAAGTTTAGTGTAATTGCTCAAATATTCTTAATAAGTCTATCATTTTATTTTATTATATTAAATTTGTCATCAATATTCAACACATATTGAATACTTTTTAATTATTTATCCTTTCAAAATAACAATGTGTATGATGATGTATATACTGTACCAACCTGACTTGTCCTACATCGTTTGTGCAAAATATGTACCTAAACACGATTTACAGGACCAATAAAGAAATATAAATATAAACACTATGCTTGCACATGACATTTCTTCTTGAGCACGGAAACTTAATTTCGGAAACCGTTTTCCACTATCGCATTTACACGTGAAGGCCTGAAGCGGATTTACTACCCCTGTTAAATATGGCGCCTGGGAAATAGCTGTTACAATTTGTGATTTAGTCAGCACAATTGTTATTTATCTTCGATTAGACGAGGTTTAAACAGCACTAGTCTAATATTTCTACGTCTGTATTCTCCAAAAATTTGTAAAAACAATATGAAACCAAAAACATTTCAAAACCGGTTGCATTTACATGTGAGCGAAAATCTATTACAGAATTGCAAAAAACGGCAACCAGAAGGGGATTTACAGAATCGATTTAGTAAGCGTTTACTTGAGCACCCATAATTCAAATCAAGAACAACTGTCAACATAAGTAACTTACAAGTAGATATCCTCGGAGTAGTGAAACAACTTAAATCACTTAATGAAAGCAAATCTTTTGGTCCAAACTGTATACCAATTAGGTTCCTTTCAGAGTATGCTGATGCAACAGCTCCATACTTAACAATCATGTAAAACTGTTCGCTCGATGAAATATCTGTACCCACAGACTGGGAAGTTGCACAGGTCACACCAATATTCAAGAATGGCAGTAGAAGTAATCCACTAAATTACAGGCCCACATCATTAATGTCGATATGCAGCAAGCTTTTGGAACATGTATTGTGTTCAATCATTATGAATCACCTCGAGGAAAACGGTCTACTGACACACAGTCAACACGAATTTAGAAAACATTCTTACGAAACACAACTAGCTCTTTACTCGCATGAAGTGTTGAGTGCTATTGACTAGGGATCTCAAATAAATTCCGTATTTCTTGATTCCTGGAAGGCTTTTGACACTGAACCACACAAGCATCTTGTAGTGAAATTGCAGGCTTACGGAGTATCGTCTCACCCACACGTCAGACTTTAACTGGTTTCTAAAGTAGTTTTCCCAGTGCATCTGTGCTGACCAAGTCAGGCTTTTTTTGGAGGCTGCAGTGGGAGACCTTTGATAGTCCATTTAGTTAGTCTTGCACATCGTCTGTCGTTACTCAGCGCAGGTGATGAAGACAGCTCCTTTCGTGGAGTGCTGGCAATTTTGAGTATACAACCATGTTGCATGTTATTTCTTGAAGAACCTGAGGTCTTTATTGAGACCACTAGATATTTGCTTGACATGGAATACTATTTAGTGTAGTTTGTTCAATTTTTTTTCTAACATTAAAATTTTCTGCAAGATGTCTGTTTTGATGGATATTGGTTTCATTATTAATTGATAATGTAGTTCTATAGTGATCATTATTGGTCAATAGGCTACATGGTGGACTGCTCACTCAGAAACTTAATTTTAACCCTCCTATTTGCTACCTTGAGTAACTGTGTCTGCTGTATGAAGTATGTTTTGCGTTGACCAAATGGTTTACCACTACCAGCTTCATTCCTTGAAATGTCAAAATTACTGTGGGAATGGGAGTTCAGGATTGAATTTTGTTTATCTATGGACTCATCTCTTATGTGTACTGTACCTGCAAAATTCCCCTTCTTTTTGTGTACATCTAATTTAACATGTCACATTATTCTTTGATATCTGTTAGGATATTGTTTGCCAATGTGAATAGTCTATCTGCCACCTTAGTTGTGGGGAATAGGACTGATTGTCTCTTTTCATGCCTGCCTCTGGTTGTGTATCAGAGGGTGATGTGCACAAGACTTCTGTCCTTTAGTTTATCAAGTTTAAGCCAATACGTTTATAAATATGAATCAGGTTCACTATTTAACCCCTGTTCATTTCACTGGAATGAATATCCAAGTGCTCATTTGTAGACTGTCTGTTTCTGTTTGTTGAGTATGTTAAATAATTAAATTACATGCAGCTTGTGTGCTATTACTGATAGCTATTCCACACTTTAAACTTCAACAATTTAATATACACAGGGTATCAAAAAGAATCATCTGATGTGGCACATATGTATTTCTGAAACTAATAAACATATACAATGGATTTTGTTTTTTGATGAATGGGAAATGCAAAGTTTTTTTTCATATTTTTTTTTAGGTGTTCAATATGCCTCCCTTGAGATGCATGGCATATGTCAATGCAGTTCTCAAATTGTTCCCACACTGTAGCGAGCATGTCTTGAGTTGCAGCTTCCACAGCTGCTGTTATGCAATGTCTCAGTTCACTCATTATTGTTGGTACTGGAGGAACATTAACAGAGTCTTTTACAAACCCTCACAATAAATAATTACATACAGTCAGGTACAGTGACCTTGGAGGCCAGTAGTGCAAGGCTGAATCATTTCGTCCAGTGTGACCAATACATTGTTCTGTAACACGTTGATTTAAAAATCCCCACACTACCAGATGCCAGAGTGGCAGTAGCCCCATTCTGTTGGTAAATGAAGTTGTTCGAATCAGTCTCCAACTGTGGGGAAAGAAAGTTCTCAAGCATATCGGGATGTGTGTTTCCTGTCACAGTATTCTTGGCAAAGAAAAATGGAGCGTATACCTTTCCCTGTGAATCAGCACAAAACACATTTTGGAGAGTCCCTCTCATGTTGTACAACTTCATGTGGTTGTTCTGTACCCCATATTCTCACATTATGATGGTTCAACTTTCCATTTAAATGGAAAGTTGCCTTGTAACTAAACACTAAGCATGGAAGAAAACTGTCATCCTTCCTCTTGCCAAGAATGAAATTTCAGAACTCCACCCATTTTTGTTTGTCACCTTCATGAAGAGCTTGCAGTAGCTAATTTTGTATGGTTTCATGTGTAAACGCCGAAACAACACACACCAGATGGACATCAAGGGCATGTTGAGCTTTCGAGCCGTGTGGCAAATGGGTTTCTGCTGACTCCTTGTGAAACTATGGCAAATGGATGCATTCGACATCTGTCTCAGACAGTTGGGGATAGCCTAGCAATTTTCCTTTACACAAACAACCTGTTTTTCAGAATTGTTAATGGCATCATCTAATGATCTGTGCTGTAAGAGGATCCACACCATACCTAGTACAAAAACCATGCTGAATAGTTATTTCTGACCTGCACTATGCAAAACATGACATAAAATGCTTTCTGTTGTCCCGACACAATTTTTAATAGAAATGAAGTGGGTGCATACTGGTGCTATCCAGCAGGAGCCACGTAAAACTCTACAGTTTCTTCTTTCCAGCAGTATGTTGTTCACAAATGTATATCAAATAACATAATGGTTACAATTTTTAAAATCAGATGATTCTTTTTGCTAATCCCTGTACTTATTATTCTTGCTAGTAACATGTACTTTTGTTAGTGGGAACTTTTACCTACATTTCTACATAGTTTTCTACTTTAATGGGGGGGGGGGGGGGGGGGGGGGAGGAGAAGTATGCAATAAAATGTACGATACATGCTTTCTGGTACTGCATTAACTTCAATTTCCTTTCGTATGGCCCAACACCTTTTACATTCTGCTTCATGCTCATTATTCAATATTTCATAAAGTTCTTGAAGAAGAAGGAAACTGGATTTGCAACATTGCATTTTACCTGTGCCCTGTTTTCTGTGGCTAGTTCCACTGGGATATTACTTGCATTATTGAGTTGTTGTATGCTGATACACTTAACACATTGACTCCCATAGGTTCACTGGCTGTCACAGCTCATGTTCATATCTGATGCCATGTGCCCACCATCAGCCACACCTTTCACTCTGTTTGGTACAATACTGAACTCAGATGGTTCATGATGTTGCAAAAACCAAAGTTCAAAACTTTTCTGTTCACTGACATCAACCCAATCAAGAAGTATGAATTAACACACCATGCTGTTGTATACAAGATGTCCCAGGGGGAATGATCAGTATTCATGGACATGACAGGAATGATCATTTGAAGCACAAATCTTCATATGGACTTATGCCCATTCCAAACAGTTTCCAAGATAGAACACATTTAATATACATTGTTAATTATTTTCTGTATTAGTCAATATGCTGTCAGGTTGACACACGTACACATGCACAACAGACAGCACACAGTACGACATCCGTTTCACAAAGTGCCAATTGCAAAATACATGTTTTTAACACATTCACCTCTAAGCATTATCATACATCACATACAGCTGTTGTAAAGATCACAATAAATGTTTGAATATATCACTATCAGTTTCAGCGCATTTGTACACTCTTGACAGAACAGGTTGTGTTGCTTGTCTGAGTGCCTCTGCACATTTCCTAATGAGGGCAGCAGCATCCATGATGTGACCAAGTAATTCATCTTGTGTACTCAACTTTTGTTTGTACACCCCAGGCTTTGTCTAAACCTCATAAACAACAATCTAATGGCACAGGGTCTGACAATCTTGGTAACCAGTTAATTGTGCTGGGGAAAAATCACAAAGCAGTCCCATGGGTTTCAATTTTAGGTCCAATTCTATTACTTATAAATGTGTTCTGTCTCAGAAACCATTCAGAATAGGGCATATGTACAAAAGAAGTTTGCTGCTTCAAATGGCTATTCCTGACGCATCCCTGAATACTGACCATTCCACATGCTACACTCCATATATTGAACTAGTGGAGTGCCTGGCCACCAGCAGACACGTGGCATCAGGCATGAACCTCTGCTATGTGTGCTGGCAGGCTCATGGCAGTCAGAGTGTTAGAAAGTTGTCATTGGTTTTCAAAAATTACTTCAGATGGGCAGGGTGGTTTACAGTCTATTAGTCTATTTCTCATGTCAGGAATATATATGTATCACTCACTCTCTCTCTCTCTCTCTCTCTCTCTCTCTCTCTCTCTCTCTCTCTTCTTGATGTGAAGTCTGTTGAGATGTAGCTGAAGTGGTTGCACTGTCAAATATAACAGCATAGTTGAACTTACTCCCCTTAGAGTATCCTAGCAAATTATTGTGTAAAAGCACTGAGGGTCTCTTAAATCTTTGCTTTACTTTTTTTTTTTTTTTTAACAAGAACATGGTATATTTCCAACTGACTCATTGTTGCACTAATTCTTTCAGTGACTGGGTTGAGCTAAGGACAAATGATCAAAGATACCTGACCTCATTATAAGAATTACATTCCATAGATGATGAACAGGCTCTAGAGCAAATAATAAGATCCATGAAAAACTCTCAAACAAAACATGTTTAGGAGAAGGTAAAGAGAGCATTGTTACACCCTATATGGCATAAGCACTATTGCAGCAACTGCTTACAGAAGAGGAGAGGATTGGTTTTTATTGTTAACAAAGGTTGCTGCATCACCTTCACCCCTGCCCCCAATGCAGTCATCCTTTCTGTCGGAGCTGTAACTCATAATATTGGAGAGTAATCCTCTATAAAATGAATCACTTGTATACACAGGCACAAAGGCCTGCCCTGTGCCCTTTTGTGTCTACTCCGGTACGAAAGCACAAAAGTAAACAAAGGAAGAATCATCATTAGCTACACATTGAACAAAAACCAAAAGCAAAACAAAACAGTCCAAAAACAGGATTTTTGTATGTGTAGCAATCCATTGGTAGCCAAAACACTTATAAACTGTGGAACAAGACTGTCAGTCATGCCTGCAGGTCAATTTAAATCAGCATTAACAACAGCACTCAAGTGACACCTGGTCCCGGCTCCTGCAGCAAGGTATAGTAATTTTCCTGATGACAACCTCAAGCATCTATGCATTACTGTTGTTATTGATACCTGCTGCAGGTGGGGATACCAGATCCTCCCCCTTTAATTGGCACAAGGAGCCAATAATTGCTGGGTTTATGCCAGTGCTTAAGTGGAACTGAAGGAGGTGTAGCAGAGCTCCCTACCCTGTCACTGTATTGAGTGGCAGGGCCTCTTGTAGCATGACCAATTCCAATGTCCCAGAATGGTCCTGTGGGGACAGCAGTATTAGCAGAGTGTTGGAGGGTACAGGAGGGGGCCTGGGTAGTTGGAGTGGTTTCACATCCAAAGGCTTTCGTATTGCAGTAGCCCACTCATCTATGTCCATATGAGTGTAGTAGTGTGAGCCCAGGTTACACCACAGTGAGTGAGTGGTCAGGGCAGCACAAGGTTAAGACTGACAGCAAAGTGGGTGGTTGCATGAGTCAGGTTCTTGGGTAGGAGGTAGTGGTGATGGGGGCACTGAGTGTGAATGTAGTTGTAATTGGAGATAGCTTTGATGGCAGGTCATGATTGCATGACTTATCATGTCATCACACACCGGACACTCCCCTATGACTTATAACTGGGTCCACCCTGGGAGCTGGCTAAATTTGTGCACCCAGATGCATGTGCCCTGCACATAGGCAAGACCTGTACTTGGAATTGGCGCAGTGCATAGGCAGTGGGAGGTCAAGCAAGGTTTGATGCCTGCACCAAGATAATATTTTGGAGGTAGTGGACCTTTACACAGCAAGGAAGCTGTTTAGTGTTTCCTTGGGTGGTACTGGACATCATGATCATCCGTTCAGCCTCTGAGCTGGAGAAGGGGATGGCGGTCAGCTGTATGGTAGCCTTATATTGACATATAAAGAGTACTCTATGACATTGGCCCTGTGGTGCTGATGAGGTCGACACCAGCATCGATATACGTTTGTCTCTAGACTCCGAGCACCATCTTTGGACACTGAGATTATCTTTGTTCTGTTCTGCCATGTCAGTTCTTTGTGAGCCTTTGATGTGTTTAGGTGAATAAATGAACTACTGTTAAAATGGTGTTGTTTGGTGTAACCAACCTGAACATTAACCTCACTGGTGACCCCGAGTTGTAACGTCTTCCATTTTCGCTGTTTTACTGTGTCTGCAACCTCCACATCAGTTATTACATCGACATAGCATTCGAACAATGGCTTCCACCCAGCGCCTAACGCCGGATTTTGTGATCGACATGCATCACGTTGTGGGTGATGTACACCCACCAGGACTGCAACACAATGCCTCTCACTTGACGATTACACCGATTTCGCTGGACGTTTTTGAGCCTGCAACAATAAGTGAGGTTAGGAGTGTGCATTACTCCGGATATCAGATGCCTTTGTTCCCACCACATGTGCCCTCCCTCATCAATGGTGCAGTTACCTCTTACGGATCTCCGTGCAGTCCAGGACCAATGCCGATTTCTGCAAATGCTTCGTTGGACAACCTATCACCGCCAGGACATCGATTTGCCATGCCGCAATCCATGCAGTACCATGTGGATTCCTGCCACGCGGCCAGAACTGCTTTGTTCACAGGTCAACCTCCACAGCATCTGACCATGCCCGCACCTTTCTCGGTTCAGCATCAGCACATGCCTTCCTGCTTCATTACCTCAGCCTAACAATAACTTGTTATCTGTGCCTGACCTCCATCTCCATCCCACTGGTACGTCTCAGTGTTTTGTGCCACAACATTCACCTTATCCGCACACCGTTTTGAGTGTAGTGACTATGAACAGTGAACATTCACACATTCCGTCCCACGTTCGACAACATTTCCCACAATGTGATTGTGGAAAGCCCGCACCTCCGCATCCTCCCTGCAACACAGGTGGCCCCGGCTCCGATCATACATCAAGCTTTCCATGGACTAACACGCGTTCTCAAACTTTGAACTTTTTCTCACCTGTCGCCCCTGCACCGGCTCCAATCAAGCTTCCACTACCGTTCTCGGCACATCTCGGTGCCTCATCCACGTCGGTCTTCCGCGATGCGTCAATCCGAACACACCTGCAACGTGTTGAGCTTCTGCAACCACAATTGACACATTACAGTGTCTCACCTGCGTCAGCCTGCTGCGTCACGACGGATCGCGCTCAACCACAACGTGTCACCTTCACACTGCCACCCAAACAGCCGTCGTTGCCACATCCCCTGGAGGCACACTCTCCTGGAATACCACACCAACAACAGCTCGATGCGGGCAGTGCCTGACAAACTCAACTCAACCCGTTCTTCCGAACATTCTACAACACTTACCAATGCTGCCGCCGTTTAATCCCGACAGAGCAGCAACCTGGTTCAAAATTGTGGACGAAGTGTTCGGCCATTACAAACTCGACGAGTCAATCAGATTTCTGTGCCACATCACCCACCTGCACGACCAAGAGGATTTGATTGCTGACCTGGTCGACGCCCTGGACTCATCTACCCGGTACACTCTAGCCAAAACGACAGTTCTACGTCAGCTTGCATGCTCAACTGAGGCAGCAATACGGCAAGTGCTCCACATCGAGCAACTAGGCAACGACAAACCTTCCCAGCTCTGGAGACGACTACGTGCCCTGGTCAGCGCCGATCTATTCTCTGACACAGCTCTCCTCACATCCGCTTTGCTCTGGCTCAAAAGTCTCCTGAACCTGTCGAACAAAGAATGACAATTGCTGAAAAGCTACACGATCCATCACTGCTCTATTTCGCCAGCCACTGCCTACCTGACAAGTCTCAGGTTCAGTCTAATCGCCCTGCGGCCGGACGTGGCTAGGGCCATACTGTGCCGACCGTTCCGCTCGCTCCAGGAAGCAGTAAACAAGCAACTGGGACGTCACTGGCTCCACCCATGGTCACGCCCGCTCCTGCAACTGAACCTGCTGCGGCCACCGAACCTTGGCCACCGCCACTGGCAACGAACTTGCCACAGGAAATGCAACTGCACTACCCGTACTGTTACTTCCACACACGGTTTGGTGAGGCGGCATGGAACTGCAGACCACCCTGCTACTTCCCAAACATCAATCGCAGGTAGGTCTGGGTGCCACCTCCTGCAACACAACATGACAGGCACCCCCCAGTGCTCCATTCTGTTCGGGAATGACAAGATAATTGCGGACGACTTTACATTAAAGATATTTCGTCGGGATACCTTTTCCTAGTGTCCTAGTGGACACAGGCGCCGACGTTGCGCTGCTGCCTACGTCCTTAGCGTCGTCGAACATCCACCATCATCACACTTTACTGCAAGCCGTGAATTCAACTAAACTACAATGCTCGGGTTGAACTTCCCACGTCATCTCACTCTCCGCAAACTGCAAACTCAAGTGGACTCTTTTGGTGTGCAAAATTGACAAACCTTTACTAGGCATTGACTTCTTGCGACACCACAAACTCTCACTGGACCTAGTGCAAAACGCCGTGTTTCATCATCTGTCCAAGATTCACTTCCCCTGTCCTCCGTCGAGCTACCCCCCCCCCCCCCCCTCCCATGACACATCGGTCCGGGATCATCTCATCCATACATGCTCCTCCTCTCTGTCGACGTCGTTACAAGAAACCACGCACATGTGCCTTGTCAAACTCGACCACGTTGCTCGCCTATGCAAGGAAAACTTCAAGCTCTCCCTCCAGCTCCACGAAACACAGCTCCAGCTCTCCGATGCAGCAAAGGAATTACAGACACTACAGCAAGGACAAAGCAAGGTCAGTAAGTGCGCCGAATCTGCTTGCAATCCCAGCAATCGAGCCTCCGTGTGTTTACCTCCCGCTACCCCTCGCAACTGTGCTATCAAGACTGCCATAACGTGTACTGACAGTTCCGCAGGGCCACACCCTCCTAACACGGCAGCGTTTGACACTCGGCCAAAACACAAGTGCGCATGCGCAACGAGCGTCACGTGTTCCCGAACTGACGGCTCCTACCCTGCCCCTCGCGGACAGCACCTCAAACTATGCAACTTCAGCTCCTGCGCGCCGCTGTGCGACCGCCGCTGACAACACAAACAGTGCACTCGCACCAAACGTCTCGCCCGCGACCATGCTGCCACAGGCCGCGCCCTCGGACAATAGACTCACTAACGGCTCCCAAGCTCTACTGAGCTCACCTGACCACGGTGCCACTGCTTCGGGCCGGCAGCCATCTTGTCACGTTAACTCCTGGGACACTTCACCGCCTCGGCTCCCATCGGATCCGCCGAGTGCCTCCGAACACCAGGACAACGCCTCGCCTGCCCCGCCCGCCACACCGCCTCCCATGCCGTCGGCAACATTTCTGTCATCACCAACGGCATGGTTCATAAGCTTCGCCTCACGCCAGGTCCCCCGATCTCCAGTAAACCACGTCGACTTTGTCCCGAACGCCTCTCCGACCTTAAAAAGCAGATTTTTGAACTACTAAGCTCCAGTGTCATTGAACCATCTGCCAGTAGCTGGTCTATGCCCATACCTATGACACCCAAGAAAGATGGGTCCTGGCGCATGTGCGGAGACTACCGTCGACTAAACTCATGAACAATTATGGACACCTACCCCATACCCAACATACCGACTTTACCAGTTTCCTCGCAGGTGTGACCACATTCTCTGTCATTGACTGCAAACGGGCCTACCACCAGATCCCCATGGCACCTGAAGGCATCGAGAAGACAGCAATCACCACCCCAAGCGGGTTATTTCAGTTTCGATTCATGCCCTTCGGTCTGAAAAACGTAACCCAGACCTGGCAACGCTTCATCAACGAAGTGCCATTCGACCTAAAATTCTGCTATCTTGACGACATTCTTGTGTTCAGCTCCTCTGTTGAGAACATCATTCGACATGTGCAAACTGTGATGAACACTCTCATGGCAGCAGGCATCGAGACCAACCAGGACAAATTGCAGCTACATCAACCTGCTGTCACTTTTCTTGGTTTTTGGGTCTCTGCCGACAGCACTTTACCGCCCCCTGGGAAAGTACAAACAATACTAAACCTACCCAGACCTTCATCATTCAAAGAGCTCTTTCTGGGAATGGTTAATTATTATCGTCGACGTCTACCTCAGGCTGTGGAGATTCAGGCTCCACTGATGGATGCCTTGGCAGGCAACAACACTTCTGGATCTCGGCCCGTTCCATGGACCCCTG